>NC_141694.1:585424647-586795300 GCF_964263255.1 Lissotriton vulgaris
GCTGGCCGCCTTCTTTCCTTTCGGCAGCCCTGGCCGCTCCTGACGGCCGCTGAGCCTGCGCGTCCGGCGCGCCCAGATCCACCCGGGGGGTGAACGACTCATCAAGTACCCGAAACCAAGACTTCCATCACACCTCCGGCCCCCTTACGAGGAACTGGTTTCCCTCACACCTCTGAACTATCCCTGGGGGCTGGTTTCGATTGCACCTTGGGCCTCCTAGTGAGCTGGCTCCAGGTCCTGATGGGCCTCGGGAGGAGTTCTGTCCCTGGTCATTACTGTATATAGAGCTTCAGCTGTAACATCTGCAATTTATCGGGTGGAAATTTGAGGCTACGCTGCAGCAGAGGGTGTGACAAGGATTGAAAATAAGTTCATTAGGGCCCTCTTTAAACTTCCATCAAGCTCAATTATAACTCCAGTGAGATTCGATTTAGCTCTCAATCCCATAATATAATAATCTTAATTAAAGCTTTGCTGTATTGGATCCTGTTGGACCTGGCCTTGTGGCGTGGTTCCCCCCCCGCGACACAGCTCCCCGTTAGCCCAGCTCCGTACCTAGGAACCCCTACCTGCCCTGGCCATGTCCGGCCAAACGCCCACGACCCGCATTGGCCTGTCCCCGGCCACCTTCCCAGCCCGCGCGCCCTGAACCCGCAAGGCCCCATAAACCCCCGGCAGCCATTTTCCCTTCTCGAGATCCCTGACTCCGTGGGCCTAGCATGACCCCAGCGCCGCGTAGGCTCCAGACCCGACAGCCCCCGTTGGGAGGGTGAGGGCTACCCTAGTGAGAGAAGACAAGGAGTTTCGGTGACACCTCCGGCCTCCCCTGAGAGACTGGTTTCTGTCACACCTCTGGCCTTCCCCTGGGGGCCAGTTTCGATTGCACCTCTGGCCTCCCCGAGTGCTGGCTCCAGACCTGCTGGGCATCTGGGAATTCCCGGACGCATCCTCAAAGGGATCAAAGGACTAACCGCCGGACCTCACCCACAGGCCGCCCCCAAAGCCTCGGACCTCCGCCTGTGAGGGTCCGGACATCAAAGGGCCACTGGACTATATCAAGGCCCGCCCCTGAACTAGCGGCAGTTGTATCTTGGACAAGGAAGCCCTGCTGATCTGATCGCGGCTGAACTGAACCTCGTGAACTCTTTAAACCCTGCTGACACCAATTAGAATAACTGTTTGCTGGGGCGATCCCAGAGGCCAGGTTATGTCTACCCGACTCCTCCATGACCCACCTCTCCCACCAATAATGCTGAGCCTTATGAGAGATCCCCACCGGGGAAGACCTCAGGTAGCAAATCGTACACACGAGGACCACACCACACTTACGAACAGACACCACACCGTGGGTTTCGTAATCAACTTCTTTATAATCACATAAAAAGTATTATCACTCTTAGATACAATGATCGAGGGATTGCAGAAAGTCTCAAGTCTTTAGGGATGGGGTAGCGGGACAGTCTTAGTATCGTAGGCCAGTACGGAGCGTACCCTGCGCACAGCTCTCAATCCTCGAGCCGGGGGGATACGGAAGATGGTAACCGCACTGGTGGTCCTACTCACTTGCAGGTGATTCAACTCGGGTTGGTAGCGTCGATAGTCCAGCCGGACTAGAGTGTTCCTTGAGCCACGATGAAGTCAGCAGGGCTCGCTCTGGAGGAAGTTCTGGGGGAGCCGCGACCACGTCAGCAGGGCTCAGAGGGTTCCGTAGATGTCTTCAGGATTCAAGCTCGAGCGGTGACGAGGTCAGCAGGGCTCCGATGGTTCAGTTCCAAGAACGAGCCGCGACAGCGTCAGCAGGGCTCAAGAGTTCACGAGGTTCAGTCAGCCGCGATCAGATCAGCAGGGCTTCCTTGTCAAAGATACAACTGCCGCTAGTTCAGGGGCGGGCCTTGATATAGTCCAGTGGCCCTTTGATGTCCGGACCCTTGCAGGCGGGGGTCCGAGGCTGTGGGGGGCGGTCCGTGGGTGAGGTCTGGCGGTTGGTTTTTGATCCTTTTGAGGATGCGTCCGGGAATTCCCAGACGCCCAGCAGGTCTGGAGCCAGCACTCGGGGAGGCCAGAGGTGACATCGAAACTGGCCCTCAGGGGGGCGACCAGAGGTGTGATCGAAACCAGTCTCTCCGGGGAGGCCGGAGGTGCCATCGAAACTTCTCGCCTTCTCTCACTAGGGCAGCCCTCACCCTCCCAACGGGGGCTGGAGCGTCTGGAGCCTACGCTGCGCTGAGGCTGAGGTCATGCTAGGCCCACGGCATCAGGGATCTCGGGAAGGGAAAATGGCTGCCGATGGGCCTATGGGACCTTGCGGGTTTGGGGCGTGTGGGCTGGAAGGGTGGCCGGGGACAGGCCGATGCGGGCAATGGGCGTTTGGTCGGACATGGGTAGGGCAGCTAGGGATCTCTAGGTACGGAGCTGGGCTAACGGGGAGCTGAGTCGCGGGGGGAACCAGGCCACGAGGCTGGGTCCAACAGTGGTTGTGTGTGTGTGGTTGAGAGTGTGTGTGGTTGTGGTTGTGTGGGCAGTTGTGTGTGTGGGTGTATGTGTGTGGTTGTGGGTGTGTTGTGTGTGTGGTTGTGTGTGTTTGAATGTGTGTCTGGTTATGTGTATGGCTGCGTGTGTGGTTGTGTGTGTGTGTGGTTGTGTGTGTGTTGTGTGTGTGATTGCGTGTGTGGTTGTGGTTGTGGTTATGTGTGTGTGGTTGTGTGTGTTGTGGTTGCGTGTGGTGTGTGTGGTTGTGTGTGTTGTTGTGTGTTTGTGGTTGTGTGTGTGGTTGTGTGAGTGTGGTTGTGGTTGTGTGTGGTTGTGTGTGTGGTTGTGGTTGTGTGTGTGTGTGTGGGGCTGTGTGTATGGCTGTGGGTGTGGTTGTGTGTGTGGTTGTGTGTGTGTGGTTGTGTATGTGTGGGGGTGTGGTTGTGGGTATGGTTGTGGATGTGGGTGTGGTTGTGGGTTTGGTGGTGTGTGTGTGGTTGGGCATGGTTGTGTGTGGTTGTGGTTGTGTGTGGGTGTGTATGTGGTTGTGTGTGTGGCTGTGGTTGTGTGTGTGCTTATGTGTGTGTGTGGTTGTGTGAGTGTGGTTGTGGGTGTGGTTGTGTGTGTGGTTGTGGGTGTGGTTGTGTGTGTTTGTGGTTGTATGTGTGTGGTTGTGTGTGTTTAAGCGTGTGGTTGTGTAGCTGTGTGTGTGGTTGCATGGTTATGGGTGTGGTTGTGGGTGTGGTTGTGTGTGGTTGTGGTTGTGTGCGTGGTTATGGGTGTGGTTGTGGTTGTGGGTGTGGTTGTGTGTTGGTCTGGGTGTGGTTGTGGGTGGTTGTGTGTGTGTGGTTGTGTGTGGATGTGAGGTTGTTTGTGTGGTTGTGTGTGTGCATGGGTTTGGGTGTGGTTGAGTGTGTGGTTGTGGTTGTGTATGAGTTGTTGTGTGTGTGTGTAGTTGTGGATGTGGTTGTGGTTATGTGTGGTTGTGGGTGGTTGTGTGTAAGTGGTTGTGTGGGTGGTGGTGTTTGTAGTGTGTGTGAGTGTGGTTGTGTGTGTGAGTGTGTATGTAGTTGTGTGCGTGTGTGGTTGTGGGTGTGGTTGTGGGTGTGGTTGTGTGTGTGTGTGGTTGTGTGTGTGTATGGTTGTGCTTGTGTGTGGTTGTGGTTGTGTAAGGGTGTGAGTGTGGTTGTGGGTGTGTGTGGTTGTGGTTGTGTGTGTGTGTGGTTGTGTAAGTGGTTGTGTGTGTTGTTGTGTGTGTTGTGGATGTGTGTGTGGTTGTGTGTGTGGTTGTGTGTGGTGTGTGTGTGCTAGTGGTTGTGTCTATGGTTGTGTGTGTGGTTGTGTGTGTTTGGATGTGTGTGTGTGTGGTTGCGTATGTGGTTGTAGTTGTGTGTGTTGTGGTTGTGTGTGTGGATGTGTGTGTGGTTGTGTTTGGTTGTGTTAGTGGTTGTGTGTGTGGTTGTGTCTGTGTGTGTGTGGTGTTGTGGTTGTGTGTGGTTGTGGCTGTGTGTGTAGTTGTGTGTGTGGTTGTATGTGTGTGGTTGTGTGTGTGTGGTTGGTTGTGTGGTTGTGTTTGTTTGTGGTTGTGTGTGTGTGGTTGTGTGAGTGGTTGTGTGGGTTTGTGTGTGTGTCATTTTGTGTGTGTGGTTGTGTATGGTTGTGGTTGTTTGTGTGTGTTTGTGGTTGTGTGTGGGTGTGGGTATGGTTGTGTGTGGTTGTGTGTGTGGTTTGTGTGTGGTTGTGTGTGTGGTTGTGTGTGTGCTTGTGTGTGTGTGTGGGGTTGTGGGTGTGATTGTGGGTGTGGCTGTGGATGTGGTTGTGGGTTTGGTGGTGTGTGTGTGGCTGGGCATCGTTGTGTGTGGTTGTGGTTGTGTGTGTGGGTGTGTATGTGTGTGTGGTTGTGGTTGTGTGTGTGGTTTTGTGTGTGTGGGTGGTTGTGTGTGTGTGTTTGTGGTTGTGCTTGGGTATGGTTGTGTGTGTGGCTGTGTGTGGTTTTGTGTGTGGTTGTGGTTGTGTGTGTGGTTGTGCATGGTTGGTTGTGGTTGTGTGTGTGGTTGTGTGTGTGGTGTGTGTGTGGTTGTGTGTGTGGGTGTGTGTGATTGTGTGTGTGGCGGTATGGTTGTGTGTGTGTGGTTGTGTGTGTGGTTGTGTGGTTGTGTGTGTGTAACTCGCAACTCTTTGAGCCCTGCTGACGCTGTCGCGGCTCGTTCTTGGAACTGAAACATCGGAGCCCTGCTGACCTCGTCGCGGCTCGATCTTGAATCTTGAAGACCTCTACTGAACCTTCTGAGCCCTGCTGACGTGGTCGCGGCTCCCCCAGAACTTCCTCCAGAGCGAGCCCTGCTGACGTCGTCGCGGCTCGAGGAACATTCTAGTCCGGCTGGACTATCGACGCTACCAACACGAGTTGATTCATCCTCAAGTGAGTAGGATCACCAGTGCGGCTACCATCTTCCGTATTCCCCCGGCTCGAGGATTGAGAGCTGTGCGCAGGGTATGCTACGTACTGGCCTATGAGACTAAGACTGTCCCGCTACCCCCTCCCTAAAGACTTGAGACTCTGCGATCCCTCGATCATTGTATATAAGAGTGATAATACTTTTTACGTGATTATAAAGAAGTTGATAACGAAACCCACAGTGTGGTGTCTGTTCATAAGTGTGGTGTGGTCCTCGTGTGCACGATTCGCTACTTGAGGTCTTCCCCCGTGGAGATCTCTCATAAGGCTCGGCTTATTGGTGGGAGAGGCGGGTCACGGAGGAGTCGGCTAGACATAACCTGGCCTCTGGGATCGCCCCTTCTAACATTGGTGGCAAGCAACGGGATAAGAGCCTACGTCTAGAATCGTACAGTAAAGCGACTGACACACCACCCGAACAAGGGCAACCATGAGTCTCACCGGAACCAGCGAAAAAACCGCATTTCAGAAAGAAAACCTGGAAGATTATACACACAAAGAATTAAAACAATTCTGTAAAGATTTCTGCATCGCTACCACTGGGTTGAGCACCAAAGACGACTTCCAGAAAGCCCTGATGGCCTGGGTAGAAGCCGGGGCCCCCTCCCCACGACAGAAAGAAATGGTGAAGAGGAGGAGCCGCTGACCGAAACTGACGGCCTGAGGGAAGAGGGATCTGAATCCCTGCCACGGAATGCCAGCATGGAGAGAGGTCTGTCGATAGAAGAAATGGCAGACCGAGAGCGCAACCGAAACCACAAGCTAGAACTGGCCGACTTAAAATCGAAGGAGAAATAAAGCTGGCGGAAAAGAAACTAGCCGTAGAGCAGTTACGGCTGCAAGGAGAAGTGGAAGAAAAGAAGCTCCAGTGGGAGCTGGAAGAAAAGAAGCTCCAGCGAGAGCACGAAGGAAAGAAACTCCAACTCGAACACGAGCGTAGCTTGAAAGAGCTCGAAATTAAAGCCCGGAACGAAGAGACCCGACCCCCGGGGAACAGAGACCCTGGACCCCCGGTCGAGCCGAAAGTACACATCCCCAAGGATGTAGTGAAGGAATATTATAAAAATGACGATAGCCAGCTGTGGTTCAAAGTGTACGAGGTCGCCATGACCGCCCACCGAGTACCTGAGAAGGATTGGGGGGCCGGATTATGTGGCCGCTTCCTCAGCGAGGGAAGAGACACCCTGCTGGATCTGCCCTCCCCCGTCATGAACTCCTACACCCATATGAAGGACGCCCTCATGGCTCGCTATGGGCTCACCCCGGAGATGTACCGGCAGAGATTTCGAGACTGCAAAAAGATCCCCGGCACCACATGGGTAGAATATGTGAATTTCTACAGCCGGGCTTTGGAAGGGTGGATCAAGGGCAGCAAAGTGACCACCTTCGAAGGACTTGTAGACCTCATCGCCTATGAACACCTATCCAACAATTGCTTTGTAGAACTGAGACAGCACCTTCTGGATAGCAAGTTGGCCGACCCCCGGAAGTTGGCCCTAGAGGCTGATCGATAGGTGAACACCAGAGTCCCCCGAGGGCCCGTGGGGGACTATAACCGAAACGAACAAGGATCTCCCCGTCAGAGAGGTGCAGGGAATCAGAATAGACACAGGGGTTCCCAGGCAGGGCCTCCCCACAGTCCCCCTAGGAACCAGCCAGGGAACCCCCCACCGGATGCAAAGGCCGGATTCCCTCCCGTTAGACCAGGACCCAGAATAACCACAGCCTGCTACCGATGTAATCAAACAGGGCACTATGCCAATGACCCCAACTGCCCCCTGCTCAAGAAGACCCTGCTGTAGGTCCCCTTGCGCGCCACATCGCCAACATAGCCCTAGAAGAAGAAGAGGAGATGGAGGACCCGAGGGGTGGGAACCAGCAGCCATGACCTTAGTTTCCCTGGGGGATAGAGAAATGGTCCCCGGAACCTTCCTGCCAGATAACACAGAGAAATACTGACAGCAGGTGACTGTCAACGGGTTCCGCATAGGAGCTCTCCGAGATACCGGGGCCAGTATCACTGCTGTGAAAGAGCACCTAGTCACCCCAGACCAGATAGTACCCCGTGCCTCCTGCAGAGTGAACTCAGCTGACAACTCTGTCCGTACCTGTAGAATAGCTCAGGTCCCATTCGAGTGGGAGGGCGTCTCCGGAGAGTTACGAGTTGCAGTCCGCACCGACATGCCCGTGGACTGTCTCCTCGGTAACGATCTAGAGAGCTCCCCCTGGAAGCAAGTAGAGCGAAAGACTCACCTCGAGATGGTGGGCCTACCCGAGTGGGCCTGCGTGACCACCCGATCCATGACGGCCCGGATGGCCGCCCCGAGGAGGTGACTACCGAAAACCCTCGCCCTGTCTCCGCCGAGCCTGAGGGTAGCGGGCAGACAGAAGGCCTTGACCTCTTTCCCGGCGAAAACAGCGACCCCGACCCCGGTCCCTTGGACCAAGCTGGTGAGCCAGCCCTGAGCACGGATGATCTCCCTGAGTTGGCCCAGTGGCACCAAGAGGGGCCCTCCCGAGAGGAGTTCTGCCTGGAGCAGACTTCTTGTCCCTTTCTAGTGGGGCCGCGGCAGCAGGCCGCCGCCCAGGCCGCCGGTGACCAGTCTAGCTCCCACGTCTATTGGGAAAATGGCCTGCTATGTAGCGAACAAAAGTCCGCCGAACTAGGGTCAGCTGGAGTGCTGGTGGTACCCCTAAGTTTCTGCAGATTTCTACTGAACCTGGCCCACGATGTGCCCTTGGCGGGACACTTGGGTCAAGACAAAACGTACCACCAGTTGGTCACCCATTTCTACTGGCCACATATGCGCTCTGATGTGGAGGCCCACTGCAGATCCTGTCCCACGTGTCAGGCCAGCGGGAAGAGCGGAGGGTGACGCAAGGCTCCTCTCCAAACCTTCCCCGTGGTCAGTACCCCCTTTGAACGGGTAGGAATCGATATCGTGGGGCCCCTTGACCCCCGAACGTCTTAGGACACCGGTTCATTCTGGTCCTGGTGGACTATGCCACCCGATATCCCGAGGCCATCCCCCTCCAAACGGTGACAGCCCCCGTAGTGGGGTGGGCCCTCATGGGGATCCTCTCCCGGGTGGGGTTCCCGCGAGAAGTAGTGAGCGACAGAGGAACGAACTACATCTCCAAGAATGCCACTCTGGTCTAGTTTCAGCCCGGACAACAGGTCTGGGAGATGGCCCCTGTGGAACCCTGTGCCCTGCAGGACAAGCGGTCAGGTCCCTTCAAACGGGTGGAACGAAAGAGCCAGGTTACCTACCTCGTTGATGTACCGTCCCCGAGGAACCCCTTGCGGGTTCTTCATGTGAACCGCCTGAAACCCCACTTTGTGCGGTCCTAGTTGAGTTTACTCCTCGCCACCGACGACGGGGCAGAAGAAGAGACGGATCCTCTCCCCGATCTCTTGTGTGTGAAGGAGAAAGATGGCTCCGTAGAGGGAGTGAGTCTCGCCCCCTCCCTCACCCCCGAGCAGCGCGAGGACTGTCGCCAGTTATTGGGACAGTTCTCTGACCTTTTCTCCCTCGTGTCCAGAGTCACCAGTTGGTGCGTCCACGATGTGGACACCGGGGACAGCCCTCTGGTACGGCACAGGGCCTACCGCGTTCCCGACCGAGTGCGAGCCTGCATCAAGGCGGAAGTCTCCAACATGTGAAGACAACAAGGACCCCCTGGGTAGTATATAGACTCCTAGGGCAGGGTAACAACTAGTGTGAGGAAAATCCCAGGACGTCTAGTGTACACTGTGAACAATCGGGATGGATCAGTAATCAAGCAGGAAAAATCAAGAATTTAACAATATCTATATAAAATATATATCTTTAATGAGTATTTGTTTAAAAACAACATATAGTGTGTGACCACGAGGTCAAACCATATAATAAGAGTAAAAATTGATTCAATTACATACAATTCTAATAATCAAACAACATAAAATTCATAATCAGTACATGAAATTTATACACAAAAATGCATGTAGTACGTCAAATATTAAAAAAGAGCATAAGAACTCGACGCACGTTTCGGCAGTGAACCGCCTTCTTCAGGAGACATAGGGTAAATCAAACATTGGACGCTCTATCCATGCAGTAACAATGATGGGAGGTGACAACCTCTGTAGTTTGGATGGGATAAGTTTAATTTCAAAGTGAGGATAGTCCTTAATATTTTCAATGGAGTAGGCGATGTACGTGGCGCAGATGTGGACAGTTATACACGCGATGGTCACAATAATGCTTGGATATTTATGCAATGCACCAGAATTGTGATCCGGTGAGTCTTGCTCGGTATTAGTAGACTCGAGGGAAGATAAAAGTAGTTTCTTTAATAAATAAACAATAGACGGACAGCAGGGTGGTGCTGTTCCGACGTTCGTGTTGTGTGGATCCGACTTCCACACACAAAGTAGATCAGCCGTCTCTTAAATACATAAACAATAAGCGGGCAGCAGGGTGGTGCTGTTCCGACGCTCGTTTTGTGGGGATCCGACCTCCACACAGAAAATAGATCAGCCGTCTCTTGGGAAAATAGACAAAGGGCGGACAGCAGGGTGGTGCTGCTCCGACGCTCGTGTTGTGGGGACCCGACCTCCACGGAAGTCTCCAACATGCTAGCCCTGGGAGTGGTCGAAGCCTCCGACAGCCCATGGGCCAGCCCCGTGGTGCTGGTTCCCAAGGCCGCGGCCCCTGGCGCTGTCCCTGAGCTGAGATTCTGTGTGGACTACCGGGGGCTCAACGCCGTCACCAGAACCAACGCTCACCCCATTCCCCGAGCAGACGAGCTCATTGACCACCTAGGGTCTGCTCGATACCTGCTCGATACCTCAGCACCTTCGACCTGACCAGTGGATCCTGGCAGATCGCCCTGACCGAAGGGGCCCGAGAGAGATCCGCCTTTTCCACCCCGGATGGTCACTACCATTTCCGGGTAATGCCCTTTGGCATGAAAAAATTGCCCCCGCCACCTTCCAGAGACTGTTGAACCAGGTACTGGCTGGGTTGGAAGAATTCAGCGCCGCATATCTGGACGATATTGCAGTATTCAGCTCCCACTGGTCCGAACATCTCCTCCACCTCCGGGAGGTCTTGTTAGCCCTACAGAGGGCGGGTCTCACCATCAATTGTTCAGTTTTGGCCTGATTAGGTCCTAGAGGACAGGTATGGGTAGCGAGTATTCAATAAACGCTAGGGAGCAAAGACTGTAGGTGTAGGTAGAAAAAAGTTATTTATTTTGATCTTTTTTGGATATACATAAATACTTATACTTATACTATATTTCAGGTGCTCAAGTGAATAGTACGGTGCAGGACGTGACAAAAGTGAAAAAAGTGAACGGACTGTCACACAACAACAACAAGGTTAAAAAACAATTATATACAATGGCAAGAGTAAGAATCCTTGGGTATGTCGACGGCGTTTCGATCTATGTAACTTTAGATCATCATCAGGACTGATGAGCTTCCTGAAACTTGCCAAGGCATTTTCAGGCAAGGGGGAGGTTTGAATATTGGAGTTGAAGGTTGCTTGCTGTAGAGAACAAAGTAGTTAATGAAAATGTTCTCTAAATCTGATGATCCAGGTAGCGCTCGGACACTTTAACTTGGACGAGGGTTCTACTAGGATTGAATGTTTGAGCAGAGCGAGAGAAAAGGTTTTTTCGGTATCCTCGCTGTGGAACTTTCAATTAATAGCGCGTTGAATATGGCGATATTTGAAGCCGATAGGGGGTCTGCCTGAGCGCGTTCGTCGCTCTGCAAGTAGAGGTATTTTGGCGCCTAAAAATTAATTCTAGCACGCTCGCGGAGGAGGTCGGGGGTCCGAGTCTCTCACCAGCCGGTTGACCTCTACTTGCAGAGCCCCTTCTAACAGGTTGTTTGTGTGTGTTTGTGGTTGTGTGTCTGGGTGTGGTTGTGTGTGTGGTTGCGTGTGTGTGGGGTTGTGTGTGTGGGTATGGTATGGTTGTGGGTGTGGTTGTGTGTGTGTGGTTGGGCATGGTTGAGTCTGGTTGTGTGTGGTTACGTGTGGTTATGTGTGTGGGTGTGTTGGACCCGGCCTCGTGGCGTGGTCCTCGCTGATCTCCGCAGCCCCGGATCTACGGGTGGAACTGGTTCCCGTCCACCCATAACTGTACATAATCCTCCTACACTGGACCTGAGACGATCCCCAGACCACGTGCCTGCACCCATGCACGTGACCATCAGACTCCATGTTTGGCCACCCCGGCCGGCTGGCCGCCTTCTTTCCTTTCGGCAGCCCTGGCCGCTGAGCCTGCGCGTCCGGCGCGCCCAGATCCACCCGGGGGGTGAACGACTCATCAAGTACCCGAAACCAAGACTTCCATCACACCTCCGGCCCCCTTACGAGGAACTGGTTTCCCTCACACCTCTGAACTATCCCTGGGGGCTGGTTTCGATTGCACCTTGGGCCTCCTAGTGAGCTGGCTCCAGGTCCTGATGGGCGTCTGGGATTCCATGGGCGCATGGTCCAAAGCATCAAAGAACCAACCGCCCAGATGATCAGGCGCCTGGCCGTCGGACCTCCGGCCTCCTGCCTATGAGGGTCCGGACATCAAAGAGCTTGACGACTATAAGACAGCCTGCCTTCCACCTAGTCGGCAGTTGTATTTTGGACAAGAAAGCCCTGCTGATCTGATCGCGGCTGACTTCGAGGAGACCAGACTCTGACCCACCGAGCCCTGCTGACGACGTCGCGGCTCATCCTAGAACCTACGGAACTGAACCATCGGGGCCCTGCTGACACTGTCGCGGCTCCCTCTTGAAGCACAAGACTTGAACATCGGAGCCCTGCTGACGCTGTCGCGGCCCCATCTACTTCCGAGTACGACGGAGTACTCCTGCCCAAGCCCTGCTGACATTGTCGCGGCTTGACGAACTCTCTGGTCCGGCGGGACCATCGACGCTACCTTCACGAATAGCTTGAACCCGAAGTGAGTAGGACAGCAAGTCCCATCGCCAGCCCCGTACCCCCCAGTTCGAGGATTGAGAACTGTGCGCCGGGTACGTGGTGTGCCAGCTGGCCCTCTAAGACTGTCCCGCTTCCCCATTCCCCTGTTACGAGACTTTTGCGATCCCTCGATCGCTGTGTATCGCTCTTTAATTAATCTTGATAAAGTCTTTCTTGATAAAGAATCACGGTGTGGTGTCTGCTCATAAGTGTGGTGTGTCGACAGTGTGTACGATCAGTCCTCCCCGGTGGGGACTCCCCCCTCGATAAGACTCGGCAGTAATTGTGGGAGAGGAGGTCCCGGGTGGTTAGGAGAATCATCTTGACCCCTGGGGTCACCGTCTTCCAACAGGGTGTGTATGTGGTTGTGTGTGTGTGTGGTTGTGTATGGTTGTGTGTGTGATTATGTGTGTGTGCCGTTGTGTGCGTGTGTGGTTGTGGGTGTGGGTGGGTGCAGTTGTGTGTGTGGGTGTGGTTGTGTGTGTGTGTTTGTGGTTGTGTGTGTGTCATGGTTGTGTGTGTGGTTGCGTGTGTGTGGTTCTGTGTGTGTTTGTGTGTGTGTGGTTGTGTGGCTGTGTGTGTGGTTGTATGGTTATGGGTGTGGTCATGTGAGTAGGTGTGGTTGTGTGTGTGGTTGTGTGTGTGGTTGTGTGTGGTTGTGTGTGTGTGTGTGGTTGTGGGTGTGGTGTGTGTGGTTGTGGGTGTGGTTGTGGTTGTGGATATGTGTGGTTGTGTGTGTGGTTGTGTATGTGGTTGTGAGTGAAGTTGTGTGTGTAAGTGTGGTTGTGTGTGTGAGTGTGGTTGTGTGTGTGAGTGTGGTTGTGTGTGTAGTTGTGTGTGTGGGTGTGGTTGTGTGTGGTGTGTGTGTGCTTGTGGTTGTGTGTATGGTTGTGGGTGTGGTTGTGTGTGTTTGGCTGTGTGTGTTTGCTGTTGTGTGTGTGGTTGTAGTTGTGTGTGTTGCGGGTGTGTGTGTGGTTGTGTGTGTTGTGGTTGTGTGTGTGGTTGTGTTTGGTTTTGTGTGTGGTAGTGTGTGTGGTTGTGTGTGGTGTTGTGGTTGTGTCTATGTGTGTGGTTGTGTGTGTGTGGTGTTGTGGTTGTGTGTGTGTAGTTGTATGTGTGAGTGTAGTTGTGTGTGTGAGTGTGGTTGGGTGTGTGAGTGTGGTTGTGTGTGTGAGTGTGGTTGTGTGTGTGAGTGTGGTTGTGTTTGTAGATGTGTTTGTGTGGTTGTGTGTGGTGTGTGTGTGCATGTGTTTCTGTTTATGGTTGTGTGTGTTTGGCTGTGTGTGTTTGGCTGTGTGTGCTTGTGGTTGTAGTTGTGTGTGTTGTTGTGGTTGTGTGTGTGGTTGTGTGTGTTGTGGTTGTGTGTGTGGTTGTGTGTGTGGTTGTGTTTGGTTGTGTGTGTGGTTGTGTGTGTTGTTGTGGTTGTGTGTGGTTGAGTGTGTGTGGTTGTGTGTGTGGTTGTGTGTGGTTGTGGTTGTGTGTGTGTGGTGTGTGTGGCTGCGTGTATGTGTGTGGTTGTGTGTGTGGTTGTGTGGTTGTATGTGGGTGTGGTTTTGTGGGTGTGGTTGTATGGGTGTGGGTGTGGGTGTGTGTGTGGTTGTGTGTGTGGTTGTGTGTGTGAGTGTGTGGTTGTGTGTGTGTGGTTGTGTGTATGTGTCATTGTGTGTGTGGTTGTGGTTGTGATTGTGGTTGTGTGTGGGTGTGGTTCTGTGTGGTTGTGTGTGTGGTTGTGTGTGTGTGTCATTGTGTGTGTGGTTGTGTGTGATTGTGTGTGAGTGTGTGTGTGGTTGTGTGTGGTAGTGTGTGTGGTTGTGGTTTTGTGTGTGGTTGTGTGTAGTTGTGTGTGTGTGTGGTTGTGTGATTGTTGTTGTGTGTGTGTGGTTGTGGTTGTGGTTATGTGAGTGGTTGTGTGTGGTTGTGTGTGTGGTTGTGTGTGGGTGTGGTTGTGTGTGTGGTTATGGTTTTGTGTGTAGTTGTCGTTGTATGTGTGTGGTTGTGTTTGTGGTTGTGGTTTTGTGTGTGGTTGTGGTCATGTGTGGTTGTGTGTGTGGTTGTGTGTGTGGTTGTGTGTGAGGTTGTGTGTCAGTGGTTGTCTGTGTGTGGCTGTGTGAGTGGTTGTGTGAGTGGTTTTGGGTGTGGTTGTATCTGTGGTTGTGTGGTTGTAGATGTGTGTGTGTCATTGTGTGTGTGTGTGGTTGTGTATGGTTGTGGTTGTTTGCGTGTGTTTTTGGTTGTGTGTGTGGGTGTGGTTTTGGGTGTGGTTGTGTGTGTGGTTGTGTGTGGTTGTGTGTGTGGTTGTGGGTATGGTTGTGGATGTGGGTGTGGTTGTGTATGTGTGGTTGGGCATGGTTGTGTCGGGTTGTGTGTGGTTGTGGTTGTGCATGGTTGTGTGTGTGAGTGTGTATGTGATTGTGGTTGTGTGTGTTTGCGTGTGTGGATGTGTGTGGTTGTGTGTGCGTGTGGGGGTGTGTGTGTGGTTGGTTGTGTGTTTGTGTGGTTGTGTGAGTTTGTGGTTGTGTGAGTGGTTGTGGTTGTGTGTGTGGTTGTGTGATTCTGTGTGTGGTTTTATGTGTGGTTGTAGTTGTGCGTGGGCGTGGTTGTGTGTGGGTGTCATTGTGTGTGTGGTTGTGGTTGTATGTGGTTGTGTATGGTTGTGTGTGTGTGTTTGTGGTTGTGTGTGTGGGTGTGGTTGTGTGTGTGGTTGTGGGTGTGGTTGTGTGTGTGTCATTGTGTGTGCTTGTGTATGTGGTTGTGTGTGTGGTTGTATGTGTGTGGGGTTGTGGGTGTGGTTGTGGGTATAGTTGTGGGTGTGGTTTTGGGTGTGGTAGTGTGTGTGGAGGTGGGAATGGTTGTGTTTGTGTGTGTGGTTGTGTGTGGTTGTGGTTGTGTGTGGTTGTGTGAGTGTGTGGTTGTGGGTGTGTTTGGGTGTAGTTGTGTGTGTGTTTGTGGTTATGTGTGTGTTTGTGCTTGTGTGTGTGGTTTTGTGTATGTGGTTGTGTGTGGTTGTGTGTGTGTGGTTGTGTGTGGTTGTGTGTGTGGTTGTGTGTGTGGCTGTGTGTGTGGTTGTATAGTTATGGGTGTGGTTGTGTGTTTTGGTGTGGTTGTGTGTAGTTGTCGTGTGTGTGGTTGTGGGTGTGGTTGTGTGTGGTTGTGGTTGTGGGTGTGGTTGTGTGTATGCGGTTGTGGGTGTGGTTGTGGGTGTGGTATGGATGTGGTTGTGTGTGGTTGGGGCTGTGTGTGGTTGTGGGTGGTTGTGTGTGTGTGGTTGTGGTTGTGTGGTTGTTTGTGTGGTTGTGTGTGCACATGGGTGTGGTTGTGTGTGGTTGTGATTGTGTATGTGTGGATGTGTGTGTGATTGTGGGTGTGGTTGTGTGTGGTTGTGGTTATGTGTGGTTTTGGGTGGTTGTGTGTGTTGGGTTGTGTGTGTGTGGTTGTGTGTGAGTGTGGTTGTGTGTGTGTGAGTGTGGTTGTGTGTGTGAGTGTGATTGTTTGTGTAGTTGTGTGTGTATGCGGGTGTGGTTGTGGTTATGTGTATGGTTGTGTGTTTGGGTGTGGGTGTGTGTTATTGTGTTTGTGGTTGTGTGTGTGTGTGTGGGGGTGGTTTTGTGTGTGTGTGTGGATGTGTGTGTGTGTGGTTGTGTGTGTGTGTGTGTGTGTGGTTGTTTGGTTATGGGTGTGGTTGTGTGTGTGGGTGTGGTTGTGTGTGTCTGTGTGGTTGTGTGTGGTTGTGTGTGTGGTTGTGTGTGGTTGTGTGTGTGGTTGTGTGTGTGAGTGTGTGGTTGTGTGTGTGTGGTTGTGTGTATGTGCCATTGTGTGTGTGGTTGTGATTGTGGTTGTGTGTGGGTGTGGTTTTGTGTGGTTGTGGTTGTGTGCGTGTGTGCCATTGTGTGTGTGGTTGTGGGTGTGTGTGATTGTGCATGAGTGTGTGTGTGGTTGTGTGTGGTAGTGTGTGTGGTTGTGGTTTTGTGTGTGGTTGTGTGTAGTTGTGTGTGTGTGTGGTTGAGTGTGTTGTTGTGTGTGTGTGGTTGTGGTTATGTGAGTGGTTGTGTGTGGTTGTGTGTGTGGTTGTGTGTGGGTGTGGTTGTGTGTGTGGTTATGGTTGTGTGTGTAGTTGTCGTTGTATGTTTGTGGTTTTGGTTGTGTGTGATTGTGTTTGTGGTTGTGGTTTTGTGTGTGGTCGTGGTCATGTGTGGTTGTGTGTGTGGTTGTGTGTGGTTGTGTGTGTGGTTGTGTGTGAGGTTGTGTGTCAGTGGTTGTCTGTGTGTGGCTGTGTGAGTGGTTGTGTGTATTTGTGGTTGTGTGCGTGGTTTTGGGTGTGGTTGTATCTGTGGTTGTGTGGTTGTAGATGTGTGTAGTTGTGTGTGTGTCATTGTGTGTGTGTGGTTGGGTGTGGTTGTGTATGGTTGTGGTTGTTTGCGTGTGTTTTTGGTTGTGTGTGCGGGTGTGGTTTTGGGTGTGGTTGTGTGTGGTTGTGTGTGTGTGGGGTTGTGGGTGTGGGTATGGTTGTGGGTGTGGTTGTGTGTGTGTGGTTGGGAATGGTTGTGTCTGGTTGTGTGTGGTTGTGTGTGTGGGTGTGTATGTGGTTGTGTGTTTGTGATTGTGGTTGTGTGTGTTTGCGTGTGCGGATGTGTGTGGTTGTGTGTGCGTGTGGGTGTGTGTGTGTGGGTGTCTGTATATGGTTGTGTGTGTGTGTGTGGTTGGTTGTGTGTTTGTGTGGTTGTGTGAGTTTGTGGTTGTGTGAGTGGTTGTGGTTGTGCGATTTTGTGTGTGGTTGTATGTGTGGTTGTGTGGTTGTAGTTGTGCGTGGGTGTGGTTGTGTGTGTGGGTGTCATTGTGTGTGTGGTTGGGGTTGTGTGTGGTTGTGTATGGTTGTGTGTGTGTGTTTGTGTGTGTGGGTGTGGTTGTGTGTGTGGTTGTGGGTGTGGTTGTGTGTGTGTCATTGTGTGTGGTTGTGTATGTGGTTGTGTGTGTGGTTGTATGTGTGTGGGGTTCTGCGTGTTGTTGTGGGTATAGTTGTGGGTGTGGTTTTGGGTGTGGTAGTGTGTGTGGAGGTGGGCATGGTTGTGTGTGGTTGTGTTTGTGTGTGTTTGTTTGTGTGGTTGTGTGTGGTTGTGGTTGTGTGTGGTTGTGTGAGTGTGTGGTTGTGGGTGTGTTTGGGTGTGGTTGTGTGTGTTTTTGAGGTTATGTGTGTGTTTGTGCTTGTGTGTGTGGTTGTGTGTATGTGGTTGTGTGTGTGTGGTTGTGTGTGGTTGTGTGTGTGGTTGTGTGTGTGGCTGTGTGTGTGGTTGTATGGTTATGGGTGTGGTTGTGTGTTTTGGTGTGGGTGTGTGTGTGTTGGACAGGCCCCATGAAGGGCTCGCTCCCTCCCCGCATGACAGGGCCCGGACACCGGCTCTCCAGGTGCTACCCACAGAAGCAACCCGCAACCCGTCCCCTACGGGACGGCTGCTCCCGGATATCTCTGTATCACTGGCCCGGGCCACCGTCAGCACCATTGCCCGGCCCAGCCGCCATCTTGGACACGGCACCACGAGGCCGCGTGGCCTCAGCTCGACCCCAACCCTGGGCCTGGCCAGGCCCCGACATCCCAGCACCACCATCCACCCAGGAGGTGAACGGACCACTTGGCAGGTCAATGGGAGAAAGAAGTGTCGATGTCTCTCTCCCGCCAGGTGCCGATCGCCCCCAGCCTCCCCGGGCGCTGGCTCCACCCCCCTGCTGGGTGTCTGGACTCCCTCATCCCGGACCTCCCGACCTCCAAGTGCGAGGGTCCGGACATCAAAGGGCGCCAGACCTATAACTGAGGCAGCTCCAGAGCAGGAAGGCAGTTGTATCCTGGAGTCGAGAGACACCGTGAAGAACTCATCCCTGACGGACTGTTGGCGCTGCCGCAGCCCTGCCTTGTGAACTGTCGTCCTGCCTGCTGGCGCTGCCGCAGCCTTCTGCAACCTTCATCCTTGTCGGGACCTGCTGGCGCTGCCGCGGCCCGTTGCTACCTACGACCACCTCGGGACCTGCTGGCGCTGCCGCGGCCCGCTGCTACCTACGACCACCTCGGGACCTGCTGGCGCTGCCGCGGCCCGACCTTCCCGAACGCCTAGATCGAGGATTGTGAGCTACCATCATCTCATCTCAAATACCAGATTGGTAACAAGACTGTCCCGCTACCCCCTTTCCCTTCCAGAGACTAGAATTGAGAGGATCCTCGTGTCCTGATCTCATTGTACCGTACTACCTTACTTCAAGAACTGCCTATAAAGAGCGTTAACCTTATCCTTGTGTGGTGTCCATCTGTGGGGGGGAAGTTACTTGTCTGTACGATCGCTGGAGATGGCCCTCCCCGGAGGCCTCTCCCCGTGTCCTCGGCCGACCCTCCAGGTCCCCGTCTAACATTGGTGGCCAGCGGCGGGATTCGAATCAACGCGTAACGTACAGAAAGTAACTCACCCCACGACTCAACCACCATGACAACAAAAGAGAGCGGACCGGCAGAGAAATTTCAGATGGAAAAGCTAGAAGATTACAACCATCGAGAGCTAAAGCAATTTTGCATGGAACTGGGCATTGCTACCACCGGGCTGAGCACAAAAGAGGACTTCAAACACGCCCTAGAATCTTGGGCAGAAACGGGTGCGGCTGCACCCCGAAACCGAAACAGCGAGACACCCGAAACAAACACCACTCCGACGGAAGAAAGGAGGACGGGTCTCTCCCCGGAAGAGATCCAAGAACGAGAGAAAAGCCGACTCCATGAATTGGAGTTGGCGCGGCTCCGGTTGGACGGAGAGCTGAAACTGGCCGAACAAAAGATAAACTTAGAACACTTACGGCTCCGAGAAGAGCGGGAAGAAAAGCAAAGGCAGAGAGAACTAGAAGAAAAAAGACTGGCATACGGACACGAGCGCAAGCTAGCAGAGATAGAAATGCGGAAACAGAATAAAGATCTAGGGGTGCCCGAGCGCCCGCACACCTCGGGCATCACCGAACCAAAGGTCCACATCCCCAAGGATGTGGTCCGTGAATATTTTCGGAACGACGACATACAGCAGTGGTTCAAGGCCTACGAGATCGCCATGACCTCCCACCGGATCGATCGAAGTGACTGGGGAGCCGGTCTATGGGGGAGGTTCGTCAACGAAGGCCGCGATGCCCTGCTACAGCTCCCGGACCATCAAATGACGTCCTATGACCACATGAAGGCCGCCCTCCTCACTCGATATGGGCTCACGCCCGAAATGTACCGCCAGAGGTTCCGCGACTGCACCCGGATCCCGGGTACGACTTGGGTAGAATATGTGAACTATTTCAGCCGAGCCTTCGAGGGATGGATCAAGGGTAGCCACGTAACAACCTACGAGCAGCTCTTCAACCTCATTGTGTGGGAGCAACTCTCCAACAACTGCTTCGTCGAGCTCAGGCAGCACCTCCTCGACAGTAAATTGACTGAACCACGGCAGCTCGCCGCTGAGGCTGACCGGAGGGAAAGCACCCGAGTGGCCCGGAGTGGGCCCAACGAGCAGAACAGAACCAACTAAGGTCAGCATCGTCCCCGAGGAGGAGGAGGAGGCAGGGCCGGGGCAGAGACGCCGTCCCGGCCGCTCCCGCTAACAACACCCCGCCCCCGGCCGGCCGGGGCAACCCCCCGATGCGCCCGGGGTTCCGAGCCAATGTTACTTGTCACCGATGCCAGCGAGTCGGCCACTATGCCAGTGACCCGAACTGCCCAAAGAACCAGACTCCTGGGCCCCGCCAGGTGGCTGCCGCCGCCTTAGGAGAAGAGCAAATCTCCGAAGAGCATGAAGAGTACGAACAGGAGCAGCCCGAGTGGGAACCTGCCGCCATGGTCCTGGCTTGCCTAGGGGGAAGAGACATGATCCCGCGGGCCCCCCTACCCGCCAACACCAGGAAATACAGCCAGTGGGTGAACATAAATGGGCGCAAGGCCGAAGCCCTGCGTGACACGGGGGCCAGTGTGACGGCCGTCCGCTGTCACCTGGTGACCCCAGAACAAATCCTGCCAAACGTTCTTTGCCCCGTCCGATCGGCCGACAATTCTGAGAGCCTATATCGGATGGCCTGCGTCCCCTTCGAATGGGGAGGAGTGTCTGGTATGCTGAAAGTGACTGTCCGAGATGATGCCCCCGTGGACTGCCTCCTGGGAAATGATCTCGAGAGTTCCCCGTGGGCGGCCGTTGAAAGAAGAGAGCACCTGGGGATGTTGGGCCTCCCAGACTGGGCGTGCGTAACAACCCGGTCCATGGCCGCCCGCACCATCCCCAGACCTGAAGAACCCGAATGGCCGGCACGTCCTCCCCCGATCACTCCAGAGGAAGACACCGTCCATACCGACCCCCCGGAACAAACCCAAGAAGGGCCCGCTCAGCCCCAAGACCTTTCAGACCTGGCTCAGTGGCGTCAAGAAGGGGGACCCACCCAGGAGCAATTCCGGCAAGAGCAGAAGACCTGTCCCTCCCTCGAGGGACTGCGACAGCAAGCACTCGCCCAGAGCGCGGGAGACACCGCAGGGGCCCACTGGATCTATTGGGACAATGACCTACTGTACAGCGAACAAAGAATCGCGGAGTTGGGGGCCAGTCGAGTGCTGGTGGTGCCCCTCCGCTTCAGAGACTTCCTGCCCATGATGTCCCCCTGGCTGGACACTTGGGGCAAGACAAAACCTACAACCGCCTGGTAACCCACTTTTACTGGCCAAAAATGAGAAATGACGTCTCCAACCACTGCCGATCCTGCCCCACCTGCCAGGCCAGCGGGAAGAGCGGCCGCAAACTCAAGGCACCCCTGCAACCATTCCCTGTTGTTACCACCCCGTTTGAAAGGGTGGGCATAGACATTGTGGGGCCCCTAGACCCCCGAACAGCACAAGGGCATCGATTCATCCTGGTCCTGGTGGACCACGCCACCCGCTATCCAGAGGCCGTCCCCCTTCGAACTGTAACAGCGCCAGTGGTAGGCCGAGCCTTAATGGGGATCTTCTCTCGAGTGGGCTTCCCCCGGGAGGTCGTCAGCGACAGGGGCACGAACTTTATTTCGAAGTATATGAAATCCCTCTGGCAGCAGTGCGGATTCACCTACCGATTCACAACCCCCTATCACCCGCAAGGAAACGGACTGGTCGAGCGGTTTAACCGCACTCTCAAGGGGATGATCATGGGGCTGGAAGAACCCCTAGGACGCCAGTGGGACGTGCTACTCCCGTGCCTCCTCTTCGCCTACCGAGAGGTCCCCCAGAAGTCCCTCGGCTTCAGCCCCTTCGAACACCTGTACGGACACCCTGTTCGAGGGCCCCTCAGCCTAGTTAAAGAAGAATGGGAAATGGCCCCCCTGAAGACCCCTCCAGACGTCTACAAGTACCTCCTGACCCTCCGCAATCAGACCAGGCGATTCAGAGAGATCGCCAAAGCCAATCTTGAGGCCAGTCAGGAGGACATGAAGAAATGGTACGATCAACATGCCTCCTCCATCGAGTTTGAGCCTGGTCAGCAGGTATGCGTGATGTCCCCCATTGAGCCTTGTGCCTTGCAGGACAAGTGGACGGGGCCCTTCAAGGTGGTCGAGCGCAAGAGCCCCGTCACCTATCTCATTGACATGGAATCCTCCCGGAACCCCCTCCGGGTCCTCCACGCCAACAGACTCAACCCACACTTCGTGCGCTCGGAGCTTAGCCTGCTGATGGCTACAGACAGTGGAGCGGAGGAAGACTCCGAGCCCCTCCCTGACCTACTGAGAACCCGTGAAAAAGATGGTTCAGTGGACGGGGTCCGACTTTCCGATGCCCTGACCCGGAACAGCGCCAAGACTGTCGGACCCTCCTGTTGCAATTTGCAAATCTCTTTTCCCTCACTCCCGGAGTCACCCCCTGGTGCCTGCACGACGTGGACACTGGGGACAGCCCCCCTATCAGACACCGGGCGTACCGAGTACCAGATCGGGTGCGCGCCTGCATCCAATAGGAAGTCTCCAAGATGCTCGCACTCGGAGTCATTGAACCCTCGGACAGCCCCTGGGCCAGCCCAGTCGTACTGGTCCCCAAAGCTGCACCACCCCCGAGCTCTGATTCTGCGTCGACTATCGGGGTCTGAACGCTGTCACCCGAACCGACGCTCACCCCATCCCCCGAGCAGATGAACTGGTCGACCGCATGGGGGCTGCCCGCTACCTAAGCATCTTCGACCTGACAGCAGGCTACTGGCAGATCGGCCTCACCCCCAGGGCCCAAGAACGATCTGCTTTCTCCACCCCGGATGGACACTACCATTTCAAAGTGATGCCATTCGGCATGTAAAACGCTCCAGCCACTTTTCAACGACTTGTGAACCAGGTATTGGCGGGCCTCGAAGAGTTCAGCGCCGCCTACCTGGACGATATCGCGGTATACAGCCGCCACTGGTCAGACCACCTCCGAGAGGTCCTGCAGGCCCTCCAACAGGCCGGCCTCACAATCAAGGCCAGCAAGTGCCAAATTGGCCAGGGGTCCGTGACCTACCTCGGACACCAAGTGGGACGCGGTCTGGTGGCCCCCCTCCAGCTCAAGATTGCTGCCATCCAGTCCTGGCAGCCCCCCGTAACCCAAACCGAGGTCCGAGCCTTCTTGGGGCTCACCGGAAACTACCGGCGGTTTGTGAAGGACTATGGCAGCATTGTGGGGCCCCTCACGGAACTCACATCCAAGAACCACCCAAAAACAGTCAACTGGACTCCCGACTGTCAAGCGGCCTTCGAGAAGCTGAAGGCCGCCATGTGCACCGCCCCTGTGCTCCAGGCCCCCGACTACAGCCGCGAGTTCATCGTCCAGACTGATGCTTCAGACCATGGCATTGGGGCCGTCCTCTCCCAACTGAACCCCGAGGGAGTCGACCAACCAGTGGCCTTCATCAGCAGACGCCTGCTGGCCCGAGAACAGCGCTGGAGCACCATCGAGCGGGAGGCCTTTGCAGTAGTATGGGCCCTTAAGAAGCTCCGGCCCTACCTCTTCGGTACCCACTTTCGGGTGCAAACAGATCATCGCCCCCTGCAATGGTTAATGCAGATGCGGGGGAGAATCCCAAACTATTGCGATGGTCCATCTCCCTGCAGGGGATGGACTTCACTGTGGAGCATCGCCCTGGCCAAGACCACGCCAACGCGGATGGCCTGTCCCGCTTTTTCCGCCTCGACGAGGAGAGTCCCCAAGAGGATGGGTGACTCTCCCCGCCTTCAGCTGGGGGGGACGCATGTTGGACAGGCCCCATGAAGGGCTCGCTCCCTCCCCGCATGACAGGGCCCGGACACCGGCTCTCCAGGTGCTACCCACAGAAGCAACCCGCAACCCGTCCCCTACGGGACGGCTGCTCCCGGATATCTCTGTATCACTGGCCCGGGCCACCGTCAGCACCATTGCCCGTCCCAGCCGCCATCTTAGACACGGCACCACGAGGCCGCGTGGCCTCAGCTTGACCCCAACCCTGGGCCTGGCCAGGCCCCGACATCCCGGCACCACCATCCACCCAGGAGGTGAACGGACCTCTTGGCAGGTCAATGGGAGAAAGAAGTGTCGATGGCTCTCCCCCGCCAGGTGCCGATCGCCCCCAGCCTCCCCGGGCGCTGGCTCCACCCTCCTGCTGGGTGTCTGGACTCCCTCATCCCGGACCTCCCGACCTCCAAGTGCGAGGGTCCGGACATCAAAGGGCGCCAGACCTATAACTGAGGCAGCTCCAGAGCAGGAAGGCAGTTGTATCCTGGAGTCGAGAGACACCGTGAAGAACTCATCCCTGACGGACTGTTGGCGCTGCCGCAGCCCTGCCTTGTGAACTGTCGTCCTGCCTGCTGGCGCTGCCGCAGCCTTCTGCAACCTTCATCCTCGTCGGGACCTGCTGGCGCTGCCGCGGCCCGTTGCTACCTACGACCACCTCGGGACCTGCTGGCGCTGCCGCGGCCCGACCTTCCCGAACGCCGAGCTCGAGGATTGTGAGCTACCATCATCTCATCTCAAATACCAGATTGGTAACAAGACTGTCCCGCTACCCCCTTTCCCTTCCAGAGACTAGAATTGAGAGGATCCTCGTGTCCTGATCTCATTGTACCGTACTACCTTACTTCAAGAACTGCCTATAAAGAGCGTTAACCTTATCCTTGTGTGGTGTCCATCTGTGGGGGGGAAGTTACTTGTCTGTATGATCGCTGGAGACGGCCCTCCCCGGAGGCCTCTCCCCGTGTCCTCGGCCGACCCTCCAGGTCCCCGTCTAACAGTGTGGTTGTGGTTGTGTGTGTGGTTGTGGGTGTGGTTGTGTGTATGTGGTCGTGGGTGTGGTTGTGGGTGTGGTATGGATGTGGTTGTGTGTGGTTGTAGGTGGTTGTGTGTGTGTGGTTGTGGTTGTGTGGTTGTTTGTGTGGTTGTGTGTGCACATGGGTGTGGTTGTGTGTGTGGTTGTGGTTGTGTATGTGTGGATGTGTGTGTGATTGTGGGTGTGGTTGTGTGTGGTTGTGGTTATGTGTGGTTTTGGGTGGTTGTGTGTGTTTGGTTGTGTGTGTGAGTGTGGTGGTGTGTGTGTGAGTGGGGTTGTGTATGTGAGTGTGGTTGTTTGTGTAGTTGTGTGTGTGTGGGTGTGGTTGTGGTTGTGTGTATGGTTGTGTGTTTGGGTGTGGGTGTGTGTGAGAGGATGTGTGTGTGGTTGTGTGTGTATGTGTGTGGTTGTGGTTGTATGTGTGTGTGGTTGTGTGTGTGTGGTGTGTGTGTGATTGTGTTTGTGGTTGTGTGTGTGTGGTTGTGTGTGTGTGTGGGCGTGGTTTTGGGTGTGTGTGTGGATGTGTGTGTGTGTGTGTGTGTTTGTGTGTGTGGGTGGTTGTGTGTGTGGTTGTTTGGTTATGGGTGTGGTTGTGTGTGTGGGTGTGGTTGTGTGTGTGTGGTTGTGTGTGTGGTTGTGGTTGTCGTTGTGTGTGTGGTTGTGTGTGTGTGTGTGGTTGTATGTGTGGGTGTGGTTGTGTGTGGTTGTGTGTGTGTGGTGTATGTGGTTGTGTGTGTGAGTGTGGGTGTGTGTGGTTGTGGTTGTGTGGTTGTTTGTGTGGTTGTGTGTGGGTGTGGTTGTGTGTGTGGTTGTGTGTGGTTGTGGTTGTGTATGTGTGGTTGTGTGTGTGTGGGTGTGCTTGTGTGTGGTTGTGGTTGTGTGTGTGGTTGTGTGTGTGGTTGTTTGTGTGTGTGAGGTTGTAGGTGTGGGTGTGGTTGTGTTTGGTTGTGTGTGTGTGTGGTTGTGTATGTGGTTGTGTGTGTGCGTGGGTGTGGGTGTGGTTGTGTGTGTGGTTGTGGTTGTGTATGTGTGGATGTGTGTGCGTGGTTGTGTGTGGGTGTGGTTGTGTGTAGTTGTCATTATGTGTGGTTGTGTGTGTAGTTGTGGGTGGTTGTGTGTGTGGTTGTGTGCATGTGGTTGTGTGTGTGTGAGTGTGGTTGTGTATGTAGTGTGGCTGTGTGTGTAGTTGTGTGTGTGTGGTTGTGCTTGTGTGTGGTTGTGGTTGTATAAGGTTGTGTGTGTGGCTGTGTGCGGTTGTGGGTGTATGTGGTTGTGGCTGTGTGTGTATGGTTGTGTGTGTGTGGTTGTGTGTGTTGTGTGTTTATGTATTGGTTGTGAGGAAAGGCTAGGCAGGGAATTGGGTTGCTACAGGGGAGGAGGGCTGCGTGGGAGGAGTTAGTGAGGGCTGCTGCGTGGGAGGTGGGTGGACGAGCATGCTGTAAGGCTTACTGAGCCATGAAAGAAAGGAACAAGCAACTTAGTGTGGTTGTGTGTGTGGTTGTGGTTGTGTGTGCTTGTGGTTGTGTAAGGTTGTGGGTGTGGTTGTGTGTGTGGTTGTGGGTGTGTGTGGTTGTGGGTGTGTGTGGCTCTGGGTAGGTGTGGTTGTGGTTGTGTGTGTGTGGTTGTGTGTGTGGTTGTGTGTGTGTGGTTATGTGTGTGGTGTGTGCCTATGCGTTGGTCGTGACGAAAGGCTAGGCAGGGAAGGGGGTTGCTACAGAGGAGGAGGGCTGCGTGGGAGGGGGTAGTGAGATCTGTGTGGGAGGGGGTGGAGTAGCATGCTGTAAGCCTTACTGACAACAAGGGGTGGTGAGGGACAGAGTCTCTGAATTAAGCAGAAAGCTCTCACCCAGTCAAGAGATCAGGGCTAGATCCAACACCGTTTTTTAGCTCACTGCACCATCCCAGTTTCAGAACCTGGCTGTATGCAAATTAGTCAGTTCCTGTCCCAGTGCATGATGGGAACAGGGCAAACCAAACTACAAAAGCCAATTCTTACACTGGGAAGGAAACAATCTCCCGGGGACCGGTTTCTGGCATTACAGCCGTCTTCGGCCCGGTTTGCTTGAATACTGATGGTGCAATGAGCAAGGGTCTCACATCTGAGAATACCCTTCCACGCTTAGGGTGGACAAAAATATTTACAACAAGGGGTGGTGAGGGACAGAGTCTCTGAATTAAGCAGAAAGCTCTCACCCAGTCAAGAGATCAGGGCTAGATCCAACACCGTTTTTTAGCTCACTGCACCATCCCAGTTTCAGAACCTGGCTGTATGCAAATTAGTCTGTTCCTGTCCCAGTGCATGATGGGAACAGGGCAAACCAAACTACAAAAGCCAATTCTTACACTGGGAAGGAAACAAGCTCCCGGGGACCGGTTTCTGGCATTACAGCCGTCTTCGGCCCGGTTTGCTTGAATCCTGATGGTGCAATGAGCAAGGGTCACTGCTCCATCAGGATTCAAGCAAGCCGGGCCGAAGACGGCTGAAATGCCAGAAACCGGTCCCCGGTAGCTTGTCTCCTTTCTGGTGAAGAATTGGCTTGGTAGTTTAGTCTGCCCTGTTCCCATGATGCACTGGGCCAGGGACAGACTGATTTGCATATAGCCAGGTTCTGAGCTGGGATGGGGCAGTGAGATAAATAACGGTGATGGATCAAGCCCTGATCTTTGGACTGGGTAAGAGTGGTCTGCTTAATTCAGACACTCTGTTCATCACCACCCCCTTTTCTGAATCGTTTTTGGCCACTATAGGTGTGGCAGGGTATACTCAGACATGAGTCCCTTTCTCACTGCTCCATCAGGATTCAAGCAAGCCGGGCTGAAGACGGCTGAAATGCCAGAAACCGGTCCCCGGTAGCTTGTCTCCTTTCTGGTGAAGAATTGGCTTGGTAGTTTAGTCTGCCCTGTTCCCATGATGCACTGGGCCAGGGACAGACTGATTTGCATATAGCCAGGTTCTGAGCTGGGATGGGGCAGTGAGATAAATAACGGTGATGGATCAAGCCCTGATCTTTGGACTGGGTAAGAGTGGTCTGCTTAATTCAGACACTCTGTTCATCACCACCCCCTTTTCTGAATCGTTTTTGGCCACTATAGGTGTGGCAGGGTATACTCAGACATGAGTCCCTTTCTCACTGCTCCATCAGGATTCAAGCAAGCCGGGCCGAAGACGGCTGAAATGCCAGAAACCGGTCCCCGGTAGCTTGTCTCCTTTCTGGTGAAGAATTGGCTTGGTAGTTTAGTCTGCCCTGTTCCCATGATGCACTGGGCCAGGGACAGACTGATTTGCATATAGCCAGGTTCTGAGCTGGGATGGGGCAGTGAGATAAATAACGGTGATGGATCAAGCCCTGATCTTTGGACTGGGTAAGAGTGGTCTGCTTAATTCAGACACTCTGTTCATCACCACCCCCTTTTCTGAATCGTAAGCCTTACTGAGCCATGAAAGAAAGGAACGTGGGAGAGGTTAGTGAGGGCTTTGTGGGATGGGGTGGAGGAGCATACTGTAAGGCTTACTGCGCCATGAAAGAAAGGAACAAGCAACTGAATGACCAGTGACTGAGGAGACAGATGGTGGCTGTGCGCGTGCACACTCGCATGATCGCAAGGCTGCAGGCAGCCTGTAGCACTTTGAAAACTCACCTACTAAATGTCTCTCCGGTCAGCGCATGCGCTGGCTCAGCGAGACCTAAAAATCATGGGAGTGAGACATTGTGCAGAAGCAGCAAGGCTCCTTAAGAGTGATACTAGGGAGATCCGAGCCTTTGGTATATCGCACTACTTACTCTGTGCCTGGAACTTGAGGGGGAAGGCCCTAGATAATTGTCAACCCAGACACTAACTCTAAACCTGCAAGGAAAAGATTGAGTAGGCCTACACAGTGTTTTGTCTATTACTTTTGTTTTAACATTTTAATATCTCAAAAAAGTTATTGGTGCTTAGCAACTGCTTCCATGAGAAGAGACATGCTGACTGTACACTCCCATGTTTACGGTGACCATTGTGTTATAAAGCCCCGGAAAATGCAGGCTCTAATGCACATAGCCGACTTGTGCCGTCAAATGAGGAGGTTAAAGAACACCAGCATGCTGCACCATGCTGTTGTGGAATGCAGTTAGCTCACATTGCCAGCCTCCAACTGCTCTCCCCGTGGTTTGAATTTAGATGTGCTTGCACGCAACATTAGCAATGCATTGTGGGAACAGTAGTCATGCAATGAGATGTTTGACTTGACATTTTGTTTTGAATTAATAAAGTGGTTCACTGCGTACCCAGCGGCTACACCATTCAACATCTACTCAGGCTGTTTTATTTGATGAGCAAACGCAAGGAACAGCATTAAACTGTGATGCGGATGCAAGGGAGGTACTCAACCCCATCTATGCTGAACATTCCATCAAGAAACAGAATTTGACCCTACAACTACAACTAGTTTAGTGATGTCTTACCCGGGCTGAATATGAGTGATTTAGTGCCAGCATGTCACCTCTATGTTATTCACTGCAGTGCGATGCATAGGCAATACGCAGTGTAACTATGTGACCAGCGTGATAATGTAAACACATGGCCTCGGTTTTCGGATATTGTATAGCAACATGAACGCGTTTTATTTTCTTTATGCTGGTGTTTATTCACATTGAATCTGCTGTACTCGAGTGGTGTGGGTAACACTAAGTGTACATTGACAATTGTTGATGCATCACGATATGCTTCATCATTATGATGTAAATAGCCACAATGTACAGATTTGATATGGAATGTATTTTTACGTAATTGTTCACCAGATTTTAAATTTAAGTCTAATTTAATTCCAGTTAATAAAGTAACTCTTCTATGTTTACAAGCATGTTAGAGTATAAAGGCTACCATTAAAATGGCGCTCATCAGATTTAGAAAGGCTGCTGTGACAGGCAAAACGCGTCTCTCTGTGCTGGGTTGGAGGAGGCTTAATTCAATAAAGAAGCCTTTACCCGAATGGTCCTTGTGTGCATGCTCTTTTTCCTGATGTGGAGTGGACCTTTCTTTGATACTTACAGCGTTTGCGGTTGACGCTGCTCATGCAACACCAGTCGTCTTGGGCCACCAGATCCAGCCGCAATCTGGAGCAAGCAAGTATGGTAATGCTAAACTGATGGTCCCCATGGTGTTCACTGGGATGAGAAGTTGTGGATGACAGCAGTATGGGAGGCAGTACCTCTGCTATGAGGAAGCCACAAGGCATTCAGTGTAGATGGAATCCTGTCCTGTCTAGAAATGCCCTACTTAAAAGACCAGAATAACTCATGGTGACTGGGCACTGTGTGATGCCGGGAGGACCTTAGGGCTAATTATTTTTTATATAATTGGCTTCCCCCCACTTTGCCTTAATGTTTGGCTGCATAGAACATTTGCTGCTATGAGAGGAGACTTGCTTACTTTACACTCCCATGTTTACGGTGACTGATGTGTTATAAAGCCCCTGGAAACGCAGGCTCTAATGCAGCATTGCCGGGCTTGTGCCGCCAAATGAGAAGGTTAATGAATACCAGTATGCCGCACCATGCTGTCTTGGAATGCAGTTTGCTCACATTGCCAGCCTCAAACTGCTCTCCCCCGTTTGAACAGGGCCGGACTGGCAGTAGAAGGTATCAGGCATTTACCTGGGAGGCTGGAAGAGTGGGGGTCGAATTTTCATTGGTGGGGACCGTTCCTGGATGCTTGTTTACGGTCCAGGGAAGACATGGCTTGGCAGTTTGGGCTGGACTGTTCCCATGAGTTACAGGGTCAAGAATGATTTGCAGATAGTTGTGTCTGAACTGGGGTGGCAAAGTGAGCTAAAGAATGATGATGGAGTCAAACCAGATCTGTGATTGGGGGGGGAGTGTTTGAAAAGTTTCAGCGCTCCATCCATCATCTCCTTGTGTTTGCTTTGCTCGCCCTAAGTTGGCAGGGTATGACCAGACGTGGGTCCCTTGCTCACTTTGCCACTGGATTCAAGCTAGCCTTGCAGATGAGTGCTGTTAGCCCGAAACCGGTCCCAGGATGCTTGTTTCCGGTCCAGGGAAGACATTGCTTGGCAGTTCGGGCTGGACTGTTCTCATAAGGCACAGGGTCAAGACTGATTCGCAAATAGCTGGGTCTGAACTGGGGTGGAGAAGTGAGCTAAAGAACAATGATGATTCAACCCATATCTGTGACTAGGGGTGAGTGTCTGAAAAGATTACATCATCTCCTTGTGTTTTCAATGGGCGAGATAGGCCTTGCAACAGTGAAATAAGACTTTAGGAGTTTTTCACTGCCAGTACTTGTAAAACTTAGGTACAAATGTCCTGCATTTTAAATTCAATGCGCTCTCCCCTATGAGCCATTAGAGTCTATCTTGAAGGGTAACTTATAAGTATTACAAGGGAAGGTTTAGACTTGGCTAAAGGTTTGTATTGCTTGATCGAAATGGCAGTTTAAAACTGCACTATAGACTGCAGTGGGAGGCCTGAGACATGTTTTTAACCGCATGAGTGCTGCAGCTTTTCCCGCTGCGCGCTGAAAATTGAAAAAACCCGCGTTACATGACAAAGCCAGCTCGTCATGCGCGCAGCGCAGGTAACGCCCATGAAGAGCTGGCTTTGTCATGAGCACTGAAGGGGTTAAAGGCTACTTTAGTGGGTGGCACATTGAGTGCTGCTACCCCCTAGAAGCCTTTACTCTAAAGCAGCCGTGGCCACTGCAGGTAAGAGAGGTGGGGCTGGCTGGGAGGCGGGGGGGGAGGGGGATTTCGAGAGACGACCAAAAGGGAAAATTAAATAAATCGTCAATCTTTCCTCGTGATCTTCTCTCAAATTCCCCCCAGCCGGCCCCACCACTCTTACCTGCAGTAGCCGCAGCTGATTTAAAGGTTCTGGGTACATGTAGTAGTAGGTACATACAAGTACATTAAAGTTAATCGTATTTGTATTTATTTAGTGCTTACTAACCCTGACAAGGCGTCAAAGTGCTTTTTCAGCGAGTAGTACCCTACTCCGGAACCCAAAAATGATTAGTGGTGAATTAGTATGATGAAATATGAAATTAATTTGAGTGGTATACTTGTTAATCTGTTATTTGGATTGAAAAGGATAGTGGTAGACAGAAGAAGGAAGGGTTTGCATGTATACAGCGCTTGCTATCCCTGATGAGGTGTTGAAGTGCTTTTTCGGCGAGTAGCACGCTACTCCGGAAACCAAAAACGATTAGTATAGTGAAGGGATACCACAGTGAGTACCTCACGCGCTCGATCTCGGACCACAACCCGCTTCTCGTGCGGCTGCGCTGGTCGCAGATCCGCCCGAGAATACCGGCTTGGAAGCTCCGCCCTGAGGCACTGGAAGATCAGCTCTTCCGCGCCACGATCGCCTCGGGCATCGAGGAGTATTTCCAGGTGAACGCGGGCACGGCGGGTTCGGCCACAACGGAATGGGACGCTTTCAAATCCGTACTACGGGGCCAGTGCATTGCGACGTCATCGGGCGTGCGGAGAACACTACTGGCAGAAATTGAGAAGGAGGACGAGACCCTCCGGAGGATGGAGAGAGAGAGACCTGAACGGCCGGACATTCACGAGGCCCTGCTGGGGGCGCGGGAGGCGGTGGCGGCAACGGTGGAACGCCTCCGATGCTTTGATTACAAGGCCTACCTAACGCGGGCGCACTCGGACCGCGACAAATCGGGGGCTCTTCTGGCCTGGTTGGCCAACCCGGCCCGCCGAAGCTCGGTCATCCTTGAGCTCAGAGACCACGCGGGGGCGGCGAGGTTTGATCAGCAGGGGATCAACGCACTGTTTTACGACTACTATACAGAGCTCTACCGCAGCAGGGTCCTCCCTTCGGTGGAGGAGTTCCAGTCCTTTATGGAGGGTCTTGACCTGCCGGAAATGGAAGAGGCGGACGCGAAGCGGCTCGGGGACCGGATCATGGAGAGTGAGGTGCGGGTCGCCATCAAGAGCATGGCGAGGAACAAGACACCGGGCACCGATGGATTCCCTACGGAATTCTATCTCACCTACGTGGATCTCCTGGCGCCCCGGCTGACGTGGCTCTACAACGAGTCGAGGCGGCTGGGCTGTCTCCCTGCGACCACGAGGGAGGCGTTGATTGTCCCCCTACTGAAGCCGGGTAAGCAGCCATGGGACAGATCGGCGTACCGCCCCCTGTCCATGCTCAACCTGGATTACAAGATCCTGAGCAAGGTCTTGGCGACGCGTTTGCTCCCCTACATGCCCGTACTGGTGCATGCGGACCAGTCGGGTTTCATCCCGGCACGCAATACGGCGCTTAATGTGCGACGACTCCTGCACATCCTAGAGGCTGACACATACGATGGCGACGAGGCGGTGGTGTTTGCTGTCGACATGGAGAAGGCCTTCGACAGCCTGGAATGGCCTTATCTCTTCCATGTGCTACGAACGCTGGGCCTTGGCGAGGGCTTCGTCGATTGGACGAGACTGCTCTATACGAACGCGACGGCGAGAGTCAGAACAGGGAGGGTTATCTCTGAGATGTGTGGGGTGGGCAGGGGCACCCGCCAGGGATGCCCTCTTTCCCCCTTGCTGTTTGCCCTGGCTGTCGAGCCTCTCGCGGCGCGGGCCCGGCTGGGCCGGGCTTATCGGGGCCTGGACGTCTATGGCCAAATACACCACATCGCACTGTACGCTGATGACCTACTGATGTTCCTGGCGGACTCGGCGGACTCCCTGCGCGGAGCTAAGACTCTCCTGCAATCGCTGAGTACGGTATCTGGCCTCCGAGTGAACTGGGCGAAGTCCCATCTATTCCCGGCCCGCCCACGGAGAGAATGCCCGCAAATAACGGAAGGCGTGACTTGGGAAGAGAGATGCCTGCGATATCTTGGCACCTCGATCTTTCATGACAATGCTGATGTCCTTGAGGGGAATATCGGTACGGCGATCAGGCACGCTAAGGGGAGCTTCGACTTCTGGGGCACACTCCCATTGTCACTCATGGGGAGGGTGGCGCTTCTCAAGATGGTGACCCTGCCGCGGCTGCTTTACTTCTTCGGGACCCTATCGATCTGGATCCCAGCGAGCTACTTTCGACGGCTGCGGTCAATGGTCATCGGCTTTCTATGGGGGGCGGGCAGGCGTAGGGTGGCCCTTGCCACACTTCTCCGCCCTCGGGCGGACGGAGGTCTAGCTGTCCCAGACTATGAGCTCTACTACTTGGCGGCACAGCTGCAGTGGCTGACGCAGTGGGTGGCACGGGCTAGGAGAGAGGCGGACGGGTCGGGGGAGCCGGCGGGTCCGGTCCAGGTATTATCCCGGATTGTCTTGGGGCTTCCGATGGGGGACTTCCATCTCACGCAGGAGTTTGCAACGGCCAGAAAATGCTGGAACAGATACCGCCGGAGGTGCGGTGTCGCGGTCCCGTACGCACCTGAGATCCCACTTAGACTCTGCGAGACATTGCCGCACGGGGGCTCGTGGCACGGGCTGGACGGCTGGGATCAGCGGGGGCTCTCGTCCATGGGCGATCTGTATGAAAACGGGGCGATGTTGCCCTTCGACCTCCTGCAAGAGCGCTTTGAGCTGGCGGGGGGGGACTTCCTCCTGCATGCGGCTTTAACGGCGGCGATCCGCAGGCACTGGGGGGCGGGCATGTCGGAGCCGACGCTGTCGCTAGGCTGCCAGTACGTCGTGATGATGACGGGGACGGTCAGGGCGGTCACGTGCCTATCCCGACGCATGGTCTCGGAATCCACCGCTCCACTGTTGGCCTTGAAGGCAAAATGGGAGGCTGATCTGGCGACTGAGATCCCCGAGGAGGCCTGGAATGGCATACTGGAAAGGGCCCGGAATGGCACGCGCAACGCGAGATTCCAGCTGGTGCACTTTTATGTCCTACATAGGGCTTACCTAACCCCTGACAAACTACATAAGTACTTCCCGGCCCACCCGGCGTCCTGCCCGCGTTGCCCGGCGGACCCAGCAGACTTCCGGCACATGTTCTGGTCCTGTCCCGAGCTGGGACCCTTCTGGGAGGAAGTAGTGGAGGTTCTGAGGGAGGTGACGGAGAGGGACCTGCAACTCACCATGGCACATTGCATGCTACACTGGTTCCCGCACACATCGAAGAACAAAGTCACTAGCAAGTTCCTGGACTTGGGGCTCCTCCTAGCGAAGCGGGCCATTACGTCCCAGTGGAAGGCGTCCCGGGGCCCCGTGGTTGAGCGCTGGAAGGCTGAGCTGCTTAAATGGGCTAGATGTGAGGGTGAGCTTCGCCTGCGGGCCGCACTCAGGATAGACAATGACATGGCACTGGAGAGAGCCAGGGCGTGGGAGGGGCTGGTCCTCGATCTCATGCGCCTGGACGAGGAAGAAGAAGACTCCCCGGTGCATAGTCCGGCTCAGGCGGGGCACCCGCCCACCGAGGGGACGGCTTAGGCCCACCTTGCTGCTTCACTACCCTTGCGTTCCAATGTGATGAACTATGACTGTTCGCTGATAAATCCTGTTGCCATGTCTCGGATCTGGTCCTACGAGAGGAGATGAGAGCTCGGTTAGGTGACTCTCTGGCACGCCTGGGGGGGTGGGGGGACCGGAAGGGGGCGGGGGGTGGTCGGGGGGGCTCAGGTCGAGGGGGGCGGGGGAGTTGGGGACGAGGGTGTTACGGGGGGAGGGAGGGGGTTTTGTTAGAGGGGGGTGTACGTTGACTCCTGATTCCACTGGGCTTGAGACATGAGAGAGGGTGTGTTAGGACTGAAAAGCGGCTCTACCATCTCCCATCCAACTGGTGGCTTTAGATATACACGGATTGTCCCAGCGCAGTTTCTTTTGCCCGTGACTTTGCCGCTCGACCTCAGGGGTGTGAGCTGAATGGCTGTGTGATACAAGAGTAAGGGGACGGCGCTTCGCCTGAATATCAATGGGAATGGTTTGATTATACTGTATGACTCTCTGATTTTGCTGCAATAAAAAAATATTTACAAAAAAAAAAAAAAATATATAGTGAAGGGATAGAAGAGGGAAGGGTTTGCATTTATATACCGTTTGCTATCCCTGATGAGATGTTGAAGCGCTTTTTGGTGGGTAGCACACTACTCCGGAACCCAAACAGGATTAGAGTGGAAATAGCATAGGGAGATGTGCAATTAATTTGAGCGGTGGACATGTTAGTCTGTTATTTGGGTTGAAAAGTAATAGTGGAGGGATAGAAGAGGGAAGGGTCTAGAAAGTGTTTTTATTTCCATAACAGTAGGAGGATGTTTGGGATGAGTATAGGGAAGGTGGAGGGGGTAGAGTTAGAAGGGAGAGTTTAGAAAGGCTTGTTTGGGAGATCTGAATAGTAAAAGAGGTAGGAGATGATGCAAGGAGGGGTAGAGGAAAGAGTAGTAGAATGAGGTTTGAGATGAGTTAGAGAGTTTAGGTGGAGGACATTTTGAAAGAGGTATAGGGTGAGTAATAGGCAAGTGCATTAGAGAGAGTAGTAGTATGAGGTTTGAGATGAGTCAGAGTGGATGTAGGGGATATATTGCGATAGGGATAGGGTAGTGCATTGGAGATGCTGACTTAGAAGCAAGAAATAAATATAAAGATACATAAGTACATGGATGGTAAATCTGTAAAAGGAAGGTAATATATGTAGATTTTAGTTGTATTTAATAAACAGGAAGGTAACATATGTAGATTTTAGTTGTATTTAATAAACTCAGACTTTCAAGTGCTGCTGTAAAGTTAATTTATTTGTTTTTATTATTATTATTATTATTATTATTATTGTAATTCAATATTGAAGGAATTGTAGATAAAAATTTATGATAAAAAAGTTACTTATTTATGCAGTGACCTATATACATGGTAAACATAGGATATAATTATATGTAATGTGCACATTTGTTAAGCAAATCTATATGCTAAACAATATAATTAATATACACATTTATACAAAGCAATACACATATGCAGGTACACATCTATAATCCAAATAAACACTTATAAACAGAGCAAAATGCTGTATATGTATGTTTTAGGATGGTGGTTATGAGGGGAAAAGCCAACTCTTGAGTAGTCTTCTGAAGATAAGATAGTTATTAGTGGATCTTATTTGTGGGGGTAAAGAGTTCCATAGTTTGGCTGCTTGAACAGAGAAGGATGGGCCACCTACCTTTTTTTCTTGTATGGTGGAATTTTGAGCGAGGTGCCAATTGAGAACGGATGTTCCTTTGTTGAATGTATCTGTTGATTTTATTCCTGATGAAGAGTGGTCCTGTTCCATGTATGTGTGTGATACAAAGCAGCTTGAAAGCTGATCTTCTGGCAAACAGTTACCAATGTGAGGCTTTCAAGGCAGGGGAGATATGAGCTTGTGACTTTATAAGTAAGAGTAGTCTGGCAGCAGAGCTCTGAATCCTTTGTAGTCTTTTCATAGCTGTTTAAGGGGATCTTTGGTAAAGACTATTGGCCTAATTGAGTTTAGACAGAACAAGAGAGATGGTAGCCTGGAGCATGTGTGTAAATCCTAGTTGGGGGAAGTTTTTATAGCAACAATGCTTGATCTTGCTAGTTTGTCCACTTGGGCATTTATTGATAGCATGAAGCCCATAGTAATTCCAAAGTTTCTTACTTCCTTTGATACTTTAGGCGGTGTTCCCAGATCATCAGGCCAGGTGGCTAATAAGTCAAAATTTAAGGCTCCCTGTTTTCCATTTTAATGGATCTGTACAGATAAATACAGACAGCATAACAATGTGTTTTCTGTCTGCATTTATTTTTAAAAGTGGATAAATACAGAAAATGCTGCTGCTTTTAAGTGACTCTCAAAGCTGTCTTTCATGAATTATAGCCCAACAGCTGAGCAGATGGAGAACAGCATGGGAAATTAAAAAACAGAATGTAATTTCTTTAAATAACAACATATGTCAATATACATTTGGGGGATAATGCTAGTATTTACCAGTGGATATATTGCTATGTAATATTTGGCAGCTTAAATAGCTAAAATGGGGGGTGGCCTGGCATCGGCCAAGATGGCGGCATAGTTTGCCTGCTCCGACTGGGCCCTTGATAAAGCCCGAAATATCCGTCACTGCTCTGACAGCTGGAGGTCCGAAACTGCTGGCATTGCTACCCTGGCAGTGTCCTAGGGCTGGGGATGTGTTTTTGCCCCCCGATGGTTCAGCGTCCCATGTGTGGCAAGGAAGGGTCTGTTCCGAGATCGGCGACATGAGCCGCGGTGTAAGGGGTTGGAGTCGCGTACTTCCACGGCCCTCATCGGATCGCACGGCTCGGGATCTCCTGTGCTCGAGATCCGCTGCATAGTGCCGGCGGTCAGTGCTGGACTCCGTGTTGCTGCTCCCAGGGGCCGTGGAGATCTAGTGTCATCGGCGAAGAGCTCCCTGCAGCCAGCCATCTGCTGAGGTGAGCCCGTTTGCAATTGTAGAGCTACAACAGTGCAGCCTGGGGAGGAGAGGCCGAGAGTGAAGTGACCAGCGGGAGGGCCCTCTTTGGCCGGTCTGGAGGAGTGTGCAGGAGCACCTACAGTATGTTATTCCAACTGTGTGCACCCGGGGCCAGTGATTTGAGCAGGTCTGCGCCATCGGCAGAGAGGGGAAGAGTGGCTCCAGTGGGGATTCAACCATCCTGGTAGGCGGAAGGGGCGCAGTACTTGTGCTGTGAGGTACCCCTGGGCACGACAATCGGCGATTTCCCCTGCACGACCCTCTGTTGAAGAACATCTGGGAAGTGTATTGGCCTGCTGTCTAGGTGGGTTGAGAGTGTGCAGGGCCAGTGGGCTCTATTGATGACTGCCCTGAGACCTCATTAAAGTGACTCCTTCCATGTGGTGCCCACGTGAACTGAAGGCAGGGAGCTCTGGCACTCCTTGAGGCACGAGAAGGGTAGCCATATCAACCGAAGTGCGCTCCTACCTTGAGGTCATCAGCAGGCCAGGCTGGTGGTCGAAGTGGGCCAGCCCTGCTGCACTCTGTGGGTCGGAGGTGCATTGGTCTATTCTGGGAGTGCCCCTACTAACAGGTGAATAGCCAGTGACTGACTCTGCGGTAACTTGGACTAAGGGAACTGGCTGGTGTTGACGTGCATTTGTAAATTCAAACAGCGTGAACCTAATCATGACCAAACTAAAGAGGGCCCCTGCTTCTGTGCAATCTAATAAACTGGACAAATATGCGGTTCCGCGCCAACTGGTATCCGAGGATGGGGCGCCTGGCGACAAAACGGCCGGAGAGGAGCCATCCCTAGGTTCGATTATGCTGGGTATGCAATCCATGGGTAGGGCCCTGGAGACGAAGATTGACAAGGTCACAATTGAAATTAACTTGATGAGAGTGAACATGCACAAGACTGCTGAGCGGGTCACATCGGCTGAGGAGAAAATAGGGGAGCTCCAATCTGTGACGTGAAAACTAGAAGAACGGATGCAAAAGTTGGTGCACCAACATAAGCTGATATCCTTGAGGTTGGATGTTCAGGGAGGGAGGACCTGCCGCAATAACATCAGGGTGGTGGGAGTGCCACAGGGTCCCAGAATGGACCTCTTCATTGAAGACCTCATACTGAACCATCTTAAGCCAAAGAGACTGTCCACCTTGTTTACAGTTGAGAGAGCACATAGGCTCCGATCCTTAAGCTGAAGCCGGGGCCACCCCCTCGGACGGTCATAGTTTGAATCCTGAACTTCAGAGATCGCGATGCCATTTTGCAGGCAGCTAGAGTACGAGGTGATCTCCCATATGAGAACTCGATTGTCCTTTTTTCCTGAATTTCACTTTAAGGGTGCAGCAGGAGAGGTGCACATTTGATGAGGTGAAACACGCTCTTAGAGAGAAGGGGATAAAATATGTGATGCTCTGCCCGGCCAAGCTCAAGGTCATCGACAACGATAAATCCTTGTTTTTTGTTACACCTGCAGAGGTCCAACAATGGCGGGATGGGGTGCTCCCCCAAACACCCAGGCGTTGTGAAGAAGTGCACTGGCCTGGGAGTCACTACTACAATCTCGAGTCTCCGACCCGAGAAAGAGAGAGGGAGAGAGGTCAGAATCGAGATCCAGAAGCTCACGTTCTGGGAGCCCCATGAGCGGAGCAATGTATTCTGGAAAGTATGGGACATGGCTCTTTCCTGTGAACTGCTGCATGATCTCTGAGGGACTTAAGGTACAGACCTAATTTACTGATAATGTGAGGTGACAAGGCTCGAGGAACAATAACGTTTGAGACACTGCCAGATGGGGCTCTGTCTCGAGTGCTCCAGCTGCAATAAATGTTGTGGGTGGAATTGTGGGTCCGGGAGAAGGCGCTTCCAAGGGGTAGTTGTGAGAAAGTGCGATCTTTCTTGCATGGTATGCCCCCACTTTTTGCTGAATTGCTGATGTACTATGTCTGAGTGTGCCCTGGGCTCCTGCTAACCAGGTGCCCAGGGCCTGTGTTCCTTCCCTAAAACTGTGTTGAAACCTAAATCCAATTGGCATCTCTGGCCACATGTCAGTCCCTGGTAAATGGTACCCTAGGTACTCAGGGCATTGTGACCAGAGAAGACCCCTAAGGGCTGCAGCACTTATTGTGCCACCCTTAGGGGCCCTGTACCCTGACACACACACACTGCATTTTCAGGCTGAGTGTCTTGGTGCAGAACTAAACAAAGAATCGACATGGCACACATCCCTGTGTGCCATACCCACAAACACACTGCCCTGACATAACTCAGTCACCCCTCTAGCTGGGTGCACTATGCCAGTGGTGTGGGCACAGGTGCATGAGCCCTGTACCCCTACAGTACCCAGGGCCATTCGTGGGCACTATAAGTGCAGTGATGCCATTAAGATTATATGGTGCTGAGAGATTGTCATTACGAACTCCACAGCACCATAATGGCTACACTGAAGACTGAGAGTTTGGTACAAAACTTCTCAGCACATTAAACCCACACTGATGCCAGTGTGGGATTTAATGCCAAATACACGACAGAGGGCATCTTAGAGATGCCCCCTGAAACCTAACCAACTTCCAGTGTCCTGACTGCATGGCTACCGAGGCTGCCTCCACCAGACATGTTTCTGGACCCCTGGGTCAAGAGCCTGCCGCTCTCAAGGGCCTGAAACAATGCACATTCTGGGACGAGGTGCCAAGCCTCCGACCCCAGGATGGGCAGGGGAAGCTTCAAAGGAATGCCACCTTTGTGAGCTTCTCCAGGCCACTTGCTGTACTCAGCAACTGTCCCCCAACGGTTCTGACCCCCACTCTGGCGGGAAGACAGACGGGAAAGACAAAGGAAGGAAAGGGGGTATGCCAGCCTCTGCCAACCCCACCCCTCAGGTGGGAGAGGCGAGGTGAAGCACAAATCCGGGCTACCACCATCTTGAGGATGGAGAGCCCTACCCAATCAGAGCTAGGCTCCTGACCCCCTCCCACAGGAGAGTGGCAGGATAGGGGGTATACTCACCTCAGGACAGGAACCATTTGGTCCCTGCCCTTGCCCTACCTGTAAGGCCCCTACATTTAGTATTAGGGGCACCCTGAACCTTTCTTCCTCAGATCCCAATTTGAAAACAAGAAAGAAGAACAAGAAGAAAGAAGCCCTGCTGTGCTGCTGCCAACAAGAGGACAACACCAACTGACTTGGCCCCAGCCCTACAGTCCTGTTGATCCTTGAACCTGCTCTTACTAAAACCCCAGCGTCTCCTGCGGACAGCAACCTCGAAAACCCCTGAGAACCTGCCTGCCTTGCTCAATAAAAGACTGGGACTCCCATGAGCAGTGGTTCTGCTCAAACAGCAACAACCCCTGGTGCCAGCCAGGAACTGCAAATCCAGCACACTCTGCACCCGCCAAACCCCGGCCCGTGCCTGAGTGGACAAAGACCACGAGGACGTACCCCGGTGACTGTAACCAAGAATCCAGCACCCAAGGACCCTCCACGACGATCCAGATGACGCCTGCAGCCTCACAACAAGGGACCCCTCCAACCGCGACCAGCAGAGGGTAAAATTTCCTGATGCCAAAAGACACCCGTGCACCTGGTGCCCCACGGCCCCCTGTGCCCAACTCCTGGGTGTCTACCTATCCTCCAAGATCCCAACTTACCTCTCAAAGTGGTGGTTGCACCTGAAGAATCTCCGTCCCCGAGCCTGCAGCCTTTGTCCCATTGGTCCCTGCCCTTGCCCTACCTGTAACACCCCTAAATGTAATATTTTGGGGCACCCTGAACCTTTCTTCCTCGGATACCAATTTCAAAACAAGAAAGAAGAACAAGAAGAAAGAAGACCTGCCGTGCAGCTGCCAACAAGAGGACAACACCAACTGACTTGGCCCCAACCCTACAGGCCTGTTGATCCTTGAACCTGCTCATGCTAAAACCCGGCGTCTCCTGCGGACAGCAACCTTGAAAACCCCGGAGGACCTGCCTGCCTTTCTTATCTAAAGACTGGGACTCCCATTAGCAGTGGTTCTGCTCAAACAGCAACAACCCCTGGTGCCAGCCGCTATCCCATTGATTACCATTGGGTGCCCGAAGGCCCAAAAGCACCCTGCACCCAGCCGCCTGAGTGCCGCTGGAAGTGCAGCAACTACCGTACTCTACTTTCCCACGTGCCCTGTGTAACTTACCAGGAGCTCAGCTCCCACTGCAGCGTGGTCTGCCTGCTAGCAGCCACCAATCAAAGGCCCCCTATCCTCCGTAGGATAACATTGGGCATACTCACTCTGCACCCGGCTGCTCCTGTGCCGCTAAGGGTGTAACAACTGTACTTACCTGATCCTGGGAGACCCCTGAGTCTACCTCAGAACCTTAACTTTGCCAGCTGAGTACTTACCCAAAGACCGATAACTTGATTTTCCCCATAGGGTAACATTGGCTTGGTTTCACCCAGAAAATCTTCGAAGTGTCGATTTTCAAACTTACAAATATTCCTTAAAAATCATCCGAGTATCAAAAATGAATTTACTCACCTGCAATCAGGAGAGATGCCAGTGCTGTATCTTTGAGGTGCTGCTAGCTACACGCCGCCTCGCCGCCTTGCTTCCCCGGGACTCAGGCCCCCGCCAGCTGCCACGATCTACTCAGGCACTGCTACCCCCGACCTGGACCGGCCCTTCACCCCGATTGAATCCAACGAGTTGCAGATCGTTTAACTGAACCGCACCCCTGGACCCGCTTGGATTCACGTCCCCCCTTCTCCTAAATCAAGTCCTTCAGACGTGGGTGCGCCGATCGGCTGCCCAGGCACCTGAGACCCAGGGTGGTGCCATTTAGCACTCTACTTATTTGACAACCCCGTCCTGAAGACGATCCCTAATAAAAAGGATCGAAACGCCGTCGACACCACAGCGCAACCCTTTGGCGTATTTCTGCTGTATGGCTCATTACAAAAATGGAAAATAATGAATGCAATTGATGTAATTTGTTGTTCTTTTGAGCCACCACTGTATATATATTCACCTTGCGCCGCTCACGCTGTTCACCTTGATCACTTGCGTCGTCACCTATGTTCACTTGTAAATAGCACTAGACACCAAGTGCCTTCGGGTTGTCATATGATTTTCTCTATACAGTGCTGCTATAACTGTATATTTCTATGTAACTGTATGTGATACAATTTGGTGATTAACAACCTTAATATAAACCAATTGAATCTCCTTGTTTCCTGCTTCTGTAATGCTTCCTGCATACATGAATAACTGTCTTTGAATTGATACCTGTTGGGATATTGTTTCTTACATGTATCTTTGAGGCCAGCACTAAACCTGAAAATTTATTATAACCGTGATTTACTGTTAACTCAATTTTCCTCCATAGAAATCCATTGTCTGTTTTTTACCAGAAAATCTTCTGTGTCGATTTTACAAACGTACAAATATTCCTTAAAAATCGCCAATGTAACAAAAACGATTTCTTTCAACTGTTTACAGGAAATGCACCAGGGCTGAATCAAGGATCCAGCCCTGAGTTAGAAAAACTATTGTAAAGTAATTGTATTGCATTTACTTAAAAACTCCCATTGAGCTCAATGTTATTTTGTGTTTAAACTTGTGTTGCATATTGCAACAACTGTAACTATTGCATTCAAAAGTCAATGGCTATTTTAAAGTATTCAATTGCAACATCTCATTCTGAGAAAGTATGTATGATACCTACTGTGATTCTAAAATAAAACAACTATATATTTTTATATACAAAACAATTGGCCTAGAGTTCAGTTCTTGAGTGTGTGAGACCATTTGCTGTCTGTGTGTGTACAACAAATGCTTTACACTGTCCTCTGATACTGCCTTACTGCTCAACCAAGCTACCACTTTACAGAGTAAGGTGATATCTAACTTTAGCCTCTGCCATACCTCTGGGAACTGTGAACTCTGTGCACACTGTACCTTACTTTGGTCCAGTACATACAGAACCACTTTCTTACAGTGGTGCCAGTCAGCCCTACATTAGTTATTTGTTCTTTTGGGCGACAGGCGCTCTGCTATTTGGGATGTGTGTAGTTCTATACCTACAAGGCAGGGTTGCAGGGAGAGGGGGTACTGTTGGGGGGTTCGTATTTATTATGTTTTTTGTTTGATGCTTCTTGCTCCAGGACAGGCGCTTCAACAATTGTGGCTTGAGATTTGTGTCCATGGTTCGGTGCTCCTGCGCGTAATGGGTGGGTCTCTGATTGCTGGGCTGTGGGGGGTTGAATACCGTAAGCTGGTTACATGGCTACACTACCTATTAGAATGCTGACAATCCTCTCATGGAATTTGAATGGCCTGGGGGACAACATTAAACGCACCATGGTTGTACAGTATCTGCATAGACACTCACTGGACATTGTGTTACTTCAAGAGACACACCTTAAAGGCAATAACTACTTAGCCCTTAATAGATATGGATATACACTACAGGCACACACTGGTTTCACATCGGGGTCCAGGGGCACGGCCATACTCATTAAAAACACAATACCTCTGGTGATACAGCGCACATGGTGTGACCACGTGGAACATTACGTGGCCCTGTCAGGAACTTGGGAGGGACAGGTTGTGAATCTATGCTCTGTCTATATTCCCCCACAACTGCACTAGATTACATTCCCGGACCTTAGCAAAAACATACTGGAATTCCCACAGGGAACTTTGCTTCTAGGGAGCGACATGAATGATGCGATGAAGCAGGAAGTGGATAGGAAAGTTCTCCCTCCCATGGTACAGGAGCCCGACCACTGTACACATTTGTGTGAGCACTGGGACTGGTGGACCTTTGGAGGTGCCACAACCGCAGGACAAGACATAACACTCCTATATCTGCAGCATATGACAGTGGAGCACGATTAGACTATATTTTTATGCACACTAGCTCGATGGGGGAGGGTGCCACAAGGCGCTTGGGATATCAGACCACCCACTGGTTGAAATACAGTGCACGGGCCGGACCGAGACTGGTCTCTTCCTCCGAGACTGGATCATTTTATGTTTCAGGATCGGGAGTTCCGACGGCCCTTTGAGGAGCGCACTGAACAATACTTCACCGAAAATGCCGGCTTCGGTGAGCTCCGCCCGCATTCTCTGGGAAGCATATAAGGTGGTTGCTAGGGGCTTTGCACAGGTGGTGAGCGGTGCTCAACGTAAAGAAAAACGAGCCCAGTGCGAAGAGCTTGAGCATGAGATACTAAATTTGGAGCGCACACTAAGCGCTGACCCTGGGGGCGTTGGGGGGCTCAAACACACTTTCAAAATCAAAGAAAAATCCCTCCTAGACATAGCAGAAAACGCTGCTCGGGCTCACGCAAGTGCCACACAAAGAAAGATCTATGATCTGGGCGATAAGGCCAACAAACTGATCACATGACTGGAAAGGAGGGACAGCAGCCGCAATTGGGTTTCCAAGATTCGGTCCGTAGAGGGAGCACAGGGTGGTACAGGGGTGAACCTGACAGAAATCTTTGCCAAGTACTATGAAAACATGTATCAGCCCCAATCCACGCGGGGGGGGGGGAGTTGGATTGTATTTAATTCTTAAGAGACATCTCCCTAATGATCTTGGGCCGGAGGACATGGAGGCGCTTGATTCTGACTTTCATATGGAAGAAGTAGAAAATGCCATGCAAGATTTCCAATCAGGGAAATCGGCGAGACAAGCTAGCTCCTTACATGTTCTACATGTTCTTAGAGTCATTTGATAAGGGCCAACTCCCTGAGGATACGCGAATGGTGACTATAGTGGTCCTCCTCAAGAAAAGCAAACCGCACGACCTCTGTAGCTCCTACAGACCGATTTCTCTTCTGAATTTTGAAGCAAAGGCTCTTGCCAAGATTATCATGAACCGTTTGAGCCCTGCCATGCAATCCCTGATCCACCCAGATCATTCTGGCTACATGCCGCATAGGAGCACTAGACTCAATCTGCGACGCTTATATGGAGTCAAGCACATGACCCAAAAGCAGTTGACGTACCGGCAGCCCTTCTATCACTGGATGTGAGGATGGCTTTCAGAAGCATTACGTAGACCTACCTCTTTGCTGTGTTGGAGACGGTGGGCATTGGCCGGAATCTACTAAAGTTGATCCGGCTGATAAACAGTGCTCCGATGGCACGCGCCAGGGTCAATGGAGTGGTTTCCAGAGCTTTTGCGCTACACAGGGGGACGCATCAGCGGTGTCCACTGTCACCAATGCTATTTGCGCTGACACTGGAACCACTGGCGGCATGGATCAGAAGAGACACAGTCGTGAGGGGCATAGTTATGGGGGGACTGGGAAGAGCACATATCCTTGTATGTGGACAATATCCTTCTCTACGCACACATGCCCCGACAAACATTCCAAAGGCTAATTCACATGATACGGTCTTTTGGTTCCTACTCTGGGTACTGCATCAACTGGGATAAATCCCTGGTTTTCTCACTGGCGAGGACCCTCCAGTCTTCACTTTGGCATGCTTGGAGCTGATACTGCAAGATAAGTTTAAGTACTTGGACATCTGGATAACCAAGTCTGTGGAGGAGTTCACACAATTGAATCTGCAAGTGCAACTTAACAGACTACGGTTTGATGTGGCACACTGGAGGGGGCTCCTGGTTTCCCTCATGGACAGGGCTGTCCTCTTTAAGATGATGGCCCTTCCACGCTTACTGTATGCCGTCTAGAACACCCCTCACCGGATCCAGGCAACGTTCTTTCAAGCGATCGAGTCTGAGCTGTACAAGTTGTTATGGGAGGGGGGCAGTCCCAGAATCACACTCAAGAAGCTCCAGAATGGGGTGTATGAAGGGGGTGTATGAAGGGGGCTGGCATATAGCATATTAGGAAATACTAAACTAAGACCCTCACCTCATCATTGTCAACGGATGGGTCTTCTCCCCACTTAAGGAACCAGCATATAGGGTGGACAGACTGGCATTGAGCAATCAAAGTCATCTGGTTGAACTGTACCGTAGGGGTAGGGGTTCTGTATATCTTACAACACATACAAAAGAAGGTTATTGACATTTGGCATTAGGCAACTAAATGACGGGCTGGGAGTTGAAACTCACAGAGCAGGCTCCACTATGGGAGGGAGGCTTTTTAAAAGAAGTACAACGGCTTCAGGGTTTCCGGAAGTGGAGCCTCATTGGCATTGATGTACTTGGGGACGTCTGGAAGGGAAGCAAAGTGATGACATTCGATACCCTATGTGAGGGCGTTCAAATGTAAGAAGACGAATCTGATGTGGGACTTTTGGAAGATATCGACTGGGCGGAGGCCTTTCAGAGCCCCAGAGGAATAACCATCAGAGCGCGCTTTTAGGCTTGTCCAACTCTGCATCCTTCATAGATCATATGCCTCGAGAATAGTACAGTTCCGTATTGGTGATTGTGAATCCAAGCTGTGTGCTAGGGGATGTGGTGAGAAATGGTCTTTCTTCCATATATTATGGTCCTGTCCCAGGATTCAGAAGTACTGGAGGGGCCTTACCCGTATAATGAAGGCTGTAGTGGGCAAGCAGATTCCAATCAAGTCCAAATAGCGCATCCTGGATGTCATTGGAGAGACAACATGGCCACAGTGGGCCAAGTTCTGGCTCGCCTTAGCAGGTAGGGTCGGAAGGAGGAATATCGCCCGGGTATGGGGGTTGGTAGAGCCCCCGACAGTGGCAGCATGGCTGTCTGATATGGACTGGTTTCATAATGCCGAGCAGGTGGTCTACCAAAGTTGTGGATGCCCTCGTAAGTGGGAGAAAATATGGGGGGCGTGGACACTGTATGGAGGTCTGTGAAAGGGACCGTGAGGTGTGTTATATATGTTATCCTATGAGAGCTAAACGGAGAATTCAATCTTGCATCGTTCTAAATTGTGCAACATTTCATTGTGTGCTATGTGCTGAGGAGCTATGTAGTTACTGTGTGATTTGTATAGACTGTACATGGATGTCTGGGTCTGCTTTGTTTCTGAAGCTTGTTCTTTTGTTTAATAAAAAGAATTTTCCAAAAATAAAATAGCTAAAACACGACCGAAATCAAAGTATGAGTGCGCGTCTATCAGTAAAATAAATATGAAAATGTATAGTTTTACAATGTCATGTATATGTAAAACACAAAATAAATACAGATGAATACAGATAAAATGGGCAAAAAGTAAATATAGATAAATACAGATGGAAATGTAAAAAAAATACCATAAAACCAGGAGCACTAGTCCTAATTTTTCCAATCGTCATACATGATATTTCCATTTTAGAAGCAGTCAATTTGAGATGGCTCCATGTCATCCATTGATTCACAGCTCTGAGACAACTGAAAATGTTTGCATTTCCAATGTCTTTGGGGCTTTCCAGTAGGAGTATTTGTGTGTCATCTGCATAGTTCTAGCATGTGAGGTGAAATTGATTGATCACTCATGGTAATGACTTCATGTAAATGTTGAAAAGCTTGGGTGAGATGATAGAGCCTTGAGGGACTCCTGCTTTTGGGTATGGATGACATTAGTTATGTTGTGAAGGTAGGATGTGATGCAGTCTAGAGCAGTCTCCTCTATGCAGGCTTTGTAGAATCTTTGTATTGGAATGTCATGGTCAATCATGTCAAAGGTAGCTGGGAGGTCCAAAGAAGAAATTCAACAACCCTGTTCCGGGAGACTGTGTTCTTAAGGTCATCCCAGATGCCAACTAGGGCAGATTCTGTTTTAGTTGGAGACTGGGTTTGTGTTGGGAGAGTAGGAAGTAGTGGCACTCTGGGCAGTATGATAATGTGGCTGAGAACGGTGTGCAGTAGGCACGCGGTGCAAAGCAGGACAGGGGAACACAAACCCTTAGGGAAAATTACCCCTTGACTGGTCTAGGGAGGCCTGGACCAACTGGAAGGAGAACAGATCCTGTGCACACGCACGTGTGGTAAATAGTCTAAGTATGTGGACTGAGGTTTCTACTCATAGAGAGTGATTGCTTCAAAAAAGAACGTTGAATGTCAAGATTCGTGTGAATAAAGTTTTTTATAAGTCATGTAGTGGACAGTACAGTAAGATAGAAGCCAGCCGACACGTGTTTCGTCACACCGTGAAGGATGTGTAACTCATCAGGGCTGAAGTACAGAAAGAAAGGAGGGAGGGAAAAATGAAAGTAAAATAAATGACTTATTAGTGACAAACAATAACAGAGAGCATAGACGTAAGGGTGAGGATACTAAGTGAAAGTGGAAACTCTATGGTGCTAAAAATTATGCATGTTGTGAATTGTCACCAAGAGATGGCGAACTCCAAGAATAGGTGTAGTGCGCAGTGGAACGTAAAAGAAGGAGGACGGGCGGAACCATGAAGATCTGAGGAGCTACTACTCAGATAGACTGCATAAAGCATCCTGGTAGGCCTCAGGGTATCTAAAAGAAGACAAATGGAGAAAACAAGACTAGACATACATGAGTGCTGTAAGGCAATGAAAGCACACATTGGTTGGTGCAGCTCTAAGAAGTAATCTATGACGTTGGTATAGTTCTGCTCTCCTGGAGGGAAGAAAACAGGAAAAGAAAACAATATGGCGGAGGTTTTGTTGGGCCCGTAAGATAGTGAAATCACGGTGACAAGGGTGTATAAGTGCAGGATGAAGCATACTAAAATAGAAATAAACAGTGCAGACCGGTCGTGGTGGGTGATAAAACATAGTATAGTACAACAGTGAACTGAGAACGGAAAACACACATGTTGTTCAAACTCAAGGTAAATCTGCAAAGGCATGTACAGGGTATAAACATGTTTAGAGAACGAATACAAGGTAAATAAATGAAAGCGTATAGGCAGTTGGCATTGTGAGTATGCAAACACTGCTGCGGGAGTATATACACGTATGAACCACAAAGTAAAGAATAGGGTAAGGGCACAGGGTAACATGTGACAGTCATCAGGGTAATATGTGTCTTGTAAATATCGTTACAATGGATGGGCAGTAGCTGATGTGATGTGATGTGGTATGTACTAACCTTAGAAAAACTACTGGGTTTGGGCTCCCAACTGCACAGCTTGCCACAAGCTAATAATAAACAATAGAAAATGCACGTGCTGCCTATCAGTTATGTGCCTTCGTTTTGCTAAACATCAGAACTGAAACCAATGTTTATTTTGACCAAAAAAGTGTCATTTATTTTATTTTATTTTGATTGGAATTATTTAGTCATTTTTACCTCAAAGGGACATTTTTTTATATATAAAAGTTCATTTTTTAGACCTTATGTACAACATGAAAACAATTGTCATATAATCACATGTATATTTTTACAGACAAAGCAAAATTGGAAAAAGTAAGGGAAAAGCAAAAAACAGATTACACACTTTCAGTCATACCACTTTCACACCACACTATATACACATTATATACAGACACATCTATAAGAAACACTGTAAATTATTTCTATAATGTAATCGATTTGATTACAATGAAGCCCAAGTCATTTATGTTATTAAGAACCGTTTGGTGATTTTCACAATTTTATGTAATCTTTTTGGGGCTTGTAAAGTCTACGCGTTTCGAACTCAAATTATTACAAGAGTTCTCATCAGGACGGGGTCTGTGAAAGAGAGAAAGGAAAAACTTATTGGTTAACTGTAACACTCTGGGCTACACTGCTTTTTCCTACTACCAGCCACAACCTCTTACCTCTCAGTTTGAGTAGACACCAGAAAACGTTTCGATATGTCCAACGAGCCAAGCATCTGTCTCAAGATAAATACACAAGATGCCTTCAATTACTACAACCACTCCTTTTGAACTACACAGTCAACAAGTCAGCGTGTCTCGATCAAAACTTACATGGATGAAAAGAGTCGATCTTTCAAAATTGTGTGACGGATGCCTAGCGGGTGAAGATGATCTATGCAACCGGTGGGTACGACGGGCGTTCACGGCGGCGAAGCGTGAATCAGGCTGTGTTTGGATTCCCCCTTCAGCGACAGGGTCAGTCAGTGTGTCCCGAATGTATTGCCGCACTGGAAAGAATGGAAAAGCGATTTAGACCATGGGTCCTGGGCCAAGGGTCTGCCTGTTAGCTGATGATTGCATGTGGTGTTGCAGAGTCTTACCTCCGATCGTGGCAATGTCTAGCGGTTTCGGCGTCCTCGCTGTATGCTACTTCCTGGTTCCCAAAGGATTCTGGGGCATGTAGTCAGGGTGCTGCGTGCTTTGTTTATATATCCGTGAAACAGTTAGGCCCGGAGAGTAAACGTGTGTAATTAAAGTGAACATCTCATTATTTTGGAGATTATCATGCTTCGTTTCTATCTATTGCCATAACGGAGTCACGAAATGAACATGTGTGATTGGAGTGGATCCGTCCTTCTTTTTGTGAAATGTATTCGCGCACACGCTGGAAGGGCTAGATTGTGTGTGCTCCGACTATGGTGTTGCATTCTAGAACCATGTCTCATACGTATGCTGAATTTAACTTCGAAATGTTGATCTTTTATTGGATTCCTCCTGTGTGTATTACGGAGCCCTGGGAGGGTTTAAGTAATTATGTCCTTTGGTGTGTGGAAGTTGTAGTCCATGCTTGCTCAATGTCACGTCGTGTGTGTTTTTTAAAAAAAAAACAGAAGAAAAACACGTGCCGGCTGGTGGCTCCTCTGCCTGTCCTCCAACTGTGGTTTTGGCAGAAGGCCGCCACATGCGCTTGCTGGATTTATGTGAGGCTGTATGGTCTTGCATTGAAATGTGTGTGTCTCGGATCCCTGAAAGATAATGCGAAAGTGTCTATTAGTGATTGGGGGATTGTGGGAATTGTGGTCCGGTTATAGCATTATGACTTGAAAGAATCACATTGTCTTGTTGGAACTACTGTGTCTAAAGATACAGATGATGAGTGGTGTTGGTTTTTCTCATAGTTAACTATGGATGTGGTTAGTCTCTATATTGTTGGTACACATGATGGCAGGAGACATCTTGTCGTGTTTTTTACTGTGGATTCAGAGTTTAAACATTTCTGACATCTCGTTTAGCCCAGTGAAAGCAGTATTATATTTGACAATTAGCAACGCTTCCATTTTTGTTAATTTAGCCTCCAGGTCACCACCTCTGGCATCATTTTCCACCTTTGCAATGACTGTCCAATTTAAATCTGTTTCTTTGTGTTGTTTTTCTTGCCAGTGGGTCACTAAGGGTGCCGTTGCCACGTTATTGCGAATCCTTGATTTATGTTGCTGTATTCGAAGGCGAATTTCTTGATTTGTTTTTCCAATATATGCCAGATTGCAGGGGCATATGATTCCATACACCACGTATCTTGATTTACAGTTGGAAAATTTGTCATGTTTCCAGCTAATTTGATTATACGTGAAAGTTGTTCCTTCTATCGTGGTGTCGCAACATGTGCATGTACCACATTTGTGGTGTCCCTGGATCGGTGGTAAATTCAGCATAGTCCGTAAATCTGGATTTGGCTTTTTGGGCAAGGCAGCCCTTATCAGTTGATTGGCCACACTGTGATTCTTTTTGAAGGCAAAGAGTGGTTCCTTCTTGAAAGTTTGATCTAAATTCCGTAACAGATGCCAGTTTTGTTTTACTATTTTTTTCAAAGCATTAGAGTTGGGGCAAAACGTGGAGACAAACACCAACCTGTCTGTTTCTTTTTTAGCTCTTCTTTCCAATAGGGTATCTCGTGGGGTCCACCATGCTCTTTTTGCTGATTTTTTTAGCAGTTTTTTCGGGTATCCACGTTGCAGTAAGTTGGCTGTGAGATTATCTGCGTGTTTCCAGTATTCTTCCTTGCATTGGCAATTTCGCCTTATTCGCAGATATTGCCCATATGGGAGGTTGTCTTTTAAACTCCGTGGGTGATTGCTCTGAAAGTGGAGGGCCTTATTTCGGTCAGTTGATTTTTTGTAGAGTGTTGTTATTAGCTCACCTTCACAGGGGTACACCTCCACATCCAGAAATGGCATTTTTTCAGCTGAATACTCCATACTAAATTTAATTATCGGAACCCTGTTGTTGATCCAATCATAGAATTTTTGGAGTTCTTCTTTAGGTCCAGACCAAATGAAGAAAATATCGTCTATATAACGATACCAATGGGAGATCCATTGTCCATATGGGTTATTCTTGTAGACAAATTGCTCCTCATATTTTGCCATGAACAGCACAGCTAACTCGGGGGCAAATGGACACCCCATTGCCACACCACCAATTTGGAAATAAAATTCTCCGTCAAAATTGAAGTAATTCTTTTTCAACGCGAATTCTGCGAGTTTTAAAATGAATTTGGTTGGTATTTGGTGTGGTCTCGGTCTTTCTTCCAGAAATGCTTCAAGGACATAAATGCCTTCCTCTTGTGGGATTTGAGTGTAAAGTGAGGTTATGTCCATTGTAACCATTAACTGGGAATTTTGTTCGAATTTTATTGTCGTGAGCTTGGTAATAAAGTCCGTGGTATCTTGTATATAGGATTTTACATCTGATAGAAATGGTTTGAGAAAGAAATCTACAAACTTGGAGATTGGTTCCAATAGGGATTCACAGCCGGACACTATTGGGCGTTCTGGGGGTGTTTTTTCATTTTTATGTATTTTAGGCAATACGTAAAATAAGGGTGTCCTGGGGTGTTTTATTTTTAAATACTCGTACTCTTTTTTGCCTAGAAAACCTTGTTCAAATCCGTCATCAATGATTTTGTGTAGTTCGTTTTTCAATTCAACAGTTGGATCTTTATTGATTTTCCGGTAACATGTTTCTTCATTAAGTTGTCTTTTTACTTCCTTAACATACATTTCTTTGTCCCAAATCACGATAGATCCACCTTTGTCGGCCTGTTTTATGATGACCGAGTTATCCATTTTTAAGTTGTTTAGAGCCTGTGACTCTTCTTTTGATAGGTTAAATTTGATATGTTTTTTCTTTTTTTCCATTTCCATCACTGCTGATAGGATAGTCCGTTCGAAAGTGAGTACTTCCTTTGGTATTTTACTTGTCGGTGGGCAAAAAGATGATTTGTTACGTAATCCTGTTGTATCGAGCATTAGTTGGTAAATCTGCTCTCTGAAGAACGTTTTTAGTCTTATCTTTCTGCAAAACTCAATAACCTCTGTCTTGAGTTTCACAAAGTCTGTATGTTTTGTTGGAACGAATGTTAATCCCTTTGTTAAGATCCTCTCTTCTGCAGTTGTCAAGGTTTTGTTAGACAAATTGAATATTGGTGACAGAGTTAATTTTTGTAATTGTGTCGTCTTGTCGACATCTCCCATGGTTGGGGAACAAAGCGGGTTTTTCCATGTGGTTTGTTTTGGCCCCTGCCTAAAAAAGTTCCCTGTTGTTGCTGTTGGAATCCTTGGTTTTGTTGGAATCCTCCTCTCCTGTTGTTGTTTCTCCTTGGTGTAGGGTCGTCGCCTTCGCTCCCACTTCCGGATGATGATGTATCGGAAAAAGTTATAAATTTATTAAAAGACCTCCCCTGATATTCTTGTAGGTGTTTCCGGGAATCAGGTTTGGTGTAAAAGTCCGATTGAAGATATGGATATACCTTTTCCAAGTTGAAGTTCTTTTTGTCTTTCTCGAATTGTATTGTCTTTTGATTTATGGTATAGTCCTTCAACTCACCGATATCTTTTTGGACTTTCTCTAACAATGTTTTTGAGTCTGTAATTAATTGATTTGTAGAAATCGCTGTTTCCAGTGCCTCAATTTCTTCTAATTGTGTTTTGGAAAGTCTTTGTGCTGTTTCGATGGTTAAAACCATTAAATCGCGACTGCATTTCGTTTCGATGTAACTATATCCCTTCTTGTATATAGGGTCTTCTGTGAAAATTACCGGGACATTTTTGATCTGTAATCCTCCAGGAATAGTTCCCCCTCTAAGGTGTTGAAGCAAAAAATGACCATGCAGGTCAGTGCGAATTTGTTTTTTCTTTAAGCGTGTTAATTTGTCTATTTCATTCTGGTTCTGGGCTGAGACGCTCAAAGTGGTATGTACTAAGACACGGTGCTAAATGGTATCAGAACAAGGTACACAGAGAAATGATAACTTGGACATGTTCTCAATCGGGGTTAGCCTTTCAAGCAAAATGGGTCTAACATATTAAACAATGGTGAGCACATTGACAGTGAAGAATAAAAAATATAAAAAACTGGAAATAGTAATGCTTCTACGGATGACAAGACCGGTCAAGGTAGTGGAAAGTTGAAAATAAGTCGAAACTAAACCAGGTAACAGTAGTAGAGAGCTCCAGTATGGAGTAGCTACAGAGTAGATAGACAGTAAGCACATGAAAAAGAAATGGAGAGCGTAGTGAAGGAGGGGTGGGAATAACAAAAGGATAATACCTGTAAGGCTACAGGAATGGCGGGATCGTGAAAAGCACTTGCGGTGGAGGAAGGCCCCCGTCCGCGTAGGAACTTGAGGCAATGCACGCCAGGAAGATGCTGAAAGGTCACGCAAGGGTTGCAGGGCCAGGGGCGTCCTTATCTGGAATGCTGACTAGGGTACAAGAGCAGATTCTGTGCCTCTTCCTAGATGTAATCCTGTTTGGAAGTCTGAAAGTATGGAATTATCTTCAATGAATTGTGACATCTGGGCGACTGCTGCTCTTTCTCAAAGTGTGTCCAGTAAAGGTCCATTTGCAATGGGTCTGTAGCTGTTTGAGTTAAGCAGGTTCAGGTTTGTTTTCTTTCATAATGGGTGTATGTATGACTTTTTTTTAGTTCTTCTGGAAATATTCCTGTAGTTAAGGAATAGTTGATGATTCTTCTTATTGGTGTGGCAGCAGAGGTAGTTAGAAGAATTTTCTTGAAGGTTTGTGGTGGTGATGGAGCAAGGATTCGCACATAAAGCATCTTGCTCTGACTCAGCCCTCTCGAAACAACTATTAATGTATTAACAAACATGTTTTGTATACTAATAATTGCACCACTCAACATTATTAGCATCTAGGGGAAGCTTGTCTATGTGCTTTTACTAACTGTAATCCGCTTGCACTAAAATGGCTGCTGCTACGCGGGGTTTCCTACTGGGCATGTGTCTGTCATACTCATGTGACATGAATTACTATCCTGCTTGGCGGGAAACTTTTGCTTCGGCGCACTAGAACTAAGATGGCTGCTTTGTGTTACAAAAAAAGGGAGGTAGGCCCTTGGTGGGGCTGAGGGAGGGCTGGACCCTATATAATTATAACACACAAAAGATTGCCCCCCTCTCAAGTTATTTTAGGTTGAGGACCAAATAAACTATTGCATTAAATCTGGTCCGGTATATTTATTTATACCTTTTAATCATGTTCTTTCATACAAAAATTATTTCAAATGGCAGAAAGAGAATACACAAAACAAGCAATTACTAACAAACCTATTAAATGGACAATTGACACAAAGCATATCACGAAAATATCAAACAATAAACATCAATATTACATCCAACAATCAATATAAATTGCAGTGCAACAATTTTGCAATATATTAGGTCAATTCAATGATCAAAATTCTTTACATAAAAAAAGTTACTACATTTCAAGAGCAAATAGAAAAATGTATCACTATTATCCTGAAACACACTAGTTGTTGCAATTGGCTCTTGCTGGGGTAGCCGACGCGTTTCAAGTTCGGACCTTGAGTGTCCAAACCATCATCAGGGCTGTGTATTATTCTGTTAGGATGCAGAAAAACGTAGTTTTAATACAACCAATTTGCCTCTATTGTTAAAACTCAAGCGTTTGGATAAGAAACAAATGTACCTGTGTGATACTATGTAGTTTAGCCTTTGATCGCTTCTATCACTGGACGAAATTCTTTTCTTCAACTATCCAGCGGGGCAACTTATTCCACAAAAAACTGGGAAACAAACAACATATTGTCTATATTTACTAAACACAATATTTGGGGGTTTAAAACCACCTAATACTGTTTTTGGGGGGGTTTTCATACCTTAGTCTGCGCTATCTTGCGGTGCACGGAGGGGCGGAGGGATGTCTTTTTCTTATTCTTGTGATCCTAATTGAATGACACATAACCTGCTTTTAGATACCCCTTGTCTGTAAGTAAGAATATATAGGTACGTGTGATTACAAAACCTATCCCGTACCTTTAATTCGAGTGATGGTACCATACAAGGGACTTCGTTTTTTTCTTTTTTTCTTTAAATCCTGCCACGTCTACCTGTTTGTTTAATACACTTGTAAGTGCCCAGAAATTACAGAAATTCTCAGATTCTTATGCCACAAACCGCCTAGCTGTTACAACAGGTTACGCAGATTTTCGTACCTGTGCTTTTGGTAGAACGAGGCGTCGCCTCTCGCCCCCCGTCTACCGCCCCGTCCGGGGCTGTAGATGTATCGACCTCGCCTTCTTTTTAGTATTCAGCGGGTTCCGAATAGGGCAACAAATCTCCCGTTCTGTGTGGAGAAAAGCGCATTGTCAGACGCTTTGCGTAAAGCGGGTTTTTATTAATTTAAAAGAGGCTCTGCGCCTCCGCGTGTATGTCATTACCTGCTTATGCAGTCCGCTAGTCTTGTATTCTGCTTCTCAATCGCTCCTTGCTCAATTACGAAGCCGGCGGCCATGTTGCCGAACTAAAAAAAGGCTTGCTAGTCAAATTAGTGCATTATGGGGATTGTAGTGTATTGAAAATTGGAACGCATGAATCATATATGCGTAAGTGGCAACTGGGGATTATTTGAAAGCCCATGTGTGTTATGCTTTGTGTTACAGAATACAAATGAAGCTTACACCACTGCTTTTGCTAATCTGTTTGTTTTGCCTAAACACTTGACGCAATAGTTAAAATAAAGTAATGGGAATAGAGTACAGATAAGTGGTATACAGTGCATTCATTTATTCTTTTTTTCTAAATTGTTTCTTTTCCATTCTTGCATGAATCACATTTTGGGCCTGGGATGTGCTATTACTCCATTTTGAAAACCCACACTGCGCATGTCAAAACTCCAAGAAAGAATTTAAGTCATTTGTCATTGAATTGGAGCCAAACTTTCATCACGCTAGAAGATGCCCCTGAGAAGTTAACCTGATGACCCCGAGCGGAAGACAAACTGTTAAAATTTTATTTTCTATAAGAACATTCATTGTCGGGTGGAATAAAAGTGCATGGGAAACTAAATTGATGGGCAGGAATGCTAATTTCAATATTCAGAAGAAAAGTTTCATTTTGGTATGGTGTGATGACCTCTCCCTGTCTTTTGTTCGATCAAAATTGGGGATCCTTACACTTGCAACATTGGAGGGTGGTACACTGCCCTGGAAAATAGTATAACTAGAGTAGGCTTAGCTAGATAATTTGTCCGACTTGTCTGAATAGCTGACCTGTCACTCACCCATGGCACTCAATAGGTGATCGGGAGCAGAGGTGCTAGTGGAGAACTCTGTCAGAAGATTCGATAAACCAATCGAGGTTTGGGAGTTGGGGTGCTGGCGAAGCACTCTGTTCAAGGATTTGCAGACTCAGTCGGGGCTCAACTGTTAGCTGCAGAGAGGGTTCAACGCAGGCATTTGCCCTTTAGCTGTGGGTGCCGGATCTAGCCTGAAGTGGTCCTGTCCTGATCCAATTTGGTCCGTATCTATCCTGATTCTGGTCTGCACCTTTTCTATCCTTGCTGGCACCTGAATTTCCGGGGGTTCTGCCCTTTATTCCCAACCCGTGGCCAGGGTCTGTCTTCACTCCATTCTAGGTAAATATTAAATGTGGGTATTGTTATCGTACGTTTTCCTTCTCTCTCCCCTTCCTTTGTTTCAATGCTAAAAATAAGTTCTATATCTGCTTTGCATATTATTGTATTTATTTCCGTTCTCATAATTGAGAGAATTCTTATCAATAGTGTATGGACTGTGACATTTGAGAATTTATATAGTTTGTGATTATTTATTCAGGAAATGTTATTTGCTACCTATTTTTTTACTAACTCCCTGATCCAATAGGTCTCTAGGTATTGGTGACGAGGATTGGTAAGTCAATGGTATAGGACCTAATGGGTAAAAATATACATTTTGGTAGAGTGTAGAGGTGACCTGCTCATGAGTAAATGATTAATGTGTTTATGGGCCCAGGTTAGCATTTTGGTAAAAGTAGCGGATTCACCCCTCCGCTCTATCAGTTTTTTTTGGTAGCAGAGGTAAGGTTAGGGTTTAGTTGAGATAGGTAGTTAGTTATATATTGATTATTGATCGATCATTGATTTTGTATTGATTGTATGTATTAACCAAAACTGTTCGTACCTGTGTTATGTTTTGTCTGGAATCCCCGGGGGCAGAAAAATAGGTGGTAAATGGAAGCCACTCTGTAGTTGAGGTCACTTGTCTAAGGAAGTAAGTGCATGGTTAGGTACAACCGGAAGGACTATTTAGGGATTTTTCTGTATAAATGTGTGAATAATTGATAGCAAAGAGTTCGCTGGCAAAACTTTAGTGCGATATCACCTAGAAAGGGTCACACTGGAGAAGTAGCAGGAACTTCTGAGCTTGATTGACAGCAAAGGAGTTCGCTAGTGAAACTTTTGCTTTATATCACCTAGAAAGGGTAAGCCAGAGGGAGTAGCAGGTTCTCCAATGCTTGCATGAAGGGTAGGCGGAAGGGATCCACTCGTAGTGTATGAAGAGTAAGCAGAAGGGATTTACTCGTAGTGAGTGCAAACTATCTTTTCTTTGAATTAGTCACTCAGGCACAGTGGCAAATGTTTGTACGTTGTTAATTAATGAAGTGAAAAGAAATAAGTTTTCATATTACCTTGCAAAAAAGGGAGAGTCAGTTGCAGAGCTGCGCTGACGTCACCTAGAACCGCACTGGTATTGGTTAAAACAGCGGGTGTGTAGCTGAGGTAATAATTGTAAAGGAGGGGTGAGCACAGCAGCATGAGAACTTGTCTCACGGGAAAAGCCGCACAACCATTGGTTGAGTCTGTTTGATATCTAAAATCTGATTGGCCATTGAAAATAAGAAACACGTTGGTATTGGAAGCATTTTATAAACAAACTGAGTGTCACTGCAAAGGTTTAACTCAAGTCATATGTGGCATTTAGATCCAGGATTTATAGGAAATCTTCCTGATAGAAAATATCTAGGTTTTGCCAAAGAACAGATGATAAGAGTAAGACCCTATATCATGTACGGAGGTGAAAGAAAAATTTCATTTTTTAAGAGAGTTAAGAATTTCTTTAAAAAAGATAAACCGATTAAAACTAGAGAAGGAATTATTATCCCACCATCAAATATGCCAGCAACCGGGACTGCTGTGAGCCTCTCTTATACGAGCGCAGGCCACGCAGAGATCTTCCGTTGCATACGGGAATAGTACTGCAGTGCTGGAGGGACGCTAACAAATTCCTGGGTTGGGCGGGCACTCTAACGGGCAGGACTCCGCTCTGGTTCAGGGACCCGCTGGCCGAGGTCTCCAGACTAACTGGCTTCAAGGGCTGGAGGCTCATTGGGATTGACTATCTCGGCGACGTGTGGAAGGGGTGCGCTCCCAGATCCTTTGCCTATCTCCAGAAAGAATATCAACTGTGCGAATCTCAACACTACCATTACCTGCGCCTCACACATGCCCTACGGACACACATACACGCGGACTCCTCGCTCCCAGAATACTCTCCCCTAGAGGACAGACTCCTTCTAGACCCAATCCCTGAAAACCCAATATCTACCATCTACCGCAAGCTCATCAATAATATGCCGGACCCCCTGACGACTCTGCGGGAACGATGGGAGGGTGACATTAGTAGCCTTGAGGATGAGGATTGGCAGGATGCCCTGCAAAGTCCCTGCGAAATAGCGATTAGAATCAGGTTCCGCCTGGTGCAATTGAAAATCCTGCATCGGGTTTACTGTTCTCGTACCGACTTCTTCTCCTGGGGGATGTGCCTGACTCCGTTGTGTGTGCAGGGTTGTCAGGAGGAGGGGACCTTTTTTCATATACTGTGGAGCTGTCCGTACATAGTGCCCTATTGGACGAAAGTAGCCCAAACAATGGCAGCTGTAGTGGGGTCGCTGGTACCGGTGGAGCCTAGGTGGCTATTGCTAATGATTAAAGGACCCACTGACTGGTCCAGATACAACGAGATTTGGTTAGCAACGTCGGTGGGGGTGGCAAAACTGAACATAGCCAGTAGCTGGGGGGCGCCCTATCAGTGGGATCAGTGGATGAGAGACCTGGACTGGTGCTAGAGGGCGGAGTAGACTATATATAAGTCGAGAGGATGTGTGAAGAAATGGAAAAAAGTGTGGGGCCCCTGGCACAGATACCGGGCCGAGCGGGCAGGGGTGGGATAAGGAGGAGTGTATAAATTGTCCATTTCACTTTTGGTGTATCCTTTCAAGTAATTGTACTGCTGATTTGTTGTATGTCTTCTGATCACTGCTATGTATTGTATGAGACCTTGAGCACAAATATTAAAAAGATTTCTAAAAAAAAAAATGTCAGCATCATTCATGAGATTAATGCAGTATGAGGCATTAGAAGAATGGGAAATTGAAGCATTTGAGCGAGACAGACCCAGAAGCGAGAGAGGGTTGAGTAAGTTTTACCCTAAATTTCCGGGTGAGACTAGAAATAAGCAAATGAAACAATGGAGACAATCCATGATAGTGGAAGGATTGTATCCTCTATTTACTCAAGAAAACCTGTCAGGAAGCAAAAGTACAGAGAAAACAAGAGATCTGATGATTAGCGATAACCCAGAAGATGATTATTTGGAGGATTTGTTAATAAAAAATCTGTCACCATATAATGAGGAACCAAGCACGATTAATCCTAGTGCTCCATTATTGAAACCACCTTTGATTCCACAAGTACTACATGAGACCTCATTAGAAAAGGTACTTCAGGATAGAGAGAGAGAAGCATTAAATAAACAGCAAAGGGAGTTAATTCAGAAAATTTCCCAATTAAATACGAGTCCTGATGCCCTAACAATTCCAGTAACTATTAGTCCTGTTGTTCTTTTATATGGAGATAAGCAGTCTGGTCCTAAAACTGCTGTTCTAACTACACCCGTAGTGCAGCCAAGAAAAGAGACATTAATTGTGGATGATCAAGCAAGTATATGTGAGTCAGTGATTTCCCTGATGGATTTACCTATAAGAGAACCGGTAGGTGACTCTGTCAGGAAAAACACTCCTGTAAGTTCTAGAGAGGTACGGAAGGAGACCCCTCAGGTACTAGAAGTGCCACGGTAGTAACTCCAGAAGAAATAGAGAGATGGTCCAGAGAGACAGATAAGCCAAAATCGCAACCAAAAGCATTGGATATATTCAAATTAAGGGTTGAATTAGAAGAAATGATGGCAGGAAATGTGGGTTAGGAAAGATTGAACACATTCAGCGAAGATGAATTGTTATTTATACGTCGAAGTATCACACAGAACACAAAAGTATTTCATGAGAAGTTAATGAATATAGCACTTGAAATGGGAATTGATATTGGTAAATCAAAAGTACTACAGAAACCTTACCGAGCTGAATTTACTGGTAAAGATTTAGGAAATATGAATGTGTCAGGAAGGAAAATGCAGATTAAGGAGTCATTATCAATATTGCAAAAATGGGGTAATTTAGAAAGATGGAAAGCCAGGTGGCCAAAGAAAAAGGAGGAAGCCCAAGCGAAAAGCACTGCATCAGAGTATATGTTGAAAGAAACCGAAAAAGTGGAAAGGTTGTGTCCAATGAGAGAAGTGCCAGGTGGAGGTTATGTACATGGCCCATAGTCCTGACAGGATATTTTGTCATCTACTAATGATTTTCCGAAACTACGAGAAAACCTGTAGAGTGGTGCAGACAAGTTGAAAGGTTTGTAAAAGTTTCAAAAGTACTGTTAAAAGATCTAGATGGGCTATTTGATATTGTTGTTCCTGTCAATTTATCGACAGAATGTAAAATCGCAGTAGACTGGCCAAGTGATGAGTATCCTAGAGACCTAAAGATAAAGACAGGAGCCCCATCAGATGAAGGCATGAAAAAATATAATCTGTACTTGAAAGGGAAAGTACCTCCAAAGGAGACTGACTGGACTAGAATAGACAAAACTACACAGAATAAAGCTAAATATGTGCATGCATATTATGAACGCCTCTTACAAGTTTTCAAACAATATAGTGGTTTGGAGAACATTGATACCAAAGATATGACACATTTCATCTATCGGTTTGTGTCTGGGCTAAGACCAGAAATTTCGCAATGGATTAAAGATCATAAGATCTGTTGGCAGGTCAAACCTATTGATGAAATACTCAAATATGCAAAATATTGTGAAGATGAATTGGACAATAAGTGTAAGAATTTAGAAGAAAAGGTCATGTGGGCACAAGTAAAATTAGCAGAGCAACAGGAACTTCAATTGAGTCAATTGAAAAATAACCAAGCCCAAGGAGATGTAAATAGAGGAAAACCAAATGAAATTATAACAGAGATGAGGCTAAAAAGAAATTCCCATGTCATGGGTGCGGAAAGTTAGGGCATCGGAAAACAAGTGTAATACTATATTGAATAATAACAATATGCAAACTAATCATTTGAACCCACAGACGCAGAATGAAGTGTCAAAGAAACAGCTGCAGCAGGTAATACAGAACCAATTACCCATTGCACCTAGGCCAGATCCTGGGAGCAAAGCAAAGTATGGTGTGGATACCACAATTTGGGAGGGAAGTGGTAGGAGAGACTTAGTGACTTCACAATTTCTTTTGAGTGACACATTTTTTGAAGAGGACACCTATTGACGGTGCCTGAGAGCGGAGGACAAGGAGTGTGTACTTGGCGCATCCTTGCCGGTAGATCAGGTAGGTCCATATATTGAGGGAAAAGTTGAGGGAAATGATGTTACCTTTTTTTTGGACACTGGCGCTACCCTTTTCTACTGTGAGAACAGCAGACGTTCCAAACCTACCCCTCTCGGGAGAAGCGATCCAAGTAGTGGGCGTTTCTAATAAACAAATTAGTACCTCAGTTACAGAACCGATGGAAGTCAGAAAAGGCAATTTTAAGGAAATGGACAAGTTCGTTGTGTGCCACTCCAGTCCAGTAAACCTGTTAGGTAGGTATTTGCTGTGCAAAATGAAATTCACTATCTTTTGCACTCCAAATGGTGTCAAAATTCAGACCTCTGATGAAGATGGAATTTTTAAATTAATGTTGGCAAAACAAGAAATTGAAAATAAAACGTTGACCATAGAAGATTTACCAAAAGAACTACGTGATACTGTGAACCCTGATGTGGGGGATTTTACAGGAAAAGAAGTGAGAGTAATGGCACATGTCGATCCAATAAAAGTGACAGTAAAAGAAGGTGCAGTTTACCCAAATACTCGACAGTATAAAATGAGCCGAGAAATAAAAGCAGGTGTTGCAGCAGAAATAAAACGTTTGGTTGAAACAGGCATTTTGCAAGATATAATAAGCAGTCCATGTAATTCACCCATAATTGGCATAAAGAAACCGAGTGGGAAATATAGGGTTGTACAGGACCGTCGCAAAATTAATGAAATAGTTGTCCCATGCTGTCGTGCCAAACCCTGCTGTGATTCTGTATCCGATACCATGGGCGGTGGGCTGGTTTACTGTAATCGATTTGTGCCATGCATTTTTCTCCATACCTTCACATCCAAATAGCAGGTATCTTTTCTCATTTGAATTCGACAACCATGTCTATGTCTGGAACCTTGTTCCTCAGGGGTACACAGAAAGTCCATCGATTTTTAATCAGATTTTGAAAACGTGCCTTGAATCTTTGTTGCTGCTTGGAAAATCTGTCCTAGTGCAGTACATAGACGACCTATTAATGGCGTCTAAAACCTGAAATGACTGTGTAGTGGATACCATAGCTTTGTTAAATCATTTAGGTGAAGGAGGACATAAAGTGTCACCTGAAAAGTTACAGTTTTGCACCACATCAGTGAAATATCTGGGGCACCAGATAGAAAGGGGTGTCAGAAGGGTTACCACGGGAAGAATCAAAATAATCAAAAATATGAATCACCCTCGAACCCGGAAAGAAATCAGAATGTTTCTTGGAGTTGTAGGTTACTGCAGGCAGTGGATTGTGGGATTTGCAGTCTTAGCAAAACCAATGATACAAATGACAAAGAAAAGAGCAAAGGACCCATTTGAATGGGATGATGAAAGCATGTCATCTTTTTTTAAATTACGCGATTATCTGTGTACAGCTCCAGCACTGGGAATGCCTGACTACTCAAGAGATTTTGTATTGTTTTGTAATAACTGAGACAATTGTGCAATTTTAGTTTTGACCCAAACTCATGGCCTAATGAGACGTCCTGTGGCATATTTTTCTTCCACACTGGATCCAGTAGCATCTGCATTGCCAGGATGTTTGAAAGCAGTAGCTGCAACTTGCATGAGTCTCGAACAAAGTGAGTCCATTATTATGGGACATCCAGTAACCGTATATGTCCCACATGCAGTTGTGATTTTGTTGACAAGAACCAAAACCCAATACTTGACTCCTAGTCAGCTGACTAAATATGAACAAATTCTTTTAGGTGCAGCAAATGTGACCATTGCTAGATGTAACATTTTGAATCCAGCAACGTTGTTGCCTGAATCACATTTTGCAGAAGTCAAAAATGAAGTCGAACATAATTGTATCGACCTGACAGAATACTGTACCAAACCTTGTCCAGACATAAGAGAAGAACCATTAATAGATTCAGAACATGAGTTATTCATAGATGGCTCATGCATGCGACATGAGGAAGGAGGTTTGAGTGCTGCATATGCTGTATGTACTTTTTGGGGTCCAGGTGAAGCATCCTATTTACCTGGAGTCAAGTCTGCACAAGTAGCTGAACTAATTGCTTTGGCAGGGGCTTGCAAAATTGGGAAAAATGTGAAAGTAACTATTTATACTGACAGCCAATACGGCTATGGGGTTGTGCATGACTTTGGCCAACTCTGGATGCTAAGAGAGTTTCTGACTTCATCAGGTACTCCTATTTAAAATGGAAATTATGTGAAAGATTTGCTAAAAGCAATCCAATTACCAGAAACAGTGGCTGTGGTCAAATGTGCTGCTCACCAATCTGGAAATGACAAAGTGACAGCAGGTAACCGATATGCTGACCAATTAGCCCAACACTGTGCCAAACATAAGATGGCAATAAATAAGAAAATCGATGCATGTGGAAACAGCTGCCAACTTATGTTGCTGTAAGGTGTGAAAACTTGGGAAGAAGTGAGAGATTTGCAGAATGAGGCAGAAACTGAGGCAAAGGAAGAATGGAGAAAGATAGGTTGTCAGAGAAGGGCTGAAGATGGTGTTATTGTTTACCTTGATGGCAGACCTGTGTTACCAGACTGTATGCTTGTTCCTATGGCTAGGATTTACCATGGAGATTCCCACCTAGGGCGGGATGCTATGTTGTGATTATTCAGACAATCATGGTTTAATGCAAAATTCATGAATATGGCAGAGGGCCTTTGCCAAAGATGTTTGATTTGTCAACAAATGAATCATGGTTAAGGAACTGTAGTTTGCCCTGGGAAGATTGGGAAAGCAGAAGGTCAATTCATAAGACTACAAATTGATTTTATCTAGTTACCACCCTGTCTGCTTATTTTCAAAATGGGTAGAAGCATACCCTACAAAACAAAATGATAGCATCACTGTAGCTAGACTCCTACTTAGAGAGTTGATACAACGTTTCGGTTTTCCAGTAACAATTGAATCAGACCGAGGCTCTCATTTTAATAATGAAATAATTGGTCTAATCTGTGAAGCATTCAAAATTTAGCAAAAGCTGCACTGTGCATACCATCCAGAGGCTTCTGGAGTAGTTGAACAACTGAATGGCACAATCAAATCAAGATTGGGAAAGATATATGCATCTACAAAATTAGAAAGGCCTGATGCTTTACCTCTTGTTCTGATGGGACCCATAAGTATTCCAGATAGAAAACAGGCTTGAGTCCTCATGAAATCCTCATGGGAAGAGCAATGAGGCAGGCATGGGTGCTAGGACACAAATTGATAAATATATCTGATGACTTAGTACTAGAGTACTGTAAAGAACTGGCTGACCAAGTGCATTCTATCTCTCACCAGGTTGGGGAAGACGCTGTTGCCAGACAATCAACTACAGCACATGATCTGATTCCAGGTGACTGGGTAGTGATAAAAGAACATACTCGAGAATCTTGCCTAGCACCAATGTTGGGAAGGCCACGTCAAGTGATATTGGTCACCACCACAGCTGAATTGGATCCATGCCAGTCACACAAAAAGAGTGACTGAACCTGAAGCCGAAGGTTTTACAGTTGAAGGGTCTCAAGAAATTGATCCTGAATTAGCTGATGAACGACCGAGCACCAGTCAGGATGATTGGATTCTAGTAGTCGACATACCTACAAAGATCATAAGAACATGGAGCCAAACCTATTTAGATAGACAGAGTATTAGTGAGGATGAGGCAGAAATAGAAGAATGTACTCAGATTACAGAAATCAAAGCCTATAGTAATTCTGAGGAGGAACAGATAGGATCGATCAAAATACTCAGACATTTAAGATACCTGTCACAGCTCCAGAGTCTGATGAGCAACAGATAGGTAACTAGGCTGTGGCGGGCCTGTCACGTTTAGGACAGGACATGAAACCTGCTTATTTTGGGTCTGCAAATGTGTTGCCAGCCTGTAAGCTGAGTAACCAGCTTGCATACACTACTGCAATAAAGGCTGAGGGTGCGACACACCCAGGTCATGAGGAAGAAATCTGCCTTGTCATTGCCACATCTAGGCCATCTATGAGATACATCAGCCAATAAGTGGTCAGTCTGCATGGGTTGAGGTATGTGCAATGTACGTAGTTGAACTGCTTCTGTAATCTGAGATTTACCTGACTGGACTCTTGGGTAGATGTCGAAGAATTGTGGACCAGGGGGCCGTGGCCGACAAGATGCCTGGCTACATGTGGCCAAGCGGAGCTCCGTCCAGGCCCATATTTATCCTGCTGCAATCCTGTGTCCCAGGATACCATCAACCTCCTCAATTACTGGCGACTGGTCCCCTGGGCCTGGACATGGATTGGCATCAGGGGTGCAACTAGACTCGATCTTCGGGCGGCTAACACTCCCAGCCAGGGATAGCTCTAGCACTGGTTGTGCATGGTACAACAGTCTTTTTTGGCACCCCCTCTCTCATTTCCTCCTTCTCCATGAATTCCCTCACTACCACTCACCAACAATGCATCTCTTTATAGCACCTTTCTGACAAACAATAAATGTTTTTATAGCGCTACTCATAGTTTACTCACACTCGGTTCCGTGATCTGCATGGTACACGTTCTTTGTAGCAGGCACATTAACCCTCTGCGCTGTGTGGTTGTCAGTGGTTCCCCATGTGAGTGCACAGTGAGCAATGCAAAAGTGTGAGAGTAGGGTAAGAGGAGTGACTGCAAGGTGAGAGTGGTGACCATATGAATCTGGGTGCGGATGTACATGACAAGTGGGACGAATAAATGCATAGTTAGTGATGGGCTTGTTTGAGTGGGATTGCAGATTGAGCAGGGACAGGTGAGTGAAGTGTCACATGAGTACAGGGTGAGTAGTGTGCTCATGTAACTGCATGGTGAGGTACAGAGTGCAAGTGCATTGTGAGTGCATCATTTTCACTGTGAGTGCAGGGTGAGCGGGTGAATGGTGTGAGTGCATGGTGATCAGTGTGAGTGCATTGTGATCATTAAGAGAGCAGGGCGAGAATGAGGAGTGAGTTGTCTGAATGTAGGGTGCATTCCCAGACACTTGAAGTAACTCAGCATGTGATTGACGGCGGCATAGGGTTTCAGATATGTAGAACTATTGATATTATGGCATTAATCGAGGGTGGAGGAAATAAATAATGTGCTGATCATGCAACAAACTTCCAGTCTTATGATTAGGGTTGATATCAACCAACAGGGTGTCACCCGTATACCCAGTTGAGACCTGTGTGGTAATTGTGCATATCAAAAACAATGTCTCAACAGGTAATATTTAAAAGGCTGTTAAATAAAGCATGCACAATAAGTTGCAAAGAAAGGAAAAAGAAACTCAAGATTTCTGTGGAAGATGCAAAGAGCAATCTGTATTGAAAAAATATAAGCTGGATGTTAGAAGGTGACCTCAGAGGGGGGCAGGAAGTGCACCTGACCACCCTAGGACCCACCTCCCTACGAACCAAGATGAGCACTGAAGGGAGAGACTCTTCAGGGAGAGAGTCTCGGGTCTAGGATCGCACACCCTACACAAGCACCACACGACAAGGAGACACCACACCGTAGCTTCTCAAGAACGTTTCTTTATCTCGTATTTCAAGGGAGATCTTTATGATCAAACAAGCTTAGTAATTACAAGCGTATCAGAGCTTCAGAGTCTTGGTCAGGGTAAGGGTAGCGGGACAGTCTTTAGGATCAGAGCCAATGTCGTTGCGTATCCGGCGCACAGCTCTCAATCCTCGAGCCGGGGGATATGGGGCGATCTTTCAGGGTCCAGCCGGACCAGGAGAGTCAGAGAGCCGCGAGTCACTCAGCAGGGCTCAAGCAAGATGTCGGAGGTCTTACGATCTTCAGGGGAGCCGTGAGTCACTCAGCAGGGCTCAGATGGTTCAAGGTTGCAGGGGAGCCGCGAGTCACTCAGCAGGGCTCAGATGGTTCAAGGTTGCAGGGGAGCCACGAGTCACTCAGCAGGGCTCAGATGGTTCAAGGTTGCAGGGGAGCCGCGAGTCACTCAGCAGGGCTCAGGTAGTTCAAAGTTGCAAGAGAGCAGCGAGTCACTCAGCAGGGCTCAGGTAGTTCCAGCAGAAGTCCTTCTCTGCTAAACGAGCTGCGACCACGTCAGTAGGGCTCTCGATGTTCCAGTGTCGAATCTGCCAATAGTCCCGGAGCAACCCCAGTTATAGGACTGCTTCTCTTTGATCTCCGGAGTCTGGTCGGCAGGGGTCTTGACACCTGGGGGCCGCTTGTTGGGGTTTCCTGCCACGCGGCCCCTTTGATTCATTCAGTTGGTTTCGGGAGGAGTCCCAGACACACAGCAGGCATGGAGCCATCCCTCCGGGCGGCCGGAGGGGCAATCGAAACCCACTTCTCGAGGAGAGGTCGGAGGTGTGAAAGATCCTGCTCCTCCCTCTCTCACTCAAGGGGAGCGCTCTGTCCTCTAGCCAGGGTGGCGCCTCTCGACCTAGGCCGCGCTGGCTCGGGCGGCCATCTTAGGTGCCGAAAAGTGGGCACACAGGGTCCATGGGTCGGGAAGATGGAGGCACGGGCTGGGAAGTCCGGAAAGGGTCAGGGCTTAACATGGAGGAAGGTTGGGATAGGCCGGGGGACTCAGGGGTCTGTTGTGGTGGAAGCTCGGACAGGAGTTTGCTACGGGTCAGGAGGGACCACGCCACGAGGCCGGGTCTAACATGCGTCCCCCCAAGCTGAAAGTCGGGGAGAACTACCCATCCTCTTGGGAGTTCTCTTCGCTGAGGCGGAAGAACCTGGAGAGGCCGTCAGTGTTGGCGTGGTTGGTACCAGGGCGATGCTCTACTGTGAAATCCATTCCCTGGAGGGAGATCGACCCCCTCAGCAGTTTAGGGTTCTCGCCCCGCATCTGCATCAGCCACCGCAATGGTCGATGATCCGTCTGGACTCTGAAATGGGTTCCGAACAGGTAGGGCCGTAATTTCTTGAGGGCCCAGACTACAGCGAACGCTTCCCGTTCAATGGTGCTCCATCTCTGCTACCTGGGGAGTAGCCTTCGGCTAATGGAGGCTACTGGCTGGTCTAGACCTTCCTCATTCAGTTGGGACAGTACGGCCCCAATGCCGTGCTCTGAGGCATCCGTTTGTACCACAAATTCTTTGGAGTAGTCAGGGGCCTGTAGTACCGGGGCAGTGCACATGGCTCTCTTGAGGGCATCGAACGCCTCCTGGCAGGCGGGGGTCCACTGTACTTTCTGGGTTTGTTTCTTGGAAGTTAATTCCATAAGAGGACCTACGAGGCTGCCGTACCCTCAGATGAACCTCCGGTAATAGCCGGTGAGGCCTAGGAAGGCCCGAACCTCTGTTTGGGTGGTGGGGGGTTCGCAGGCTTGGATGGCATCGATCTTAGGCTGCAGAGGGGAGACCTGCCCACTTCCGACCTGGTGCCCCAGGTAGACCACCGATCCTTGCCCTATTTGGCATTTGCTGGCTTTTACTGTGAGGCCTGCCTGGCGCAGGGCCATCAGCACCCTCCGGAGGTGCCGGAGGTGCTCGCTCCATTCTGAACTGAAGACCGCGATATCGTCCAGATATGCGGCACTGAACTCTTCCAGCCCGGCCAGGACCTTGTTTACAAGTCTCTGAAAAGTGTCCGGGCATTTTTCATCCCGAAGGGCACTACGCGAAAGCGATAATGCCCGTCCAGGGTGGAGAAGGCAGACCGCTCCTTGGCTCCCTCTGTGAGCACAATTTGCCAGTATCCGCAGGTCAAGTCAAAGGTGCTGAGGAAGCGAGACGGTCAATGAGCTCATCTGCGCGGGGAATGGGGTGGGCATCGGCTCAGGTGACTGCATTGAGCCCCCGGTAGACCACGCAGAACCTCAGCTCAGGGGCGGAACCAGGGGCAGCGGCTTTCGGGACCAGCACCACTGGGCTGGCCCAGGGGCTGTCTGAGGGTTCAACCACCCCCAAGGACAACATCTTCGAGACCTCGGCCTGAATGCAGGACCGGACTCGATTGGGGACTCGGTAGGCTCTGTGTCGCACCGGCGGGCTGTCTCCGGTGTCCACGTCATAGACACACCAGTCGGTGACCTTGGGGACGAGAGAGAATAGGTCCGAGAACTGCCCCAGGAGCTGGCAGCAGTCCTCGCGCTGCTGGGGAGTGAGGGAGGGAGAAAGGTTCACTCCTTCCACTGAGCCATCCTTCTCCTGGGTGCACAGGAGGTCAGGGAGAGGCTCCGTCTCCTCTTCCGCCCCGTCATCTGTGGCCATCAGCAGGCTCAACTCCGTCCGCACGAAGTGAGGCTTGAGGCAATTCACGTGCAGGACCTGCAGGGAGTTCCGGGGGGACTGGACGTCCACCAAGTAGGTGACTTGGCTTTTCCACTTGATCACCTTGAAGGGCCCCGTCCACTTGTCCTGGAGGGCGCAAGGTTTTACTGGGGCCATGACCCATACCTGCTGGCCCGGCTGGAACTCGACCAGAGTGGCATTCTGGTCGTACCAGCGCTTCATTTCTTCCTGACTCGCCTCCAGGTTGGCCTCGGCCAATTCTCGGAACTTTCGAGTCCGATTTCGGAGGGTCAGGCTGTACCGGAACACCTCCTGAGGAGGGTCACGGGGGCAGTCTCCCACCCCTCTCGGACCAGGCTGAGGGGCCCCCGGACAGGGTGTCCGTACAGGAGTTCGAATGGGCTAAACACCAAGGATTTCTGAGGAACTTCCCGTTAGGCGAACAGGAGGCAGGGGAGCAGGATGTCCCACTTACGCCGGAGGGGCTCCTCTAAGCCCATGATCATCCCCTTGAGAGTCCGGTTAAACCGCTCTACTAGGCCATTTCCTTGGGGGTGGTACGGAGTGGTAAACCGATAGGACACTCCACATTGCTGCCAAAGGGATGTCATGTACCGGGAGATAAAGTTCGTCCCGCGGTCGCTCACGACTTGGTGGGGAAATCCTACACGGGAAAAGATTCCCATCAGCGCCCGGCCTACCACGGGGGCCGTGACAGTGCGTAGGGTATGGCTTCCGGGTAGCGAGTGGCATGGTCCACTAGGACGAGGATGAAGCGGTGACCTTGAGAGGTCTTGGGGTCCAGGGGCCCCACAATGTCAATTCAAACCCGTTCAAAGGGGGTACTGACAACGGGGAAGGGTTGGAGGGGGGGCCATGTGCTTTCCTCCGCTTTTCCCACTAGCCTGGCACGTGGGGCAGGACTTGCAGTGGGCTTCTACGTCTGTTTTCATCTTGTGCCAATAGAAGTGCGTAACCAGGCGGCTGTAAGTTTTGTCTTGGCCCAAGTGGCCGGCTAAGGGTACATCGTGGGCCAAGTTCAGGAGGAAATCGCGGAAGCGTAGGGGTACAACCAGCACTCGGGCTGATCCTAGCTCTGCCGACTTTTGTTTGCTGTAGAGGTCATTCTCCCAGTACAGCCAGTGCATACCCAATTGGTCGCCTGCCGCCTGAGCTGTGGCCTGTCACCGGGGCCCATCCAGGGACGGACATGTCGCTTGTTCTTGGCAGAACTCCTCTCGGAAGGGGCCCCCCTCATGGCGCCACTGCGCCAATTCGGGCAGATCACCCAGCTCGGTGACCTGAGTGGAATCGGGGAGCAGGGCTTCGTCCTCCTCAACTCCCCCTCCTCGTGGGGCGGGGTCAGAAGCCTCGGCTAGATCAGCCCGGTCGCCATCCACAGAGGGAAGGTCGGCCGACTCTTCTTCAATTTCTCTGTCGGGGGCAGTCGGGCTGCCATGGATCGGGTGGTGGCGCACACCCACTCGGGAAGACCCATCATTCCTAGGTGGGTGCGGCGCTCGACCTGCTTCCATGGGGAACTTTCTAGGTTGTTCCCCAGAAGGCAGTCAACAGGTTGGGATGTTCTGACCGCTACTTTTAATTTCCCTGCTACTCCCTGCCACTCAAAGGGTATCAGGGCTACCTTACACAGGCCCTCTGTATTATCTGCTGAGATTACAGGGCACATGACATTAGGGAGGATCTGATCTTCTCTTACTAGATGGCTAAGGACCCCGGTGATGCTGGCGCCGGTGTCACGGAGGGCGTCCACTCGGTGACCGTTCATGATGACGGACTGGCGGTACTTCTCGGTGTTGGGGGGTAGGATGTTCCCGGGGACCATCTCTCTATCTCCCAGGGATACTAAGGCCATGGCAGCAGGTTCCCATTCCTCGGTGTCCTCAAACTCGGCTCCTAAAGCTACATTTGCGATCTGTCTAGCTGGGGGACTGGCGGTGGGGACACGGGGGGCCATGGGGCACAGGGGATCATTGGCGTAGTGACCGGGCTTCTGGCATCTAAAGCAGGTGATGGTCACTTTGTTCGACCTCCCCGGGGGACTCGTTGTGGCAGGTGGAGGTGCGGGGAAATTCGGTGGAGTGGTTCTCGGGGGGCTACGCTGGGGACCGGACTGTGCTTCTCGTGGTCCTCCCTGGTTTCCCCCCCCTCTCTGGCGGGATGGTCCTTGATTGGTGCGGGAAGAATCCCCTGTGGGGCCTTTGGAGACCCGAGTGCTCACCCAGTGATCCGCCTCAATGGCCAGCTCCCTCGGATCTGTGAGCTTTCTGTCGAGCAGATGCTGGCAGAGCGCTACAAAACAATTTGTGGACAAATGTTCCCATAACATGAGGTCAGTTAGTTCTGCCATGGTGGTCACTTTGCTGCCCTTGACCCATCCATCGAATGCTCGGCTAAAAAAGTTCACGTACTCTACCCAGGTGGTGTCAGGAATCTTCTTACAGTCCCGGAACCGCTGGCGGTACATTTCTGGGGTGAGGCCGTACCTGGTCAGGAGGGCCTCCTTCATGTGGTTGTAGGAAGTCTGCTCAGAGGACGGTAGGTCGAGCAGGGTGTCTCTCCCCTCGCTCAGAAACCGACCCCACAATCCGGCCCCCCAATCTTTCTGTGGAACTCGGTGGGAGGTCATGGCGACTTCGTAGGCCTTAAACCATTGTTGGATGTCGTCATTTTTGTAGTATTCTCTGACCACATCTTGGGGATGTGGACCTTTGGCTCAGCTGGGGCGCCGAACTCTTGGTTCCCGAGAGGTCGGCTCTCGTCGTTCCTGGCCTTGATCTCGAGCTCCTTCAAGCCTCGCTCGTGTTCCAGCTGAAGTCTCCTTCCTTCATGCTCCCGCTGGAGCTTCTTCTCCTCTAGGTGTCCTTGGACCTTCAATTGCTCAATCGGCAAATTTTTTTCGGCTAGTTTTAATTCTCCTTCGATTTTTAGTTTCGCCATCTCGAGCTCATGGTGGCGACTTCGCTCTCGGTCTGCGAGCTCTTCCGGGGATAGGCCCCCGTCCGGTACAGTGCCTCGTACCGGGCTGCTGCCGGTTTCGGTCTGAGGGATCCCGGCTCCGCCGCTCCTTCGGTGCTGGGGGTTCCGGACTCCACCCAAGCCTTCAAAGCTTTCTGCATGTCTTCTTTTGTGTTGAGGCCAGTGGTAGCGATCCCTAGTTCCTTGCAGAATTCTTTTAGTTCTTTGTGTGTGTAGTCTTCCAGTTGCTCTTCACAGAATGTTGTACCTGCGTCAGTTTCGATGATACTCATGGTGGTTTCTTCCGTTGTCCTTGCTTGGTAGTGCGTTAGTCGTGTACTGTGCGATCTCTAGATTGCGGCTCGTATCCCGTCGCTTGCCACCAATGTTAGAAGGTGACCTCAGAGGGGGGCTGGAAGTGCACCTGACCACCCTAGGACCCACCTCCCTAGGAACGAAGATGAGCACTGAAGGGAGAGACTCTTCAGGGAGAGAGTCTCGGGTGTAGGATCGCACACACTACACAAGCACCACACGACAAGGAGACACCACACCGTAGCTTCTTAAGAACGTTTCTTTATCTCGTATTTCAAGGGAGATCTTTATGATCAGACAAGCTTAAGAATTACAAGCGTAGCAGAGCTTCAGAGTCTTGGTCAGGGTAAGGGTAGCGGGACAGTCTTTAGGATCAGAGCCAATGTCGTTGCGTATCCAGCGCACAGCTCTCAATCCTCGAGCCGGGGGATACGGGGCGATCATTCAGGGTCCAGCCGGACCAGGAGAGTCAGAGAGCAGCGAGTCACTCAGCAGGGCTCAAGCAAGATGTTGGAGGTCTTACGATCTTCAGGGGAGCCGCGAGTCACTCAGCAGGGCTCAGATGGTTCAAGGTTGCAGGGGAGCCGCGAGTCACTCAGCAGGGCTCAGATGGTTCAAGGTTGCAGGGGAGCCGCGAGTCACTCAGCAGGGCTCAGGTAGTTCAAAGTTGCAAGAGAGACGCGAGTCACTCAGCAGGGCTCAGGTAGTTCCAGCAGAAGTCCTTCCCTGCTAAACGAGCTGCGACCACGTCAGCAGGGCTGTCGATGTTCCAGCGTCGAATCTGCCAATAGTTCCGGAGCAACCCCAGTTATAGGACTGCTTCTCTTTGATCTCCGGAGTCTGGTCGGCAGGGGTCTTAACACCTGGGGGCCGCTTGTTGGGGTTTCCTGCCACGCGGCCCCTTTGATTCATTCAGTTGGTTTCGGGAGGAGTCCCAGACACACAGCAGGCATGGAGCCATCCCTCCGGGCGGCCGGAGGGGCGATCGAAACCCACTTCTCGAGGAGAGGTCGGAGGTGTGAAAGATCCTGCTCCTCCCTCTCTCACTCAAGGGGAGCGCTCTGTCCTCCAGCCAGGGTGGCGCCTCTCGACCTAGGCCGCGCTGGCTCGGGCGGCCATTTTAGGTGCCAAAAAGTGGACACACAGGGTCCATGGGTCGGGAAGATGGAGGCACGGGCTGGGAAGTCCGGAAAGGGTCAGGGCTTAACGTGGAGGAAAGTTGGGATAGGCCGGGGGACTCAGGGGTCTGTTGTGGTGGAAGCTCGGACGGGAGTTTGCTACGGGTCAGGAGGGACCACGCCACGAGGCCGGGTCTAACACTGGAGAACTGTATCAGCACAGTTTACAATAAATGTGGGCGTAACCCAAAAAAACGTGTGCACATGAGAGCGCGTGGGACATACGGTGAGCGGCACAAGTGACAAGTGACACAGCGAGGAAACGGCGCAGGGCAAACACACTTAGAAATATATACAAGGTACTTGGTGGTTCACAGGTAAATTTACAGGAATTATTTTACAAGGAATTAACAATTTCGTGAACAGTAGATTTGTGCCAAGGATTGCGCTGGGGAGTCGATGGCGTTTCGACCTCTAGCGAGTTAAGGTCACCTTCATGACCAGGTTACTGTTATTTTATGTGATGAGTTTCATCCAGGAAAAAGATTAATGGGTCCCGGAAGGGAGGAGGGCCCAATATGGTAAATTCAAGCAGCACCACCGGCCGGGGTGCTTCGGCGAGCAGATCAGTAAGCTGGACACATTTTTACTGGTGTGGAGTTAGAGGAGGAAGGTTTGGTTCCAGCACCCTTTATTTGTACCACAAGCGGCGAGTCTGGCAGCCCCGCCCGAGAGCATGCTTGCGCGCGCACCCGACCTACCAAGTGACGCACTGCACACCCCCGCTCCAATACTGTAAAGCATTCGCGAGTTTCTGTTCTGCTCTGAATGTGCCACGTTTGTCGATTTGTGAATTGACAGATGTTTTGCTGCGCATTCTCTTCCTTGCTTCATGATTGCTACCCCCGTACTATACAGGGAATCGTATCGATTTCCCACAATTAATTGCCCAGCCAGAGTTTTCATCAGCCGTGCACAGCCATGAGCCATCGTCTCCCGCACCCTAACCACATGCGCGCTGCTCTACTTCTGCTCGTATGCTGACTTTTTAAAAAACCCATTGTTCATGACGAGCTGGGCTCGTCATCAGTGTTTGAGGAGGCTACACCATGACGAGCCCAGCTCGTCATCAGCCTCGAAGGGGTTAAAGACATATTTAAATGAGTTTGACGCACTACAATTTGCTACACAGTCATACAAACCACACCTGGGTAGCCCAGTAAACTTTCGCCTCATAATCTCAATTAGACACAAGAGGGCGCTAATGCTTTAGGTAGACGCTCGCTCTTGAACACATTTGCAAAACTAAAATAAACTGCAATGAGCACTACTATGCTCCTGCTCCTCCCTCTCTCACTCAAGGGGAGCGCTCTGTCCTCCAGCCAGGGTGGCGCCTCTCGACCTAGGCCGCGCTGGCTCGGGCGGCCATTTTAGGTGCCGAAAAGTGGACACACAGGGTCCATGGGTCGGGAAGATGGAGGCACGGGCTGGGAAGTCCGGAAAGGGTCAGGGCTTAACGTGGAGGAAAGTTGGGATAGGCCGGGGGACTCAGGGGTCTGTTGTGGTGGAAGCTCGGACGGGAGTTTGCTACGGGTCAGGAGGGACCACGCCACGAGGCCGGGTCTAACACTGGAGAACTGTATCAGCACAGTTTACAATAAATGTGGGCGTAACCCAAAAAAACGTGTGCACATGAGAGCGCGTGGGACATACGGTGAGCGGCACAAGTGACAAGTGACACAGCGAGGAAACGGCGCAGGGCAAACACACTTAGAAATATATACAAGGTACTTGGTGGTTCACAGGTGAATTTACAGGAATTATTTTACAAGGAATTAACAATTTCGTGAACAGTAGATTTGTGCCAAGGATTGCGCTGGGGAGTCGATGGCGTTTCGACCTCTAGCGAGTTAAGGTCACCTTCATGACCAGGTTACTGTTATTTTATGTGATGAGTTTCATCCAGGAAAAAGATTAATGGGTCCCGGAAGGGAGGAGGGCCCAATATGGTAAATTCAAGCAGCACCACCGGCCGGGGTGCTTCGGCGAGCAGATCAGTAAGCTGGACACATTTTTACTGGTGTGGAGTTAGAGGAGGAAGGTTTGGTTCCAGCACCCTTTATTTGTACCACAAGCGGCGAGTCTGGCAGCCCCGCCCGAGAGCATGCTTGCGCGCGCACCCGACCTACCAAGAGACGCACTGCACACCCCCGCTCCAATACTGTAAAGCATTCGCGAGTTTCTGTTCTGCTCTGAATGTGCCACGTTTGTCGATTTGTGAATTGACAGATGTTTTGCTGCGCATTCTCTTCCTTGCTTCATGATTGCTACCCCCGTACTATACAGGGAATCGTATCGATTTCCCACAATTAATTGCCCAGCCAGAGTATTCATCAGCCGTGCACAGCCATGAGCCATAGTCTCGCGCACCCTAAAGACATATTTAAATGAGTTTGACGCACTACAATTTGCTACACAGTAATACAAACCACACCTGGGTAGCCCAGTAAACTTTCGCCTCATAATCTCAATTAGACACAAGAGGGCGCTAGTGCTTTAGGTAGACGCTCGCTCTTGAACACATTTGCAAAACTAAAATAAACTGCAATGAGCACTGCTATGCTCCTGGGCCGACCGCTCGTTTGATGATATGAGTTGAAGCTGAAATATACTCGCTTCCCGTTTCATTGTCTCCTAACAGTTTGTTCCTTAATCTTCAGTGCTGAATAACGATGACAATAAGCATGTTACCCAGGAGGTGCAAACTGTAATTTACCCTTTGTATTCATTGGCATTTATTTAATACATTTGCGTGCTTTTTTCTTTATTAAATATCAATTGTTCTGACAAATACTCGTTACATTTTTGCTGGAGCTCCTAGCGGTAAATGAAAAGATTTTCGGGGCAGATTTATGAGGCCCTTGCGCCACGTTTACGCCGCTGTTGCGTCACGCAAGGCGGCGTAAACGTGGCGCATCCCTATGAACGATTTACAACGTGACGCATCTAGGCAGATGCGTCACGTTGTAAAGCCCTGCGCCGCTTGTGGGCGTTCCGGCGCAGGGTGGGCGTGCAGGGGCAGGTGCGCCTCGCAAAAGTGGCTGAGTGAAATCTATGAGATTTCACTCAGTCACTTTTAAGCCAATGCTGCGTCAAAAGCCTGCGCCTGCTTGAAGCAGGCGTAGGTCTTGACGCAGCATTGTTCAAATGGGGCACCCCCGAGCCTTGCTGGAGCTGCGTCGCGCTTGCGACGCAACTCCAGCAATGCGCCACATTTCCGGCACAGATGCGTCACGCATCTGTGCCGTTTTTGCACCATGGTGCGCCGCATTATAAATGCGGCGCACCATGGCTGGCGGAGCTGTGGCGCACTATGGCGCATGTTAACTGGCGCATCCCTGGGGATGCGCCAGTTAACATAAATCTGCCCCTTCGAGTGTAGCACAAGCTCGTAAGTAATATGTTTTGAGGAGAGTAAATATGTTTTCTGTCTCGCATCAGCAACCAAATCTGATGAGTTTGGTGTTCCTCATGTATTTGATCAATTGCTGTTTCGCCCATCCATTTGTTTCACTAGAAAGCGCACCGATGTTGGGAACAGGTTCTCCCTCAAGAAAACATTTTACAAAATACAACTTTAGCAAATACAGTTCTCTTCATAGAGGAGTGGATTTTAGATCGTGTAAGTTTGGGTCAGACAGGCAAATATCCTTTTTAAGCAGGTGAAAGAACTTTCCCACCCTGTGAAGGAAAACGGAGGAGAAAATGCGTCAATAGGGCCTCAATACAGGATAACCAATATTTATAGGAGGAGATACCAGGACCATAGTCAACGATTCCCGATGGTTTCTCCCTTCGAAACACTTGGGCACGGCATGTTTTAGCAGTGGCGTAGCTAGGGAGGGTGTGGGGGGCGGTCCGCCCTGAGCGACACTCTTTTTGGGGGCAGCGTGGTGAGCAAGTCATCTGTCGACTTCCACCCCCCCCACCCCACTTACCTGCACCGGGCGGCAAACTCAGGGACCGCCGCAGGCAGCCATAGGTGACGTCTATCTTCGCCTCTATGTTTTAGGACCTGTAATCTGGGAAAACATGTGGGATCTGATGGTACCATTCCCGGTTCCATGTTTTCCCTGATCCCTGGGCGCTTGGTGCCTGTGGTAGTAACACATTTGGCATAAAGGCTGAAAAGAGGAACTGCAATCATAGATTTTCCATATGAAAGCCTAGGCCAGTGGAGCCATCTTTGGCTATCAAGACGATCTGGTGATAGATTCGGACACCAGCAGTTCAGGTTGGTGAGCATGCTGCGGGGAGTTCTCCACAGAAGGAAAAATGGTCCTCTGCAAGTATAAGTATAAGTATAAACCATTTTATAGCGCGCTCCGTTACTGGAGAGTATCCTGGCGCGGGAAAAGGGTAAGGCAGACAACAGAACACAGGGAAAGCATCCTAGATTGCACTCTTAAATAGGTGGGTTTTCAGGTGTTTTTTGAATACAGCCACTGCTGGCGTGGAGCGCAGGTGGAGAGGGAGTGCGTTCCAGGCCCGAGCCACAATCACAGATGTCGACTGGCCACCAAGTCTAGCACGTTTAAAACGGGGAAGGGACAGTTTAAACAGAGTAGAAGATCTCAGGGTGCGTGCGGGGGCATAGCTGGTGAATCTCTTTCTCAGATACAGGGGGCCTTGATCATGAGTTGCACTGAACGCAAGCACCAAAGATTTAAACAAAATGCGCTGTGCGACAGGAAGCCAGTGGAACGTGCGCATCTCAGTGCGGACGCTCTTCCATCTAGGGATGTTAAATAATAGACGAACAGCCGCATTCTGGATGATTTGCAGGCGTCTCACCAGATATGCCGGAATGCCACTGAACAGTGCATTCGCATAGTCCAGCCTAGCCAGTATGAGTGCCCGGGCAACCGACTCCCTAGCCTCCCTAGCCTCCCTAGGGAGCAAGGGAAAAAATTTACGGAGCATTCTCAGAGTGGCAAAGCAGGTGCCTGTAAGCTTTTTAGGTCTCGCCTGTCGATGCGCATGCGCATCGAGCAAGCGAGACTATGGGGGCTCATCGACTCTTTATCTAACTTGCAAGGAATCGTGGCGATTCCTTGCAGTGCCCGTGACTTTTAAGGTCAATGCGCATGCGCATTAAGCTTATGCGCATTGACCTTAAAAGTCACGGGCGCGTGCATGTCCGTATTTGTTTACCCGCTCCGCCCCCTCCCGCCGTGTCGCCTTGCCTACTCTCTTCCACAGCCTCCCCCAGCTCCGCCCCCTCACTACTTGATTGCACGGCCGCTAGGCCGTGCCTCCCCTACTCTCCTCCCCCCTCCTCCTCTCCTCCCCTGCCTGCCTGCCGCTAGCCTTGCCTACTCTCTCTCGCACCCTCCCCCAGCTCCGCCCCCTCACTACTTGTTATTGAAAATTGCTGGGACAATCCGCTGCTTTGCTGGAGTATCATAATTCCCCTGCACGCCCTGTGTTTTAGAGGCTGTAGATGGCTCCTGTTGTGATTTATTACCACTGCCTGTATTCTGTATGCCAGCTGTGCCTTGCATTATCGCGGCAGGATTACTATCGATGTTGCCGCTGTTACCGCTATTATCCATAGCTTTGGTGCCTTTACAAGCACTAGTATCTTCGCTATGAGAGTGCGCAGCATTTTCCGTGTCGCCACTGTTCCCCAGAGCCGTAGCGCCACCCTCCAGCACTACGCCTACAGATGTATTGGCCGATACCGATGCCCCTCCACGGTTCCTTGCGCCTCCTCTGACTTTTTGCGCCATTGCTGTAATTGCGCTGATCACCGCGCTGAGTTTGCTGCAGTTAACAGTTAACAACTAACAGTGCACTAGCTCGCTACCCCCAAAAGTACCTCGCACACCTGCTGCTCCTCGTTGTGGACCCGCTATGAGCCGTCGTTTAGACCGGCAGCACTACAGTCTCCAATTTACGGGTCTCAGTCTCTCGAGCAGCAACCACTGCGATAGTCACTCTCCTGCAGCTCTTGCTCCGTGAGCGTCACATCCAGCGCGGCCAGCGCCGGCGTCTCCAATCGGCGAGGCTCGCAACCTGCCCGGCGTGGGGGCGTAGGTAGTATCCGACTGCAGATGCCACACAAGATGGATTAACTTCCACAATCTCCAAATCACAGTCGGAAGAGGCTCTTTTCAGCGCTATTGCACCTACGAACTGCTAGAACCAGGGTTTCCCATTGGGAGCTGTGTGCACACCACCTCACACGGCCACTGCTTCAGTCGCGATCTTGCCTCCTCTGGAGGGAGCTAAACGCGGGCCTTGCTGAACAGCTATTGAGGGTCGCCGTGAGCAGTCTTGCTGCACAATTCTGTACAATTTGCAATTTTGAGACCAGGTTTGAGCGCTTACTTCCAGATGCCTTACGCGAGTGAATCAGCCCCAGGATTTCGACATCCCTCCTCCTGCACTTTGACCTTACTAACCCACGGCTTTTGTACTTCCCATTCCTGGCCCCCACCTTGAAACTGTTCGTTGTCACCCTTAGTCTGACTTAATTGCACATCGCGAGTTCGGGTCCTTTGCCTCTCGCTATTCCGCCTCGGTATGTTCTTCTAGACTCACCTACCTGCCGGCTTCCTAGCCCATTACCATGACGTGATTGCAGACGTTAAGGCTACTCTCTTCATTCTGTTCTTCCCGCTTACTGCACAGCCACCGTGAGCTTCTTCGCCACTCTGTGTTTCACCCCTTCCCCCCACCTGGCCGCCCTTGCTCCCCTACCAATTGCCTACTCACCCAGATGCCCCAGAATTGACACACAACCTTATGTCCAGGCTCTTACTTCACCACCCTGGTAGTGTTCATGCCCCCTGCTCTCCCTCAACCCCTCACCCTCAACCCCTCACCCTCAATCCCTCACCCACACTCACCCTCACTCACCCTCACTCACACTCACTCACCCTCACTCACCCTCACTCACCCTCACTCACCCTCACTCACCCTCACCCTCAACCCCTCACTCACCCTCACCCTCACTCACCCTCAACCCCTCACCCTCACCCACCCTCAACCCCTCACCCACCCTCAACCCCTCACCCTCACTCACCCTCAACCCCTCACTCACCCTCAACCCCTCACTCACCCTCACTCTCACTCATCCTCACTCACCCTCAACACCTCACCCTCACTCACCCTCACTCACCCTCACCCTCAATCACCCTCAACGCCTCACCCTCAACGCCTCACCCTCAACCCCTCACTCACCCTCACTCTCACTCATCCTCACTCACCCTCAACACCTCACACTCACTCACCCTCACTCACCCTCAACACCTCACCCTCACTCACTCACCCTCAACACCTCACCCTCAACACCTCACTCACCCTCACTCTCACTCATCCTCACTCAACCACCCTCAACCTCACTCACCCTCAACACCTCATCCTCAACACCTCATCCTCAACACCTCACCCTCAACACCTCACCCTCAACACCTCACCCTCAACACCTCACCCTCAATCCCTCACCCTCAACCCCTCACCCTCACTCACTCACCCTCAACCCCTCACCCTCAACCCCTCACTCACCCTCACTCTCACTCACCCTCACTCACCCTCACTCACCCTCACTCACTCTCACTCACCCTCACTCACCCTCACTCACCCTCACTCACCCTCACTCACCCTCAACCCCTCACTCACCCTCACTCTCACTCACCCTCACTCACCCTCAATCACCCTCAACGCCTCACCCTCAACGCCTCACCCTCAACACCTCACTCACCCTCACTCTCACTCATCCTCACTCACCCTCAACACGTCACACTCACTCACCCTCACTCAACCTCAACACCTCACCCTCACTCACTCACCCTCAACACCTCACCCTCAACACCTCACTCACCCTCACTCTCACTCATCCTCACTCAACCACCCTCAACCTCACTCACCCTCAACACCTCATCCTCAACCCCTCACCCTCAACACCTCACCCTCAACCCCTCACCCGCAATCCGTCACCCTCAACCCCTCACCCTCACTCACTCACCCTCAACCCCTCACCCTCAACCCCTCACTCACCGTCACTCTTACTCACCCTCACTCACCCTCACTCACCCTCACTCACCCTCACTCACCCTCAACACCTCACTCACCCTCACTCATCCTCACTCACCCTCAAAGCCTCACCCTCACCCACCCGCAAACCCTCACCCTAACTCACACTCAGCCTCACTCAGCCTCACTCACCTTCACCCTCACTCACACTCACTCACCCTCACTCTCACTCAGCCTCAACCCCTCACTCACCCTCAACCCCTCACTCACCCTCATTCACCCTCACACACCCTCACCCTCACTCACCCTCAACTCCTCACCCTCACACAGTGCAATAGGTCTCAGAGCATTTGAGTTAGAGCTTTTAGAATTGTTTATGGCTTTTTTCTTTAGCATTGGCTACAGGGAACAAAAATGCTAAAGATTTACAAAAAAACCCCATAAACAATTCTAAATGCACTAACTCTAATGCTGCGAGACCTATTGCATTTCTAATGCTTGTTAACATGGTACTCGAATCTGAGATCCTCTGTGAACCAAATACCAAGATTTTTGGCAGGTCTCCCCATCTCTTTCGGGCTGGGAATGTTAGAGGGCCACAGTGTGCTCTCTGCAGAACAATCTTTTTTCACATAAACATAAACTGCCTGGAGTTTATGACAGGCTCCTTTATAGTGAAATATTGGACCAAGGACAAGGACCAATGCTGCGTCCTCCTTAAGATGGACACTGTGGTGGTAGTCCGCTACATCAATCACCTTGGAAGAGCGAAATCGAAGACCCTCTCTGACTTATCCTGAAGTTCTTGGACCTACTGCCTGGCCATCCAGATTTCGGTGATGGCATTCACGACATTGGAAAGGTGCCAGCCTCTGGAAATTGCACCCACTGGTGTTCCAGGACATACAATTCAAGTGGGATCCTTTCACGATGGATCTGTTTGCCTTTTGGATAAACCAACAGGTGGACAGATACTGCAGCTGGAGACCAGGCCTCAATGCAGTGGCAACGGGTGCCTTTCTTCAGCATTGGAGCAAATATAAAGGGGATGTGTTTCCGCCATTCACTATGATCAGAGTCGTGAGGCAGCTTCCATAATTTTATATCTGAATATATCTTTGTGTGCACCATCACGGGTTCAACACTGCCTGCTACTATATTGGTATGTATTCCACATGGAAGAATTCCCATCAACAATTTGGGTGCTTATTTAACAGCAACCAACATTGTTATCGACGGGAAAAGTTCTTTGAGCCTTGAAAAAGCCCTGCTGGCGAAACACGCGTCGGCTGCTGCTGTTTCTTCGCTTGCTTCGAAAATAAAAGTCAAAAGACCTGATTCGGGAGTGTGGTTGAAATATTTCTTGAAGCATTTTTCAAAGGACATTTGATTAAGGACTTATTGGAAACACACCACGAAGGAGAACTTCCTCTATTTATTTGCTGTACCACCTATTGGATTATAGATATAGTGATTGAGTGTGCTTGGGTGTATTGAGATTCACTATGATCATGAGGTTGCCCACCCAAGTTTGGAAGCAACAAGCGGACCTGGTGGAAGTCACCCCGATTTGGAGATCTCAAGTCTGGTTTCCAGATCCACTGGAACTTTCTTGAAATGTTCCAATCCGTCTACCCCTGTTTCAAAATCTCCTCCGGGATCCCTGGGGGAACCATCATCACCTGGTTCTGGAAGGATCTATCTATTTTATGGCATGGAGGATCACTGGGATCACTGGAAGGTCCCAGGCATTTCACAGGAAGCTGCTTCCCTGCTCACCAAAAACGGGGCAGATAGCCCAACCAAGAGATATTGCTCAACCTGGACTCAATTGTTGGGTTGGTGGCATCAACAACAGTTAGATCCCATGTGAGCAGACGTTGTCCACATCTTGAATTTCCTTGCTTCATTAGTCTTGAACGGTTTGGCGTATAGGTCCATTAACACTTTTCGATGTACAATTTCGGCTGCCACTCCCCGATGTGGGGCATCCAGTGGGGGAACATCCTTTGGTATGTACACTCCATAGAGGCATTAGACTATCCCTGCTTCCTGAACCGAGATATTTACACTACGGGATGTCAATAAGGTCTTGCACCTATTCAAATCATGGCCTTCGAGCAAGTATCTGTCACAAAAACAGATGTTGGCAAAATTAGCTACCGTATTGTGCTTGGTATCTTGAACAGACTCTCAGATGTGAAAGCCTTTGACATAAAAGGTAGAGTATTCACTCCAGCTGGAGTGACCTTTCATATTTTTAGGAGAACAAAATGTAATTCATACAGTGTCTCACATACTATGCTTCCAGATGTTCCGAAGTTGTGTATTGTAACAGTAATAAAAGCTTATGAAGCTATGACAGACGATCCTCGCCCCCAGGGGAAAAGATAACTCCTCTTGCTCTCACTAAACCTCATAGAGCAGTTTCCTCTCCTACCACCATGTGGGTCAGATGGACCGTGCAAGAAGCTAGCACTGACACATCCCTGTTCAGAGCTCATTCCATGAGAGGGTCCATGGCCTCCAAAGCTTTTTTTTTGGGAGCCAACTTAGAAGACATTCTTAATGCAGTGGACAGGACATCCGATTCCACATTTAAGTGGCTTCATTTTAACCACCCCAAAACCTTGCATCGCTTGTAGTGGGGAAGCTTTAAACCTCATGGACACAAAGGCAAGATTAACCCATTCTTGGATCTTTTTCTACCGGCCCAATGTGAAGGGGTTATGAAATTATATGTTAATCAAGGAATATTCTACGACTTTCATATAAGTATTCAATTGTTTTGGTGATTGATTGCTTCTTGTTTCACTATGACTGTACAAGTTATCTTCTTTTCCTACTGAATTTGTGACTCATTTAATTGTAACACACCCTTTTTTGGGGACTGAAACTTACGCAGTGGTTGTTTTTCCTCAGGGACAGATTCCACTAAACAAGACTGAAACTCAAAATGATTGGCTGTGGTCTCAGGAAGAAAGAAGGTGAAGGAGCATCCACAGAGAGTCTTGAAGGGTGTTACTGGATGTTGATTGAATGAACTACTCTTCTGTTTTTCCTAATGTTTCATGGGAAATGAAGTCTTTTTGTATATTATGTTTTGCTTGTATAATGTTGAATGGATGCTGGTAATAATGAAGTAAAGAGAGAACAGCCGAATCTTCGCCTCCGTGTCCTTAATAGAATTGAAACTTTCGAATACGATAGATAGGACATTTTTTATTGGTGCATCTAATACTCTAATTTCTGATTGGTAATTGTGGTACGCTCAGTGTATGCGAGCATCAAACAAAATGAAAAAGCTGTGCAGCAGCAGTTTGCACTGTACGTATAACAGCCAACATCACAGGGCAAGTCCAGCACAAGACTGCCTTTCAGGCCAGGTGTCCGATATTAGAAACCACAAATGAATACCACTGCTCTTTTTTGTGACTCAGTAGGACAGTGTAGCATTGCACAATGTGCATCGTAAACCTCAGGACAGCAGCACACGCAACCAGCACTGACTTCAAATACCGAATGCATTTTGCCACAAGGTCAGTCCTGATGTGGTGATACTAATTCAATATGCCACCCTTATAAATTCAATTTTCCTTTTTATGGTCTGGCTTGGCAGCACAGCTGTCTCTAGACAATTATGTGAGAACCACCTGGAGAGGGGTTTTCACTACAACTACATATTGGGATTCAGGAGCTCATATTTTGATTGGGCAGAATTTTTGCTCATCAACAAAAAAGTGCTTGCCCTCCAAACAGCTGTGATCATTTTAATTATCCAGTTGCCTCAGCTCGAACTTTTAGGGGCACACACATGCCACTGCAGTACTATAAAAGTGTCTTATAACTTGATAACTTATGGGGTTTTCTTTGGCAGTAGCACTGGGGACAATGCATTCATTAGCATTCATGGATATTTAGGTCTGGCTTGATAAGCTATTCATAAGCCTGATCTATTGACATTGCTAATGCTTATTTTTGAAGATGGGGAGTCAAGTAAGCGTTGTTTCTGAAATAAATTTTCAAGACTGTAATGGCCACTACAATTTTTCAGCAATGTAACGTCCTGCATTACTTGCAATGATCACAGAGCACGAGTCCGTATATGCAATCCATGTCGAGGGGCCTAGGGCCTTCGTATTGTGTCCAGATAGCATGTGACGACTCTTGTTCCTCTGCTGCTTTATATCTTTACCCGTTGCCCTTTCCAGCAAATAAATGGCGCACATATAACGTTTTTCAGTTCAAAATAAGCTTTAGTGAAAGTTTTGAAAAAGTCATATAAACAATTTAAATACACGAATGCATGAAATTGATACAGAAAGAATAAATGAAACACATGAGAAGGAGAATCAAAAATCAAAAATAGATAAGAAAAAACAATTCATATGAGAGAAATACAAAAAGAAAAAAGAAAAATACCAGCTAGGAGATAAAGAGTAATACATTACTTCGAAATATGCACATATAACGTTTTAGTTGTCGAATATCCCTTTATTAACTACATACATGGTTCAATGTTGGTGTAACTTTGGTTGCAGGTGGAATACAAAGTCGAATAATTGTATTTTAGTGCACAACCCAATAAACAGGCCTGCTATAATGCTGTGTTCGTCCCATGCTTTTTACTCGCTTCCATTCCTGGCTTACAAAGTCAAGGCTGGCTCCTGATAGCCATTGTCCTCTTGCTTCCTCCAATCTCGTTGCCATGGTTCTCTCTCGAATGCAGCTGGAGTCTCCTTGAAAGAAATCAAGGCAATGCTTTCTATTATAGGCACATAGCACACACTTGACCTCTTTTGTCTTGGCATTGCTTCTTCTCTGTCCTACCTACTCTTCCCCCTCGGTAGGATGGCATCTGGTGGAGCACCTGATTCTACAAAAAAGGCAAATCGACTTCAGTTGATCCCAAAAATGAGGAGGTACCAGGCATTTAGACTACCCCTGGTGCAACTGAACAGCTTATCTAAAAGTCCTCAGAATGTAACTGTTGTGGAGATAAGTTCTTTTCAATCAGCCTTTAAAATCAAGTCATCAGCTTATCTCCATTGACTCTTGTTCATGCACGCGCATGTGTGCAGACAGACACTCGCACACGCACTTTCTGAATTAGAGGGACAGAAGGCTCCTTATATGAAGGTGCATGCCAAGGTTCAAGATGTGATCCAGTCAACTTTATGTGCACCATGCTTAAGGCACTGGTACGCTGCATTTCATCTTCCTTTGACAAATCAGCTCATTTACACTCTTGTCCATGTGGGAAGGCACACACTACTCAAAAGCACTACGGGCTAGATTTATCATAGGGTTACGTTGCTTTTGCACCACGCAAGCGGATGCAGAGGCAAAACAAACCTTAAGATGCGGTTTATCAAGCCATGCAAGGCCACCTTGCGTGGCCTTGAGTAGCTTGATAAATCCAGAGTAATGGAATGCAGTGCAAATTGCTGCGTTGCTTTACTCCGCTCTAGGGAGGCGTTCCATTGGCAGAGCGTGGGTGTTCCCACGCATCCATCCATGGAATTTGGCCCATTCCCAGATTCATCATAAGTTTTAGACCTGGGAATGCACCAAAATGGTTGTATGGCATTACAACGCAGGCTTTTGCCCCGCGTGCCATTACAACTCTGTTTTTACCACGCAAGTCGTTACAACGACTTGCGCTGTAAGGGCTGGATAGTGGAATAGTTTAATTTTCTATTCCAGCTCCAGCCCACGTTACAGTAGGGAAGGTGTTGGAATAGAAAATTAACTATTCCCTATCCAACAGCGCCCTCCAGCGCAAGTCGTTGTAACGACTTGCGTTGTAAAAGCAGCCTTGTAATAGCAGCACGGGGTAATGCCCGCGTTGTAAAGGCTGTTTACCCACCAAAACTGCTACTCCTCCCCAGGTGAGGTGTAATGAAGGGATATATGTTTGTTTCGCCTCGTTTGTTCCTCTTTCTTTGTGTACTGCATTCTGCAGCTCACATAGAAGATGAAAATACCTGAGGGAATTGTTTTTGTGCAGGAAGGGGCGCCTTAATGCACAAAATAAAATACTACTAACAACATAGGCACCCTTGCACCGTGGTGCACGAGTGCCTGCGTTGGCTCTAGGCAGCACATTGTGCGCCAGCACAGGGGAAAAGGACAAGAATACGCTGTACAATGTTAAGTATGGTGCATTCTTGCCCTTTCCCTATCACGCAGCGCAGCATCTCAGATGCATGATGCACACATTTTTTCTTCAGTTCTTATGCGGTGTGTTTCAAAAAAACATCTAGGTCCTGAGGAAGGCCAAGACACTTTGTAGGTCAAATTCCCCGAAACATGTAGACCTGTTTACCGGACAGATGCAGTTATTATTTACAAACTGCACATGAACTGTTTTTAATCCTGACACCAAGAGTTAAATAATAAAGCCTTTTTTCTCTTGGTAGTTAGTTTTACAACACACTTCACTTTTTTTTGCACTGTGCCCATCATTCAAATCTTCTAGTGCTTTACATCTTTCGGATTTTAGAATATACTATGCAAGAATAGAATCTCAAAACATTACTGAGCTCCTCCCTCACAGTGAGGGGGTGTAGCCCTTGGCAGCACTAGGTATTGCAGCCAAGAGGAGAAATCCCAGATGATGAAGCATGCCACCTCGGTGGGTGATGGTATTTCATCATTATTAAAGTATCTCCTTAATGCATGATTGAGAGTTCCTATGCCTGTGTTCTAGCTCATTAAGGTTCCGGTGGAGCCTGTTAGACCTGCAGATAACTAGGTATTATATAATAGTTCACACACAACTCCCATGGATTTTGACTCATTCCCAGATTTACAAGATCTTGTGAACCTAGGAATGTGCCAAAATCTTACACCTTCCCAGAGGGGGAAAAATATCTTTCTTTCTCCTCGTTTCTTCCTTTTTCTATGTGTGCTGCCTTCTGCAGCACACATAGAAAGAGGAATATGCCTCTTAGGATTGTTTTTGTGCAGGAAGGTGCACCTTCCTGCACAAATATAATCCAGTATGTAACACAGGCACCCTTCCACCATGGTGCAAGGTTTGCTTGCAATGGCGCTAGGCTGCTAAAAGAGTGACAGCACAGGGGAAAGGGCAACAAAGCGCTGAAGTGCCTAAAATATGGCACATTTTGGTCCTTTCCCTGTCACTCAGTGCAGTGTATCAAGGTGACTTGTTGCACTGCAGTGCATGACTTTCTCATAATTGAACCCCTAAATCTTTTGTGATAGAGTAAGAGATGATACAATGTGGACCCTATGTTCATCGCATACAAAATTCCACCAAGTATGAACAGATTGTTTAGAGAAGTCTTTCCAACATGAAAGTATTCCTTTAAAGGCAACAGCAATTAAAATATCCAATTATTACAGTTTAGTAGTCAAATAATCTACATCAATGCATAAAGAACCAACCTACAAGCATTTAATAAAAGTGCAAAACCTATTAACATAACAATTATATAACCTATGTATTAATGGTCCGCAATGTTTAGAACAAGATGTGCTCCAAGGAAAGGTAAAAGAATTGAATTTAGCTATATGTTCTGGGGTACTACGTGCTCTACTACAGATTTTTTTTAAAGTTATTGTGTACTTTGTGCTGCTTTAGAAGTTCTGGCTAATGTAAGCCAAAGTTTATCCCAAAGATGGGAAGACAAAGAAATATTTAAATCTTCATCCCATAATAATCCCAAGCGAGGATGAAATCAAAATATATTAATCTAAGAAGTATCAGTACATTATATTTGGATTTCAGATAATCAAACTTTGATATGGTGAAAAGTAGACATTTGACCCAAACGAATCAGAATGCCACATCAGGTATTATATCTATGTCAAATGTCACAATACGCTTTATTCGCTTTTTCTGTAAAAATCATAAACCATTAGGCGTGGGTAGCACTCGCAGAGTTGTCCTCCGCTCAATCCTGCAGAGTTACAAAAAACTCAGCTAGATTCCACGGAGTTCCGCCCACCAGCATAGCAGCCTAGCCTTTCATATGCTCTCTCCTTAGATAGTAGAACAGAGGCTTTTCAGAGCGGGAAATTACGGGCTGGAGAAGTGAGAGCCATTGCGTGACTACAAAGCTGTTTTTGTTTCTCTCTCAGCAGCTTGTCATGGCAGATGGAGAGATAATTAAGGACTGGCCAGTGGAGGAAAGGCGCACTGTGCTTTGTGCATTCCCCGTGTGTTTACAGCTGCACATTACACCTGATACAAATCACGGTGAGCGTCATCACTGTACTGCTACTTAATGCCCTGGCACTCCCCACACTTTCCTCCTGTGAACAATTTAGCAACTAGACCGCCCAACTAAGCCAGGATGAATATATTACTTTATTTCTGTACAAATTAATACAAAGACCGTTCTTGCCTAAGCCGTCAGCACACACCAAACAATTTCACCTTTTGACCCTGTGACATAATGTCACTCGTGAGTAACTCGACCTGCTCTATCAGAACACGATGCGCCATGTGACCCTTTGCCCTTCTGTTCCTAACGGATTGTAGGCAAAAACACAGGACAGTTTGAGATTCAGTTCCATGAGTGCAGACAATGCCTGTTACACCTGGCACCATTGGCGTGGGTCTCCCTTCCATTTTCTGCTGTTGCATCCTGTGTTGTTACTATGTTTTTGCTGGTCTAGATGCTTTGGGCACTTTGCTACTGCTAATCAGTGCCAAAGTGCAAGTGCTCCCTATGGTATAGTGTTGTAATGTATTAGTGACTCCATGATTGTCTTACTTGGTTTACTTGTCAGACATTAGTACAGTGCACTGCGTGTGCCCAGGGCCTGTAAATCAAATGCTGCTGGTGGGCTTGTAGCACTATTTATGTCACCCACCGGTGCAGCTTGTAACCTATGGCTCAGGCCTGCCATTCCAGAGCCTGTGTGCAGCCTGGAGCTTCCATGTCGACTTGGAAAGTGCACCCACTTGCCAGTCCCCAGACCTTCCCTTTTCTACATGTTAGTCACCCCTAAGGTAGGCTCAAGGACAAGCTGCATTGTATTTAAAAGGCAGGACATGCCCTGATGTGTGTGGCATGTCCTGATAGTGAATTACAGCAGCCAATTTAATTTTTCACTATTGCAAGGCTACCTGTTCCCATAGGCCAGAATGGGCAGTTTGATTATAACAACTTATAATCCTAACTGACTCAGGGAACTAGGTGGAAATTCGAGTTTAGTGTGCCTGAACTCAGAATGATAAAATACATCTTTTAGTGAAGTTGGTTGAAACATTCTGTGTTTGAAAATACCACTTTTAGAAAGTAGGTATTTTCTTGACTAACCATCCAAGCTTGCCTCTGCTAGATTGTATATTCCATGTCTGGTTTGTCTGTGACAGGGACTGGGACTGGGGTGGCTCCAGGAGACAGGGTGAGTCAGCACAAGCCTGAATAGACCTATTTGCATGAGGAGTGGTGGGAAGAGTAGCACCTGGGCCTGAATAGGGCTGTGCCTGCTTTCCACAATGCTGGCTCCATCTCCTGTGGTGTCTGATGACCCTGGCCATCACTGGCAAAGGCAGAATGCACCCAGAACTAGTTTGGACTAGGTACAGACACTCTCTGCCTTCAGCGACAAAGGATTTATGAGTATAAAAAGGGGGACTCAGACCCCAGAACTTTAGATCACTTCCGGGAATTAAGATGAACATTTGCTGAGGAGAAGAACCAGGGAACTGAAGGAGGAGACTACCCCTGTGCTGTTTGCGGGTTGGCCTGCAGTGGTTGCTTCATTGCCAAAGAAAGGAGAAAAAGGACTGAGTGTGCATTCATCATCTTGAAGAAGAATCTCCAAGGGATTGAACTGGGCTTGCATCCTGCCTGAAGTCTCAGGGATACAAGACTTCACCACCAACTCCCCCCTGAATTCCCTTGCTGGGAATTAAATGTCTGCTGTTGTGCTGGGCCTTCTAAGAGACTGCGTGTTGCTGGGAGCTGAAAGCGCAACTCAACAAAGAAGAAGCGTGTCGCCACTGCAGCGGTTGTCGTCGCATCGCCAAGTAAGCGTGCCGCCGCTGCCGCCATCCCATCACCGAGGTGCATTGCATCACCGGAGAAGCGGGCTGCCGCCGCAAAGGTCATCGTCGCATCACCGAAGAAGCACGTCCCAGGGCCTGTCGCGGCTCAGAAGTTCACCAAGTCACCGCACGGCCGCTGGGCCTGCACGCATAGCATCTACTTTGTCGCACCGTAACCAAGATGCCATTTTGTCGCATCGCACCAGAGCGTCATCGCATCAGATCGCAGTAAGCAACCGGCACGTCAAATCCCCACATAGTAGGGAAGCGAGCCTTAACTCCCCTGCGCAGCAGTAAGGAACCGACTCATCCACTCCCCTGAGTGTAAGGAACAGTGCATCACCTTCCCTGCGACCCTTTTGTTTGTTTTGCGTTACACATCCCAGGTACTGCAAGAATAAAGTGTCGCATTTAAAATCTAAAGTGAACTAAGCTATTTCTACCCTTTTAAAGACTCATTTGGAGTACAGTATTGCGGATTTTTGACATTTGGTCTTGTGTTAAGTCTAGTAAAGAATACTTATTTTTCTAAAGCTGTGTGGTGTCCATCTTTAGTGTTTTCACTCTATTACTGTATGTGTTCACAAATGCTTTACATACTGCCTCTGAGATAAGCCTATCTGCTTGTGCCAAGCTACCAAGGTGGGTGAGCAGGGGTTATTTTAGAAGTGTAGCCTCTTACCCTGACTAGAAGCAAGGGTCCCTATTTGGTCAAAGGTACCTACCTCTGCCAATTAGAGAACCCCATTTCTAGCACTGCCCATTTCAGAAAGGCGGGTGGTGCGTTGCTGAGCACTGAGTTCAAAATACACAAGGGAAGGGGCTGGGGCTGCCAGCAAATGTCCCCCTACTTACCCCTGGTAATTCTCTGCATAACTTCAGCACAGCAAGGGTAAAATTCAAGGGGCATGATGAAGTACTGTTACTTGGAATGGCCTGTAACTTGTGCTGTATTCCTTTAAATTAAATGTTTGTTAGTTAACTTGAAGGAAAGTTTCAATTCTATTAAGGACGCGGAGACGAGGATTATGCATTTCTTTCTTTACTCTTTATTAACAGCACGTTCAAATATAGATTAAAAAACACGTCAATAAAACTACAACTCCCATGAACACTAGGAGTAACCATGGCCACCAACAGTCCAAACATATAACAGACCGATAGTCCATATAATACTGGTGATGTTGTAGTCCTTCCTCTTCTTCACTGAAGGAAGTTAAGCCCGCTGGACCTTATTCTAGTTTAGACTCCAACCATAGGAAGATAGGATAAAACGTTAAAGTCTCTCTCTTAATAGGTTCTTACCATTGTATCCAACATTCAGGAACAATCATTCAAATACCTTGAAAATATCACTGGAAATGACAATGAATATCTAATAAATTCAAGGACTTCCATAATTTCACATTAGACATAGAAGTACAATAGAGGAATGGGTGCCATTATGCACAGAGTCAATACTAAACCACAAGCATCACAATAAAGCATAGCAGTTGTGTAAAATTCCAGTACTTTCCTGATACTCATAGGATCCCGTTCTCTTATCTGTAGAATCCCTGTAGTTTATTGCGAAAGTCCCCCAAGGGAGGGAGGCATAGAGAGAGAATGCCAGGGAGGGATAATCCTCGCCTCTGTGTCCTTAATAGAATTGAAACTTTCCTTCATGTTAACTAACAACATTTTTTCTATGTCAGGACCGGAGGCGAGGATTATGCATTTTCAAAGCTTCTTACTACAAGAGCGGCTGCGTCATGGTGTGGTTTAAAATAAAACTTTTTGAAAGTGGAATCAAAGGACCAATCCATCGCATTCATAATATCCTTCAATCTGCCCCGCACGTGGACAGCCTTGGAAGCCATAGCCCCTTTAGAGAAGTGCGCCCCAAAACTCACTAGTATCAATGCCAGCCTCTGCCATGGTCCATCTCACTCACCTAGCAATGGTCGGGGATGACAAGGCCTTGAAGTTTTTTTTAAATGGCAATCAGAAGCTGCCGATCCCCTGGAGGCCGTACCTCCAATGTCATGTCTTCGTAGGCATTCAGGCATCTGACCACACACAACTTAGGAGATTCGGGAAAGGCTGGATAGGATACGTATCTTAAGGCGGCGGACGAGGATTCTGTAGGTCTAATGGGGGGCAGTCACCAGGATACAAATGGTCCAGGCGTGAAGTTTTCCCCCCGTCACCAGCCTAAGAAGTATCATTCTGGATACCTTAGAATATCTCAGCCCTCACACCTTGGAGGGTACGCACAAGGAAGTTCCTGTGCATGGTTTACCTTCAAGTTTCTAAACTTTTTTTGTTCTTTTCGCCGTAGGTGAGTTTGGCGCCTTAGAGTGCGTCACCCACAAAGGCGACTTTTACTTTCTTTTGGTCCTGATGAATGTTAAGCCGACCTGTGGCTCTTTTGTAGCAGAAACATGTTGACCCTTAAATTTGTATAGGACTTTCCTGGTTCAAATTTACACAACCAGGTTTATGTCCGTCTCACACTAATGTTTTTAATGGAGTCAGAGCAACCTCTGTATTAAATAATTTTTTCTCACCGGGGAGTAGCCAGTACTTCTTTTAACTCCCTTTCTCACCACGGTGGTATGCCATTCCACTTTTTCTCAATAAGAGCCCAATGACGACAACTGGCAACCGACTTTCTGTTGGTGCCTGAGGGCTCTTTTTCTAGCACTATGCATGTATCTATCTAGTATTCCTACTTTGGTGGTAGTAAATTACCCCCTGTATGGTTTGCCCCCCCTTTTTTTTCTTAGTTATTTTTCTTGTCACTCTTCTGTTGATTTGTACTAATGGATAGGATACTGACCTGGTACTCGTCTTTGTCCTCCTTGAGGTGTTGAATGTAACCCATTCAGGGGTAAAGTTTCTAGCAGATAGGTCTAATGTCCTTACATCTGAAGATCTCTTGCACGAGATGAGGCAGAGCAACATTGCCAACTTTGCCGATATTTCCTTCCTGGACAGACATTGATTGTCCTGCCAAGATGATAACAGGCATAGGGCCAGATTTATGCCCCAAAGACCCGCGTAACGAGGTTCGGGGGGACCAGAAATCCTGATGCCCTTGAGAAGTTTACTCACCCTGGAGTGTTCCTCCACCGGAACGTTATTCACTGAAGTATGACCCGCTGAAATAGCCGATCTGAAGGAGTTGATGGTACAATAAGCCAATTCCTCCAGAAAAAGTTTCGCCAAGAAGTGCACTATGTTTGTAAAGCTGGTGCCCACAGGATCCAGGTGTCTCTCCACACATGAACGTACACATCTCCTCCAAGCCAATGTATACCTCTTGATGGTACCTGGGGCCCACGCCTGTTGGGTTAGGAATTCAGCCCCCTGCGAAAGTCTGAAGTCTTGCCAGCTTCGCCAGAAATCCTCTATGCCATGAGATGTAGATGGCCCTGAGAAACCCATGGGTGAGGTTGGCCCAGAGGCTCCACCAGGATCTCTTCGTATGATGGAAGTTGTACCTGGGTGTCCCAGGCCAGTTCCAGGAGAGAGGGGAACCATGACTGCGATCACCAGATCAGAGTGACCAGGATCAGCGAGGCCCTCTGGTGAAGGGCCTGCGCTGCCACCCGATGGATGAAGAGAAAGGAAGGGAAGACATAGGCCCAGTCAGTCAACCAATCCTGAAGGAAGGCATCTACCACTTCCACCCGAGTCCAGTCTCCAGCTGAAGTATCGACACAGTTGAGCGCTCCATCTGGAGGGAAACAGGTCCACCTGGCAAGGTCACCAAAGAGTCATCAGTGCCTGAAAAACTTTTGGGTGCAGCTTCCAGTCGCTGGCATCTCTGAAGTGCCTGGGTTCCAATCCGCTATGGAGTTCTGCTTCCTGGGTGGAGGCAGTAGTGACAGATGTCCTTGGCAAGCTCTGTTAGTGCTCTGGATCGGGTGCCAACCACTCAGTTGATATACTGCATTGCTGTTGTTTTGTCCATCCATAGAAGCACACAACATGGGACCCTGTCCCTCGTAAGGGATCAAATAGCAAAGGAGCCCACCAGCAGCTCCAGACAGTTGATATGGAGAGCAAGCTCCTCCTCTGTCCATCTGCCTCCCATGGAGGTCGAACCGTATATGGTGCCCCAACCTAGGCGACTGGGATCCGATTCTATCACCAGGTCCGGTTGTGAGCCAAAGATCGCCCGGTCATCCCATGCTTCTGTGTGGTCGATCCACCACTGGAGCTCCGTCCTGGCTTCCCGTGTCAGAGACACAGGTTTGGAATAATTGAGATCCCTCCAAAGGTGGTATTACTTCAGTCTGTGGAGTGCTCTGTAGTGTAGTGGTCCCGAGAAGATGGCCCGTATCGAGGATGATAACAAGCCAACAATCCTGGCCAGTTGATATAATGTCCCATCTCAGAACCTTCCTCAGTTCCTTTATGGTCTTGCCAAACTTCTGTTTCGGTAGATGTAGGGTCGCCGCCAAGGAATCGATACGGAAGCCCAAGAATATCATGCTCTGTTGTGGGACCAGGTACGATTTCTGTTGGTAAATAATCAGCCTGATGCCCAGGGTCCATAGGTGCTCCACCACTGGTTTGAGTAGTTTGGTAAAGCAGTGAATAAAAATGGGCTAAGCCTGTATGACCTACAGCAGTGCGGTGTCATGGGAGGGTTGGTGGGAACAGGCACAAGCGGGCTGCTGCTCTGTTCCCTCAAATGCAACGCGTTCGGAGCGCATTAGAAGTGCGAAAGAGCGCCACCTAGCGCACCCGCTCGGGAGCAGGAAGTAGATGCTCTTGCGCCAAAGAGCCTATTGTGCGGGTGAGAAGTGAGGAAGTCGCTATGAAGGGAGCGCTCGTAGAGCGTGTCACAGGCAAACAAAGTCAAGTGCAAAGTTAAACACCACTTAATCGCAACACCAGATAATCCCTAAATCTAACCAGTGACAAGGCAGCAGTGAAGAAAGAGGATGTACTACGACATCACCAGAATTATATAGACTATCAGACTGTTATGTGATTGGACTGTTGGTGGCCATGGTTACTTCTAGTGTTCATCGGAGTTGTAGTTTCAGTGAGGCGTTTTTTTTCTTTATCTTTGAACGTGCTGTTTATAAAGAGTGAAGAAAGACGTACATAATCCTCACCCCCGGTCCTGACATAGAACTGAAACTAAAGGCAGCGCTCTCAACTCATGTCCGACTCAGCCTCACATGACCCAACTGCAGACAAATAGACTGTGACCCCGAATCACGTTTTGCCCGGAAGTAACACCAGTGGACAATAAGCCCAATATGTGAGAAAATAGTCCGAAACGAGGACAACCCACACAAAGAGAGAGATGTGATAGAAATATAATAGTTCGTAAAGGGCTCCTGTAAACTCTGCGGCATAGGAGGAGTTTTAGCTGAACTCCACATTACAAGCAGAGCACAGTGTGCCGAAACTCCATGAACTCTGCCCGTGGAGGCCTAAAAACATGATACAAAGTCGTTAGCAGGTTAAAATCTTACAAACATAAATAAGTTGAGAAAAATAAAACCATCAGAATTTACATTATGGTCTAATAGTTCAAATGGTGCAGTGAATATAATTATCATTAAAAGATATCAGGAGTGATATGGGGAAACAGGGATTTCCTACGCAGAATGACTGTCGATTGATAACTTGACATAGTACAAGAAATATCAAGGAGCCTATAGTATACTTGGATTGGAAAAGCTGACATGGTTTTCACCTCGGCCTATACAGCTGTGGTATCGGTCGATACCCCAATTAACATTATCATATGATTTAGATTTCTATTATTTTTTTAGTTCGTTCAAGGGATCCTGAGTAGTATCTCTCTCTTCTTTTACTTTTTTTCCCCTTTTTTCTCAATTTGTATTTTTTCTCTTTTGGAACGTTTCTGGACTATTAGCTATTTGTTAATTAAGGGATATTCTTGCTCTGTATTCCAATGGATACGCTATTTACACAGGGTTTGAATGTTATTGCCAATTAGGAATTAACGGTTTCCCAATTTCCGCTCCAAGGGGCACTTATAGTAAGGCCCTTGCATCTTGAATTTGAGATGACTGCACAGTGATTGATAGATGGTTACTGCCGAGAACGGTGGGTAGGGATTTGTCATGCAGATCATTTTAGAATTTAAGTTCGACGTCTTAAATATCTGCTTTGCTTTGGGCAGACCGTGAAGTTTCTTTCCTTTTATCTTTGCAGCACGATCGTGGTCATTTCTCTTTACAATCGATTTTAGCTATCCCAGTAAGCCTTATGGAGCTTTCTGAAACTTTTTAGGTTTCGACCTGGCCGTAGCACCGCAGGTGCTACGCCCAGGGCGAAAGCTTTCGTTTACACTATGGGGGACTTGAACACTCCCCTTCTTCCATTGGCTAGCTCCATAAATGGAGGCTAGCCATTGGAAGAGAGTGGCTGTCAATCACGCTTTCCCCTGAAAACGCGATTCGGGGGCGTTTCTCAGTCTTTTTTAAAGTCCCGCCCCTTTTTTCGTCATGCCTTTCTGGGTTCCGCCCCACTCCCGCAGCTTGTTCCCTGCCGTGTCTTTTTCCCGCCTTGAAGATCACCGCCGCCAGCCAGGGGATCCTGTGACGCGCTGTCCCGCCCCCTCAACCCAGGGCCACGCTTCTATTGGCGCTTCATGTCTTTTTCCCGCCGTGAAAATCACCGCCGCCAGCCTGGGGATCCTGTGAGGCGCTGTCCCGCCCCCCCCTCCCCCCAACCCAGGGCCGCGCTGCTATTGGCCGCAGCCAGCCCCGGAAAACAGGCAGGCCGGGGGCAGGACGACAAGACACCCGGAAGTGACCTCCCTTCCCCAGGGCTGCCCATGGGTGCAGTAGCCTCCGAGAGACCCCGGCCGTTCGTGACTGCGCTGCCCGCCTCCTCCTCGCCGATCATCATGGGCGTGAATGAGGCTTGGCTCTTCGTCTTCTTGCAAGTCAGAGCCATCACTGCCCGGGGGCTGGGGGAGACCTGTGCTCGCTGCGCTGCGGGAGCTGATGCCGCCTCACCACATGCCCCTGCCCGGCTCCCGCTGCCTCGCCGTGCATTCTGGGGGGTGTAGTTGCATCACTTGAACCACTTTAGCCACCTTAGGGTGGGCAACCACAACACCTACATTTGATTATATTTCGAAGTCAACATTTGATAAAAACAACTTGCTCCACCAGAGTTGCTGTAATCCCGGCATCCGCGAGCACGCACGCAGGCATGTGTGACCTGTATTATTTACTACCGTGTTCCGAGTTCAAAGCACCCGCAGATCGAGGCGTTGCCCCCGGGCGAATGTTTCTCTCCTCTTCCCAGAGTAAGCCGAGAAAAATGTGAGAAAATATGCGGTTGAACTCTCACGCAAAGGTTAAAAAAACTGAGCCACACGTCAGCGAGTGCGTTTGGGGCGGGACCAGAGATATGGGAAATGTTAGGAATCTGCATTATCTGCCCTAAACGCATTTCTGAAGGATGTGGCAAAACGCTGAGAGCGAGGCCTCCAAGTCTGGACAAGTGAGGTTTTCCCCGGAGTTCAGCCAATCAGAGGCTTCCCAGGAGTTAGGACATTGTGAGAATGTGGGATCGCCTGGAGGCTGAGCCCAGGAGGAGAGGACGCTATGTGAAGCATCTTTTTACAGAGAACATGTCAGGAGAGTTTACTCAGTGCTGGGGGTGATGGCGCTAGATTGCATAACTGCCAGCGTTCGCACCAAGGAGCTATACTGGTGCGCACAGAGGTAGCCACCAGACCGCTCTGACAGCTACAGGAAGGCGCGGACTAGAAAATACTATTATGTAAGTATTATGAGTACAGGCAGTGTGTAGACACGGCAGCCACCATGTGGCTACGTGGTTGGGGACTCCCTTGGAAGGATCTCACAGCAAAACACACACACCCATCCACCTATGGTGTGTGCCTCGAAGTCAGGAGTGTCACACGCATATGACGTTTATTACATGTTCTTTGTAGTTTGGGCTAGAATGAACTCCATTGGGTAACAGAGCACTTTACCGATGCTGTCATCCCTGAGTCATCGCTGCAGCCTCTCACCACTGTCCTCCAGGTAACGCTGCCCTGCGGGCGTCCGTCCGAAGGGGGCACTTCTCGCAAGCCTCAAACCGGTCTACGGGCACATGCATCTGAGAGCTCGGGGAGGCGGAAGAGTGCCAATCCAGCCGCGACTTCAGGAGTTCCCCCTCATTCTACACGAGGAGCAGGTGCCGACTTCTGTGAACACACCGCCGTGCAGTGCCTTCTCCAGAGCAACTCGTGGAGCACCCCGGCATTCGTGCCACCCCTTCCCCGCCCCCAGCAGCAACTCTCCTGGCCGGCTTGTCTCCCACAGCCGCCCTCACACGCACGCCTCTCTCTTTAGATATGCCTTCTAAACTATGAAAAGCACGCACAGCTGGAGGGGCATGGATGAGACGCGCTCCGATCCTTCACGAGTACAGATAGCTGTGCGGAACCAGGGAGCCAGCAGGGCTGTACGTGTGGCATGGGCAGTGCCCTCTAATGGAGCTCTCAAAGTGTCCCGCGAGCAGCTAGACCAGTACAGCTGTCTTTTATTTGCATGTTGGTACTCGAAGTCCATACAGCCAAGACGGCAAGCTTCAGAGATCAAAGAAAATACTTAAACTGAACGAGCTAGCCAGTCGTGGATTTGGGAAACACGAGAGTGCTATGGGCTCAAACGGTTGCGCACTTTTGGTGTGTGTGGAGGGGGGGGCGCTATTAATGACCTGTTTGTGTAATATACAGCTGCTAATATGGATCTGCTTCCTTGAAACTGATAGGTTTAGTATACAAGGGAACCCAAAATAATGGCCAAGGACCATGGATTAGACTACTTATTTTTACGTTACAAAGGTCCTAGCTTTTAAGATATCTAGAGGATTGATTTTCACAGGCTAAAAATAAAGGCTGTGTTTTTTTCTTCAGTGTCCAGCCGGACCTAGAAGTATTTATTTCAAAAATAGTAAGAATAGGTAGAATAAAGCGAAAACAATTCGCACATAAATAACTGGGCACAAGCCTGTACCAAGTCAAAGGAAAACAATACAAAGAAAAGACAAAGAATTCACAGGCAAACAAGGAGAACAGGGTGGCTTATAATACAATGCAAGAAATTCTTGAATAAGCACAAACCCACAGTAACTGCCGAGAAAGTTAAAAATCATACAACAAGCAGTACTGCAAAACAGTCGACGAACATTTCGATCCCTATCTCCAATAATACAGTGGGATCATCTTCAGGACTAGAGTTTGACTTTGCCTGATTTGTCAAGTGAGCCTGTAGGGTATAAACAGGAAGAGAAAGAAAAAGAAAAGTTTCTGTACCAATTATTTACAGAATGAGTGCTAAAAAGGCTAAAGTGCTCGTCAACAACCGGTTTTGTCATGCAAAATGCAACATGTGCACATGCAGTTGAATCCAAAGGGCACGGATCGCACTGTGCTCGTGTTTGGGGTGCGAGAAAAGGCTTACCGCGTTCATTTTGTGGCATTGGTGCTTAGTGGCGGGAAATATAGTGTTGGGTGAGGAATTATCGTAGTGATTGATGCCTGGGGTGAATTAAGGGACCCAGTATGAATGGGTAATTACCACGAGCTGTGCTGGGTGGGCCAGTCGTGGTTGAACAAGGCTTCAATGTTAAACAGTTCCGGTTTATAGTTGATGCCTGTATGGAATTATTAAGGTCAATATTAGCGTATGGCACATAAGTAGCATTTAGAAGAATTCGAATTGAAAACCCATAATTACTGTGCTACCTAGACGGGATCCCATCGAGGCCCCTCTACGAGTAAATTAAGGTAAGCCCATGGAAGAACCCTGGCGCCCCTTTGGGAATCAAATGAGTCCGGTATAGCTCGGCATATATTTCATGTACGGCCGTCGCATTTTTTATTTCAGACTCGCATGGAAAAGGCCCGTATTATCGAGCGCCTTATGTGGAACAGACCCCCGGTCACGGTAAAAAAATTTTGCCTGCACAAATCACCAATTGTAGCTTTTTGCCCCTCACTCCCCACCATCAACCAATGTCGTTTTGTTCACAGGCTACTACTTCCAACTGAAGTCCCGCATCGAGCCCATGCTCAATACTAGGCTCCATCGGTAATGTTTGGTTTTTGCTCACTGCACTGTAGTCACCACGCTGATGCCACTGCAACAATTGTAACTCTAGATTTTAATGCCTCCCCTTCAGGTCACAATCAACTCGACCTGTTTTTGGCAGGCCTTTATCTTCATTTCGATTCCACTGAATCGACACCCGGTAATTATGGGTTTTCAATTCGAATTCTTCTAAATGCTACTTATGTGCCATACGCTAATATTGACCTTAATAATTCCATACAGGCATCAACTATAAACCGGAACTGTTTAACATTGAAGCCTTGTTCAACCACGACTGGCCCACCCAGCACAGCTCGTGGTAATTACCCATTCATACTGGGTCCCTTAATTCACCCCAGGCATCAATCACTACGATAATTCCTCACCCAACACTATATTTCCCACCACTAAGCACCAATGCCACAAAATGAACGCGGTAAGCCTTTTCTCGCACCCCAAACACGAGCACAGTGCGATCCGTGCCCTTTGGATTCAACTGCATGTGCACATGTTGCATTTTGCATGACAAAACCGGTTGTTGACGAGCACTTTAGCCTTTTTAGCACTCATTCTGTAAATAATTGGTACAGAAACTTTTCTTTTTCTTTCTCTTCCTGTTTATACCCTACAGGCTCACTTGACAAATCAGGCAAAGTCAAACTCTAGTCCTGAAGATGATCCCACTGTATTATTGGAGATAGGGATCGAAACGTTCGTCGACTGTTTTGCAGTACTGCCTGTTGTATGATTTTTAACTTTCTCGGCAGTTACTGTGGGTTTGTGCTTATTCAAGAATTTCTTGCATTGTATTATAAGCCACCCTGTTCTCCTTGTTTGCCTGTGAATTCTTTGTCTTTTCTTTGTATTGTTTTCCTTTGACTTGGTACAGGCTTGTGCCCAGTTATTTATGTGCGAATTGTTTTCGCTTTATTCTACCTATTCTTACTATTTTTGAAATAAATACTTCTAGGTCCGGCTGGACACTGAAGAAAAAAACACAGCCTTTATTTTTAGCCTGTGAAAATCAATCCTCTAGATATCTTAAAAGCTAGGACCTTTGTAACATAAAAATAAATCCTTGAAACTGATTTCACAGTGTTTGTCAGATGTCATTCCATCCCTGGGACTCTCATGATCTAAAGCTAACACCGCCTGATGCCGGTAGACTGCAGGCGGGAAGGTATCTCACTAGGACTGGAGTTTGTGCAGTTTGTGGCATGCAGGTCGTCGTTGTAGGGGGTACCAACACTCTGATCTCTCTTTCTATGATTGGAAATGTGCCAACTATGTTACATATACGTGTGTGCAGTAAGTACATTAAATATCACTGAGCTGATGTACCCCCAATATGATCCTAGGTCTAGAGGAGGGGGAGAAAGAAAACACTATGTATGCAAGAAAACCTCTGAACTGACCTTTCAAATTTGTGAAATAGGTATAACTCAAATTTAGTTTTTCAAAGATACTACACACATATCAAATTTTCAGCGAACGATTGATATTCATTAACATTTTATTTTATTCGTCGCATTACTTTATTCTTATTTCATTTTTCATAAATTCAAATAATTTGAGTTATACCTATTTCACAAATTTGAAAGGTCAGTTCAGAAGTTTTCTTGCATACATAGTAATTGCATTAAATAACATATTTCTACCTGTTCTTTCCTATTTCCCATTGTTTTCTTTAACTTTCCATTCTTGTCCGTATGTGCGAATCTGTGTATAGTGTGTGTGTGCATCTGTGTGTGTGGTATGTCACTGTTACAACGCAACTTTTACGTCGTAATGCTGTTACAACGCAGCTTTTACAACGCTGGTTCCATTACATCGGATGCCATTACAACGCAGGATATTACATAGCAGATGCTATTACAACGCATACCATTACATCGTAAGTATTGGTAAGTATATAATTTTTTTTATTTTTTTAATATTATATAATTAATTTAATCATTATTAATTTTAAATAAATTAATTTATTTATGTTTTTTAATATTATAAATTAAATATATTAATTTAAGTAATTTTTTAAATAAGTATGAGTATAGGAGTATATGTTTTGGGGTACTGAGGTATATGTTTTGGGGTGTTTGGGTATTTTTAGGTTTTAGGGCAGGGTTTGGGTTTTGGGGTACAGGGGTATTTTTAGGTTTTAGGGCTGGGTTTGGATTTTGGAGTACAGGGGTGTTTTTAGGTTTTAGGGCAGGGTTTGGGTTTTGGGGTACAGGGGTGTTTTTAGGTTTTAGGGCAGGGTTTGGGTTTTGGGGTACAGGGGTGTTTTTAGGTTTTAGGGCTGGGTTTGGATTTTGGGGTACAGGGGTGTTTTTAGGTTTTAGGGCAGGGTTTGGGTTTTGGGGTACAGGGGTGTTTTTAGGTTTTAGGGCAGGGTTTGGGTTTTGGGGTACAGGGGTGTTTTTAAGTTTTAGGGCAGGGTTTGGGTTTTGGGGTACAGGGGTGTTTTTAGGTTTTAGGGCTGGGTTTGGGTTTTGGGGTACAGGGGTGTTTTTAGGTTTTAGGGCAGGGTTTGGGTTTTGGGGTACAGGGGTATTTTAGGGTTTAGGGGTAGGGGTAGGTTTTTGTTTAGGGCTAATTAAATTATATTTACCATTTTTAAATTAATTAAAATTTATTTATTACATTAAATTAATTATATTACATTAATTACATTTTATAATTAAATTAAATAAATTATTTTCATTAATTTAATTAAATTACATTTAAAAAAATATTTAAATTAAATTAATTTCATTATATTAATTTAATAAAATTAATTACAATTTTTATTAAAATTAAATTAAATAAATAGATTTTATTTTATTTTATTAAATTAATTACTATTTTAAAATGTATTTTAATTTAATTAATTAAATTAAATTAATAAAATTAACTTAATTACATTTTTAAAAAAAAGGTATACTTACGATGTAATGCCATGCGTTGTAATAGCATTTGCTATGTAATGCCATGCGTTGTAATGGCATCCGATGTAATGGATCCTGCGTTGTAAAAATTCCGATGTAACGGAATGCGTTGTAAAAAACCGCGTTGTACTGACACCAATCCGTGTGTGTGCCTGCCTGGCCTGCCTGGGTGTGTGCGCATCTGTGTATGTGTGCGCCTGTGTATGTGTGCACATCTGTGTGTGTGTGCGTTCCTGGGTGTATGTGCGCATCTGTGTGTGTGCGCGTGCCTGGATGTGTGTGCATCTGTGAGTGTGTGTGCCTGTGCGCATCTGTGTGTGTGTGCGCCTGTGTATGTGTGCGCATCTGTGTGGGGGTGCATGCCTGGATGTGTGCATCTGTGAGTGTGTGTGCCTGTGTATGTGCGCATCTGTGTGTGTGTGTGTGCGCCTGTGTATGTGTGCGCATCTGTGTGGGGGTGCGTGCCTGGGTGTGTGTGCATCTGTGCTGTAAATAACGGGTGCCAGGCTACATATTGTATAGTTGATGCAGTGCACAGGGTTTGTACAAGAGCAATGTGCACTAATGAACAAGTGTTAAAAAAAAAGACCTATATATCTACCATGGGCAAACATTTTTGGACTTGTCGGTGGGTGCAAAAGTGGACAGTGCCAATCTTCCACTGGCTGATAGGTCCTTAAATTAATGAGATGATTGTGTCACTTATCCTATTATCAAACTCGCTTGGGTCAATGTGGGCCAGTTGATCATAACTCAGCCCAGCACTAAAAACGACGTTTTAGAGGCATTCTAAAGCAAATAAAATATAAGATGGGATGGGATGAAAACTGAAGTTTATCTTGATTGAGACAAGTTGCCAGTCGGATAACACCAAGGGAAATGCATTACATCTAGTCTTCCGGTCTAGCTTAAATGCCACTTTATTGCCATGTATGGCACATCTAGATTATATCTCCAAGAGGGACAACAGGCTTGGGGTTAGGATGTAAAATTGTAGGCTTTCTAATTGGTGCTGACAAAAATGAAATGTGATGTTTAGATGCTGCTCTGTTAGTTTTTTTCCTTATGTCACTGCTGTCATATGTTTTTATTTATTATTTTAAAGTGACTGTATTTATCCAGTCCATAATGGAGTCTGTCAATCATTGGAATTGCCTTTATACAAATGTAGCAAAGTCTTTACTCAATTTAATGAATTTGGCAATATGAAGGGCTGAGTTGGCCCTGCCATAAGGGCACAAGAGATTTCAGCAGCAGTCACTTAATGTGCATAGTGAGCTTACCAGTTGAGATAAAAATTTGTCATAAACAATGTCAATAGCTCTAACTTTTTAAAAGGCGAAACCGTTGCATTGTAAATGCTTGTTTCTATTGTGGGCTAATTACCTGTAGGGGTTGAGAGAAGTTCTCTTCTTTCTTCCGTGTCCACGATTAGATTTGGCTGGGTTACCACTATCCGTTAACAAATAAGTGGTAATTGTGCCTTTTAGCGATTTTATGAGGCTGCTTCCATTAGAGAAAGCGCGTCTTTCTATATTGCGCATTCTGTAATCTTATGCAGCCCAACTTTACATGTATGTCAAGATTATTGCACACCACAGGGAAAAAATATTCTTTTGTATTTTTAACCCTCCACATTATATTTAATGGAATGTGTTTCGTGTGTTCAAGCTTAGAAAACACTTTACTTTTCATTTTACCTACGTTTTTGATACATACATGAGAGGTCGGTCGTATTGCTCTGTTTTTTCGACGGGGACTTTGCCTTTGTGGATATCATTCGTTTGGTCTTTAAACATCACCCTGGCACATATATTGGGTAACTGGTATATATATTTTTTTTTATATCAAGCACCACTATTTTGGCTGAGTATAGAATTTCAACTACATGCTCCTAACCTTATATTTATATATATGGGAAGAAACTGCCTGACGAACCACTAGGATACGAGACATTTGGGAACCCCTTATCAGGAGATTGGCAAGAAATGTATTTTTTGGAACAATATCGATATAAGGTATATATTTTTTGCAGTATTATTGTACACATAGTGACCAATTGGGCAACAAGGATGCTATGAGGTACTACATTTGGTTTTGGGTTACACCTTATGTATAACAATTTCTGAAATGTACATATGTACATCTGTAAGGCGGGTTTCTTTCACCTGACCACGACTGCACATGTCCAAATTACATGAATGTGATGTGTATGTCATGCTGTTCGATGGGATGTACTTAACTTATGATCCAGCTGCCCACAACGGAGTCTGTTGTTTTAGGCACCCTTTGTCTAATTTCTTATTTTTTATTTTCTCTTTTACCATGTATATTATTTATGTTAAGACCTCTTTTTCACATTTATTTAGTTTTTGTTGTTTCATTGAACTTTGTATTTCATTGATGTTGTGTTTAATGTCCTACATGTAATAAGTCCTTTTGCACTATAAAGTTCATAAACTTTAGTGGGTAATAGTGCTATGTTTCTCTTATTAACAGCCCTGAAGAAGCAAAACTTTCGCGAAACATGTGTTGGCTTGGCTGTTCTTACCACTGCATGTTGACGAGGATTATAACCATGTGTTTGAGGAATATTGTACAAACTGAAGATGAACTGTTTCAAGTGTTCCTAAGAAGGACCTTCAATAACAAGGATATATATATATATATATATGGACTTCTACAATGTAAAGGGTGTTCTCATGTGATTTTACAATAGTACAACAAATAGTTAAAATGGGCAAAGTTTACAGAAACAAATAAGCCAGGCGACAATGTGCAAATTTTAATTCTCTCAAGATGAGTACTATTACACTCTTCCTCAGATCATTATAACATTTGTTATAAAAAAGACAATATGCAAGGTGCTCTGGTTTGAATGTTATAACAGGGACATTTAAAATGTTTATTTTTATTTTTTATTAGTGACAGTAAACATGTAGGGCAAATGACTGGACACTACACAGTACATATGACTATTTAAGCATAGCATGAATGGCATTTTCATACATGATTTTTCTGACGCAGAGATCCTCTTGCCATATTTCACTATGGTGCATTTAGCATACATTACTGTTATGCTATGTTACTGAAATTTGTACAGCGCACAAATACCCTCGAGTGTCTCGGCGCTTCCAGTGCAACATACTGTACTAGGTGCTACTACTGCTGAAAAAGCCAGATCTTCAATTGTTTCCTGAATTTAAGAAGGGGGGAATTTTTCTGAGATATGAGCCGAACTCAGAGTTCTATTTGGAGAATACCATCTATAAAGGTCCTCTAAAAAATTCGGCCCTTCTTTGTGTAATGCCTTATGGGCCATGCAGAGTGTCTTAAACTTTATCCGCTCGCCAACTGGCTGCCAGTGGAGTTCTTGCAATGCTGGTCTGATAGACTGATATTTCGGTATGTCCAGAATCAGTTTTGCAGCGGCATTTTGCACTGCCTGTAACTTCCTAAGGAGGGTGGATTACACATTAATGTACAGTCCATTACAGTAGTCAAGTTTAGACAAGACTAAGGAGGTTACTACTAACTTTCTGCATGGTTTAGGAATGAAAGGCAATATTTTCCTTATAGTCTTAATCATAAAGAACGAAGAAGACCCAACCTTGGAGACTTGAGCTTTAAAACTAAGTTTCTTCAATAATAACCCTGAGATGTTTTGCTTTATCTACCTCGGTGGGGCGGGACCAAGATTATCTGGCCACCAAGCTGGGGACCAAGGTGGAAAGAGGTTTCCAAACATGACCACCTCAGTTTTGCTTGAGTTTAATTTCAAGCAATGAGTACTCATCCAGTGACTTAAGGAGAGCATACAGTCATGGAGTTTTAACAAGTGATTGATGTCCTTATCCAGTATCGAGATCACTAGCTGGGTGTCGTCGGCATAAGATGTAGGAATCAAGTTAAAATGTCTTATGAGTGGTGCTAATTCTGCTACATAAATATTAAAGAGTGTAGGGCTCAACGATTAGCCCTGCAGAACACCACATGGCAGAGTAAAAGGTGCCGACTTAAATTTGCCCAAATGAACTGATTGAACCAGAAGAGTATGATCTACCGTATCAAATGCAGCTGATAGGTCAAGCAGCACCAAGGCTGCTGACCCACCGCTGTCTAGTGAGGAGCGGATTTCTTCTGTGGTCTTAATCGGAGCTGACTCTGTACTATGGTTAGCTCTAAAGCCAAACTGGCTGTGATCTAAAATCTGATTAGTTGCAATAAATGTGGAGAGTTCTGCATTCACGGTCTTCTCAATTATCTTGGCCGGAAGTGGAATTCTCGCAGTGGGCCGGTAGTTGGCTGTATCAGTTGCATCCAAATTGGTTTTTTTTTAGAAAAGGCAGGATACAAGCCTGCTTCCACACAGCGGGAAATGATCCTTCTTCTATCATCTGGTTAAATATCTTCGATAGGTGCTTCCGATAAGATGCAAATATTTTGTAAAAACTTAGGAGGACAAGGATCTTCCGGAGAGCCTGACTTGGCCATGGAGATCAGTTTAGTGATTTGCATAGGACGAGTCAGTGAGAAGTTAAAAGGAGATATAATTTCACTGATTTCTTGTTCAAATTTTTTACCATTTGATGTAGAGTGAGTAAACTGATCATGGTCTACCTTTGTTCTAAAGGAGAGAGCTAAAGCATCACAGAATTCTTGATTAAAATTAACCGAAACATCTTTTTTGATTGTGGTTAGATTTTTCACAGTGCGAAATGATTCTTTACTAGAACAACTAGCTTTTGCTATCTTTGCTGTGTAGTAAAGAATTTTCTCCCAATCAACTTTTTTTAAAAATCTGAGAGCATGGATTTATATCTTTTTTGTTCTAGAAGTTCATCATTTTTACGCCAAATCCTTTCTTGCCTTCTGCAAGCCTATTTATCTATTCTCAAGGCTTCAGAAAACCAAGGGTGGCAGAAGGTGATTTCCTAATTTTCGGTAATTAAGATTCGGTAAATGTTACTTACCTACATCTGGCCCTAGGTTTGTAAAATTGGTCTCAAGCCATGTGGTATATTTTTTGGCTGAGATTTCTACATCCTTCTCTATCTCCTGTTCACTTTTTGCTAGCTCGTTGACGAAAGTTGTATGGTCAATTGTTTGCCATGCTCTGCCAATAATCTTTGAATTCGCAGTGTTTAGGCTATTGGTTTGTAAGAGCTTATATCTAAAAAGAAAGGCTTGATGGTCTGGCCAGATTAATGGGAGGGTAGTTAAATTAGAGATGGCCGGGTTGTTAGTGAACAGGCCATCCAAGGTGTGTCCTGCCGTACGTGTGGCACCCTGGACCAACTGACTGAGGCCATGTTCTGATGTTATATCAAGTAGTTCCTCCGTGTCTTTATCATCAGTTATTTCTAGGTGAAAATTCATATCACCTAGAATTGTAAAGAAATTAGAGTGGAGACTGAGTTTTAGCAGAGAATGGAAGTTAACTAGAAAGTCAGATCTAGAGCCTGGAGGGCTATAGATCAGGAGACCTTTAAAAGAATCTTGACCTGAGGAAGTAATTTTAAAAAGCAAGGCTTCACAGTCAGGTGTAGCTATTTTTGAACAAAAAGACCTTAATTCGGCCTTATGGATCAATGCCAATCCATCACCTCTTTTTAACTGCCTATCGTATCTGAAAATACTGTAGCCCTGTGGCGTCGCAATGTTAAAGTCAGAGTCTGATGAATCATCACCCCATTTTTCTGTAACAAATAGTACATCAAGTTTATAGTCTGTAATGAAATCAGCAATTTCATATTTAAGTTTGACCAAGGATCTGGCCTTAATAAGTGCTAGCTGCAGATCAGTATCTGTTTGATCTTGAGTCGTTAGACTTTTCAGGGGGTTAAGTGGCAAGTCCAGAAAATCTGGTAATTTACTATCCCAGCCTGGACATTGGGGGTGGTCTGGTTTTGTTATGTGTTTACAGTTCAACTGATCTCATTTCTTGTGTATCGATGGATGTACAGACAAAAGGCTCTTACCTGATTAAGAAATCATAGATTTATTTGCAGAGTGAAAGCCAGGGTTTCTGGCCCTGGGCCCGGTCCAGGCGCGGACGGGCGCAGACGGGCTTGCCTTTGGCGTGCCCGCTGCGTGGCCCTAAATAGGAATCTCCAAAGACTAGAGCAATAACTGCAGGAAGTGGATGACCGGAAGTGAATGCCTAGAAATGATATCTGAAATCAGGTTCTTCCCTCCGCAGCAATCCGTACAAACCGTGGCGGACCGGGGAAGCCTCAATACTCAAATACAGGTAAAATCCAACATCACCACGAGAATTCTCAATCACGATTCAGGTATGTTGCCTGTACTTTCTGGTAATATATGCTAAGCTGTGGCATGAGTAACTGGACGTTCTCATCTACAATTTTTGCACTTGCTCTTTTTAGAACGGCTATTATCCCCTTTTTTGACACTATCTCTGAAGATCCATTCTATTGATAAGACGTATTGGTAAGCCAGCTACCCGTGGATTTTAGTAGTCTTTCTTTCAGCATGGGCATTGGTTTTATAGGATCTAACTTCACGTGTGATTCACTGCTCTCGTAATCCCCTAGTATTCTGTGAGCTTTCCTCTATTCCACAACATCCAAGCACTTTGTTTGGATGTCACTATTGCTCTTATTTTTGGTTTAGACGATACTATTCCTCACCCTATAACATCTCAACACTTTGGGGCGCATTATGATCGCGGACGGACTTGAGTCCGTCCGCGACCATAGAGGAGGAGGGAACCTCCGCATGGCCTACGGAGTTCCCTCCTGTCCAATTAGGATGTGACCGCCACCCTGGCGGTCACATCCTCTATTTTTACCATTGCTGCGGGTGCGGCTTCAAGCTGCACCCGCGGCAATGGTAAAAATGCATACATTGCATTTGTATGCAGAAAGCTGCAGGCACCGTGCGGTCCCTGCCGATTTCTGCATACAAATGCAGGGGGGTACCATAGGTACCCCCCATGTGCACCCCCCACCCCCCCTTCACCCAGGGGGCCCGCCCGCAACTGGCCCCCGCAGTGAAGTTCCACATGCTTTTCCACGGCGGATAAGCCGCTGTGGAAAAGCATCTATTTTACACCATCCTAATATGGCTGGTGGTGTCTGATAGACACCGCCAGCCATTTTACAGCTTTTCCGCCGCGGTTGTAAGTCAACCGTGGCGGAAAAGCGGCGGACTGAAACCAGACCCACCAGCCATCCTAATGTGGCGGTGGGTCTTTGGTGGGTCCGCAGAGGATTTTCCTCATCCTCCGGGCCGGCGGTGGCTTCCGCCGGCCCGGAGGATGCGGAAAATCCTCCATCATAATCAGCCCCTTTGTTTGGATGTCACTGGTGTCTTCACATCCTTTCTAGATGGCATACTGTTCCATCCCCTTCACGGTCTGAGCATTCTTCCAGATTCTCCACACTTTTTTATACATTCTTAAGTCTTTCTTCTTTTCCTCTCGTCTCTTTTCTTTGGTCTTTTCTTAAATTTTGTTGCTACAAATGTAACATGTTTTATGTGGCCTTTTACAAATGTTCTAAATCAAACCCAGACTGTATGCCATTACAGCCCTGAGGAAGCCAATGTTTGGGTGAAACGCGTTGGCTGGTTCCATCAATAGCATATCAAGTACATCTGGAAATAAAAGACAAGAAACGGCTCAATGCTAGTGTTTTGTTACGAACTGTGTACAAACTGTGTGTATATATGTGTTGCCTCTCATCCAACTAGCTCTTGTAATTATTTTTATGGTCTACGAGCAGCAGACCATTTGAAGAGGGCAATATCCATTTATTAACATAGTGACTAGTCATGGTGGTGCACTCTTCTAAGACCCAGCTGCTCTGTTCTGTGCAATTCGTTTTTAATAACATATTGAGTAAAAGATTAAAAAAGCCTTGTCATAAACGTGATGGCTAAAATAAGTTTAAAGCCTTACGGGATCTAAATATGTGCAAAAGAGCGAGGTAGCAGCGTTTTCAAACAGTAAGAAAAGATCAGTGAGAGCCCTGGGCAAACTGTGGCTACCTTACATAGATATTGTGCTGTCTGTTTGATTTTTGTCTCATCGGTCGACTTCATTCCTGCAGAGGTGTATACCCCGGGGACACCATGTCCTGTTGCCGGTGAGCCTGTTCCCAGGAAAGTGGTCCGAGTTATGTAAGTACGGCATATGTCATGAGTTTTGAGTGTATGCTCCGGATGTATGACGTTACAACGCATGCTTTTACCACGCATGCCTTTACAACGCAGTTTTTACAACGCATGCCTTTACAACGCATAGTGCTTTGGGGCGCTGGATAGTGAATAGTTTAATTTACTATTCCAACTCCAGTCCCCGTGGATAGTAGGGAAGGTGTTGGATAGTACATTAAACCTATTCCCTATCCTAGAGCGCCCCCCAGCGCAATGCGTTGTAATGGTTTGCATTGTAAAAGTTGCGTCGTAAAGGCACTGCGTGGTAAAAGTTGCATTGTAAAGGATGTTCCCCGTATGCTCCCTCTGGTTTACCTGTCCCTTTACCTATCAGGTAAGCATGATAGGTTCCCTAGATGTTTTTAGGCTGATTACGTAGTGGGAGTAATTTGTTAAATGCCTTGGACTGTTTATTGCAATAAGTTGTGTTGCTGTGCCATACTTCCACTGTAGGCATTAGGCCTTTGGCCCATCTCCTCGCTATACAGCGTTTGGCCAACAGCAATCCCATTGCTATCAGTCTACAGTGTGTTTTCCCAATTTCTTTTGTGTACTCTAATTGAGCCAGAAAGGGGTCCACTTCTGGGATGATGCCTGTTATACTTCCTAATTCCAGGAATATCGCCATCCAAAAAGTAAATATCTCAGGACAGTGCCAGGCAACATGTGTGAAGTTAACTGTTTGCTGAGTACATCTATGGCATGCCTCTGTACTTTGAAGCCCATACCTGTGTAACCTCTCAGGCTTGTAGTAGATCCTATTAATGTGCATAAACTGTATTAGCCTACGTCGCCCATTTAGTGATATCTTCTTGAGCATAGCGCAGCAGTATCTCTTTGTCATCTATATTCATGCCCAATTCCCTTTGCCACTCGTGTCTCAATTTTGTAATGGATGGTCTGCAAGCCTCCTGTGCAACCGAGTACAGCCTAGTAACTAGCTTGTTGGGCTCCCCTTCTTTTATTATGGAGGATAGTGCCGTCATGTCGGGGGGGGGGGTTCTAGCATATCGTCTCCTAAAATGTAAAATCCTAAAAACAATGGAAACGGGTCATGATAGTAGGGGATTCCCCTTCTGCTCTTAGCATTTCCCAACTCATCACAGGGACATTTAATTAGGGTTTCAGCCCAGCCATTTATGCTGGGGAAGATCACCAGACAATAGAAAATGTCTAATCTGAAATGAGTTAACACAAATCTGTGACGGGCGTTGTGCGCAAATTTGATATATGGTTGCATTTCGAAGATGACCAATATCATTTGATTTTCAAACACACTGGGTTCAGATGTCAATCTTAGGTTCTCAGTGATAAGCAAACCTTTTTTTAATTTCTTTCTACTGACGCACAAATGTGTCTGGGAGATCGAAATATTCAGTATGTACCAAGTACATACACAATTTTAAGATCTAATTCAACCATGAGATTTCGGTAAATGAGACCAGTCTAAGACAGTCCCTAATTACCTTGCAGTTTAAAACGGTGTAGTTGTTGTTCCAAATCTTATGCCAAAGACAAATTGGCTGGTTTATGGCTGTATGAGATCGGAAGTGGGCCCCAAGTTCACAGTGGCAAATACATGTGGAACAGCTCCTGGGCATTGAGAGGAGACTTTAAAAAAAAGTAGTTTTCCACAGGTTGAAGAGGTTGAGTATTGCTGTATCCCCAAACTCCCACCCCATACAGTGCTGTTGACCAACAGTTTGCTTTGTAGATGATTTAACGTTTGGTTCAGGGGCTTCTTGCCAAGTTTAGTCATAAAATTATTCAGGGCTGTTATGGATTTCATAAAAGAAAGCTTCCTAGCGTTAATTGCTTTCTTCCATGATCTAGGCTTCTCAAAAACAAAACACCCAAATAAGAGATTGAGGAAATAAAATTAATCTTTGTTCCACCATTCATGAGATCACAACACTTCGCTGATCTCTTACCGCATTTCATTATGTACGTTTTGTTTAGAATAACCAATAGACCTAGATCCTGCACATAGTCGACAAAGCAGGTGAGTATCCTTTGTAAACCTAGGGGAGTACGAGCCATAAGTACGGCATCATCCACATAGAGAAGGGCCGGAATTTTAATGATGGCCAAATTGTGAGAAGTTATTGATCTTCTCCGCTAAGAAGGTAGCCAAGCTGTTAATGCATATAGTAAACAGGAAGGGAGCTAGGACGGAGCTCTCTCTAGCTCCTCTTCCTATGCCAAATGAACGGATGCATTCCCCATTAAGGCCATACCGTAACCTGGACCTATTCACCCAATACAACTCCCTTAGAACCTGTATAATATGTGGGTCTACATCAAGGTCTGTATATATAAGCCACAGTTTGACATGCAGAATGAAGTCATATGCATTTAATAGTTCAACAAAGGCTAGAAAGATGTGACCCCCTTTTAATCAGAGTGTATTTTCCTACAAAGAGGTTAATCAGAGTGTATTTTCCTACAAAGAGGTTGAGGTATGTTCAACTGTCCATAAACCACTACGGAAGCCATTGGAGGTTGGAAAGAATCTCATTTTTTTCGGCCTATTGTTCTAGTCTGTTCACAATAATGAGACCTACCACTTTCACCAAAGAATCAAGAAGTGAGATTGGACGTCCGCAGCCTGGGTTTGAATGATCACCTTTCTTATGGGAAACAGCCTTTACAATGAAGGCTGAACAACGAGATGTCTTTACAACGAAGGCAGAACAACAACGTCTTTACCACAAATGTTTTTCCAACTCTTTTTTCCAATGATTATGCCTTTACCACGAATGCCTTCATAACGAATTTAGTTGTAAATGTATTAAAGGTAAAGTCATACTCGTAATTTAAAAAAAAGGAAATGTAAGTATTTTGGTAAGTATTAAACATAAGTATTATGTGTATTTTATATATATATATATATATATATATATATATATATATATATATATATATATTGTAGCAAGTCTATTTATAAGGGTTTAGGGTGAGTATGTGTTTTTGGGTGGCAAGGGTATTTTTAAGGTTTAGGGAGGGTGTGGGTTTTTGGGTGGCAAGGGTAATTTTAGTGTGGATATGGGTTTCTTGGTGGCAAGGGTATGTTTTAAGTTTTGGGTGAAAATTGATTTTTGGGTCACAAGGGTAATTTTAGGGTGAGTAAGGGGTTTTGGGTGGCACGTGTATTTTTAGGGTTAAGGGTGGGTATGGGTTTTTGGGTGGCAACAGTAATTTTAGGATTTAGGGTGGGTATGGGATTTTGGGATTGCAAGGGTATTTTTAAGGTTTAGAGTGGGTATGGCTTTTTGGGTGGAAAGTGAATTTTTAGGGTTTAGGGTGGGTGTGGGTTTTTGGGTGGCAAATGTAATTTAGAGTTTTGGGTGGGTAAGGGTTTTTGGGTGGCAATGGTAATTTTAGAGTGGATATATGTTTTTGGGTGGCAAGTGTATTTTTAGGGTTAAGAGTGGTATGTGTTTTTGGGTGGCAAGGGTAATTGTAGGGTGGGTGTGGGTTTTTCGGTGGCAAGGGTTATTTTAGGGTAGGTATGGTTTTTTGGAATTGCAATGGCATTTTTAGGGTTTAAGGTGGGTGTGGGTTTTTGGGTGGAAAGGGAATTTTTAGGGTTTAGAGTGGGTATAGGTTTTTGGGTTTAAAGGGAATTTTTAAAGTTTGGGATGGGTGTAGGTTTCTGGGTATAGGGCTGTGTATATATTTATATATATATTCACTGAAAAAATCATAGGTTTCAGCCACGTTATAGTTAGGAATTAGCATTTGAAAAACCTTAGAAATTCACTGAAAAAACCATAGGTTTAGCACATGTTATAGTTAGCTGGACATTTCACTCATACAAAACCATTGAAATTCCCCCATTATAGTTTCTTCAGCTAACTATAACTCGCGCACCCGCAATGCACTGCTGATGACGTCACATATTACATCACTCATAACATGGTCAGTGACATCACTCATGACATCACTGATGACATCTCAAATGACATCACTGATGACATCATCCAGTGAATGTGTGTCTTTCTGAAAAATAAATATTTTTTATATATGTATATCTAAAGGTCGATGGAAGAATAAATTGGTAAATAAGTGTCTGAATGGATGTTTTTTTTTGTAAAAATGATTGCATAACTGACTTATTAAGTGTATCTTAGTGAATGAATGTATTAGCAAGTAATGTTTAAATATGTAAATATCTGTATCAGTGTCTCACTTTGTCTATAAGTGGCTGCATAGGTTGGTGAGTAGCTACATGAGTGTGTATATGGGTTATTAGTTTATTTTTTGAGTATCAGTATAAGTGTCTGTATGGTTCGGTGGGGTTATTACTTAACGTATAGAAGCATGAATGAGTGCCTCACTGTTTGTATGTGTTTTGAAGACAGCATGTGTGCAGGACTGTATGGGTGGATGAGTGTGTGTATGGGTGTGTTAGTGAGCGAATGGCTGTCTCAATAGTATCTTTATGAGTAACTACATATGTTTTAATCTAGTATATGTGAGTATTGATGTATATAAGTGAGTATATGTGAGAGTGAGAGATTGGAAGAGTTCCTGTATAAATAAGTAAGTGTTTAAGTGTACCAGATTTCCTCCTGTATTATCTTTGCGCCTGGGCACAAAGATAATACAGGAGGAAATCTGGTACTCCAAAACCGCCTTGTATATATGGGAGCGTCAATGTTTGGAGATCTATACAGGCTTGTTTGCCAGCCCATATCAGTGTCAGTACTAGCGACTTGATGCGGCGAAATATTTCCCCTGAGGGTGTGATGGGAATATTGTTAAAAAGGTACAGCAGTTTAGGTAAGATATTAATTTTTACTATTGCTATCCTATCCGCCAGTGATAGCGGCAAGTGAATCCAGCTTTGAATTTTGTCTTCCAGCTTGGATATCACTACACCGTAGTTAGCACGTATGACTTCCTCTGGATCTCTATGGTACATGACCCCTAGATAGCGAATGGGATCCTGTTGCCATTCCAGCGGGTAGTCGATGTCAAAGGGAGTGGTTGTGTCCGTTAAGGGTATTATAGAAGATTTGGACCAGTTGATTGCCAGTCCTGAATGGCCCCCAAACCTAATGTATTCTCTGAGCAGATTATTCAGATGAATGTCGGGATCGCGTACATATAGCAGCATATCATCTGCGTACAGAGATATGTGCAGTGGTCTGGCCATGAATTGCAAAGCTGATGATTTGTAGTTTTGCCTCACTATGCATGCCAGTGGCTCCAGCGCCAATGCGAATAGTAAGGGAGAAAGGGGGCACCCTTGTCTGGTGCCTCGCTCCACGTTAAAGGGTGCAGAGACGTACCCATTAATCCGGACTCTGGCGCATGGTTGAGTGTACAACAGGGAGACCCAGTGGACAAATCTTTTGGGAAAACCCATCCTGTGTAAAATAGCAATCATATAACTCCACTCAATGGAGTCAAATGCCTTGGCGGCGTCAAGCATGACCGCCACGGCCTTGACAGAGGGCTGGAGGTAGTGAGACAGAGCAAACAGGGATCTTGTGTTGTGGGAAGTTGATCTTGTGGGGATAAATCCGGTCTAATCTGGAAGAACCAGATGGGTCATCAGAGGGGATAGGCGTACTGCAAGCAGTTTCGCGAGTATTTTGGAGTCCACATTAATGAGCGATAAGGGCCTGTAGGAGTCGCACTCCTCGGGGTCTTTGGATGGTTTTAAGAGGGCAATGACTAGTGCCTCACGGAGAGTAGGTGGAAGTATGGATTTCTCGAAGGAGGTGCCAAACATGTCTACCATGTAAGGCGCAAGAATGTTGGCAAAGTGTTTGTAGAATTCGTTAGTGTACCCATCGGGGCCCGGCGCCTTGCCATTAGGTAGTGACTTAATCACTGCAGTCACCTCCTCCACCGTAATAGGCATTGCTAACTGTTCCCTCTGTCCATCCGATAACCATCCAATCGCTATATCCTGCAGGTACCTAAAAATCTCATTCTCAGGTGTTGTGGGTTGTGATTTGTAGAGTGTGCTGAAGGAGTCCACAAAACTATGTAGGATGTCTGCAGATTGTGTCTGTATTTGGCCATCCTTTGATTTAACTCGCAGTATGGCCGAGTTCCCCCTCCCCTCACATATCTTTCTCGCTAGTGTCCCCCCTGGTCTGCCACCCTCTCCAAAGTTCCTAGCGATGTGTTTGCGATCTAAATACTTAATTTCCGCAGTCATAAAATCGTTATGTTCAGTATGTAGGTCGTGCAGTTCTGCCAGTAGTGAAATGTCTTGTGTGTTTTCAAAAGCCAATTCTATATCTCTTATGCGAGTCTCGCAGCGCTGGATCTGGCGTCTGATCTCCTTCAAAACCCCTATGGTGGTGCTAATGCATACCCCCCTCGTCGTGGCCTTGAAGGCTTCCCACAATAGGCCCGGATCTTCAACAACCGGTGAGTTGATCTGGAAATATTCCTTGATTGCCTTCGTTAATGTATCTGTGTAAATAGTATCGGATAGGACTTGCGAATTGAACCTCCATTGAAATGGAGGAGGTGTATATCGTGGTATACTGAGCCTTAACAGGACGGGGTTGTGGTCTGATAATGTGCGTGACAACACCTGCACCCCTTTACCCATAGGGCAATATCGTTCGTGCCCAACCAGTAGTCCAGGCGAGACCAGCTTCCATGAGATGTTGAGATGTGGGTGGCCCCTGTCTCGGTAGCATATCTATTCCTCCAAATATCTGTTAACAACAAATCTTTCAGCATATGTCCTATCATTGTCCGTGCTTGCTTATGCTGTTCAGATGAATTGGAGGAGCGATCCAGCCCGTCCACCAATGTTACGTTCCAATCTCCTCCACATATTAAATGCATGTTTGTGAGTGGTTGTAAGTGGCCCCATACCTCCCTGAAAAACTCAGGTGTATCTGTATTTGGACCATAGACGTTAAGGAGTGTGATGTGCTGGCCACGCAGAGTACACAAAACTATCACGTACCTGCCATTGGGATCTTGTACAATTTTATGGGATTTAAAATTTACACCTTTCCGAATGAAAATGAGTACTCCCCGGGAGTAAGAGGAATAAGAAGCCCTATAGGTCGATTCCGCCCACCGTGTTCCCAGATGTGGGTGTGTGTTAGGTGAAAGATGGAATTCCTGCAGTAGTGCAATATCTATACCCCATCTGGTGAGACACGCAAAAACCTGTCTTATTTTCTGTGGTTTGGCAAAGCCCCTAACGTTTCAAGTGAGGAATTTCAAGTGTATTCGACCCGTATGTCCCGAACCCTGAGTCATCTAATAGGCCGTAGTGAACCTTCCATGTGCAAATCACAACCTGAGGTGCATTCTGAACCAATTGCATCATGAGTACATACACTAGCGACAGCAGTCCTCTGCCAGGGAGAACACAGTATCACGTCCAATTTCAATGTTCGTGGCCTTTCTAAACAAACCAAACCCCCAGCTCCCCCCATCCCACCCACTCCAGCAACCCCAACCTGCTGAAGCCTTAGCCCCTTGGAAAACAAATCCCACAAACCTGAAACAAACAAAGCAATACCCATACTGTGGAACTTGTGGTGGGTGTTACCCTGGTGGAGGTCCGCAAGGAGCACAACTCTGCACCCGATGCATCGGGTGTGGGCGATACTTCAAAAGCTGACATAAATGCAATTTTTGTGTCTGAGTATCCGCCATCCCCCCTCCCAACAGTGGCCGCAGTGACATGGCGCGAAGTTCAGTTCACCAACGGTCATCCAGACCTTCCCCCACATCGCAGTTCGTTCCAACCGACAATTCAGACTGCTCTGCAGCGTCCACAATATACAGCCCATCAACCCCATAGAGCCAAGGGCACCGTAAATATACATCAAAATGCATTCGTGGGTGTACATGCGTGGTGATATAGTTTGTGCGATAAAGCAGCATAGTCCTGAAACCCTCTACAGTTAAGCATTTGTGCTGGCCACAGTCCACCGGCAAGGCGCCTGTGGGGTGTGCCCACGTGCAGAATGAGGAAGGGCTATTCAGGACCCTGTGTAACTGTAGTGTTCAATGAGGAGATCCCCGATGTTTAATAGAGTAGCGTGGTCTGTACCAGTGTCATAGGTCTGTATCATCCAGACAATGCGTATTAGCCCGAAGAATATGGCCGCCCACTAGGCACCCCCAGTCTATATATCCGCAGATGTGGTAAAAGTCATTGGGAGCGATCCGGGCCGCCAACCCGGGCATACAATGCTTGGCCGTGACAATTCGTTTGCATACCCACAGCTATTCCACAGCCACAGTTTACTGCTAGAGGTGATACACAGAATCGTGCTCAGTTATTTCACAACCAGAGAAAGTCTTACCGTCAAGTGTTGGTGGGTCTTACCAGCGATTTTAGTCCGAGTCTTGATGCTGTTTCTCCTGTACATTGGAATTACAGTCCCGTATCACCTTTTTGACGAAGTCCTGGGCCGCCTTGGGTGAGGGCAGTACAATCGCCTTTTCCTTCCACGTAACTCGGACTCTGGCAGGATACAGCATGGAATAGCTGATGTTTAGATCCCTTAATTTCGCCTTGACTGCCGTGTATTCTTTTCTGGCCTGCTGGACCGCAACCGTATGATCCGGATAAAACTCCAGGGAGTTACCCTGGTAGGTGATTTTTCCTTTTTCGCGCGCCAGTCTGAGGATGGTGTCTCTGTCCCGATAATTGAGTATTCTCGCCACTATCGGTCTTGGCGTCGCTCCTGGTGGCGGCCTAGGTGCTAGCGATCTGTGGGCCCGCTCAACAATAAAGACTGGCGACAACGCTTCTGCACCGAAGAGATCTTTGCATAGGTTTTCAATGTATAGTTCCATATGTCCGGTGTTGGTCGTCTCCGGTAAACCCGTAATGCGCACATTATTGCGCCTTGAGCGCGCTTCCAAGTCTTCCTCCTTCACCTTAATCACCTCCAGGATGCGTTCCATGCCAGTGCACTTGGCGGTTGAAGTGCGCGCTTCGTCTTCCACGGCTGATATGCGCGTTTCGGCCTCGTCCAATCGCTCACCGTGTTTCTCTTGTCTCGCAGCCATACCATCCATTCGACATGTTAGATTGTCCAGTTTGCCGTTAATGTCTTGTAAATTCGCCTGGATGGCCAGCAATATTTTCTCCATGTTGCTGTTCGGTGTCTGTTCAGCTGCGCCACTGGCGTCCGCCACTTCCTCCGAGGGTTTGTTGGATTTTTTGTTGTCGAATGAGAGCTTCGGTTGTTGTTTATCTGGCTTCCCCATTACCACAATCCGAGGCGTAGTTGTTCTGGAAGCGGGCCCGTTGCCCTTGTGACCCTTGCGGCTGGCCGAGCCAGGCGACATTGTGCAAATTTTAATTCTCTCAAGATGAGTACTATTACACTCTTCCTCAGATCATTATAACATTTGTTATAAAAAAAGACAATATGCAAGGTGCTCTGGTTTGAATGTTATAACAGGGACATTTAAAATGTTTATTTTTATTTTTTATTAGTGACAGTAAACATGTAGGGCAAATGACTGGACACTGCACAGTACATATGACTATTTAAACATAGCATGAATGGCATTTTCATACATGATTTTTCTGATGCAGAGATCCTGTTGCCATATTTCACTATGGCGCATTTAGCATACATTACTGTTATGCTATGTTAATGAAATTTGTACAGCGCACAAATACCCTCGAGTGTCTTGGCGCTTCCAGTGCAACATACTGTACTAGGTGCTACTACTGCTGAAAAAGCCAGGTCTTCAATTGTTTCCTGAATTCAAGAAGGGGGGAATTTTTCTGAGATATGAGCCGAACGCAGAGTTCTATTTGGAGAATACCATCTAGAAAGGTCCTCTAAAAATTTCGGCCCTTCTTTGTGTAATGCCTTATGGGCCATGAAGAGTGTCTTAAACTTTATCCGCTGGCCAACTGGCAGCCAGTGGAGTTCTTACAATGCTGGTCTGACAGACTGATATTTCGGTATGTCCAGAATCAGTCTTGCAGCGGCATTTTGCACTGCCTGTAACTTCCTAAGGAGGGTGGATTACACATTAATGTACAGTTCATTACAGTAGTCAAGTTTAGACAAGACTAAGGAGGTTACTACTAACTTTCTGCATGGTTTAGGAATGAAAGGCAATATTTTCCTTATAGTCTTAATCATAAAGAACGAAGAAGACCCAACCTTGGAGACTTGAGCTTTAAAACTAAGTTTCTTCAATAATAACCCTGAGATATTTTGCTTTATCTACCGGGGTAGGGGGGGACCAAGATTATTTGGCCACCAAGCTGGGGACCAAGGTGGAAAGAGGTTTCCAAACATGACCACCTCAGTTTTGCTTGAGTTTAATTTCAAGCAATGAGTACTCATCCAATAACTTAAGGAGAGCATACAGTCATGGAGTTTTAACAAGTGATTGATGTCCTTATCAACTATCGAGATCACCAGCTGGGTGTCGTCGGCATAAGATGTAGGAATCAAGTTAAAATGTCTTATGAGTGGTGCTAATTCCGCTACATAAATATTAAAGAGTGTAGGGCTCAACGATTAGCCCTGCAGGACAACACATGGCAGAGTAAAAGGTGCCGACTTAAATTTGCCCAAATGAACTGATTGAACCAGAAGAGTAGGATCTACCGTATCAAATGCAGCGGATAGGTCAAGCAGCACCAAGGTTGCTGACCCACCGCTGTCTAGTGAGGAGCGGATTTCTTCTGTGGTCTTAATCGGAGCTGACTCTGTACTATGGTTAGCTCTAAAGCCAAACTGGCTGTGATCTAAAATCTGATTAGTTGCAATAAATGTGGAGAGTTCTGCATTCATGGTCTTCTCAATTATCTTGGCCGGAAGTGGAATTCTCGCAATGGGCCGGTAGTTGGCTGTATCAGTTGCTTCCAAATTGTTTTTTTTTTAAGAATAGGCAGGATACAAGCCTGCTTCCACACAGCCGGAAAGGATCCTTGTTCTATCATCTGGTTAAATATCTTCGATAGGTGCGTCCGATAAGATGGCAAATATTTTGTAAAACCTTCGGAGGGCAAGGATCTTCCGGAGAACCTGACTTGGGCATGGAGATCAGTTTAGTGATTTGCATAGAAAAAGTCAGTGAGAAGTTAAAAGGAGATATATTTTCACTGATTTCTTGTTCAAATTTTTTACCATTTGATATAGAGTGAGTGAACTGATCATGGTCTACATTTGTTCTAAAGGAGAGAGCTAAAGCATCACAGAATTCTTGATTGAAATTAACCGAATCGTCTTTTTTGATTGTGGTTAGGTTTTTCACAGTGCGAAATGATTCTTTACTAGAACAACTAGCTTTTGCTATCTTTGCTGTCAACTTTAAAAAAAAATCTGAGAGCATGGATTTATATTTTTTTGTTCTAGAAGTTCATAATTTTTACGCTAAATCCTTTCTTGCCTTCTGCAAGCCTGTTTATCTATTCTCAAGGCTTCAGAAAACCAAGGGGCAGAAGGTGATTTCCTATTTTTATTAATCCACGTACTAGGGACAAGGGGCCAGATGTAGGTAGGCATTTACCGGTCGGTAACGGCCGAATTCGGCCGTTACCGACCGGTAAATGCAATTTGAGATGTAGGGCCCTGTATTTTACAGAATCGGTAAATTTACCGATCGGTAAATTTACCGATTCTGTAAAATACCGAATCGGTATTTTTTCTGATTCGGTAAAATTGATATGTAGGTGGGACTCTTCTGAGTCCCACAAGCATTACAGAATCGGTATTTTACCATCAAATACTATTTGATGGTAAAATACCGATTCTGGTGTGCATGCACATGTGTGCATGCACACCTGTGCCATATGACAGGCAGACCTGCCCCTAGGGCTTGTATGCCTGCCACATGGCACCCAATCCTGTTTAGGGGGTGCCAGGGGGTGTCAAAGTGACACCCCCTGCACCCTTGTTAAATTCGGTATTTACCGATTCGGTAAATACCTAATCGGTAAAGCCTATTGATTTCTATGGGCTTTGAAGCCCATAGGAATCAATAGGCTTTACCGATTCGGTATTTACCGAATCGGTAAATACCGAATTTTACCGATTCGGTAAAAGGGAACATCTGGATTCCCTACATACCAACCCCTCACATTTACCGAATCTTAATTAGCGAATCGGTAAAATTCGGTAATTTTCGGTAATTAAGATTCGGTAAATGTTACTTACCTACATCTGGCCCTAGGTTTGCAAAATTGGTCTCAAGCCATGTGGTATATTTTTTGGCTGAGATTTCTACATTCTTCTCTATCTCCTGTTCACTTTTTGCTAGCTCGTTGACCAAAGTTGTATGGTCAATTGTTTGCCATGCTCTGCCAATAATCTTTGAATTCGCAGTGTTGAGGCTATTGGTTTGTAAGAGCTTATATCTAAAAAGAAAGGCTTGATGGTCCGACCAGATTAATGGGAGGGTAGTTAAATTAGAGATGGCCGGGTTGTTAGTGAACAGGCCATCCAAGGTGTGTCCTGCCGTACGCGTGGCACCCTGGACCAACTGACTGAGGCCATATTCTGATGTTATATCAAGTAGTTCCTCTGTGTCTTTATCATCAGTTATTTCTAGGTGAAAATTCATATCACCTAGAATTGTAAAGAAATTGGGGCCATATGTATCAAGATGCCCATTTGCGATTCTCAAATAGCGATTTTAAAGGAATCGCTATTTGAGAATCGCAAATGGGTATGTATGTACAAAATTGCATTTTTTTTGCGATTCCTTAGAATGCCTTAATTGCGATTAGCAAATTGCGAATCGCAATTAAGGAATACTTTCCCATTCATTTCTATGGGCCAGGAGGCCCATAGTAATGAATGGGAAATAATTCTCAATTTGCGATTCTCAATTTGCTAATCGCAAATTGAGAATAATTTCAAGGGTGCAGGGGTGTCCAAAGGACACCATGTTGCACCCCTGAAATATGCATGGGTGCACATGTGGCGCACATACATGCCCTAAGGGCATGTATGTGCGTCACATGGCACTTTGAAAAATACAAAAATTTGCATTTTTAAAGGAATTCGCAACTTACCACCAACTGGAAGTTGGTGGTAATTTGCGATTCCTTAAGGCCAATTTGCGATTTTTTTTGGCTTCTTACATTGTATTTAAGGAATCGCAAAATTTGCGATTCCTTAAATGCAATCGCAAAATAAGGAATCTCAAATTTTGCGATTCCTTATTATTAAAGCACATTTCCTTCATACATACCATTTGTCCAAATTTCGGCGTTTGCGAAGTCAATTTGGCTTGATACATATGGCCCTTAGAGTGTAGACTGAGCTCTAGCAGAGAATGGAAGTTAACTAGAGGGCTATAGATCAGGAGACCTTTAAAAGAATCTTGACCTGAGGAAGTAATTTTAAAAAGCAAGGCTTCACAGTCAGGTGTAGCTATTTTTGAACAAAAAGACCTTAATTTGGCCTTATGGATCAATGCCAATCCACCACCTCTTTTTAACTACCTATCGTATCTGAAAATACTGTAGCCCTGTGGCGTCGCAATGTTAAAGTCAGAGTCTGATGAATCATCACTCCATGTTTCTGTAACAAATAGTACATCGAGTTTATAGTCTGTAATGAAATCAGCAATTTCACATAAGTCTGACCAAGGATCTGGCATTAATAAGAGCTAGCTGTAGATCAGTATCTGTTTGATCTTGAGTGGTTAGACTTTTCAGGGGGTTAAGTGGCAAGTCCAGAAAATCTGGTAATTTACTATCACAGCCTGGACATTGGGGGTGGTCTGGTTTTGTTATGTGTTTACAGTTCAACTGATCGCATTTCTTGTATATCGGCAGATGTACAGACAAAAGGCTCTTACCTGAATAAGAAATCATAGATTTATTTGCAGAGTGAGAGCCAGGGTTTCTGGCCCTGGGCCCAGTCCAGGCGCGGACGGGCGCAGACAGGCTTGCCTATGGCGCGCCCGCTGTGCGGCCATTCTAGCGTGGCCCAAAATAGGAATCTCCAAAGACTAGAGCAATAACTGCTGGAAGTGGATGAGCGGAAGTGAATGCCTAGAGATGATATCTGAAATGAGGTTCTTCCCTCCGCAGCAATCCGTACAAACCGTGGCGGACCGGAGAAGCCTCAGTACTCAAATTCAGATAAAAACCAACATCACCACGAGAATTCTCAATCACGATTCAGGTATGTTGCCTGTACTTTCTGCTAATATATGCTAAGATGTGGCATGAGAAACAGGACGTTCTCATCTACAATTTTTGCACTTGCTCTTTTTAGAACGGCTATTATCCCCGTTCTTGACACTACCTCTGAAGATCCATTCTATTGATAAGACGTATTGGTAAGCCAGCTACCCGTGGATTTTAGTAGTCTTCCTTTCAGCATGGGCATTGGTTTTATATGATCTAACTTCACGTGTGATTCACTACCAAGCAGGCCCAGGTCAACTTTCCAATCTTTAATTGCCCAAAACCATTAACAAAAACGAAAGCTGGCAATGAAGAGGGGCCATATCTGTTAACAAAAACACCAAAACCCCGGGGCAGTCTCCGGAAGCGTAGGTCTAAAGCAGAAGGGGAACAGCCCACTGTTAAAGAGGAACGTCGTAACAACCAAGCCCAAATAAATAGATCAAGAACATCAATAACATCAGAGGAGATCACCCACGTAACAAGCTCAGATATAGATGACCCAAACAAGGACGAAAATGCATTCCTAGCCACAACATCAAGTAGTGTGGACTGGAGTCTGGAAAGCATCGATTATGACTGCTCGCAATTGAATAGAACATTAGGGAATTCCAAGGAAGAGCTAAATAACAACGGGAACAAACTACGGCAAAAAACCTGGGTCATGCAGCAAGGAACCAACCATCAAAAAATGAAACAAGAGCACAGTAGACACGAGACCAACAAGCACGGATGCCAAAGGGTAGTGACCAAAGGCGTCGATAATAAACATAAAGTTTTTCCAAACCCTAGTATAACTTTGACCACCAATATTACCTCAAAAAGGGATAAAGCTAGCACCAGACTAGTCACAGCAAAAGTTGACAAGAATAAGCACGACAGGCTAGAAGTAAAGATCATTACAGAACAGCACGACCAACAAGAAAGTATAGGACCTGAAAAAACGACCACCGACAGCGATCGTAGGCCAATTACAGAACCATGCGGAAAACCAAGAAAAATTGATAAAGTAAAAACCAAGGCAAGTACGCTATCAGACCGACTTTGGAACGATGACCACAGCCATCAGGTCAAAAACATAAGGGATGATGCAAAGGAAAACGGAAGCATAAAATAATGAGAACTCGGCTGCATTGCAACACGTATGGCATAAAATCAACAACAACTGGAAGGTTACTTTTTATACCTAACTACAAAATGCAAGGCACACAAGACTATCTAAACCGAGGAAACATTTTACATCTGACATCGCCATCCCGAGCCTCAACCATATATCATCTGCAGACTTACTGACAATCGAATTTGTCAATCTTGGGAACAACGCTGCCAATGAAGGCTCCCTTACAACTTGGAGGAGCGATGAAATTGTTAACCAGCTACTAAATGAATCCACAAAATTTGAAGAATGGGGGATCTCGTTTAAGGAGGAGGCAATGACAGGTTACCCCTCGCCCCTGTTAAGAAAGCGCACCAAAGGAGAAGTTCATACCGGGGTAAGTCGACATACATACTCCGTTCTGCAGGGTGCCAGGGGTGCAGAATTTTCAAAAACTGAGCAACAGAACAGACAACTGCTAGGCCCAATGGAAAACTGAACTAATATCGGGGCGTGCAACACCGGACGAGGCACAGTAAAAGTCCTTTCCTGAAACATCGCCGGTGCTAAAGAAATCTTAAATAATGAACGGAAAATGGTCACTTGGGCCGCCTATGACATCATCGCCCTGCAGGAAACATGGCTGATAGAGCCAATTGACGTTCCAGGCAGAATCAGTTATCATGTCAGCGCAACTCGCACTCAGCGGTATGGTCGAGCGAAAGGGTGTCTGTCGGTCTACAAGACACTGCATTAAAGATCAAGGCCTCCCAACTGGCCTCTTCCACGGCAGATATACAAATAATCAAAATAGAGGGGTTATCCAAGGCTGGTATCGGAACCATAATTCTAATAAACATATATGCCCATCCTAAAATGAAGGTAAAAAAGGAGCTATTCAAATGCATTAACAATGTAATATCTGGCTTCCGTCTTGATCAACCAACATGGGAGATAATCCTCACGGGCGACTTCAATGCCAACTTTATTCAGCTCCCAGAAGAGGAGTACAACATCATCGCTGCGAACAAATTTTGGGTGGTTGAAACACAGGAGATCCCGCCCTCCAAGAAGATCGACCAAGTGGGAAGACACCTGATGTGGGCCCTGGAAAATCACGGATTGCGAGTACTCAAGGGAAGAATCAAATAGGATAAACCCCCTTCCAACACCTATATAGGCCTCTCCACAAGTTTGGATTATACCATTGTCTCGCTCTCTCTACTGGGGTTATTTAAAAACTTCCAAATTCTATGTCCGGCTGATAGTGACCATCTAATGCAATACATCGAAATCAACCTGGCACCACCCAAACATTTAAAAGCCCGATCATTAGCCGGGGAATTATCAACAATCAACTTGAAAAGAATAAGGTGGACGAGTAAATCAATATCGCAAATAGCACCGGAGGCAAGGCACTTACTGCAAACCATAACCAACGATAATGAACTGTGTGCAGAAATATGGAAAGCCTTTTTAAACAAATTACCAAAGACCGGAGCTAACCTAGGCAAGAATCTCAACCAAAAGACACACGATAAGCCCAGTAAGACCATACTGTCCTTAAGAAGGCACCTGCGGCAGTTAATGAGGCAAGCAAAGGGTCATAGTACAAAATCATGCATTTGGCAAACAATCCGATCTGTAAGGAAAAAATACAAGAAACAAATCTGGACTGAAAAAAACCCCAGAGTTACCGACTTCTGGACCAAACTGCTATATAATATAAAGAAATCTGACACCAAAGCATTCTGGTCACAAGTTAATGCTTTAAATAGACTAGCACAAACAATAAACACGACCTGTGTTACGGAACAGGCATGGGTCAAACATTTATTTGATACATTTTCAGTAAGCTCTCCGTCGTAGCCCACAACAACAGCTCACAATTCATTAAACGCAGTGAACTCGAAGACCTTCGTCTTGGCACAATTAAACAGTCTGAGCAGCTATCAGCAATGTAAAGACAAAACATCCAGTTCACATGCGGAAATAGAAACACTACAAATAATTAAGAGAAGCAGGCAAGATAGCCTGGGGGACACCATTCGGTCCTGGAGCACTATCTACAAGGAGGACCCCCAATACTGGGCGTGCAAATTAAACAACTTATTTAAATCAATAAGTAATACAAGACGGCTCCCAGAAAGCTGGAGAGGGGCGATAATAAACCCCATCTATAAAGGAGGAGACCGCAAAAACCCAGCCAATTACCGCCTGATAGCACTTATTGACGCCGAAGCAAAATACTATGCATCCCTGGTGTTGATTGACCTTATAAAATGGTCTGACCATAATAAGAAGATTCCAGTAAACCAAACAGGCTTTCGCAGGGGCATTGGCACCATGGCCAACGCCATGGCAATAAGTTTAATCGCCGAAAAGAGCATGCAAAACCATCAAGCATTATACTCCTGCTTTGTCGACTTCAAGGCGGCATTTGACCGAGTTAGCCGTCAACTACTCTGGTCCAAATTAAAGCAACAGGGCCTGCCAGATACAATTCTAAATCCTATAATGGACTTATACACAGACACCTGGATGCAGGTAAAGATTGCCAATGGGCAACGGCTAACACGCAAGATCAGTACACATAACAGATTAAAACAAGGCTGCGTACTGGCCCCCCATCTCTTTAATCTGTTCATGGCAGACTTAACCTCTAGGCTGGATGGGATTAACGCCCACCCACCGCAGCTAGGAACCCTACGGCTAACACATCTCTCCTATGCCAACGACGTGGTGCTTCTCAGTCAGACAAAAATAGGTCTGCAACGCCTCCTGCACGAACTGGCTGAATACACAAGGCTGAACCTTCTTGAAATAAATACTCAAAAAACAAAGATCATGATAATAACTCGCCTACGCAAAGCACAACCACTTTTTGTTCTAGATAGCAAGAAACTGGAAGTAGTGGATTGCTATAAGTACTTGGGAATACAATTGGACAGACGCCTTAACTTGTCCCAGCACTTCGACGTCATCGAAAAAAAGGGAATGGCCCTGTTACACGCATTCAACAGTATTTCCAAGCAGCTAAAAGGCCCCTTGTTTAATCCACTTCTGACAGTCATCAAAGCCAACTACTCCCTACCATAGCCTATGGCAGTGTGTTACATCATGGGAAAAGTGCACAGCTTCTAGACAAAATTCAAACTAGAGTCTATAAGCGGGTATTCAGTTTACCGGGTAATGCTTCTCCGGCACAGGTCCGACCTGAGTTTGGTCTACAATTTCAAGAACTACAAATAAAATACGAGACCATTAAGTTCTGGTACAACATCTGGATGCACAGGGAAACAGAAATCAACTCTGCCACGTGGGAGGCCATGCATAATAGTCCCAATTCTCAGTACACCAAGTTTCTAAAATTTTCTCTCATCACAACCGAACTTGCTTCATTATGGCAAACCAAACTCCCGGTATCTTCATTTAAGCAAGTAGTCAAAAAGGCGGCAAACAGGCACTCGTTGATCAACGATAAGTCAATCCTCAGTCACCGTTCGCATGCCTGGATGATAATTCAATCGTATAACACGTTCAAAACCGCAGCCTATCTCGGATTCCCCTTTTCATCATATCTCAAACTGAAATACCTCAGCTTAAGGATGGGTAACTTGCCAACAAATGCAGATCAACCGGATTGGAGGCAACCGGACTCCAAGGAGTGTGAATTATGCGGGGCCGCAAAACAAGACCTCATCCACTTATTTTGCATCTGTCCTGCACTGGACCAGGAACGTCGGCACTGGTTAAAGGCGAAGTATAATGAACATGGAATACGCACCTGCCGCTCAGCTATTATACAAGTCCTGTGCACAACAGACCCACAATTAATCGGCAGATCAGTTAAGTTTGTTTTGAAGTTCCAAAACAAAAGAGGTGTCACGGCAAAGAGCCGTTAGAAATCCTGAACACGTGTTACATATAGAACCCAGAAGAACTCTGTATTTGCAACCAAGCAAGAAGTTCACGTTGTAACATAAAGAACTAATAAGAACTCTGTAACCGCAATCATCCAAGAAGCCGTATTGCCATTCTCTCCCTGTCGAAAGTCTCAGATAAACACGCAGTAGATTGAACTAAACTTTCCTCAATCTTGAGATAAGTAGAGTTGCATCTGCCGTTTTTCACAAGTTAAGGGATTTACCCAAATTGACACTAAGTTTGTGAAAAAAAGGGCATTCTCCGAATAGAACTAACACATTATCGGATAATGTAGTTCAGTATAAATTTCCCTAACATGTAACATATATTTTATCAATGTTTTTAAATTTTAATCTCGCACGCATATTGACCAATTTTATATGATGTACTTTTTACTTTTGTAATGGTTTTAATTAACTACACAATAAAAGTCTGACATTCACTGCTCTCATTATCCCCTAGGATTCTGTGAGCTTTCCTCTATTCCACAACATCTATTCCACAACATCCAAGCACTTTGTTTGAATGTCACTATTGCTTTTATTTTTGGTTTAGACGACACTATTCCTCACCCTATAACATCTCAACACTTTGTTTGGATGCCACTGGTGTCTTCACATCCTTTCTAGATGGCGCACTGTTCCATCCCCTTCACGGTCTGAGCATTCTTCCAGATTCGCCGCGCTTTTTTTTACATTCCTAAGTCTTTCTTCTTTTCCTCTCGTCTCTTTTCTTTGGTCTTTTCTTACATTTTGTTGCTACAAATGTAACATGTTTTATGTGGTCTTTTACAAATGTTCTAAATCAAACCCACATTGTATGCCTGCCATTACAGCCCTGAGGAAGCCAATGTTTGGGTGAAACGCGTTGGCTGGTTCCATCAATAGCATATCAAGTACATCTGGAAATAAAAGACCAGAAACGGCTCAATGCTAGTGTTTGTTTTGTTATTGACTGTGTACAAACTGTGTGTATATATGTGTTGCCTCTCATCCAACTAGCTCTTGTAATTATTTTTATGGTCTACGAGCAGCAGACCATTTGAAAAGGGCAATATCCATTTATTAACATAGTGACTAGTCCTGGTGGTGCAGTCTTCTAAGACCCAGATGCTCTGTTCAGTGCAATTCAATTTTAATAACATATTGAGTAAAAGATTAAAAAAGCCTTGTCATAAACGTGATGGCTAAAATAAGTTTAAAGCCTTACGGGATCTAAATGTGTGCAAAAGAGCGAGGTAGCAGCGTTTTCAAACAGTAAGAAAAGATAAGTGAGAGCCCTGTGCAAACTGTGGCTACCTTACATAGATATTGTGCTGTCTGTTTGATTTTTGTCTTATCGGTCGACTTCATTCCTGCAGAGGTGTATACCCCGGGGACACCATGTCCTGTTGCCGGTGAGCCTGTTCCCAGGAAAGTGTTCCGAGTTATGTAAGTACGGCATATGTCATGAGTTTTGAGTGTATGCTCCCTCTGGTTTGCCTGTCCCTTTACCTATCAGGTAAGCATGATAGGTTCCATAGATGTTTTTAGGGTGATTACGTAGTGGGAGTAATTCGTTATACGCCTTGGACTGTTTATTGCAATAAGTTGTGTTTCTGTGCCATGCTTCCACTGTAGGCACTAGGCCTTTGGTCCATCTCATTGCTATACAATGTTTGGCCAACAGCAATCCCATTGCTATTAGTCTACAGTGTGTTTTCCCAATTTCTTTAGTGTACTCTAATAGAGCCATAATGGGGTCCACTTCTAGGATGATGCCTGTTATACTTCCTAATTCCTGGAATATCGCCACCCAAAAAGTAAATATCTCACAACAGTGCCAGGCAACATGTGTGAAGTTAACTGTTTGCTCAGTACATCTATGGCATGCCTCTGTACTTTGAAGCCCATACCTGTGTAACCTCTCAGGCTTGTAGTAGATCCTGTTAATGTACATTAACTGTATTAGCCTACGTCGCCCATTTAGTGATATCTTCTTGATCATAACCCAGCAATATCTCCAGCTTTTGTCATCTATATTTATGCCCAATTTCCTTTGCCACTTTTGTCTCACTTTTGTAATGGCTGGTCTGCGAGCCTCCTGTGCAGCCGAGTACAGCCTAGTAACTAGCTTGTTGGGCTACCCTTCTTTTATTATGGAGGATGGTGCCGGCATGTCAGGGGGTTCTTGCATATTGTCTTATAAAATGGCGCGCAGCGAATGTCAAATCCCCCCCCAAAAAAAAAATGGAAATGGGTCATGATCGTGGGGGATCCGCCTATGCTCTTCGTGTTTCCCAACTCATCACAGGGACATTTATTTAGGGTTTCAGCCCAGCCATTCATGCTGGGGAAGCTCACCAGACGATAGAAAATGTCTAATCTGAAATGAGTTAAAACAAATCTGTGACGGGCGTTGTGCGCAAATTTGATATATGGTTGCATTTCGAAGATGACCAATATCATTTGATTTTCAAACACACTGGGTTCAGATGTCAATCTTAGGTTCTCAGTGATAAGCAGACCATTTTTTAATTTCTTTCTACTGACGCACAAATGTGTCTGGGAGATCGAAATATTCAGTATGTACCAAGTGCATACACAATTTTGAGATCTAATTCAACCATGAGATTTCGGTAAATGAGACCAGTCTAAGACAGTCCCTAATTACCTTGCAGTTTAAAACTGTGTTGTTGTTGTTGTTCCAAATCTTATGCCAAAGAAAAATTGGCTGGTTTATGGCTGTATGAGATTGGAAGTGGGCCCCAAGTTCACAGTGGCAAATACATGTGGAACAGCTCCTGGGCATTGAGAGGAGACTTTAAAAAAAGTAGTTTTCCACAGGTTGAAGAGGTTGAGTATTGCTGTATCCCCAAACTCCCACCCCATACAGTGCTGTTGACCAACACTTTGCTTTGTAGATGATTTAACGTTTGGTTCAGGGGCTTCTTGCCAAGTTTAGTCATAAAATTATTCAGGGCTGTTATGGATTTCATAAAAGAAAGCTTCCTAGCGTTAATTGCTTTCTTCCATGATCTAGGCTTCTCAAAAACAAAACACCCAAATAAGAGAATGAGGAAATAAAATTAATCTTTGTTCCACCATTCATGAGATCACAACACTTCGCTGATCTCTTACCGCATTTCATTATGTAAGTTTTGTTTAGAATAACCAATAGACCTAGATCCTGCACATAGTCGACAAAGCAGGTGAGTATCCTTTGTAAACCTAGGGGAGTACGAGCCATAAGTACGGCATCATCCACATAGAGAAGGGCCGGAATTTTAATGATGGCCAAATTGTGAGAAATTATTGATCTTCTCCGCTAAGAAGGTAACCAAGCTGTTAATGCATATAGTAAACAGGAAGGGAGCTAGGACGGAGCTCTCTCTAGCTCCTCTTCCTATGCCAAATGAACGGATGCATTCCCCATTAAGGCCATACCGTAACCAGGCCCTATTCACCCAATACAACTCCCTTAGAACCTGTATAATATGTGGGTCTACATCAAGGTCTGTATATATAAGCCACAGTTTGACATGCAGAATGAAGTCATATGCATTTAATAGTTCAACAAAGGCTAGAAAGATGTGACCCCCTTTTAATCAGAGTGTACTTTCCTACAAAGAGGTTAATCAGAGTGTATTTTCCTGCAAAGAGGTTGAGGTATGTTCAACTGTCCATAAACCACTACGGAAGCCATTGGAGGTTGGAAAGAATCTCATTGTTTTCGGCCTATTGTTCTAGTCTGTTCACAATAATGAGACCTACCACTTTCACCAAAGAATCAAGAAGTGAGATTGGACGTCCGCAGCTTGGGTTTGAATGATCACCTTTCTTATGGGAAACAGCCTTTACAATGAAGGCTGAACAACGAGATGTCTTTACAACGAAGGCAGAACAACAACGTCTTTACCACAAATGTTTTTCCAACTCTTTTTTCCAATGATTATGCCTTTACCACGAATGCCTTCATAACGAATTTAGTTGTAAATGTATTAAAGGTAAAGTCATACTCGTAATTAAAAAAAAAATGAAATGTAAGTATTTTGGTAAGTATATATATTGTAGCAAGTCTATTTATAAGGGTTTAGGGTGAGTATGTGTTTTTGGGTTGCAAGGGTATTTTTAAGGTTTAGGGAGGGTGTGGGTTTTTGGGTGGCAAGGGTAATTTTAGTGTGGATATGGGTTTCTTGGTGGCAAGGGTATGTTTTTGTTCAAATCTGTTTTTATTGTGAACACAGCGATAAGCCTACAACCCCTTGCTGGGGCCGGCCGCGCACAGAAGAACTTATAGGTGTGGGTCAACCAGGGGGAGGTTGGAGCATTAACACAGCGCCCTGCCTACAACCCCCAGAGGGGGCCGGCCGCGTGTTAAGGGGTAGTGATGGCAAGAAGTGGCCATATGTGGGTGCTTCATCATTGTGCGGGGGAGGCGCGCATGGAAGTGAGAACTGTAGTGTCACGTTTTCTAAAGGCCCAACGGGGCCCAAACTGCCCCTCAGGGGGGCGGAAGCCAGCGTGGCAAGTAGGAAGGAAGAAAAAGTCGGAGGAAGATTAAGCAGAGGCGAGAAGAAGAAGGGCCAGGGGGAAAGATATCAGCCGTCGGAAGGGGGGGCAAAACACACGCGGTGTGCGGTGTGTCGGTGCGCAATAGTGCCTGCACTGGGGGGAGTAGTTAAGGGCACAGCCTGCTCGGGTCAGCAGGGATGAGGGCATCCTCAAATAGCTGCAGAGCACGAAGCCTAGGGGGCATGTGGCGCGCATAGCTGATGGAGCACAGATGGCGCACGAGGGGTTCCCACACTGCCTTGAAGCGCACGCCCCTCATTTGTATCCGCGCCGTGAGCAGCTCCATAGTCAGGACCTGCCAGAGGCGCACAAACCAGGAGGCTATCGGCGGCGCCTCAGCCCGCTTCCAGTATAAAGCGATGAGTTGCTTGGCGGCGCCTAACATGTGAAGCGTGAGGATCCAGTCGCTGCGCGTGAGGGCCCTAAGCGCAGGGGGTCGAATGCCCAGCAGAAGCGTGCAGACCTCCTCAGGTAGGGGTAACCCAACACCCTCTTGATGTGACTGAGGACCTCCTTCCAGAAGACAGCTAGGACAGGGCATGTCCACCAGATGTGTACGAAGTCGCCAGTCGCAGTGCCACACCTCCAGCACAGCGGCGAGGAAGTCGGGAACATTTTGCTGAGTCTCAGGGGGGTATAGTACCATTGCGTAAGTATCTTGTATGCGTTTTCCCTCTGCGGAATGCTGCGAAAGGTTTTGGGGATGTCGTTCCACAGCCTGGCCCACTGAGAAGGCGTTATGTCGGCACCAGTCACCGACTGCCATTGTCTCTGGTAGGGGTGCGCGGGCGGGGTGGTGGGGTGCTGCAGTATGTTATAGATCTGGGAGATAAGCCTCTTCAACCCCCCTTGGGAGCGTGCCAATTTCTCGAATGGCGTGTAGGCCCTGGTGGCAGCCCGGTACATGTCGACTCCCATAGTCCAGTGGCGCAGTTGGGCATACTGTAGGCCGGCGGTCGAGGGTAGACCGAATTCCTCCTTGCAGTCGGGCCATGATTTAGGTGATCCTCCAAGAAAGAGGTCTCCTATAACTCTGCAGTCCCCTTGTGTCCAGCTCTCAAAAGCGCGGGTCCGGGCTGCGGGGGGGAAATGCGGGTTACCAGCGACGGGGGTGTGCGGAGAGGGGAACGTGGTCAGGCCTTTGGACACCGCCACCCTGTCCCAGACGTCCAGGACTGTTTTCGTCGGGACCGCCATATATGCACTCCTGGAGCGCGCCCCGCGCGGCAGCCAAGGTAGGTCCCATATGGTGCGCCCCGTGACCACCCGGTCCATGTGGAACCAGTGCTTGTCGCTCTCGCGCGCACCCCATTCTATGACGAACAGAAGGTGCGCCGCCCAGTAGTAATGGAGAAGGTTCGGGCAGGCGAGGCCGCCCCTGTCCCTCGGTTCCATGAGGACTTTCTGTGAAAACCGGGGTCGTTTACCACCCCAGATGAAGGACGTGAGGTCACGCTGGAGACTCTTAATGCAGTGGAGCGGGATTGGGGTGGGCAAGCACTGGAAAACGTATAGAATACGGGGGAGGATCGACATCTTGACCGCGTTGAGCCGCCCTAGCCAGGAAATCATCAAGGGCTTCCATTTTTGCAGGTCCGCCAGGACTTCTTTGCGGCAGGATGCCCAGTTCCGCGCGGACCATGAGTCCAGGTGGGGCGTCAGGTCCAGACCCAAGTATTTGATGTGGCTCTCCGCCCAACGGTAGGGCGCTACCCCTTTCAGGAGATTGACCCCCTCCTCAGGGATGGTGAGGTTGAGCGCCCAGGATTTGGTGTGGTTAATTTTAAGGCCAGACGCTCGTTCAAATAGGGAGAGGGCATCATGCACCGCCGGGAGGGAGTCCCGAGGGCGAGTAAGGGTAAGGATTAGATCGTCAGCGAACAGCGCCACCTTGTTGTCACGACCCCCGTGGGGGATTCCGTGAATGTCAGGAGTGCGCCTAATCAGCTCCGCTAGCGGCTCCACCGCGAGGGCGAACAGGAGCGGCGAGAGCGGGCACCCCTGCCTCGTGCCCCTGTGAATCGAGAGCGGCGGTGTTAGCTGGCCGTTGACCCGAATTCTGGCCTGCGGTCCGAGATAAGGGGCCATGCACCTGGCGATCATGTTAGGGCCAAAACCTAGTTTCTGGAGGACTGCTCTCAAGAAGGTCCAGTCGACCCGGTCGAAGGCCTTCTCTGCGTCTAGCGAGAGGAGGCAGGCCGGTATGTACCAATGCCGCACCTTCCCCACTAGGTGTGCCAACCTGCGCACGTTATCGGCCCCCTGTCGATCCCGAATAAATCCCACCTGGTCCAGGTTTATCAATCCCGGCATGTACGGGTCCAGCCGTTTGGCCAAGATCTTGGTGTAAATCTTAAGATCGGTATTCAGGAGGGCGATGGGGCGATAGGAGGCGCACAGGTCGGGGTCCTTTCCAGGTTTAGGGATCAGGGCGATCTCCGCCAGGCCCATATCGGGGGACGGGCCAGTGGTGTCAGAGAAGGAACCGTACAGCCGCAGCAGGTGCGGACGGAGCTGGGTCAGAAATAAGCGGTAGAAGGTCATCAGCAGGCCGTCTGCTCCCGGGGTTTTCCCAGGGGGGAGGTCTTTGACGGCCGCTGATATTTCCTCCTCCCGTAGAGGATCTTCCAGTGCAGCTGCACATGCCGGGGACAGCGGGGATCCCTCGAAATCCGTAAGAACGGCCTCCCGTGCCTCCGCAGAGGTAGGCTCCTCTGCATATAGGGAGGAATAATAGGTGACAAAGGCCTCCTGCTTGGCATTTTCAGAGGTGACACAGGTGCCATCCTGCTGCCTGATGTTGGCGATGTGGGCCCTGGCTGCACGTGCTCGCAGTCTGCCTGCCAGTAGGCGTCCAACTTTGTCCCCGCCCTCATAGTAGCGTTGTTTGAGCGCCAGCAGGGAGCGCTCTGCCTTGTTGGTGCGCAGCGTGCGGAGTTGCCCCCTGAGGTTGGCGAGCGTTCTCTTAGACGCCTGCGAGGGGGAGTCCCTGTCCCGAGCCTCCGCTTGTTTGATCTCGCTGGCCAGGTCGGTTTCTAGCTTAAACGCCTCCCGCCTCCGTGCCACCACCAGGGAGGTAATGTGGCCCCTAATGGTGGCCTTGAAGGCATCCCAGATCGTATGGAATGGCAAATCCGGGGTATCGTTAATGGCGAAGTACGAGTCTATGGCGTCACGGATGCTAGCAACATCCTCCGGGTCCCGAAGGATACTCGGCGGGAGTACCCACCTCCGCTCACGAGTGGCATGAGCCAGCGGATCTTGCAGCAAAAGTTCCACATGCGCGTGGTCCGATAGGGAAATTTCGGAGATAGCGGCTGTCAAGGAATCTCGGGCCAATTCAAGGGAAGTAAAAAGATAATCAATACGGGAGTACGTCCTGTGGGAGTGGGAATAAAAGGAGTAGTCCCGGGTTCCCGGGTTGTGGTAGCGCCATACATCCACAAGCCCCAGGTCTGTAAACTGCGTTCTAAGGGTAGAAGACATTGCCCCCATGGCATTAAAGGAGGCCCCCGCCCGGTCCAACTCCGGGTCCCACACTAGATTGAAGTCCCCGCCCAATATCACGCAAGGGTCGCCTGGTGGGAACTGGTCTCGCAGGAGCGCTTGGAGGTATTTGTCCTGCGACTGGTTGGGCGCATACACACATCCCAAGGTGAACTTTGCACTACCCATCCGCACCGTGGCTCGGAGGAATCGCCCGTCAGCACTCTTGAAGGGTTTCGTGGGTCCCCGGCTAAAGCCAGCCCTGCAGAGGATTGCCACCCCCACCGTCTTAGTGTCAGAGGAGGCCCAGAACTGCGTGGGGTATCTAGGGTGCGCCATGCGCCTGGTGTCCCCCTTCAGAAGGTGCGTCTCCTGGAGTAGGATAATGTCAGGGGAGTGGTGCAGGAGATAGCGCCATATCTGATTCCGCTTATTAGGGGAGTTGAGCCCTTTGACATTGAGGGACAGGACCTTGAGGGGCGCGGGGATGTTCGCTGTCATCGCACTAAGGGGGGGCGGGGCGGGGCCGCGCAATCACCCATGAAGCATCCCCCCCCCGCAGACAGGGCAGTGTTCGCCTCACCTCGCCCCCGGCGTGCCAACCCCCGCAGGTCCCACCATGCCACCCCTCTGCAAGCGCGGGGAGAGAACCAGAAGAAAGGGCAGCGCGAGGGAAAAGTAGGAAGAAGAGAGAGAGAAGGAAGATAAAGGGTGTAGAGAAGAAACACAACCAAAACAGGCCAACAGGGCCATTGTACAGTGTCCCAGGTACCGGACATCCTCTACCCGAGGGTTCGGATGAACACAGGAATGTCACTTCCTACGGGACAAAGGGAGAGAGCGGAGATCTGAGTGGGTGGAATCTGGTCGTCTCGCAGCCCATCCACCCCGCTGTCACAGGGAAGTCTGGGGGTAGGTCGAGCCGGGAGGTCCTCAAGTTCAGGCCAGACTCCAAGAGGGCACCGAAGCTCGGCGAGGCGGGGCAGGGCCCGAGAAGGGCGGAGGCCACCATCCGCTCCCTCTGACCCCCATGGGGGGGGGGAATCGCAGAGGCGGCCCGCAAGGGAGGAGGGGGACCCCATCTCCAAGAACAGCAGGGCCAGGTCACCAAGGCGTGATTGGACAGGTCCAGATGCCCAGAGAACGAGTGCAGGCTCAAGGCGGCATGCGCCTCATCATTCATGTTCAGTGGTCTCCTGGGGTTGAAGGACGGTCCTCTCCCTCAGTGCCGGAGGCGAGAAGCTGGGAGGCCTGTTCCTCGCGGTCGCCCTCGAGGGAGCGAATGTGAGCGATAATGTCTTGCTTGGTCTGCGAGGCGGAGAGGCTATCCACTGGGGGGGACCGGCGGCGTTTGCGCACCGTGGACCAGTCCGGGCGCGGAGGGGCTCTCTCCGGGTGATGAGAGCGGGATGGACTGTGGTCCGGGGACTCCGTCATTTCAAGCAGTTGCGCCGCTTCTCGGTAGGACCGGAGGGCCCTGCGCTTGCCCTCCCACCTAAAGATGAGGGCAAAGGGGTGTCCCCACTGATAGGAAATGTTGAGGGCCCGGAGTCTCTCCGTGATCGGGCGGAAGACCTTCCTCCTGTGGAGTGTGGTGGGAGCCAGGTCGTGGAAGATCTGAATCTTGTGTCCTCCATAACGCAGGTCCGGGTTGTCTCTTGCCGCTTTCAGTATGGCCTCCTTCTCCGTGAAGTAGTGGAGCCTGGTGATGATGTCGGGCAGGAGGCCCGCTTTGCCCCCCGCTCCAAAGACTCGATGTGCGCGATCAAGGCGTGGTGGGGGGGTGTCGTCCTCGCCCCACACCGAGTGCAGGAGTTGGGCCACGTAGGCCATGGTATCAGTCCCCTCTTCTCCGAGTGGCACACCCCGTATGCGGAGGTTGTTTTGGCGCCCCCTGTTTTCCAGGTCCTCCTGCTTGATCTGGAGCTGGATATGCTGCTCTTCCAGGGTCGCCACCCTCTGCCAGATCTGCTCCAGGTCTTCGGTGCGGGAGTCGACCATTTTTTCCAGACCGTCAACCCGGTCGCCAAGGTCGGTGACCTCCTTGCGCAGCTCTTTGACGCACGAGTGGACCTCCGTCCTGAGGGACCCAATTTCGGATTTTAAGTCAGCCATGAAGGAGGACATGAAGGCTTGAGTCACTGGGGGGGAGTCGGCAGGCGGCAGAGGTTTCCCCCCTGATGTTGAGGGACCCCCGGAGGATGGCGGCGAGCCCGCTTTGCCCCACATGGCAGCCACCGATGCGCCCCTGGTCGTCGCTGTTGGGGGGTCCGGCTTGTTCCCCTTGCCACGGGTCATGGTCCACTCCGGGCGCCCGGGATCGGCGGGGGGGAGGGCAAGCTGTCACGCGCAGCCCCCGGTCCGCGGTGGCAGAGAGTTCAGGGGAGGTCCCACAGGTGCCCCAACGATCCAGCAACACAGGGCCCATGATCAGGGGCTCCAGACCACAAGGCAAGTGATGGCGAGGAGTGGTAGGGGTCTCCACAGGCCGGAGGCAGGGCTGGCCTGTTAACAGTCTGCAAGGCGCGCCAGGGCAGCAGGGGTCCGGTGTGCAGGGGGACTGCGTGAGAGGACGAGACGGCTCCCCACCTCCGGTCCGGCCAACCAGGGAGACAAGACGGCGTGCAGACAGGGGGAGTGGAGGAAGACTGTTCCCTGAAGACGTCCCGCGGTGACCAGGAGCCGGGTCTCGCAGGCTGAGAACCTCCGGCGGCTGCAGCAGGGCCCGGTCTCCCGTTCCCGCCAAAGTCAGGGCCTCCCCCGGGTGCAGTGCCCAAGCATCCCCACGGCCCCCCGCCAAGACACGCTAGGGCAGCAGGGTGTTCGAGGGCAGGGGGTCGCGCGGGCAAGCGAGCTGGTCTCCCGCCTCCAGATGTATCTCCAAGAGCAGCCGATCAGGGGGGCAAGATGGCGGTCGGTGCTGAAGCAAGGCCCCCCTATTGCCGGACCCCGCCAAGGACAGACAGGGGGAGGGGGCGGCGCGGAGGTTGTAGCTCACCAGGAGTGTCCCGCGGCGGATGAAAGGTCTGGAGCTGGGGCTCGTGAGGGGAGGGCCTCCGGCGTCTTCTCCGGGCCCGGCCTCTCGTTCCCGCCAAAGCCGGGGCCTCTCCTGATCTCAGCGCCCGGGCGGTCACAGCGTCCTCCGCCGGGGGCAGCCCGGTGCCAACAGTTTCGATGTGGTCGCCCAAGCAGCTACCAGGCTCCACGAAAGAAGATCCGCCGCAGGGAGGGCACAAGGAGCCTCCAGCACCTCGCCAGCATCGGTGATCAGCTCCGCTCTGGGAGAGCTGGGCCAGGTGTCTCGGCTGCAGACCCTGCAGAAAGATGGCGGCCAGGGGTCGATCGCGGAGGTCCCGGGGCTCCGGGCGTCTGCAGCGGGGTCCCCAACGGCCAGGACTCGCCTCTGGGAGATATTGTTGGCAGGGCTCGCAGCTCACAGGGGGCCCCCAGGAGGAAACCCCCCATCCCCCAGACTTCGCTAAATCAAGCTAATTATACAGCGGGGCGACGGAGCTCGCACGAGACGCGTCTGCTCACATCGCTGTCTCGGCCACGCCCCGCAAGGGTATGTTTTAAGTTTTGGGTGAAAATTGATTTTTGGGTCACAAGGGTAATTTTAGGGTGGGTAAGGGGTTTTGGGTGGCACGTGTATTTTTAGCGTTAAGGGTGGGTATGGGTTTTTGGGTGGCAACAGTAATTTTAGGATTTAGGGTGGGTATGGGATTTTGGGATTGCAAGGGTATTTTTAAGGTTTAGAGTGGGTATGGCTTTTTGGGTGGAAAGTGAATTTTTAGGGTTTAGGGTGGGTGTAGGTTTTTGGGTGGCAAATGTAATTTTAGAGTTTTGGGTGGGTAAGGGTTTTTGGGTGGCAATGGTAATTTTAGAGTGGATATATGTTTTTGGGTGGCAAGTGTATTTTTAGGGTTAAGAGTGGTATGTGTTTTTGGGTGGCAAGGGTAATTGTAGGGTGGGTGTGGGTTTTTCGGTGGCAAGGGTTATTTTAGGGTAGGTATGGTTTTTTGGAATTGCAATGGCATTTTCAGGGTTTAAGGTAGGTGTGGGTTTTTGGGTGGAAAGGGAATTTTTAGGGTTTAGAGTGGGTATAGGTTTTTGGGTTTAAAGGGAATTTTTAAAGTTTGGGGTGGGTGTAGGTTTCTGGGTATAGGGCTGTGTATATATTTATATATATATTCACTGAAAAAATCATAGGTTTCAGCCACGTTATAGTTAGGAATTAGCATTTGAAAAACCTTAGAAATTCACTGAAAAAACCATAGGTTTAGCACATGTTATAGTTAGCTGGACATTTCACTCATACAAAACCATTGAAATTCCCCCATTATAGTTTCTTCAGCTAACTATAACTCGCGCACCCGCAATGCACTGCTGATGACGTCACATATTACATCACTCATAACATGGTCAGTGACATCACTCATGACATCACTGATGACCTCTCAAATGACATCACTGATGACATCATCCAGTGAATGTGTGTCTTTCTGAAAAATAAATATTTTTTATATATGTATATCTAAAGGTCGATGGAAGAATAAATTGGTAAATAAGTGTCTGAATGGATGTTTTTTTTTGTAAAAATGATTGCATAACTGACTTATTAAGTGTATCTTAGTGAATAAATGTATTAGCAAGTAATGTTTAAATATGTAAATATCTGTATCAGTGTCTCACTTTGTCTATAAGTGGCTGCATAGGTTGGTGAGTAGCTACATGAGTGTGTATATGGGTTATTAGTTTATTTTTTGAGTATCAGTATAAGTGTCTGTATGGTTCGGTGGGGTTATTACTTAACGTATAGAAGCATGAATGAGTGCCTCACTGTTTGTATGTGTTTTGAAGACAGCATGTGTGCAGGACTGTATGGGTGGATGAGTGTGTGTATGGGTGTGTTAGTGAGTGAATGGCTGTCTCAATAGTATCTTTATGAGTAACTACATATGTTTTAATCTAGTATATGTGAGTATTGATGTATATAAGTGAGTATATGTGAGAGTGAGAGATTGGAAGAGTTCCTGTATAAATAAGTAAGTGTTTAAGTGTACCAGATTTCCTCCTGTATTATCTTTGCGCCTGGGCACAAAGATAATACAGGAGGAAATCTGGTACTCCAAAACCGCCTTGTATATATGGGAGCGTCAATGTTTGGAGATCTATACAGGCTTGTTTGCCAGCCTATATCAGTGTCAGTACTAGCGACTTGATGCGGCAAAATATTTCCCCTGAGGGTGTGATGGGAATATTGTTAAAAAGGTACAGCAGTTTAGGTAAGATATTAATTTTTACTATTGCTATCCTATCCGCCAGTGATAGCGGCAAGTGAATCCAGCTTTGGATTTTGTCTTCCAGCTTGGATATCACTACACCGTAGTTAGCACGTATGACTTCCTCTGGATCTCTATGGTACATGACCCCTAGATAGCGAATGGGATCCTGTTGCCATTCCAGCGGGTAGTCGATGTCAAAGGGAGTGGTTGTGTCCGTTAAGGGTATTATAGAAGATTTGGACCAGTTGATTGCCAGTCCTGAATGGCCCCCAAACCTAATGTATTCTCTGAGCAGATTATTCAGATGAATGTCGGGATCGCGTACATATAGCAGCATATCATCTGCGTACAGAGATATGTGCAGTGGTCTGGCCATGAATTGCAAAGCTGATGATTTGTAGTTTTGCCTCACTATGCATGCCAGTGGCTCCAGCGCCAATGCGAATAGTAAGGGAGAAAGGGGGCACCCTTGTCTGGTGCCTCGCTCCACGTTAAAGCGTGCAGAGACGTACCCATTAATCCGGACTCTGGCGCATGGTTGAGTGTACAACGGGGAGACCCAGTGGACAAATCTTTTGGGAAAACCCATCCTGTGTAAAATAGCAATCATATAACTCCACTCAATGGAGTCAAATGCCTTGGCGGCGTCAAGCATGACCGCCACGGCCTTGACAGAGGGCTGGAGGTAGTGAGACAGAGCAAACAGGGATCTTGTGTTGTGGGAAGTTGATCTTGTGGGGATAAATCCGGTCTAATCTGGAAGAACCAGATGTGTCATCAGAGGGGATAGGCGTACTGCAAGCAGTTTCGCGAGTATTTTTGAGTCCACATTAATGAGCGATAAGGGCCTGTAGGAGTCGCACTCCTCGGGGTCTTTGGATGGTTTTAAGAGGGCAATGACTAGTGCCTCACGGAGAGTAGGTGGAAGTATGGATTTCTGGAAGGAGGTGCCAAACATGTCTACCATGTAAGGCGCAAGAATGTTGGCAAAGTGTTTGTAGAATTCGTTAGTGTACCCATCGGGGCCCGGCGCCTTGCCATTAGGTAGTGACTTAATCACTGCAGTCACCTCCTCCACCGTAATAGGCATTGCTAACTGTTCCCTCTGTCCATCCGATAGCCATCCAATTGCTATATCCTGCAGGTAACTAAAAATCTCATCCTCAGGTGTGTTGGGTTGTGATTTGTAGAGTGTGCTGAAGGAGTCCACAAAACTATGTAGGATGTCTGTAGATTGTGTCTGTATTTGGCCATCCTTTGATTTAACTCGCAGTATGGACGAGTTCCCCCTCCCCTCACATATATTTCTCGCTAGTGTCCCCCCTGGTCTGCCACCCTCTCCAAAGTTCCTAGCGATGTGTTTGCGATCTAAATACTTGATTTCCGCAGTCATAAAATCGTTATGTTCAGTATGTAGGTCGTGCAGTTCTGCCAGTAGTGAAATGTCTTGTGTGTTTTCAAAAGCCAATTCTATATCTCTTATGCGAGTCTCGCAGCGCTGGATCTGGCGTCTGATCTCCTTCAAAACCCCTAGGGTGGTGCTAATGCATACCCCCCTCGTCGTGGCCCTGAAGGCTTCCCACAATAGGCCCGGATCTTCAACAACCGGTGAGTTGATCTGGAAATATTCCTTGATTGCCTTCGTTAATGTATCTGTGTAAATAGTATCGGATAGGGCTTGCGAATTGAACCTCCATTGAAATGGAGGAGGTGTATATCGTGGTATAGTGAGCCTTAACAGGACGGGGTTGTGGTCTGATAATGTGCGTGACAACACCTGCACCCCTTTACCCATAGGGCAATATCGTTCGTGCCCAACCAGTAGTCCATGTATTACAAAACAGGGTTAAACCCAATAGTCAAAGGGACCTGGGTAGTTAATTGTTATAAGCAGAGGGGTCCCCAACTGATATGGAGTTGGTAAAGGAAAAGGAAAATCAACAAGTATTTCAAAGGGTTGAAGAGAAAACAGAATCAAAAAGGTTCTGGAAATGCAGTGTTTTATTCACTATGCATCCATTTCGTCATAGTCAAGTAATTCATTTGTAAAGATCAAAATACACACTTGATTATCATTAGTTTAAGTGCCCATAGAGAAAAGGAAAAGGAAAGGGGAGGTAGTAAAGTTAACAAAAAATTTGCGACTCACTTTACATTTAGTAGAAACAAAAATACATTAAAATTCATGTATGAATTCTGAATGATCCCTATCCACAACAGGGTCATATACAATGTCCAAAATGTCTGGAACTTATTCAGAAAAATTCAAGCTCCTATAAAGCCGTACATATCATGCTGGTGATAGGAGTTGAGGGTGGGTAGAAGAACAGTCTACGTTTCGACCCAGGAATCGTTGTAGGATAGTTGATCCTTACAGAGAGGGTCTTCTTCAGGACATACGGGGGTGGGGCGATGGGCAGACCTCCTAGGGTTAAAGGGAGATTAGGGTCAAAATTTACTTCATGTAGGGCAATATGTCCCTAAGACAACCGTAGCGGGGAAAGTGGCAGGCCGCCCAGGAACAACGTTAAAAACACTGAGGACTATACATATTGTCTGTAAGGGCTGTTACCTGCTGTGTATTGCAGGTCAGAGTATGACCTGGACGGTCATGAACAGGTCGTGGGTTACGGTTTGTAGGTATCAGAGTTATATTAGTATAATAAAACAATCCATATCTGGAGAGGAACATAAGAATTCGTATGAGATTTAAAGTTGGTTACCACTATGAACAACAACATTGCTATTCACTCTTATCCATTTGTACTGAGTCATACCTTGTTTTGATGTATCAAGTAGTGCAGAGAGGGGCTACCTTTTATTTCAAAAAACGGCTTAACTAATTTCAGAGTCCGTGTGTGAAAGGACCGTATCTAAAATGAAGAAAACACGGGGGACTAATTAGGTAAATGCACTACCCCACCGTGATTGCTGTGAACAGAGGCGGATTTTAGGGACAGGGCTTACCTATGAGAACCGGTCCTGCTGAGTTGGCCGGGTGTCTCAAAGGAGCGTCTCCAGAGTGCTCGATTCGGGCCTGGAGGGGACGGGGATGGGGCGGGCTGAGTAACTTCGCCCTCCGTATCTGAAGCGATAAAGTGAGATGGCGGTTAGGTCAGGGTGACAGAGGGGCTCTCCCTGAAAGCGAGATTATTTATCACTTTATCTCTTCAGATACGGACGGCGAAGTTACTCAGCCCGCCCCATCCCCGTCCCCTCCAGGCCCGAATCGAGCACTCTGGAGACGCTCCTCTGAGACACCCGGCCAACTCAGCAGGACTAAATGTAAAGTGAGTCACAAATTTTTTGTTAACTTTACTACCTCCCCTTTCCTTTTCCTTTTCTCTATGGGCACTTAAACTAATGATAATCAAGTGTGTATTTTGATCTTTACAAATGAATTACTTGACTATGACGAAATGGATGCATAGTGAATAAAACACTGCATTTCCAGAACCTTTTTGATTCTGTTTTCTCTTCAACCCTTTGAAATACTTGTTGATTTTCCTTTTCCTTTACCAACTCCATATCAGTTGGGGACCCAACCAGTAGTCCAGGCGAGACCAGCTTCCATGAGATGCTGAGATGTGGGTGGCCCCTGTCTCGGTAGCATATCTATTCCTCCAAATATCTGTTAACGACAAATCTTTCAGCATATGTCCTATCATTGTCCGTGCTTGCTTATGCTGTTCAGATGAATTGGAGGAGCGATCCAGCCCGTCCACCAATGTTACGTTCCAATCTCCTCCACATATTAAATGCGTGTTTGTGAGTGGTTGTAAGTGGCCCCATACCTCCCTGAAAAACTCCGGTGTATCAGTATTTGGACCATAGACGTTAAGGAGTGTGATGTGCTGGCCACGCAGAGTACACAAAACTATCACGTACCTGCCATTGGGATCTTGTACAATTTTATGCGATTTGAAATTTACACCTTTCCGAATGAAAATGAGTACTCCCCAGGAGTAAGAGGAATAAGAAGCCCTATAGGTCGATTCCGCCCACCGTGTTCCCAGATGTGGGTGTGTGTTAGGTGAAAGATGGGATTCCTGCAGTAGTGCAATATCTATACCCCATCTGGTGAGGTGAGACACGCAAAAACCTGTCTTATTTTCTGTGGTTTGGCAAAGCCCCTAACAATTCAAGTGAGGAAATTCAAGTGTATTCGACCCGTATGTCCCGAACCCTGAGTCATCTAATAGGCCGTAGTGAACCTTCCATGTGCAAATCACAACCTGAGGTGCATTCTGAACCAATTGCATCATGAGTACATACACTAGCGACAGCAGTCCTCTGCCAGGGAGAACACAGTATCACGTCCAATTTCAATGTTCGTGGCCTTTCTAAACAAACCAAACCCCCAGCTCCCCCCATCCCACCCACTCCAGCAACCCCAACCTGCCGAAGCCTTAGCCCCTTGGAAAACAAATCCCACAAACCTGAAACAAACAAAGCAATACCCATACTGTGGAACTTGTGGTGGGTGTTACCCTGGTGGAGGTCCGCAAGGAGCACAACTCTGCACCCGATGCATCGGGTGTGGGCGATACTTCAAAAGCTGACATAAATGCAATTTTTGTGTCTGAGTACCCGCCATCCCCCCTCCCAACAGTGGCCGCAGTGACATGGCGCCAAGTTCAGTTCACCAACGGTCATCCAGACCTTCCCCCACATCGCAGTTCGTTCCAACCGACAATTCAGACTGCTCTGCAGCGTCCACAATATACAGCCCATCAACCCCATAGAGCCAAGGGCACCGTAAATATACATCAAAATGCATTCGTGGGTGTACATGCGTGGTGATATAGTTTGTGCGATAAAGCAGCATAGTCCTGAAACCCTCTACAGTTAAGCATTTGTGCTGGCCACAGTCCACCGGCAAGGCGCCTGTGGGGTGTGCCCACGTGCAGAATGAGGAAGGGCTATTCAGGACCCTGTGTAACTGTAGTGTTCAATGAGGAGATCCCCGATGTTTAACAGAGTAGCGTGGTCTGTACCAGTGTCATAGGTCTGTATCATCCAGACAATGCGTATTAGCCCGCAGAATATGGCCGCCCACTAGGCACCCCCAGTCTATATATCCGCAGTTGTGAGAAAAGTCATTGGGAGCGATCCGGGCCGCCACCCCGGGCATACAATGCTTGGCCGTGACAATTCGTTTGCATACCCACAGCTATTCCACAGCCACAGTTTACTGCTAGAGGTGATCCACAGAATCGTGCTCAGTTATTTCACAACCAGAGAAAGTCTTACCGTCAAGTGTTGGTGGGTCTTACCAGCGATTTTAGTCCGAGTCTTGATGCTGTTCCTCCTGTACATTGGAATTACAGTCCCGTATCACCTTTTTGACGAAGTCCTGGGCCACCTTGGGTGAGGGCAGTACAATCGCCTTTTCCTTCCACGTAACTCGGAGTCTGGCAGGATACAGCATGGAATAGCTGATGTTTAGATCCCTTAATTTCGCCTTGACTGCCGTGTATTCTTTTCTGGCCTGCTGGACCGCAACCGTATGATCCGGATGAAACTCCAGAGAGTTACCCTGGTAGGTGATTTTTCCTTTTTCACGCGCCAGTCTGAGGATGGTGTCTCTGTCCCGATAATTGAGTATTCTCGCCACTATCGGTCTTGGCGTCGCTCCTGGTGGCGGCCTAGGCGCTAGCGATCTGTGGGCCCGCTCAACAATAAAAACTGGCGACAACGCTTCTGCACCGAAGAGATCTTTGCATAGGTTTTCAATGTATAGTTCCATATGTCCGGTGTTGGTCGTCTACGGTAAACCCGTAATGCGCACATTATTGCGCCTTGAGCGCGCTTCCAAGTCTTCCTCCTTCGCCTTAATCACCTCCAGGATGCGTTCCATGCCAGTGCACTTGGCAGTTGAAGTGCGCGCTTCGTCTTCCACGGCTGATATGCGCGTTTCGGCCTCGTCCAATCGCTCACCGTGTTTCTCTTGTCTCGCAGCCATACCATCCATTCGACATGTTAGATTGTCCAGTTTGCCGTTAATGTCTTGTAAATTCGCCTGGATGGCCAGCAATATTTTCTCCATGTTGCTGTTCGGTGTCTGTTCAGCTGCGCCACTGGCGTCCGCCACTTCCTCCGAGGGTTTGTTGGATTTTTTGTTGTCGAATGAGAGCTTCGGTTGTTGTTTATCTGGCTTCCCCATTACCACAATCCGAGGCGTAGTTGTTCTGGAAGCGGGGCCCGTTGCCCTCGTGACCCTTGCGGCTGCCGCCGTGGCGTTCGCTTGAGTGGAAGACCCCGGCGATGACTGTATGCACTTGCAGACGTCAGATGTCTCGAACTGTTTGACCCAGGTCTATCCTCACCCCGCAATGTTTCAGTGTGTTGTCTGGAGGATTACAGTATTACCCCCGGCGTCCCACCAGGAAGGTTAAGTCTATAGTCCACCCTGTGTAGCAACTGGGGTTAGGGAGGGGGTAGCCGCTGCAGGTGGTCAAATCCACGCAAGAATCACTGTGGAGATGGACCCCAGTCCTTCTCGCCGTTCACACTGGGATGAGGGTTGATAAGCATAAGCGTGGGTGCAGCTCGGGAGTTTTCCGCCGCTCCTCTCTGTTCCACTGTGCCCCCATGCGTTGGTGCACTGAAGTGCAGGATGTCGTGGTGGCGGGCCGCCGTTGTCAGAGCGTCGGCGACTTGGTGGTCCTCAGTGTAGCATGTGGGGCAGGCAGGGCGCCACTGTTAGGCCGAATGCGCTGTTAGTCTCGTTAGTGTGCTGGCAATAGCGCTGGTTCCGTGGGCGCCGCCATTTTGTAGAGTGTGCGGTCAGGAGCAGCGTGTTGAGTACGCGGCGGCCCTAGTGCTCCGACGCGCCCGACAATGCACTCCGCAATCAGGAAGGAGGTGTCTTACCCGCTCGCATCCCACACCGCAGCCTCGCGGCACCCACAGAGCAAATGGCCGCCGCGATCTCAAGTCGGTCGGCGAGTCGGCAGTCCGCCATCTTGCCAGGCGCGCCGCGCCTCCCCTCGATCACTGCTAATTATCTCCTCTCCTGCGTGGGGGTATGCTGCCAATTCCACGCCTGCAGAGGCACTGTGCCCTCCCACGCCTGGGGAGCCGATCGATACGTGAAATGGTGGGGTCTGTAGCGGGGACAGATCACATTGTTGGTGATCGTCCGGCGGAGCTGTGAATCACACAGCCATTCCGCTGTGCGCCCCCTAGCGCCTCCCCAGAGAATGGAAGTTAACTAGAAAGTCAGATCAAGAGCTGGAGGGCTATAGATCAGGAGACCTTTAAAAGAATCTTAACCTGAGGAAGTAATTTTAAAAAGCAAGGCTTCACAGTCAGGTGTAGCTATTTTTGAACAAAAGGACCTTAATTCGGCCTTATGAATCAATGCCAATCCACCGCCTCTTTTTAACTGCCTATCCTATCTGAAAATACTGTAGCCCTGTGGCATCGCAATGTTAAAGTCAGAGTCTGATGAATCATCACCCCATGTTTCTGTAACAAATAGTACATCAAGGGCCAGATGTAGGTAAGTATATTTTACTGATTCATAAATACCGAATTTTACCGATTCGGTATTTATGAATCGGTAAAATAGAAGGGGGGAGATGTAGGTGAAATCGGTAATTGAATTACCGATTCTGTAACAATCGGTATTTACCGAATCGGTAAATATCGATTCGGTAATGCCCATTGATTCCTATGGGTATTGAAGCCCATAGGAAACAATGGGCATTACCGAATCGGTATTTACTGATTCGGTAAATACCGATTCCAGCAAGGGTGCAGGGGGTGTCACTTTAACACCCTCTAGCACCCCAAATACTGGCATGTGTGCCATGTGGCACACAGACATGCCCTAGGGGCATGTTTGTCTGTCACATGGCATAGGTGTGCATGCACACATGTGCATGCACACCTGGATTGGGTATTTTACCACCCAATTGGATTGGGTGGTAAAATACCGAATCTGTAAGGCCATTGGGACTCAGAAGAGTCCCACCTACATCAGGAAGTTACCGAATCGGTAAAAATATCGATTCAGTATTTTACCGATTCGGTAAATTTACCGAATCGGTAAAATAGGGCCACTACATGCCAATTACTGAATACCGGTCGGTAACGGCCGAAATCGTCCGTTACCGACCAGTATTTCGGCTCCTACATCTGGCCCCAAGTTTATAGTCTGTAATGAAATCAGCAATTCATATTTAGGTCTGACCAAGGATCTGGCATTAATAAGTGCTAGCTGTAGATCAGTATCTGTTTGATCTTTAGTCGTTAGACTTTTCAGGGGGTTAAGTGGCAAGTCCAGAAAATCTGGTAATTTACTATCACAGCCTGGATATTCGGGGTGGTCTGGTTTTGTTATGTGTTTACAGTTCAACTGATCGCATTTCTTGTGTATCGGCGAATGAACAGACAAAAGGCTCTTACCTGAATAAGAAATCATAGATTTATTTGCAGAGTGAGAGTCAGAGTTTCTGGCCCTGGGCCCGGTCCAGGCGCAAACGGGCGCAGACGGGCTTGCCTTTGGCAGGACCGCTGCATGCGTCCGCTGCGCGGCTGTTCCAGCGTGGCCCTAAATAGGAATCTCCCAAGACTGGAGCAATAACTGCGGGAAGTGGATGAGCAGAAGTGAATGCCTAGAAATGATATCTGAAATGAGGTTCTTCCCTCCGCAGCAATCCGTACAAACCGTGGCGGACCGGGGAAGCCTCAATACTCAAATGCAGGTAAAAACCAACATCACCACGAGAATTCTCAATCACGATTCAGGTATGTTGCCTGTACTTTCTGCTCATATATGCTAAGCTGTGGCATGAGTAACTGGACGTTCTCATCTACAATTTTTGCACTTGCTCTTTTTAGAACGGCTATTATCCCCGTTCTTGACACTACCTCTGAAGATCCATTCTATTGATAAGACGTATTGGTAAGCCAGCTACCCGTGGATTTTAGTAGTCTTCCTTTCAGCATGGGCATTGGTTTTATATGATCTAACTTTTCGTGTGATTCACTGCTCTCGTTGTCCCCTAGGATTCTGTGAGCTTTCCTCTATTCCACAACATCTATTCCACAACATCTATTCCACAACATCCAAGCACTTTGTTTGGATGTCACTATTGCTCTTATTTTTAGTTTAGACAATACTATTCCTCACCCTATAACATCTCAACACTTTGTTTGGATGTCACTGGTGTCTTCACATCCTTTCTAGATGGCGCACTGTTCCATCCCCTTCACGGTCTTAGCATTCTTCCAGATTCTCCGCACTTTTTTATACATTCCTAAGTCTTTCTTCTTTTCCTCTCGTCTCTTTTCTCTGGTCTTTTCTTAAATTTTATTGCTACAAATGTAACATGTTTTATGTGGTCTTTTACAAATGTTCTAAATCAAACCCACATTGTATGCCATTACAGCCCTGAGGAAGCCAATGTTTGGGTGAAACGCGTTGGCTGGTTCCATCAATAGCATATCAAGTACATCTGGAAATAAAAGACCAAAAACGGCTCAATGCTAGTGTTTGTTACTGACTGTGTACAAACTGTGTGTATATATGTGTTGCCTCTCATCTAACTAGCTCTTGTAATTATTTTTATGGTCTACGAGCAGCAGACCATTTGAAGAGGGAAATATCCATTTATTAACATAGTGACTAGTCCTGGTGGTGCAGTCTTCTAAGACCTAGCTGCTCTGTTCTGTGCAATTCAATTTTAATAACATATTGAGTAAAAGATTAAAAAAGCCTTGTCATAAACGTGATGGCTAAAATAAGTTTAAAGCCTTACGGGATCTAAATATGTGCAAAAGAGCGAGGTAGCAGCGCTTTCAAACAGTAAGAAAAGGTCAGTGAGAGCCCTGTGCAAACTGTGGCTACCTTACATAGATATTGTGCTGTCTGTTTTATTTTTGTCTCATCGGTTGACTTCATTCCTGCAGAGGTGTATACCCCGCAGACACCATGTCCTATTGCCGGTGAGCCTGTTCCCAGGAAAGTGGTCCGAGTTATGTAAGTACGGCATATGTCATGAGTTTTGAGTGTATGCTCCCTCTGGTTTTCCTGTCCCTTTACCTATCAGGTAAGCATGATAGGTTCCATAGATGTTTTTAGGCTGATTACGTAGTGGGAGTAATTTGTTATATGCCTTGGACTGTTTATTGCAATAAGTTGTGTTTCTGTGCCATGCTTCCACTGTAGGCACTAGGCCTTTGGTCCATCTCATTGCTATACAATGTTTGGCCAACAGCAATCCCATTGCTATTAGTCTACAGTGTGTTTTCCCAATTTCTTTAGTGTACTCTAATAGAGCCATAATGGGGTCCACTTCTAGGATGATGCCTGTTATACTACCTAATTCCTGGAATATCGCCACCCAAAAAGTAAATATCTCACGACAGTGCCAGGCAACATGTGTGAAGTTAACTGTTTGCTCAGTACATCTATGGCAAGCCTCTGTACTTTGAAGCCCATACCTGTGTAACCTCTCAGGCTTGTAGTAGATCCTGTTAATGTACATTAACTGTATTAGCCTACGTCGCCCATTTAGTGATATCTTCTTGATCATAACCCAGCAATATCTCCAGCTTTTGTCATCTATATTTATGCCCAATTTCCTTTGCCACTTTTGTCTCACTTTTGTAATGGCTGGTCTGCAAGCCTCCTGTGCAGCCGAGTACAGCCTAGTAACTAGCTTGTTGGGCTCCCCTTCTTTTATTATGGAGGATGGTGCCGGCATGTCAGGGGGTTCTAGCATATCGTCTTATAAAATGGCGCGCAGTGAATGTCAAATCCCAAAATAAAATAAAATGGAAATGGGTCATGATTGCAGGGGATCCGCCTATGCTCTTCGCGTTTCCCAACTCATCACAGGGACATGTAATTAGGGTTTCAGCCCAGCCATTTATGCTGGGGAAGCTCACCAGACGATAGAAAATGTCTAATCTGAAATGAGTTAAAACAAACCTGTGACCGGCCCGGCATTGTGTGCAAATTTGATATATGCTTGCATTTCGAAGATGAACAATATCATTTGATTTTTAAACACACTGGGTTCAGATGTCAATCTTAGGTTCTCAGTGATAAGCAGACCCTTTTTTAATTTCTTTCTACTGACACACAAATGTTTCTGGGAGATCGAAATATTCAATATGTACCAAGTTCATACACAATTTTGAGATCTAATTCAACCATAAGATTTCAGTAAATGAGACCAGTCTAAGACAGTCCCTAATTACCTTGCAGTTTAAAACGGTGTAGTTGTTGTTCCAAATCTTATGCCAAAGACAAATTGGCTGGTTTATGGCTGTATGAGATTGGAAGTGGGCCCCAAGTTCATAGTGGCAAATACATGTGGAACAGCTCCTGGGCATTGAGAGGAGACTTTAAAAAAAGTAGTTTTCCACAGGTTGAAGAGGTTGAGTATTGCTGTATCCCCAAACTCCCACCCCATACAGTGCTGTTGACCAACACTTTGCTTTGTAGGTGATTTAACGTTTGGTTCAGGGGCTTCTTGCCAAGTTTAGTCATAAAATTAGTCAGGGCTGTTATGGATTTCATAAAAGAAAGCTTCCTAGCGTTAATTGCTTTCTTCCATGATCTAGGCTTCTCAAAAACAAAACACCCAAATAAGAGAATGAGGAAATAAAATTAATCTTTGTTCCACCATTCATGAGATCACAACACTTCGCTGATCTCTTACTGCATTTCATTATGTAAGTTTTGTTTAGAATAACCAATAGACCTAGATCCTGCACATAGTCGACAAAGCAGGTGAGTATCCTTTGTAATTCTAGGGGAGTACAAGCCATAAGTACGGCATCATCCACATAGAGAAGGGCCGGAATTTTAATGATGGCCAAATTGTGAGAAGTTATTGATCTTCTCCGCTAAGAAGGTAGCCAAGCTGTTAATGCATATAGTAAACAGGAAGGGAGCTAGGACGGAGCTCTCTCTAGCTCCTCTTTCTATGCCAAATGAACGGATGCATTCCCCATTAAGGCCACACCGTAACCTGGCCCTATTCACCCAATACAACTCCCTTAGAACCTGTATAATATGTGGGTCTACACCAAGGTCTGTATATATAAGCCACAGTTTGACATGCAGAATGAAGTCATATGCATTTAATAGTTCAACAGAGGCTAGAAAGATGTGACCCCCTTTTAATCAGAGTGTATTTTCCTACAAAGAGGTTAATCAGAGTGTATTTTCCTGCAAAGAGGTTGAGGTATGTTCAACTGTCCATAAACCACTACGGAAGCCATTGGAGGTTGGAAAGAATCTCATTGTTTTCGGCCTATTGTTCTAGTCTGTTCACAATAATGAGACCTACCACTTTCACCAAAGAATCAAGAAGTGAGATTGGACTAGGTATGGGCGAGTTTTGCGAATCTCGCGTTCGCGAATTTTGCGGATTTGCGAACTCGCAATCCGCAAAATCCCCGAATTCTCGCAAATTTGCGGATTTTTTTTTATGTTCGCACGTGTTTCTGCAAGTTCGCGAGGGTTTTGTACAATTTCGCAAATTGCGAAATTGTACAAAACGCGTGCGAACTTGCAGATACCCGTGCAAACACAATGTGCCCAGTAGGGTATGTGCCTCTTGTGTGAATAAAAGGTCAGAGAAAGATCAGTTCAGCAGATGAAGAGAAAGAAGCTCCTGGTCACAGGAACAGCACGGGTATTGCGCTTGTGAAAGTCAAGGATGCAAAGCCTATCCAGCATCACAGCTGATTTTCCACCGTAGATTTGGGAAGAAGGCACACCTGTCCAGCCTCGACGACGCTCACGATTGTTTTTGGGCTAATGAATGAGTCACTGAATTTGAGCATCAACTAGTTCGAGCGACCATGTGTGTGTTACTATGCAATCGCCCCGAAGGGCGCAGGGGTCCCTTGAGTGAGCTGCAGACCTGTGCCCAGCCATGCAACTATTTTACAATGGCGCCAGCAAGCTGCCAGCGCCGTTGTAAAATAGTTGCAAAGTTAGCTTGCACGGGAAGCACTTAGATAAAATAAAGCAGCACCTGCTTCTTTTTATCTAGTGGTTCCTGTGCAAGCTAACTTTGTAACTATTTTACAACGGCGCTGACAGCTTGCTGGCGCCATTGTAAAATAGTTGCATGAGTGGGGGTTCAACTTTTGAACCCGTTACGTTCGCGGATTTTGTTTTGCGGATTTTGCGGGAACTCCGCAAAATTCGCGGATTGCGGATTTCCCAAAAATCCGCAAAATCCGCGAGAGTAACGGATTTCCCGCTCACACTTAGATTGGACGTCCGCAGCCTGGGTTTGAATGATCACCTTGCTTATGGGAAACAGCCTTTACAATGAAGGCTGAACAACGAGATGTCTTTACAACGAAGGCAGAACAACAACGTCTTTACCACAAATGTTTTTCCAACTATTTTTTCCAATGATTATTCCTTTACCACGAATGCCTTTACAACGAATTTAGTTGTAAATGTATTAAAGGTAAAGTCATACTCGTAATTTAAAAAAAAATTAAATGTACCTATTTTGGTAAGTATTAAACATAAGTATTATGTGTATTTATATATATATATATATATATATATATATATATATATATATATATATATATATATATATATATATATATATATATATATATATATATATATATATATATATATATATATATATATATATAGTAGCAAGTCTATTTATAAGGGTTTAGGGTGAGTATGTGTTTTTGGGTGGCAAGGGTATTTTTAAGGTTTAGGGAGGGTGTGGGTTTTTGGGTGGCAAGGGTAATTTTAGTGTGGATATGGGTTTCTTGGTGGCAAGGGTATGTTTTAAGTTTTGGGTGAAAATTGATTTTTGGGTCACTAGGGTAATTTTAGGGTGGGTAAGGGGTTTTGGGTGGCACGTGTATTTTTAGGGTTAAGGGTGGGTATGGGTTTTTGGGGGGCACCAGTAATTGATGTGATGAGTGATGTCACTGACCATGTCATGAGTGATGTAATATGTGACGTCATCAGCAGTGCATTGCGGGTGCGCGAGTTATAGTTAGCTGAACTAACTATAACGGGGGAATTTCAATAGTTTTGTATGAGTGAAATGTCCAGCTAACTATAACATGTATTAAACCTATGGTTTTTTCAGTGAATTTCTAAGGTTTTTTAGATGCTAATTCCTAACTATAACGTGGATGAAACCTATGTTTTTTTTTCAGTGAATTTCTAAGGTTTTTTAAATGCTAATTCCTACCTATACCGTGCCTGAAACCTATGGTTTTTTCAGTGAATTTCAAAGGTTTTGTAAATGATAATTTTAAAATGTATTAATTATTATATTTCTTTCTTTTTATAGTAATTTCCTACATTTTGTATTATAAATACGTATATATATTTTATTTTTAAAGTTACATTTCATACTTTTAATGTAAAATAATAACAAAAGTAAATTAAAAAAGAATGCACTGCTAGTGAAACTGCTTGGGTGACTTTGTAAGTGTTTGTTAGGGGCATATTTAAAACACCCTTGTGCCTCTTTTACATCGTCGTTGCATCACTTTTCTGATGAAGCAGTGGTGCAAAAGATGCGCCATGGTATGTGGTATTTAGAATGTGACCCTAAAGATCCAGGTACCACCCCCTGAGCAAGCCTATAGGATCAGAATATTTCTACCCTGCCCCCTTTCCTTATTTCTCAACCTTGTTTTACTGTTTTCTTGTGACTCGGTTCTCGCGACAAACAAGATGGCTGCCAACACTTCCTGGTTTGGAGTGTTGACAGCCAATCAGCATGCAGCTCGTGCTCGTAATTGTACGAATTTCTGTATGCGTATCCCGCGATTTTTCTTTAAAAATAAATAAATAAATAAATAGAGTCTAAACATCCATGTACGACCCCCTGAGCAAGACTGTACAGTCACGATGTTTCTAGCCTGCCCCCTTTCCTTATTTCTCAACTTTGTTTTACTGTTTTTTTGTGACTCGGTTCTACCGAAGCACAAGATGGCCGCCAACACTTCCTGGTTTCGAGTGTTGACAGACAGTTGACAGCCAATCAGCATGCAGCTCGCGCTCGTAATTGAACGTATCTCTGTCCGCGTGTAGAACTCTGTCTCTAGATATCGCTATGATTTTACTTGTGCCTCGTTAGCAGTTTCTAAGTTCATTTGTTCTAAAACTTCAACATAATTTAATACTTCCAGAAAATCTCCATTAAAGCTTTTGTCTTCGAAATCACACCTCATGTCTCCAGCACTAATTTCCCCTTCTTCACTCTCATTGCCTGTGACAGATACGATTAACTCTTCAATTATACTCAAGATAATATCCAAAATCTCCTCAGTATGAGCCTGTTCTCTTTCCATAATTTTTCCTTTATGTTCTTGCTCCTTCTATAAAAATATAAACAGGTAATTTTATCACTTTTCATAAGATATAATACAAAACTACAGTTTTCACCTATTTTGGCCAACAAAAAATACTATATAAATACTATTATCTAATAACATTCCATTATTAGAGTTTTACTCCTTTGCAAAGCTATATAAATATAATTACATATAAGAATATCCTGTTCTTAGCTGTTCTTAAATTTCAAAAACCAGTCACTCCTTATGACTATAGGAAAAGACTCAGGCTATTATACTAAAATACACTACCAAAAAATGTAGAATATATCTATTCACCTTACCCATTCCAAAATAATAAATGTGTTTTAGTAAAATGCAAAAGATACTATTCATTGTCCAGAATAACACTGTGTATCTGTGTATATTTAGACTTCATTATCACACTACTTTTTGAATACTTCATGTCTTTACTCTATCTCTATTCCTCATCTATAACTTAATCTAACCCTACTAATTACCTACCTCTTCAACTTTCGAACTAGCCTCTCCTCTAGTATTTATCTGCAACCTTGTAGCTTGCGGTTCATTATTTTTCTCACTGCTTATAACCTATAATTACATAACATTCATTAACCTAGGCCTCTCAGTTTATTATCCAATTTGTATATTATTAATTTCCTTGTGTTCTTATACTAACCTTTCTTTATGCTGTTGCTTGTTATCTATTCTGTCAATCCTTGAATATCTTGTGTTTTTCACTAACATTCCTTCTTAATTCAACATTGTTTCTAGTATTCCTTACTCAATGTGTTCTTTTCCCTTCGACCTTGCTTATCACAAATTTTATTGTTTCTCGTTTTACGTTACAGATAATACATCAAGTGAATATATTCAATACTCTCTATAATGTCAGGTAAGTTTAGTCACTCAGTAACTTGTCATACAATTATTTTCCAAGAATATACCTTTCTCAACTATAAGGTATCACTTATGTTTCTTGTATGGTTTCTTATTCTCTCTATGCTCTTCAGATGCTGAACACGACTGAGTCCGTCTGCCCTGAAGGAGCCACGACAGGAAAATCAACCGATGTGTAATGTGGGCTTCTTCCAACTTGGAAGCTGAATTCTAGTTGCGGACAGGATAACTAAGGTAAGTTTAACCGGGAACCTTCTTTAACTCTCTCAGAAATATTTGTGCTTTCTCTTCAGGAATATCTATTGAGCATTTGAAAACGGGTCTGAACTCAGGAACGTCGTAGGTGAAGTGTGCACTCGTTATGGAGCGCACGCCTCACCAAGGATTCCCCACAGGTGTGTGCTAAATGACTAGACCACCACTGTGTCTTACCTCGAGGTGGCCATCTTAGAATTCCTCTGTTCTACTAAAGCACTCCAAGTATGTTTCTTTGCCGATTCTTCATCTCTCCTGCAGCAGCTAGGGTTTAGATAAGTTATTATCATATCCACTGATTGATGAGGGGTTCTGACAGGTACACCCAGTATATAATTTTTTGAAATAGCCTTAAAAGATACAAACCATCTTTACACACTTACCTTCTCATCCATGTTTTGTTACTTGAGCTCGTTTGAAGCACATTCCATGGACCATTTTCAGCAGCTACTTGTACTTACCTTAAGCATATTAAATAATAAAAAAATTATATATTATAAAATTACCATCTGTGGAAGACACAAAAAAATACAGTTACAATATATCTTTTACAACACAAAATATTTTGTAAAGTATTACATTTGCCTTTTTTGCTGTTCTCAGAAAATATTGAATTTCACTACAAACAGTGAGTTCAATAGTCAGACCCCCCAGGATATAGTGGCATGGATTAGCAAATTTAGCGGCACAAATATGGAAATTTAGCAGCACAAATATGGAAATTTATCGGCATTTTTGCGGCACCATATTTTACTCACAATCATTCATTTTCAGCTTTAAAACAATGGAAACTGTTTTAGCAGAGTGTTCCACCTTGAAATAGGCCTTGATGTGATGTCATTTCCTGTGATGTCCCTTCCACTACTCCTAGCATTTTAGTGAAATAAAGCCCATGCTCTAGTTGGCCATGTTACCCCCTCACCTTCCATGTCTAATGTGCCTGCATTTAAAATATATCTTGATGTGTTGAGACAACTCATACTTTCATATATTAAAGCAACTTCTGAATGTGAAAGTAAACAACTAAAACATTGCACACTGTAAAGAAATAGAAACATACATCGAATTGAGAGTATGCATCAGGGATTATTTTTGTGCTGCAGAAGGAGGAGCTAGCTCCTGTTGATAATAATTGGAATGGAATGAGTACCTTATGTGATTTGCAAACCGAAGCCTTACCAGTTGGATGGAAAGACACACAGCTTAGGAGGAGGAGCTACATGCATGCGAGCTGCAGGAGCTGCCAACGCTACTGAAAACGCCAACCTCACGCCGCCCTGCCCCAGTGCCTTGCTGCCCATCCATTGCCGTTCACCGCTCACCCCTTCCAGGCTCCATTGAGTCATGAGATGACATGCAGCAGGTGTCTAGCCGACAATGGAGCCCGCCATATCAGGCATATTCTGCCATCGCCCTCACACCTGCGGACAGTGGTTCCAGTAAGGCCGGGTGTCCAGCGGCGGTTTGCCGAGGCTGCAGTTCTGGGCGCGGAAGACTTAGGCCCCACAGCATTTGAGAAAGTACCTGGTTGTAGATGCGGCCCAACCAGATTCAGGTGCGGCTTGCCACACAAAAGATTTGGGAACATGAGATAATTTGTTTCCAGGAGACCTGGTTGGCAGGTGATCCGATCCACCAAAGTGGGTTTATGCAGTTTACTAAAGGAGGACCTAAAATAGGTCCTGACGGATAAGATTTTATACTCACTAGTCAAAATGAGCCGCCCTCTCTTGTTCTAAAACCGACATCAAGATCCCACAACTTATCACAGCAAAAACACGCACCAAAATCAAGAATGGATGCAATTTAATAATGAAATGAAATAGTCCAAAATCAGGAATGGATGTAATTTAATAATGAAATGAAATAGTCCAAAATCAGGAATGGATGCTTATTGTTGACATTTTCTTGAGTCTACGGAGCATGGACTTCGGCTGTACTGTAGAGTTGGGGTTCCTAGTGCTGGGATACTTCAGGGTGACTATGCGCTCTACAAAAATAAATAATAATAAATAATAATAATAATAATAATAATGGATGTACTGTTTTGTGCAGGCCACCTCTGCCCTTTCTCCTCTGTGTACCCACGCTGATTCATTGTTGGTTCTTGCATTCATTCGCTGCGTGCCCCACTTTTGTTTTCATTTCTGAACTTTACTGTGAGCTGTATTTTATCCTGCTACTTATTGAAACACGGTCTGTAGTGGCATAGCTGCCAAGGTTTCTCAGATTGATATATGTGACAGTTTTGTAATATCACCACATTCGTTTGCATCAGTCTTTTAGAGTTTTTTCGTTACTCAAATGGGCCTTGTTTCTGATATTTTTGTTTCCCTGATCTTCATTGCTTGATTTTTTTCATCGCAGGAAACTGTCACTCCTAGTCGTTGAATTGTCACTCATAATTACATTGAAAATATGAATATGTCACACATAGCAATCTGAAACCTTGGCAGCTATGCTCAGAAAGCCTCATCCTTCACCACAAGCACGTGATCTGCCCAGAATCACAGGAGCCGCATCGAGGCTCGAACCTAAAAAGACAGGTTGTGGCCCAGCCAGCGCAACCTGCAGGCAGAGGGGACAGCATACTCTCTCCCTGCAAAGAAGAGGGTAAAAACCTTAAACAAATTGCTTCCTCACTATTTAACTGGGGAGGGAAGCATAGGAGGCAACCCGGGACAAGCACAGCTCTGCAGCGACTCCAGGAGAGAGGAACCCACGCGCCTGGTACCCCGGGCTGTCTCCCCTCTCATGCATGACCAGGCCTGCAGTAAAAGCCAGGAGCAGCACCCGGGGTCCAATCACGTGGTGTCGCCTGAGACCCGGAGTCCAGTCTGAAGGCAGCTCAGCAGCATCCCCGGCCATGAGCAACACCCACACTCCCCACAATCCTTTGCGTCATATCTACAGACAGCCCCACATGGAACTTCTTTTTCATTTTTGTGGATTAAAAATAACGTATTGATTCATATGTAGTACAGTATGCTGAGCCAGCCAGCGCACATTACTATCACTGCACTGTTGATAATTTTGAAGGTCATGGGAGAGAACAAGAACTGCGAGGCATAATGGCAGCAGCATCCGTGTTGAATCAACCGCGTCTCCCTTTCTTACACTAAGATTCAGAGACATGTGCCCTTAAATAAACTATATACTATCTGGATTTCGCGGGCACTTTTGTAAAAATACCGCGATTTTTACAAAAGTGCCGATTTTCGCGGGCACTTTTGTAAAAATCGCGGCATTTTTACAAAAGTGCCAATTTCGCGGCAAACCCCGAAATCGCGAAATCCTGGAGGGTCTGAAAAGTACTCATCATATAACAGCGGGCAAAAAAAAAGACAATCAATAAGATTATCTTAAAAAAACCCATTCAACATTCTCAATAACAATCTAAAAAATAGAAATAAAACATATCTTAAATGTTTTTCTCTAAGAGCAATTTCTTACATAAATATGAGACATCTCAAACAATCATAACATTACAAAACATTATGATTAATTTTATAAACTGTAAATAATATTACTTACAAATATATGCTGACAAAATATATAACAAGTCCTTTGTGGTTTCGCCTACTATTCCACACGGCCAAATAGTATGCATCAAATTCTTAGTTTGCTAATTGTTCAATAGTAATCCTGAGCCTCTGCCTCCCAGCCTTCTGATCTAAAACCACCGACACCATTTTCTCCGTCTCCCAGTGCTCATCCCTCAGCCTGACGCTATTCAACATCTACATGGCCACCCTCACACAAGTGACCCGTCATCACAACCTCAACATCATCTCCTACATCAACGACACCAAGCTCATCCTCTTCCTCACAAAGAATCCACATACCACCAAAAGCAACCTCCACGACACAATGAAGGACATCACCAACTACATAAAGAGCAGCTCTCTAAACATGAAAACGCACAAAACGAAAGTAATCATCCTCAGACCCACCCCCTCAGCCTGGGAAGACTCCTGCAAGCTCACTACACTGTGGACACTACCAACACCTACCAACCATATCCACAACCTAGGATTCATCCTAAACTTCTCCCTCTCCATGTGTAGGCAAGTCTACACCGTCTCCTTGTACTGCCATAACACCCTCCACATGCTCCGCAACGTTTACAAGTGGATCCTTACCAAAAGAAGAAGAACAGTAACACAGTCCCTCATCAGCAGCAGACTACACTGTGGCAAAACACTCTACACATGAATTCCAGCCAAACACCTACAACAACTACAACAAATCCAAAAGACCACCACCTGACTGATTATCAGTCACCACCTAATACACGTACACTGTCTCAATATCAACAAGAGGGTCACCTTCAACCTGCTCACCCTCACTTACAAAATACTCTACAACACCAGACTAATGTACCTTAACACCAGTAATCCTAAAAAGGCCAAATTTGGAACTTACAATTTTGGCTTTAAAAATATTAGGTAAGAATTTGGTAACTCTTTAGGCAAACGTTGCTTAAAAACGAATTGACTATCATTACAATGTATCCAACCTTTCAGACATTTTAAATAAACAGTGTAATGTCCAAATGTTGTAGAAGGTCCATCATGAAAAATAAATGTAACAGCTACAAAAGTTCTTCCTGATATTGAAACTTGCCCAGCTACAAAATTTTAAATTAAAGTTTCCAATTTTCTTCCATCAGCTCTACATTGTTGCAACATTAAAATTACATACTGTCCATATCTTTGTATAAACAATGTTGATGACATTTCTGATTTACATTGGCTACACTCCATGCTTTGAGTTGCTCCTCTAATTAGATTGTTAAAAGACACTGATTCCCAGCCAGGTAACGTCAAATATATGGATCTTTCAGTGTCTATGTTAGTGCTACATGTAAACAAACAATTTTCACAATCATGTTGCCATTTATAAGAAAGGCCAAAAAGGTTTTCAATATCTATACCTTCATCTTCCAGTACACCAAGCATAAACATTAAAAATTCCTGACAATCTTGCTGAATATTCTGCGTAAATTGACTAGAATAAGAACATATGTCCAAAACATTTCGAATATCAGAAACACTTTGTATTTTACTTTTATCACTACTACATTTCTCATAAACAGAATACAACATTGAACAGAATCTTTCGTCCCGATTTTCAACAAGTTGCTGTTGCAAACTTTCAAGAACAAAAACAACATTAACAACTACATTAGCATAGCAGTTGACACCACAACTATTTTCAAACCGATAACCAACATTCTCTTCAACACTGTCCTTTTTCTGTTTGCTTGCAAGCACAACTTCATCTTGTTTTTTTTCTTTCTCTACAGTTTCACTACAGATATTCTCAAATCTCTTTTTTCAATCTACTACACGCTTTTCAAATACTGGATATTGACCTAAATTGGGTACATATTCTCTTCTTAACCTATTATACTCTTTCACACAATTTGCATCTGCACTAACTTTTGTCTCATCAAAATCAATCAAGTACAATCCAGATAAAGTTCTGACTCGAGACAAAGCAACATATGTTATCCCCTTTTTAAACACAGTACTTCCAATATTCACTAAAGCACTATCTACACTTAAACCTTGAGATTTATGAATGGTCACCGCATATGCCAAACAAACAGGAAACTGTTTTCTGCGTACATACAAATCTTTTACAAGCAAAAACCTAGATGAACAACGACTACATTGTTGTACTTCGGCAATTTCATCAAATTTGATTTTCAAAAATTCAATCCCATCTCTATTTACATAATTATCAAAATCAACAATTTTACCCATTGCTCCATTACCTTTTTCCACATTCAAATTACGTCGTAAAATTACCCTACAGTTTACACATGCATACAAATTCTTTTCTAAACCTGCAGTTTTACATATAGATTTCTCTAAAGAATCCAATTTCCTCTTCAACTTTTCATTCAAAATAATAGTGATTCCTTCATGTTCTATTTTATCAATACCCTCCAATTTTATAATTTCTTCATTTTCCAACTTTAACATTTCTTCATTAAATATAGAACATTCACGTAGTGTTGGCATTAAGCAGATTACAGATTGATTTTCTGCAATTCTCATGTATATTTTCTCTGGGACAATATTTTCATTTGGAAACAAATTCTAAAGTAATCGTCTCTGTAAAGCTTGCTTGCCATGTTCAGTAATTTTTCCAATTCTTATATCTTGAAGAATAGTTCCATAGTCAGCATCATTTGCCTGTTGCATATTTGTAATAAGTTCCTTATACTCAAAATATGACCAAATGTTTACATTTCCAATGCTCCCCAAAGACTTTCTGGTATCTTCATGCGACAGTGTTTTAAACACTGGCTGTCCTTTTACAGAAGTAAGTTGTAGAATATCTCCAAAAACTATGACGAGTTTTCCTCCAAATAATACGTCATTCTCTGTTTTAAGAATTTGCTGCATTCTTAAATGCACAAAAGCAAGCATTACGTTTGATACCATGCTTACCTCATCAATATTGAGAAGTTTCATTTTCCTCAAGGCTCTTGAAACTTCATAAGAAGCTTCTCCAGATAGCTTATCTCTCTATTACACCTTTCTGACAAACATTTCATTTTTTTATATCGCTACTCATAGTTTACTCACTCAGTTCTGTGATCTGCAAGGTACAATTTCTTTGAAGGAGGCACATTAACCCTCTGCGCTGTGTGGGTGGCCATGTGAGTGCACGTGAGAGATGCGACAGTGTGAGAGTTGGGTAAGAGGAGTGGCTGCAGGGTGAGTGAGGTGACCATATGAATTTAGGTGTGGATGTAAGTGCAGAGTGGGATGAATTAATGCACGGTTAGTGATGGTCTTGTTTGAGTGAGATTGCAGATTGAGCAGTGATGGGGACAGGTGAGTGAATTATCACATGAGTGCAGGGTGAGTAGTGTGCTTGTGTGACTGCAGGATGAGGTACAGGGTGAATAGCGCAAGTGAATTGTGAGTGCAGAGTGGTCACTGTGAGTGCAGAGTGAGCGGGTGAATGGGGTGAGTGCATGGTGATTAGTGTGAGTGCATTGTGATCATTGTGAGTGCAGGGTGAGCGTGAAAGTGAAGGGCGAGAATGAGGAGTGAGTTGTCTGAATGCAGGGTGCATTCCTAGATACTTGAAGTAACTCAGCATGTTATTGACGGCGGCGTAGGGGTTCAGATATAAGTGAAACTATTTCTATTATGGCATTAATCAGGGATCGAGGGTGGAGAAAATAAATAATGTGCTGGTTCAGCAACAAACTTCCAGTCTTATGATTAGGGTTGCCAGCTCATTTTTTTGATGTCCCAGACGGTACAAAAATAAGCAGTCATCTAAAGCTGTATTTTCAGCACTTATCTGTATATACTTTGAACAACAAATATAACTAGAAAGCACTTTTAATTGATTGTGTTCTAGGGTGCCTTAATGATCCATGACTGATAATCAAAGGGAACAAAGAGAGAAAAGTCACATTGTAGATGAATACATACTTTTTTATTTATAACCCTATTTAGTGTCAAGACGAGGTCTTTGCAGGCTCGTTAAACAAACATGGCTGGCATTTTTCTTTTGGAAACTCTACTTTATATTTCTTTTTATGAAATGCATGTAAAATGCAAATGTAAGGAATAGGCAGAGTGGGGGCACAGGGGGTACTGAAACCAGAAACAATTAAGCCTCCGTAACCAGTTTAAAATGGTGTGTAAATATGCAAATGGTCTTTAAAGACCTGTGAAAAACTCGGGTGTGCCGGAGATAAGACTCCAGACACTGCCCAGCTGAGCCCACAGCTGCAGCAGCATGGGCTGAGACACACAACATTGGCGGCTTGGAGCCCTTTCAGCCCTATAGGGGTTGCGTGCCTGCTGCCAGTGATGGTATGTATCGCAACTCAGTAATTAGCATGGATCACTTCCTCCCTACCCCAAGATATTCTTATACCCAGATAAGATATTTGAGGTCTTCAGTCCACCATTGTAATTGATAATTTGGGATATAGGGAGCTGTGACTCGTGTGAGAGGGAAGAGCAGCGATTTCTCCCATTTGATTTGAATTCCTGGTAACCCTTGACAAACTCCCTCAATATACCATTAAGGCTCAAATGGGGATCCCTAAGATAGAGCGTAATATCATCCACATATAAAGAAATTAAAAGATGCAAACTGGGGTATCATAATAAAAAATCATGGTGAGAATGTCTCAGCTTGGAGGCCGGGGGCTCAACATCCGGGGCAAAAAGTAGGGAAGAGAGCAGGCATCCCTGTCTAATAGATCTCATAATCACAAAGGTGTCAGAGATCACCCCATTGATCCAGACCTTAGCCTTAAGATTGTAGTAGAGTAACTTGATCCAGGAAATAAATGTGCGTGGAAAGCCCATCCTACCAAGGACATACTGCAGATAATCCCATGCTAGGGAATCAAAGACTTTGGTGGCATCCAAAAATACGGCCCCCGTAGCAACTTTCGGTCGATGTCCTTCAGGCCTGCAAATAACGTGCACAGGTTATGCGAGGTAGAGCGCCCAGGTATGAATCCCAATGGATGGGATGTCAAAAGAGTTAGCCTGTTCGCTAATAATTTTGCCAATATGTAGGCATCACAATTAATGAAGGAGAGTGGTCTGTATGACTCACACCAGTTTGGGGGCTTTCCAGGCTTCGGTAAAATTATGATTAAGGCCTTGTGAATGGTCATGGGGAGCTTTTCCACCTGTCGCACTTCCCTGAAAATGGTGGGCAATATTAGGGCCAGAATGTCAAATATGTATTTTATAACCCAATAGAAAAGTGTTCCTAAAGGAATCATTCAAAACCTATTTTGTAATTATGGATTCGTCACAGCAGTGAACATAAATTGTTCAAGAGGAATACTTATAGTGTATTAGTTCTTTTATTGAATAATATTCATCTTAAATTGTATGAATATGTGTATACATCATATGTCCATCCACCTTTGGCAACATAACAATGTACTACTTCCACAGTTTCTCTAATTATGCAGTACCGTAAGACACTTTTGTACAGGATATGGTTAGCATGTGCATATCTACCATACATACATTAATGTTGCAAATATATATACAAAATTACAGTTCCGTCATTGGTGATACTGTTTACAAAAAAGTGTCGTATTGTCGACGTTTCGGTCTCTTATAGTACAATTCATCAAGACCATCATCAGGACCTGTATGCTCTGCCCAGCATCTATGGCCCAGCGTCAGTCTCTTGGGGAGTTAGGCGGTTGTCAAACTGAAGTTTTGACTAACAACCCTCAGCTTAACCCATAGTTGTGCAATAGGTGTTGGGTTAGAATGCACCACAGTCCAAAGATGGAGCGGGGCATATCGGTACTCCAAGGTAAGACGAATCTGCCTCTCCCCCAATATAACTCATGCCATGAAGGGGCACGAGCTGACCCACAGCTTTAAGGAGAGATGCAATGATGACTTTTGCTGGCAGACATAGTGGGGTGTCTCCGCAGGGAGGGTGAAATGCAAACAGGGCACCATGGGAAGACCCACAGTGCAATGTTAGGAACTCACAGGAATACCTCAATGGAATGTGCATGCATACAGCCTCCCAGAATAGGGAATGGAGCCTTGTCACCCCCACGGTGGCACTCCCAGGCTCACTGTCAAATGTTCTGGACTGCCGCTGGGGACGCACTCTCCTGCCCCCTGAGCCACAGCGCTTGAGTCAAGCTTCTAGGGTCAGTGTCAGCCGGGCCGAGCGGCAGTGTGGCCACCAGCAGGAAGGCAGGTTGACTCGCCCGCTTTGGTTCCACGGCTCTCCTATGATCATGTTGCCACGAAGGACATACACACAGCCTGTTCCACGAGAAACCATGCTGCTTTCCAGGTTCAAATCAGGTAGGAATGTGGGCCAAGGTTGGTATTGTCACACGCTTCAAGGCCACAAGATCAGGCCCCCAGGGCCATGCCTTGGTAGGCCTCAGCATCGCTAGGCTTCAATTGCCCTTGGACAATTACAGGGCCACCGACCCAAACAAAATCCCCTTCCATATTACCCAGTCCACACTGGAAAGCATGTTTATTTATTTGTGTTTTATAGAGGGCGGACTTGACCCGCTTTACAGGGGTTAACAGATTGTATACAAATAAGTCTTATGTTGGAGGGTAGAACATTTGGGATAAAAACAAGTACAAACATTTTACAAGAACGAAGGTCCATGAATATAAGGGTGGAGTGCCCGGAGGTGCCGGGTGGGTAGCATCTGGTCAGTCCATTGTGTCGTAGTAATAGAATAAAAACAAGGTCACTGAAGGTGAGTGCAATGCAAGAATTAGGAGAATAATTTTCCCTTTAGGAAGGTTTTGGCTTCCTTTTAAAATGTGCCAGAGACAGAATTCTTCTAATGGCGGGCGGGGATGAGTTCAATATTCTTGGTGAGGCCCCAGAGAATGCACAGTTATAGGTTTTTTATTTCCGAAAGCGCGGAGGCTGGAGCAAAAGTTCTCTCGAGGACCGTGAGTTTCTGGCTCCTCTGGACACCACGAGCTTCTGGACGAGAAATACAAGGGATTTAGCGTATAGAGCCTTGTGAGTGACACATGCCAGTTTAAGTTGGATTCTAGCTTCAAGAAGAAGCCAGTTCAGAGCTTTCAGATGTGGTGAGATGTGGTCGAATTCTTTAGAACCTGTTAGGAGTCTGGCGGCGGCATTGAGGCAGGTTTTTAGGGGGGCCAGGGAGATCTTGGGTATGCCAGAAAGGGTAGTGTACCCATATTCGAGTCTGGAGATAACTAGTGCCTGGACTGCCATTTTTAGGTCGGGAGTGTCAAGGAAAGGTTTTAGTTTTCTTAGATACCTCAGGTGGAACCTGGCGGTTTTGGCCATCGAGTTGATGTGGTCACGCATATTCAAGCTGCTCTCCAGGGTTATTCCAAGGGATTTGGCAGAGTCCACTATGGTCGGTGGGCAGTTTAGGGCTGGTTGGAGGTGAGCCATTGGACAGTCAACTTCAAGGCCTCATTCAGGGAAAACATCTCCCCCAGAGAAGAGATTTTGATGTAGATCTGGGTGTCATCAGCATACGTGTGGTAGGAGATATTGGCAGTGCGTAGTACTTCTGCTAGCAGTTCGAGGTAAAGATTGAAGAGGTTACGGGAAAGCGTTGATCCTTGGGGGACTCCGACCGTAATCGGAGAGGGAGCGGATAGGTTACCGTTGATTAAGAATCTCTTTTAGCGGTCCTGGAGGGAGGATCTAAAACATTCGAGCACAGAGCCATCCAGACCCATCCTGAGTTTGAGGCGTTTGAGAAGTTTCTCGTGGTTAACCGCATCGAAAGCTGAGGATAGATCTAAAAGCTTTAGGAGACAGGTTTTGCCTAGGTCAAGGGCTTGGAGAGCATCATCCACGATATGGAGAATGATGGTTTCAGTGCTGTGCCCAGGCCTGAACCTGGATCGGAAATCAACTAATAGGTTGAAGTTGGTGATGTGTTGGCTCAGTTGAAGTTAAAGAAGGCTAGACAGTGGATCCCTATAAACCTCAGCACCTAGCTTGCCATCCCTTACTGTTAGACTTGGCCCTTTTGTCAGGTTCATACCTGAACTTTTTGCCTTTTAATATGACACCATGGTAGTAATTTCTGGTCTCTACGCACTTTGGCACTGTGGGCCAGTGTAAAGTGAGTGCACTCTCTGAGTGCATGTGGTGAAATTGGCCTGCCCTCCCATAGGAATGCATGGGGGATGTGTGTGTCCATGGTAATTCCTGATGTGAGAGGAGTGCAGGGGCGAGTTTGGTATGTGCGAACACGTGAGATTAAATGCTGCGCAATGGTGTGTGCAGATTTATTGTGTCTAGTGGAGAAGTACCACTTTTAGTAGTTGGCATTTCTGTGTGCAGTGTCTGCCTGCCTGATGTGAATTGTATGTCTGGCTTGTGATTGACAGGGGCTGGCTGGTGTGCTTGGCTCCAGGAGCCAGGATGGTTCTGCCCAGTGGTGAATAGAGAGATCTGCATGCAGATGGGAGGGAGGAGTTGCACCTGGGACCTGAATAGGGCTGGGCCTCCCCTCCACAATGCTGGCTTTACCCCCTGTGGTGCGTCTGATGTCCCTGGCCTGTCCTGTGAATAGAGGAGAGGAGCTGAGCAAAACAAAATGCTAAAGTGCTCCTGATCCAGTTGTATCTGGTTCCCTCCTAGCCCTGTGCTGTGTCACAAAGGGAAAAAGCTGTTTAAATAAGAAGCTGTGACCCCAAGTAAATGTTATTGTTTTTGTCTTGAAAGTACCAGGGGCGTGCTGATGCTGTGGCCCAGGGGAAGGCTTGCCTCCCTGGGCCCTGCCCTGCCCCTGGATGCCTGGAGGACTTTTCCTTGCTGGTAGCTGTTTTGCTCCATATTTGATGCCCAGGACTTCCTGGACCTTGTTCACTTTGTGCTTGCTTTTGCTAAGGTTTGATGTTGCCTTGGGAGTCTGGGGCCAAGCAGCGCGGCGCTGCGGCCCTTGCTGAGGGAATCCCCCTCGTAGGGATTTCCCCCACTTGTGGGCTTTTGCGGGTGCCCACCCCACTTATTCTGCTTATTTTTGCTTTGATTTAGCAGGAGCCCATAATCTCAGGGAAAGCCCGAGGCACCTACGGAAAGGGCGGGGTCTCCTATTCCTGACTAGTGACCAGGTGAGGTGAGGCCTAGACCTCATACATAGCAGGTGTAAAGATCACCCTGCTGGTAATGAGGTATTTCTATACTTGAATGAGTGTATACGCACCCATCCCATATAAATATTATGCAGTAGCTATGTATTTCTAGGTCCTGAAGAAAGCCTGGGCGAAAGGCTATATAGGCTGAAACTAGTTGACCATTATCTTTTAAGTGGCCTATTTGTTAAAAGCCACTTTCACATGTTTTTAATGGGATTGTAAGAGATGTTAGAATAAAAAGGAGTTTTCTCTTACAAATTTCTTTTTAAAGTTCACTCACTTTGCACTGCACTGATATTTTCCATCAATGAACCATACTCTTATGTTATCCGTTGCATCTAGTGACCATCTGGGTCATCTTTTGTAACCTTTCTTTCTACACCTATTTCTTGTTTGCGATCAACAAGGGAGTTGGTGTTAGGATATCCAAATGATACACTGGCCTCTCTTGGCAGTTAATGGAAATCCGACTGCTCCACACTGGGGTCGCCTGTTGATCTTCTATATTTGACTAAGTTTGTAAATATTGCTGTCCTTTCTCGCTCTCACTCTTTTGTTTTTATTTTTGACCACCAGATTCTTTTATGATTAGATCTTTTTTTAGCAGGAGCCCATGCTGCTTTATGTTTTTTATTACGAGGAAACCCACCCCTCATTTTGCCGACATCGAGAAGTTCACCGCCGTGGGCCCAAGAAGAAGAATGCTGCCGAAACAGGAAGTCCGGCCCGCGCCCGCCTGACTGTGGGCAGGGCCTGGAGTGTGTCCCTTCCGCTTACCACCTGCCTGGAGGAAGCCGTGCTGCTTGGGTCTCCTGAGCAGGGAGGCAAAGAGGATGGCGGCTCAGTAGGGCTCCCATGAGCGGAGGGAGCCCTGCAGCATCTAAAGGAGTTCCCGGGTGAAGGTAATCCCCGTGAGGCTCTCGGTAGCGAGAGAGCCCCGCCCGCTGTCCCCGTCGAGTGAACACTGCTGCCTGCGCCTGGAGAGCTCGGTAAGTGTGGGCCTCTCCATGGTGCTGTTGCCGGTGGGTGACAGAGTCAGAGCGGCCTGTGTGCTCAGTGGGCCGCTCCAATGTGGCTATATTGTTTAGCGGGTCCCCTGGGGGAGTCCCAAGGCCCCTTGGGCCTGTGCCGCCCATGGTGGGCATTTTTCTCCAGCTGCCCCACTGTTTCAGGGGGGTCAGCTGCAGCGTTTGGTGGCCATTTCCTGAGGGGCATATGGTTATTTTTAGAGCCAGATGGCTCCAACGATTGGGCAGTCATTACTTAAAGGGCCAGAGAGGCCCAGGGGCAGTTAAGGCCCCCCAGTTGTTCCCCGAGCCTGAGGGCTCCAGCATTTGGCTAAGTATCTACGGAGCCAGTGGGCTCCAAGGAGGCAGATTATTTTCTGAGCCAGGTGGCTCCACCGGCCGCAGTAGTTGTTCTAGAGCCCAGGTGGCTCCAACCTTTGGTGCAGTTGTTCGAAGGGCCAGTGAGAGCCCATGCCGCATTTTGACTATCTACGGCTGCCCAGCAAGTAGTGGGCAGCTGCACGGTTTAGGCACAAGTCTTATGAGAGACCCTGAGAGGGACAGAAGTGGCACAGTGGCGCCAGGCCTTCCACAGCTACGCAGCACTAAGTGTCAGCTGCATCGTTTAGGCCTCCATGTTATTGTTCTCAGCTGCCCAGCAAGTAGTGGGCAGCTGCAACCTTTAGGTTTTGCGCAGTCGCGCACCCTTGACCTTCGCTGCGCAGGCAGCAGCCCTGACTTTGTGGACATATGGCATTTGAGCCCTCTATTTGAGATGGCCAGTTGGCCAGGGGGATTATTACAGTTATAGGGCACCAGGCCCTAATGTGATTTATGTGCTACTATGATTTTGGTGCTAGGAAATGTATTGTGTATAGTATATTTTACACACCCTATTTGATACCTCTGAAATATGGTTTATGATTATGAGGTTGTTTTGCTTATTTTGGCTTTGTGATAGTGAGATTATAGTTCACTGTGTGATTTACGCCCCTATTGTGATTTTTTTTTTAGGTGGTTAGGGTATAATGTATTTAGACTTGTGTGATACTGTGCATAATGTAGTTTATGTCACAGACTGATGCAAAGTACAGTGATTACCAGTGTTTACTGGTTGTATGTTTTAAGATCTATTTTACTTTTACCAAGTTATCTATTTTATTTTTACCAAGTTCGCTTTGTGATGGTTTCTGAGAGTGGTTCCTGTGGCCCTGTCAGGTGTACATAATCCCTTGTAAATATTTCCCAGTGCCAGTTGGCACAGTGTACAGTATGTGTTTACTATTCTAATGTGTTTTGAGAATACAAAGGCTATATTTTATATAACCTTGTGTGGAGTTCCTTTTGTAGTGTGTCTGTGATATTGTTGCTGTTGTGTGCGTGCGCAAATGCTTTACACATTGTCTCCGGGATAAGCCTGAGTGCTCGTGCCAAGCTACCAAGGGGGTGAGCAGGTGTTATCTTGGCGTGTAAATCCCTTGCCCTGACTAGAGTGGTGGTCTCTGCCTGGCTTTGGCGCAACTCTTAGCCAACCAGAGATCCAATTTCCAACACTTACTTATATGAATGTAAACTATAGCTACCCACTAGATGGTGGGCATTTTTCTCCAGCTGTCCCACTGTTTCAGGGGGGTCAGCTGCAGCGTTTGGTGGCCATTTCCTGAGGGGTATATGGTTATTTTTAGAGCCAGATGGCTCCAAGGATTGGGCAGTCATTACTTAAAGGGCCAGAGAGGCCCAGGGGCAGTTAAGGCCCCCCAGTTGTTCCCCGAGCCTGAGGGCTCCAGCATTTGGCTAAGTATCTACGGAGCCAGTGTGCTCCAAGGAGGCAGATTATTTTCTGAGCCAGGTGGCTCCACCGGCCGCAGTAGTTGTTCAAGAGCCCAGGTGGCTCCAACCTTTGGTGCAGTTGTTCGAAGGGCCAGTGAGAGCCCATGCCGCATTTTGACTATCTACAGCTGCCCAGCAAGTAGTGGGCAGCTGCACGGTTTAGGCACAAGTCTTATGAGAGACCCTGAGAGGGACAGAAGTGGCACAGTGGTGCCAGGCCTTCCACAGCTGCGCAGCACTAAGTGTCAGCTGCATCGTTTAGGCCTCCATGTTATTGTTCTCAGCTGCCCAGCAAGTAGTGGGCAGCTGCAACCTTTAGGTTTTGCGCAGTCGCGCACCCTTGACCTTCGCTGCGCAGGCAGCAGCCCTGACTTTGTGGACATAGGGCATTTGAGCGCTCTATTTGAGATGGCCAGTTGGGGATTATTACAGTTATAGGGCACCAGGCCCTAATGTGATTTATGTGCTACTATGATTTTGGTGCTAGGAAATGTATTGTGTATAGTATATTTTACACACCCTATTTGATACCTCTGAAATATGGTTTATGATTATGAGGTTGTTTTGCTTATTTTGGCTTTGTGATAGTGAGATTATAGTTCACTGTGTGATTTACGCCCCTATTGTGATTTTTTTTTTAGGTGGTTAGGAGATAATGTATTTAGACTTGTGTGATACTGTGCATAATGTAGTTTATGTCACAGACTGATGCAAAGTACAGTGATTACCAGTGTTTACTGGTTGTATGTTTTAAGATCTATTTTACTTTTACCAAGTTATCTATTTTATTTTTACCAAGTTCGCTTTGTGATGGTTTCTGAGAGTGGTTCCTGTGGCCCTGTCAGGTGTACATAATCCCTTGTAAATATTTCCCAGTGCCAGTTGGCACAGTGTACAGTATGTGTTTACTATTCTAATGTGTTTTGAGAATACAAAGGCTATATTTTATATAACCTTGTGTGGAGTTCCTTTTATAGTGTGTCTGTGATATTGTTGCTGTTGTGTGCGTGCGCAAATGCTTTACACATTGTCTCCGGGATAAGCCTGAGTGCTCGTGCCAAGCTACCAAGGGGGTGAGCAGGTGTTATCTTGGCGTGTAAATCCCTTGCCCTGACTAGAGTGGTGGTCTCTGCCTGGCTTTGGCGCAAGCCTTAGCCAACCAGAGATCCCATTTCCAACACTTACTTATATGAATGTAAACTATAGCTACCCACTAGAGTGTGTGCACATTGACGAACACCCACAGTCACAGTGTGATTCCAATACAGGAAAATGAAAGCTTGAAACAACAGCGCAGATGCACCACAATAAAGATTGGAACAAGGTGTTTTTAAAAAACCAGGTCCAAAGCGTATTCTTCCAAAAAATGTTTCTTCTTTATTTCCTATATTTTTTAAAATTATGATCTAGATGATAAAGACACAGCTGACGCGTTTCGTCCTTTTCAAAAGGACTTCTTCAGGGCTGTTGCTTCAACAAACATATATACAAATATAAATATAAATATACACCAAAGGACATACGACAAGACATTATTTTAAAAACATCACAAACTGTTTACCACAGAACTTCCTTGCAAAAATACAATATTCTGCAAACTTATTTGTATCTAATGGATGATTGTGCATCCTGTTATTAACATGAGAAATTAGGTAATCAAGGAGAGGAATTTAACACGTACATAGAGAGGATTGAAGGATAGAAGGGAAGGGTGAGATATATTAAGAACGTCTTGCTATAGGAAGTGAGCCAACTCCAGAGTAGTGAAATATCTGAATAAATTCACAAAAAATAAATACTGATAAAAACCAAGTCCCCTATTTGTGAACACATTAGGTTAGTCATGATACCCACAGAGTTAAGTCAGGTAATCATTGGTAAATAGATCGTATGATAAATCAAGAATATAGTTGCCAATTGCATGCGCCCTTAATGTGTCTATAGTAAAGGAAACTTTTTTGAGGATTAATATTCCCAAAATCGCTATATATATGATGGAGTATATTGTCTTGTGTATTGGTTTCACCTTTGCACTGTGTTAAGTTAGCATGTGCTGGTTAGAAGTTAAACTCCATTTTTCCTTTCCTGCTGCCTCTGCACACGACACACTTTGTTATTAATGCTTTTCGCCTAGTTAGGTATTTTGCTTTACACGAGAATAACATGTTTGCTTATAATATCAGTCTTGCTTGGTAATCTATGTCTGTACAGTTTGTGCCGAGGCCTTCAAGGTTATTTCAACACAGCGCTTATTGTTTGGATTGATCAGCGCACAGAGTAGACATAATATGGATGCAGCTGTGGCCAACTTTGGGTTTAGGCACAAATAATAATGCACTGCACAAGGCAGGAGAAACACACTTGATGAATATCCGTATGCAGAGTGTTGGTGCAGGGGATGATGTGCTCCATTTCCACTGAACCCAAAGGTATGGGCCCGCCCTTCTAAACCCAAAGAGACATTCTGTAGATATAATATAATATACTAGCTAGGGAGGGTAAACCAAGGTTGTATTTAGACCTGTTTCCTTTAGCATTTTAACATGCTTTCACCCTTTATATTTTATGGAATAGTAACCATGCTGTTAACCTTGTTCCTTATAATATGTTTGCTTGTACTAGCTAAGATACTGCGTTTGAGAACACTGCATTAACAATAAACATTTCAAACTCGCACGTGTCCTCATTGACTCCTCGTTCTGGATTGATATGTTAGTATACCGAAAGAGTGTTCATGTGTTCCACGTTACCTGAGGTGTTCTAAGTCCATGTTCTGGGTTGTCTAAATCATTGGGGTTTTGTAAGTACCAATGAGACACTGATAGCTAGTCTGGTAGGGGATTTTGGATGCTGAGGTGAGTTTTGGCACACCCTAATTCACTGAGGTTCCAAGTCTCTCTGCACAGTTCTGTATATGAGCAGGAATCCCTGCTACATGGCGCCCGATCGTTGGTCGTCTTATTACAAGACACTTGAGTAGTGCTTATATCGGTCCTTAACACCCTTCACTATTGTTTCCGGAAAACAGTGGTGTCGGACAAACCTACCTAAATTAATATAGGTCTTTTCAAGCTTGATTCTTTTAAAACGGTTTCCTTGAATTACTACCCAGTTGTGCTCCGTACTTTTTGTTGTACCTTTTACTTTCTGTGTCGCTATGGCCACGGTGGACATTCCGCAACATAGTCGCATTGCCGTGCGCAATCATTTGCAGAATTACCATGTCCCCGTGGATGGCATGGCCGTGATTATGGTGGTGAGTGTAGAGGTGGCTTACCCATACGAGATTTTTTACTCGTGGGTGACCTTCCCGGCTGTGAAAGCTAATACCAATGTGTTCGACACGTACACTCCCACTGCTGTGCCGGAGGAATATGCTCCATATAGGACACAGGTAGATCCGATTGATGCTTGGCAGCACTGAGTTTGGTTTAATGGTGCCCTACCCCACTCCTTGACGGCACCGAGATTAGGTCCTTTGTCCATTCCAGGCGCTACATGGCCTGTTTTGGCTGGATTTACACCGCATCCTCGACATGGAGCGGTTGCCGTTGCTGATTTGCGTCTGTTACATACAGTCGCGATTAATGTAATTAGGTCGTTAGTACAATACATTACCCGCAATCTCCTGGGCGGGGCCCCAGGAGGTGCGGCGCTTTCTGCTGGACAGGGCGGAATGAAACTTAGTCCTGTAATGGTCAACGCTGTGATGGGCAAGCGCCCCCAGGATAAGGATGAATTTCCTTTCTGGATTGCCAAGAAGTTTGACCAGCTGGAAGCAGTATTTCCTAACACGACACCTGGTGAAAAGCACAGGATTCTGACAATTAGCATGCCAAAGGACTTGACCCCAGAAATTGGTGACTGTGAGTCTTGGGAAAAGATCTTTGCGGCGGTTTATGTGAGGTGCTTCGGCACTCCATCCATGACGGTCCTCCCAACGGTCATTAAACGTGTTCAGGATGAGCACGGACCTGAGGCGGCGGTTAAATTGGGTATGCGCATATGCAGCTCCTTGAACGTAGTTTCTGATCTCATCCTTGCGAATGTCAAGGGAGATGCGGTGAACTTTCAGGCGTCCAATACATTGCAGGCGGTTCCCAATGCCGACAAACAGTTACCGAGGATTATTGAGGCGGCTTATAAGACCGTAGGCCGCAATAGCGTGGGGGTCAAGCCATTTTCCCCTAAGGAGAAAAAGCAACCCCAAGGGCCGAAGTCAGAGAATGACGAACAGCCCAAGACCAAAAAACAAAAATGGTAGAAAAAACAAAAACAGGGCAAACACCAACAGCAGAAACAGGAGTCTCGCCTACAGAATGTATTTATGACTTGTGCGATCGCGCGGCGATAAAATCACCTGATCGTTTTCAGGTTTCTGAACAACGCTCTCCTCGTTCTTTTCAGGACTCATCAGCCTCATCGACCGGTGGTGGAGGTGGCGGCAGAGATCGGGATGGCCAGCAGGGACGAGACCAGCCCTGCCCGAAAGAAGGTAAAGGCAAGCAGGACGATTCAACACCGAAGAGACCCTTGTTTCAGAAAAAGAAAGTTGCCGCTTTAACAGCGAGATATGCCACAGAAAGTGAGAACGCAGCTTCGGAATCAGACATGGGCTCTGACCTTGCTGGACAGCGCGGCGGAGATTACCAAAGTACGAGAGGCCCTGCGCCCGCTACTGAAGGTGACAGTGACTGACCGATATGTTGTTGTGGAGACAGCTGATACCAGAGTAGCTCCCCCTGATAGACTTTATGAAATAGTCTTTTGAATTGAAGGTGACATACATCGTACAATCAAGGGGGTATTTTGGGAAAATCTTACGACTACATATGACATTTTGTTAGCGGAGGCTGACTGGCCCCCACCTTTTGTGCTCGCAGCTCCCACAGGGGAGGATGTGACCCTCCCTAGTTTTGCGCACACGGTCTCGAAAGAGCATGCGCTGAATTTTGCAGAAGAGTGGGCTAAGGCTCTTGCGCAAGCTTTGTACTGTACACAGTGTGGTTGGGATAAATTTTCTCTGCACCACGAGATTCCTTTACGGTCTATGCCACAGCCTCAACCTCAATATCCCATCCGACGAGAAGCTAAGGCTTCCATTGCGGAAATCCTTGAACAATTGGAATATCAAGGTGTGATTGAAACTTGTGTGTCACAGATGAGTAACCCTTTTTTTACTGTGACCAAGCCTGACGGCTCATACCGGTTGGTATTGGATTACCAGCATTTGAACTTGCATTGCCGTACCTGTTCAGTACAGAATACTCACGGCTCTGCTCTTGTGGATGGTCTTGTGCGTAAACGGCTTAAAACCACGCTAGACATATCCAACATTTTTTTGCCCACAATTTGGACGGACTGAGTTCCCAGTGGACCAGTTTTACCTGTGGTGGCAAACAACCCCACTATACTTGTTTACCTGTGGGCTATAAGAATAGTCCGGGTGTGTTTGCTGCCCGTATAGTCTCTCTTTTAGAGAGGATAGACACTGATGCGTGTTTGTATGTGGATGACATATATCTCACATACGACGAGCTTTGGGCGCATCTGTTTCGCGTACTTCGGTTACAAATTCAATTTTGTAACGTCCCACATTGCAGAGTATACAGTGTTGTTCCTGGGCTACGAGCTCAACAATGAAGGTAGAGGATTGGCTCCTCACTTCTTGGAGAAATGCGCACAACTGCGCGCTCCTACAACTCTGAAGAACTTACAGTCCTTGCTGGGATTTTTGAATTTCGGGCATACTTATATTCTGGAATAAGCCCAGCATATCAAGCCTTTGTATGCTTTGATACAACCAACTTTTACCAAATCTTGCTGGCTACCGGAAAATTCAGCTATTTTGCAATCTTTGCAGGCTGATCTTCTAGAATCTAAATTCTTACTGACCCGTGATAACCACACCATCCTAATGATAAGAATCATCCCTGAGGTGGTGGGTTTCACGTACCTTACTTTTAACGAAGGAGACACAGTACCTATTGCTTACAAGTCACACTTGTACACTTTGGCTGAAATGCGGTTTTCCTCTGTGGAAAAGGTTTTGACAGCAGTGCAAATGGCGATTCGCAAGGAACGTGCGCTGTCACAGGGAAAACGCATGTTGGTTGTAACCCCGTTCCCTGCATTAGAGGCAGAGACGAAAGCCAGTGTGCCAAATTGTAAAGCTTTGCACCCTCGGTGGATACAATGGGTAGCATCATTGACGTCTCCGGGTGTGACGTTTATTTTTGATGCCTCCTTACCGTCGCTGGAGTTTTTACAGTATGAATTTGTTCATCCTGCCCCTTTGGCTATGCGGCCTTTGGAGGACTTTCATTGCATCATATACACTGATGGTTCAGCGCAGGTTGCGCATGGGTCTAAACACGCATATGTTTCCGCTTGCGCTATTGTGGTAGGTGTCAAGGTGAATGATGAGTTCAAGTCCAGAGTCGTGCACACGCAGACTCTTGGGGACTGCACCGCACAATTGGCAGAGCTTCGTGCTCTGATGCTTGCATTGGAGTACGCTGATCCTGGTGTGACAACTCTTATTGTAAGTGATTCTTACTACTGTGTCCAGTCTTACAATGAAAACCTGTTCTTTTGGATTCAGAATGATTTTCATGATTCCAAGGGTAGCATAATAAAACAGAAAATGATCTGGGTTCGAGTGGCTGAGCTTAAAGAGCAGTTGCCCCTCGTGTTTGTGATTCATGCTCTCGGTCATCAGCGCATGGGAGTCCACGCTGTTGGCAATTCGCTTGCCGATGAGGCAGCAAAATCAGCGGTATCGGCATATTTGGTTGCAGCGGTTACACGTTCCAAAAGTTGGATTGATGATGATATCTTGGCAGCTATGGCTGCAACTGAGAAGGGAAGTAAATATCTAAAAGGATTCCCTTCGAAGTATTCATACCACTTAAGTCCTGATAAAGTTCCTTATGTGAAAATTCCTGGCGTTGGTGAGAGGTTACTTCCCAACGTGGACCGCAGGCCTACTCTGATTACCGCAGCCCATGAAGGTGTTGCGTCTGCGCATGCGGGCACTTCGGCTACTGTAGCTCAGTTACAACAGCGTTTCTGGTGGCGGGGCCTGCACAAACAGATCCGTGATTATGTCCTTCAATTTGACATTTGTCAGCAGATTAAGCCTTCAACTGCTGCGTGTCCACCCCAGACACAGTTGTACATTTCTAATAAACCCCTTGGGTGTGTTTATTTGGATCACTGCGGTCCCTTTTCTTCTGATACTGCGTATAAGTACATCTTAGTAGCAGTTGATTCATGCAAACGCTTTGTGTGGGTCTGACCTCACCGCAGCACTGATTCACGGACTGTCATAAGAGACTTGCGTATCTTTGTAGGGATTTTTGCCTGTGGTACCTTCCATTCGGATCAGGGTCCGGCTTTCGCCTCTAAGGCGTATAAGGATGCCATGACTTTGTTCGGGGTCCTAGGCAAGTTTTTGTCTCCATACAGACCTGAGGGTAATAGTTATGTGGAACGAATGAACAGAGATTTAAAGCAGTCTTTGACGGCTCGAGTTATAGGCACTGGGAGGAACTGGCTGGCCCATCTCAATGGCGTACAGCGTGCTCTTAATAATCTCCCTAGAAGGTCTCTGGATGGGCGGACACCATACAAAATGCTCTTTGGTATCAAGATGTATGTACAGGACCTTGACGGTCTAGACTCAGTGGCTCAGGCTGCCTCCTTTGATGTAGATGACATTGCAATGTTTTACAGGATCTGCAAAAGACCAGAGACAGTCTTGCAAAGGAACATTTGCCCTCCACCTCGGATGATGCGTTGCAGATCCCGGTAGTTGGCTGGCTACCCCTAGTTGGAGAACTGGTTCGTGGGAAGATCGAGAACAAGAAAGAATTTGGTCCCTCTTATCGAGCTCCGGTTCCAGTGCTTAGAGTGAAGGGCACAAAAAGAGTCATTTTACCACCACTTCCAGGTCGTAAGGAGAACAGGTATAACGCCATTGACAATGTCAAGATTCACAGAGTGGTCGATTCTTCTTAGTATGACACCGGCCGTCTCATGTCCTTCGATTTTGAGAAATTCTGTTTTGGCGCCGGTTTCCAAACCAGTGCCTGATGTTGCTCTGGATTAGCCTGCAATTTCCAGTCCTTTATTGAGTATACTGCCTGGTACTCAACATGATGAAACTGACTATACTTACCCAACTGACTTATCGATGCCTGATTTGCAAACTCGCTTGGCTACAGAATCCAGATTTTCATTTGACACTGTTTCCCAACATCTAACAAGCCCTTGAAGATTTCTGTTTTGGCAAGACTGTTTAAAGAATATTTTTTGATTCCCCCTTGGACTTATATTTGGATGGTGCTTTTTTGGATTTACCTTTTATGTCAATTGGTTTTGTATTTTATTTTTTCCGTCTCATCAATGGACACTATGTCGAGGAGAGAACTAGCATTCGACATATCAATGGAACTTTGGCTCCCCATTCCTCATCACACAGAGTGCAAAGAGACTTGGCTTTTGTTAACATCACTGCTTGGCCTGTCTTAGATGGGATTGTATGGGATGCGGTTCGATTTCAAATTCATGGGCCCACTGAGGTTATAAATGTCCCTAATGTGCTTAGAGTGTCTATGGGGGAAGTGGTTAAACAGAATATACGTTCTGATGATTGGGATGTTCAGGCCATTGAATCATTGTTTTCTCATTTGAAATATTATGCTGCCTTTGATGCTGGAGATTTGTACTTGGAGTCTATTAATTACAGTGATTTGTACTGTTATCCACATTTTGGCAATCACTTCCTACATAAAGCTAATACCAGGAGGCTCACTGTAAATTACACCCAGTGGGAACACTGTCCTGCTCCTATACAAGGTAGTTCTGCTACCTTTTTGAAAAGGTTCACTTACTTTACAGATTTTAATCAATCTAATCCTAATGCCTTTTATTTTAAAATGGCTGAGAAATCCATTTCCAAAGTTAGACTTACCAATACTAAATTATTGTATTCGAAGTCCTTTCTAGACCAGTTGGCTGTTGGGGGCTACGAGTTGTAGAAGGATACAATTGACCTTAAATCAGTTTGGGGTTCTAAAAACTGGCAAGTGCAAGGCACTGAGGCTTTGCACCGTGCATGCCTCATCCCGAACCATATGTTGTTTTTGAATTCTACAATTTCACAGACAACATGCTTTTGATTGGCTACTCCTAAAAGATTAAATGCTCTTTCTTTTCCTGATTTACGTTTAAAGTATTTTATTGAAAGGGTACAAAGGAAAAAAGGAATAACATTCAAGCAATGGCAGTGTGCTACAGTCCCGGGAGCCCATCTTCAAGTAAATGCTACATGTCCCGCAAGAGCAGTATAGGCTATGTGGGCTCCTCTCCCATCAACATTACATACAGTAACACCCTGAGGTAGAAAAAAAGTGTCCGTGCCCTCCCTTTTGAAAGAAAACAGTTCCCCCCCAACTCCCCCCACCCTCTTCTCGTTCCCCAACACCCTCCCAGCACCCCCGTCCAGTGTCCCGTCTTTAGCCAAACCCACGGCGTTTAGCCCCCCCCCCACTACCCCCAAACCTTATCCAACCCACGGTTATTGTGCAGTGAACACTAGCGGTGGTGACAATCTCAAGAGCCTCAAGTACCTCGGACAGGTCAGTTCCCTGAATTCGGTAGCCAACAATGCGTGGAAGGGCTGCCACAACTCCCCAAATTGCTCCCCCTCCCCGGCCATCATCAGTGACAGTTTTTCCATACCCAGAACGTGCCACAGCCTATGCAACCAGCCCGTGATAGATGGAACAGTGGTGGTCCGCCAATGGATTAGGATATTCTGAACGGCGGAGCCCAATGCTATAGCAATTTGTCTGCCCCTACGGGATTTCAATGGATACATCAGCCCGTTGGGTAAGCCCAACAGAACATATGCCGGAAAGCGGGGTAACTCTATTTCAAACCGAGCTTCAACCTCATCTAGCACCTCCTTCCAATAAAGGCTCAGTACTGGGCACTCCCACAGGATGTGTGTCAATGTGCCCGGGTGCCCACATCCTCGCCAGCATGTATTATCAATATGCCTGTCCATCTCGTGCAATCACTCCGGGGTGTAGTACCAATATGTAGACACTTTAGTGAATGTTTCAGTAAGCCCTACATGTTATGCAGAATGCCGTGCGCGATACGAGATCTGGTCCCATTCTTTGTGGCTTAACGTTCTACCCAGCTCTCTGTTCCAGCGTTCCCTACCTGGATTATGAAAGTGTAAGGGGGAGGGCTGCAGTAATTTATATAGATCTGTGATGAGCTTAGCATCCGAAGCACGCGTCACTAGCCACCTCTCGTACGGCAATAGTTTCCTATCTGCCAGCTCGCGCACCTCCGGCTGCAAAGCCCAGTGTCGCACCTGCCAATAACGCATCCTGTCTGTCTCAGCCAAACCATACTCCTCCTTAAGCGCTTGGAAAGGGAGAACTCCATCCGGCCCGTACACGTGGAAAAGTGCCCTACATCCAGCGGCCTGCCAGTGCGCGAAAGCTCCCTGAGCAACCCCTGGTGTAAAGTCCGGGTTGTCCGCAATAGGAGTAAACGGGGAAGGGAATGTGGTAAGCTCGTACGCCGTGCTAGTAGCATCCCACACCCTCAGCGGGACCCTTGTTACATAAGACGCATAAAGATTCGGAGGGCGATGAGCCCTGCGCAAAAAGGGCACCTCCTGTAAAGGGCGACCCGCTACCGCCTGATCTTGAAATAACCGGTGCTTGTCCGACTCCCATCGGCTCCATTCAACCAGATATCGAAGCTGCGCCGCCTGGAAATACTTGCGCAGGTCCAGGATTCCCAGCCCCCCAGACTCCGGCGCCAACATGGAGAGAACTCGTCTCATCTGTGGCTTGCGGCCTTGCCAAATAAAACGGGATAGGATCGATTGTGTCTGTTGAAACCAGCCCTTAGGTGGATGGAGCGGTAGGGCCCGAAATAGGTACAGTATCTGAGGGAGGACAGTCATTTTAACCGCCGCCACCCTCCCTAGCCACGATATCAACCCTTTGCCCCATCTCCCCAATTCCTCCTTAATCTTCCTAGTCAAGGCCGTATAATTGGCTGTTACCATGGCCTGCAACGTGGGTGCCAACAGTATGCCCAAGTACTGGACCTGCTGAGCTGACCAATGCATGGGGAAAAGGTCCTGCAACTCTCGCCGTGTTGCGGGAGTCAAGGAGATATCCAGTGCTGTTGATTTGCCCATGTTCATTTTGAAACCAGTCACCCGCGAGAAAGCCTCCAACTCACCGATACATGCGGGCAATACGCGTCTCGGTTCCTCCAAGGTCAAGATCACATCATCCGCATAGAGGCAGACTGTGTGGACATATCCCCCCATCTTCACTCCGGTAGCGTCCGCGTTCTGTCAGAGCCTCTCTGCGAGTGGCTCCATATATAAGGCGAAAAGGAGCGGGGACAGGGGGCAGCCCTGTCTAGTACCACAGTCTATGCCAAACCTCCGAGAGCCATAGCCATTCACCCGCACCACCGCCGACGGGAACCTGTAACAATTAAAGACCAGGGTCCGAAATTTTTCACCTATCCCCATTCTCGTCATAACCCGCTCCAGATAAGGCCAGTGCACATGGTCAAACGCCTTTTCGGCATCCACCGAAAGGAGCATCCTTTCTCCCGGAATCCGGGAGGCCTTCTCCAGAACGTGCACCACTCTCTTGGTGTTATCCACCGTCTGCCTTCCGGGGACAAAGCCAGCCTGATCCGGTTCCACCAGACCCGGCAAGTGGGGAGCCAAGCGCGCCTCCAGGATACCCGTGTACAGTTTCAAGTCCACGTTCAAGAGGGAGATCGGGCGTTACGAGCCGCATTGAGTCCGATCCTTCCCTGGCTTAGGGATAACCGAGATCGAGGCCTGTAGGAGGTCCGGAGGGATTGCCCCCGGCTCAGAGAATGAATTAAACATTTTAGTTAGTATGGGGGCCAACTTGTCAGTGAACGTCCTGTAGAAGAGCGCTGTATAGCCGTCCGGGCCTGGGGCCTTCCCATGTTTAAGCCTGGAAATGGCAGCGACCACTTCCTCGACCCGTATCTCCCTTTCGAGATATTCCGTCTGCGACGGTTCTAGGGATGGAAGTGTGACCGAGTCCAGGTAGTCCTCCGACTCCTGATCCCCCAGATCCTCCCCGGCGTACAGATCCACATAGAAGCGGCGGAAGGCCTCGGCAATCTGTTCGTCCCCCGTGACCAGTCCGCCAGTCTCAGTCGCAATTTCCTTTACCCGATGACGTTCATTGGCCACCCTGAGCTTATTCGCCAATAGGCGACCACACCTGTCTCCCCCGTGTAATACGCATGTTTCAGTCGAAGTGCAGCGTATTCAGCTCTGTCCATGTCTAAGGACGACAGGAGCTTTCTCGCCGCCTTCAGCTGTTTCCAAATCCTAGGGGCCCCCGTACGGCGGTGCACGTCCTCCAATTCCTTTACCTTTTGGGTGAGCTCGACCCGCTTCTGCCTCCGGTCCCTGTTTTCCGCTGAGGAGATCGCAATAAATTCCCCTCTGACCACTGCTTTAAGAGCGGCCCATTGAGTCGCCGCCGAGGTATCTGCGTTATCATTATGCGTCTGGAAGTCCCTGATCACCTCCGTGATCCTTTCCACCACAGACTTCCTGTGTAACAAAGCGTCTCGAAGGCGCCAGACCCCCCGGGGGGCCCGGTCGACCGGCAGAGAAAAGCTTCCCGAGACCGGTGCGTGATCTGATAGAGATAAGACCCCCACCTCCGATGCTGTAGCTAAATCACGTACCGGACCGGTAACTATGAGGTGATCCAGCCTCACGTAGGTTTTGTGTGCATGAGAGTAAAAGGAGTAATCTCGGTCTGCAGGATGCAGGTGGCGCCAAAGGTCATGAAGATCTAGGTCCACAAGTTGGGATTTAATTGCTTGTGACATTTCCCCTGTCTGTGGAGAGCGCTGTGCCGACCTATCTATAGTGGAGTCTGCCACCATATTTAAATCCCCACCCAAGATGATGTGCCTGTCTGGAGATGCTGTTATGTCCACCAAGGCCGATTGAAAAAAGCTATCCTGACGCTCATTCGGGCAGTAAATCGAACCAATGGTAAATGTCAAGGCCCCCAACTTGAATCTGTGTGCTAATAGTCTCCCTTTATGTTCCGCAAACTTGTGGAGGACCTCCCCTCTAAAGGAGCTCGACACTAGGATCGCCACCCCTGCCGTCTTAGTGTTAGACGGAGAAAAAAACTGTGTGGGAAATTTGCGGGATCTCAACCTGTGGCAATCTCGTGCAAGCAAATGAGTCTCCTGTAGAAGACAAATGTCCGCCTGTGTGTTCTCTAGCAGGGATAGAATCGCCCTCCTTTTAACAGGGTTATTAAGTCCCTTAACATTAAGGGTTACCACCTTAAGAGTTGCCATCTAGAATCAAGACAGAATGTGACATGCAGTAGGTCCTGAGTGTAGGGGGGAACCCATGAGCTTCAACCACCTGTGTCTCCCCGGTAGACCATCGTGAAAAGATCAAGAACACTGAACGGATTGCACTCCCCCCCGCCCAACTCCCGACCCGCCGTTCCCTCAACTCCCCAACTCCCCTTCCTCCCGTACCCTGTTCGGACCCCCAACTCCCTCCCCTCCCTCCCCACCCCCAACCCCCAAAACTCCCCAACTTCTTTAAACAAATTGTCCCAGCCATGTCCTGTCCGGACAAGTCCATGGAAACCTATCGTAGTGGACGTCCAGCCACAACCTTCCCCCCTCTGCCCCCCCCCCCCAACCCATCATGGCACTAAGCCGGCAAAAACAGAAATGCAAAGTCGTTCTCCCCCCGGAGCAGTCTTACGCTGTTAGTGCGACTCCATCATGCACCACTGTGTCTCTGGAAGCTTCTTGAATAGCACTCGCCATTTCAGCCCTGATGGTAGGCGAACTCGGTCGTTGGGATGTCGCTGATGTTCTGCGTCTCGAAACCCTGTGCCAGCCGTCCCCAGAGGTGCGTCTCCTGCGGGGTGTGGAGGAGGCCTCCTCTTCGGCGGTGATCCCCAACACCTCGCACGTGTCCTGCAGGGACCTCAATTGATGTAGCACACTGTTCCAACGGAAAATAAGCCTGAAAGGGTGACCCCAGGAGTACGGCGTTTCATGTTGTTTCAAGAAGTCCGTTGCGATTTTAAACGCTTTCCTCTTCTGGAGGGTGATGACGGACAGATCTTGATACAAGGCTACAGGCTGTCCTCTAAACGTCAACGAGGGTTTTTTCCTGGCCTCCGCCATGATTCTTTCTTTCAGGGGAAAGTCAGGGAGAAACGCAAGGATATCCGGCAGTGGGCCCGAGGCACGCCTACGAGGCCCCACTCGATGAGCTCTGTCAATCCGCACTGGAAAGTCCGCTGCTTCGCCCAAGATGTCTCTGAAGAGTTCCATTAGATATTCCGCCACATCTGTCCCCTCTTCCGTGGATGGTACTCCCCGGACCCTGATGTTATTCCGTCTAGAACGGTTCTCCAAGTCTTCGTTGTGGGCCTGGAGGTCCAACTGTTGGTCCCTCAAACGCAGCACCTCCTGTTGTAGTTGTGTGATCTCCTCGTCCTGCCTCTGAGCAGAGCCTTCCACTGTGACCACTCTCTCGCCAAGGCCGTCCACTTCTCTCCGGATCTCTCGGACCTCCCCAGCCACCTCTTGCTTCAACGCCTGGAAGTCGTCTCTCAGCGTCCCAAAAAGCGACTCCAGAAAGGACCGAGTGACTGGGGGTTCACTGCCTCCCGTAGCATTGGAGCCACTCGCTGCGTTTGGGGACGGTTGGCTCCGGTCGCCCCTGGTTTGAGACCTTCCAAGCATCTCGGGGAGCGTGCGGTTGCCTCGTTTATTGCCCTTCTGACTCGTCATTCTGTCGTCCAGGCCACCTTGCCAAGAACTGGCACCTCGTCGGCTGGGCACCGGGGCTCCGGGGCAGCGACTCCGCTCGCCTCGTCCGGCTAGAAGGGCTCTGCCTCATGTCGATTCGCCGAGACCCTCCTCGTCTAAGGGCGACTACAACGACTGGGCGCTGTTGCTTCCGGTTTCGCTATAACCAGGGGCAAAAGGTCGGCCCCAGCCGTGCAAACCGGGTCTTCTGGCCCGTTTCTTCCTCGGTCACTGCCCAGTGAGCTACGTTGAAGCGATCATCCCCGACGTAGGTCTCACAGGCTCAACTCTACGCCGTCCGGAGCTTCATCATCACCGAGAGCCAAAATGGCGCCTCCGAGTGATCCTGTAGGCCATTGTTCCCTCTCCAGCGAGGGTATCAGCTATGGGCGTCACCCAGCCCGTCTCAAAGTTAGTCACTAGCCGGCCAGATGTGGACTCCTTCACAACAGCAAGAGGGTCCCGATTCCCATCTCGTCGCTGCAACACGGTCGCTGCTTATGCGTCTAGCGACGCCGCCCTTCCGGCTCGTGGGTCTCCGATCAGCTAGGCCGAAGCCGCGGCCTCAATTTGATAGGGATCAGCAGCCAGGGGCGCGTCGTCTCCGTCAGCAGCTCGTCCCCTTTCCAGGTCGCAGGTCTTGTCACGGCGCTCAGTGTGGCGCCCTCCGCCGTACCACCACCGGCTTCTACGTGCTTCAGGGAAGGAGCTCAGGACAGCCGCAGCCAGGACGGCATTTCTCCCTCGCGTCCAGTCTCTGCGTTGTTCAGTGTTCCGGGCCGATTCCTGAGCACTCCGAGGCTAGAGCACTGCTCTGGTGCAGCCCGAACCGTTCCCGCACCTTTCCCCACCCGGTTTCTCACCGATGGGGGGGAGAACAAGCTATATTAAAGGCTCAGGGCCAGGGCCGGGTCGGGAGCTCCGGGAGAAAGCGTCTCCTCACTCCGCCATCTTGGCCACGCCCCCCCTCTTTTCCTGATTTAGAGGAATATTCCGGTTGGGGTAATTTTGCTAAATTTTCCATCAGAAAGTTACAAACTCTATTATTGAATTCCTCCTTTAACATATCCAGTTTGGATCCCGAAGGCTGGTTGCTCTGGCACGAAGGTGCTGATTCATGCCAGCATAGTTTTCTGGGTTTGGCTCAAGGCTTTACACAGGTCAGGGTAGATCCCCGTTTTGAAAGTGGCCATTCTGTGACTACCTATTCTGTAGGCAAATTGTGTCAGAACTGGCTCAGACATTCTACCTTGGCGTCAGTTAAACTGCATTTATCTAAACTGACTGATGATGTTGATCTGAATGATTTTATTAAAGGCCCGTCTAAAGGTAGATCTAAAAGATGGATATATGCTGCTTATAACGAAATATGGAAAGCTTCCCAGGTTGAGGCAGCTACCCGCCTTAGGGCTATAGATCAAGCTAATTTAGAAAAAGGGCTAGCAGTTGTAGATAACAGCATTTACACGCTCTCTTCTCGCAGTTACACATTATATAATATTGTGTCATCTGTTGTAGATATTGTGCAAGATGAAGTGTCTGCTTTGTACCACGGTCAGAATCAGTTGCGTTCCATTATGCAATTAGCATGGACATTGCAGACCCTTAAGGAGGGAAAAGTGCTGTGGCATTACATGAATACGTCATGCTTATTTGCCCCTTTTAATTTGACTGACAAGCAACACTTACGATCAATGAAGGAGGCTTCTTTTTCAATGTTACACATTGAGAAGTTAAAGCCTTTATCGTTTTCTGTGGCAGAAGCCAATGTTGTTACATGGCTTATTCACGGTTTAATAACTCTGCCGTTTCCTTTATTTGAATTAAAAAATTGTGTGAAGTACTTTGCCATTGGCAGATACGAGCCTCTGGGAAGTTCTTATCTCCATGAAGCCTGGTCGCTTCCTGTTACATATAGATGTCTTAGGGAGGGAAGAGAAGTTTATTTGAATGGTGAAGAATGCACTGAAACACCGGATCATTCCTTGTCCCGTGTCGACATATCCAATTGCATGGCTCTTGCAACCAAAACTAGCCTAATTTAGCCTGTGTTTTGAAAAGTACACCCCTGCCTGCAATAGTTCCAACATTCACATTGCTGGCTAACGTGAGTTATCTACTTTTAAACAATGAGGATTGTTGTGGGTTAATAAAAGGGATTGCTTATGTCATTACAGTCAGTGAACTTGTAGTTTGTTGCAAAAATGTAATGTATCCACCCCGCATGGGAAACTTGATGTTTCCATCTGGCCTAAGATTCCGACCTTGAAAGTAGAGTTCAATAAGATGAGTCGCATAAGAGCTCTATTGTCCCAGAAAGAAGTTACCCTCACATCTGCTCATGAAACATTTATCCTTCACGTGGCAAACGGTGAATTAATTCACACTATCTTCAATGCGTCCTCCACTTCCAGGCTCGATCACTTTTTTAAAGTTGTAAGCAGTGGCTTGGTGACTTCCTTCCAAAAGATCTTCGGAGTCATTCCAGCGGGCTGTCTCGGCTAGGGCTCCTTCGCACCCGGATGCTTGAGTACTATCGTGCGCTGCCTCTTGCTACACTGATTGCAGCTTATGGATTATCGTTTCGATTTTCCTTCTTTACATGCATTTAGCCTGTTTTCCGTTGCCTGAGTTGCGACTTCAAATGGGCACTGGATTTGTGTCTCTGCAATATGGTGTCTCCCAATGCGGATTATAATCAATTTATGAGTCCCTTAGTTACTCATGAATTGCTTTGTTCTGATGGAGGGATTATGGCCTTTGCAGCGATGCATGGAATACTGGGTCGTTGGAATGTGTTCGTAGTGGCGCAAGATTTCTTGGCTCGCAGTTTCCTCGAGATCCCACCGAGTTGTCCTCTGATGGTCCAAGTGGCTCCCGGTCATCGAAGAGCATGTATGTTCTTTCCCTTTGTTAATGTCAAGCTTGTAAATATGGTTACCTCGGAAACACCATGGAACTGACGTACTGTCCGCAACTCCCCCTCACAGGTCCACTCTGCACCAAGATATATTATTACTGGTAACAGAAAGTGATGCCAGTGTGGGGAAAGCAGGGCAACAAAACAAGGAAAGGCGGGGAAACACAGGGTCTTGTACACAGGTAAGGTGGTCTGTTCAGGGGACAGGGAGGCTTCTGTTAACCTTTTCCTAGAAGGCAAGAAATAGAGGTTAATACCAATCCCTATGATTCTAATGATATATGATAGCTAGACGAATAATATAGGAGACTACCTGTTCATTATGCTGTATGAATATTCGTAGATTTCCCCAATGCCCTGTTCACTTCACAGAATAGAGGAAGATAGGAAAAAGAATGCAGGGGACCGCCTGTAAGGTACGTGTATAGTATAACCCTTAGTGATAATACTCTAAGTGAGGATCTAGTAGAGCTGGAGGGACCTGTGGTTACCTGCGTGATGAATGTCTTTGTATAAAGGCTGGGGACCTCCTGCGTGATGAATGCCTTTGTATATATTCTCCTGTTATCTTCACACAAGAATATAGAAGACAATGCTGCTGTGTAAACCTTAAAATATATAGAGAAATCTCTGTTGTGAAACTACTCAAGCCAAAGATTTCTATAAATAGGTATCTAGCTTTAATTTACCTGTGTGAGGTTTTTATGTGTGCTTTCCTGAAATTCAGGACTCCAAAATATCGTGAGCCCAGGAACATAAATCAAGAGACAGATGCTCTAAACTATAAACGTTTGTGTTAGAAACAACAACCCAAAACGGCACAAACTCTAGATCCGAATGATCACATCCAAAAGACAGAACCTAAGGCACAAAATGATTGCCTCTATTTATAAATCATAAACGGTACAGACTCTCCGAGTATGAATACCTGTATCCGCCTGAGACACCAGAACTGAGAGGAACAGGGGTCGCCGATAGTCGATTCCCGACAAGATCCGACAAACGCCACCACTGTGACCCGGAAGAACTGCAGCTACTACGAACCCGGAAGGAACGCGAAGCGCTCTCTGAACGTCGAGGAAGGACTATATACTGATTACAAGCATGCGCTGACCTCCACGCATGCGTGTTAGTGGCTCTCGGTGTTTTGCCAACCATCCTTGGTCCTGGAAGTGCCAACCACGTAATCGCGATCAGTACAGGCACGACAGTTAAATTGGATGGCTGATCTATTTTCGGATGATAATAGTGACTTTCTATTGGAGGCTGCATATTTTGGGTATTCATTATTAGGATAAATTGTGTTTGCAGTCTTGGTTTCTTAACCTAAAACATCTCGTTGGATTTATTTTTTTGGACTCTCAGAATGTTTTTGAAAGGCTTGCCTATTGACTTTATCAAAGTCCAATGCTGAGTTTTTTCATGACTATTACATTTTTTTCCCCTGTTAGATTTTTTAAGTGCCAAATTAGAGACTCGTGTTTGAACTATCGAACTTGAACTCTGCGTTCCTAAATTTGTCACTTCATACTTGTCCTATCAGTGCTCGGATCAAAGGGAGGGTGTCTTGTGTATTGGTTTCACCTTTGCTCTGTGTTAAGTTAGCATGTGCTGGTTAGAAGTTAAACACCATTTTTCCTTTCCTGCTGCCTCTGCACACAACACATTTTGTTATTAATGCTTTTCGCCTAGTTAGGTATTTTGCTTTACACGAGAATAACATGTTTGCTTATAATATCAGTCTTGCTTGGTAAGCTATGTCTGTACAGTGAGTGCCGAGGCCTTCAAGGTTATTTCAACACAGCGCTTATTGTTTGGATTGATCAGCGCACAGAGTAGACATAATATGGATGCAGCTGTGGCCAACTTTGGGTTTAGGCACGAATAATAATGCTCTGCACAAGGCAGGAGACACAAACTTGATGAATATCTGTATGCAGAGTGTTGGTGCAGGAGATGATGTGATCCATTTCCACTGAACCCAAAGGTATGGGCCCACCCTTCTAAACCCAAAGAGACGTTCTGTAGATATAATATAATATACTAGCTAGGGAGGGTAAACCGAGGATCTATTTGGACCTGTTGCCTTTAGCATTTTAACCCTTTCGCTACAGCGGCAATTCCGCCGCAGTGCTGGGGGGCGGGCGGGGGGGGGGCGCGCGGCGCTCCCACGCTGGTGACGGAACCGCTCCGTCATGAGCCTCGGGTGGGCTGTGCTTGTGACGGAGCGATTCTGTCACAGCCCCACCCGTTCAATAGAACGCTCAGCGCAGGCGCGAAATCGCTGCCGCGCAGGCGTTCTGAGCGGGCCGTGACGGAAACGCTCCGTCACCAGCACAGCCCACCCGAGGCTCGTGACGGAGCAGTTCCGTCACCAGCGTGGGAGGGGTTAACATGCTTTCACCCTTTGTATTTTATGGAATGGTAACTATGCTGTTAACCTTGTTCCTTATAATATGCTTGCTTGTACTAGTTAAGATACTGCGTTTGAGAACACTGCATTAGAAATAAAAATGTCAAACTCGCACGTGTCCTCATTGACTCCTCTTTCTGGATTGATATGTTAGTATACCGAAAGAGTGTTCATGTGTGCCTAGATGCTCCTTGGAGCGATTGTTGCGCGATACAAATTGGCATTTACATTTACATTTACATTTACGTTACCTGAGGTGTTCTAAGTCCATGTTCTGGGTTGTCTAAATCATTGGGGTTTTGTAAATACCAATGAGACACTGATAGCTAGTCTGGTTGGGGATTTTGGATGCTGAGGTGAGTTTTGGCTATTTCACTGAGGTTATAAGTTTCTATGCACAGTTCTGTATATGAGCAGAAATCCCTGCTACAATATAACCCAATACTTACTAGGTTAAAGATAATTATGATTAGCACCCTTGATTTGTTTGGGTGAAAGGAAAATGGGGAGTATAATAACTCGCAATAGGAATAATCCAAAGTCCCCGGTCAGGGGGCTCGATGAAGTATAACAAAGGGTTGCTCAATTACAACATCGACCTGTATCAAGATAAATGTATGCGGTTATATCGGATACTGAGTTGCTAAATAAAAATTGTATAAGAGAGTTTTATCGATACACAAGTCTGAAACAGAAAATATAACACGTCATAAGTGCAAATACACCTATTTGTATAGCACAGACACGTGACCTGGATGTTTTAACTAAGAACAGAGTGGAACCACAATAGTAAAGCCAATACCCGGTTTCTGGTGCAAATATTACGAATCCTATTGCCACATATTGAAGGGTTTTACAGGCATAGCCTATTCAGGGATATGTTGCTTTATGGTACACATAAAAAAATTAACTTTAAGGGACGAGAAAAAGAAAATTGAAGAATAAATCAAACCCTAATGACACATAACAGTGCAAAAAATCTAATGAATCACCATTTACATGCCAAAAGCAGAAAAGCTAACAAATCTTTGGCTGGATTCAATGAGACATGTCCAGAACATGGATAGAGCAGGAAAAATGGATTAGTTTAGATTTCAAAACAGTTCACTGCTCATGTGAAAGCGAAAGCACATCGTGTTAAGCAAAACTATCGATAGGCGTGGCCCCAGATAAACCCCACATTATACTAAGCGGCATTGCACCAGTGTACCCTAGGGCGGTGTTGACCGAACCAAGGGAAACGCGTCAGTGCTTGTAAATGGCCATGGGCCCAAATCAATGTACTCACAAGGCCATGTTTTTTAAAGAAAGAAAGAAATGTCTACAGGGTCAAAGCACCTACCCCTTCATAAAGCGGGACATTCAAAGTCGGCAGCCAAATTCCCTATTAGTATGAAGGCTGATGAATGAAGCGTAACAGTGAAACCCCCCCTCCCAGACGATAAGCGGTGCTTAAACAGTACTTGTCATATACATCTTGGATCACTTACCAGAATCAGTCGACATCTTCTTAAGTGGAGAGCCAGACGAATACAAGGCAGTACTTGGAGCCATCTATATATATCCGCACTAACTCCTGATTATCAGAGACAGCTGTGTATGGTAAAGAACTTCCGGGGATTGCGGACTGTTTTAGCAGCCGCCATCTTACAGTGGTGTGTCCTGTGTAATAATCAATAGGTGAATGGCTAAATTGATACCGATAGTAACTGAGCCTCAAAATAAAATTTTAAAATAATATAAAGCTACTGAAATATACTTCACTAAAGATTCAAAAAGAGATTTAAAAAACTAAGGAACCAAAGAGATACATATTGAGTAGATATAAACTCATATCCGGATTTTACGGATTTTCTGACGGCCGTCATCTTATAGTGATGGACTGTATCGCAGTCCCTGTGTGAATAGTTAAATTAATATGAAATAGCGACTGAGCCTAAGTGTAAGAGGCTAAAGTTAAGTATACTATAAACGCACATTTGAAAGAGAAGACCAAAGTACTTGAAATGTACATATCAAATAGGTATGAACATGTTTTCGCCAACTCATAGCCCGTTCTTATAGTAAAGATGAAAAAAAAGAATTGTCCACAAGACTGGACCGGCAAAGACCGATTCCTTAATGTGGGGGAGATATTCCATCTGGGTTTGTGGGAAAGTATATGTCCCAAATTTTTTGGGAAGAATATGCTTTGGACGTGGATTTTATAAAACACCTTGTTCCAATACTTGTTGTGGTGCATCTGTGCTGCTCTGGCTCAGTTGAAGTTGTACACATTTCTCCAGAACGTTCGCTAGGAGTGGGATATTGGATATAGGTCTAAAGTTGTCTGGGGAAGCAGGATTCAGCGTAGGTTTTTTAAGATGGGGATGACTTGACCAGCTTTTAGAGAGTCAGGTATCGACCCCTGTAGAAGGGAGGCGTTGATTATTTTAATCCAAATAGGAATGATAGATTGGGAGGCAGTGGCCAAACAGTTGGAGGGGAGTGGGTCATTGAAGTAGTTGTTTGGGTTTAAGGAGGATAGGATTTCCGGAATGGTCGTCATATACTTTGATGTTGGACCAGTGCGCTTGGTTTTTGGGTGATGTCCGGGAGGGCAGCACGGAGAGATAAGGCCGGTCCAGAGGGGGTTGGGAGTAGGTAGCGGATCTAACTTTGTTTCCTAGGGCAGGAATTTTGTCAGAGTAGGAGGAGGAGAATTCCTTGCATGATATTAGAGATTTAGGGTTTCTTTGGAGGTTTTAGCCAGTTGAAAGATTGATGTTTGACCATTTTAAAGAGCTTGCGGGGTCTGTTCTTGGCGTTCTCCAGTTCAGATCTGAAGAATTCTTTTTTTAAATTGAGGATGTTCCTATTATAGGCATTTCTGGGCTGACGGAGAAGTTTTAAGAGGAAGGCTGAGGGGTGCTGTCTCCAGTTTCTTTCTGTCTGCCAGAGGGTTCTCCTTTCATTGTTGAGGGATCTGTTGAACCAGGCGTTTCTGTGTTTGATTTGGGTTCTTTTCAGCTTTAGTGGGGCAAGATCATCAAGTATGTTAGACATACTCGAGGTGTAGTGTTCTGTGAGGTTGTTGACCATTGAGATATTTGGGGTGGGGGGTAGGTCAATCTCGCAGCGTGCAGCCAATTTCACGAGATCTAGGCTCTTTGTGTCTCTAACCCAACATTTTGGATTCACAGATTGTGGTGGCCTTGTCTTATGGGTCCATCACAAAATAAGGGGAGCATTACTTCACTCCCATACCAGACGCACAGCTTGATTGCTGATTGCTACATTGCAATAAAGATACTGATGTTTTATCTGTTCAATCACTTTTATTCTTGATATTCCAATGTTCCAAATTTTCATTCCATTTTGCTCTGTGACATGAGAGCCGTTACATGTATTTACATTTCTGATACTGCAGATATGTCCATCCGGACCTTTTTCTGAAGCAGGAAATACACATGGCTCAACCTCAGTACTATAATATTCCCAATGCATTTTGGGCTATTTCATCGCCCTTCATCAGGGGGCCACTGAAAATATCAAACACCAACATTAGATGATGTATTTAAGTTTCACAGTGTATCGCATACTAAACATTAGTTGCCTCAATCCATGTTTGAAATGTGTTACGATAGTCAACGTTCTCCCTCTAATTCCATAATCATGTTCTGCGGGGCTTCTAACCAAAATTCCTCCCCCTCATTAGTTATAAACTACACAATCTAATGAAGATCCGCAAAATAGACTTTCTCCACCCTCGTTTTACTCAAATACAACCATCAAAATAGGAAAAAGTTTCACTAAAGTTCTCCCATACCAGCAGTGTGTGTCCACATTAATTCTTTCCTGTTCTGTCCTTTCCCAAATCATTCACCAACGCGCTGGCATCTACTTCTCTTTTTCAGCTCGCTGGATGTAAACCCTCCCCTACTGGGTAACCAATTGTGTGTTCCTCCGTCAACCTCATTCCTACAATTCCTATAACCCACTGTGTGTGAGCACAAAACTCTAACAGGTAATTAAGCCATTCCACTAATACCTATGTTTGTCACTCATTTATGACAAATGGAGCCACCCCAACAAACAGATCAACAAATTTGATTACACCTTCCCCCTTCATGGTGTTAATAGTAAAGCCAATTTGACCATTACTTATGTTTATGAACCATGAAATCTTAAATACTAGTAGCAAAGGCAAAAAGTTCCAAACACAGAATACATTGTGAAACAGGTACTTTGATGTTTAACATGAATAAAATGGTAATGTTTCAATGAAAATACTAAAACATCTATTGGTGAACAGATTACTGCCTCAATATGCAAATACATGTTTTTCTGTAGCGATAATGCTTGTCCGAATTTGTTAGTACAGACTGGCATTATGTATTATTGTTTGAATTGGGAAGCCTCTTTGTCTGATTTTTATTGTCTATTCAGGTTTGATTTTTCTGTTTCTTTATGATACAGCAGTTGTATATAGATTGGTTGTTTGTAATTGGGTTACCGGTTGACTGGTACGTATGGCCTGGTCCAGTGCAACAACAACTCTAGTCAGGGTAAGGCACAAACAAACCCCAAATTAATCTGTGCTCATCCCCTTGTAGCTTAATTTAGAGGCAATATGTAAAGTACTTATGGAACACTTCAAACAGTAAAACAGTGAAAACAGCACACAAAAATATTCCACACCAGGTTAGAAAATTCATTTAATAAATAATACACAACAACAATGACAAAACTTCAATCAATGGAACCGGAGTTATGAATTTTTAAAGAGTATACTGTTAAATGTTCTTTAATGGTCCAGGGTGATCGTTTTTCATGTTCATTTTTTCATGTTTTCTTTGATGGGGTAATGCATTGTGGGTTTTGCAGTCTGTTCGACTCTGAGCGAGGGAGTCATGTGGTCTGATTTTGCACACCTGTGAGGGTGGTCTAAAAAGTCACGAGGGTGGAAGTATTATGTTTGATTCTTGCAAATAACAAGAAGCACGAAGAGTTTTAATGCCGATTTCGGCTTTCACAAGGTAAATGCGGGCAGTTTGAGTTTAGTAATGGGATAGGGTTTCATTGTAATTTATGTGGTTAAACTGCAAGGGGTAGTTTAAATCGTTTAAGTCACCAATCAGGCTATTTTCTTGTCTTATTGTATATCTTTTTTGACACAGATTAGGGAGGCCTAATGAGTTGTTGTATGGTCCAGTTTCTTTGAATTACTTTGTCACATTTTGTTTCTTTAATCTTCAGCATATTATTTCAGTTTTTAGCTGAGCAAGTTATGTTGTAAAGTAGTTGGCTAAGTGTATTCTTCTAATTTTTTACAGCGACCCCTGACGAAGAACCAGACAAGTTCGAAATACATTGGGTTATACGGATAGTGTTGTGATGTTTGATTGCCTGCACACATTTCTGTTTAAACTTGGATGGGCTACTAAAAACGTTTGAAAATGCATGAATAAAGTATTCCGCGCGATCTATCTGTCTCCGGATTGACTCTATATATTATAGAGATTACGAGCATTATATTTGAAAAAGAGTTTGGTTCACTTTGGTATACCTGGCTGGTTCATAGAGAAGAGATGGATTATATGGAACACTACTTATTATTCACCGCAGTGCAATAGCTGGTGCCGCAAACAGCGGCACCTTTTCTTATTGTTTTCAACATGCTGTTTTGGGACGACACACAGCGCTGCTTGCACGCATGTATCCTGCAGGTTCAGCTACAATTTAAGTTAATATTACGGGAAGAAGTGCATTCGCTACGACTCATTTGCTTAGCAATTTCTAAAAGTGCCATTTTCAGAATTGTAATTTAAATTCCGACTTCACCAAACTTAGAATTTTAAATTACATTCCAGAAAAACAAAACTTGAAGTGATTATTTCTTCCCATTTGGAAAGTACACGTATAAAATGGGAGAGAGAGGCCTTGCAGTAGTGAAAAACACATCTAAAAGTTATTTCTACTACCAGGACATGTAAACATAAAAGGACATGTCCAACTTTTTAAATACATTGCACCCTGTCCACTGGCCTGTCTAGGGACTACTCTAAGGGAGACGTATATGCATTAAAAAGTACAGTATGAGCCTGGCAAGGAGTTTCTCTTGACAGATCCACATGGCAGTTTAAACTGCACTCACAGTTTCTGCAATGACAGGCCTTAGACATGTTTAAAAGGCTACCACAGACCCATTAGTAAAATTTAATTTACAGGCCCTGGGCACATGGAGTGCTCTTTACTAAGGACTTATAAGTATATTAAATATGCCAAGTAGGGATAGGCCAATATTACCATGTTTTAATCAGTGAGCACATGCACTTCGACACTTGTCAGCAGGGGTACAGTGCTCAGAGTCCTAATGCCAACTAAAATAGGTTCAGCAAAATGGAGGAGGAAAGGCAAAATGTTTGGGGGAAGACCTACCTAAGGCTGACAGGTGTAACATTGATGTAGTTGTATCTGCTATAACCACATATTCTTATCAAAGTTTTTTTTTTGTATAGTTTGAAATATGATATTTTGGGTGGCATATGTTGCCCATACATAAATAAGTTATAAAATGAGCACTTTGTATAGTACTTTGAAAAAAGCTCGGGAGCGTGCCAAAAGCATTAGGAGAGAAGGAGTTCTTTTTGCAGTGTTTTAAATTTGCAGTTGGTATTTTCTGGATGCTCGTAAGAAAAGATGGGTTAAACAATAAAGCAAATTAAATATTTTTTACCTGAACTTGACTGGAGTACCACTTAATCTACTGCCAACCAATTTCATATGTTGCTTTCAGTGAGTTCACTGCTCTTTTTGGAAGTGGTTGATGAGATTTCTGTCTTTGCTTGAATCTGATACACCCGTATCAATGTGGTGTCTGTTACATCTGTGCAGAAATCTATACAGAGGGCAGTACAAAGTGCTTACCAAAAGTTCATGGATTGAGAGAATGAAGGAGAGCGCCACAAACTTCCCTGCAGCATGTTGTTGAATCCCGCACACAGCCTGTGGCAGATAATCCTTGCCACTAGTATGGTTATGGCATCTCTGGACTTGCAGTCAACCTGGACAAGAATTATTTCAAACTTTGGCTTTTTTTTCACTTCCAAACAAACACCATGAGTTCCAAAAAAGGGGCGTAGACACAGTGGCTTATCTAGACACTTTGCCACCCATGGCGTTCCCTGCCTTTGCCTCCCCCAGCGCCTGCATGAAATAGCAGGGGGATAGAGGTGCTGGTGATTCCTGCGTTTGCCCCCCTGCGGCATACTCATGTAAGAGCAGGGGGGGTAACTGCCAGCCCCCAAAAAAGTGCCACTCAGGGCAGACCACCCCCGTGCCATGCCACTGCCTAGTCAACTCTTCTAAAGAATCCTTTCTAAGATGGTGGGAGGTCCATAGTTTTCTATCCGAGGTTCCTAATTTTTGATGCAGAAGAGTCTTTTCCTGTGATGTCAGTTCCTGGCTGAAGTGGGTGTAGTGGAGGCAACAATGACATGAAGATGTGTTGCAATGCGTCAGTTGCCTGATTTTTGTTATCTTGCTCTTCATCCGTTACTATCTTTGTCCCTGGGTTTGGCTTCCAACCATTAGAACTTCTGGATTTTACTTTTGGATCTATTCCTGGTTCTGATCTCTTCCCTGCTGTGAGGAGGAGTTGTGTGGCCTGCTAATTACCACAGTGTTTATCCCCGTCTTCAAACAAGAGCTACACGATTGATTAGGAGTTTTTTGACCCTACATGGTGTTTTCTCCTAACCGTGATTCCTTTAAAACAAAGGCTTGAAAATTTTCATGAATAGTATTCTGTGCAGGGTGGCACCCTAGCTACTTAGAAGTCCCAATTCGAGGTGAAGCATGGCTGTTTACAGTGATATCAGTTGCTGTTTGAATCTTACATAAGGAGGCAATCACATGAGTAAGATGTGTCGCAATGCATTTTTTCTCTATATTTCGTTGCACTTATTGCACGCCTTTTCTCTATTTAGTCTTCGATTTTTGCCTCTTGCGTGTGAATTCCATTTGGGTTCCTCTTGGGATTGTTTTGCATGCCTCTTTATTCGTTCAATTGTCAGGAGCATGGTGTCTTTTTATTGCAACATAAATCTCAATTTATAATCAATGACTATCAGAGTGTCAAGAAGGTTCTGTACCATTGTCTGTTTGCCTTCTAACTGGGACTGGCTTAAGGAGCAACCTGACTCCTTCACGTGGATTATACTGTGCAAGGGGAGGAGTCACCCTTTCCTCAGGCAATCAAGAAGGAAATTGAGCAGACCCCTACACATCAAGTCCTTGACAGATGGTTTAAATGCCTATATTTCTATATGTAATGTAAAACACTCCATTTTGGATTCCAGAACATTTTTCCATCACATTACCAGTACACCAGGGAAGTTATTGAGGTAATCCGAGACCCTGCACATCACATCTCTCTTCTGAAACTCCCAACTCAACATTTGATGGAAGCATTACCTTAACACATGTTATGGCATATTACTGGATTGGGTAGGTTATAAAGGTTGTACGTACAAAAATAACAGTGGTTTGATATAATGTACATATATTTTTGATTTTAAGTATTTCACTTTTGAATTATATATGTTCATTTATCCAGGTGTATGTGTTAAAATGTAAATGCACAATTACTAATGTAATGAAATGTTTGATTTACTGCAACGTTATAATTTACCCTGCTTGAATATATTATGTAGGGTTTATTTTAGCATAGCTTGATATTTAGATGTTTTTGTTGTTGTGCCAGAGCAATCAACTATATTTCATAGAATGCAATATCCTGATTTTTTCAGTTCCTGTTTTTAAACAGTAACAATTTCCACCGACTCTTTTATGCCAAACTTCTGTCACCACCTTCCAGGCCTCGGGACGCTTTGCAAACTCTGCTGTCATATTTGCAGACACTTCCAACAGACTCGACCTTGAATGTGAAACTTGACCTTGATCCTAGCCTAGCATTGCGTAGCGGCGGCCTTCTTCCACCTCATCGTATTTATTTTTATTTATTTATAAAGTTTTATATAGCGCGAACATGACCCTTAAGGGTATCGGACCGCTTTACAGTACACTGTTATCACACATTATACAGACAATCGGAAATTCCATACAATACAATAGAGGTAGACATTGTTGTTCGGATATAATCTGTGGTAAATAGTCATCAGAGAGCTGAAGTTTTAGGATGTTAATTTGCTAATTAGAAAAATTTTTGCTTCTTTTTTGAAGGCGGTAAAGGAGGAGATTCTGCGTACGTCTGGGGGAAGGGTGTTCCAAATCTTCGGTACGATACCTGAGAGAGCTCTGCACCCAGTTCTCATTTTGTGAAAGGATTGACGTTTTAGTAGTAGTGAGCTCGAACTTCGTGAATGTCTGCATCCTCCCGACCGCTCTAGCTTTTGTGCTAAATAGCTGGGGGTGTTGCTATGTAGGGCTTTATGTGTCATGCAGGCAATCTTTAGTTGTATTCTCGTCGCGTAGGGTAGCCAGTTCAGAGCCTTCAAGGCTGGGGTGATGTGGTTATTTCTTTTTATTCCTGAGACCAGCCTGGCCGCAGCGTTAAGTGATGCCCTGAGCAGTGATAGCTTGTATTTTGGAAGACCACAAAGAGTGGTGCTTCCGTAGTCCAGTCTTGGTAGTACTAGAGCATGAACCGCCATTTTTAGATCAGTCTGTGGGAGGAAGGGTTTAAGTTTCCTTAGGATACTCAACTGATAATTGGCTCCCTTGGTGGCATTGTAGATTTGTGCCTGCATATTTAAATGTTTGTCCAGAGTGACTCCCAGGGATTTTGCGGAGTCAGATGTATGGGGCGCAGTCAAAGGAAGTTAAATGCTTCAGCCATAAGTCTATCTTGGGTGTGTGATTGGGAGGGGAAATGAGGAGGAATTCAGTTTTCTTGGTGTTGAGCATGAGGTGGTTGCCATTGAGCCAACGTTGGGTATTATGAAGAATGGCGATGAGGGAGATGAAGTCATCTGGTGAGGAGATTTTCATATATAGTTGAGTGTCGTCTGTGTATAGGTGATATAGAATGTTTGCAGAATTCAGCGTATTAGCAAGGGGTTTCATGAGTAGATTAAAAGGTATTGGTGATAGTGGTGATCCCTGTGGAACTCCTAGGATGACCATGGATGGTTGAGAGAATGATTGCTTCATCTTGATTCTTTGGGTTCTGTTGTTTAGGAAGAAGGTGAACCATTGTAACACTGGACCAGTTAGACCCATCCTTCGTTCAAGTAGGGACAGTAGATTGTCGTGTTTAACCATATGGAAGGCGGAAGATAGGTCAAGAAGTATCACATTTTTAAAATGTCATCCATTATATGGGTGAGTGCTGATTCGGTACTGTGGCCTTGACGGAAGCCGGATTGGTGATTATCTACGAGGTTGAAGTTCTCAATGTGGTTGCAAAGTTGAATTTGTACACATTTTTCTAATAGTTTCGCCAGAGTGGGGATGCTGGATATAGGGCAATAGTTGTTGAGGTCTGTGGAGAGGGAATTGTCTTTCTTTAGTGTAGGAGTGACCTGCCCTATTTTAAGGCAGTCAGGTATGGAGCCTTGCCTCAGAGAGGCGTTAACAATTTTTGCCCATATAGGTAGAATAGAGGTATTTATCATTTTGAATACAGATGGGGGTAGGGGATTGGAGAAATGATTGGCAGGGTTGATCGCTAGCAGGGTGCTATAGATTTCGTGTTCAGGGATTGGTGAGAAGGAGTGCCAGTTGGCATTGTTTTTTGGAGCTTCGATCGGAAAGCTAAAAAGGTCCTTGATCTGAGTGTAAAGAATAGACTCATGGTCAGTAGTTTGTTGAAGGTCTTTCTTGGATTGAATGTCATTTTTAATGGTTCTAGTCTTTTCTAGGAGGAATTTGGCAAGCTCATCACAGTTAGTGGTAGCCGGGTTGCTTAGCTCCACTACATTTGGAGAGTTACGCAATTGTTTTACGATTTCGAATAGTTTTTTGGGACATTTAATGGCTTGGTTCAGCTGGGTTTTGAAGTAGTCTGACATTTTTCTTTTGTAAGTATTTCTCAGTGCTCCAAGTTGGTATAGGTGATCAGTGGAGGGTGCTGATTTCCATGCTTGCTCAGCTAGTCTTAACTTGCGCCGGTCCGAGTTTAGATTCTCATTGAACCATGGTTTGGAGATTTTAGTGGAGACGTTTTTTTTCTTGGAGGGGCACTGTGGTATCAAGTATTTCAAGCATAGTGGCATTGTAAAAGTCTGTGAGATCATAGACGTCAGCCATGTCTGTTGAGGGGATCAGGGCAGAACTGCATTGGGATACCAAGGCGTTGGGATTAATATTTTGGATATTCCTTTTCTATTGTTTTGTTTATGTAGGTTGGCTTAGTTTTGGAGTTACCTCACTGTTGATGGAGAAGAAGATGCTATAGTGATCAGTCCAGTCACATGGGGAGATGGATTCTAGTGATATAGTGTTTGTTTTAGCTATGATAAGGGCTAATGTCTCCCCCTTGGTGTGGGTTGGGCTGTCACAGATTTGGGACTGATCATGGTCTGACAGAAATGATTTTGGGCCGCTTACATCATGATCGCCAGTACTGTTCCAATGGAGATTGAAATCTCCCAGAAAGATCTGCCGCACTTGTGAGTTGGCGTTGGCTGCAATGACTTCCATTAGTTCATCAATGAACTTCAGATTGTCACCTGGGGGGTGGTATAATATGTGAAGTTTGCAGATGATGCCCTTGTCATCAGAGATGTTGGTGCAGAGATATTCACAGGAGGATAAGGAGATGGAGTTTGCTTGATTAACTGTGATTGTGTTTTCCCTCTAGGTTTCTCAGTTCTATCCAGGAGAAATATATCATGACTAGGGGGGACCAGTAGGTCAAGGATGGGAGCAGAGGAACTCTCTAGCCATGTTTTGGTGAGGATGATGATGTCCAGATCATTCGAGAGAATGAGATCATAAATGACCGTAGCATGTTTGTTAGCTGATCTGCAATTGATTAGTGCACACTTTAGTTTGCTAGTTGAGTGAGTGAGGGTAGATTGCATAATGTTGATCTTTGTGAGGTTTTCCCAAATTATGGATCTGTAGTTGTGAGTGGGTTCTTTGTAGGGGTTGGGTCGGATGGATTGGATAGCTCTATCTAGAAACTTGCTTCTTCCTTATGGCTGGTGTATATGAGAAGGTCATGTAAGTCATTGTCAGATAGTCCATCCATTGCCCTCGTAGGACGATCCGGGTCGTGGGGAAGGGTATTTTACTCCGTGTTGTATAGCCTGGGTGTGGGTTTGTGGTGAAGTATCTTGTGGTTTGCTGACTAATTCAGTTCACGGTGGCGCTAGTAGCTTTATTAGAGTTTAGGAGTTCATTGGTGATTGAAGATAGATTTTGGGAGCTTGCCAGCAGAAGGGGGTGCATTCCGGAGGGCCTACCTTGCTGCCACCTGCCGCCACCACTGTGACCACCGCCAGGAGTCACAGCACACCGACACCAGCGCAGCTGCCGCCCCGGGACTACAATCCCCGGCAGCCTCAGCAGCGGCGCGCTCAATCCACGCAGCAGCAGCGCCAGGAGGCGTATTTAGCCGCCGCATCCCTCGGTTGTGCGGGGGAGCTTGCCAGCAGAAGGGGGTGCATTCCGGAGGACCTACCTTGCCGCCACCTTGCCGCCACCACCGCCAGGAGTCACCGAACACCGACACCAGCGCAGCCGCTGCCCCAGGACTACAATCCCAGGCAGCCTCAGCGGCAGCACGCTCAATCCACGCGGCAGCAGCGCCAGGAGGCGTATTTAGCCGCCGCAGCCCTCGGTGGAGCGGGGGAGCTTGTTAGCAGAAGGGGGTGCATTCCGAAGGACATACCTTGCCGCCACCTGCCGCCACCACCGCCAGGAGTCACCGGACACCGACACCAGCGCAGCCGCCGCCCCGGGACTACAATTCCTGGCAGCCTCAGCGGCGCGCGCTCAATCATTGCGGCAGCAGCGCCAGGAGGCGTATTTAGCCGTCACAGCCCTCGGTGGAGCGGGGGAGCTTGCCAGCAGAAGGGGGTGCATTCTGGAGGACCTAACTTGCCGCCACCTTGCCGCCACTACCGCCAGGAGTCACCTGACACCAACACCAGTGCAGCCGCCGCCCCGGGACTATAATCCCCAGCAGCCTCAGCAGCGGCGCGCTCAATCCACGCGGCAGCCGCGCCAGGAGGCGTATTTATGCGCCGCGCCCTCCGCGTCGCAGGATGCGCGCTGGGACAAGCCGGGCGAAGCCCGGGCAAAGGGCGGGCCGTCTGTGGCCGTCAGGGGCCAGAAGAGGCCAGGCCAGGCCCCCCCTAAAAACTCTGCCATAAACTCGGTGAGTAACTGCATAGTACCTAGGACAGGTTATATATCTGCAAGGTACTGTTTTGAAGTTATTTCGTGGAATAAGTTAATTGCAGCTACTCTGCATTGAGTGAACAATTTTATATTGGTTAAATGCATAAAAAGATAACACTTTATTTCTTTTAGCTGTAATATTTATCACTGTGTATCAGGATACATTTGTATTCATTTATAAATCTTGATTTAGAAATTGTTGCGCTGTCCTAAATAGAAGGTGTCAACAATATAGAGATTATTTCCTTGGTTCACTTTTTTATCTTAGATCTGTTTTTTGTTTTAAATAGGATATCTTAATTAACTTGTGTTTTGCAATGGCACCACGGAAATATACAGGTGCTACAGGGATGGTTGGGACTTTAGATGCCTATTTAACTAGGGCTTAGTCAGCCGTCAATAAGGAAATTATTCTGACAGAACGTAGGATTTCTATGGACCCCTTCTTTGGTAGATGAACAGTTACTCCAGCTCCAACAACTAACCAGACACAATCTACCCCCCCTCCTGGCCAAACAACGGTTGCCCAGATAGAGGGTGATATTACCTCACTATGAGCCATATGTATCAAGGAACCAATTTGCTATTCTGTAATAGCGATTTTTAAGAAATCGCTATTTCAGAATCGCAAAATGGTATGTATCAAGAAAAACGCATTTTTTTAGCGATTTCTTGATATTCCTTAATTGCGAATTCGCAAATTGCGAATTCGCAATCAAGGAATACTTTCCCATTCATTTCTATGGCCTTTGCGAATGCGAATGCGATTTTCAATGATACATATGGCCCTAAGCGATAGTATGACTTCTGGATCACCAGAGCTGGATCCTAGCCTAGTAACGTCCAGACTACGGGCTAGAGGATTAAAACAAAAGCTAGACTGCCAGAAAAAACCCACTACCTCAAAAAAACCTAGGGTAACTAAGCAGAGCCACACAGTCACAGGTTGTAAAGTTATGACCACGGCACAAATACATGACAATGGGAAAAAGATGACAGAAGTATAACTACTAATGCCCAGTGCAATGGAGGAATATCGACCTGTAATTATGGTGGGAGAGAATTTTGGGGGGAATTAGAAGGCATGTTGCAAACGCTGCTGGAACCTATTATGTCTAAACTAAGTTGGGTAGAGTCTAGGCTTTCACTCTTGGAGTCTTCAGTGGGGAACTGCCTGAAAATGATAGATATAGCACATACAAATTTAGAAAATTCATCTCCTCCAAGCAGGAAGAACATGACAGTCAGTAATAGTACCAAGGTGACTGACCCAGCTTCAAATAGCCTAAGCTCTACAGCTACAGTGGGTGCCTTTAACTCCAGTGGAAGCATGAGAGGGAACGTCCCTACACCACATCCACCAAGGATAGGGAGGAAAACACCCACACCTGATTCTCAGCCAAGGGTTGTTGAGGGACCTAGTGTGGCACAAAGACCCGTAGTCATTGATCTCCCCCCAGAAGCTACCCCATATGTGGTCATACTGGGCCATGCTCCTCCTCTCCCTTTAGGAGAGACTGAGAGCTATGAACAATTGTGGAATAAAACTACGTTTTGGCTTAGTCAAAATATCTCAGGTGGGATGAACATTTCCAATAGCATAATAATGGTACGCAGGGTCAGCTGGATAGGTAGATCAAACAAAATAGGCAATGGGGACTGTATCATCGTTAATTTCGATAACTCTCTCATTGCAGGTCACCTATTATCAAGTGGTCACTGCCATCAAAAGATGACGGGTACGGCAATCAAACTATTACCCCTAGGGTTCTTTTATAGGCCCTCACGTGGGAGGGGCACGATAAGATCCGACCAGGGAGGCATTTGGCAAATGGGAGATCAGTCAAGGGTGAGATTTCAAACCGGCTGTCCTCTCCCCAGGTTACAACAGAATAATTTCAGCAACCCAATTATGAACGGGCATGGACTACCAGTCCATAACAGATTTGAACTTCTGTCTGGCCTGGAAGCCTGCGATTGACTCCAGGTATCGGATGACCAGGGAGGCGGGAGGCTGAACGACTGGGGAGACATGGAAATTAGACCATATAAGGGGAGTTCTAACAATGTTATCTTCTGGAATATTGCAGGATTAGCTGCTAAAATGGACGATCCTAGTTGGATCACCTATATTAGGCAGTACATGCTCATTTGCTTACAAGAAACATGGTCAGTTGAATGTAACCACCTCCTTGAAGGATTCAAGGCATACTTTGTCCCAAGTTCCAACTTCTAACCCAGGCATTCTTGCCTTAACTTTAAAAGGAGAAAACTGTATAGCTGGCCTGTTAAATTTACACATGCTTATGTTTATTGAGATAATCTCACATTAATTACGCTTTAATGCCTTTTTAAGTACATTAACTTTACATCGTTCTTTAGGCCTGCACTTTCTCATGATGTCTGTGAGAAGGTATTTTGTTCTAGCTTCACTCATGTAACATTCTTGTATTTTCCAATGAGACGCAAGGAGAGTCAATACATATGGTATTAATAAAATTGATATTCCTATCAGAATCGGACATTTGCAACTAGTACACAAGAAAGGCACATCGATGAATGACCTGTTTGTGATCTAACCTGTGTGCGTCAGACAGTTGTTTTCCATGATTAGTGTGGGAACATTCTCAATTGTTTCTACGTTTGCACCTTATGAGTGGAAGATTGCCTCATGGATGCCTGATAGTAATAAGAACACAGTGGGTGTTACATCTTGTCTGATGAACTGTAATATTGAACGTTCTTTGGAGGAGATGGGCTCCTTCTGCTTCTTCTCTTGTGTGGATGGAGTCTTGATACGACTACTTCTTGTTTTCCGTTTGGTGAGTTGGGGTTACTGGCCAGATCAGTTGCCGATGCCGAGAACTTTGCAGACTCCTTCTTGCCCTTAAAACAGGAACATCTTGCTTAGCGGACTTTCCTGGGACTCCCGGCTGAACCATATCTTGTAATGTCCTGCTTAGATTTTATTTGAACTTGCTAATTTGAGCCTTCTTTCCAGATTTGTTCCTTACTATACATAACCATTCTTTTCACAGGGACTGTGCCTGGGATATGTAAATGTATAATAGAAACAGCTATAAATTGTGTACAGAATATCAGGTTCTGATGTTGCTCTTTGTATAGCAGCAGCAGAGTTGTTATTCTGTTTGATGCTAGCCTGTCTCAATTTCTTCAGGAGATTCGGCTTTATGTTGCCAATCTGTATATTTACAGAATGGCATTGAGAGTAATATATCTGAGTTTGATTACAAATATATAAGTTAGTTACCAATACCTGGTGCTCGTTGGGTAGCCAATGCTGACACCCTAGTTTCCTTCACCCCTCAATGTGATGAGCAAGATCCAATAAAGGAAATATAGGAAAAACGCTGCAGCACTGGTGGTGACCTTATTATTTGATATGGACAGTTGTCCACCCAAATAATAATCCTGTTATGTAGAAAGACGGTATGGCTTCCACTAAATATTCTTGTGAGTCTTGCAGGACTGATCATTACCTAACACTCACTTTACTCATATAATGCTCAGTGGTTTGCAGGAGGTTGCAGGCCACTGGGTTCTCTCTCTCATATTGGTACATTCACCATGGCCCACATGCATCATTGTTTCATTTTGCACTTCCTAATTTGCGATTTTTAGGGAATCGCAAATTAGGAAATGCAAAATGGGATGCATGTACATTTTTGCAAAATATTTGAGAATCGGTAAAAATCGCAATTTTTACAGATTCTCAAATATTATGCGATTAGCAAAGTGCGAATTCGCAATTCCCATTCATTCCTATGGGCTAAAATGCCCATAGGAATGAATGGGAATTGCGAATTCGCAATTTGAAATCGCAATTCAGCAATGCATTTCAAGGGTGGAGAGGGGGGTCCAAATGACCCCCCCCTTCACCCATGAAATGTACTTTTGAGTATAAGTTACATACACACATGTCCTAAGGACATGTGTGTCTGTAACTTTACAGTTTAAAAAATGCATGTTTGTGCTTTTTTAAACAATTTAGCAAATTACCACGAGGTTCAACTTCGTGGTAATTTGCACTTGCAATTTCAAATTTCGCAATTTCAAATCAAATGATGCATAGCATTTTAGAAATCGCAAAATTGCGATTTCTGAAATGCTATCGCAATTTTAGAAATCGCAAAAAAGTTGCGATTTCTAAAAAAGCATGATGCATCTCAAAAAGCATTTTTGGAATCGCATACGGCCGATTTTAAGGAATCGCACCGTTTGCGACTCCAAAAATGCTTGATGCATGTGGGCCTAAGTCCTTAGTGCCAGAGGGTCTAGAGAACCCTATTCGGGGCATGTTCTGGAGCAGAATTCCAGAAAATGTATCAGGTTCACATCCTTCTCCCATACTTATGGCTCTGATTCATTCTCTCCTTGACTGTGGAACCACATGTATCTCAGACTACTTGATAATTAGGTGATTGCAGCTGGTATTTGGTGCCTCATCTTTTAAACGGTAGAAGATGCAGAGACCATTTCACTCCATTCTTAGAAAACGCCACTTGCTCATAGTAAAGAAAAAGATTACTTTTCAAAGCTCTGACTGTAGTGCATAGGGTAAAGCATACCATCTCACCTTCTTTTTTTGCCATGAAAATTCAATCTACACGTTTCCCAATATAGTTCCGCACACTCAGACAAAACCTTTGTCATTCAGTTATATAACGGAGTCTATTTTAGCTCTTAAAGAATGGAACAAAGGTCCTTGCGGTGTGGTCATTATCCTCCCTTTTAGTTTTTTGAGAAAAAAATGAGAATTGTACTTTTTAATCAATAAAGTTATCTCTAAACAAAATGATGGAAAATAACTTGTTTTTATACTTTGTGTCTACATTAAAACAAAATTGTGATGGTGATTAAAGTCCATTTTTAAAAAGGCCTTTTGCATTTCTTAACGAGGCAGAATCGCAATTTTGGCCCATTCGGAAATGCAAAACAGCCTTCTCCTATATACAAAGGCCTTTAGGGAATCGTAAAATGCGATTTCTACCCATCAGAAATCACGGGCCATATGTATCAACACATTTTCCCATAGACACAGAATGGGTAAAACCCTTTGATACATCTGGCCCGATTTTGTGATTCCCTAAATAAGAAATCACAAATAGAGATTTCCTATTTGTGATTTCTTAGCACATGTGCATTTCCTAAATCAGGGATACTCCAAGTATGGCCGAGGCCGCATGCAACTATTCTGACCTTTAATTGCGGCCCCCTCGTGACCAACAGCTCTGGGCTGCTGTTTACTTGACAGAGCAGGAACATTCAGAAAGCTGTGAAACATACAGGTGTACTTTACGACTTATCTAAAGTAATGGTAAAGAAGAAAAGAAGGCGTCCTAGACAACTTATTTTTAAGAACACCTTTAGTTTTAAGGACATCTTGCTACAAACATGTAAAACATGATAAACGCACTGCAAATTTAAAAAAAAGTGTATTTTATTAACATGCATGAGTGTTTTTACCTTAGTAGATCAGATTATATACCTGCATTGCAAGGCATTTACTAGCGGTGATAGTTTTCAAACTTGATTTGGAAAAATTCATGCCACCACCATTCCGAAAACAATGCCATTTGTCAACAAAGAGGTAAATCATTTGTCAGGTGGGCCTTGTGTGCAGCCATGTTTGTCATATAACTGGAACATCATTATAGTTTATTAAATAAAACACGAGAAGGTTTTGCACAGCACATATCCTGAACTCATATTTTAATGGCTCTCATGTATGATAATGAAGAACTAGGAGGCAAAGTGAAACTAATCAGTTGCCTAGGATTGCACAATGTTGTCAAGTGGGGAAGCCGCGACTGACACCAGGTTTTCAGGTTTCATATTTTGCACTTGAGCCACCAGATGAGTATCTCTTTCCATTTCACGTTTTAGATTAGAAGTTAATGCATTGACTTTAATACTTGGTGCATGAGAATAGAACGTTGGTGGCAAACAGAAGCCACATGAAGGTTTAGTTTATTGTCCACACCATGCATCTGCTTCACATACCCCTATGTTCACCTTTCATCACCCCAAATCTTGCATTGCTGCCATTAGTGCAGCCCTCGGGCATGCCACAGACAGTACTTTGCAAGTACCCATGTCGTAATTGCAATATTCGTATTTAGGATATGGGATTACCGTTGACTAAAAGTCGATGGTAACCATGTGCAATTTAAAAAAGACCCCCAAGATGCTTTTTTTAAAGTGCAATAGAGCACATACATGCCCTTAAGGCATATGTGTGCTCTATATGTGCACCACTATTTTTGGGGTACATTACGAGGGGCCTTATGCCAATAGCCATCCTTAGTTTAACACACCGATTTCCTAATATGAAATCACTAGTTTGGAAATGCTAAATCGGCCCATTGGTACGAATGGCGTGGAATTTCCCTAATTGCGATATCCTAATAGCGAATCTTACTCTGCAGAAATCACTATTAGGAAATCGATAATTTTGTACATATCATTATGCATTTCCTAAATAGCGATTCCTATGGAGTCCCTATTTAGGAAATGCAAAATTGCATTTTCATACATCTGGCCTTATGAGACAGAAATGTACTGAGGGCTAGCAAATTTATACTTGCTCTACCTCTGCTAAGTGGCTGAGAACCTTTCCTTAAATCTACCTCCATCTGTGTGGCTTCAGCATAAAAGATCATCTTGTGAGTGCCTACAAACCATCCAAGAAGAAACATTGATCACAAGATGTTGGGCCTTTTTTCTGTGAATGTCCACTTTAAATGTAGTAATTTGGTTTACATGTAATGTCTCCACTAACACAAAGTCTTCCACATATGATGATATCAATCATAAGCTCAAATTCTTTTCAAACTGAAATTTAGGTAATGTGATTTACTGCAGCAGATGTCCTTTTGGTTTGATCTATATTGGTCAGGGGGGGCGTGGCCAAGAGCCGATCATGGCGGACGTGTAGTGGAAGAGCTCCGTCCTAAGCCCTAGACACAAGCGGATTATCCTGATTGCCTGCAACGCAACCCACCCCGATCTTGAGCCCGGAGCCTCAGGAGGCGAGCGGCGAGCAGTTACGGTGAGTCGCCTCCCTCGGACTCTGCCGAAACTCTAGTGGACTGCGGCGATTACTGGGGCCTGCTGCACCGGGGGAAGCCACGGCTTCAACTGGCCTGGGAGCAGGACCGCCGAGCGGCGCCGGCGGGCTGCGGAGGGGGCTCCAGAGGGGAGCGGGTTCACGGAGCTTGACCGCGCGCCCCTGATCAGCGGCGGGCGCCGCTCCTGCTGATACCACACTGTTTCCCCCTTCACCCGGAGGGCCGTCCTGACCTGCCTGCCCCGTCTGCGGCCTTAGGGACGCCGGCTCGGCGCCCGCCTGTGCGGCGCGGAGGCGCCCGCGCTCACCCGAGTGCCGGCGAGGAGCAAGGAATTGGGGGCAAGAGAAAGAGAACACTGGTGATTGGGAGTCTGTGGCCACTGCCTAGAGCACACGGCGGCCGCACGATACGACTTGACGCCGCGGCAGTGCCACAGGCTCCATATTGCCTTCACCCTGGGCCCCGAGCTTCCTGAAAAACTGGCGCGAAACCTCGCACTGCCTGAGGCGCATTATAGCGACGAGAGGGCCGAGACGCTGGGGACGCCTCACAATACCAGCACGGCCTCTGCATCCACATCGCGGGAGAGGGCTCCGAACACCATCGAGGGGTCCGACTGCACAAAGGTTTCCATGGAGGGCTGCTAACTGCAAGGTATCCTCTGCTGGGATAGGCGCGTGGCACTTTCCATCCGTCTGGCCGCTGACGGGTCCCCCTCCTGCGGTCCATAATCTGTACTCACCGCCTCGCCGTGGCCAGAGCTGTAGCCACACAGAGGATCCTCCACCACCGCATCTGCCAGAAGCGCCACCATAGCCGCTGCACCGTTGACTCTGCTTTGCTCTAGGGACTAACTCTGCACCTGCCTCCTTCATGGTAGTACTGGTGGCTGCATAGGCGCCTTTGCATATAACTCGGAGTGTCGCTAAGCTGTACAGGCCGGGACCAGTGAGTGCGCTTACCACACCGCCGCCCTGCATACTAGATCGATGGAGAGGAACAGGGGCAAGGCCCAAGACCATGGTGCATCGGCGGACATGCCGTCCACCGGCTCGGAGGACCCATTAGCCTCATCTAATATGGACATTATCCCGCCGACAGGAAAAGGATCACAGGACGCCAAACTGGATCTCATTCTCAATGAAATACGAGCCACACGAGAGGCGCTAGAATCACGTATAGACAGCATGGCGACTGGCCTCTCATTGCTCCGAGCAGATCATAACAAACTTGCGGAGAGGGTCTCGGAACAAAAACGTGCGCTGAATGATCTCGTACCTCAGCAGACGGAACACTCTACGAGGCTGGAAGGCATGGAGAAGCAACTCAAGCAGCTATGGGACAAGGTGGACGATGCGGAAGGACGAGCCACCCGTAACAACGTCCGCATCCTAGGCATTCCGGAACGCAGCAAGGGGAGGAACCCTACTCAATTTGTGGAGGACTGGCTCAGGAAAATGGTGGGTCCGGATGATCTTACTGCCCTATACAGTGTGGAACGGGCGCATAGAATGCCGTCGAGACCTCCACAACCAGGAGAACCCCCACGACCTTTAATCGCACGCCTTCTTCACTATAAGGACCGCAACACCGTGCTGAGAGTGGCCCGAGAGAAAGCGCCGATTCGCTGAGGACAAGAATGTCTCAGTATATCCTGACTTCACACCCACAGTACAGCGAGCCAGGTCCACCTTCATGGGGGTGAAGCGCAAGTTACGGGAGAGAGACTTGAAATATGCCCTCCTGTTCCCCGCTCGCCTCAAGATTCTACACGGGAACAAATCATACTTCTTTGACTCACCGGAGGAGGCGGAGGAGTGGATGGAAGTGACGCTGACGCCACCGGCCTCGCAGGACCCATTTGCGGACACCAGGAGTGACAGGCATCGGAGTCAATCGGGCCGGAGACGCCCTGCTTCCAACACTGGACGAGACCCCTCACCGAGGTCGTCACTGAGGGTACAGGGTACAACGGGCCGCTTGGCAGATCAATCATCGGTGGTGCAACTGACGGAGAAGGCACTCGCCGCTCACGACGCGGGCACAGCCAGGGACCAGGCCAGCACCTCTGACACACACACCGAAGTGTCAGGGTCGGCGGACAGCCTACAACTGTTCCCCAAGATCACGGCGCAGACAGCAGAAGAATTTTAACATCCACAGCTTGAATGATGAACGATATCCGGGTGGTAATGTATGAACTATATCACTCCTTATACAAAGGGGGGTTGCCAAAGGGTTTGGTTCACAGAGGGCTGCCATACCACCGCAAGCCAGTACAAGTCAGGCACGAGTGGTCTGTTCCCCCCACCGTATGCACATGGAACTGTTTAACTTATGCCCACGTTGGGCATCCTGGTTCGGATCCCGAGCCCGTTGGCCCGGGGACCTTAATGTTAAGGGGTTAACTGTTTGCACGACACTCCTATCCTGTAGTAAGACGTATCTGGCATGGGCACCTATGGTCTCAGCATTACCGCTTTGCAAGATCAGTCATGGGGCCGCTTAATGTTTATAACTTGTGCACCTGGAATGTGCGGGGCATGGGCTCGATCCACAAGAGACACAGGAGGATACTGGCTCAGCTCAACTGCAGGGGAATTATGATAGCTTGCCTACAGGAAACACACTTGAACTGTGCTGAAAACACGAAACTATGAAAGAAGTGGAGGGGTCAACTCTTCGCTACGTCCTACTCAGCATTCTCTAGGGGGGCCACTATTTGGCTCCGCAATTCTGTTCCCTTCAAGCCGATAGAGCAGAGAATTGACAAGGAGGGTAGATATGTGTTTGTAAAGGGCTTATTGGATGGGGATACTGTTGTGATTGGTTGTGTATATTCCCCGAATTCAGGACAGTCGGATTTCTTGGTAAATGTCAATGGGGTCCTTGCGGATTGGGCAGAACATCAATGGGTGATTGGAGGTGATTTCAATGCTGTATTAGATGTTGCTCTGGACAGGTCACATCCCCCACTGCACGCCACGGAAAGCAGGAGACAGGCGGATGTGCTAGCACAATGGGCGGAGGGTTGGGACTTGGCGGATGCATGGCGCAGTACACACCTACTGGACAGGGAATATACCTTTTTCTCCCCCCCTCACCAACTGCACACCAGAATAGACCGTATATTTTGCTCCTGTTCCCTACTGGGGTCGGTTGTCCAAGCCCAGCACATGGGGAAGACCCTTTCAGATCATAATCCTGTCGAACTCACTTGGCAATGGGGCCGGCTGTTGGCCCCTATCCCGACCTGGAGGTTACCCACGGAACTACTTGAAGACTCGGTATTCAGATTGTCCATGTCAGACACCATTGAGACCTACTTCGACACGAACGCTAACACCGCCAGCTCCCGACAAATAGAGTGGGACACCTTCAAAGTCATCATCAGAGGGGAAGCGATGGCCACTCGGGTGGGCAGGAGAAGGGAAGTGATAGGTGAACTAAAAGAAGTAGAAGGTAAACTGGCAATGTTAGAGAGCGAAGCTGCGGGCACGAACACACACTTCACCCCACTGCAGGAAGCACACATTAAACACGCTGAACTACTAGAAGACTTGAGATTAATAGATTACAAGGAATACACTAATAGACAGCATACACTGGCGGATAGGTCGGGCCCTCTGCTGGCCCATATTATACGAGACTCTTCAGTGAACCATCCAATTTTGGAGATATTAGATCAGGAAGGTTTGCTGACTTCGACTCAAGTAGGAATCAACACCGCATTTAAGGACTCCGAGACCGCACTAGAGGGATTTATGAGGGATTTAGAACTACCCCAACTCACCGCTAGGCAAAGCGAAGACCAGAAGCGTAACATCACTATCGCGGAGATTAGACAAACAATACACGCTCTCCCGAGGAGCAAAACCCCGGGAACGGACGGCCTGCCGGCCGAGATCTATGCCACGTTCACAGACCTCATAGCCCCACGCCTACACACTGTTTATTTGGAAGCGCTGCGGACTGCCACCTTACCGCAGTCCTCCCTACAAGCTTTAATAACCTCTCTCTTAAAACCGGGTAAAGATGGAATGCACCTAACTAACTACAGACCCTTATCTCTCCTTAACACCAACTATAAGATACTGAGCAAGGTACTAGCGACGCGATTGGCACAATACATCCCGCAACTGATCCACCCGACCAGTGCGGATTTGTGCCGGGAAGAAGCACGGCCATGAATCTTAGAAGACTAGCCCAACTGATGTTACGAGACCCGGTGGACATGGGCTCAGAAGGCTGCATCTCGTTGGATCTGAAGCAGGCCTTTGATTCCCTCAGATGGGATTTCATGTTTGCTACGTTTACGAAATTCGGGATTCCACTCGAATATATTGCCTGGGTCAAACTACTCGACACCCACCCTACGGCTCGGGTGCGCACTTCCAAATACATTTCAGGACCCATAGACATAGAGAAAGGCACCAGGCAAGGTTGCCCGCTTTCCCCGCTCCTATTCATCCTGGCCCTTGAACCGCTGCTCTGTAAACTCCGGACGGCGGCTCCTCACTGTGGCATTCGGAGGGGTGCGACGACTCATGTAGTGTCCGTCTATGCCAATGACATTATCCTGTACCTCCATAATTTGCGGGGAGACCTGGATCCAATACCTAAAATATTCGAGGACTTCAGGTCATTATCAGGCCTCACCATAAGCGAACCCAAGTCCTACGGGTTCACCTTTGCTGCCACTGGCCCCCCCACACCATTACTCTTCACGCCACATACATTTCAAATGGCAGACACCACCTTCGGTTATCTCGGGATACAAATTTACAGAGATGCCGAAGTAATGATAGATGGCAACCTTGGAAGAGCTATGAGAGCACTTAAATCACAAATACAATTTTGGTTGTCATTGCCCCTATCGGTGGCCGGCAGAGTGACCATCTCCAAGATAGTAATGCTTCCCTGCCTCATTTACTATTTCACTAACTTGCCATTTCTGATCCCTGCCACAACGTTTAAAGCACTAGATACACTCCTCACGGAACTCATATGGGGACCGGGGCGGAGGCGCAAAGGCCTTGCCAAACTGCAGCTCACCTCTGGAACCGGAGGCATGGGAGTGCCAGACTTCAGGGCCTACAACTTCGCATGTCAACTGCAATGGCTAGCCTACTGGCTAGCGGGTCGAAACCTACAAGAGATTGACATGACAGAGGAAGATCGCTCTAAGGGGAAGATCCATGTCTTGCTATTGCCCCGCTCGGAACTGTCGAGAAATGCCCCACCGCTTCTTCGGCTTGCAATCCAATACTGGCGGAAGGCGTTGAAATACAGAGCCCCGGCGACATCCTATGCCCCCACAATTCCACTACTGGGTATCCCATTAGAATCGGGCCCGCTCACAACACACAAACTTATGCCTTGGCATGACGCTGGAGTGACACATATAGGAGACCTTTTCGCTGAAGGACAAATGCTGTCCTTTGAGGACTTCAGGGCCACGCATGGTGTCCCCGGGGGATCGTTCCTTTTGCATGCTGGCCTCCGACATTACTTAACAAGAAGGTGGGCGCATGAGGGAGTAGAACCACCCACGAACCCCTTGCCAACGATGCAGTATCTCATGGGGACGTGAAGCCACCTAACTAAATGGCTCACTGCTAGCATCAGAACAGGGAGAGCGATCTCACTGTCGCCCCTCAGGACAAAATGGGAGGGAGATGTAGGAAGGCCACTAAGGGACAAGGAATGGGAACGTATCCTCCAATTTCCCAAGAAAGTAGCCAGGAACCCCAAATTTAAGTTCATCCAACTGATGCTTCTACACAGGGCTTATTTAACACCACACCGCATACACGCTATGTTCCCTAACGCAGTCGACACATGCCCCCGATGCGCTACAGATGATGCTTCACTGATACACATGTTGTGGGGCTGCCCCAAACTGGGCTATTACTGGACAACTGTAAACGAGTTGCTCACCGGTGCAGGTGCCTTCCCACAAACGCTCACTTTAGAATATGCGCTTCTGGGGCTGGGACCAACGGCGCGTGCTAAGAGTGTGGCGACACGCTTTACTGACATGGCCATGTTGCTGGCGAAACGGGCAATTACGATGAGGTGGAAATCACCCAAGCCACCTGATACCGAACTATGGAAAACGGAAGTGGCACGTTGGGGCAAAGCGGAGGGTGAAGCGCTGCAGCGTGAAGAACGCAGGGGCGTCAGGAGAACGCCGATTTCATTGGACTGGTTTGCCATACTGGGGATGTTCGAAGCAGGGGGAGATGGGGAGTCTGTTGATTCGATACCTCTGCATTGAAATGTGTCATACCTTACTGGGCTTTCATGTACCGCACCCAAACATGGTGCACTGGACAATGATACGGGATATCCCGTGATGTTATTGCTTATGCCTCTGACTGTCTGTATGGAATAATACTTCTGGAAAGAACGGACCTATGGGCTCAGCCAAGTACAATCTGGTTTATACACGCATATAGTAAGAGTGTCGGGGGGGTTTTCTGAGGGCGGAGGGTGGGATTTTCCCGGTTCTTAAGGGGTTTGTTCAACTATACTGAAACACCACAAAATCAAAATGTATAATGTAACTGCTATTATCATGCCTACAGGAGCACGCCTCATTCTGGTCTAGTCATATAACAATAATTCTGTACTGTTGCTCTATTCACTATGCTAATAAACAGATTTTCAAAAACAAATAATCTATATTGGTCATACCTCACAAAAAAAACGTAAGCATGTGTAAATCAACAAATGAGCTGAATTAGGAGTAGATATGCCAGTTTTACAGGTTAATCATGACAAAATGACATAGGCTGATACGTGAGAGACATCCTTTCCAAACCAGAAAATGGAAAGGATACCGAAAAATGTCTAATGCAGACAAGATGATAAATTACTATATCATAGCAAATGCAGTGAGGAAGGTTTGAACACTCAAAAACTGAAACTCCAGGATCAAATGCTGAACTAACCCTTCTGACATCTATCCCTGGACTGTTTTGTCGGTTGCAAACTTGATATCCTTGGAATACTCTGTTATTACCACCCCAGGAATGTTATGTCATCATAAAGCAAATAAGGTGATCTTAAATGCAAAAATGGCTTTGTTTTAATAGTGTAAATTCCTGTGTGTGGTGTAATATGTGAATAAATGTGCTTGTCCGCACTGTGCAATCATCGCGAACGGCACCATGCACAGCGCAAGCGGGCGCTACTTTCTTTCTTCTGCTCGAGTACATTTTTCCTCGAGCAGCAGCTTTCTCAACGCAGATGTACGGTTTCCCAAACCGAGCGGTCGCGAGCATACGCGACCACTCACAATGAGAAATGTGACCGCCCTTGTTGAGAAACCTCACTGGGAGGCTGATTTTCCACGCTTGTGCTCGGCAACTTGAAATTGGCGATCGCGAACAAGGTGAAATCTCGCCGGGAGGTGGATTTTTCTCGCTCGCCAACTTGATCTTGATGAACACGAGCGAGGGAAAAACTCAGCTCTGCATAGAGTTTTTCGTAACTCCGTGAGCTCCGCGCAATGCGCAATGCGGACAACTCTGCAAACTCCGCGAGCAGAGCTGAGTTCACCGTACAGACTTACTGTGGATACGGCTGAATATTTTATCATGTTAAGAGCAGCAGTAAAATTGCACCCAGGGAGTGAGACTACAATCCACATGGGTGGTGGTGCAGGAAAAGGTGTCTCTCCACAGAATAAAACATTTTCCTTTAGAAAAAAAATAAGGTTCTGTTGTTCAAATATACGTCATTTACACAATACTCTGTGAGCCTCCCGGGGCTGTGAGCTGAATAATTTAAAAATGTAATTAGACCAGGTCCCAATGTGCCCTCCATATCAGTGTTTTCATTGCTTTCCTGTCATATGCTAGAGGTGCAACCCAATGTCACTGGGAGTCCGGCCCCAGATAGTATCTCATTCCAATTGAATTACCATGATATCGCTGCTAGCTTTTAAATGTATCTTGTAAATTGTTTTATGGCATATGACCCATGATAATAGATGTACATAAACTGTCAAATACATAACTTGTTACCTGCTGATGGATTTGGGTTATTCATTGCCCAGTAGGACTCCACCGATTACTTTGTCAAGCACTGGATTCTATTTCACATGAACTAGGCCACACCTTCTGTGAAGGTTCCTTAGATACACTTGTAAGATCAGTCCTCCAAAATTTTCACCCAATTAAAAGCCCTTCATGTAGATTTCCACATGCATAAATGATAACATATGTAATGAAAGCAAACACAAGGAGATGATGTTGCGGCCCTGACCTCAACCCCCCGACGTGCTCGACCCCGCGAAGGTTGCCCCGAGGCAACTCCCAGTCACTCAATCTTCATAAAGGGCTACAAGACTTCTATTATCAAGCGGTCCATGCTTCAAATAAGCACAGTCCTTCGTATGAGACACACAGGGCATCCTATTAACTGAGAGGTGCCATCTTTCCCTAAATCCCAAACTACCAGCGCCACTCGCGCCCATTTATTATTTATTTGAGGGATTTCTAAAGCGCACAATCACCTGACAGGCATCTTGGCGCAAGTAACAAAACAACCATAACGACAGGGGAGGAGGTATAGAAAACAGGCCTAGTTCTTAGGGAATAACCACGTTTTTAATTTCTTTGTGAAAGCAAGAAGATCATCATGTTGTCTGAGTGCAATAGGTAGAGTATTCCACAGCCTGGCCGCAGCGACCCCAAATGATCTACCCCCTGCTCTAGCTTTTTTGAAACAGGGGACTTTTATAAGCTTGCCTCCAGCGGTGCCAAGCATTCTGTTGGGAACGTACCATTCGAATTTTTTCTGAAAAGAGATAGGTCAATTCCCATGTAGAGCCTTAAACACTAGGCATAGGGATTTAAATGTAATTCTTTGTCTCACGGGGAGCCAGTGCAGCTCCGCCAGTGCTCCAGAGGCAGAAGACCTCCTCGGCCAGCCTAGTACCAGTTTGGCCGCGGCAGATTGCCTCCGCTGTAACCTGTCTAAAAGGAATGAGGGGGATTCAAGGAGCAAAGCATTACAATAGTACATCCGACTAAGGATCGTGCTGCGTGCTATCAGGATGCGGGCTTGATGGGGTAAAAGAGGAAAAATCTTCCTCAGCGAATGAACAATAGCCAGGCAGCAGCTTACCACCTTCGCCACATGTGCCTCCAAGGAGAGGTTGCAATCAAAGGTTAGCCCCAGGTTGCGCACTGTCTTGACCGGCTGCCCAGGATTGGGGAACTCTGGGGGCCAAAGGTTCCTGGGCGGCCCTGCTGTGTGCCTGCGCACCTCAAAATGCATCATCTCTGTTTTGGCTATATTAAACTGTAATGAATTTTCCCTCAGCCACTGTGACATGTCTTCTAAACATCCTTGAATCCCTTCTACTGAGATGGACTGGTCTCCCTCCAGGGAGAGAATGAGTTGCGTATCATCAGCGTAGTTGATGACCTTGATGTTAAATCGCTTGATGAGCGCCAGCAAGGGTCTCAAGTAGACATTAAAAAGAATAGGGCTGAGGGCCGGGCCCTGAGGTACCCCATGTAGAACCTGAGTGGAGGCAGATTGGTAAGGGGGAAGAGAGACCGCCTGCTGTCTCCCTGAGAGAAAAGAGTGAAACAACCTAAGGGCCACTCCAGTCACTCCAACCTCTCTCAGCCGGCCCAGAAGGATGTTGTGGTTTACCGTATCGAAGGCGGCAGACAGGTCCAGCAGAATCAACACTGCTGCCTGACCCCCGTCTGCCCACCCCCGAAGCTCATCCATTACGGTCAACAATGCCGTCTCAGTACCATGAGCCGGTCGGAACCCAAACTGCTCCTCCTCCAGTTCTAAATGTGCGGAAAGTGTGCCACTTACTACCCGCTCAACTATTTTGGCCGGGAAAGGGAGAAGAGATATTGGTCTAAAGTGTTTTAGGCATTCTGAATCAAGGGAGGTTTTTTTAGCAGTGGCGTTACCAACGCCTGCTTCCCACACAGGGCATCCTATTAACTGAGAGGTGCCTTCTTTCCCTAAATCCCCTACTACCAGCGCCACTCACGCCCATCCAGACCCCAAGATGGCCGCCCTCGGCCGAAACACCGAGCTCTCCGGGATGCTTCAATGGAGTCACCAAGACCTCACCAAGCCAAATTAGGGACCGGCCGCAGGAGGGTCCTGAACAAATGCCCTTCCGACTTGTCGGACATCTTCACAAGAACTCACAGGTTAGTGTAGGCAGCCCCCATAATGGCCACCCTGGACCTAATCTCTAAATTGCCGGTGTAACTTTGCAGAGGTGTTCCTGCCACCCCATAGAGGGTGCCAACAATGATACTGGCCCCTCCCACGGTATCAGCCTAGCGGAGACCCTCAAACGTGGTCCTAGAGAAGTCCCATTCTGCCTCCCTTTTCACTAAGTGATTTCTTCTCCCGGGAGGGTAGACCACGGCCTCCCCAATCCCCCCACCCGGCTAGAAGCACTCTCTCCTCCTCACAGCAACACTTCTGTTCAACCCGATAAGGAATCCCTCTCCCTCCGAACCCAGACAAAATGCCACCGGCCATGCTAATTGTTGCCAACCCTTGAACACCAAATTACTTGAAACCTCATGGGCCGAACTCCTTCGTGATTAATTTCCCCTCCAACCTTTCAAGTAAAGCGAAGAGAAATTTCAAACATAGACTGATTAGACAGCACCCTGAAACACTATTTGCTGACACCTATCATTGCTCCTCCAAAGGGCAGATAAAAATGGATCTTATCTTCCATACTGAAAAACCAGACAACTGGAAAGACAACCTCACAACACATCTCCAAAACTACCATCACATCCCATAGCTGCAAACTGATGACCTCTCTCTCTAACCACCAGACGCAGAGCGGGAACACCTCCATAACCATCTACTTGAATGGCACAATCCTGATACAAGCTAATAATGATAATCTTGAGGTTTCCGACTCCCTCGTCCCCTCGCTAAAAAAGGCCCCCTTGCACATCATTCGACCTGGCCCGACCCCGCCCTTCCCCCTGTTGAGCCTGTCTTGCCAGGTGAGGCGCCCAATCGTTTTCGTGTCCTCTACGAGAACCTCCTCCCCTCCCCCGCGAGTCACTTCCCTCAACTTTGCCCCTCCGAATAACGATCCCAACACCCCAGTTGGACAATCCTCCCAACCTCGCCCCTCTTCCATCCCAACCAGCCAACCAGGAATGAGTCATACTCCCAATCACAGGCTCCCTACGACTCTACTCCTCCCTCAGGCCACACAAAGTCCAAACCACGACACAAGCCTGTGCTCCTCCTGCCCATGATCTCTTCCAAAGATAACTCAGGTAGCTCCTCCTCCAATAGCCACCACAACCCGTCCCCCACCTCTTTGGTCAACTCTGCTCAAGACAACCTCCCTCCCACCTCGGATAGCATGATGCATCGCCTCGCCCACCTTAAAACTCAGCTTGAAATCTTAATCTGGGGCCTGAATGAAATTTTAACTAAACTTGACATGGTCCAAAAGCCTATTCAGCCCCCCACCACTGCGCAAAATGTCACTCAACTCTGGCCTGTCACGGTGTGGCCTCCTAGAGGGCCCTCTACCCCCTCATGTGCCGGCCATCGACCCCTAGAAGAACGGTTACTGAGAAACGCTTAGAGACCCAGAAGATCGAAAGCTGCACTGTCCTCACTGGAAGCGGCAGACCTAGCCTCAACCTACGACTCTCTCCCCACTACCTCCCCCAAATCTAAGATCCAAGTGATTACGGGAGTCGGAAGAGATCATCCTCCACTGAAAGCCCCAAGACCCCCGGCTCACCTCACTTCTCTACTTAGGGACCCTTCTACAAATAATCAGAGCAAGGAAGGGTCCCCCATCAACTGCATGCTCCTAAACTGCAGATCAGCCTTCAAACATGCAACAGAACCTCGCAGAAGCCATCCTCTCCCATGATATAGACATAGCATTCATCACGGAGACTTGACTCAACAATCTCTCCTACCCTAGCTTGGACATGCTGGTGCCTCCTGGCTTCCAAATGATCAACAAAGACAGAAAAATTCAAAGAGGAGGAGGTATAGCAATCATACACAAAAACAACATCTCCATTACGCAAACTGCCTCTTTCCTGTACCGTTCCTTTGAATGTCTCACAACCAACATCAAGACAAGTGACAACAGGCCAACACTTTGCCACCTCCTGTATCACCCCCCAGGCAACACCTCTGCATTCGGGGAACACCTCTGCGACCTGATTGCCCATTGCTCATTAGGAAACTCAAACAAGATAATTCTTGGCGATCTCAACCTGAGGTGGAATGAAACAAATAACTTGCTAATTCAAACCCTAAACAACCTCCTACAAGATAACAATTTGACCCAACAGTGCTCAGACGAAACTCATCACAGAGGAGCATCCCTTGACGCAATTATTGCCCAAAGCAGTGCAATTACTATCGACCACATCCTTCCCATAGACTGGTCCGACCACCACATCATTTTATTTCACATCAACCAATCAGTCCCTACTCAACACCCCATGCAGGGCCCCCCCAAATGGATTAGAAATACAGCTAAGATCTCTCAAGCTGAACTAAAAGAAAGGGTAAGCTGGCTCCTCCCCAACATCACCGATCATCTCCCCACAACCGGACTCACCTCTCTCTACAATTCAAATATGACGCTTATCATGGACCAACTATCTCCTCTGAAACTAAAAAAAGACAGGAGAATTCCATCCAGATCATGGTTCACCACTGACATCATTGAAGAAAGAAGACAACTAAGAGCCTCAGAAAGACTCTGGAGGAACAACCCCACCGTTATCCACCGCGATCAACTCGAAGCAGCCCGCAGGAAGTACAAAAAGCATATTAAGAACAAAAAACATAATTTTTCTGCTCCGCGCTAGACAACGCAAAAACAGAACTAAAGAGCTCTTCAATATCATCAGGAAACAAACCTCCAAGCCCGTTGGCTCCCCAATCCAGGCATCCAAAGAACTGTGTGACAACTTTGCCATCTCAACTTTGCATCTTTTTCAACTATAAAATTGCCAAGATCGATCTCTCACTAGGCACCAATAACATCCCCTCCACCGAGATTCCGACACTTGAAACCAACGACAGCGCCTCCAAGAACCCTCCTAAACACTGGTCTTCCTTCAATCCCATTCAGGAAGCAGCGATTGTCAAACTAATCTCCAGCGCTAAGCCCTCATCCTACACCCTCAACTGACCAAGGACTTGAAGCTAGTCCTAGCCCCACTATGGTGCAAGATCATAAACAGCTCCTTGAGATCAAGAGTCGTACCAGACTGCCTCAAAGTCGGACAAGTCACGCCACTGCTGAAAAAGCCCGGCCTAGACACTAAGGATCTGAATAACTTCAGACCTGTCTCAAACATACCTCTTTTGTCCAAAATCCTGGAAATATGTGTACTTCCACAATTGATCCAACACTTGGACATCATCATCCTTGTAGATCCACACCAATCGGGCTTCAGAAAAGGCTGCAGCACTGAAAACGCTGATAGAGCGTGCGGGACCTCTAGCTCAATTTCACCATACTCACATGGCAACAGAAGAAAATTCCCCCATGGCCTGAATATTATTTAAATTGCGACATTGTTCAAATACTTTATAAAGAGTCCTTCAAAACATAACAGGTACACTTATTTTCTTTTTTATTTTCAATAATTTATTGATTTTTTGTATGTATATCAAAAAAGATTTTTTCTTATTTTCTGTATAATTTTCTTTTTTAATACATTATTTTCTTTTAATCATACAAACATTAAAATCCAACTCATCATATTATTATTTCTCAAGTTTTAAGTACATTTCAAAAAGATATCCATACTGCCACACACCTATCTACACTCACATACTACTCATACACTCATCTTCACACACTCATCTTTTTATCCAGAGCAATCTCTTTTTTCTGTAGCTGAGGTGACACAGGTTATAATGTGGATTCCCTCGCCAGGTCGACACGTGTTTTGGTGGGCTTGTACCACCTTCCTCAGGACTGACAGAGAAAAGTTTGCTTCCTGTGGACACCGGGTATCTAGAATTACAAAAACAACTTAATGTACCTATAACACTTAATATGTTTGGAGGACAATCAAAAAGATATTGTAATAATCAGCTACACATAATTTCACGATTGCAGTGAAGTACAACGTACACGTACACCAACATGTCATAAAAAGCCAGGGGGTAAACTTGTCTTGGAGTCTCATCAATAGGCATAGGGGCATAGAGAAATATATATCTGACCCAGGGCTAGTGATACATCTGGCCTCAATATTTATAGTCCCATATAAAAGGGTGGTTGTAGCTACTAATGATGTGGCTTCTGATTGGGAACTAACTGTGAGTCAGGAAGTACCGGATATAGATCAAAGAATTATAGTCAAAAGAATTTACTAACAAGAAAGAAACAACAGCAGAGAAGGTCTCTCTCTAAACAATGTCTCCCTCATTTCAACATCATATCTTAAAAAGGCTTTTCTTACCCTCTAAAGATTCTAGAGAAACACAGAAGATATATCCATATCTGCAATTGACAGTCCTAGGGAAATAGCAAATGAAGATTAACTTCCAGATTGGAAATTTAGTATTCCATTAATGAAGCCCATTGTTCAAAAACCATGACTTGCCAATCCTTTTCACCTCAGCTATAAGTCCTAGGGATCAAAAGAGGTGTTAGAATAAATAAGTTGTTTTAAACAATTTACCTTTCCTGTAAGAACCACCGACTCGGGAGAAGTTTTAAAAGCTTTATCTATGCAAGTTTAAGTGAGTCTTCATCCAAATTACAGAGATCATGAATTTCATAAGCAAGAATATGATTAATAGATTGTAAAGTTTGCAAGAAATCACAGTAACACCTTTAAACATTGGTACCTGGGAAGGGGGAGAAAGGAAAATAGCACAAGGACATACCACATGGATTATATTTACCTAGAAGGGTGCAAGGACCAATCCTGGCCATGGGCTGGGCAAACAACAGAGCTCCCGACTAATCAAGTGCCCTCGGGACAAGAAAGGTGCAGATCAGGACAGATGACTTCCGCTAATTGCAACGTCAGCGTCACAACCCTTTTTTCTTAGGCCAATTAGTACCCCGACTGGGAAATCGAAATTTCCCACCAACACCTCGATTCTTCTGACAGAGTGCTCCTCCAGCACCTCTGCTCTCGATCTCCTATAGCATGCGTTAGGTCATTGACAGGTCAGCTGCTGGGGCAAGTCGGACAATTTCTCTATCTAAGCCTACCTTAGGTATAACATTTCGAGGGTAATGTACCACCCCTAAATGTTGCACATCTATGTGTTCCCTTCAGTGATTGGTCAGAAAGACGAGGAGAGGGCATTACACAATAATAAGATGAGGTCATTTTAATTGGCTTATATTGATCAAGTTTCCGCCCACAATTTATTTTTCCATTACTTTATTCCGCCCACCAAAATTATTTCATTTTAGTATACAATGTTGTACAAATTTGCAAGTTGTCTTCCTTTCCCCAGGTCATGGTGTGAGTGTCCCATTGGTTTTCTGTGAGTATTGATTTGGATGCATAATTCCTCTCACAGTGATATTACGGTGTGGGTGCATGTCGTTTTGGGACATGGCCACTTTGTAAATAAACATTTGTAAATAGGACATTTTAGTCCCTGGACACAGTTGTTGGCACTTTTTATTTATTTATGAGTTCACCATTCGGTTTGGTGTGGGCAGACAATCTAGACTTTGTTTTCAACAGTTTGTACAGACATAGTTGTGATTCTATCTACATTGTTTTACTATAGGTCCATGGTGCAACCTATGTCCTGATGATGGTCTCGCTATATTGTACTGTATGAGACCGAAACGTCGACGCAACGACACTTCTTTGTAAATAGTATCAACATTGACTGAATAGGAATTTTGTATATAGTTTGTTCAAAATTACTGTATATATGGAAGGTATGTAAATACTGTCCATATCCATTACAAAAGTGTCTTTTGGTACTGTATATATTTTGTAAAAACTGAGGAAACAGTATACCATTGTGTTGCTGAAAGCGGATTGAAATATAATGTGTTTACATATTCTTATGATTTAAGACGAATATGACTGAATAAAAACAAATGATTTACTATTTGTATTTTCTCTTGAAAAATTCAAATTTATGTTCACTGTAGTGACAATTCTTCAATTGTGAAGTTAAGCTGAAATAATTTGCCTAAGGAACATTGTTTTTTTGTTATTGAACATACCCAGTTCCTTGGGAATATTGGGTCGCCCTATTGAATTTTGACAGGTAATTTCATACAAACATAGCAGTCACTAATTTGCATTGTCTCTACATAATGTACTAATAGATTAGCGAATACATTCATATAGGTTTCGTTTCTATTTCTAAAGTGATGGAATTCTATCTCTTTTGGTGCTTCTAAGTCTACTCTATCTTGTTTGTGCTCAATTTTGAATGCTTCATAGATTACACCAATAATTTAATTATTAAAATGTTTCCCTCGGTTTGACTCAATCGTTACTGGATAAGCGAACCGAGAAATTAGCTCTCTTAAAAAGAGTTTGGCTACAGTTAAGCTGTCATTCCTGCGTGTAGGGTTTGCGTCTACCCATTTTGAAAATAGGCAAACAATGAACAAAGACATACTTCAATCCTCGACAAGCAGGTAACTGAATGAAGTAAATTTGTAGTCTTGTGGGCCTTCTGCTTTCCCAATTATCCCAGGACAAACTACAGTTTTCTTACCAGGGTTCATTCGCTGACAAGTTAGGCATCTCTGGCAAAGACTCTCTGCTATGTTTTGCATTGAACCAATCCTGTCTGAACAATTGGATCATTGCATCTCTACCTATGTGTTTGTCCCCATGGTACATCCTAGCCATTGGTGCAAGCATACAATCAGGTAATACTGGTCTCCCATCTAGGTAAACTATCACGCCATCTTCAGGTCTTGCCTGACACCCTATTTTCTGTCAGTCTTCCCTTTCTTTTGGCTCTGCTTCACCTTGTAAATCTTTCACTTCCTCCCATGTATTCACTCCTCTCAATAGCATAAGTTGGCAGCTGTTTCTACATGCTTCGATTTTCTTTTTTACTGCCATTTTATATCTGGCACAATGTTGGGCCACTTGGTCAGCATATTGATTACCGGCTGTCACTTTGTCATTTCCAGATTGGTAAGCAGCGTACTTGACCATGGCCAATTCTTTTGGCAACTGAATTGCTTCAAGTAATTCTTTCACAAATTGCCCTTTTTTAATAGGGGTTCCTGAAGAAGTCATGAAGTCCCTTTGCATCCATAGCTGGCCAAAGTCATGCACAACCCCGTAACCATACTGACTATCAGTGTAAATGGTTACTCTCCAATTTTTCCCAATTTTGCACACTTTTATTAAAGCAATCGATTCGGCTACTTGTGCAGACTTGACTCCTGGTAAATAGGATGCTTCGACTATACCAGATAATGTCAACACACAGCATAAGCATCACTTAGTCCTCCTTCCTCATGGAGCATACATGAGCCATCTACAAATAACTCATGTTCAGGATCTTTTAAAGGTTCTTCTTGTATGTCTTCACGTGGTTTAGTACTGAATTTAGTGAGGTCGATACAATCATGTTTGATTTCCTCTATTACTGCCTCAAAGTGAGAATCTGGCAAAAAGGTTGCTGGATTTAGAACAGTGCACCTCACTATTATCACATTTTCTGAACCAATGATATTTCTTTCATATTTAGTCATCCAACTAGGAGTTAAGTGCTGAGTGCGTGTTCTGGTCAACAGAATCACGACTGAATATGGGACATACACTGTCATAGGGTGTCCCATGATAATGGATTCACTTTGCTCAAGACTCATACAGGTTGCAGCTACCACTTTCAGACAACCTGGTAGTGCTGATACCACTGGATCCAATGTGGCAGAAAAATATGCCACAGGCCGTCGCATTAACCCATGGGTCTGGGTTAAGACTGAAAGAGCACAATTGTCTCTTGTGTCACAAAATAGTGCAAACTCTTTTGAATAGTCAGGCATCCCTACTGCTGGAGCTTCACACAAACTGTTACGCAGTTTTAAGAAAGCAGTCATGCTTTCATCGTCCCAACGGACTGGGTCTTTTGATTGTTTCTTTGTCACCTGAATCAATGGTTTGGCTAATACTGCAAATCCCACAATCCACTGCCTGCAGTAACCTACAACTCCAAGAAACATTCTAATTTCTTTCTGAGTTTGGAGTAGTTTTATGTTTTGAATTATTTTAATTCTTTCTGGTGTCACTCTTCTTACCCCTCTTTCTATCTGGTGTCCCAGATACTTGACTGAGGTTGTACATTATTGCAATTTCTCTGGGGACACTTTATGTCCACCCTTTGCTAAATGATTCAATAATGCAATGGAATCAATCACACCGTCATTTCGGGTTCTCAATGCCAATAATAGGTCGGTGATATACTGCACCAGGACTGATTGTCCGGGCAGCACCAGTGATTCAAGACACCTTTTCAAAATGTGATTAAAAATGGATGGGCTTTCCATGTACCCTTGTGGAACACGATTCCAAATGTAAAAATGCTCATCAAATTTGAACAAAAATAAAAACATACTATCTGGATGCAGTGGGATTGAAAAGAAGGCGTAGCATAAATCAATTACAGTGAACCATCCTGCTTCCCATGGTATTTGATACAAAAACACAGCTGTATTTGGTAATACTGGGCAACATGGGACGACAATTTTATTAATCTTTTGGAGGTCTTGGACCACCCTGTACTTTCCTTTTTTTTTTCTATGCCAATTATAGGTGAATTGCAAGGACTGCTCATTATTTCCTCTAGAATGCCTTCTTCAACCAAACACTCTATTTCGTTTGCCACTCCTGCCTTTTTTTCTGGACTCATTTTGTACTGTCGAATATTTGGGTAAACTGCGCCTTCTTTCACTGTCACTTTTATGGGATCGACATCTGCCATCAATCCTACCTCTTTTCCAGTACAATTCTATACATCAGATTTACAAAGGTTTTTAGCTCTCCTAGTAAATCTTCTAGGTCCGTCTTTTTAATTTCTCTTTCTTGTCTGGCTAGCATCATTTTGTACACTCCGTCTTCATCTGGAGTATGAATTTCGACACCATTTGGTGTGCAAAAGATTGTGCAATTCATTTTACACAGAAGATCCCTTCCTAACAAATTTACAGGGCTAAAGTCGCACACTACAAACTTGTGCATCTTTTTAAAATTACCGCTACAGACTTCCATTGGTTCTGTGACAGGGGTCCTAATTTGTTTATTAGAAACGCCCACTACTTAGATCGCTTCTCCCGAGAGGGGTAGGTTTGGGATGTCTGTTGTTCTTACAGTAGAAGGTGTCCAACAAAAAGGTAACATCATTTGCCTCCACTTTCCCTTCAATGTAAGGACCTGACTGATCTACCGGTAAGGATGCGTCAAGTACGCAATCCTCTTCCCCCCCCTCTCTCAGGCACCGTTAATAGGACTTGTCCTCTAAAAATGTGTCCTGTAAAAGAAACTGTGGTGTCACCGTATTTTTCTTACCACTTCTCTCCTGAAATCCGATGTCCACACTGTATTTGGGTTGACTCACAAAATCTGGCATTGGGGCTTGTGGCAACTGATTCTGTATTACCTGTTTCGGCTATCTCAATGACACCTCATTCTGCGTCTGTTGATTAAAATTTTGGTTTTGGACGTTATTATTCTGTATTAATTTACACTTGTTTCTCCAATGCCCCAATTTTCCGCACCCATGACAAGGAAACTTTTTCTTTGCCTCTTCTTTACTCATTTTCCCTCTGGGTTTACCTCCACTTCCTTCACCATGGCCTTCCCCTCTTTTCTGAATATTTGCTTGCTGACTTAATTGTAGTTCCTGTTGTTCTGCCATTTTTACTTGAGTCCACATTACCTTTTCTTCTAATTTCTTTTGGTAGTTATCAATTTCATCCTCACAGTATTTTGCATACTTCAGAATTTCGTCAACAGGCTTCGCTTGCCAACACAATTTACGCTCCTTAATCGTTTGGGAGATTTTTGGTTTTAGTCAGGACACAAAGCAATAAATAAAATGTGTCATGTCCTTATTATCAATGTTTTCTAAACCACTATACTGTTTAAATACCTGCAAGAGGCGTTCATAATATGCATGTACAGATTCATCTTTATTTTAGGTGGTTCTATCTATTGTAGTCCAATCTGTTTCTTTTGGAGGAATCTTTCCCTTTAAGTAAGTTATCACCTGATTATTTTCTTTCATTACATCTTCTGACGGGGCTCCTGTCTTTGGGTCTCTAGGGTATTCATCATTTGGCCAATCTACTGTAATTTTACACTCGGTCCACAAATCTGCTGGAACGACAATGTTGAATAAACCATCTAAATCTTTTAACAGTACCTTCGAAACTTTCACAAACCTTTCAACTTGCCGGTACCATTCAACAGGTTTTTCTCTAAGCTTTGGCAAATCATTAGTAAATGATAAAATATCCTGTCAGGACCATGGGACATGTACATAATCTCCTCTGGGTTCTTTTCTCATCGATCGGACACAACCGTTCAACTTTTTCTGCTTCTTTTTGTAAATACTCAGAAGTGGTTTTATTTGCCTGTGCCTCTTCCTTTTTCTTTGTTCATCTAGCTTTCCATTTGTATAAATCCCCCCATTTTTGCAACAACGACAACAATTCCTTTATCTGCAATTTATCTCCCGACACATTCATGTTTTCCAAATCTTTGTCAGAAAATTCAGCTCAATACGGTTTCTGCAATACCTTTGATTTACCAATGTCAATTCCCATTTCAGAAGCCAAATGCATCAACTTTTTATGGTGTATTTTCATATTTCGAGTAATACTTCTGCATATAAACAGCAATTCATCTTCATTGAATGAGTTTAGTCTGTCCAATCCCACATTTCCTGCTACCATTTCCTCTAACTCTACTCTCAATTTGAATATGTCCAATAACTTTGGCTGTGATTTTGGCTTCTCTATGTCTCGGGACCATGGATCTAATTCTTCTGGGCTTACTACAATTGCACTTCTCACTCCTGAGGATGTTTCAATCTGTAGTTCTTTTGAACATCGGGGAGTCATTTTTCTCATTGAGTCACTTACTGGTTCTCGTATAGGTAAATCCATTAGGGAAATTACCGACTCGCATTCACTTGTTTGATCATCAGCTATTAGGGTTTCTTTCCTAGGCTGTACTATGGGTGTAGTTAGAACGGGAGTTTTAGGACTAACTTGCTTATCTCCATATAAAGAAACTACGGGACCTAAAGTTACAGGTATTGTCAGGGCTTCGGGACTTGTATTTAATTAGGATTTTTTTTTATTAATTCATATGGCTGAGATACCCGCCACCCCCTCTCGACGCAATCCCCAAGGATGGGAAAACGGAAACGGTTCTGAACTTTTGGAAGGCGGGAGGGAGTGACCCTCCCGGCCGTATTTATTAAAATATGAAACAAAATCAAAACATTAAAATAACAGTTTCATATTATGTACAATTTCATTTCCACATTACGATGTTTGGCTAACCTTAACATATTTCTAATACAAAGGTTCTCCTAGCCGAACTAACATCCTACAAAACATTTAACTTGAAATTGTACATCCTAACGTTAAGGGCCAACGGCAAGGTCGTAACCGGTGTCAGATCCCTAAACCAGAATTACCCCCCCCCCACTTGGGAGGGGCGACCGCACAGAGGCTGTACCTCAAATGCATCTACCAATTTCCCTTGACTTGACGGGGGCCCCAATGAACTCGACGCCATTTAAAGGTCGTCCGAGGACTCGTGTGAGGTGTCTAGAAGGTAGCGTAAACCCCCTCCCCACCCCACACAACTTACCACATCTGCCGTCGCAGGTGTCCTGGCCCCGGGAAATTCCCCAGGAGGGGCCCATAGCCCCTCCTATCAAGGAAGGGGCCTTGACCGCCTTTCCTTTACTTTCGGCGGCCCATCCTTAGACGGGACCGCCTCCCCATTGAGGGGCCAATGGCCACCTCCCCCGGGCGCTCCCATCCGTAATGGGTGACGCCCCCCATAGGGATCTTCCAATTACTGCTCACCGATCATGACCTTACCGCCCGACCAAAAATAAATACGACAATTAACTAAATTACTAAATTAAAAGACAACCATAACTACTTCACGTATGATTACTGATCAACACTATTGCAAAACTTTATTCGAAAAAACATACTCTAGATGATCATTCTCTTTATTGCATACACAAAAAACACGTCCTTCATCACAACCTGAAAGAAATAGAGTTACCACATCAAAACTTTATTTACAAAACCACTTGCTGTCCTCAGGGGCTGGTGGGTGGGTCAAACTTGGCTCTTCGTTCCGTCTCGAGCTCACGTGCAGCGGGGAGGTGCAGCTTCCGAGCACAGGAACAAGAGGATGCTTTCTTGGCTTGTTGCTCCTTTTATCCATCTTCGGGCGGGCGTAAACCCGCCTCCGCCTGCCCCCCGGGGGCGTGGCCGGCGGCATCAGCGTCTAGGACAACCCACTCCAGGGCGGGAAAAGGCGCGCCCCGGCTGCGCCGCTTCGGGCATACCAGCCGAGACTCGCCTCCCGCCCAAGATGGCCTCCCGGGGGGATCGGGGTACTCCACCATACGTTCGGGGGGACCGAGTGGTCGCCCCTTTCCATATGGCTGAGATACCCGCCACCCCCTCTCGACGCAATCCCCAAGGATGGGAAAACGGAAACGGTTCTGAACTTTTGGAAGGCGGGAGGGAGTGACCCTCCCGGCCGTATTTATTAAAATATGAAACAAAATCAAAACATTAAAATAACAGTTTCATATTATGTACAATTTCATTTCCACATTACGATGTTTGGCTATCCTTAACATATTTCTAATACAAAGGTTCTCCTAGCCGAACTAACATCCTACAAAACATTTAACTTGAAATTGTACATCCTAACGTTAAGGGCCAATGGCAAGGTCGTAACCGGTGTCAGATCCCTAAACCAGAATTACCCCCCCCACTTGGGAGGGGCGACCGCACAGAGGCTGTACCTCAAATGCATCTACCAATTTCCCTTGACTTGACGGGGGCCCCAATGAACTCGACGCCATTTAAAGGTCGTCCGAGGACTCGTGTGAGGTGTCTAGAAGGTAGCGTAAACCCCCTCCCCACCCCACACAACTTACCACATCTGCCGTCGCAGGTGTCCTGGCCCCGGGAAATTCCCCAGGAGGGGCCCGTAGCCCCTCCTATCAAGGAAGGGGCCTTGACCGCCTTTCCTTTACTTTCGGCGGCCCATCCTTAGACGGGACCGCCTCCCCGTTGAGGGGCCAATGGCCACCTCCCCCGGGCGCTCCCATCCGTAATGGGTGACGCCCCCCCATAGGGATCTTCCAATTACTGCTCACCGATCATGACCTTACCGCCACAGGCCGGATAGTTGACCGGCTATCCGGACCCCCCACAACAACTCCTGCCTAAAGGTCATGTTTTAAACTCCTTAGCCAGGCTATGAGGTCTCCTATGAGTCACTCGTTCCCCACCCGGGACAAATGGACCCCGTACCCCAAATACATACTGTCCCCCTTGATACAACCATGTGGGATAGAATGCAGTGTACTTGAACGCAACAATCTACCCAACTTGTTATTTATTTTTTTCAATGAGTGATTCAGAGCAGAAACCGAAATCGCCCCCCGCCACACTTTTCGTGGAATCATATGGGACCATGCAATTGTGCACCCTGGAACTCTTCTCGCCAACCAACTTACAGTGGAAAGCATTGCCTCGAGAAGCAGTCGTCTACCAGTGGTTACCAAATCATTACCCCCAAGATGGACTATGATTATAGACGGCGGTGACCTTGTCCGCCCTAACAAACCCTCCATAAAACTTTGAAACTGGTCAATACAGAGCCCGCCCCTTCCGTAGAAGGTCACCCTGTACCCGTATTCCCCAGCCACGTGAATCATGTCACCTGCTTTGAATACGTCCGCGGCGCGCCTCACGTATGAGTGGCCCACGACCCACACCACTTTTTCCGCAGCCGGCGATGTTTGACCGCTGGTTCCCAGGTGTCGGGTCGACTGCACAGTCCGCCCGCCTCGTAAGCTTGCGAAACTGTAAACCAAACAAAAACAAGAAGCGTGAGTACATGATAGCAGCTTCACAACATGTGCAACCGCACATACCTTTTGTAACAATTCGAGGACCAACGCCCCAAACGTTTCACTTTTTCTACACTCAGACCCCTGGCTGTAGCCTCAGTAGCAGCCCCTATCCGAAAGGAATGGGTCCCAAACTCGCCGGGGTTCAAGCCCGCGGCCGAAATTGCCATTGTAAGCACCCGCTGGAATTGAAACCTCGTCAGTGGGGTAGCATCAGCGTGCCTCAACAAGGTCCCCCCCCATGATGACGCCCTCTGCGCTAAATATTCCTCTACGCAAACCACAGGGCACATGGGAGATCCGGGAATCCGATGTATGACTACACAATCCCCAATCGCACCCTGATCGGCCTTGGACCTGACAAACGAGACAGTCATCGTCTCCCCCTTTACCTGAATGTGCTCTCGGCACAGTCCCCCCACCGTATCCCGCTTGTTCTTCGCCACCAGTTCGCTTACCCGCATTGCCCCATGGAATGCTAATGCAAAGGCGGCCCGGAATAACACTGTTTCATACTGGGATGAACATGTCGAAGGGAGTACGGATAATAACAGGGCCAACCTATCCAGACCTATCGGGCGCCTCTCATCTATTCTGCGACCCTCAAGGCGTTGCCACCCCCGTAGCGCTTTCTGTACCACAAAGGACGCTGTTGGGTCCTGGATCCCATGAGCCCTTGCCATAAATGAAATGGCGGTCCGATGCCTCTGGGCCGTAGCTACTGACTTGCCTGCCCGATGTAAAGACAGCAAGAATTTTACAACAAGCTCTTCCTGACCCCAAAGCTCCCCCCTAGCAGAACCCAAAAAGGACCAATAGGAACGGAACGCCCCTTCATATGCCTTCCTTGTCCTGGGTGCTAAACTCTCTCCCACGAGGTTTTGTAGTTCGGGGCACCGAGAGACCAGAGAGCTTCGGGAAAGGGTGCCGCCACCGGGTCCGCTGTGGGCAGAAAACCCCAGAAGGCCTGCATACGGAAATGAGAAAGCGCATCAGCCGCTTGGTTCAGCACCCCCGGGACATGGCGCGCCCTAAAGATCACATTCAACTGCATACACAACAATACAATGTCTTTGAGCAATTTCAGAATCCATTTGCAACGTGCTGCCTGACTATTGATACACTCTACCACGGTCATGTTGTCAGACCAGAACACGACAGAATGATCTCGGAACCCCTCAGGCCATGTTTTCAGGGCCACCAAAATAGGGAAAAGTTCGAGAAAAGCAATGTTACTCGTCAGCCCGCTCTCGTGCCACCATGACGGCCATTTTTGAGCCGACCATTGATTACCGAATATGGCGCCAAAACCTATACTCCCCGCCGAATCTGTCCATAGCCCCAGCTCCTTGGATGACACCGCCGGCTTGTTCCAGACAATTCGACCATTGAAATCCGCCAGAAATGCCAACCAAATGCGCATGTCCTGGCGAATCTCTGCCGAGAGCCTTGTGCGGTGATGTCCCTCTTTAAGGCCGACCATGGCTTGAGCAATCGAGCGGGAAAAGGGGCGGGCCATTGGGATTACTCTAAGGGCAAAATTCAACTGGCCCACCGTTTGTTGCAATTGATGCAGGTTCACCTTAGTCTCACGAATACATGTTTCAAGGGATGCCCTGAATTTCAACACCTTCTCTTTGGGCAACCGAAAACAACCTTCCTCCGAGTCGAGCTCGATCCCGAGGAACTCGAGTGAAGTCGAGGGACCCACAGTCTTACCTGGTGCCAATGGCACGCCGAAGTGGTTCATCAAGACACAAAACTCTGATAAAGCCTGCCCACATTCTGGATCCCCGGCTGCCCCCAGGAACAGAAAGTCATCGAGATAATGCATCACATGCTGAAAACCCGTCTTTCTTGTGAATACCCATTGCAGAAAACAACTGAACTTCTCAAAATAAGCACAAGATATGGAGCAACCCATTGGCATACATTTATCCATGTAATAGCGACCCTGAAACGTGAAACCAAGGAGACGCTGATCGTCTGGGTGTACCGGGAGCAACCGGAACGCTGACTCGATGTCTGATTTGGCCATCAGCGCTCCGGGCCCCAGGCGATTCAACATGGCGACGGCTTCATCGAAAGATGCGTACCGCACCGAACACACTTCCGGGTCTATCGCATCATTCACGGAAAGACCTCGTGGAGCTGACAAATTATGTATTAGCCTAAACTCACCCGGGTCCTTCTTGGGGACCACCCCTAAGGGAGAACAAACAAGGTTAGCAACCGGCGGTAGATCGAATGGACCGGCAACCCGCCCTCGAGTCACCTCTTTCCCAATCTTTACCTGTACCACCGCCGTATGCTGCAGGACCGACAGTTGGTTCTTACAACTTGATTTACCCCGAAAGTCCCCCACTGGAATGCGAAAACCATACGAAAACCCATCTCGCAACACCCCTGCTGAGACATGATCCGGATATTCATTGAGCCAAGGAATCATTGCCATGGTATCAACCGGGGTAGGTAAAGGCGCCCCTCGGACTATTTCAGACCTGTTTGGCGCTTCCCCTACCTCCGTTATCACCCGTTTTGGCTCTGCACATGGTCTCAGGGTGAGAGGACTGTCCACAACTCCCACACTCGTGTCTAAATTTGCATGACCCCTGAGGCCTTGTACATTTTCCCCTGTTAAAACTCCAACAAATCCCCTTTTTCCCTGCGTTGCCACTCGACTTCGAGTGGTGCTCGTTACCTGCACCCGTCCGAAAGGGTGTCCCAGAGGTTTGGCGGGAAGACTCCCCCCCGCTACCCCCCAACAATGGTACCTTTAACATGCCCGAGTTCTCCATTTTTTGCCAGGAAATGGAGTCATAACAATCCCAGGTTAGAGCAGGATCGTGCTCCTTAGCCTTCCTAAAAACATTGTCATAACAAAACCAATGATTGCCCTCATAAGCCTGAGAAAACTCCATAATACGTGTCTGATAAATAGGCAGTTCTGTCAACAACTCAGGCCTTCGCTCACCCATAATGGAGGTGAAAATGCCAAATGCTCTGCCCCAAGTACCTATGTTCTCCTCGACTTTAAAGGCGGCCATTTTTGCGCGCCAAACACTCGGATGCATAAGCTCTTTTTGGGCCTTCACATGCTCGATCTCGTAATGGTCAGTAAGCAAAGAAAACATGTTCACATACTTATTAGCCCAAATCTTTTCCTTAATTTCAAGTGGAACATGCTGGGCCACTTTCTCCCTTCGCGAGGGTACAGACCCCTCCCCCGCAATCGGCAGTAGCCGCTTACCTGAACTAGGTGCCGTACTTGCTGCCGAACCTGCGTCTACCGCGATCTCAGCCACCGGAGCCTGCGGGGGAACAAAAGATGGTGCCTTCGCAGCCTGTATAGATTCCTGCAATTGCCTCATCACGCCCTCGCTATCCTTTCCCAACCATGCTGCCAGCTGTGCAGCCAACTCTGGAGGCATATCTTCTCCGTTCACGGGGGTGACTACCACGGGAATCGGGTGCCCCTCCTTCGGAACCAGGATTGGCTCCTCTATCGGTGTATCGGGAACCGGGGTCTCCCCCCCAGGTGCCCACCTCTTGGACCTCTTGCCTCTCCCGCTAGGGACTACTCCCGGCAAAGCTGGTCCGACGATTCGCTTCGGGCCTCCCTCCCCGTTCCTTTCCGCCATCTGTTTCTTCAAATCAGCAACCTCCTTTATGAGCATGCGGAGCATCTGATCGGTGCCGACCCGCTTTCCGACCTTCTTGCCCGGCATTCTCCAACGCAGATATCTGTAAAACAAGAACAAAATTACAACGCTCAAACTTGGCTCTTCGTTCCGTCTCGAGCTCACGTGCAGCGGGGAGGTGCAGCTTCCGAGCACAGGAACAAGAGGATGCTTTCTTGGCTTGTTGCTCCTTTTATCCTTCTTCGGGCGGGCGTAAACCCGCCTCCGCCTGCCCCCCGGGGGCGTGGCCGGCGGCATCAGCGTCTAGGACAACCCACTCCAGGGCGGGAAAAGGCGCGCCCCGGCTGCGCCGCTTCGGGCATACCAGCCGAGACTCGCCTCCCGCCCAAGATGGCCTCCCAGGGGGATTGGGGTACTCCACCATACGTTCGGGGGGACCGAGTGGTCGCCCCTTTCCACTATGCTGTTTGCTTAAGGCTTCCTTTTCTCTTCTTGGAGTACCTTTTCTAATGAGGTTTCATGTATAATCTGCGGAACTAAAGGTGTTTGCAAAAACGGAGCACTAGGAGTAACTCCATGGGTCTCTTCTTGGTAAGGTGGCGGAATTTTCATGAATAAATCACCTAAATAATCATCATCTGCATCACCACTAGTCATCAAATTTCTTGCTTTTCTGTACTTTTACTTCCTGATGGTTCTTCTGTGGTAAAAACAGGATATAATCCTTCCACTAACATGGACTGTCTCCATCTTTTCATTTGCTTATCCCTCGTCTCTTTCGAAAATTTGGGATAGAATTTACTCCAATTCCTGTCACTTCTGGATCTGACGCCTTCAAACGCCTCTGTCTCCCATTCTTCTAGTGCTTCATACTGCGTTAATCTATGTCTGGGATCTAACTCATTCATGCGAGTTCTTAAATTATACAAAAGTATACCATCAAAGGTACCATTTTCTGGAAATGCCCAAATACCATCTTCCTTAGTGTACTCTATTGAGTTTTCTAACCACACACATGTATTGTAGCCCCTTTTTACCATCATGTATGATGCAGGCGTATTAGGTGGTGGAATAATAATCCAAAGAATGTGGACGGTGCACCAGGATGAAATCAAAGGATTCCGTATATATTCCAATATAAATTCTTTATTTAGTTTCAAGTAAAAACATGGACATCAGCCAAAGCGTTTCATTCCAGACGGAACTTCGTCAGGGCTATTGTGTCTTTAAATTAGTCCAATAATCAAATAAATCCACGTTTGACAAATAATCCAAAACGTCAAAGTGAAGAACAAAGATAACCAGCACATTCATAATCCCAGTTTTCAGATAAAGGTATGCCTGTAGAGAACCCAAAGTGTCCTTCAAATAACTTTGATGTCTATAATGCATATAATTACTATATGTAAAAATGGAATCCAGGGGCCAAAATCACAGCCAATGTTCCTTGTGTATCTCAAGTCACGGGTTCTACACAGCGCTCCCTCATTCGGACTCCCTGCTAGATACAAAATTCTACCATTAAAGGTACCATTTTCTAGAAATGCCCAAATACCATCTTCCTTAGTGTACTCTATCCAGTTTTCTAACCACACACATGTGTTTAGCCCCTTTTTTCCATCATGTATGATGCGGGCGTATTAGGTGGTGGAATAATAATCCATACTCTTGTTTTAATAGCTTTGCCCTTTCTGAAATAATTCTTTATTTTCTTGAAAAATTAAATTTTTCTCTTTTCTCCGTACATGATATATGGTCTTCCTCTAATTTGTTGTTGTTTAGCAAATCCTAAATATTTTCTATCAGGACGATTTCCTATAAATGCTGGATCTAGATATCACATATACCGCTATTTAATTTCAGCACTATTTCAATTAATTCAATTAGTTGGATTTGTTTAATTAGCAGAAATATTTCTCAAATACTAGCGTGTCAATTCAACGATCAATGATGTCTAAACTTACAAGCAGGGTTAACTATTAATTGCGCTGCTTTTTTGTGATGTGAATCTCACTCTCTTCACTCACCCCACTTTACAATTTTCTCACGGTTACACACCCGCTGTTTCTACCAATCCCAGCACGGCTCTCTATGACATCAGTGCAGCACCCGCGACTGACTCCCTCCTTTGCAAGGTAATACAACAATTCAATTTTTTTTCAAAATTCAATTATACATTTCATTTATTGACAACATGAAAACATTTGCTACTGTGCTTGATTGACTAAATTCAAAGAAAAGATCATTTCATTCGCAACAAGTAAACCTTTTTCTGTCTTCCCTTCATACACTGCGAGTAAAACAACCTTCCGTTTACTCTTCACATAAGCAAAAAGAACCTGCTACTCCTTCAGATTGACCCTTTCTAGGTGATATAAGACCAATGTTTCACCAGGGAACTCTTTTGCTACCAATCTCTCTTACTTTTATACTAGAAAAATAATCAAAAACAAGTGTTTCAAGTCTTACCTAACTTTCCGCACCTATTTCATCTAGGTAAGTAACCTTACAGCAGTGTGACTTCTATGTACCAACCGCTTTCAGTATCCCGGGATATTCCAAACGACATTTAACAATACAAGCGGATATTTGGTTAGCACATAAAAATCAATAAAATCAATAATCAATAATCAATACACAACTAACTACCTAATACTAACTAAACCCTAACCATAGCTCTGCTACCAGAAAAGTATACTGATAGAGCTTGCGGGACCACTAGCTCAATTTTACCATACTCAACTGGGCCCACAAAACTTTCACACATTGAACTAGTAGTCCTGCCTCTTACTAATTTTAGCCTATCACTACTTTGAGTCCTTTTAGGACTCATGTCTATAAACCATGACTTACCAATCCTTGTCACCTGAGCTATAAGTCCTAGAGATAGAAAAAGGTGTTAGAATAAATAAGTAGTTTTAAACAATGTACTTTTCCTGTAAGAACCACAGATTCTGGAGGAGTTTTAAAAGCTTTATCTATGCAAGTTTAAGTGAGTCTTCATCCAAATTACAGAGATCATGAATTTCATAAGCAAGAATATGATTAATAGATTGTAAAGTTTGCAAGAAATCACAGTAACACCTTTAAACATTGGTACCTGGGAAGGGGGAGAAAGGAAAATAGCACAAGGACATACCACATGGATTATATTTACCTAGAAGGGTGCAAGGACCAATCCTGGCCATGGGCTGGGCAAACAACAGAGCTCCCGACTAATCAAGTGCCCACGGGACAAGAAAGGTGCAGATCAGGACAGATGACTTCCGCTAATTGCAACGTCAGCGTCACAACCCTTTTTTCTTAGGCCAATTAGTACCCCGACTGGGAAATCGAAATTTCCCACCAACACCTCCATTCTTCTGACAGAGTGCTCCGCCAGCACCTCTGCTCTCGATCTCCTATAGCATGCGTTAGGTCATTGACAGGTCAGCTGCTGGGGCAAGTCGGACAATTTCTCTATCTAAGCCTACCTTAGGTATAACATTTCGAGGGTAATGTACCACCCCTAAATGTTGCACATCTATGTGTTCCCTTCAGTGATTGGTCAGAAAGACGAGGAGAGGGCATTACACAATAATAAGATGAGGTCATTTTAATTGGCTTATATTGATCAAGTTTCCGCCCACAATTTATTTTTCCATTACTTTATTCCGCCCACCAAAATTATTTCATTTTAGTATACAATGTTGTACAAATTTGCAAGTTGTCTTCCTTTCCCCAGGTCATGGTGTGAGTGTCCCATTGGTTTTCTGTGAGTATTGATTTGGATGCATAATTCCTCTCACAGTGATATTACGGTGTGGGTGCATGTCGTTTTGGGACATGGCCACTTTGTAAATAAACATTTGTAAATAGGACATTTTAGTCCCTGGACACAGTTGTTGGCACTTTTTATTTATTTATGAGTTCACCATTCGGTTTGGTGTGGGCAGACAATCTAGACTTTGTTTTCAACAGTTTGTACAGACATAGTTGTGATTCTATCTACATTGTTTTACTATAGGTCCATGGTGCAACCTATGTCCTGATGATGGTCTCGCTATATTGTACTGTATGAGACCGAAACGTCGACGCAACGACACTTCTTTGTAAATAGTATCAACATTGACTGAATAGGAATTTTGTATATAGTTTGTTCAAAATTACTGTATATATGGAAGGTATGTAAATACTGTCCATATCCATTACAAAAGTGTCTTTTGGTACTGTATATATTTTGTAAAAACTGAGGAAACAGTATACCATTGTGTTGCTGAAAGCGGATTGAAATATAATGTGTTTACATATTCTTATGATTTAAGACGAATATGACTGAATAAAAACAAATGATTTACTATTTGTATTTTCTCTTGAAAAATTCAAATTTATGTTCACTGTAGTGACAATTCTTCAATTGTGAAGTTAAGCTGAAATAATTTGCCTAAGGAACATTGTTTTTTTGTTATTGAACATACCCAGTTCCTTGGGAATATTGGGTCGCCCTATTGAATTTTGACAGGTAATTTCATACAAACATAGCAGTCACTAATTTGCATTGTCTCTACATAATGTACTAATAGATTAGCGAATACATTCTGTTGGAAATGGGGGTTGCCCAAGTCTCAAAGGGGGTAGCATGGCATCAAGCGGGCAGGCCAAACTTCGAGGACATGTGAAGCATTTACGCAGTACCCTCAGTCAACACACCAGGCACACTACAAAAGAGGCAGGACACCAGTTCGTGTTGGAAAAAGATATGTAGTTTAGTAGTGTTTCCAACCTGCAAGGCAAAAGTATGCAAAACAGTAGTGTCACAACATGACGCCAATTGGCACCAGAGCCAAGTACTTCAAAGGGGGATTATTTACAGGGGATAAAAAGGGTTGAGTCCAAAGTCCATAGTGTCCAGCTGAAATATAAAAAGGTTAGCATTTGGCACGTAACATCAGTGACACCTATATAAGGGAAAAATGCACTTGGCGTATTCGCCCATTAAACATGCAACCAAACATTAGGGATAAGAACCCAAAATAGCTGGCATTGGCAACTCCTGCAAAAAGAATAGGAATCACCTGGCATTAACATTAGGCAGGAACACCTGTAATAAAACATCAGGTTTCTTCCCCCCTCCACCTAGGGAACTACGCATCAGGCAGGGCCTACTCAGGCCTTCATCCTTGGGGGGTTGGCTGAAATTATAAGTTGCATATTAGCGTAATTACACCTCATGCGTGACAACGCCAACCCAACCCCTGTAAGGGAAAAACATCATATAATACCAGACAGGAACATGAATCCTCAGCCCCCAACCTGCAACACAAACATCAAGCAGTGCATTGGTATCAACAACATATAAACCAGGCCTGTATCACATTTTCCGTGGCACCATCCGGCCCCTACACCATGAGTAAAACCAGGGGGGGCATAGGCATCCCCACCCTGCACTAGGAGTACTTCCAGGCCTCTAATAGACTCCCTAGGGCACCCCACACTGGTATAAAGCCGGGCCCTAACTTGGGAGGTCAGGCAGGTAGCAACCTCATAAACACTAGGCCCGAATCACATTGAACCTGGGGGCACCTATGCACTTAACATGGACCTGACTCTAGGCCTATGAACCTCAACCTAGGGCAAACCCTCCTTGGGATATAGACATATAGATTAGATGTCAGGCCTAAACATTTCAGGGAACATCAGGCAACGGGTTACAATGTGCATTTCATTAGGCATATCACCTGGCTATGTGTCACAACAATTCCCTGGGGGCCCCTACAACATTCTACATTTCCCCCGTGACCTTTATGATTAACCGGGGTCTCTGTAGGCAGTTCAGCGGGGCCTAACCGGCATCCTGGGATTCCGTGGCAGCAGTCGCTAGCAGCTTTTACCCGCTTTCTGGGCACTTGGGCCCCACTCAGTCAACAGAGGGGGGGGGGGGGCGGACACCGACCCTGTGTCCCGTTGCCCTCTCCACCCTCCACACTGTACTCTGTCGCCCACACTCACCGGCTGTCCAGGGCCTTCTTGGTGGTAGGGGCAGGCACCGACAATGTGCCTCGAAGCCCCTGCTGCACAGCGCTCACTCGCGGGGCTTCCCTGACCAACTGGGGGCCCCTTGCAGGCAGCTATCGCTCTTCGTGTGGGGCACCTCTCTTCACGAGAGCCCGAGACCTCCAGGCAGCTGTCACCTCTCCCGCGGGGCTCTACGCGGCCTCCTCACTCGGGTTCCCATCGATCGGGAGGCGGGGCTGGCACCGGTCGTGTACCCCGGCCCCGCCTACCTTTACCAGCCTCTCGCGTGGGGCACAGATCGGCGGGGTGGCCTCCCGCTCCGGTCGTCCTTCTCAGGGCTCCCTCCTGACCACGGGGGCCCTGTACCGAAGCTTCACCCGGGTCCTCTCTCCTACCTCACGGGGACCCGGGGCTTCGATTTCCCTTCTCCCGGCCTTCTCGGCCGATAACCAATCCCTGCGCGGCCTTCAAAGGTCACGGCCGCGCAGGCCAATCAGTGCGCGGCGGGGGCGGGCCGATGACGCGGCCGGGCCCCCGTCACGTGATGGGGGATCTGCCGGCCTCAGGGCCTAGCGCGGCCCTCTCTTCACCTCGGCGGCCCTCTCCTGGTACCGGGGGCCGCCGCAACGATCACCCCAGCAGGGGGGTCTCCTCAAGGCGGCGCCGGGCCGCGGCGGTGATTTTCGGCGCTGCCACACAGCGCGAGGACAGGACAAGGGGTAGGCTCCCTTTCTTGTATAAAGTCCCCTCACAGTCTCCTCAGCACCCGGGCTGCAACGGTGATCTCCAGCTGCGACAAGGGGTAGGCTCCCTTTTTAATTAATTATTTATATCGGCCAAAGCGCGCCTCCACAACAGCGCTATTCACAGGCTGCCAGTCTCCTCAGAAAATAGCGAAAACGGCGCTATTCACAGCGCACTGCTCCTCCCTCTGCCCACCACCTCAGCTCCTTCCTCAGACTACGCACGGGGGCAGGAATCTAGCACTTCCTCAGCGCTTCGCAGTTATAGCGCTTGTCAGATAGGCTTCACAGCTCTAGGGGGCCACAACAGTCCCAGGGCCCAGCGCTTTCACAGGGCCTCACAGCACCTCAGCCAGCAGCATTTCCTTTGGGGGCACGATCTTCCCCATGGTGCTTCAAAGGGGCAGACAGTCCCACAGCAGTTCCTCAGGGGCACATTCCTCACCTCCTGGGCGCTTCTTCACGCAGCGCTGACGTGGTACCTGGTCCAAAACGGCGTCAGTGACCTGGGTAGGGGCCCTCCTTTGTCAGGGGCCCATGGGGACAGCAGCGGGGGGTTTATAGGGGTGCAGGGCCCAGCTCACAGGCCCATGTGGCGGTCGCACCTCACAGCAGGTCCCCCTCCCTTCCTTGTCCCAGCGCTGACTAAACCTCTGGTGACACTTCACCCTATTTATACCCTCCTCCCAGGCAGTGCCAGGACCTTCTAGAATGTTGGCACATCTAGCCTAAACTGGTTCTAGGGGAGGGGGTGAGCACCCTGGGTGCCAGGCTTTCCCTCCAAAAGCTAGGGGTTGCTGGGTAATGTTATCTAGACAGCTGACCTATGTCAGTCAGGTGGCAAAACCCATGGCCATGGCATCCATTTTAAAAACAATACATTTCAGTCAGGTGCGTTTTCAAAATGGGGGATATTTACAAGTGCACCATTTACAACATGTAATTTTACATCTTCAAAAGGGGTCTCACACCACTCATGGCCTATACAGGTTTAATCCCATGGGGGAGACAATCCAGATAAGGGGGTCAAAAGCGAAAAATTTTGGGGGAAAAAGGCCAAGTCCAACACGACTCCCCCCCAGCCAAAAGCCAGGGTAGACACATCAATGCCTTGATGGGCTTCCCTGCTTGGGGCGGAAAAAGGTGGACGCAGGCCTGCAACTACAGGAGCACCTGCAGTCTCTCCTCCACTCTGGAACCCAATGGTTCTCCTTCGCAACCCTCCCTTCACCAACAGAACCACCCCACTGGTGTTCCCTAGTGGGATGTTTCTCCTTCCTAGAGTGGGAGGCTCTAGCCTCAGGCTTGTGATACTCTGGAACCACTCTCTTCTCTCCAAATTTCCACTGGTCCACCCACCTGGGGTCTACACCCTCAGAATGACCAGCCCTTAGGGGCGAGGCTCCCCTCCCCCTACTTCTCCTCCTTGGGTTCCTCCATCTCCTACGCCTGGGGACACCCTCACACAACTCTCTCCCCAACCTGGAGTCGAAACTCACAGGCTGAACCGGTGACAGGGGCGAGTCCTCCCTCTCCCTGCACCCCCTCCCAGAATTCTGCACCCTCCTACCCGGAGAAGTACCCCTGGGAGTTACTTCAGGGGGGACTCTGATTACAGATGTCCCTCCCACCAGGGCAGGCAACTCCTGTCCCTGGCCACCCAACCCGGGATCTATGCCCTGTGGCTGAGCTGGTGACAGAGAAGAGACCTTCCTCCCTCTGCACCCCCTCCCAGAGTTCCGCACCCTCCCACTGGAAGTGGTACCCCTGGGAGTCAATTTGGTAGGGACCTGCTTTACAGGAACCCCACCCTCCAGGCCAGGCAACTCCTGAACCTGGAACCCCAGTCCAAGATCTAGACCCTGTGACTGGTCAGTCCCCCGAACCGCTGGAGCTCTGATTAATGATGCTCCGGGTTCTCCTGACATGAGGGGATCCCTCCCTCGGGATGACACATCGGGGCAGCCTAGCCTCCCAAGCTGGGGTTCTCTTAAAGAACACTCCAGGCCTGGTGGCCGCAGCTGGGGTACCTTGGGACACCTCCCCGTCTCACTCCCTTCGGGATCATTCCCCTCAGCCTTCCCAGACACTCTGGCACTTACCCAGAGGTCTGCCTCCCGTGCAAGTTCCCTGGGGTCTGAGAACCCGCACTGCAACAGATGGTGACGCAGTCTTGGGAAACAACTCCTCAGCATGTGCTCCCGGATAACGGCATGGCACAGCCCTTCCCAATCCTCCACTGCTCTCCTCACCACCCAATCCTCCAGTACAGTCCAACACTCCTCCTCAAACTCTCCCCAGGACTGCTGGGACAGCTTTCCCCTGCCCCTCAACACTAACCCGTCCTCCTCCTCCGGGGAATCAGGCACAGTCTCCTGGGCTTCGGGAGTGGGACTTCCTGCACTGGACCTACACTCGCTGCCACCACTGGATCCCACCCACCTCGGTGAATCCAGACTCCTAAAACCACTCTCAGGGGTCAACCTACCCACCTGAGCTGATCTCTCTCTGGCGAAGGCCCTCTCCGCCTCCGCCATCCTCTCCAGCGCTAGGACTTTTTCAGTCTCTAGTCGCTGCTCTTCTACCCTCAGCTGCGCTAAGCCCTCGGCATGCCTGAGCTTTGCCAGCGCCAGCTGATACTCCCTCTCTTCTCGCCTATCTACCCACTCTTCTGGGGACAGGGAAAGGGATGGGGCAGTGCCCCCGGGACTTGACCCAGTGCGAGACTCCCTATCTTCGGTGTCCTCCAAAGCTACTGGCGTCTCCGCCCTCTCAAACTCTTCCTCCTCATCGGAATAACTACCTCCCAGGGTTCTGGATGGGGAGCCCTCTCTCTGGTCTCTAACCCACTGACCCTTTAAAACCTCGGGGGGGTAGTCTGACAAGTCCCCATCAATCTCTAAGGGCTCTCCCCTCTTGAGGGCCTCATAGAGAAACAGGTTCCTCCTAATGTTCCCTACTGGGGGTATCCCTCTCTCCAGGAGGAAGTCTATCACCTCCTGTTCGGTATACTCCATCAGTTCCACTTCCTGGTAGATCAACCCCATCGTGGCGAGGTACACCCGGGACACACCCTCCCAGTGGAACAAGGGGACAATTCAGAACACTCTTCAGGAGGAAGCAATCAAAAAACACAATAATCCCCACAACAAGGCTCGGATTACATCCAAAGCTCTATTTGCAGTGTAACCTGTGGCCGCTGTGGTACTGCGCAAACACAAGTCCTATCCCACCGCTCTGCCACCAAATGTTGGAAATGGGGGTTGCCCAAGTCTCAAAGGGGGTAGCATGGCATCAAGCGGGCAGGCCAAACTTCGAGGACATGTGAAGCATTTACGCAGTACCCTCAGTCAACACACCAGGCACACTACAAAAGAGGCAGGACACCAGTTCGTGTTGGAAAAAGATATGTAGTTTAGTAGTGTTTCCAACCTGCAAGGCAAAAGTATGCAAAACAGTAGTGTCACAACATGACGCCAATTGGCACCAGAGCCAAGTACTTCAAAGGGGGATTATTTACAGGGGATAAAAAGGGTTGAGTCCAAAGTCCATAGTGTCCAGCTGAAATATAAAAAGGTTAGCATTTGGCACGTAACATCAGTGACACCTATATAAGGGAAAAATGCACTTGGCGTATTCGCCCATTAAACATGCAACCAAACATTAGGGATAAGAACCCAAAATAGCTGGCATTGGCAACTCCTGCAAAAAGAATAGGAATCACCTGGCATTAACATTAGGCAGGAACACCTGTAATAAAACATCAGGTTTCTTCCCCCCTCCACCTAGGGAACTACGCATCAGGCAGGGCCTACTCAGGCCTTCATCCTTGGGGGGTTGGCTGAAATTATAAGTTGCATATTAGCGTAATTACACCTCATGCGTGACAACGCCAACCCAACCCCTGTAAGGGAAAAACATCATATAATACCAGACAGGAACATGAATCCTCAGCCCCCAACCTGCAACACAAACATCAAGCAGTGCATTGGTATCAACAACATATAAACCAGGCCTGTATCACATTTTCCGTGGCACCATCCGGCCCCTACACCATGAGTAAAACCAGGGGGGGCATAGGCATCCCCACCCTGCACTAGGAGTACTTCCAGGCCTCTAATAGACTCCCTAGGGCACCCCACACTGGCATAAAGCCGGGCCCTAACTTGGGAGGTCAGGCAGGTAGCAACCTCATAAACACTAGGCCCGAATCACATTGAACCTGGGGGCACCTATGCACTTAACATGGACCTGACTCTAGGCCTATGAACCTCAACCTAGGGCAAACCCTCCTTGGGATATAGACATATAGATTAGATGTCAGGCCTAAACATTTCAGGGAACATCAGGCAACGGGTTACAATGTGCATTTCATTAGGCATATCACCTGGCTATGTGTCACAACAATTCCCTGGGGGCCCCTACAACATTCTACATTTCCCCCGTGACCTTTATGATTAACCGGGGTCTCTGTAGGCAGTTCAGCGGGGCCTAACCGGCATCCTGGGATTCCGTGGCAGCAGTCGCTAGCAGCTTTTACCCGCTTTCTGGGCACTTGGGCCCCACTCAGTCAACAGAGGGGGGGGGGGGGGCGGACACCGACCCTGTGTCCCGTTGCCCTCTCCACCCTCCACACTGTACTCTGTCGCCCACACTCACCGGCTGTCCAGGGCCTTCTTGGTGGTAGGGGCAGGCACCGACAATGTGCCTCGAAGCCCCTGCTGCACAGCGCTCACTCGCGGGGCTTCCCTGACCAACTGGGGGCCCCTTGCAGGCAGCTATCGCTCTTCGTGTGGGGCACCTCTCTTCACGAGAGCCCGAGACCTCCAGGCAGCTGTCACCTCTCCCGCGGGGCTCTACGCGGCCTCCTCACTCGGGTTCCCATCGATCGGGAGGCGGGGCTGGCACCGGTCGTGTACCCCGGCCCCGCCTACCTTTACCAGCCTCTCGCGTGGGGCACAGATCGGCGGGGTGGCCTCCCGCTCCGGTCGTCCTTCTCAGGGCTCCCTCCTGACCACGGGGGCCCTGTACCAAAGCTTCACCCGGGTCCTCTCTCCTACCTCACGGGGACCCGGGGCTTCGATTTCCCTTCTCCCGGCCTTCTCGGCCGATAACCAATCCCTGCGCGGCCTTCAAAGGTCACGGCCGCGCAGGCCAATCAGTGCGCGACGGGGGCGGGCCGATGACGCGGCCGGGCCCCCGTCACGTGATGGGGGATCTGCCGGCCTCAGGGCCTAGCGCGGCCCTCTCTTCACCTCGGCGGCCCTCTCCTGGTACCGGGGGCCGCCGCAACGATCACCCCAGCAGGGGGGTCTCCTCAAGGCGGCGCCGGGCCGCGGCGGTGATTTTCGGCGCTGCCACACAGCGCGAGGACAGGACAAGGGGTAGGCTCCCTTTCTTGTATAAAGTCCCCTCACAGTCTCCTCAGCACCCGGGCTGCAACGGTGATCTCCAGCTGCGACAAGGGGTAGGCTCCCTTTTTAATTAATTATTTATATCGGCCAAAGCGCGCCTCCACAACAGCGCTATTCACAGGCTGCCAGTCTCCTCAGAAAATAGCGAAAACGGCGCTATTCACAGCGCACTGCTCCTCCCTCTGCCCACCACCTCAGCTCCTTCCTCAGACTACGCACGGGGGCAGGAATCTAGCACTTCCTCAGCGCTTCGCAGTTATAGCGCTTGTCAGATAGGCTTCACAGCTCTAGGGGGCCACAACAGTCCCAGGGCCCAGCGCTTTCACAGGGCCTCACAGCACCTCAGCCAGCAGCATTTCCTTTGGGGGCACGATCTTCCCCATGGTGCTTCAAAGGGGCAGACAGTCCCACAGCAGTTCCTCAGGGGCACATTCCTCACCTCCTGGGCGCTTCTTCACGCAGCGCTGACGTGGTACCTGGTCCAAAACGGCGTCAGTGACCTGGGTAGGGGCCCTCCTTTGTCAGGGGCCCATGGGGACAGCAGCGGGGGGTTTATAGGGGTGCAGGGCCCAGCTCACAGGCCCATGTGGCGGTCGCACCTCACAGCAGGTCCCCCTCCCTTCCTTGTCCCAGCGCTGACTAAACCTCTGGTGACACTTCACCCTATTTATACCCTCCTCCCAGGCAGTGCCAGGACCTTCTAGAATGTTGGCACATCTAGCCTAAACTGGTTCTAGGGGAGGGGGTGAGCACCCTGGGTGCCAGGCTTTCCCTCCAAAAGCTAGGGGTTGCTGGGTAATGTTATCTAGACAGCTGACCTATGTCAGTCAGGTGGCAAAACCCATGGCCATGGCATCCATTTTAAAAACAATACATTTCAGTCAGGTGCGTTTTCAAAATGGGGGATATTTACAAGTGCACCATTTACAACATGTAATTTTACATCTTCAAAAGGGGTCTCACACCACTCATGGCCTATACAGGTTTAATCCCATGGGGGAGACAATCCAGATAAGGGGGTCAAAAGCGAAAAATTTTGGGGGAAAAAGGCCAAGTCCAACACATTCATATAGGTTTCGTTTCTATTTCTAAAGTGATGGAATTCTATCTCTTTTGGTGCTTCTAAGTCTACTCTATCTTGTTTGTGCTCAATTTTGAATGCTTCATAGATTACACCAATAATTTAATTATTAAAATGTTTCACTCGGTTTGACTCAATCGTTACTGGATAAGCGAACCGAGAAATTAGCTCTCTTAAAAAGAGTTTGGCTACAGTTAAGCTGTCATTCCTGCTTGTAGGGTTTGCGTCTACCCATTTTGAAAATAGGCAAACAATGAACAAAGACATACTTCAATCCTCGACAAGCAGGTAACTGAATGAAGTAAATTTGTAGTCTTGTGGGCCTTCTGCTTTCCCAATTTTCCCAGGACAAACTACAGTTTTCTTACCAGGGTTCATTCGCTGACAAGTTAGGCATCTCTGGCAAAGACTCTCTGCTATGTTTTGCATTGAACCAATCCTGTCTGAACAATTGGATCATTGCATCTCTACCTATGTGTTTGTCCCCATGGTACATCCTAGCCATTGGTGCAAGCATACAATCAGGTAATACTGGTCTCCCATCTAGGTAAACTATCACGCCATCTTCAGGTCTTGCCTGACACCCTATTTTCTGTCAGTCTTCCCTTTCTTTTGGCTGTGCTTCACCTTGTAAATCTTTCACTTCCTCCCATGTATTCACTCCTCTCAATAGCATAAGTTGGCAGCTGTTTCTACATGCTTCGATTTTCTTATTTACTGCCATTTTATATCTGGCACAATGTTGGGCCACTTGGTCAGCATATTGATTACCGGCTGTCACTTTGTCATTTCCAGATTGGCAAGCAGCGTACTTGACCATGGCCAATTCTTTTGGCAACTGAATTGCTTCAAGTAATTCTTTCACAAATTGCCCTTTTTTAATAGGGGTTCCTGAAGAAGTCATGAAGTCCCTTTGCATCCATAGCTGGCCAAAGTCATGCACAACCCCGTAACCATACTGACTATCAGTGTAAATGGTTACTCTCCAATTTTTCCCAATTTTGCACACTTTTATTAAAGCAATCGATTCGGCTACTTGTGCAGACTTGACTCCTGGTAAATAGGATGCTTCGACTATACCAGATAATGTCAACACACAGCATAAGCATCACTTAGTCCTCCTTCCTCATGGAGCATACATGAGCCATCTACAAATAACTCATGTTCAGGATCTTTTAAAGGTTCTTCTTGTATGTCTTCACGTGGTTTAGTACTGAATTTAGTGAGGTCGATACAATCATGTTTGATTTCCTCTATTACTGCCTCAAAGTGAGAATCTGGCAAAAAGGTTGCTGGATTTAGAACAGTGCACCTCACTATTATCACATTTTCTGAACCAATGATATTTCTTTCATATTAAGTCATCCAACTAGGAGTTAAGTGCTGAGTGCGTGTTCTGGTCAACAGAATCACGACTGAATATGGGACATACACTGTCATAGGGTGTCCCATGATAATGGATTCACTTTGCTCAAGACTCATACAGGTTGCAGCTACCACTTTCAGACAACCTGGTAGTGCTGATACCACTGGATCCAATGTGGCAGAAAAATATGCCACAGGCCGTCGCATTAACCCATGGGTCTGGGTTAAGACTGAAAGAGCACAATTGTCTCTTGTGTCACAAAATAGTGCAAACTCTTTTGAATAGTCAGGCATCCCTACTGCTGGAGCTTCACACAAACTGTTACGCAGTTTTAAGAAAGCAGTCATGCTTTCATCGTCCCAACGGACTGGGTCTTTTGATTGTTTCTTTGTCACCTGAATCAATGGTTTGGCTAATACTGCAAATCCCACAATCCACTGCCTGCAGTAACCTACAACTCCAAGAAACATTCTAATTTCTTTCTGAGTTTGGGGTAGTTTCATGTTCTGAATTATTTTAATTCTTTCTGGTGTCACTCTTCTTACCCCTCTTTCTATCTGGTGTCCCAGATACTTGACTGAGGTTGTACATTATTGCAATTTCTCTGGGGACACTTTATGTCCACCCTTTGCTAAATGATTCAATAATGCAATGGAATCAATCACACCGTCATTTCGGGTTCTCAATGCCAATAATAGGTCGGTGATATACTGCACCAGGACTGATTGTCCGGGCAGCACCAGTGATTCAAGACACCTTTTCAAAATGTGATTAAAAATGGATGGGCTTTCCATGTACCCTTGTGGAACACGATTCCAAATGTAAAAATGCTCATCAAATTTGAACAAAAATAAAAACGTACTATCTGGATGCAGTGGGATTGAAAAGAAGGCGTGGCATAAATCAATTACAGTGAACCATCCTGCTTCCCATGGTATTTGATACAAAAACACAGCTGTATTTGGTAATACTGGGCAACATGGGACGACAATTTTATTAATCTTTTGGAGGTCTTGGACCACCCTGTACTTTCCTTTTTTTTTTCTATGCCAATTATAGGTGAATTGCAAGGACTGCTCATTATTTCCTCTAGAATGCCTTCTTCAACCAAACACTCTATTTCGTTTGCCACTCCTGCCTTTTTTTCTGGACTCATTTTGTACTGTCGAATATTTGGGTAAACTGCGCCTTCTTTCACTGTCACTTTTATGGGATCGACATCTGCCATCAATCCTACCTCTTTTCCAGTACAATTCTATACATCAGATTTACAAAGGTTTTTAGCTCTCCTAGTAAATCTTCTAGGTCCGTCTTTTTAATTTCTCTTTCTTGTCTGGCTAGCATCATTTTGTACACTCCGTCTTCATCTGGAGTATGAATTTCGACACCATTTGGTGTGCAAAAGATTGTGCAATTCATTTTACACAGAAGATCCCTTCCTAACAAATTTACAGGGCTAAAGTCGCACACTACAAACTTGTGCATCTCTCTAAAATTACCGCTACAGACTTCCATTGGTTCTGTGACAGGGGTCCTAATTTGTTTATTAGAAACGCCCACTACTTAAATCGCTTCTCCCGAGAGGGGTAGGTTTGGGATGTCTGCTGTTCTTACAGTAGAAGGTGTCCAACAAAAAGGTAACATCATTTGCCTCCACTTTCCCTTCAATGTAAGGACCTGACTGATCTACCGGTAAGGATGCGTCAAGTACGCAATCCTCTTCCCCCCCCTCTCTCAGGCACCGTTAATAGGACTTGTCCTCTAAAAATGTGTCCTGTAAAAGAAACTGTGGTGTCACCGTATTTTTCTTACCACTTCTCTCCTGAAATCCGATGTCTACACTGTATTTGGGTTGACTCACAAAATCTGGCCTTGGGGCTTGTGGCAACTGATTCTGTATTACCTGTTGCGGCTATCTCAATGACACCTCATTCTGCGTCTGTGGATTAAAATTTTGGTTTTGGACGTTATTATTCTGTATTAATTTACACTTGTTTCTCCAATGCCCCAATTTTCCGCACCCATGACAAGGAAACTTTTTCTTTGCCTCTTCTTTACTCATTTTCCCTCTGGGTTTACCTCCACTTCCTTCACCTTGGCCTTCCCCTCTTTTCTGAATATTTGCTTGCTGACTTAATTGTAGTTCCTGTTGTTCTGCCATTTTTACTTGAGTCCACATTACCTTTTCTTCTAATTTCTTTTGGTAGTTATCAATTTCATCCTCACAGTATTTTGCATACTTCAGAATTTCGTCAACAGGCTTCGCTTGCCAACACAATTTACGCTCCTTAATCGTTTGGGAGATTTTTGGTTTTAGTCAGGACACAAAGCAATAAATAAAATGTGTCATGTCCTTATTATCAATGTTTTCTAAACCACTATACTGTTTAAATACCTGCAAGAGGCGTATATAATATGCATGTACAGATTCATCTTTATTTTGGGTGGTTCTATCTATTGTAGTCCAATCTGTTTCTTTTGGAGGAATCTTTCCCTTTTAGTAAGTTATCACCTGATTATATTTTTTCATTACATCTTCTGACGGGGCTCCTGTCTTTGGGTCTCTAGGGTATTCATCATTTGGCCAATCTACTGTAATTTTACACTCGGTCCACAAATCTGCTGGAACGACAATGTCGAATAAACCATCTAAATCTTTTAACAGTACCTTCGAAACTTTCACAAACCTTTCAACTTGCCGGTACCATTCAACAGGTTTTTCTCTAAGCTTTGGCAAATCATTAGTAAATGATAAAATATCCTGTCAGGACCATGGGACATGTACATAATCTCCTCTGGGTTCTTTTCTCATCGATCGGACACAACCGTTCAACTTTTTCTGCTTCTTTTTGTAAATACTCAGAAGTGGTTTTATTTGCCTGTGCCTCTTCCTTTTTCTTTGTTCATCTAGCTTTCCATTTGTATAAATCCCCCCATTTTTGCAACAACGACAACAATTCCTTTATCTGCAATTTATCTCCCGACACATTCATGTTTTCCAAATCTTTGTCAGAAAATTCAGCTCAATACGGTTTCTGCAATACCTTTGATTTACCAATGTCAATTCCCATTTCAGAAGCCAAATGCATCAACTTTTTATGGTGTATTTTCATATTTCGAGTAATACTTCTGCATATAAACAGCAATTCATCTTCATTGAATGAGTTTAGTCTGTCCAATCCCACATTTCCTGCTACCATTTCCTCTAACTCTACTCTCAATTTGAATATGTCCAATAACTTTGGCTGTGATTTTGGCTTCTCTATGTCTCGGGTCCATGGATCTAATTCTTCTGGGCTTACTACAGTTGCACTTCTCACTCCTGAGGATGTTTCAATCTGTAGTTCTTTTGAACATCGGGGAGTCATTTTTCTCATTGAGTCACTTACTGGTTCTCGTATAGGTAAATCCATTAGGGAAATTACCGACTCGCATTCACTTGTTTGATCATCAGCTATTAGGGTTTCTTTCCTAGGCTGTACTATGGGTGTAGTTAGAACGGGAGTTTTAGGACTAACTTGCTTGTCTCCATATAAAGGAACTACGGGACCTAAAGTTACAGGTATTGTCAGGGCTTCGGGACTTGTATTTAATTAGGAATTTTTTTATTAATTCACTATGCTGTTTGCTTAAGGCTTCCTTTTCTCTTCTTGGAGTACCTTTTCTAATGAGGTTTCATGTATAATCTGCGGAACTAAAGGTGTTTGCAAAAACGGAGCACTAGGAGTAACTCCATGGGTCTCTTCTTGGTAAGGTGGCGGAATTTTCATGAATAAATCACCTAAATAATCATCATCTGCATCACCACTAGTCATCAAATTTCTTGCTTTTCTGTACTTTTACTTCCTGATGGTTCTTCTGTGGTAAAAACAGGATATAATCCTTCCACTAACATGGACTGTCTCCATCTTTTCATTTGCTTATCCCTCGTCTCTTTCGAAAATTTGGGATAGAATTTACTCCAATTCCTGTCACTTCTGGATCTGACGCCTTCAAACGCCTCTGTCTCCCATTCTTCTAGTGCTTCATACTGCGTTAATCTATGTCTGGGATCTAACTCATTCATGCGAGTTCTTAAATTATACAAAATTATACCATCAAAGGTATCATTTTCTGGAAATGCCCAAATACCATCTTCCTTAGTGTACTCTATTGAGTTTTCTAACCACACACATGTATTGTAGCCCCTTTTTACCATCATGTATGATGCAGGCGTATTAGGTGGTGGAATAATAATCCAAAGAATGTGGACGGTGCACCAGGATGAAGTCAAAGGATTCCGTATATATTCCAATATAAATTCTTTATTTAGTTTCAAGTAAAAACATGGACATCAGCCAAAGCGTTTCATTCCAGACGGAACTTCGTCAGGGCTATTGTGTCTTTAAATAAGTCCAATAATCAAATAAATCCACGTTTGACAAATAATCCAAAACGTCAAAGTGAAGAACAAAGATAACCAGCACATTCATAATCCCAGTTTTCAGATAAAGGTATGCCTGTAGAGAACCCAAAGTGTCCTTCAAATAACTTTGATGTCTATAATGCATATAATTACTATATGTAAAAATGGAATCCAGGGGCCAAAATCACAGCCAATGTTCCTTGTGTATCTCAAGTCACGGGTTCTACACAGCGCTCCCTCATTCGGACTCCCTGCTAGATACAAAATTCTACCATTAAAGGTACCATTTTCTAGAAATGCCCAAATACCATCTTCCCTAGTGTACTCTATCCAGTTTTCTAACCACACACATGTGTTTAGCCCCTTTTTTCCATCATGTATGATGCGGGCGTATTAGGTGGTGGAATAATAATCCATACTCTTGTTTTAATAGCTTTGCCCTTTCTGAAATAATTCTTTATTTTCTTGAAAAATTAAATTTTTCTCTTTTCTCCGTACATGATATATGGTCTTCCTCTAATTTGTTGTTGTTTAGCAAATCCTAAATATTTTCTATCAGGACGATTTCCTATAAATGCTGGATCTAGATGTCACATATACCGCTATTTAATTTCAGCACTATTTCAATTAATTCAATTAGTTGGATTTGTTTAATTTGCAGAAATATTTCTCAAATACTAGCGTGTCAATTCAACGACCAATGATGTCTAAACTTACAAGCAGGGTTAACTATTAATTGCGCTGCTTTTTTGTGATGTGAATCTCACTCTCTGCACTCACCCCTCTTTACAATTTTCTCACGGTTACACACCCGCTGTTTCTACCGATCCCAGCACGGCTCTCTATGACATCAGTGCAGCACCCGCGACTGACTCCCTCCTTTGCAAGGTAATACAACAATTCAATTTTTTTTCAAAATTCAATTATACATTTCATTTATTGACAACATGAAAACATTTGCTACTGTGCTTGATTGACTAAATTCAAAGAAAAGATCATTTAATTCGCAACAAGTAAACCTTTTTCTGTCTTCCCTTCATACACTGCGAGTAAAACAACCTTCCGTTTACTCTTCACATAAGCAAAAAGAACCTGCTACTCCTTCATATTGACCCTTTCTAGGTGATATAAGACCGATGTTTCACCAGGGAACTCTTTTGCTACCAATCTCTCTTACTTTTATACTAGAAAAATAATCAAAAACGAGTGTTTCAAGTCTTACCTAACTTTCCGCACCTATTTCATCTAGGTAAGTAACCTTACAGCAGTGTGACTTCTATGTACCAACCGCTTTCAGTATCCCGGGATATTCCAAACGACATTTAACAATACAAGCGGATATTTGGTTAGCACATAAAAATCAATAAAATCAATAATCAATAATCAATACACAACTAACTACCTAATACTAACTAAACCCTAACCATAGCTCTGCTACCAGAAAAGTATACTGATAGAGCTTGCGGGACCACTAGCTCAATTTTACCATACTCACCTGGGCCCACAAAACTTTCACACATTGAACTAGTAGTCCTGCCTCTTACTAATTTTAGCCTATCACTACTTTGAGTCCTTTTAGGACTCATGTCTATAAACCATGACTTACCAATCCTTGTCACCTGAGCTATAAGTCCTAGAGATCGAAAAAGGTGTTAGAATAAATAAGTAGTTTTAAACAATGTACTTTTCCTGTAAGAACCACAGATTCTGGAGAAGTTTTAAAAGCTTTATCTATGCAAGTGTAAGTGAGTCGTCATCCAAATTACAGAGATCATGAATTTCATAGCCAAGAATATGATTAATAGAATATAAAGTTTGCAGGAAATCACAGTAACACCTTTAAACATTGGTACCTGGGAAGGGTGAGAAAGGGAAATAGCACAGTGACATACCACATGGATTCTATTTATCTAGAATGGAGCAAGGACCAATCCTGGCCACGGGCTGGGGAAACGACAGAGCTCCCGACTAATCAGGTGCCCATGGGACAAGACAGGTGCAGATCAGGACAGGTGACCTCCGCTAAGTGCAATGCCAGCGTCACACCCCTTTCTCTTAGGCCAATTAGTACGTCAACTGGGTAATCGATAATTTCCCACCAACACCTCGATTCTTCTTACAGAGTGCTCCGCCAGCACCTCTGCTCTCGATCTCCTATAGCATGTGTTGGGTCAGTGACAGGTCAGCTACTCGGACAAGTCGGACAATTTCTCTATCTAAGCTTACCTTAGTTATACCATTTCGATGGTAATGTACCACCCCTAAATGTTTCAAATCTATGTGTTCCCCTTCAGTGATTGGTCAGAAAGTCGAGGAGAGGTCATCACACCATACTAAAATGAGGTCATTTCAATTGACTTATATTGATCAAGTTTCCGCCCACAATGTATTTTTCCATGACTTTATTCCGCCCGCCAATATTATTTCATTTTAGTATACAATGTTGTACAAATTTGCAAGTTGTCTTCCTTTCCCCAGGTCATGGGGTGAGGTTGCCAGGCGCATAGCGGGAAAGACAGTCCTTGGCACGGTTTCAATGCCACAGCTCGAGGTCTTTCAGTTCTCCCGGCACATGCGCTGTGTATATTCAAAACGGCATTTTCAAGTCACCCCTCAGGCCCAAAAACGAGCTATTAACAAAGTCAAAGAGAAACATATTAGAATACAAAAATAAATGAATACTCTGTATACCACTTATCTCTACTCTAACCCCATTACTTTATTTATACTAAAGCATTAATGGTTAAGCAGAACAAACAAGTTTAGTACAAGCAGCAGCATGCGCATAAGTATGAGTAAGCATGAAGCAGCCATCTTGGCACTAGTGCACAGAAGCAAGGATTTCCCACCAAGCAGAGGTACATCACACCACATAGATGTGGCAGACGCATGCGTAGTAAAGTTCCCGCGTATTCGGTGGCCATATTAAGACACTCGGGTTACTGTTAGTAAAAGTACATAGACTAGCTTCCCCAGCTTGCTAAATATGTCACGTAATGCAAATATTAATGGACAAAACATGTTGATTAATATGTTACATGTCATTTCGAGAGGGCTGAGTACGAGCAATTTTTGGTATATGTGAAACCTTGCTCCATCACCGCGATCCTTAATGTCATAGATGATTTACACAAGTCACTTGACTCGGACCAATGTTTCCTTCTCATTCTCCTGGATCTATCAGCTGCATTCAATACGGTCAACCACACACTTCTCATCAAGGTTCAACAAGAAAGGGCAGGTCTTGAAGAGACGGTCCAATACTGGTTCTCCTCCTTCCTTCACAAAACCGCTCAAAGAATAAAAATCAAAGATTTTGAGTCTGACTGTCACCCGTTAACAGGGGTGTTCCACAAGGGTCAGTGCTCTCCCCTCAACTTATCAACATCTACAAACCACTTACCACCCTACTCAGAAAATCCAATATCCCTTTGCTGACGACACACAGATATATCTGGAAACCACCTCCTTTGATGAAATCCAGATACTCAACGCCACATTCAGAGAGGTACAACATGGCTCTCAAGTAACCATCTAAAACTCAATCAAGAGAAAATGGAAATACTCCTCTTCTCCAACAAAGAAGAGAACCCCCAAATTGCAGAATAGCTCAAAGCTATTGATGCTCTCAATTGTAACCTCACCCTGGTGGAATAAGTAAAATCTCTAGGTATCACCACAGACCCGGAATTGGACATGAACAAACACATTGCAAGATCCACAAAAAGCACCTTCCTTAACTTGAAGCTACTGCACAAAATAAAACCCTTCCTCCTGCTCAAGGACTTTCAACAAGCCACCCAAGCACTGGTGCTCTCCAGACTTGACTATGGGATTGCAGCCCTGGATGGTACAGCAAAATCCCACCTCGCCCCTCCGCAAATCAACCTTCAATGCAGCAGACAGAATGGTCACCGGAACTAAGAAATTCAACCACATCTCGCTCGCACTCAGAGAACTAAAATGGCTCCCAATTGAAATGCGGGACAGCTTCAGAACAGCCTGCTTCACGCACAAAGCCCTTCACATAAGCAAACCGGAATACCTGGCCGCCAAACTCAAAAAGGCCGGCGGGTCCAGGAACCTCAGGAGCTCCAAAACTCTGCTACTTATCCCGCTAAAAACGCGTAAACAAAAAACCGCAACCAGTTCGTTTGCTGGTAATGCGCCCAAAATATGGAACTCCATCCCCCCCACATCAGAACAATGCCCTCTTTTGCAAAATTCAAAAGCCTGCTCAAAGTCCTCTTCTTTGATTGTTCACTAGCAAACCAATAGGATCCACTGAAGTACCTCAACCGGCACACCATCTGACTAACTCTGTGTCCTGTGACACTGACCTCCTCTACCCCGGACCCCTTCTGGAAATCCTATTCTTTTTCCCCTCCCTCCGCCCCGAACAAGAAAACTTACTGACTACTCGCTCTGTGTGACCTGCACTCTTCATGTTTCCTTTCCCTCTATTACTCCTTTGTTTGAACTCTACCCATCACATATCTCTATGTTCTACTAAGATCTCTGCACTCTTCTTTGCATATAAGTTACTTGCTGTGAAGCTCTCTGTAGCCCCGGGGTCTAGCTAGAACTATATAAAACTCCTAAAAAAATATAAAAAATATATAGCTGTGTCTTAACTGGGGTGGCGAAGTGAACTAAAGAATGATGATGGATTTACCCCAGATCTGTGACTGGGAGTGAGTGTTTGAAAAGTTTCAGCGCTCCGTCCATCATCTCCTTGTGTTTGCTTTGTTCGTCCTAAGTTGGCAGGGTATGCCCAGACGTGGGTCCCTTGCTCACTTTGCCACTGGATTCAAGCTAGCCTGGCTGAAGAGGGCTGTTACCCCGAAACCTGTCCCAGGATACTAGTTTCCAGTCCAGGGAAGACATTGCTTGGCAGTTCGGGCTGGACTGTTCCCATGAGGCACAGGGTCAAGGCTGATTTGCATATAGCTGTGTCTGAACTGGGGTGGAGAAGTGAGCTAAAGAATGATGATGGATTCAACCTTGATCTGTGACTTGGGGTGAGTGTTTGGAAAGTTTCAGCTCTCGCTCTCGCATCTCCTTGTGTTTACATATGTAAGTAACACAGAATTCACAAAGAATTTCTGCACTAATCATGGGAATCTAGGACAGGTGTAGATTCCCAGGAGGAATTTTGGAATGCTCTGTATATTCCATGGTATTTGGAAATGTATTTCAAATGGAAGAGAAATTATACTGGAGTAACTTGTAATTGTATAATATGTGGATCTCCACGGAGTTCCAAAACATATTCAATAAAATAATTGAATTGGAGTAACTTGGCCAATATGTTTCGTGAATTGGCCCCGAGTGCATAATTATCCCAAAACACAATAGGATCAATGTATTGATTTGTTGTTGGATTGTTACCTTGGTCACGTGACTTACTGTTGCACAACTTTATCCTCTGCTTTCAAGATACAGTGAAAGAAATCTTGATGAGCATTTACTCATGTGCCCATACCTATTTATTAGTGTGTGTAGTCTTAAGCAAGACTGCACAATTGTCTTTTTATGTCTGACCAATTTCGTCAGCGGTTTCCTGGCGATTTTAATTATAGTGACTTGTTTCGCTCTCACTGTGCAGTCAGACATGTGTGATGCTCTGCGTGAGGGCGTGGGTCGTGGGAGGGGTACGTCTCGATGACGGAAGAAGCCTACTGTCACTGCGCCATTGTGGGAGCTAATTGCTTGCAAAAGTGCAATTCATGTGCATCAAGATAATTATTGTTCAGACTCTGAACAGGCACTGCAGGGAATGGTGATTGATTTGAAAACAAAATAAGTCACACTATATGCATTTCAAGTGCTTGCATCTCGGTCTCTGTCGCAGCTTCCATTATCACCCGGCACTTAGAGGTTGTTTGCAGCGCCACTGAATGGACTCCGCATAGTTAAAGCACACACAATTATCCGGTAATTAATTTGTACTTTCCACCGGTTGTTTTCATGAACTCTTGACAGAAAGGTTGTCGCTTTTGCTGTGCAAAATAATTAAATTCATGGTCGACAGAGCTCTGGATTTCACGACTGCGTTTTATTAATTTGTAGCGGGTACACGCTTGATTCCCTGGGGGGGACACTATTTCATGGGCAGGGGTGGCAGTGACTTTAACTTTGCTTTAATTATTTCCGGTTAACTCCGTCTCCGAACCACCAGATGACACATTTAGATGCACAAACTAAGCAATATTAGGGATAGCATTGGGCAACTGCAACATTTGAGTTTGTTTCGGTAATTAGAAAATTAGGACTTAACGGATTTTCCGATTTATTATGGCAACAGTTGGTCTCAGCGCCTTCTACAAGCTAATGATTGGTATGCAGCAATAACAATGCAATCACTGATTAAAGCGGCCTTCGTGAAGTTTCGGACAACATAAGACAGACAACATGAATTTGAGATACATATAATTTAAGGGACACAAAATAAGACCAAGAGTAGCAGCACTGGCGCAAGGTTTTTAGAAAATCCAAATAAAGAAGTATTACTAGTGACACTGTAGTTGAACAAGAGCACCATAATACACTTTCTAAGCTTCAGATTCCATGTTAGGCATATTTTGTCTTTAAAAAGAAATGCTCACCTAAAACAAACGCACCCCTTTAATATTTTGGCGCTTTCATGCTTTCTTTCTTTCTTTCAGTTATGTGTATTCAAGAAATCATCTTCAATGCTTTATTAGGAGAACTTCTAAATTGATTTAAGCGGGACAGCGCCCTGGGCAGAAGGAAACTTTGGGAGTGTTAGTACGCAAATGTTGCTCTTTGATTTGTAGGGGTGCATTATAATCATGGGTAGTCCGCACCTACATATGATCCTTTATTGTGTTAACTTAGGCCATTAGAATATGAACTGTAATAACGTGAAAGGTGAAGGGTTAGGGATATTTTCAATGTAAACGTGAAAATATTAATGTTGCAACTACATGTGGTTAGTTGAAATTATTAACATGTAGAATTCGTACAAGTCTCTGACAAATACTCACATAATTGATGTGCCTATGTAACTTGTTCATTTAGATGTGCTCAGTAATAATGTTAATTTTATATGTGTAATTTCATGAAGCCTTCTACTGTTTCTTATGTTGACCGATTTCTGTAGACCTGAATTGTATTTTTCCCCTGGAAGCTCTCATATTAGATTTGCTAGGGAATTTCATGTGCATGTTGGATTTGTTCTTTCTCAGGTTTCTTCTGTAGGTGGAGAATTCATCCTTGTTAGCTAGAATAATGTCTTTGTTTTAAGAGTTAGGTTTAGGGAGGAGAGGATACATTGAACGTCAATGCTGCTAATAAAGAACTGTTGTACTTTCTCATTGGAGTAAGCCCGGTAATCAAGGTCATATTGCCAAGGCCTGGGAGTATCGCTGCCATTTGGAAAATTCCCTACAAGGAGGTGACTTGACTAGATGGTGTGATGCTACAATGCATCTTGGGATACTACCTGTGAGAGTGAAGTATCGAAGTTAAGAACAGTGTCCGGGGACTTCTGCCTCGCCTTGTGAGAGAGAGCATCATAGGATGAGCTCTGTAGCTTTATGCTACGTGACCCATCTAAACGTGAAGAAACTTCTTAGGAAAACTTCAGGTGCTGACACCTTGATGGATCTTGCCGTGGGAGATGCTAAGTAGGGATGTCACGCTAGTAGTAGTGTATGGACAGACTAATGCTCTATACTCACAAACTTCCACTGAAGGGGAATCTTGATGTTTGCACTATTTTCTGTATTCTGATCTTCAAACTGATTATTCTGTGCATGCTGCACCGCTTTAAATTCACCTGTAGGTTTTCTTTGTCTTGTTTCCAATGAATTTCTACATCCTCATCATGAGGTGCTTGTGTATCCAACTGTTCTTGGCTTTGTAATAAACTAAGTAAATCTAATTAGGAGTCTGTGATTATTTGGAGTCATAGTTCATTGGAACTGCAATGATTGATTGGCTAACAATTTTGTCCCATCCACGCTTTCATGCTGATAAAGGTTCATCGGCCTGGGGTTCCAGAGTAGATCTAGAATGTGGAACCTGGCTCTTTCAGTTGGTAGCAGTGTAGGATGGTTTTCACATGAAGCGGGGGAGAATCTAGAAAACCCTAGAAAAGACCTAGATCCTCAAAATAGAGACCAATGATCAAGATGGAGAACGATGGACTTTGCCAGAGACCAAAGGAAATTGATGATGTGGTGAGAACAGCGTAGAACAGAGGAGTGAGTAATAATAGGGATGCATTGTATGTTATATTGCAGGGGTGTGTTGATTGTATTATGTCTGGCGGAGTTTGTGTGAAAGTCGAGTGAATGTGGTTTCAGGCCGGACGTGGTCCAAGGTTTGTGATTTGAGTTTCAGGTCCTAAATTTGCCTAAGATCCCAGGATATATTAAGCCGTGTAGAAGGCACTGATTTGCTGTGATTGTCTGACAGCAGGTTTGAGGAGTTGTCGTGAGACATCATTGGCAATTCCACCTGAGACAGGGATCTTTGTGTAGATGGGATTTGTGAGAATCGTACGTAAATCTTGTGTACAGGGGTGGATTTTATTGATTCAGGTGACCAGCGCAGGTCAAGGGTCAGTGTGTGCGAATGTTCTTGAGTGATTGAATTCTATCGATCTTTTAGAAAGGCAGACAATTCTCCAGTTGTTATTGTGTGAGTGAACGTGAATGGAGAAATTGGGAAGGAGGGTGAACCCTTTCGAGGAGGAAAAGGTGACGCCAGAGGGTGCTGCGTTGCGATAGGTGGGTTGATGTAACTCCATGCTGGGATTGGTTGATACTCATCAGGAAGTTGTAATTGAAAAAATCTTGTCTGTTAAAGGAAATTTTGTATTTAATCATGTGATGCTTCAGGGTTTTACAGTATCTGTGCAGGGGAGATCGCAGAGTGGTTACTCGAGTGGGTGAGGAAGCACCGCTTGAGGATACTCCAGCACATTACATGGCAACAAATGTAGGACTCCATACTATAGTTTGGCTTCAAAATTGGCACAAAATCCCTGAAAAAGAGGGAGTTTTGACTTTCCCACATTATAGTTCCTTTCGGTTGGAGGTGTTGTATCCGTTGATGGAAGTGATGTCTTTGCTAAGACCTTCACCTAGACCAACCCAGTTTGAGGCACTGGATGCATGGATGTGAGCAGTTCAGACAAAGAACAGTGAAAAATGTCAGGGAAAGATGGGAAAGACAATGAAGGGACATCAGGATGCACAATGGGATGCACAACATAACCGCTATATCCGCCGCGGTGTGGAAAAAAATTACGCATGCGCAGTTCGTAAGGCCCCCGGCCGTCCGAAGAACATGCCCACCGTGACGTCGGATAGCCGGGGGCTGTCCGATGCATCAAAAAGGTTAAGAGATAGAGAGTAGACACCATTGAGGGAGAGAAATTGTACCCAATGCTGGTGAGAGAGGGGGATACTCAGGATAGGAGTGGAGGGGAAAATGGAAATGATGGGAGTGATTAAGACTGCAGCTTGTTAGACAGATTATTGGCAAAGCGTCCTCCACCATGCAATCCACATTCAGAGGCAGGAAGGTGAGAACTGGCAAATTCAGCAAATATGGAAAGAGCCGTAACATCACAGACAGGCCCTAGTGCAGGGATAGTGGGAAGGATTTCAGCAGGAATAGAAGGAACAGGGTGACCGGTGTTAGGAGGTGCAGAGTCAAGTGGAGTCAACGCTGCTTTATGGTTGCCAGAAGCCTTTACTGTAAAGGTCACAATCAGACCTGTAGTCTCTGTGTATTACCTGAGCTTAGTGGAAAACACTAGTCAACAACAGCCAGGGTTAGAAGAAAAGGTCAGCTCAGGGGGAAATGTGACTATGAGTGGGAACAATCTGTTTGTGCTGCCTATAGAATATAGTGCCCCATTGCCAGCAACTGCAGATCCTTTGAGAGTACGTGTTGGGTCTAGTACCATACAATCTGTGTCATTAGTGAACTCAAATTCAGTTTGAGAATGTGGGAAGCTCCTGTCAGGGGACCCATGGAAGGATACCAGAAGTAGGCACAGGTCAGGAAACCTCTGGAAACCAGCATGTCCTGCAGGCCCCAGCTTCAGAGAATTGGCAGAGAAATCAGAGCATTGAGGGAGAAGGACAGAGTAGCACGTTGAGTCAGGGTACAATCAAGCTACAGAAAAAGGCAAAATTGCTTCATGTAGTGAGCTTGAAGACTTAGGTGGATGAAATAATCAGTGGGAATTTGCCTTTGGAAGTGATAGAAAATTATGAACAGTATGAGCTGTTGTTCGTGGCAAAAGATGTCACCTGTAAAGCGAGACGAGCACATAAGAAATTGGCAAAATTGGCCCGAAAATATGATGTAGACCTGTCCAAAATGAAAATGTTACATGGAAACCATAGGTTGAATTACAGTGATCAGTAGCTAGAAGAGAAAAGGGTAACAGGCTTGAAGACACACATTCGAGAGTTGATCATAGGGATACATGCATGGAGCATGCTTGACAAATGGGAGGAAAGATGTTCAAAGAAAAAGAGGGTTAGGAAGGTGATGGGAGAAACACTGTCTCCAGGAGGAGTGCCAGAAGTTGAGGTTTTCCCATTGTGAGAGGTGCCAAGCGGAGGTTGTGTGCACGTGCCCTGGAGCAGTGGTGATTTAGCAGCGTTCACAAATGGTTTTCCTCGGCTCAGGGAGAAACCTGCTGAATGGTATAAGCAAGTTGATTGCTGTGTAAAGATTTCAAAGGTGTTGTGAATTGACCTGAATACATTCTTTGATATTGTGGTTCCTAGTGACTTATGGTCTGCTTGTAAAATTGCTATTGATAGGCCTTCTGCTGACCAAGACAGAGAACCCACAGGTAATTACATGGTTGCAGTCTAAAATATCTCCGCAAGATATCAATTGGGTTAAGATCGATGGGAAGATCCAGGAACCCAAAGAATTAGTACATGCTTACTACGAATGGCTCTTGCAAGCCATTAAGCAATACAGTGGGTTAGATACTTTTGACCCTAAAGATATTGAACAGTTTTTTTTCCAAATTTGTACTGGGACTGAGACCGGGAATTATGATTCAACAGCATTTTATCTGCTGGAAAAACTCGTTTCGTGGTTGAAATTCAATGGTATGCCAGATATTGCAGTGATGAGGTGGATTCCAAGCACAGGAGAATAAAGGACAAGTTGATGTTGGTCCAGATGAGGAATGCGAACAGAGTAGATCAGGTGCACGCAAATGGGGGAACCTAAGGTCAGAATCAGGAAAACAATCGAGGAGGGGTTAAAAATGTCCCAAATAGTGCTGGACATGGAAAAGCGGGGACAGGTATAGACATTACAACACAAAAGAAAACAACTGCTTGTCATTATTGTCACAAATTCGGGCATTGAAAGCGTGAGTGTCGAGCAAATCCAGCAAATCAGTTGCAAGAAAGGGATTTCGTACCAGCGCCGATGTTATTAACACTGTGACAAGGCCCAGATCTTATAATGGCGGAGGTCAGAATCAACTAGTGCAAGTAAACCAACCTCCATGAGTTCCGCAGAGTAATCGAGCGTATCAGCAAATGTCCTTCGAAGAAACTCTAGATGGTTTCAATCAGGACCTGTCACAATGACCCTTGGTGCAGTCTTTGAAGTAGACCAGAGTGGACAGTATGTGGAGGGAGACGTAGGGGGTCATCCCATATCATTCTTGATTGATATTGGTGCTACCCATTCTATTGTGAGATCTGCAGAAGTTCCAAACCTCCCCCTCACTGGACAAATGATCCAAGTTGTAAGAGTTTCCATCAGAAGAATGACCGATCCATTGACAGAAGAAATACCTGTGAAAATAGGAACTTTTCAGGATCAACACTAATTTGTGGTGTGCAATTCGAGTCCAGTCTGTTTGCTAGGACGTGATCTCTTAAGTAAACTGAATTGTACCATCTTTTGTATGCTCAATGGAGTAGAACTACAGACTGCTGATGATGCCATTGCATTCAAATTGGTGAACCAAAACCACTGTGTAGACATGTTCCCCAAACTAACAGTGGGTGGATGACATGCCATGGGACTTGAGAGACACCGTCCCTCCCTCGGTGTGGGACTTCACAGGGGAAGAGATAGGATTGATTAGAGGAGTTGAGCCAGTTCGTATGCAGATCAAGCCAAATGCAGACATTCCAAGAACGCCCCAATACAGCCTGACTCCAAAAACTGTGTTAGGGATTACACCTGTGATTGATTACATTATTTTGCAGGGATAATAGGAAGTCCATGCAATTCACCCATAATTGGGTTGCAGAAGCTGAGCGGCAAATATCGCATAGTTTAAGTTTTGAGAAAAATCGATGCAATTGTGATTCCATGTTGTCATGTGGTGCCGAATCCATCAGTGATCCTGTTGCAGATTCCTTGCGAGGCTGAATGGTTTACTGTGATTGATTTGCGCAAAGCATTTTTCTCCATTCCATTGCATGAGGAAAGTCAATTTTCATTTCCTTTCCGGCTAGAGAATCGTGTTTTAACATGGTGTCATATCCCACAAGGGTATACTGAAAGTCCTTCCATCTTTAACCAGATTTTGAAAAAAAAACTTGAGGGCTTGGTGCTGCAACAGAATTCAGTGTTTGTACATTGACAACCTCTTGATTGCATCAGAGACAGACGAGGCTTGTAGGGAAGATACCATTGCTCTATTGAATCATTTGGCAGAAAATGTACACAAGGTGTCACTGAGCAAGCTTCAGTATTGCTTGACTGAAGTTCAGAATTTGGGGCATCGCATCGAAAAAAGCAAGAGAAAGGTGTCACCAGACTGCCTTAAGGTGAGCATGAAAATGAATGCGCCTCTTACACTAAAGAAAGTCAGGATATTCTTGGGAATGGTTGGCTACTGCCGGCAATGGATTCCAAGCTTCTTCTTGAAGGTGAAGCTCCAGCTCTGGGAATGCCTGATTCCATAAAACCCTTTTCACTATTCTGCAGTGAAAGGAAGGGTTGTGCTCTATCTGTACTCACCCAGGCACATGGGGATGTTCTTGGACCGGTGGCCTATTTCTGAACTACATTAGATCTTGTAGCTTCACCATTGCCCGGATGTCTCAGATTAATTGCTGCAAAAGGTGTCAGCATTGAAAGGTGTGAAAGTATTGTGATGGGTCATTTTCTTACTGTTTATGTTCCACACTCAGTTAAGCTCCCGATGATGAGAACCAAAATAACAGCATTTGATGAAATATAGACTTAACAGATATGCACAAATCGTGTTAGCCACTGAAAACATTACCTTGAAGAGGTGCTCTTTGTTAAATTCTGCTACCTTGATGCCTATTCCAAATGTTGATGAGGAAGATTGTAAGGACCATGACTGTCTGGATGTGACTGAACTTTGCACCAAACCAAAACACGACATGGTTGATGAACCTCTGCCTGAGTCTGACCAATTACTTTTTTTGACGGTTCATGGTTAAGGGACAATGAGGGATTCCTAGGAGCAGACTTTGCTGCATGTACCATTTCTGGAATTGGGGAAGCATCTTTTTTACAAGGAGTATACTCCGGACAAGTAGCTGAAATCATTTCCTTGACCCGTGCATGTCTTGCTTCAGATCAAATCAGAGTCACCATCCATACCGATAGCCAGTACGGTTTCGGTGTGGTACATGACTTCTGACAGCTATGGTCACAGTGGGGGTTCTTAACATCATCAGAATCGCCCATTAGGGATGGGAGTGCATGAGACAACTGTTGGAAGCCTTGCAGTGACTAAAGGAAGTGGGAGTTGTGAAATATGCTGCCCATGGGAAAGGGGAAGATTTTGTCACCGTGGGGAATAGATATGTGGACGAAGTCAACCGCTTTTGTGTAACTCATGCATGCATTTTTAATGGGTAATATTCTGGTGAGAGCACAGCAAAAAACATGCTCAGCATGATGCTAGCCATAGCAGATACCTGGGATGAGGTCAGGTGTCTGCAGGGAGAAGTGTCAGATCCATAATGGGCTGGTTGGATCCGAGCAGGTTGTGAAAATAGGGAAGATGGTATTTGGGTCTCAACTGATGGTAAGGCTGTGTTGCCAGATTGTTTACTAAATTCTATGGCAAGACAGATTCATGGACCAGTTCAAATTGGTAGAGGTTCAATGATGTGAGTGTTCAGACAAACGTGGTGTAATCAGAGGTTTTGTGTGGTTGCTGATGCAGTTTGCCTTCTATGTGTCCCATGTCAACAGATGAATGCTGCTAAGAAAACTGTGGTTGCCTTAAGTCATATTCGAAGGTCAGGAGGTTCCTTCAACCGAATGCAGCTGGATTTCATTGAGATGACTAGGTGCAACGACTTGAAATACAATCTTGTTTGTTGTGTGCATCTTTTCACGGTGGGGGTACGCATATCCGTCTAGAAGGTAGAATACCCTCACAGTGGCCAATTTGTTGTTGAGGGAGCTTATAGCTCAGTTCAGGTTTCCAACTACATTGGAGTTGGATATAGGAACTCACTTCCATAGTGAGATCATGAAGCTGTTGTGCACTGCATTGTATGTCGATCAAAGATTACACTGTAGCACTGGGCCAGAAGTGTCAGGACTGGTGGAGCAAATAAATGGGACACTAAAGATGAGAATAGCACATGTGTTCTCTTTGACGTCTCTGAACTGGCCCGATGCATTGCCTTTGGTGTTGATAATTTTGCGCAGCATTCCAGACAGGTGGCCTGGGCAACCCCCTCATGAGATCCCCATGGGGAGGGTAATGTGCTTGCCTGCAGTGCCATCCACAGCATTAATTAACATCACAGGTGATTTGGTTCTTGACTATTGCAAAGGATTTGCTGAAGCGGTTCGTTCTGTGTCTCACCGGGATGAAGCTGCGACTGCACTGACCTCAAAAGACCTCTGCCATGACTTGGGCCCTGTGGATTGGGTCCTGGTCTGAAAACATGTGAGGAAGAACTGTCTCAATGCACGATCGTGAGGTCCCTATCAGGTTAATTTGGTGATGAACACTGCTGTGAAGTGTGGAGTCTTGTCGAACTGGATACATGCTTCCCACACCTGCAGAGTTTCGGGACGCTCGGAAGAAACAGCTTCCCACACCTGCAGAGTTTCGGGACGCTCGGAAGAAACAGCTCCTCTCCGTGAAGTGACTCAAGCCGTTGTTGCAAGACCACCAGAGAGGGCAAGCCAAGCTGTGAGGGTTCCTGGAGAGGCAGGATACCCACCTGAGCTGAGGGGAGGTCATGCTATACAAGGCCCGGGTAAAGACTCTGAGGGAGACGGTAATGTTGCAAGTGGTATAGAGTCTGACTCAACTGAAGAGACTGGTATGTAGAATGGTTGGGTGGAACGGAAGTAAACTGAAATCATGAGATGTTAGACTTGGCGGCCTTGGCATGGGTTTCCCCTGTATTTTTGCTTTTGCCTCCTGTGCTCTTATTATGTGTTGGACTTTGTGCTTGCTGATCTAGATGCTTTGTGAACTTTGTCACTACTGTTCAGTGCCAAAGTGCAAGTGCTCCCTATGTAAATTGTTGTCATGGATTAGTGTTTCCAGAATTGGCTTATTTGGTTTACTGTTAAGCAGTGCGCTGTGTGTGCCCAGGGTCTGTAAATCAAAAGCTGCTAGTGGTCCTGCAGCACTGATTGGACCACCCATATGAGCAGCATGTAAATGTAACTCAGACCTGCCACTGCAATATCTGTGCACAGTTTAGTACTGCCATGTTGACCTGGCAAGTGCACCAACTTGCCAAGCCCTAACCTTACCTTTTATTACATGTGAGCCACCCCTAAGTTATGACCAAGGTATCTCTGTGGGCAGGGTGCAGTCTATGTGAAAAGTAGGATATGTCCTGATGTGTGTGGCATGCCCTGATAGTGAAATATTGTCAATTTTGTTTTTCACTATTGAAAGGCTATCTGCCCCATAGGATAGAATGGGAGTTTATTTATAAAAAAGCAAATGTGGATGCTGTTCCCCTAAAGGATAATGCCTAGTTAATGAAAAATGGCACGGCCATCAACCAATTAGGAATAGTGATGGGGTGGAGGTTTTAAGAGCACAAACAAGGGAGGAGTGGGGGGATCCCGCTGTGGAGGAACTAAGGTCCTCACACACCCAGCAAGCTAGGTGTCATGCTTCATCATCTGGACCTGCTCCTCGTCGGGTCGGCAGTGCAAACGGGCTCTTTTTCTGAAATCTTTTGTTCCTTAAGCCATATGATGAAGTGGGGTGGTGTGGCTGATGAAAGTGTAGATACAGTGAAGTGCAGTGAGTGTTTTAAAAAAGGTTAGATATTCCACTTAATATTTTTACTCAGGTTGGTAATCTACCTTATTAGAAAAGTGTAGAGTGGCAGCTCCCCTGACGTGAGGGTTCAGTTGAAGCTATGCTCATCTTGTGGGGTCAACATGTTTCTTGCCCTGTGGTTACTCAATACCGTGGTAATTCTTCAGGACCTAATAATATGTAAGCTTAATCTATGGTGCAGCTAATAGCTAACTACCAATGGAACACTACCACATCTCTCCAGTAGTGCTATACGGTGACCTGGGAAAACAGTAAAAAGGAAATAAAAAGGAATGCGATAAGTTTACCTTTCAGGTATCGGGAACATTCCTGTAGATATTACATGTTGTACACAACAAACCTCTTGGATATCTCTTAGCCTAAGTCAGAGAAATTATTGTCAAACTTGGGAGAGTCACAATATTTAATCAATATGTGATTTGGGGTCAGGGGTAATGGCCGTCCCAAATGCATGTTAAAAACAATTAAAAACAGAAGAGTGTATAGTCAGAAACCGGAAACCGGTGACAGCAATCAAGGACCAGCAGTTGTAAATAGCCATAGTGACAATAGGCAACCGTAATAATCTGTAAATGAGGTGCTACCATTCTATAGCAACACTTATCTAGTATAAAATCGAAAGGGGGACAGTCTATCGTGATTGGACTATACCTTTGTAATAAGTAGGACTGTTAGCGCTCTAGTTGTTCTTTAGAACACTCTAGGAGGCTGCAGTAGAACACAAAGGAATCAACTGACAGTCTCTGTCCTTGTTGGATGTACATGTTTTACTGAGAATGTCAGACTTCATTCTCACATGACTGAGAAAGATAATGTGAATTTACAGAAAATATGCTTTCAGTTTAGCTTATAGATCCCCTTCCAAACCACTGTGGGAAAATCATGAGATATTAGTTTTCTTTCAAACATGATTCATGATATCACAGCAGAAGGCTTTTTCACATGGTAAAATCACCTTAGAACACACCACAATTCCTAAAATGAGTATGGTACCATCAACAAATGATTTATAATGTAACTAAAGTCCTAAAACCCTCTATTAACTACAATCCTTTTTAATGAGGTGCTATCATGTATATTGGTCCCAAGATGGCTGCCACCACTTCTTGGATAAAGTGCTGACAGCCAATCAGATCAGATGTGTGGTTAGGCTCCGCCCAGATATATATTTTTTTGAACCTAAATTACTCACAATCCACTGGAGCACATATCTTGAGACATAGCAAAGGCACATCGGGCTACCAGTCCCTACAATTTTGCCAAGTTTTGTGGAAATCCATTCAGCCGTTCGGGCTAAAAGTGAGTCCAACCGCCCTATGGAAATTAACATGCGGAAAAAACGTTTTGGGACCCCCCTTTTATCTCGGCCCCCGCTTGACGAATCCCCCCCAAACCTTTAGGGAAGGAGCGGAGCGCAGCAAGGCAAATTTAAGGAAAATTACAGGCAGATTCCTCAACCAGCGCCAAAGTTATTCCCAATAGAATGTTGCAGATTTCCTATAGAAAACAATCCTAACTATAACTACCTATATATTACTTACTGGTGGTCGCCAGTAGGTATATATAGTTAGGACCTAGTTACCATAGGAAATCCCCAACATTCTATTGGGAATAACTTTGGCGCCGATTGAGGAATCTGCGTGTAATTTTCCATAAAATTGCTTCGCTACGCTCCGCTCTTTTCCTGAAAGTTTTGGGGGGATTCGTCAAGCGGGGGCCGAGAAAAACAGGGGGTCCCAAAACGTGTTTTCCCCATGTTAATTTCCATAGGGACCTTTAGACACGGCTACAGCCCAAACGGCTGAACGGAATTACACCAAATTTGGCAAAATGATAGAGCCTGGTATGCAGATGTGCCTTTGCTATGTTTGGTGTAAATTCCTCCAGTAGTTTTTGAGAAAATTGAATGTGAAATTGAGTCCAATGCAATTTCCCATAGGACCTTGAGACACGGCTACAGCCCGAACGGCTGAATGGAATTATACCAAACTTGGCAAAATGGTAGAGCCTGGTATGCAGAAGTGCCTTTTGTATATTTGGTGAAAATCCCTCAAGTAGTTGTTAAGAAAATTCAATTTTCCCAAATTATATATCTATGGGCGGGACACCGTGAGTGCACTGTAAGCTTACTATACTCTGTACCTTCCCGGGTACGAGCTGCATGCTGATTGGCTGCTACTGTCTGTGAACATTCCAAAACAGAAATTGTTGGCAGCCATCTTGTTCCTCTGTAGACTGAGGCTCAGGAAAGCAGAAAAACAAACGTGTAGAACTCAAAAAGGGGGAAGGGTAGAAGCACCCTGACCCCCTAGGCCTGCTCAGGGGGTCCCACAAGGCCCCCCCAGGCCCCAAAAACATATTTTTTTTCAAATTCGCGGGGGTACGCGCACGGTGCGCGTACGCCCGCGATTTTTTGAATTTCTTTTTTTATTTTGGGCCTGGGGGGCCTTGTGGGACCCCCTGAGGAGGCCTAGGGGGTCAGGGTGCTTCTTCACTGCCCCCTTTGCGTGTTTTGCACCTTAGTTTCACTGCTTTCTTGTGCCTTGGTTCTACCGAGGCACAAGATGGCTGCCAACACTTCCTGGTTTGGAGTGTTGACAGACAATGGCAGCTAATCAGCATGCATTTCACAGGAAAGCAGCATGCTCATTGGCTGTCAACACTTCTAACCAGGAAGTGTTGGCATTCCTCCTTTGCTAGGTAGACCGAGACACAAAAGAAGCAGAGCTCACAGCCCACATAGCTCCCACAGCCCACACAGCTCTCACAGCCCACACAGCTCTCACAGCCCTCACAGCCCTCACAGGCCACACAACCCTCACAGCCCACACAGCTCTCACAGACCACACAGCTCTCACAGCTCACAGAGCCCACACAGCTCTCACAGCCCACACAGCTCTCACAGCCCACACAGCTCTCACAGCTCTCACAGCCCACACAGCCCACACTCTCACAGCCCACACAGCTCTCACAGCCCACACAGCTCTCACAGCCCACACAGCCCTCACAGCCCACACAACTCTCACAGCCCACACAGCTCTCACAGCCCACACAGCTCTCACAGCCCACACAGCCCTCACAGCTCACACAGCCCTCACAGCCCACACAGCCCTCACAGCCCACACAGCTCACATCCCACACAGCTCTCACAGCCCATACAGCTCTCACAGCCAACACAGCTCTCACATCCCACACAGCTCTCACAGCCCACACAGCTCTCACAGCCCACAAAGCTTTCACAGGCCTCACAGCCCTCACAGCCCACACAGCCCTCACAGCTCTCACAGCCCACACAGCTCTCACAGCTCTCACAGCCCACACAGCTCACACTCTCACATCCCACACAGCTCTCACAGCCCACACAGCTCTCACAGCCTACACAGCTCTCAAAGCCCACACAGCCCACACAGCTCTGGCAAAGATAATACCAGCAGCGAACAAGCACTGGCAAAGACAATAATGGCAGCAAAGAAACACTGGCAAAGACAATAACGGCAGCAAAGAAACACTGGCAAAGACAATAACGGCAGCAAAGAAACACAGGCAAAGGCAATACCAGCAGCGAACAAACACTGGCAAAGATAATACAATCAGGGGGGCAGGGGCACGAAAAACAGCACAATCAGGGGACAGAAGGTCCGACAAACGGCACAATCAGGGGGCAGAAGGCAAGAAAAAACGGCATAATTAGTGGGCAGAAGGCAACAAATACGGCACAATCAGGGAGCAGAAGGCAAGAAATAAGGCACAATCAGGGTGCAGAAGACAAGAAATATGGCACAATCAGGGTGCAGAAGGCAAGAAATACGGCACAATCAGGGGGGTAGAAGCCAAGAAATATGGCACAATCAGGGGGGCAGAAGCAAGAAATACGGCACAATCAGGGGGGCAGAAGGCAAGAAATACGGCACAATCAGAGGGCATCTTGCTCCTGTCCGAAAATCGGATCCCTAGGGCTGCTCAGGTGGTCCCACAAGAATATTAACATATTTAAACGTTGTCCACTAATAGAATTAGCATTTAAAAAACCTTGCAAATTCACTGAAAAAAACCATAGGTTTCAGGCCTTATTTAGTTAGGAATTAGCATTTAAAAAACCTTTGAAATTCACTGAAAAAACCCATAGATTTCAGGCCTTATATAGTTAGGAATTAGCATTTAAAAAACCTTTAAAATTCACTCACAAAACTATAAACTTTAGGGGTGTTAGAGTTAGCTGGACATTTCACTCATACAAAACCATTGGAATTGCTCCTATATAGTTAGCTGTACTAACTATATTTCGCGCACCCGCAATCCACTGCTGATGATGTCACATAATACATCATTCATGACATGGTCAGTGACATCACTGATGACATCTCAAATGACATCACTGATGACATCACTGATGACATCATCCAGTGAATGTGGTTTGCTTCGTTATTTAAATATTCATTATATATAGCAATTTGCATTGAAGAATGAGTGGATATATAAAAATAAATATTTGGATGGAGGATTTAGTAGCAATGTAATTGACTGTTTACTTTAACAATGTATAGTGTCTCACTAAATATAGTACCACCTCCCGATTTTTTAATTACGCGCATTAATTAATTCAACCCCTATATGATTTAGTCCAGCACTAGCACTTTATTGATAATACTAAAGCTTTACTAGCTTTAATGTTTAACACACCAGCACTTTTTTAGGTAGCATGCGTTTTAACAATGAGATACAGCCACTCTAAGTCTGAGTTTTTTATCTACATCTTCCACTCTGCTAAAGGTACACAATACCATGTCACGAAGAATTAGCTTTATTGAGGCATTCATTCATAATCATTAGCGAGTTGGCATTTATGCAGCAATAGGAGCACTGCTCCGCAAAATATTAGAATAAATACGATCTGCGATGCAGAGATATATATGTGCATCAAGTACAATCTTGTTAATAATAAATAAGGATATTGATAGCGCTTTTGCACAGTTTTCATGTTTATATCCCTCTAAGCATTCATGCAGTAATAATTGTTTCAGTTGATTTTTATCACTGATTACATAGATGGGATTGCAATTTTTAGCTTAAACTCTAATTATTATATTTTGATACTTAATAATGTTTCACTATGTGATTTTAAGTTTCTTACAAAGTTATGTATTTATATATATATATGGTAATATGTATGTATTTATTTATATATTTATGTAATATTTAATATGGTGCATTACAATTGAGAGCAAATTCACTAAGTTATAAGTTATTATTGATGAACATGGAACCTAATATGTGTAGAATGGCACCAGTGGTTAAACTAGCAGAGGTTAGAAGAAAGAATGTCTGTAAAAAGGTCACACAAGTATTTTGTTTGTTTCAACTATGGGTGTATACCAGAATGCAAAGATAAAAACAGATGGTGGACCACGCTTTCACTATGTTATCAAGGGAATTTCCCTGCCCGAAACGCGTCATACGGCTTATTATTGAATAAACTGTTTTCTGCCACGAAGACTGGGTCCGTGACTCTCTTTCCGACCAGGGAGAAGGAGGGAGGCGCTGTTTTGTTCAAAATATATCTATCTATCTCTCTCTCTCTCTCTCTCTCTCTCTCTCTCTCTATATATATATATATATATGTAACTTTTGAAAATTCTATGTCTAATAACTTTGGCGTTTGTGGACGGAATTTCAGGAAAATGGCACATTTTGTTTCTGAGCAGCCCCTGAAAATGTGGGGGGGTTTCGTCAAGGGGGGGCCGAGAAAAAAGGGGGGTCCCAAAACGCGTTTTTAACATTGAGATTTCCATAGGGCGTTTGGCCTCACTTTTAGCTCGAACGGCTGAATGGATTTGCACAAAACTTGGCAAAATTGTAGGGACTGTTAGCCCGATGTGCCTTTGCTGGGTCTCAATATATGTGCTCCAGTGGATTTTGAGAAATTAACGTTTAAAAAAACAGATATATCTGTGACAGCGTCCCGGGTAGCGCACCAGTTCGCGAACTTTTCGCGTAACGGAGCTTTGCGAAGCAAAGCTGATTGGCTCTCCGGTGTCTGTCAACATTCTAAACAGTCCGGAGCGGCCGCCATCTTGTCTCTCGGTAGGATCGAGAGACAAGAGGAGGAGAAAAATGAAGGGGGGATTTAATGAAAGGGGGCAAGGTAGACCCTTCTTGACCCCCTAGGAATGATGTTGGGGTTATTAAAGGGTCCCGTGGGGCAAATAAAAAAATATTGATTTTTTTGCGGTAGAAGCGCTTTCCGGTTCGCGAACCGGGACGCGAAACGGGAATTCGCCATTTTGTGTTTTGATTTAATTAAATTACAAGATGGAGGAAAAACAATGTGAGAAATGGGTATAAGGGGGTACGGGAGACGTATCCTGACCCCCTATGTTTTCTGAGGGTGGCTGAGGAGGCTCATATATGTTGATACTTGTCTTCCAGCAACTGCGCGTGAGCGTTTTTTTTTTTTTTTGCTACGTGACGTCTGTTAACGTTCGATTCGAAGGAAATCAGGAAGTGTTGACCGCCATTTTGACACTGCGAGTAAATATATTGTTAAAAATAATTGTTATAAATTAATCCGTATTGATAAACATTGTCTGCGCAATCTTGCCTTTTTTCCAATGCCACACTTTTGTCGTTCACGGCAGCCATTTTAGATGCCTTGACCAGACCCACTCTCTGCACGCCGCCGATCGTGACGTCTGTTAACGTTCGATTCGAAGGAAATCAGGAAGTGTTGACCGCCATTTTGACACTGCGAGCAAATATATTGTTAAAAATAATTGTTATAAATTAATTCGTATTGATAAACATTGTCTGCGCCATCTTGCTTTTTTTCGAATGCCACACTTTTGTCGTGCACAGCAGCCATTTTAGATGCCTTGACCAGACGCACTCTCTGCACGCTGCCGATCCTCAGCATGGCTCCCCACCCTCGCAAGCATCTCCCCCACGCACTGGTCACCCCCGCTCTCTCTCTCATGCATGGGCCATGAACCTCCCCCCATCTGCGCTGCTTTTCCCTGAGAATCACACCCCGTGCCCGCCCGACACCTCCCTTTCACCTTATTCACTACCGCACCCTCTGACATTCCTCTTCCTTTGTGTCTGATTGTCCAGGCCGGTCCCAGGCTATCACGTAGCCCTGCGGATGTAGTTTATGGCCTCAACTGTAAAGAATCACCCCTCTTCAAAGGAGTTACAGTAGATCAAGGCCCCCACCCGATGAGATCCGTCACACCACACGCGTTCCTACTATCTGATAACCATCCTGTATTGTGATTGGGGAGGGGATTCTCACTGTGAGGGTGTGTGGGACCGAGCCTGAAGCGGAAGATTCCAGGTATGCCTTTTTGTACATCAAAGTTTTTACAATTATGTGTCACATTAAAAATATATACGAAAGGAAAGGAGTTAGGTCCTTGGGTGGGACTGAGGGAAGGGGCTGGACCATATATAATTGTCAAGAACAAAAAAGATGCCCGCACCCTCTTATCTTAGTATAGACCCAATCAAAAGAATACCAAGTACAAATATATGAAACTTGGTAAGGTACTTTTATTTATACCTGTTACTCATATTATTTTTAGATTATTTTTGTAAGAACTTTTTATGTTTTGGCAAAAATAGATACACACATATTTAACACATTCATCTACAATCGATACACTTTTCAAAAGAAAAACAAATTTAAAACAGTACCGCAGTAACACAGAACATACACATTGTAAACAAACAGTTCATAAATTTTGTCAAAATGAATTGATGCCAATAGACAAAACAAAGCAAAGTGCGACCAAGAGCGAAGACAAATTATATAAATATCAACAAATCACTCAATGATACTAATGGCTCTTGTAAATGTGCCGACGCGTTTCAGGTTCGAACAGCAAGTTTTTGAACCCTCATCAGGGCTTTGTTAGTTTGTCTGTAACGGTCAAGTGGTATGTCTTAATGACATGGATCTGGGGGACAATGCTGCGAGCTTCCGATCTCAGTGCGCATCATCCGACGCCTTGTGGAGGGAGGAGGTTGTGGTCTTTGAATCAATCGACCTTCTTTTATATTTCAATGTGGAGACAGTCTCTTGGAGGTGCTGGCACTAAACTTCGACGAAAACAGCCTGTAATCCGGTTTGGATTCAAGTACACGTTTTTAGCAGCCCACACACTGTCCGTATATTTCTCAAATGCTTGAAGCACTCTGTATGTCTTCAAGCGTCACTCGCTATTCTCCTCTCAAGGTTCCCACTCGTATGGACGATTACAAATATATAGCACTCTAACAAAGTAGTAGGATTATAAAACTTTAATAACTTATAAATATATAGAACGCAACAAAAACAGTAAACACATTTAAAAAATGTTTTTAAAACAGAAGCAACAATGGTCAGTAGCTGTCTTTTGTGCGAATAGTCCCAAGGCAGCACAACGTGCTGAGTTCTGGACGGCACCCAGGTGATGTCACCTGGGTGCCGCACTGGTTTTGGTATCCTATAATGCTGCTCCGAAAAACGGCGTGGGGCGCCCCGGGGGGGGGGGGGGGGAGGCCTCGTCAGTAGCGGTCTGTTGTGCGAATAGTCCCAAGGCAGCACAACGTGCTGAGATGTGAATGGCACCCAGGTGATGTCCAGTAAGTTGTCGCACTGGTTTTGGTATCCTACAATGCTGCTCCGAAAAAAGGGCGTGGGGCGCCCCGGGGGGGGGGGGGGGAGGCGGCGTGATCGGGCCTCCCCAGGTGGAGGCTCGTCTGCTGTAGTGGGGCGCCCCTTTAGCGTTTCAGTTGCCATTCCGCCCGCTTTTGCTACACTGTGCCTCATCCGCCATTCAGCTGTTTATCGCCCGCTCTTGCGGCTACAGCGTCTCGCTCACCATGTAGTTGAGTTGCGCCTACTCTTGCGGTGCAGCGATAGGCGGCTGCCACAGGACTCTTAAAATGGCGGCCGGCTCTTCGGATTTGGGCCTGGTCCACTAAAATGGCCCTGGGACACCTTGGAACTCGGACGCTTGTCTGCTAGGGCTTGGGCTCCATTCTCGAAAGCGTCCCCTCAGCCTTGAAGATTCTACAAAAGTCTTGGGGGCCCCCGACTCCCACAGGCTTCCGGTGGGGAGCGGCTGCCATGATTGCTTGCGGAATGGCCACGACAGAGCTACGAGATGGTGGTGCTCTCATGCTGACGCCAGCTTCAGTCTGAAACATCCACAAACACTGTAGACTATCAATTTGATGAGTTCCGGTGGAGCCCCAACGTGATCCGGTAGGGAAGAACTTGCCCTCCCCTTTTTTGAGTGATGGTTCTTGTTGCCTGTCCCCTCTGTTGTCATCTAACGGAACCTTTTTTGATTGCAGAGTGAGAAAAAAAAAGGTGGGTCTTTCATCGTTTGGGAAAAAAAAATCTTTTAATCCAATGAAAAGTGTTATTTTTAGGTCATATGATCAAGCCTTCCATCATTAGGAAACCAAAAGTTAAATGAACCAATGAAAAGTTTTATAAACAAGTCACATGACCTGTTAAGCGGCTTTGGGCTATAAAAAGCGTACAAAATCCGTTGGCCCATGAGGCGGCGTCAGTAGCGGACCGATGTGCGAATAGGCCGAAGGCAGCACAACGCGCCGAGATCCGGATGGCACCGAGTTGGTGTCCAGCAAGTTGCACTGGTGTGGCCATCCTACAATGCTGCGCCGAAAGACGGCGTGGGGTGCCCGGGGGGAGGCGGCGCGAACGGCCCTCTTCCACCTCCCCAGGTGGAGGCACCTCATCTGCAGTGCGGCGCCCCTTAGCGTTTCACTCGCCGTCCAGCCAAGTTGCGCCCGCACTTGCTGCTACAGTAGGCCGAAGGCAGCACAACGCGCCGAGATCCGGATGGCACCGAGGTGGTGACCAGCAAGTTGCCGCACTGGTGTGGCCATCCTACAATGCTGAGCCGAAAGACGGCGTGTCCAGCTGAGTTTCTCCCGCTCTTGCGGTACAGTGACTCGAACGCGCCGAGATCCGGATGGCACCGAGGTGGTGTCCAGCAAGTTGCCGCACTGGTGTGGCCATCCTACAATGCTGTGCCGAAAGACGGCGTGTCCAGCTGAGTTGCGGTCACTCTTGCTGCTACAGAACGCCGAAGGCAGCACAACGCGCCGAGATCCGGATGGCACCGAGGTGGTGTCCAGCAAGTTGCCGCACTGGTGTGGCTATCCTACAATGTTGCGCCGAAAGACGGCGTGTCCAGCTGAGTTTCTCCCGCTCTTGCGGTACAGTGACTCGAACGCAACGAGATCCGGATGGCACGAGGTGGTGTCCAGCAAGTTGCCGCACTGGTGTGGCCATCCTACAATGCTGCGCCGAAAGACGGCGTGTCCAGCTGAGTTTCTCCCGCTCTTGCGGTACAGTGACTCGAACGCGCCGAGATCCGGATGGCACCGAGGTGGTGTCCAGCAAGTTGCCGCACTGGTGTGGCCATCCTACAATGCTGCGCCGAAAGACGGCCTGTGGTTCCCGGGGGGGGGAGAGGCGGCGTAAACGGACCTCTTCCGCCTCTCCAGGTGAAGGCATCTCCTCTGCAGTTTGATTTGGTGGATAATCCCCGACCTGCCAGTACATCCACCATTGAAGTGGCAGTGACAGAATCAGAGGCAAGGGAAACGGTTCTAAATCTTCAGAAGAACTTTGGACAAATGAAAATGACATGTTTAACTTGCGGCAAATTAATTTCATGTGGAGAGAGGAGTGTTATTCTAATCAATAGAGCTTATGAACATTATCATAGTCGCTGGTTGGTGGAGACATTTTGGCTATATCCTGGACCTGTCCGGCCTTGCCCAAAATGGCGCCGGTATAAATGGGACTCGTAACTCCTTGTTGTGTACTGGTTGCCCAACCTTGATATCACGAGATACGTATGCAGTTTTGAAGCACATGGCGGGCGGGGACGAGTACTGATTGAACATTTGGACATCCCTATTGATATTAAGTTCTGATGTGTTATTGATTACTGTACTATTGAAAGTTCGATTTAACGCCACCCATGGTACTTGCCCGCAAATGTATATCTAGATAATTTTATTGTAACTGGCCCTGTAGTACTTTAATTATAAAATGTACGTCCACCGATTCCGCAAATGTTAGACACCTTAGTTCTTGCAACCTAATGGGTTGCCCGTTACGTTGTTCTACAGTGTAAATGTCCCCTCATCATATACGATTCCAGTTTGCTCCGTGGCCGGCCCACGTGGTTATAGGCCCGTATTTGTATACTGACATTTTCACAATAAAGGTTTTTAAAACAAAACATGGTAGTAGTACTTACATTGGAAAAGTTTTGAATAATAGCCACTGTTTTCGAATCAGTAAAAGGCAAGTGAAATAAAGCAGTCCAATTACATGACGGTTAAAAGGTATAATACGCAGGAACGCAGTAAAGATAAATGGTCAAGGGCTGTTGTGTTTTCTACTCCTGCAACATAAAGTGATCGAAAAGAATCTGATATTCAGGCCTATCGGCGGCTAAGACAGCAGGCCGAGCCTCTTTTGCTCAACGGCTCCCTCATGGGACGAAAAAACGCCCTTTTTCTCGAAATAGGAATATTTTACTTGCAGGACAGTTGTATATTTCCCGGGAAAATACATTAGCCTGGAACATTATAACATATATGTTTAAGAAAAAAAAATGTTCGAAAGCAATGAAAAGCGTTATTATGACCAAGCCTTTCATCATTAGAATAACAAAAGTAAAATGAACCAATGAAAAGTTTTATTAATAAGTCACATGACCTGTTATGCTTATGTTACGCGCTGCGCGCCACGCTCTGGATCGCTTCCGGGAAGCTGCGCCTTGCGCACCGGAGTACTTCCGGGTGCGCTAACGCGGCGCGTCATATGACGCATTACGCGACAACGCAGGTCCAGAATATAGTCAAAATGTCTCCACCAACCAGCGGTCGGAACACAACCCCTTTCAGTAGTCCAAAAAGTTCTGTTAAATGACAACAGAAGGGGCAGGCTACAAGAACCTTCAGTCAAAGAGGGGAGGGCAAGTTCTTCTCTACCTGTTCACGTTGGGGCTCCACCGGAACTTATAGAATTTGGGCGGGGTGGGTGGCGGAGCCGAGCTGTCTTGCAGTCATCATGGCGTCGAGCTCAGTTCATCTCACTAGTTTCGTATTTCTCATAAGGGGTTGTTCCTAATGTTTCTATTTTAGCGAGGTCAAAAAGAGATCCCATTAGTGGCCTACTGATTTTGCTCAATTCCTTTTGTTTTTTAAAACTATTTTTCACTATCTGCAAAGACTAAACAGAGTATTGGGACTCTGTGCTTGTTTGTTATTAGAGAATGAAGCAAAGAGATCCAATTCTAAAACAGTAAATGCCTGGATAACAATCAATCAAATGGAGAGAGAAGCAGGCACGACGGATTACAACGGGGGCAAAGGCCTGCGTTACCTACCCTTCACTATCTGCAAAGAGAGAATACTCCTAAAAGAAAAAAAGGGGGGGGCAGCGTTCAAAGCACATCAGCGTGCATAGACACGAAAATGTTTTTATCTACCACGTACTTGACATTTTAAAGCTTTTCATATTTGCTATTAAAAAACCATTGAAATTCACTGAAAAAAACATAGGTTATAGACCATATATTGTTAGGAATTAGCATTTACAAAACCTTAATTTACTCGCACAAAACCATAGAAATTCGCATATATAGTTAGTTGCAATAACTATATATCGTGCACCCGCAATCCACTGCTGATGATGTCACATATTACATCATTCATGACATGGTCAGTGACATCACTGATGACATCACTGATGACATCTCAAATGACATCACTGATGACATCACTGATGACATCAACATGTGATAATACGATTAACCTCTTCAGACTCTAATATAACCTTAGATACACTCAGAGTAAACAGACACTCACAGATTGTCACTCATCCATGGAGTTACTCATACACCTAGTCAGTCATGCAAAGAATCAATCACACCTCCATTTCCTCAACTATACCGTTATACACACCTTACTTATTCAAACATATTCTAACACATATTTACTCTCTTATACAATCACTGATACAAGTTTTCAATGATCCATGCAGCCACTCACACATTCACTAGCTCTTATACACAGTAATTTATATATGTGAACTCTCATATGTTCTTTGTTTTACATATGTACTTACTTTGACGTGTAGCATTGAGATATCCATTCACTCACCAATACACTCATGCACACAGTCAACCACCCATACAGCTGTTTCCACATGCAGTTTTGAACCCATACATCTAGTGAATCAACTGTTCATACATCTATGCACAGAGTCACACACCTCCCAGACACCCACACACACACACCCACTCTCCCATACAAATACTTGGGCAACAAATGAATAACCCATATAGTTACTCATATAGGTACTGATCAACACATGCAGCCTCTTACACAACAACAGACATACTGATGCACACATTCAGACAGTTTAGTCACTAACCCATGCACTCAGTGAGACACATTTAATCATTTACTCATACAGTCAGTCATGCACCTACTAAATCCTTCATCCAGACACTTATACATCCACTCATTCTTCAATATGTAAGACATATTTTAACTTTACAGAAACTTACAGTCACTGGATGATGTCATCAGTGATGTCATCAGTGATGTCACTGACCATGTCATGAATGATGTAATATGTGACATCATAAGCAATGGATTGCGGGTGCGCGATATATAGTTATTGCAACTAACTATATATGCGAAATTTTTTTGCGAGTAAATTAAGGTTTTGTAAATGCTAATTCCTAACTATATATGGTCTATAACCTATGGTTTTTTCAGTGAATATATATTTATATATATATATATATATATATATATATATATATATATATATATATATATATATATATATATATATATATATATATATATATATAACCTACTGGCGGTCGCCAGTAGGTATATATAGTTAGGATTTTTTTCCTATGGGATTTTTGAAAATTCTATGTCTAATAACTTTGGCGTTTGTGGATGGAATTGGCTGAAATTTTCAGGAAAATGGCACATTTTGTTTCTGAGCAGCCCCTGAAAATTTGGGGGGTGTTCGTCAAGGGGGGGGCCGAGAAAAAAGGGGGGTCCCAAAACGCGTTTTTCCAATGTTAATTTCCATAGGGCGGTTGGCCTCACTTTTAGCCCGAACGGCTGAATGGATTTGCACGAAACTTGGCAAAATTGTAGGGACTGTTAGCCCGATGTGCCTTTGCTAGGTCTCAATATATGTGCTCCAGTGGATTTTGAGAAATTAACGTTCAAAAAAAGATATATATCTGTAAGCGCGCTCTGGGCTGCGCTCCGGTTCGCGTACTTGACGCGTAACGGAACTTCGCGAAGCGAAGCTGATTGGCTCTTCGGTGTCTGTCAACATTCTAAACAGTCGGGAGCGGCCGCCATCTTGTCTCTCGGTAGGATCGAGAGACAAGAGGAGGCCAAAACAAAGGGGGAAATGACCATAAGGGGGCATAGTAGATCCTCCCTGACCCCCTAGGTTTTATGTGGAGGTTTTAAAAGGGCCCCACATGGCCAAAAAAAAAAAAATGTTTTTTTGTTTTTTTTTGCGTGGGGAGCGTCCGGTTCGCGAACCGGAAAGCGTTCTGGGGAGCGTACTATAAGGAAAAAAGTATGATAGACTTTTCAAATACTGTATGTTAATTGATTGTTGGTTTTGTTGATTATTTTTTAATTTCTTTATTTTTTAAGCAATTATTTATTATTGTGATTGTGTTTCAAAATTTAATAAACTTTCTAACATTTCACTGTCTGAAATGTCATTATTTTCATTGAACATAGTTTGTAATCTCTGAGGGTGTAAAATGTCCTCATTTTGAAGGAGGTCATCTACTGCTTGCACACATTGCAGTAGTTCTTGGTCCCAAGTTTCATCCATAAATTCTATATAATTTGGATCAATTATTTCTTGGCTGCTCTCTTGCAGGACAATTTGAAATTCAACTTTGTGTTCGCCTTCAATTTTGCCTGAAATTTGGATAAAAAATATATATATTAGTAGAGATAGGGCACTGTTGGGAATAATTTTAGATAGGCAGTTTTTATCAGTGAATTTATCTTTGGGCAGTGTATAGTATCAGAGTGGAAGTAGGAATATAAAAAAAGTGTATGTGATTTAACGTAAGTAAATTCATAATTATACAAGAGAAGCCTAACTCCATCCATAACTATAACAGAGAAGTCTATCTAAATCTATAACTACTACAGAGGGATAGTATATAACTATCAGAAAAAGTTTACCATATTAACTTATAGTGCACAATATACTTCAGTTTTAAAAATAACAACTTACCTTTACAAAGAAGTTGAAGTGATTAGTGAAAATCCAATTGAAATGTACAACAAGAAGTAGTAGTCAAAATGGCTGTGTTTCCTTCTCTTCCTTTATATATATTCAGGTATATAACCAATCAAATGTCAGGTAATAAAAGTAGAAAATGAAAGTAACATTTTCATTGGTTGTCAATTCCAACACCAGATGTGTTTTGTGAAGTAATTTACCTCACGGTATTTAGAGAGGTCTACAGGCTAAATGGCTAAATGGAATTTCAATCAAATTTGTGAAAATGAAAGGGATTGGTATGTAGTATGAGCTAATGTATATTTAGTTAGAGTGTCTCCAGTCGTTTTTCTGTAAATTACTTTCCCACCTTTTTTATTGGACCGCTTCCCGGGAAGCGTCCCGGTTCGCGAACCAGCAGCGTTACGGGAGTCCACCATTTTGTGTTTCGGTCGAATTAAGATACAAGATGGAGGGCAAATAATGTTCTGAATGGGTAGAAGGGGGCACGGTAGACTTATCTTGACCCCCTAGGTTTTCTGAGGGTGGCTGAGGAGGCTTATATGTGCGAAAAAAAACATTTTTTTATGAAATTCCGCGAGGTTAGCTTTCGGTTCGCGTACCGGATAGCGTTCCGGGGAGCGTACTTTGTTGAAAATTAGTGAAGAAAGTTAGAAAAAAATAATAATTGTGAGGGATCAGATGTAGGGTAGCTCTGAGAAGAGCTTTTGGGATTATGGTACATTTAGGTACTTATAAGTAGGTACCAATGCACAGTCTTAAATTCAGAATGAAAATTCTGTTGCCCTCATCTGAGAAGTGAACTCCATCTCCTCTGTAGATATCTTGCATGTAGTAACGCAAGTTATTGTTGTACATGGAGCCCATTCCATGGTCTCTCATGTAAGCTGAAACAGATTTGTTTACATGCTTCCTCGACTTCTCAATTTGTGGACAAAATTGGTTGGACCACCTCCATTTCTGTCTTTGGCATATATTTGAATATACCAAGGCAGTTTGAGGAAAAAGTGCCATTAATTGCTCAAAGGTGTCCTTTAAAAGCATTTCCAGACCTACTCCAGTCAAAGTGCCCAAATCATTACCCCCACAGTGCACAATTAACAGGTCAGGTTTTGGCAAATGCATAAAGGTTTTCACCAATGGTATCAATTGGTGACATTTTAATCCTCTGTGGCCAAACCACTTAATTTCCACATCTTGTAAATTGAGGTTAGGTAAATTTCTGTTCTCAGCATACCTTTGAGCCCAGTAGATGTAACTATGTCCAACAATCCAGACAGTAAACATGGTGAGAGAAGTTTCTGCTGCAGTCAGATGAAGTGTGGTAATGAAATGGCAGATGAAACAGTAGGAGTTTGTAAAAAAAAAAAACTGTGGAGTTTCAGTGCTAATGATTCACTAGCAGTCATTGGTGGGTTTCCATTTCTGAAAACAGAAAGTTAGGGTGCATGGATGTGTTCTTTGAAAGATGTAATTTGACTGGTCAAGGAAAAAACATTTAATGAAAGATTGCACTGGATACGCAGGTGCACTGAGAGTTCAGAGTTTCCATTGAAACATTGTTGTGTGAACTTGCAAACATCAGAGGTCTTTCAGGAGGTGGTTGCTATGCAAAAAAGGCAGAGAGGGCAGAGGGGGGAAGGGTTTTGATTTGAAAAAAGTGAGGGAAGAGTTTTGATTGGCTAACATGAGAGATATGTGTAATGAATATCAGCATTTCTGTGCTTTCTATAGCTGCAGCCTCTGGAGTGCATACTCTTTGTTCTGCTGAAGACAATTTGGTGTATTTCTGAGACTGTTTTGAAACTCAAAAAGTATTTGCTAAGGTGAGAAAATGTTTTGAAACTCAAAAAGTATTTGCTAAGGTGAGAAAAGATTTATTTAATTTAGATAGAGAATAGTATGATTTAAGGAGAGAATTATGAAGAAAGCTGTGTTTTTAAAATGTTGCTTTGTCTCAAGTGATATACAAATAGATTTTGTTTCTTTGAGAAATTGTAATTGCACATTCTGTGTAGATATCTTGCATGCAGTAACGCAAGTTATTGTTGTACATGGAGCCCATTCCATTGTCTCTCATGTAAGCTGAAACAGATATGTTGTGTTTAAAAACGTTTTTTGAAATCAATTACATTTCTGGATATGTACTGCTAGAGGTTCATAGGTTGTTTGGGCCATATTTATAAGGCATTTGAGTGTCTATGATGTTATTTTTCCCATTTAAATTGAAGAGCTTTCTCCATGGGGCAAGTTTCTTGTAAATATGATCCCACCTGTGCTTGGCAAATTTAGATTTTGATTCTTGGAGTTACATAGGCATGTAAAAAATGACCCAGAAATGGTGCAAGGGCAATCAAAAAACGCTTTCATGTGTCTTAAGGACATTTTAAGTCATTTCCTCTGGAATGTAGGTATACAATTGATTTATATGTTGTGTTTAAAAACGTTTTTTGAAATCAATTACATTTCTGGATATGTACTGCTAGAGCTTCATAGGTTGTTTGGGGCATATTTATAAGGCATTTGAGTGTCTATGATGTTATTTTTCCAATTTAAATTGAAGAGCTTTCTTCGTGGGGCAAGTTCCTTGTAAATATGCTCTCGCCTGTGCTTGGCAAATTTAGATTGTGATTCTTGGAGTTACATAGCCATGTTAATAGTGACCCAAAAATGGTGCAAGGGCAATCAAAAAACGCAATCATGTGTCTTAAGGACATTTTAAGTCATTTTCTCTTGAATGTAGGTATACAATTGATTTATATGTTGTGTTTAAAAACGTTTTTTGAAATCAATTACATTTCTGGATATGTACTGCTAGAGCTTCATAGGTTGTTTGGGGCATATCTATAAGGCATTTGAGTGTCTATGTTGTTATTTTTACCCATTTAAATTGAAGAGCTTTCTCCGTGGGGCAAGTTTCTTGTAAATATGCTCCCACCTGTGCTTGGCAAATTTAGATTTTGATTCTTGGAGTTACATAGCCATGTTAAAAATGACCCAAAAATGGTGCAAGGGCAATCAAAAAACGGTTTCATGTGTCTTAAGGACATTTTAAGTCACTGAGGAAACACAGGTGATGTAATTGTGAATTGAGGAAAAGAAACTCCACATTTTTCAATTACATCACCTGTGTTTCCTAAGTTTATGAATGACATTGTGCAGATGAAGTTTAGGTCTGTCCACGGACACAAAAGAGATCTGGCCTTTGTTCAAGAGTGAAGTGGACATGACTTACTTCATTGGTAGGCCTTCACATGTATTATCTCCTCTGTATTCTTCAACAAGCGTAAATCTCATCTGCAACCGTGAGCAGGCCTCACCTCAAACAAACCTCTGGATAGGCCACACCTTATCGTCATCCTGAATCAATCATTTAAAATGTTAGGGACAGATTTATGATAGGTGTATGCCTGTTTTGTACCACTGTGCGTCACTTTTGTGACGCAGTGGTGGTGGAAAATATTTGCTATGTGGCGACATATTTACAACTTGATGCATCTAGGCAGATGTGTCATGCTGTAAAATAACAAGCAGGGTGTTAAGTTTTTGATGACTGTTATTGATTTACTGTTTGGTAATAGTGGTTAATAACATTTTTTATTATATTTTACCACAGATTCAACTGCAGATCATTTCAAAATTTGAAAATGCCAACAAAGAATCGAATTAGAAAGGCTACAAAACGTCAGAGACAGCAGATTCATCTATTACTGCAGCAGTCCTCTACAAAAAAAACTTGTCAAGTCACCAAGAAAGCTCCGGGTAAGACCACAAAATCATTCATAAGAAATATTTGTAGTGAAAAATGTATTTCTACAGAAAATGTTTCAGTCCAGAAAAAGAGAAGCAATTTAAACGGAAAGGAAAGACCAATCAAAAATGTTACTGCAAGAGCAAGAGATAACTCTGTGCATGATAGTAGAAGGAAACAACAGTTTAGGGACATTCGAAAACGAATGATCCGCAACAGGATAATAGTTAATTTGTTAAAAAATATTAAGAAAAGCCAACAGAAAGTGGCATTTTATAAGAAAAAGAAAAATGTAGAGAAAATTATTGATCAGGCTTTTGAAATTAAGCGAAAGTTATTTATTTTGGTAATCAATAGAATTTGGAACCTAAACAAGGTAATTTCTGATTTCAAATCAAATAGTAGATGGAAGAGAGTAGTTAATCGAAGTAATTTTTGTGAAGTTTTTTCCGGAGAATGGATGCATAGTTCAAGTTGTGAGGCATTTTTTAATGAGGAGAGTTATTTCCAGGATAATGATTTGGTGCTTGCAGTTTACACCAGTGGTCGAGCTTATGAAGTGAATGATGGTTGTCCAGTTGAAAAAGAAAAACTTGTGACAACAGAGACAGAAGAGGTGTTAGGTAATGAGGTTTTAGGAAGACGTCCTAAGGGTCCTGTGTACATTTGGAAGTGTAGTAGTATTTGCAGTGTGCGACAGGATTCCATCAATTTGCTTTGTGATTTTGTACGGACATTTAATAAGAAAAGTTTGAAGCAGAAAATGAAGTTGTTGCAAGAATTAGATCCTTGCAGAGTGAGAGAAGCGACAGGTTTGCATGGTCATTCACTGGCTTGTCTTTCCAGGAGAGTATGCCAGAGTGTTTTTCATCATTTCAGGATGCTAGCAGTGCATCATAATAAAGTGAGGAAATTAGTCAGAATGTTGTATTATGCTAGAGTCCAGCAATTATGCTTAAACAATTATGCACTGCTCTTTTGCATGGTTCTGAAATAGATGTCAAGAATATTTGTGCAGAAATTGAGTTTTGTTACTTTGGAAGTAAAGATGAGAATGTTCAAATTGACCCAGAAGTAGAGTGTAATGTTGAAGATAATGTACAGGTTTCCAGTACAGAAAATTTTCAGAAGGAAATTGCCACGTTTCAGGTGAAATCAAGTGAGAGGCCTAATTTCACTTGTGTGTGTTGTCGACGCACTTATTATAAGAATCAGATTAAGTTAGTGGATTTATATGCAAAAAGTGAAAGGGAAAATAGTAGTGGATTGAAGGATTTTGCAACATACTTGATGGTAGAAAATTGTTTTGATTTGGGATCGGATCAACATGTGTGTACTATTGTTGTAACAAATTAAACCAAAACCAGATGCCTGCTAGGGCGGTTCATAATAATCTGGAATTGGTTGAGATTCCTTCTGAATTGAAGGATTTAAATACTTATGAATCTATTTTGATTCAAAGTATCCATCCCTTTCAGGCTATTGTAAGAATGGAGCCAAAGACAGGGAAGTTGCCTCCATCAGATTTACAGAGAGGATTAAAGGGAAGAGTTGTTTATTTGCCTCTAGATTTGAACAAAAACATTAACACAATTGGAGTAGAAAAAGTGGAAGAGGAACCTCTGGTTATCTTAGTTAATGGGGTTCCGACAAAGAATAAGAAAATATGGCAAGATTTAGTGGATGTTAGGAAAGTCAAAAAGGCAACATTGTATTTGAAAAAAATAATAATAAGTACTATAAGAATGTATATGTTGCAGAAGAGGAAGTAAGTGATGAAGAGGATAGCGATTTGTGTGCTGGCCAAATTGAGAAAGTAGAAGCCTCTAAAAGTGAAGAAATATATGAACATTATAGTGTTCATCCTTTGCATTCCAAGGAAGTCATGGGGAATGCTATTGAGTTGTTTCAAATGAAACAAGCCAAAGGGAGTCCCATTAGTGTTTGGGAGGAAAGTTTGGAAGCTCGGTGTTTCCCACAGCTATTTCCAACAGGTCAAGGAGGAACATATGATGAGCGACCTCATCAAATTCCTGCTTCTGAATACCGGACTTTACGATTGTATGCAGAAGATCCTAGGTTTCGTCAATGCATTCCCTATTTGTTTCATCTCCTGTTTGAAAGCGATCTGTCTGGACTGTCATATGCAGTGAACCACATCTTGAAAAGTGGTATACAGATGCGAAACATCTCGGCAAGTGACTTTATGCATAAAGTCAATGTCTAAGACAGTATTTTGGATTCTCACCTAATTAATCTCATGGCGTGTCAGCGTGGTACTAATGAGTACTGGTACCGTCGTCATGGTGATTTAAAATGCATGCTGAGGAACTTAGGAACTCCGACATGGTTCCTCACTCTGAGCTGTGCCGAGTATGGCTGGGAAGACTTACTTGAATTTCTACGAGAGGCAAATGGAAACATTGAAAACATCGAATTCAAGACACCCGGAGAACTGTGCTCTTTGGATCCAGTCAATGTATGCAGGTACTTCAATCATAGATTTGAAGCTATGATGTCTTTCATTATGAATAAGAAGAATCCACCTCTTGGAGAGGTGTTGGATTTCTTCTGGAGAAAGGAGTACCAAGCAAGAGGTGCTCCTCATATACATATGCTGCTGTGGATCAAGGATGCACCTAAATTTGGAACAGATCCGGATGACTTAGTGATGAGTTTCATAGAACAGTATTCTACGTGTGCTGTTCCAAATGCAACGGAGAAGAAAGGCCTAAGAGAACAAGTTCTACGTTTCCAAAGCCATCGTTGTGGAAAGTACTGTCGTCGTAAATTCAGAAACAAGGACAAGTTCTACACCAAATGCCGTTTCAACTTTCCACGACCGGTGATTTCTAAAGGAAGAGTGAACAGTTTGATGTCTTCTCTGCGACATAATGTGACGAGGAAATCACCCAAAAATACATACAATTTGAAAAGGAACGAAGAGTCCAAGTACATCAGCGACTACAACCCAGTGATTTTGTCCATGTGGAATGCTAACATGGATATACAGTTTGTGGCTGACAACTGTATGGCTGTGGCTCGGTATGTGACATCTTACATCACCAAAAAAGAAAAGACAGAATTGAAGGATATGTGGGAGGACATTTCCCATGAAAAGAGCCTCAGCAAGAAGTTGTACAGTTTCAGTCTGAAGATGTTGTCGCATCGAGAAATCGGAGCTTACGAATGTTCTGACTGGTTGTCTTCAGCAAGTCTTTATGCCAAATCCAGGAGTATCGTTTGGGCGAGTCTTGGTCTTGCTGCAACGCGTAATCGAGTTCTGAAACCTGTGCGGGAAATTGAGTATTTGGCAGAAAAGGAGCCAAACAGTACCGACATTTTGAAGACCAACATGTTGGATACATATTATCCAAATCGAAGCAGTCACCTTGAGAATGTTTGTTTGTATGAGGTTCTACAAAATTACATATTCAAGTGGAACATCAAAGAAGATATTGAGAAAGGAGTGTATGCTGTAATTGGAAGTGAGGGATGTCTGGTCAAGCAAAGAAAATGCCACTTGGTAAACCATCGAAAATTGAGTGGCGAATCTCCAGAAAAAAAGGAGTTTTTCTATTTAGCACTTTTGCAACTTTTCAAGCCTTGGCGTGCAGAAGAGGAACTGCTTGGAGATTTCCTCTGTTACGAAGACTCTTTCACTGCCGCCAAGGAGACCATAGAATGTCCTGCTTTTCCCAAATATCAAGAAATGTTGACTTTGGAAATTGAGCCGGAAGCAACGATTGCAGCCGAGATTGCCAGAGACAGTTCTCAGGACAGTCAGAGTTCTGTTTCATTGAGTCAGGATCCACTAGGAGGACCTGTTATCGAAAATGAAGCTGCCACTGCTATGAATGAAGTGGAAAGAGCCATGGCACATGCTCAGGAAGATGCGGTTAACTTAGAAGACTTGGAAAAACAACTCAACGTTGAGCAGAGGAAAATATATGACGAAGTTACCAAGCAAATTGATCATGGATTAAGTCATGAGAAGAAAGAGTGCTCATGTACGTCATTGAAGCCTGTCCGACTGTACGTGAGTGGAGAAGCGGGAACTGGAAAAAGTTTCCTCATTAAAGCAATTTCTTGTTATTTGCAGGAAAGGACTGAGTCATCGCTGTCTTGTGTTGTTACCGCTCCAACTGGACTGGCAGCACATAACATTAAAGGTATTACTTTGCATCGTCTACTGATGTTGCCAGTGAAGCATGACAACAAATTACAATACCACAAGTTATCTGGAGATGCTTGTTGTGAAGTTTCAAGAGTCTTGAGGAAAATGAAACTTCTTATCATTGACGAAGTAAGCATGGTTTCCAATGTCATGCTTGCCTTTGTGCATTTGAGAATGCAAGAAGTTCTTAAAACTGAGTATGATGTGTTATTTGGTGGTAAACACATCATTGTTTTTGGAGATCTTCTGCAGCTGACACCAGTGAAAGGACAACCTGTGTTCAAAATGCTCACGCATGAAGATACCAGGAAGTGCTTAGGGAGCATTGGCAACGTCAATATATGGTTAAACTTCAATTATGCTGAACTGCATGAAAATATGTGTCAGGCGAAGGATGAAGATTACAAGAATATTCTACAAGATGTTAGAATTGGAAAAGTGACTGAGCATGGGAAAGAAGCTTTACATGCACGATTACTGTCAAATTTATATCCAGAACAAGACGTTGTGCCTGAGAATATTTTTCAGAAAATTACTGAGAAGAAATCCGGAATATGTTTGATGCCAACTCTTGCAGAATGTGCCATCTTCAACAACAAAATGTTGCATTTAGAAAAGCAAGAGATTGTAAAACTGGAAGCTATTGACAGAGTAGAGCATATGGGAGCAACAATTATTTTGTCTGAGAATTTGAAATCAAAATTGGATTCATTAGAGAAGACTATATCTAAAACTGCGGGTTTTGAAAAGACTTTGAATGTGTGTTTAAATTGCCGAATCATTTTGAGAAGGAATTTACATGTTGAAAGAGGTCTGGTAAATGGATCAATGGGTAATGTTGTTGATTTTGAGAAATACAGAAGTAGAGATGGAATTGAATTGTTAAAAATTAAATTTGATGGCATTGAGGAAGTACAGCTAATTGGTCGTTGTTCGGCTAGGTTTTTGCTTGTTAAAGACTTATATGTTCGCCGTAAGCAGTTTCCTGTATGCTTGGCATATGCGGTGACAATCCATAAATCGCAAGGTTTAAGTGTAGATAGTGCATTGGTGAATATTGGCAGTTCTGTGTTCAAGGAGGGTATGGCATATGTGGCATTGTCACGAGTTAGAACTTTATCGGGATTGTACTTGATTGACTGTGATGTCACAAACATTTGTGCGGATCTAGATTGTGTTAAGGAATACAATAGGTTAAGAAGAGAGTATGCGCCACATTTGCCTCAATATCCTTTGTTTGAGAAACATGTGGTAGGCCGGAAACGAAGAAATATCAGTAATAGTAGGGAGGTTGTAGGAAAAAGACCAAAAGTCGATGAACTGAAAATTGTAAGCAGAAAGAAAACGTCTTCTGTTGAAGATGTTGTTGGTTTTCAATTTGAAAACAGTTCTGGTGTCAACTGCTATGCTAATGTAGTTGTTAATGTTGTCTTTTCACTAGAGACTTTAAAAGAACAGATTGTGATCAATTCGGAACAAAGTTTATGCTGTTTGTTGAATTCTGTGTTAGAGAAATGTAGCACTGATAGAACAAAAGTAGAAAGTGTGTCTGAAGTTTGTTATCTGTTAGACGAATGTTCAGGTCAAACAGACTTCTCTGAAAATATTCAGCAGGATTGTCAGGAGTTTTTAATGTATATGCTTGATGTATTGCAAGATGAGGGTGTAGATGTACATCACCTGTTTGGGCTTTCTTATCCATGGCAGCATGACTGCGAGAACTGTAGGGTATCAAGTACTACTAGTGTAGACTCAGAAAGATTTATTTATTTACCTTTGCCAGACAGTAAATCAGTGTCCTTTAATAAGCTAGTAAAAGCAGCTGATCACAACATGGAGTGTAGCCAATGTAAATCTGAAATGATGTCAACATTATTTATACGAAGATATGGCCAGTATGTCATTTTAATGTTCCAACGATGTAGGCCTGATGGAACAAAATTGACAACTTTAATAAAAAATGTTGTTGCTTCGCAGTTGTCAATATCAGGAAGGACTTTTGTAACTGCAGCAATTATATATCATGATGGTCCTTCAACAACATCAGGACATTACACAGCATATTTAAAGTCTAGAAACGGCTGGTCATTCTGCAATGATTCTGTTATAACTTTCAAAAAAAAATTGCTGTATGACCTTAAAAATTCTTACCTGGTGTTTTTAAAACCAAAATTTTAGGGAAAGAATCTCGGGATGTGCTCTGAGGAATTTCAAGAGGTTCATGGAGTAGAGGGAATGTAAGTCTGCAATGCTGTTTAGATTATTGGTCCAAACTTTTGATTATAATGTCATTTTAAAAATCCAACTATATAAACCTGATGCAAGTAAGTCTGCTTCATAGTAAGCAGTATCAGTGTGATAGGAAAAGTAGAACATGAGTGAGCAAGAAGGGTAAGATATTAGTAGTCCAGGATTGTGAAAGTAATCTTAAACGTTTTCTTTCTGAAAGTTGCGAAAATAGAAAATGACGGGATTTGCGTACAAGAATTCCAAGAGTTGTAAATCGCTCTAACATGATTTGGCCGTGTGGAAACATGTGGTAAAATGTGAGAAGTCTTTTATCGTATGTAACATATTTTTGAAAACGATGGAGGTTTTCTTTCAGAAAGTGGCGGGCTGAAAATATTAACAGCACAACAGAGTGTAAGCTGTTCATAGGACATCCTTCGACGTCATGGAAAGTAAGTTAATTTTAAGGAGTTTTGAATTCTGATTTCTTATGTTGTATGGGTTTTTTAAACACAATCATTTTGATTGTGTTTTTTTTTCCCCGCTGTTACATGATGAATACCTTCAAGTCACTGATTTTAGTGAATTTTGATACATTCTGAGAACAGCAAAAATAAACCATTTAACATGTATAATTAATTTTCTACTTTTTGTACTTATGATATACATTTAGAAATGTGAGGTAGACATGGAGAAACTGAGACTTCTGTAAGTGTCAAAGTTAATGCATACACTGCTGCACTTCTGGGTACTGTTTCATATGCTGGACTACATCTGCACTATGAGATACCTAAGCAAAGGCAACACAGGTGATGTGATTGTGAAATGAGCAAAAGAAACTCCACGTTTTTCAATTACATCACCTGTGTTTCCTAAGTTTACGAATGACATTGTGCAGATGAAGTTTAGGTCTGTCCACGGACACAGAAGAGGTCTGGCCTTTGTTCAAGAGTGAAGTGGACATGATTTACTTAATTGGTAGGCCTTCACATGTATTATCTCCTCTGTATTCTTCAACAAGCATAAATTTGATATGCAACCCTGAGTAGGCCTCACCTTATACAAACCTTTGGAGAGGCCACACCTTATCGTCATCCTGAATCAATCATTTAACATGTTAGGGACAGATTTATGATAGGTGTATGCCTCTTTTGCGCCACTGTGCGTCACTTTTGTGACGCAGTGGCGGTGGAAAAGTTTTGCTATAAGGCGTCAAAATTACAAATTGATGCATCTAGGCAGATGTGTCGTGCTGTAAAAAAAACGTGCCACATGAAACCGATGCAGCAGTGATGCAAAAGATGCACCATGTTGCAAGATAGGACTCACTTCATCTGCATCAAGATACTGTTAGTTTAAAATGTATATTTTTAGGACTGTGTAGGGGCATGGAGAAGCAGAGGCTTCTGTAAGTGTCAAAGTTGTTGAAAAACTGTTTGTGTTTCAATTTTTTCCCTTGTCTTTTCTAATTTTTAAAAACATGTTTTAATATTTTTCAAATGTTTGTTCTCTCTTTCACAGATTGAAAGTATAAAAATAAGAAATGATTAACTTATCGACAATTATAAGGTAAATGTTTTGTATTCTTTTCGTTATATTTCTATCACATTTAACTTCTTTTAGTTCCACTGCTTCATTTCTTTAACCCTTACTTTCCTGCATTTGCTACTTCCCTCATTCCTTTCTCTATTACTTAATTACTCTACCCCTTCCACTATTTTTCTCAGTCCCTCTCTTCTCATACTTCTTCACTCTTGTTCACTCACTCTGTGTCTATTATTGTCACTGTTTCTGACTGATCAAAATGTTTTTAAAAAAAAGAACAGTAAGTATAAGGGAAGGAAACAGACAGTTATGTTAAAAGAAAGACAGCTATAGGGAGTAAACTAGGGATACTGTTACCCGCAATCCACTGCTGATGATGTCACTGACCATGTCATGAATGATGTAATATGTGACATCATCAGCAGTGGATTGCGGGTAACAGTATCTCTAGTTTACTCCCTATAGGTGTCTTTCTTTTAACATAACTGTCTGTTTCCTTCCCTTATACTTACTGTTCTTTTTTTAAAAAAAAAATTTTTGGTTCGCTCCCGGTTCGCGTACCGGACAGCGAACCCGGAAGCGAACTAAGAGAAATAGAGGTTGGCAGAGTTCCAAATATTCTACCAATTTTTTTATAATGGGGAGGTAGTTCTGAAAAGAACTTTTTTTAAATTGTTTTTGTTGTTTTACATTTTTTTTATTATTTTTCTGAACATCTTTTTAGTTTTTTTGTATTTTCTGAATGTTTTTATATTTTTTTTGGTTTTTTTGGGGGGGGAAACGAAAATGATTCATTGCAAAGGGCTCAACAGGAGCAACAAAAAAAAAAGAATTTATTCTCTGGGGCGTTTCGGGCACTCATGATTGTCAATAGCTCTGTTGATTAGAGTGATGCTACTCTCTCTGTAGCAAATCAACTGATTGCAACGCACGCACACTTGTTTGATTTCCCCAAACCTCATTTGTATATTTGGGACCATCTCCCTCGCCTCTGGTCCCGTCACTTCCTGTACTACTGATCTTCTGGCCATCGAAGGGGATTATCTTGCTCGTCACGTAACTGCGCAGCACTGTAGTTGATAGGATGCCACCTACTCATGTGCCTATGCATTGTGTAGTTGCCGTAACTGTACTTTTTCTCGGTCCCTCTGGACAGTCTATCTTTACATATAAGGCAAGTTACGTATCGTGCATTGACTTTCTTTTGGCCCCGGGGAAATTAAAAAAATTGCCAAATATAGTTTTCTTTCCGATGAGACCTCCTGGGCTCCTCAGTCAAAAACTGCCTCTCTTCCTGCTCTTCCTCCTCTTCTTCTTCTTCCTCTTCTTGCTGAATTATAACTTCAGCAGGTGGTCCTCTCTTCCTTGGATGTGTTGGAGGTGGTGGGGAAGAACCAGCTGAAGCTACTAATGAAGCCATTGCTCACTAATAACAAAGGGTCTTTCTCTCACAAAGATGAAAGTCAGAGTGAGGAAAGAAGGAGGGGTTTTCATCATTTGGGAAAAACAATAGTTCTAAACCAATGAAAAGTGTTAATTTTAGATCACATGACCTAGTCTTACATCATTAGGAAACCAAAAGTGAAATGAACCAATGAAAAGTGTTATAAACAAGTCACATGACCTGTTCCGCTTACGTTACGCGCTGCGCGCCGCGCCCCGGATCGCTTCCGGTTCGCGGCCCGGAGCACTTCCGGGAGCGCTAACGCGGCGCGTCATAAGACGCATTACGCGACAACGTGATATGTGGCGCTTCCGCGACGCGTCACGATGTTGATTTCTAATGCGGCAGTTGCGCAAACGGAACGTTTACCGGTTAGCGGACCGGGTCGCGGCATCAAATTGAGCTAACAGAAAGCTTACCGGTTCGCGAACCGGCAGCGAAACAAAAAAAAAGAATTAAAAAAAATATAATTAAAAACATCAAATTACAATTTTTTTTTATATATTTTTGAATTATAATAAAAATACATTTTACAGCTACAGATATTAGCTTTTAAAAAACCATTGAAATTCACTGAAAAAAACATAGGTTATAGACCATATATAGTTAGGAATTAGCATTTGCAAAACCTTGAAAATGCACTGAAAAAACCATAGGTTATAGACCATATATAGTTAGGAATTAGCATTTACAAAACCATATTTTACTCACACAAAACCATTGAAATTTCATATATAGTTAGTTGCCCTAACTATATATCGCGCACCCGCAATCCACTGCTGATGATGTCACATATTAAATCATTCATGACATGGTCAGTGACATCACTGATGACATCACGGATGACATCTCAAATGACATCACTGATGACATCACTGATGACAACATCCAGTGACTGTGTGTTTCTGTAAAGTTAAAATATGTCTTACATATTGAAGAATGAGTGGATGTATAAGTGTCTGGATGAAGGATTTAGTAGGTGCATGACTGACTGTATGAGTGAGTGATTAAATGTGTCTCACTGAGGGCATGAGTTAGTGACTAAACTGTCTTAATTTGTACATCATTATGTCTGTTGTTCTGTAAACTGCTGCATGTGTTGATCAGGAGCTATATGGGTTATTGGTTGGTTGCCCAAGTATTTGTATGGGAGACTGAATGTGTGTGTGGGTGGCTGGGAGGTGTATGACTCTGTGAATAGATGTGTGAGCAGTTGATTCACTAGATGTATGGGTTCAAAAGTGCATGTGGAAACAGCTGTATGGGCGGTTGACTGTGTGCATGAGTGTATTGGTGAGTGAATGGATATCTCAGTGTTACATGTCAAAGTAAGTACATATGTAAAACACAGTACATGTGAGAGTTGACATATATAAATAACTGTGCATAAGAGCCAGTGAATGTGTGAGTGGCTGTATGGATCATTGTGAGCTTGTATCAGGGATTGTATAAGAGAGTAAAAATGTGTGTTAGTATATGTTTGAATAAGTAATGTGTGTATAACTGTATACTTGAGGAAATGGAGATGTGATTGATTCTTTGCATGACTGACTAGGTGTATGAGTAACTCCATGGATGAGTGACAATCTATGAGTGTCTGTTTACACTGAGTGTATCTAAGGTTATATTAGAGTCTGAAGAGGTTCATCGTATTATCACATGAATGATGTCATCAGTGATGTGATCAGTAAAGTCAAATGAGATGTCATCAGTGATGTCATCAGTGATGTCATTTGAGATGTCATCAGTGATGTCATCAGTGATGTCACTGACCATGTCATGAATGATTTAATATGTGACATCATCAGCAGTGGATTGCGGGTGCGCGATATATAGTTAGGGTAACTAACTATATATGAAATTTCAATGGTTTTGTGTGAGTAAAATATGGTTTTGTAAATGCTAATTCCTAACTATATATGGTCTATAACCTATGGTTTTTTCAGTGAATTTTCAAGGTTTTGCAAATGCTAATTCCTAACTATATATGGTCTATAACCTATGGTTTTTTCAGTGAATATATATATATATATATATATATATATATATATATATATATATATATATATATATATATATATATATATATATATATATATATATATATATATATATATATATATATATATATATATAGTGTCCCGGGGGTAGGCATCCCAGAACACTGCAGGAACCGGCCCTGGGGCGTGGCGGCCTCTAGGGGTCCAGGCTAAGGGTCACGCAGTCTGCCTCCCACAATGCACAAATCCCCGGGGGTGGTGGTTCCTGGTGCTTGAGGGGGGTCATTGAGGCCCCCACACTTCTAATTTTGCAGTGGGGTCCTTGGAGCCCCCCCACAACCATTTATTTTATAGCTCCGGGGGGTGGCTCTCAGTCTTGTATAGGAAACAGCAATGTTGAGAAAATCTTCAGGTAAGATAACAAAGGATTTTGAAGTCCATTTTCAGCATTTTTGTTGTAGTTTGCAGGTGTTAAAACTACGACAATTTTAACTCCATCTTTGTAAATATTCCACTAAGTTTTGTAATGTCGACAATCTAGTCTTCCATTTAAATAAGCACGAAGTATTTATTGAAGTTCATTGTCAATCGTGAAGCAAGACTGTCTAATTATGATCGATAAAGAATTGAATGAGTTGTGTACTTGTTTTGCTCGTAATGTGCATAAGGGCAGATTTACAAGTTCATTGCATTACTATTGCATCACTTTTAAGATGGGAAAGGTGACACGAAAGTGGTGCAAGGGGTTTGTAAATCTGGTACACAGTGTTCTGTTTTACTTTGCTTTCCTTTCTGTAATGTAGAGGATCCTGAGTAAATATAACGGTTTCTCTACAGCAAGTACCTTTCAACCCCTCCCGCAAACAGTTTTCTGCCTGTTACCATAGTAACAGTTCATGGAACACTTAAATGAGCACAGAGGTTAGAAGTTCACCAATTTATGTTGTTAATCGAAACAGTTACTGTGCTGAAGTTTGAAAATCTTTCCTTTGGAACCGTTAGTCGTAGCTATAGACTGGTAACGATCTGGTAAAGAGTTAGCCTCAGTATTATACTTCAAGTTATAAATATCATTTCTATTTTCAAATGTTTTCTAACTATATCATTATCACACTAAATAATAGTAAAATGCTGTGAGAAAAAGAAGACGTATATACTTTTTTAAAAATTAACTTTTATTAAAACAATAATAAATAACTGGAACCGTAACTTAAAGATAACAATGTAATAAATAACTAGAAACATAACTTTAAAAAGACAATTCAACAAAATGTGATATGGACTCCAATAGAAGTAGGGTAGGTAATCTGCAAAACAAAAATGAAAATAAGTGTTTAAAATTAGATCGATGTGACTAAATGAGGTCAAACATTACAAGTTAAGGAAACAGTTGGCAACATTTAGTTATTTGCACATCTGCAGTGTGCCTGATACATTTCACCTGCTTTATAGGCTCGTGTTTAAGAGGTGTCTGTTTGGAAGTGCCTACTGCGTCAGATTTACACTATGGACCAACAGTTCTTTAAAATGACTCAGAGATGAGACAGAATTAGGTGAGAGATCAAGTCATTATGCATGACAATATTCTTTAGGGCTTATTTGCAAGACTCTGGCGCCACTTTTGTGTTACTTTTCCCATGTTCAAAGTGACACAAAAATGGTGCAAGGGGCTTGTAAATAAGCTCTTTTATTTATAATGCATTTAATCTGAGGTATTGTATATCTCGGCCGCTCTGCTTACCTTGTGTAAACACTGTGACCAACAGAGTTCACAACTTGAACTCAGCTTTGGTTGTACACGGCAGAGTGGACAGCAGGGTCCATAACTTTAAAAGAGAAAGAGAAACAATGTGAGGGAGAGTGAGAGAGAAAGAGAGAAAAAACAACATTAAAAATGTGAGAGAGAAAATTATAGATGGAACAGTTAATACTGGAGAAAATACTCGTAGCTCTCCTTTTGCCTCCGTTGTGTGTCCAATCATGTGCTGGTTCATAGTGCACCCTCCAGTTCAGTGATCTGAAAGATAGTATATAGAGTTAGTAATAGCATAGTACATACAACTGCGCACGTATATCTTTGCTTTATTTATTTGTACACTCAAGATAATGGATTTTATCAAGTTCCACTGTAAGGAGGTGTCTGTGCGCTGTTTTTCTTCCAAAGTAGTATATCCCATGGACTCCCACTACATAGCGGTGAGTTCTCAATATTGCGTACCTAGACTGTTGCACCCCATTGACTCGCAGAGTCCGGAGGTGAGTGTTTTTCTTGAGAAGTCAGAGGCAGATTTTGAATATCCTTGCGCCTCTTTTCTCATGTTAAAAGTGACACAAAAGTGGTGCAATGGGCTTTTAGATCTGCCTTCAGACTGTTGTAACCTATCCTCCCTGCTCGGAGGTAATTGTACATTTCTACGCAGTGAAGCTGCTGCACACTACCCACTTTCTCTTTTCACAGATAAGTTGTCTTTGTTTCGGAAACAAGTTTCTTTGCTCACCTTGTGCCATTGGCGTGATTCAAAGAGGGTGCACCACGTGTCAAAGCAGGGTTCTCTGATGTTGTTACGATGGCCACGCATCATTGCAGAATACACAAACGTAGAGCTTTGTAGGTTTTTCAGGGTGGGGTGACGCCAATTTGTGAAACACAACCTGTAAGATAAAAAGGAGGTTAAGATTTGTGTAATTTCTTTATAAAAGGAGAGAGGAAGTGAGAGAGTGACTGAAAAGAATATTCGCAGCTCACCTTTCTGTCACCGGTGTGTTTTTCACCACGTGCCGGGACATATGCACCCTGAAGCTCTACATCTAAAAGATAGTGAAAGAAATATGTTATTATTGATACTTGTTACTGTCTTAATGTGGAGTACAATAACATCGCCCTTTCACACACCTTCCCTCTCGCATTTAAAAACAACTATTTGTACAGTTTATACGTTTGACCGATTATAAAAACGTTCCTGCTATTGGAAAAAAATATATATTAATGGAATAAGATTCGGTATATAGGACTGTGTTCGTCTAAATCGCTGCGTCATTTTTTTGTATCCAGTCTGCTGCAGCTCATTGACTCCCTCTGATGCCCACCCAGGCCTCCTGCTCACCTTTTCATGGACAGGACATGTTCTACATCATGCAGTCCTGCTCTGCCACCACAAAGTCTTACATATGGTGCTGAGTCTTGATATTGCTTTGGCTAACAACATACTCGTGCTCCCATCATCATCGCAGGTTCTTCACCCGCTCAGTCCTTCAGGTACCACTAACTCAGTGACCAAAGAGGCCATGCACGTAGTGGTGAGTCCTTGTACTCGGTGGTTCGGGCCTACATGAGGCGTATGAACCACTAGGACCGGCCATCACAGCGCTTGCAATGGGAGCAACTGTAAAATGGCATGAAGCACGTGTGCCCCATCTTTTTTATTGGTAGGGTCACATTTGTAGTGACGCATGCGCTGGATGGGTGTGGTGTGGGTATATACCAGCCATGAGGGAGTATGTGTGTGCCATTCTGACAACTAGACCTGGAACTAAGAAATCTCTACAATGGAAATCTGGGCAATGTTTCATTTTTTTTAAAGGAGGAATAGCCCACACTTACTGTCACAGGTAAGATGGTTGCATACACTATTTATAGCACAATATAATGTGGTAGGGTGGAGTAGAAGCATTTTACAAACACAATAAATACACAGACACAGATAGATAGTTGAAGTGGGTACGAGCACGCGTGCTCGACTCCATTTTATTACGTTGTTGGTAACAAGTAGAATAGTAATCATGATATCATATACAGATATTTATTCATAAACGATTTATGACTTCTGCTGTACAAAGGTAGGAGCATTGTATGTGAAATAATACACAGAAGATTCTATCGTAAAGAGTTCATGTTTGTGTGGAGCCTGCGATGATGCTTGGTCCAGGCAGACCGCACTGGTAAAAATGTGTTTTGACTATTGAATTTTGCCTTAACAAGGGCACGTGGTGATTATTTACGGTGTACTGAGTAATTGGTACATCTGGTGTTTATTGTGTGCTCACCCTGCGATGATGCGTGGTCTGAGCGGGCAGCACTGCAATCATTCTCTGTTGCATACTGGACTATATGAACTTTGAGGGGGGGAAACTAGCATTGATGGTTATCAATTGCTGTGCAAACTAGGTGTACTGATTGCTCCCCATAACAAATTAAACAATTCCTCTTCACGCAGTGCATTCTAACTTTCTCAAAATGGGGACGTATGTCTGGTTGCGATGTTAAAGGTGATACTCCAGAGGTACTTGGTATTACCGGTGGCGGAGGTACATTTTGGCGCTATGTTGTACTTTCTTTGTATAAATAGTTCACAGGATGTAGGGATTAAAGGTGCTTGTGCATACTAGCAGTGCCAGAGGAGTATTTTTTGTGTGTGCCTTAAATAAATGAAGGCTACATTATCTACTGTTTGTAGTGTAGATACAAAGCTGAATTGAAGTTGTAAACCCTGTTGTCCTCAGTGTAGATCTTGGGTGGACTGCATCATCTGCAATCATGATTGATGTAGAGGACAGAACATATATGCAGCGTACATTTTATTATTCAACTAAATTTATAATTGGTATAAAATAAGTTTTTAAAGGAAGCATAATAAAGGGATATTGTGTAGGGTTTGATAGGTGTTATACTTAGTTTGGTTTACACTGAGTTAGTGGCATCTAAAACAAGAAGGTTCTGTGGAGCCTGTGATGATGCGTGGTCCGGGCAGGCCGTACTGATAGTAATGTTTTTTGTGTTGTGAATGCTGCCTTAGTAAGGCCCCGTAATAATCATTTTTGGTGCACTGAGTTACTAGTACCTTTGGTGCTTAGCGTGTACATATTTTGCCATGATGCGTGGTCTGGGGGGCACAGTAATTGGAGTAATGTCTTTTGTCGATTGGATTCTGCATGAATTCCACTTAAAAGGGATAGTATGCCTCATTGCTGACATAAAACTGTTCACTCTTCTTTCCGATGATTTATGGGGCACTGAGTAAGTAGTATCAGTGGTGCTGAGCTTGTACATATTCTGAGATAATGTGTAATGCAGGGGGGCTGTACTGGGAGCAATGTTTTTTGCCTAGTGAATTCTGCTTTAATAAGGCTATGGAGAAATGACTTGTGGTGCAGTGAGTTAGTGGTACCGAAAGAACTCAGCGTGTGCGTACCCTGTGATGATTAGTGGTTGGGGGGGTCGCAGTGGTATAATTAGACTGTCCTGTTTTCAGTTTCTATTTTTGGTAAGTTCTGGTGGTTTTTTTTAAGTGTTTTAAATATTTTAAAAAACAGTTGTTATCAGTGGTTACACATTTTCACGCCACTAAAACCTGCAGAAAAAGTGTTTTTCCGGTGTTTATGAAATGTTTTGCTTTTATCAGTGCTTGCTTTCTGCACTGAAAGAACATGCTATATAGACAGTGTACGTATAGTGTATATGAGGTCCAAAGAGATTTTTGCAAATTAATCTTATTGTAGTACACCATACAATACTTCTTCAGTGAGTCTTTGTCATGTGCGCTCACACTTTCCTTCCCATGTAAACTTTTGTGAAAAGGTCATCTCAGCATTCATAGCCCCTTGGGCTGAGAACCGTCAGCTAAGGGACACAGTTGGGATGACTCTTTCTTTAATGCCACATAAAGCACGAAATGATAAATATTTGCGTTTTAGTTCCCGGGCATAAGAAAACAGTGTACCAGAATGGGCTAAAAAGTCAATAGCATCCCTCATTAAATCTGAAGATTGTAAAGATGCTTTCAGCATACCATCTAACAAGTGGCAAGGATCTCTTCACTTCAGCTCGGGTATCAATTTTGACAGGTCATCACACAAATGTTTTATATACGTAGCCGAATCACTGCAAATACAAACAATATCACTCCAATCTTTGTTGAACTTGGAAAGAACCTTTTTTGCAGAACATAACAAGTGACACTGCATTCCATGTTTTCCAAAAGTCTGGCGTCACGTTTTCACCACTATCCCAGATGCTTGGTGATATATATACTTGTCACTATACCTTGCATTTAATGTTTAAAGCCTGAGGTGTTGGCAATTCACCTACTATCAATACTGACCCACTAGAAACTATGGTCTGATGTATTAAGGGTTTTTACCCATTCTCAGTGGGTAAATGTAATGACAGATATTAGGAAAGATTTTTATGAAACTTGCCATTTTACCTATCAGTGAAAGAATCAAATGCAGCCAAAATATCAAATATGAGTTTGATATGTCCTGATTCTCTACAGTTTACAAAATAAATAAACTAGACCTAAAACATGAAATTAAACCCTGCATCTTTAGACCACAGGCCATAAAACTGAAAAAAGTTAAAGGAAGAAGAGACAATATTTTAGTGGCATCCCTAAAGAACAAAACTCAAGCAGAATAATGTTAGCCAGTCTTTCTTACTGCTAGCTTCTATAACAAAGTTACATCTTATTGACCCCTTCAGTAAGAACAAAATTACTCTTTCACTTCCTTTTTCCTTTCATTGAATGGCATTTAGTTTGTGGTTGTGCAGGTGTTTTTTCAGTGTTTATATGTTTTCACCGGTGAGGGCTATTTTTCTTTCAGTGGGGTTTTATCAGTTATTATAGGTTTTAACCTAAAACCCCACAGCCTAGGTATAATGTCTCTTGTATACTGGAATGCGCCATGTACAATTGTCATTCTATCTGAAAAAATCTGAACACATACAGTTTAGTTGTCTCTGCATTAAATTAATCAAGGTTGAATTCCTTACTGTCCATAGTACACATGCAAAGGTGACTTCAAGTTGTGAACCCTGCTGTCCGCAGAGTACATCGAAGGCTGTAATTGACACAGACATCGGGGAATGCTTTTTTTTGTCACATACTTTAACAAAATCTGACGACTCAGTACTATTTTTCTGCCTTAAATAAATCGAGACTGAATTTTATGTTTTCTGTAGTGCTTATGCGTCACTAGTATCAAGTGGTAAACTCTTTTGATCGCAGTGTACATTTGAAAACAGTACTCATTACAGTCATTGAGGAATGTTTCCTGAGGCATCCTTTAACAAAATAGTCTTTGCATTACATAAATCAAGGATAACTTAAATGCTGTCCGTAGTGTAGATGGAAAGCTGAATTCAAGTTGTGAACCCTGTTGAACGCAGTGTAGATTGAAGGCAGTAGTCGACACAAACATTGATGAATGCTATTTTGTCACAGTTAACAGAATCTGAGGACACACTACAATTGTTTCTGCCTCAAATAAATTAAGACTGAATTAAATGTTGTTTGTAGTGCTTCTGCGCTTCTGGTATCAAGTTGTGAACTCTATTGATCGCAGTGTACATTTGAAGGCAGTACTTTGTACAGACATTGAGGAATGTTTTTTGTGACATCCATTAACAAAATTGTCTCTGCCTTACAAAAATCAAGGCAGAACTTGAATGCTGTACGTAGTGTAGATGGAAAGCTGAATTCAAGTTGTGAACCCTTTTGTACGCAGTGTAGATTGAAGTCAGTTGTTGAGACAGACATGGACGAATGCTTTTTGTCACTTATGTAAACAAAATCTGAAGACATATAGTAGAATGGTCTGTGTATTAAATAAATGTAGGCTGAATTTCCTACTGTTGATACTTTAAGAAAATTGTCTCTGCCTTACATAAATGAAGGATAACTTCAATGCTGTGCGTAGTGTAGGTTTAAAGCTGAATTCAAGCTGTGAACCCTGCTGTCCGCAGTGTAGATGGAAGACAGTACTTGATACAGACATAAGTCTGCTGTGCTGTGGCGCTGAGTTCGCATTGGGCCTGTATCGAGGAGGCACGTGGTCATGGCAGCAGCCACGTGGCAGGGTGAGGACCTTCACTGTGGCAGAGTCTTTTCTCTTTGCAGAAGTGAACCACGCCCAAGGCGTAGGTTAATTATTTATACTCTTACGCTGACGTTGCGTACGTTGGATCAGCCCACTTCAGTTCTGCTTGAAGGGGGGGAGACAATACAGCAACATGACCAAGATATTACCCAGAGTCTGAGATAATATGGTTGCGTCCACTGTGCAGTACACTACACATATCAATAGTATATCTACACACGGAAAAGTTTTTGGTTTGTATAGTGAGTTGTGTATAGAATATCACCGGTAGTGTAAGCATTGTGTACATTATTGTTGATGTGTGAATTCCTTCCCTTATACAAAGTTGGTTGCCACATCTCTGAACATTGAGCTAGTGTGCTGTTTAGGGGATATATTATTTTGGGAAGGTCCATTGTCTTGTTTTGCGTTGTCACTGAGGTAGTAGAGGGGGAGGGGTCAGGAACGGTGGTTGTAGTGGTAGTGGTAGTGGCGCTGGGTATTGTGATTGTGTTTGGTGTCGGAAGTGTAAAATTAGTACCTCTATCACATATTGCTCTTTAAATATGGGTGTGAGTTGGATGTAATTCACGCAGTACATAGTCAATGCCTTACACTAGTTAAATGTTAATGTTAGTTTGTTAGTGGTAAGTGGAACTATTGCCTGTTTTTTGAGGTAGCATTGCAGATTTGGTTTCTTGTTGAAAATATGGGGAAGTGGTAAACATTATAAGTAGGAATTGTCATTTAAAAAACCTTTCAAATTCACTGAAAAAAACCTTAGGTTTCAGGCAGGTTATAGTTAGGAATTTTCATTTAAAAAACATTTGAAATTCAATGGAAAAAAACATAGGTTTCAAGCAGGTTATAGTTGGGAATTATCATTTAAAAAACCTTAGAAATTCATTGAAAAAACCATAGGTTTCAAGGGTGTTATAGTTAGCTGGACATTTCACACCTACAGGTGGTTTAAGGAAAGTCCAAAATGGTTGTTCACTGAAGACAATTAGTCCCCAGCTGGAGATTTACAAAGTACAAGCTTGCTCTGTGGCCTTGTACGGGGCGGAGCTTTGGGGGCATAGCAAAATCAACTCACTAACGATAACTGAAAATAAATTCCTCAGAAGTATCACTTTATTGCCAACCAATACCCCACTGGTTCCACTCAGGATGGACCTGGGTATCCTCCCTGTGGCGGATCTCATCTCGAGCCGACCACTGTTATACTGGCGCCGGCTCTGGAGCACAGAGGAGTTAACCCACTTCAGGGAGGAGCTCAGGTCGCTTTTACAGCGACCAGGAGCGGCGAGAAAAATACCATGGTTGTCCTTTGTAAGAGATTCTTTTAAGGCAATTGGCAGAGAGGACCTTTGGGCAATACCTGAGGAAGCATGTGTAATTACCCCCCACAAAACCCTATCTAAACAGCTGAAAGATTATAACTTGCTGCTTTTAAACCAAGTTTATCCCACCACAAGTCTGACCTGGGTTTTTTTGAGTTATAAATTATCCTACTCTTTTGAACAGGCTCTGGATACAGTACATCCTCCGTCGATAGGGAGGCTGTTCTTGCAATTCAGATACGGTACCCTCCCATTATTTGCTACAACAAATAAGTGGACAGAGGGGTCCTGTTACCTGTGCCCCGGTTGTCATGTGAATGAAGAAACTGAAGCCCATGTGATCTTTTTTTGCCCGGCCTATAAACAGGCTAGGAAAAAATGGATCATACAGTTGTGCAGGAACCTAGGCATAAGGGACTACTCGGTTACACTTAGAATTTTAAAATCTGAAATGGAACCACTGTTTGTTTTTGCAATTTCGAAATTTCTCCAGGCAATGTGGATGAAACAAGGGCGCCTTTTAGAAACTGATGTTTAATATTATGATTCTTATACTCTGGAGTCTTTTTTAATCCCAATATAATGTTTAATAATTCTCTTAACGTTTTTATATTAATTTATTTTTTTAAAGAAAATACACAACTGGGATTTTCAAACTTAGTTGTTTAAGCATTATGAATGTTATGGGTCTACATGCAATTCATTGTAATTTGCTAAGCTATAACTGCAATCCATGAAATTGATGTACCAACTGAAACTGCTTTTTTAATCTTTGCACTTTTATGACTAGAAAAGTCGAAATAAAGGAAAATGAATGAATGAATATGTATGTATATATATATATATATACACACACACACACACACACACACACATAAACATATATAATGTATATACATGCATGTATATGTGCATATGTGTGCATGTAGAGAGAGGTAGAGGGAGGTAGAGAGGCTAGAGGTGTAGAGGTAGAGGTGTAGAGGTAGAGAGGTAGAGGTAGAGAGGTACTGGTAGAAAGGTAGAGAGGTAGAGAGTAATTTCCACAATAAAGTGCACAGATAATTCGACTTGTGCCTGGAAAGTTTTGGGGCGATCCTTCAAGCGGGGCTGAGAAAAAGGGGGAAATCGAGAAAAGTGCATTTCAGATGTTAATTCCTATGGGGTTTTGAACACAGCTACAGCTGGAACTGCTGGATGGAATGACACAAAATTTAGCAAAAAGCTAGCTCTTTGTCCAGAAAGAGTGAATTTTGGTACTTGGTGTAAATCCGGTCAGTAGTTTTAGAGTTATTAAAAGAAAACCAAGTTTGTATATATAGAGACACGACCCCTCCACGAATCCTCCCGATCTCATGCATAAATCTGATTGGCTGTCAACATTTCAACCGGGAAGTCTTGGCAGCCATCTTGGGACTCAGACACCCTAGCTTTGGTGCTGGGGTCCCAGAGGGCCCCTACTCGGCTAAAAAACATGAAAAAAAAATGTTGACGTGAAAATTGCAACAGATTCACAAACTCGCAGCAAAAATCAAAATAAATAAAAGTGTGGGCTCCTGTACTTGTTTTGAAAAAGTTGAAAACAAAAAAATGTCAAACATAAAAGACAAAATTGAGGGTAAAAAAATTAGCAGAAGATGTAAAACAGAGGGCAGAAAAACGAACAGAGAAAGGCAAAACAGGGGGCAGAAAAATTAGCAGAAAAGGCGAAACAGAGCAAGAAATGAGCAGAGGAGGCTAAAACAGATGGCAGCATGTAGACAGACAGCAGAGGGTAGCAGACTGCAGGCAAGCTGGACAGGAGAACTGTTGCAGGGAGAGCTGGCATGAGGACCTGCTTAATATTTACAGGAATTATACCTCAACGGGAAACATTTACATTTACATATATCAAAATAGCAGGTTCCCCATTCAAGCTCAACTTCTGTAAAGGAGAAATAATCTTTAACTTCTGGGCTTGACAAAGGCAAAGTAAGTGTGTTTTCTCTCCAGCTCCACATTAAAAGATGATCTGAAATGCTTTGTGGAGGTGAATGCATCGTTGATCTATTGGAGCACAATGTGTAATGAATGTGATGAGTAGCTTCTTTCTTGTCCTTACCTGGTGAGAGCAGTGTCCATGGTTCTCCCTTTAAATGGTTATGAGTACACCAACTCCTTTATTATGTCTTGCGGCCCAAAGAATATAAGAGTAGGTGACTCTAGTTTATATTGCACAAGCACTTTTTCTTATTATGGCATGACTTTCAGTGACAGGGGTTCTTGGAAAGTACATATAGCAAACAGTAAGAGCACACTTTCCTGAGCAATAGACTTGTTACTCAGCTTACCCCACCCAAGGAAAGGGAGACCCTTAGTCCCCTTATTCCAGATCTACTGATTACAGTGCCTCCCCATTGCTACCTATGGATCGGATTTCTTTGGAATTGAGAATTGTTGTCAAATCCATCTTGAGGAGCATAGATTCTGTAGGAAGACCTTGCGGGCGCCTAGTTCTACTTTTAGTTTTGTATGTCCCAGTGAGATAGGCATCCCTTATGTCGAGTACTATATTAGTGCCCACCCACTGATTTTTTTGGTTTGCAATCTGCCATAACACAGCTGAAGCTCTTACGAAAAACAAAAACTGTCTTTCCTGTGACAAAAACAGTAAAATTCCATGGTTATGTTATGTTATGTTATTCACACTTATACCGCGCACAGCTGCCCCAGCGAAGGGGCGTCCTGGCGCTTTAACAAGGTACACAAAACACAACACCGATAAAAGGACAGAAAGGAGAAATAGCAGAAAACAATTTAAGAACTAAACAAGTAAAATAGTCTTGATGGCGCGTCTAAACTGGAGAAGATCATCAAGAACCCGGATGTGAAGAGGAAGAGAGTTCCACCACTTCGCCGCTAACACACGAAAAGAGCGGCCACCAGCTCTACTCAGCCTGAAGAGCGGAAACACTGCCAGATTCTGCCCCAGAGATCTGAGGGTTCACGGGGGTACATACGGTACCAGCAAGTTCTCCAGAATTTGAAGAGATGTGCCCTTGAGGATTTTAAACGCAAGGCATAGTACCTTGATTTTGATCCTCTGGTTTACAGGAAGCCAATGGAGAGAATGCAGCGATTTAGAGACCGAACTACGCCTTGGCAGACCTATCACCACTCTGGCTGCAGCATTTTGGACTCGCTGCAGCCGGGTGAGTTCCGACTGATTAATCCCCGCCAAAAGCGAGCTAGCATAATCCAGCCGGGTCAACACAGACGCTTGAACCACCAGTTGCCTGGTGGGTGCGTCGAAAAATTTAAGGATAGGTCTTAGACCTCTGATGATGCCATAGCAGGTAGCCGCCACCTTCTTGGTGTGACAGATGAGACAGTTGAAGTATATTAAGTCATGCATGCACAAGATAGGCTTTAATCAATTGTTTGAGAACATAGAGGGCTCTCACACTGGTATTAAAAACAGTTACCGGCCTGCTGGTTCAAATGTGTGCATGAGGAGGGGCTGAGGAGGAAGTCCAGCAAATCTAGAGTGACAACCTATCTGGCAGAAACCAGGGAGGGCACGTCCCACCCCAAAACTATTTGACTAGTCCTATGGGTCACTGGGAATGCAGTCTATTGTTTCGCCTTCGGGGATGCACAATAAAATACCTGCTAAATGTCCCATTAGGTTTTCAAGTAAACTTAGACTCTTGTGCCTGTGTTGGTTTATTTTTTTTTATTTCTGTGCAAGCAGAGCAATCCATGTCCAGTCCACAATTTTAGCACACTTCTTAGAACCTTTTTTTTAAGACTGCTCTAACTAGGAAGATAATATCCGACGCACAAGAGAATTCTCTTACATTTAATCATTTCTCTGTTCTTTCACAAGTGCAGTTTTCAGGGTTGATCATATAGCCGAACAAAGACTTTTGTGCACTGCCTGGAACTGATCGGATCATAAACACTGACATAGCGGACCATGTAGTAGGTTTTTGTTTCCTAGTTTTTATGGCCTGTGCTGCTACACTCAAATCCCTATATTCAGTTATTGGGAGAGAGCACTGAGACATGTGATTCTGTCCCTTTCTAATTGTTATATTTAAATTTGTATTATGTAAATTGTGTAGCTCTTTTTGTGTGCTTTTATGGTTTCTATGTGTAAACTGACTAAAGATTAATAAAATGAAATTAAATGACTATGAGTATGCAAATGGGTAAAATCATCTCAAGCTATGCCCATTTGGTCCCACCCCATCCACCTTATTAGTATGCAATGGTCTTCCCGCCTTTTGCCAGGATGATGGGCAGCTTACCAAAAGGCCCCCCCAGCACTTTCATCACAGATTTTGGTGAGACGTTCTTGATGCTGAGAAATATAAGAACATCTCCACCAAAAAAAGAAGCACTTACTTCATATAGTTAAGGGAAAGGACTCTTGTTTGGTGGAGATTGACCTCTTTTTACTCTCATTGTCTTCTCTATGGAAAGATTCATGTTATCACAACTTTCTGGATAAAGACTCCTGAGAAACATTCACATTGCCAAAAACGCACACAAGGTCACTTGTGACAGTTCCTCATGCTCCATTACACAGCTGAAGTGTAGAATTTGTACTAGACATTTACCCAATGAGTTAGCACTGAGTAATTAACCAGTAGAAAGTACTCCACTTGGGTAGATATTTTGTGCAAAACTGTTGACTCTGTTGATATAAAGGGGTAAGTGAGGTTTCCTTGTAGCCCAGTCCCTGATACAGCAACTGACATATCCACTCAGACATTTAGATACCCACTCACACATTCAGTCACTCACACACCCTCTGATAAACTCACTCAAACACTCATGCATATACTCACAGAACCACTCAGACACTCTCACAGTGACTCACAGAACCCCCTCAGGCACTCATGCATCCACTCACAGAACCACTCAGACACTCTCACATCCACTCACAGAACCACTCAGACACTATCACAGTCACTCACAGACCCACTTAGACACTCATGAACCCACTCACAGACCCACTCAGACTTGTACATCCACTCAGACACTCATACAGCCCCTTTAAGACCTAGTCATACTCTGTCACATCTACTTACAGACCTGCTCAGAGACTCACGTATCAACTGACAGACCCACTCAGAGACTCACACACCCACCCACTCATAGACCCACTCAGATACTCACACACCCAGTCACAGACCCACTTAGACACCTATGCACTCACTCACAGACTGACTCATACACTCATGGAGGCACTTGAAACCCCACTCAGACACTCTCACACCCAATTACAGACCTACTGAGACACTCACACACCCACACAGAGACCCAATCAGACACTCATACACCCACTCACACACCCAGTGAGACAATTATACGGCTACTCCTACACCCACTTAGACACTCGCAAGACAAGCACACACCCACTCACATACCTATTGAGACACTTACATGCTTACTCACACAACAAGCAAGACACTCATGCACTTACAGTTAGGAAACATAATTTAAGAAAACTTAGAAATTCAGTTAAAAAACCAAATGTTACAGGAATGCTATAATCAGTAAAAAAAAAATTACAAAACATAGAAATTCACTAAAACACAAGAGGTTACTGGGACATTACAGTTAGCAAATAACTTTAAAAATAGCAGCGAAAGCCACTGAAAGAAAACAAAGTTACAGGGACGTTATAGTTAAGAAAACGGATTTAAAAAGCTTTAGAAATGTAATGAAAAAACAGACGTTACAGGGGCACTATAGCTAGGCTCAGATTTCACCCATACAGAACCAGTGAAATTCAGCAGTTATAGTTACCTGAGCTAACTATAACTTATGCCTCCACAATGCAATGCTTTTCACCTCACATATTACATCACTCATGACACGGTCAGTGACATCACTGATGCCATCTGAAATGACATCACTGATGACATCACTCACAGAACCACTCATACACCCACTCACACCCCTATTCAAACTTTCACCCACCCACACAACCACTCATGTACCCTTTTACAGACCCATACAAGTACTCACTCAATCTCTCACTCATTCATAGAGCTACTCACACACCCACTAACTCACTCATGCAGCCACTTACACAACCACTCGCTCATCCATACAGCTACTCAGACAACCAGTCAATAACCTATACAGTCACTCAAATAGCCACACACTCACTCATAAAGTTACTCATATACCCACCTATTCACCCATACAGCCACTCAATCACAAACCCACTCACTCACCCATATAGCCTCTTAACACCGACACTCACTCACCCACACAAGCCCTCACACACTCACTCACTCACCCACACAACCACTTACATACTCATTCACACATCCATACATCCATTCACATAGACACACTCTCTCTAATACAGCCATTTACACACCAACTCACTTAACCGCACACCCACTCACTCACCCATAAAGCCACTTACATACTCAATCACTCAGTCATGCAGCCATTCAGACAGCCACTCACTCAGCCACACAGACAGCTACTCACACACCCACTTATACACCCATACAGCCACTCACACACCCGTACAGCCACTCGGACACCCACTCACACACAGATACACACATTCAGGAAGCCACTTACATAATATGTGTTAGAGGTAGTATTACTCATTAGTTGTACAGCTACTATGCTAATTTAACTTTTGTAGTAGCTTAGTATATATGTTTAACAATCATACACCCTTAGAAAATACTTGCACTCACTGGAAAATGTCATCAGTGATATCTTTTGAGATGTTATGAGTGATGTCATGAGTGATGTCACTGACTATGTCATGAGTGATATAATATGTGAAGTCATAAAAATGCTTTTTTTGCTTTTTGGGCTCCAAGACAGCAAGAGCACAACTCGGGGGTCAGGGTATCTCTACCCTGTCCCCTTTTTTATATTGTCACTTTTTTGGGGGGCTCAGTGAAGCTGAGTCTCAAGATCGCTGCCAGCACTTCCTGGTTGAAGTGTTGGAAGCCAATCAGAGCTGTGTTTTTTCCTGCATGGCCTTGCCTTTTTTCACAGAGGCTTCATGCCCAGAGATATCACAATCTTGTTCTTCTTAAATTTAAAGAAAAACTAGTAAACAGATTTGCACCAATTAACAAAAAGCTAAATCTGCGTAGCAACACCTACCTTTCTGGCAAATTTGGTGTCCTTATATTCAGTGGCACGGGTTGTAGGTTTGACAGCACATCCTATGGGAATGAAAATGGGTAAATTCACTTTTTAGCCCCCTTTTTCTTGCCCCCCTCCTAATGGATTGCCCTGAAACCTCCCATGCATAACAAAACGTACTTTGACACTTATTTCGAAAAATTTCGGGACAATTCATGAACCTGTGCCAAAGATATAAGAAAATCAAAAAACGCTTTCCATATATATATATATATATTCCTCACAACTGTTCCCGTCGCAGAGGGAACACTTTCTGTTGGTGCCCGCGTTTGAGACCGGGAGTGTGTCTCCAGTGAATTTCGGAAACAAGAAACCAAGCGGCACACTTCTTGGCAGTAGTTATTTTCATTTATTTCAGGTCTAGCGCAAAACTCCATATATATCTATACTACTATTATAAAGAGAGAACAGAAACCTTTTGGCAAGGTAAACTCGGGAACCACAGCGCCAATCCACACACCCAATACATTGTTGTAATCCTCAGGGTGTGTAGATGGACATAGGCTGCATAAAATTTAAAAAAAACGTAAATTAAAAAATGTAACTTTAAAAACAAAGTAGTCCCCTAAAAGTAGCGCAGGCCGTGACGTAGCGCTGGCCGCGACCTAGCGATGTCCGCAACGTGCGTGATGACGACCGGCGGGGAGGAGCGGTGACGAGCAGCGAGGAGTGGCGGTGAAGTCCGGAGCGCGGGGAAGAGCGGCGGCTCAGGTAAGGCAAAGGCAGAGGTGGGAGGCGGGAGGCGGCCGGGAGGCAGGAGGCGGTCAGGGCAATGTCGGGGCGGGCGGGGTAAGGCAAAGGCAAAGCGAGGCGGGAGGCGGGAGGTGGGCGGGAGGCGGGAGGCGGTCTGGGCAATGTCAGGGCAGGCGGGGGGGGCCGGGCCGGGAGTGCACCCAAGCCTAAAATGTTGGCCCCAGCCCCCTTCTGCCCCAGGCAACGCTGCCGCAATCCGGAAATGCTGCCCCCAGCCACCTTCTGCCCCAGGCAACGCTAAGGCGGGCTGCTAGTATATATATATTACCTACTGGCGGTCGCCAGTAGGTATATATAGTTAGGATTTTTTTCCTATGGGATTTCTGAAAATTCTATGTCGAATAACTTTGGCGTTTTTGGACGGAATTGGCTGAAATTTTCAGAAAAATGGCACATTTTGTTTCTGAGCAGCCCCTGAAAAATTGGGGGGGTTTCGTCAAGGGGGGGCCAAGAAAAAAGGGGGGTCCCAAAACACGTTTTTCCCATTCATTTTTCCATAGGGCGGTTGGAATCACTTTTAGCTCGAACGGCTGAATGGATTTACACGAAACTTGGCAAAATTGTAGATATGGTTTGCCCGATGTGCCTTTGCTATGTCTCAATATATGTGCTCCAGTGGATTTTGAGAAATTAACGTTTTTAAAAACAGATATATCTGTGACAGCGCTCCGGTTAGCGCTCCGGTTGGCGTACCTGACGCGTAACGGAACTTCCCGAAGCGAAGCTGATTGGCTCTCCGGTGTCTGTCAACATTCTAAACAGTCCGGAACGGCCGCCAACTTGTCTCTCGGTAGGATCGAGAGACAAGAGGTGGAAAAAACAAAGTGGGAAATGAGCATAAGGGGGCAGAGTACATCCTCCCTGACCCCCTAGGTTTGATGAGGGGGCTTTAAAAGGGCCCCGCGGGTTAAAGAAAAAAAAATTATTATTGTTTTTTTGCGGGGGAGCGCTCGGTACGCGCACCGGGAAGCGGACCGGGAAGCACAATATTGGGAAAATGGGGTGAAAGAATGTTCAAATATTGTATGTGATTGTTCTTTTTTATTTTTTATTTTTATTTTATTTAAGTACCAATGCAGAGTCTAAAAATAAAAATACACCGTTTTCTTGGTAAATATCTTGCATGTTGTTTCAGAAGTTATTGTGGTATATGGAATTCATTGCGTAGTCTGTCAGAAAAGCAGAAACACCATGGAGGCAGGAGATGATAAAGAGATGTTAAATACACATTGGAGATAATATAGTGGGAGAAAGGAAGTAACTATGAGCAAACTTATTATGTAACACAAAAAAGTTGCACAGTATTTTTAAAGTCTGACTTTACATTATAATCAATTTGCTACTAGTTTACAAAATACATATAAAAATGAATAATGTTTCAAACAATTTTTGAATTATTAAATATACATTTATTTTTCTGATTTGTTTTCAAAATTAAAAAGAACTTCTAATAATTCATTGTCAGATTTTTTTTCATTTTCAATTAGGAAATCTACTGATTCCACACATTGCAGAAGTTCAAAGTCTTGTGATTCATCATAGAATTCAGAGTCTCTTTCTGTATCTGTGTTGCTTCTTGCAACAATTTCCAAGTTAGTTTTGTTCTCTCCTTCCATTTTTGTGCTGTAAAACGAATTTTTAAAAAATATATCAGTACATATAGGGCACTGTTGGGTTTAAGTACAGACAGGTAGTTTGTTTTTTTAAACAGTGATTTTATCTTTGGGCAGTGTATGGTATCAGACTGGAAGTAGAAATATAAAAAAATGTATGTGATAAAGCCTAAGTTAATTCTTAATTATACAAGACAAGCCTAACTCCATCCATAACTAAAACAGAGATGTCTATCTTATTCTATAACTATTACAGAGGGATAGTATATAACTATCAGAACATGTTTTCCTACTTAACTTAAAGTGCAGAACATACTTCAGTTTTTAAAATATCATCTTACCAATCAAAAAGAAGTTTAAGTTCTCAGTTGAAATGCACTTGATATGTACTTCAGGAAGTAGTAGTCAAAATGGCTGTGTTTCTCTCTCTTTCTTTATATATATTCAGGTACATAACCAATCAAATGTCATAAAATAATAGAAGATATTGAAAGTAGCATTTTGATTGGTTGTCAATTCTAACACTTCATAAGTGTTTTTGTTAGGTAATTTACCTCAGGATATTTAGTCAGGCTTACAGCATAATTTTCTCAATGGAATTCCATCAAATTTGGGTAAATGGTAGGGACTGCTAAGTAGTAGGCCCTATTCTATATTTGATGAAAGTGTCTGTAGTAGTTTTTCTGTCAATTACTTTCCCACCTTTTTTTTGTCGAGCGCTTACCGGTGCGCTCCCCGGTACGCGAACCGGCAGCATTACGGGAGTCCTCCATTTTCTGTATTGGTAGAATTGAGTCATAAGATGGAGGACAAAGAATGTACGGAATGGGTAGAAGGGGGCACGGTAGACACTTTGTGACCCTCTAGGTTTTCTGAGGGGGGATTAGGACGCTGATATATGCAAAAGTAAAAAAATGTAATTTTTAAAAATTTCGCGGGGAGAGTGCCCGGTACGCGCACCGGTAAGCTAACCGGGGAGCATACTTTGGTGAAGAAGAAAAAAACAAAAAAACGTTTTGAATGATTTGAGTTAGGGTAGCTCTGAAAAGAGCTATTGTGTTCTGTGGCTAATTTAGGTTCCAATGCACACTTTTAAATAAAGGACGAATATTCTATTCCCTTCATCGGAGAAGTGTACACCATCTCTTCTGTAGATGTGTTGAATTTTGGAACGCAAGTTATTGTTGTATATTAAACCCATTCCATAGTCTCTCATGTAAGCAGAAACAGATTTATTCACATGTTTCTGTGCTTTCTCAAATTGTGGAAAAAAAATAATTTGACCACTTACATTTTTGTCTTTGATATATATTGGAATATACCAAGGCAGTTTGGGGAAAAAGTGTCATTTAAAAGAAGAATACATTTTACAGCTTTTGATATTTGCTATTAAAAAACCATTGAAATTCACTGAAAAAACCATAGGTTATAGACCATATATAGTTAGGAATTAGCATTTACAAAACCTTGAAAATTCACTGAAAAAACCATAGGTTATAGACCATATATAGTTAGGGATTAGCATTTACGAAACCTTATTTTACTCACACAAAACCATTGAAATTCGCATATATAGTTAGTTGCACTAACTATATATCGCGCACCCGCAATCCACTGCTGATGATGTCACATATTACATCATTCATGACAAGGTCAGTGACCTCACTGATGACATCACTGATGATATCATCCAGTGACTGTATGTTTCTGTAAAGTTAAAATATGTCTTACATATTGAAGAATGAGTGGATGTATAAGTGTCTGGATGAAGGATTTAGTAGGTGCATGAATGACTGTATGAGAGAGTGATTAAATGTGTCTCACTGAGTGCATGGGTTAGTGACTAAACTGTCTTAATTTGTGCATCATTATATCTGTTGTTCTGTAAACTGCTGCATGTGTTGATCAGTAGCTATATGAGTAACTATATGGGTTATTGATTGGTTGCCCAAGTATTTGTATGGGAGACTGAGTATGTGTGTGAGTGGCTGGGAGGTGTATGACTCTGTGTATAGATGTGTGAGCAGTTGATTCACTAAATGTATGGGTTCAAAAGTGCATGTGGAAACAGCTGCATGGGCAGTTGACTGTGTGCATGAGTGTATTGGTGAATGAATGGATATCTCAGTGCTACATGTCAAAGTAAGTACATATGTAAAACACAGTACATGTGAGAGTTGACATATATAAATAACTGTGCATAAGAGCCAGTGAATGTGTGAGTGGCTGTATGGATCATTGTGAACTTGTATCAGGGATTGTATAAGAGAGTAAATATGTGTTAGAATATGTTTGAATTAGTAAGGTGTGTATAACTGTATAGTTCAGGAAATGGAGGAGTGATTGATTCTTTGCATGACTGACTAGGTGTGTGAGTAACTCCATAGATGAGTGACAATCTGTGAGTGTCTGTTTACACTGAGTGTATCTAAGGTTATATTAGAGTCTGAAGAGGTTCATCGTATTATCACATGACTGATGTCATCAGTAATGTTGTCAGTGTTGTCATTTGAGTTGTCAACAGTGATGTCACTGACCATGTCATGAATGATGTAATATGTGACATCATCAGCAGTGGATTGCGGGTGCGCAATATATAGTTAGTGCAACTAACTATATATGCGAATTTCAATGGTTTTGTGTGAGTAAAATAAGGTTTTGTAAATGCTAATCCCTAACTATATATGGTCTATAACCTATGTTTTTTTTAGTGAATATATATATATATATATATATATATATATATATAGATAGATATAGAAATAGATATATATACACATGCTGATGGCCACACATGAAAGTTTGGTGATATACAAATAGTACACTTGGACCCAATGCGTTTTAGCTCCATACACCAAGCCTTGTTCATCCGTGAGCTCTATCATAACATCATGGCCTATGCCGCCCCAGTGAGCCAAGTAGCGGTGTCCAACCTATCATAGCATAAGGTTCTATACCGACCCAGTGGACCAATTAATGGTGGATCATTCTGAGTGCAGCTATGCTAAAATAATGGCCTCCTAACATAAAGTTATCCTGTCCATCCAGACAACCCAAATATAGAGTGGCACATCTATACAAGAAGTTTAAACATAAATTATAAACAGTACATATTCCTACTCATACTGAACACCATATAATAAATATTAATCTTGACCATGACCCTATGATAGATTGAATGTCGCTACTTGGCCCACTGGGGCGGCATAGAACTTGACGTTATGATAGATTTGACGCCATGGGTATAAATTTACTATCAATAATCATGCACGCATAGCAGGAAAAGCTAGACATAGAGCTCATACCAGTGTATCAAGTGCAAGGATAATTACTGCAGAATAATGTGAAAATGCTAATCAAAAAAATGTTATGAACATATTTATTACTATTACAAAGTATTTATTTTTTACAGCGTTATTTGAATGTTTACTTCCATGATTCGATTATCTGCTGTATTTGCCATTTTTACATTTGAATGACTTAGATATGTGCTGACCCCAGCAGAAACAATTTAAGACAATAATTTGTTTCAAAATGGTGCTTATGTTTACAATGTGCAGTGCTGACTCAGCCATCCTGTTTTCAATGCCAGCTACAGCTCTATGATTGTCATTTTAAATCTGGCAGGGGTGGCAGCTACCCCACCTGTGAACAAGGCGACTTGATTACAAATACGCGTCGGGTGTTGCTGTGCCCATTCCTGTCACTTTTCATTGTGATTAACAGTAAATCTTTGCAGGCAAGCAGTTGGGAGTGTGCATATTTCCTTGCTGGAGGAATTGTACTGTATATATGTATATATACATATGGGGTGGTGGGAGGAGCAAGTACTCATGGCCCAACACATTGAAACATACCTCAAACGTGTGGTTCTTTACAAAAGATACATAGATGATATATTTATGGTATAGAAGGGAACAGAAGAAAGTGTGTGTGCCTTTGTGAAAATCATTAATGAGAACAGTTTGAATCTCAGGTTTGCAAGCACCATTGATTCTACCAAAGTCACATTCTTAGACTTAGAGGTTTTCTTGAATGAAGACAAAATTGAGACCAGAAAATACAGAAAAGAGGCAGCTGGTAATACCATACTACACGCGTCCAGTTTCCATCCGGCCAAACTAAAGGAGAGTATACCCTATGTGGAATGTCTCCGCATGAAAAGAAACTGTAGTTTAGAAAGTGACCTCAGTGACAACACTGATAGTCTCTTTTCCAGATTGAGAGAAAGAGGGTATAAAAACACACATTAGACCTAGCAAAGAGTAAAAGCAAAACATTTGCTAGAAAACATTTGCTTAAAGAAAAACCTCCTATAGTGCCCAGCCAGGGTGATAGCAAACCCTTCACTCCCAGAATGATAACAGGCTATAATAAACACCATAAGGACCTACGTAGAATCATGTACAGACACTGGCCAATCATAAAAATGGACCCAACCATTGGACAGAATTGTGCAAAACTACCTCAGTTAACCTTCCGGAGAGCAATATCAATGCGACAGGAATTGGTTAATTATGCGCCCACTATCAGCAAAAATGTGAACAAAAACCTACCTTGGTAACAACCCCTTAAAGGTTTTTATAAGTGTTCAAAATGTAAAGCGTGTTCACATGGAATCAACACCAAAACAGTCGAATTTCCTTTTAGGAAAATCCCCTACACCATCAAAGGTCACTTTACCTGTAAAACTGAACATGCAGTTTATGTTCTAAGTTGTACCTGCAAAAAATTATATGTAGGGAGTATGATCCATCCGGTCCATGTAAGAATATTGCAGCACTTGCGTGCAATCAGCAATGATGACCCCACTTACCCCTTTGCAAGACACATAAACGCAGACCACAAGGGGAACACAGAAAAGTTAACATATTTTGTAATTGACCATGTGGCGCAAAATCCAAGAGGTGGGAACAGACTGCAAGCACTCAGACGATTAGAGTCCAAGTATATCATTCAGCGTAACTCTAAGATTCCGAATGGCCACAATGCTGATGAAGCACTTAGTGTCCATCTGTAATTACAACTAACATCTTCACTGTGTCCTAGCGAACTCCTCACGCTCGTTAAACTGTAGATAAACTGTACCCGACAGCTGTTTAACATCTAGCTTCACCATCTTTTGTATTTTAACCCTCACATTTTCACTTCTTTACTCTTTAAGCACTCCAATCACAAAAACGACAATAGGACTTTATTTATGTCACTGAGGATGCCTCCTTGCTTTTTTAATTTGCTGCGATGGCTCAATTCATGGTCCAAATGAATGATTTAACGCCACTGCTCTACTTTATACTGATTGTGGGTTTAAGCAGACAGCCACACGCCGAGACGCTATTTTAGTCTAGTTCCACTGAAGGGTTAAGTAAGGATTTTGCAGTGAATAATGCTACCTTGCCCACTTGGGCAGCACTACCGTATACTGTATATAAATATATCTGCACTTTTCTATAATCGGCAATATACGATTGTGCCACTGTTGCGATAAATTTGCATATCATGTGCCTGTTTATCTTGCAACCCATGACATCCAGCACCGTGAATCTTCCACACTATGTGATTTATAGAAACTACGAGTCAGAATAATTTTGTTTTGTTTTACCACACAGAAGCGTTCTGTGTGTCTGTGATGCTGTGTCATTTAAACACATCACTCATGAGTAAGTCAATAGCCTCATGGGTCTGCTATCAACCTGATATTGACTAATGTACATTCATGGCACATTACACTTTTTACAAAGTTTTTACAAAGTCTGTACTAATCGTATTAAGTCATCACAAACAACTGCAAAGGGAACTCCGCTCACATAATGACAGTCATCAGATCTCCTTGCAACTTTCCCAGTAACCTACACGCTCAGCGTCCTCCTCTGTTTACACGAATGTGGCACGGCTAATTAAAGAACCAACATAAATCTTGGTAACAAAGTTACCCGCGCATCATTTACACTTGGAAATATCTACATCAGTAAAAGCCCATGGGGATCAGGAACCCAAAACGCGCCCGGAGTCTAAATACACGCAGATTAGCAAAACGCCACACAAACTTTCATACCTGTTCTCACGAACATGAGGCTCAATCATCAGCGTGGGTGGAAAATTATAAAGCAGACATGTGCTGACAGCTCTTATAGCGAGCGCAACCTTTCTTTCATGTCGACTGACACACAAACCGAAGTTTCTTTTCTGTTTTTGCGATATGTTTTCTTTTTCAGGACAATAATGAGAAATAATTATAAACTGTAAAAATACTTGTGTGATAATTATGATGTAGTCCTGACACCGCATAAAAGTTGTCCTAAACAATTTATTTAAAAAAGGAATAGATGTTTTACCTTTAATTTTGGAAACATGACTCTGCATAAAATGTAATTTTCTTTCATTTCCATTGAGGTGTCACATGACAGTTTTGTCGTTTCACAAAGAACCAATGGGTTATCAGTATACACTATATATGTTTTATGTGCACTTGGTGAAATCAGATGTAGTGAGCAAGGTGGACCTGTCCGCCGAAACGCGTCTGATCGTTTTTCTTGTTAATAAAGACCCTTGATTTGGAATCCCATGGAGTCGGTGCCTGTTTTTAGAAGGAGTGTGAACACGGGATTGAGTTCATTCATATATATATATATTCACTGAAAAAACCATAGGTTATAGACCATATATAGTTAGGGATTCGCATTTACAAAACCTTATTTTACTCGCACAAAACCATTGAAATTCGCATATATAGTTAGTTGCACTAACTGTATATTGCGCACCCGCAATCCACTGCTGATGATGTCACATATTACATCATTCATGACATGGTCAGTGACATCACTGATGACATCACTGATGACATCATCCAGTGACTGTATGTTTCTGTAAAGTTAAAATATGTCTTACATATTGAAGAATGAGTGGATGTATAAGTGTCTGGATGAAGGATTTAGTAGGTGCATGACTGACTGTATGAGAGAGTGATTAAATGTGTCTCACCGAGTGCATGGGTTAGTGACTAAACTGTCTTAATTTGTGCATCATTATATCTGTTGTTCTATGAACTGCTGCGTGTGTTGATCAGTAGCTATATGAGTAACTATATGGGTTACTGATTGGTTGCCCAAGTATTTGTATGGGAGAGTGAGTGTGTGTGTGGGGGTGGCTGGGGGGTGTGTGACTCTGTGCATACATGTGTGAAGTGAACAGTTGATTCACTAGATCTATGGGTTCAAAACTGCATGTGGAAACAGCTGTATGGGTGGTTGACTGTTTACGAGTTTATTGGTTTATTGGTGAGTGAATGGATATCTCAGTGCTACATGTCAAAGTAAGTACATATGTAAAACTCAGTACATGTGAGAGTTCACATATATAAATTACTGTGTATAAGAGCCAGTGAATGTGTGAGTGGCTGAATGGATCATTGAGAACTTGTATCAGTGATTGTATAAGAGAGTAAATATGTGTTAGAATATGTTTGAATAAGTAAGGTGTGTATAACTGTATAGTTGAGGAAATGGAGATGTGATTGATTCAGTGCATGACTGACTAGGTGTGTGAGTAGCTCCATGGATGAGTGACAGTCTGTGAGTGTCTGTTTACTTTGAGTGTATCTAAGGTTATATTAGAGTCTGAAGAGGTTGATCGTATTATCACATGATTGATGTCATCAGTGATGTTGTCAGTGATGTCATTTGAGTTGTCATCAGCGATGTCATCAGTGATGTCACTGACCATGTCATGAATGATGTAATATGTGACATCATCAGCAGTGGATTGCGGGTGCGCGATATATAGTTAGCGCATCTAACTATATACGCGAATTTCAATGGTTTTATGCGAGTAAAATAAGGTTTTGAAAATGCTAATCCCTAACTATATATGGGCTAAAACCTATGGTTTTTTCATTGAATTTCAATGGTTTTTTAATAACAAATATCAAAAGCTGTCAAATGTCAAGTACGTGATAGGTAAAAACATTTTCGTGTTTATGCACGCTGATGTGCTTTAAACGCTGCCCCCCCCTCTTTTCTCTTAGAAGTACTCTCTCTTTGCAGATAGTGAAGGGTAGTTAACGCAGGCCTTTGCCCCCGTTGTAATCCGTCGTGCCTGCTTGTCTCTCCATTTGATTGATTGTTATCCAAGCATTTACTATTTTAGAATTTATTCTCTTTGGTTCATTCTCTATTTACTAACAAGCACAAAGCCGCAATACTCTGTTTAGTCTTTGCAGATAGTGAAAAATCGTGTTTAAAAAAAAATAAAATCGAGCAAAATCAGTAGGCCACTAATGGGATCTCTTTTTGACCTCGTTAAAATAGAAACATTAGGAACAACCCTTCATGAGAAATACGAAACTAGTGAGATGAACTGAGCTCCACACCATGATGGCTGCAAGACAGCTCGGCTCCGCCACCCACCCCGCCCAAAATAACGATAAACTCTATGCAAATATTATAAATATATACAACACACCAGCAAAGTAACAGGGTAAAACATTTTATTAAATAACTATTTACATAACTATTTTATACTTTTTGTTGCCTGATCCGGCTAGCTCAATCGATCGAGCATGAAACTCATGCATTCTGATAGCAAGCGTTGCTGCTGATGCTATGCAAACAAAAACTGGTTTTCAGTTTGTACATTCTTCAAGATTTTTCATCCAAGGCTGGTTGAGAGTTTGTAGAACGATGGCTTCAGATTTTCAACATACGGTGTGGTGGCGCGGACTGGGAGGGTGCGCTTGACTTCTGCCCCCTCCCCAAGTCGTGTTGCCCTGGCGTGGCCTAAGATCGCCCCCGACATAGGCGGCCGGCTCCCTGGGTCCGGCGAAACTTTTTGCCCTTGATGACTCTTCCATTCTGGACCTTATCCCACAATCCGTTTGACCTGAAGACACGCTGTAGTGGGGCGCCCCTTTACCATTTCAGTTGCCATTCCGCCCGCTTTTGCTACACTGTGCCTCTTCCGCCATTCAGCTGTTTACTGCCCGCTCTTGCGACTACAGCGTCTCGCTCACCATGTAGTTGAGTTGCTCCCGCTCTTGCGATGCAACTATAGGCGGCTGCCACAGGACTCTCAAAATGGCGGCCGCCTCTTCAGATTTGGGCGTGGTCCACTAAAATGGCCATGGGACACCTTGGAACTCGGACGCTTGTCTGCTAAGGCTTGGGCCCCATTCTCGAAAGAGTCCACTGAGCCTTGAAGATTCTACAAAAGTCTTGGGGGCCCCCGACTCCCGCAGGCTTCTGGTGGGGAGCGGCTGCCATGATTGCTCGTGGAATGGCCACGACTGAGATACGAGATGGTGGTGCTCTCATACTAACGCCAGCTTCAGTCTGAAACATCCAGAAACACTGTAGACTACCAATTCGATCAGTTCCGGTAGCGCCCCAACGTGACCCGGTAGGGAAGAACTTGCCCTCCCCTCTTTGACTGATGGTTCTTGTTGCCTGTCCCTTCTGTTGTCATTTAACAGAACTTTTTAGACTGCTGAAAGGGGTTGTGTTCCGACCGCTGGTTGGTGGAGACATTTTGACTATATTCTGGACCTACGTTGTGGCGTAATGCGTTATATGACACGCCGCGTTAGCGCACCCGGAAGTACTCCAGTGCGCGAAGCGCAGCTTCCCGAAAGAGATCCGGGGAGCGGCGCGCAGCGCGTAACGTAAGCATAACAGGTCATGTGACTTGTTAATAAAACTTTTCATTGGTTCATTTTACTTTTGTTATACTAATGATGAAAGGCTTGGTCATATGACCTAAAAATTACGCTTTTTATTGCTTTCGAACATTATTTTTTCTTAAACATATATGTTATAATGTTCCAGGCTAATGTATTTTCCCGGAAAATTTACAACTGTCCTGCAAGTAAAATATATTCCTTTTTCTAGCAAAAGGGCGTTTCTTCATCCCATGACGGAGCCGTTGAGCAAAAGATGCTCGGCCTGCTGTCTTAGTTGCCGATACGCCCGAATATCAGATTCTTATCGATCACTTTATGTTGCAGGAGTAAAAAACACAACAGCCCTTGACCATTTATCTTTACTGCGTTCCTGCGTATTATACCTTTTATCCGTCATGTAATTGGACTGCTTTATTTCACTTGCCTTTTACTGATTCGAAAACAGTGACTAAAATTAAAAACTTTACCAATGTAAATACTACTACCATGTTTTGTTTTAAAAACCTTTATTGTGAAAATGTCAGTATACAAATACGGGCCTATAACCACGTGGGCCGGCCACGGAGCAAACTGGAATCGTATATGATGAGGAGACATTTACACTGTAGAGGAACGCAACGAGCGGGCCATTAGGTTGCAAGAACTAAGGTGTCTAACAGTTGCGGAATCGGTGGACGTACATTTTGTAATTAAAATACGACAGGGCCACTTACAATAAAATTATCTAGATATACATTTGCGGGCAAGTACCATGGGTGACGTTAATTCGAACTTTCAATAGTACAGTAATCAATAACACATCAGAACTTAATATCAATAGGGATGTCGAAATATTCAATCAATTCTCATTCCCCCCCGCCATGTGCTTCAAAACTGCATACGTATCTCGTGATATCAAGGTTGTGCAACCAGTACACAACAAGGAGGTACGAGTCCCATTTATACCGGCGCCATCTTGGGCGAGGCCGGGCAGGTCCAGGATATAGTCAGAATATCTCCACCAACCAGCGGTCGGACCAGAACCCCTTTTGGCAGTCAAAAAAGGTTCAGTTAAATGACAACAGAAGACATAGGCAACAAGACCAACAGTAAAAAGAGGGGAGGGCAAGATCTAAAGCCATTGTTCTACAAACTCTCAAGCAGACTTGGATGGAAAAATCCTGAAGAATGTACAAACTGAAAACCATTTTTTGTCTGTATAGCATCACCAGCAACGCTTGAGTCAGCTTTGTGTGAAGCCGCCATTTTGATTCAATCAATAGCGTCCCCCTGCACACATTCAGGGACCTGGTCGTGTCTAAAGGTTAAACGGATTGTGGGACAAGATGCAGAAAGGAAAAGGAAAAAAGTTCCGCCGGACCATGGACCTTTCGGCGCAGCATTGTAGGATGGCCACACCAGTGCGGCAACTTGCTAGACACCACCTCGGTGCCATCCAGATCTTGGCGCGTTGTGCTTCCTTCGGCCTACTGTAGCCGCAAGTGCGGACGCAACTCAGCTGGATAGCGAGTGAAACACCAAGGGGCGCCCCACTGCAGCCGAGGAGCCTCCATCTTGGGGGCGACGCACAGCATCACATTGCTTTCTCAAACAGCCCCCACTGACTGACGCGACCTCACAGGCCAACGGGGCGCCCCACGCCGAATTTTGGCGCAGCATTGTAGGATGGCCACACCAGTGCGGCAATTTGCTGGACACCACCTCGGTGCCATCCGGATCTTGGCGCGTTGTGCTGCCTTCGGCCTACTGTAGCAGCAAGTGCGGGCGCAACTCTTCTGGACGGCGAGTGAAAAGATAAGGGGCGCCGCACTGCACATCGGGTGCCTCCACCTGAGGAGGCGAGAGAGGCCAGTTTGCGCCACCCCCCCCCCCCGGCACCCCACGCCGACTTTCGGCGCAGCATTGTAGGATGGCCACACCAGTGAAACTTGCTGGACACCACCTCGGTGCCATCCGGATCTCGGCGCGTTGTGGTGCCTTCGGCCTATTCGCACATCGGTCCGCTACTGACGCCGCCTCACGTGCCAACGGATTTTCTACGCTTTTTATAGCAGCGCGTAACGTAAGCATAACAGGTCATGTGACTTCTTTATAAAACTTTTCATTGGTTCATTTTACTTTTGGTTTCCTAATGATGGAAGGCTTGATAATATGATCTAAAAATATCACTTTTCATTGGATTAAAACATTTTTTTTTCCCAAACGATGAAAGCCCCACCTTGTCTCTAGATGTTTCAGCCTAAAGCTGGCGTCAGCCTGAGAGCACCACCATCTCGTGGCTCCGTCGTGGTCATTCCGCGAGCAATCATGGCAGCCGCTCCCCACCGGAAGCCTGCAGGAGTCGGGAGCCCCCAAGACTTTTGTAAAATCTTCAAGGCTCAGGGGACGTCCGAGTTCCAAGGTGTCCCAGGGCCATGTTAATGGACCAGGCCCAAATCCGAAGAGCCGTCCGCCATTTTAAGAGTCCTGTGGCAGCCGCCTATCGCTGCACCGCAAGAGTGGGCGCAACTCAACTACATGGTGAGCGAGACGTTGTAGCCGCAAGAGCGGGCGATAAACAGCTGAATGGCGGATGAGGCACAGTGTAGCAAAAGCGGGCGGAATGGCAACTGAAACGGTAAAGAGGCGCCCCAGTACAGCCGACGAGCCTCCACCTGGGGAGACCCGTTCACGCCGCTCCCCCCCCCCCCCGGGGCGCCCCACGCCGTTTTTCGGAGCAGCATTGTAGGATGCCAAAACCAGTGCGACAACTTACTGGACATCACCTGGGTGCCATCTACATCTCAGCGCGTTCTGCTGCCTTGGGACTATTCGCACAACAGACCGCTACTGACGAGGCCTCCCCGCGCACCCCCAGGGACGCCCCGCGCCGTTTTTCGGAGCTGCATTGTAGGATACCAAAAACCAGTGCGGCACCCAGGTAACATCACCTGGGTGCCCTACAGAACTCAGCACGTTGTGCTGCCTTGGGACTATTCGCACAAAACACAGCTACTGACCATTGTTGCTTCTTTTTTCTAAAAAATGTTTAAATGTATTTACTGTTTTTGTTGCGTTCTATATATTTAAAAGTTATTAAAGTGTTATAATCCTACTTTGTTGGAGTACTATATATTTATAATGTGACACATAATTGTAAAAACTTTGATGTACAAAGAGGCATCCCTGGAATCTTCCGCTTCAGGCTCGGTCCCACACACCCTCACAGTGAGAATCCCCTCCCCAAGCACAATACAGGATGGTTATCAGATAGTAGGAACGCGTGTGGTGTGACAGATCTACTGTAACTCCTTTGAAGAGGGGAGCTGGGGCCATAAACTACATCTGCAGGGCTAGGTGATAACATGGGACCGGCCTGAACAATCGGACACAGAGGAAGAAGAGTGTCAGAGGGTGCGGTAGTGAATAGGGTGAAAGGGTGGTGTCGGGCGGGCACAGGGTGTGATTCTCAGGGAAGAGCAGCGCACATGGGAGGAGGTTTCTGGCCCATGCATGAGAGAGAGAGCGGGGGTGACCAGTGTGTGGGGGAGATGCTTGCGAGGGTGAGGAGCCATGCTGAGGATCGGCGGCGTGCAGAGAGTGGGTCTGGTCAAGGCATCTAAAATGGCTGCCGTGCTCAACAAAAGTGTGGCATTGCAAAAAAGGCAAGATGGCGCAGACAATGTTTATCAATAAGGATTAATTTATAACAATTATTTAAAACAAAATATTTACTCGCAGTGACAAAATGGCGGTCAATACTTCCTGATTTCCATCGAATCGAACGTTAACAGACGTCACGCAACAAAAAAAAAACGCTCATGCACAGCCGCTGGAAGACATGTATCAACATATATGAGCCTCCTCAGCCACCCTCAGAAAACAAAAGGGGTCAGGATACGTCTCCCGTACCCCCTTATACCTAGTAATTTAATGAAATCGAAACACAAAATGGCGAATTCACGTTTCGCTACCAGTTTGCGAACCGAGAAGCGCTTCTACCGCGAAAAATCAAATTTTAATTATTTGCCCCACGGGACCCTTTAATAACCCCAACATCATTCCTAGGGGGTCAAGAGAGGTCTACCTAGCCCCCTTTCATTAAATTCCCCCTTCATTTTTCTCCTCCTCTTGTCTCTCGATCCTACCGACAGACAAGATGGCGGCCGCACCGGACTGTTTAGAATGTTGACAGACACCGGAGAGCCAATCAGCTCCGCTACGCAAAGCTCCGTTACGCGAAAAGTACGCGATCTGGAGCGCTATCTGGGACGCTGTCACAGATATACCTGTTTTTTAAACGTTAATTTCTCAAAATCCACTGGAGCACATATATTGAGACCCAGCAAAGGCACATTGGACTAACAGTCCCTATAATTTTGCCAAGTTTCGTGCAAATCCATTCAGCCGTTAATTTGCGAACCGAGAAGCGCTTCTACCGTGAAAAATCAAATTTTTTAAATTTTCCCCACGGGACCCTTTAATAACCCCAACATCATTCCTAGGGGGTCAAGAGGGGTCTACCTTGCCCTCTTTCATTAAATTCCCCCTTCGTTTTTCACCTCTTCTTGTCTCTCGATCCTACCGAGAGACAAGATGGCGGCCGCTCCGGACTGTTTAGAATGTTGACAGACACCGGAGAGCCAATCAGCTTCGCTACGCAAAGCTCCGTGACGCGAAAAGTACGCGATCTGGAGCGCTATCTGGGACGCTGTCACAGATATATAAATTTTTTAAAACGTTAATTTCTCAAAATCCACTGGAGCACATATATTGAGACCCAGCAAAGGCACATCCGGCTAACAGTCCCTACAATTTTGCCAAGTTTCGTGCAAATCCATTCAGCCGTTCGAGCTAAAAGTGAGGCCAAACGCCCTATGGAAATTAACATGGGAAAAACGCGTTTTGGGACCCCCCTTTTTTTGCGGCCCCCCCCTTGACGAACCCCCCCCAAATTTTCAGGGGCTGCTCAGAAACAAAATGTGCCATTTTCCTGAAAATTTCAGCCGATTCCGTCCACAAACGCCAAAATTATTAGACATAGAATTTTCAAAAGTCCCATAGAGAAAAAATCCTAACTATATATACCTACTGGTGATAGCCAGTAGGTAATATATGTACATATATATATATATATATATATATATATATATATATATATATATATATATATATATATATAAAACCTACTGGCAGTCGCCAGTAGGTAGTTATAGTTAGGATTTTTTTCAATGTTAAATCTCAAAATTCTATTTGGAATAACTTTGGCGCCGGTTGACGAATCTGCCTGAAAATTTCCTCAAAATGGCCTCGTTGAGCTCCGGTCCTTCCCTGAAAGTTTGGGGGGGATGCGTCAAGCAGGGCCGAGATAAAAGGGGGTTCCTAAAACGCATTTTCCCCAAGTTAATTTCCATAGGGCGGTCAACCTCACTTTTAGCCCGAACGGCTGAATGGATTTACACCAAATTTGGCACAATTGTAGGGACTGGTAGCCCGATGTGCCTTTGCTATGTCTCAAGATATGTGCTCCAGTGGATTTTGAGTAATTTAGGTTAAAAAAATATATATATCTATGACAGCGCACCGGGGAGCGCACAGGGTGCGCCACGCGACTTGCGCGCAGAAAGCGGATTGGTTCTTGGTTGTCTGTAAACATTTGAAACAGTCCGGAGCGGCCGCCATCTTGTGTCTCGGTAGGATGGAGACACAAGAGGTGGCCAAAACAAAGGGGGAATTGACCATAAGGGGGCAGAGTTGACCCTCCCTGACCCCCTAGGTTTGATGTGGGGGCTTTAAAAGGGCCCCACGGGGCAAAAAAAACCCATTTTTTTTTTCGATTTTTGCGTGGGGAGCGCCCGGTACGGGCACCGGGGAGCGCACCGGGAGGCGCACAACAGAGAAAAAAGAATGTCAGAGTTTAAACATTTTTGGCAATATTTTATAAATGGGAGGTAGTTCTGAAAATAACTTTTTTTTTTCTTTTTGTTGTTTTATATTTTTTTTATAATCTTTCTGAACAATTTTTTAAATTTTTTTGTGTTTTTGAACAATTTTATATATTTTTTGGGTTTTTTGAGGGAACAAACAAAAAACAGGGAATTAGAAATGGCTCAACAGGAGCAAAAAAAAAAAGAAAAGAATTACTGTTTTCTTTCCTTGCTGCATTTGTGGTTGTCTATAGCAGTATTTATTAAGGTGACGCTAAGTTCCCCATAGCATAAAGTTTTGCCACACAATATGCAAAGAAATTTGACCTTGCCAAATTTTGGTTGAATATTTGGCACCATTTGCTGGTCTTCTGGTCCTGAAAGTGAGGGTACTGAAGAGGAAGTGCTGGCCACAGAGGTGGGTTGTGCCGAAGTTCCCGGACTTCAGCCTGAGCCAAATTATTGGGATGCCACCTCTCCATGTGGCGGATCATGGTATAGTTACCAAAAGAATATTTCTTGGAGGGATTGCCCCTGGAGAGACAGGTGACTTTGGGGGCGTTTTTTTGGTCATCTGGAAAAGAAAAAAATTGCCAAATGAAGTACACTTTGACGTGCCTTTGTCTTGGTTCTTCTGGGAGGTAGACCCTTTGATGTTGATCCTCCTCCTCTTCTTCCTCCTCTTCTTCTTGTCCTCCAAGAAACTGTGGTGGTGGACCTTCTTTTCTGGGTGGTGGGGGTGGTGGAGGGGGTGCACCAGCTGCAGCAACAAGTGATGCCATTATTTCCTCCAAAATAGCTCTTGCTCTCTCAATGAAGAAAGTAAGAATGAGGAAAAAAGGAGGGGGCTTTCATTATTTGGAGAAAAAAAATGAAGAGAACCAATGAAAAGTGTTATTTTCAAGTCACATGACCCGATGCGCTTACGTTACGCGCTCCGGCGTACTTACGTTACGCGCTCCGGGCCGCACCGCGGAGCGCTTCCGGGTGCGTTTAAGCAGCGCGTCATAAGACGCATCACGCGGCTACGCGATACGTCACGCTTACGCGACACGACACGTCACGATGTTGTTTTCGATCACGACATTGGCGCTAACGGGACGCTTCCCGGTTCGCGCACCGGGGCGCTTCAAAATAGTACGCTTTCCGGGGAGCTCACCGGGGCGCGCACCGGAAGCGCTCCAAGACAAAAAAAAAATATATATATTTTTTTTTTTTAAAAATGAAAAATTGTAAGGACTGATAGCTATGTCTCAAGATATATGCTCCAGTTGTTTTTAAGAAAATTAAGTTTTAAAAAATATATATTGGCCTATATTTGGGCTTTATATATGTTAGAGCCCAAATGTAGCCCAAATGTAGCCCAATGTAGCCCAATGTAGCCCAAAGATGGCCACCAGAGACAAAAAAATACAAATGTAGCCCAAATATCAGCCAGATGTAGCGCAACTATAGCCCAATGATAGTATGTACCAGAGTGTTCTAAAGAACAACTAGAGCGGTAACAGTCTTACTTATAAAGTGAGACTTTTAGTTAGGAATTAGCATTAAAAAACACCTTTGAAATTCACTGAAAAAACCATAGATTTCACACCAGTTATAGTTACCTGGAAATTTTACTGGCATAAAACCATTGAAATTCCCATGTTATAGTTAGTTCGACTCACTATAACTTGCACGTGTAATGCACTGCTGATGACAGCACATATTACATCACTCATGACATGGTCAGTGACATCACTCATGACATCACTGCGTGCTGGGACTCGTAGTTGCTTCACATCCTGAATGGCTATATATATATATATATGGCACCAGACTGCTTGCAGCTGTTAGGCGTCGAGGGATCGACATTTCCTCAAGACCGCCAGTCACCACGGAACAATTTGGGGAGATTTAGGTATTTTACCTGCTTGGAGCTAAGTCCGCATTGACAGCCCCCGCCCCGTCTGTTGTTCCATGAGGCTGGTTGTTGCAGTGTAAGGGGACCAAGGAAGTCGGCCGTGGTTGTTCGTCTGGATGGAAAAACACACAGCCTACCTGCTCCAGCGCGGACCTACCGTTCTGCCTCACTCCTCCACACCACCCGCCCAGGCTGGACGGTACAGTGCCTTCTGGGAGCTGTAGTTTACTCATTGACACTGAACTACTGTTGGTGTGGCGACACCATTAGGGGGAGGAGCAGCGAGTGCTGGGAAGGATTTTTAACAGGTGGACTATTAGGTGTGCTCAGTGCTGGGCGCTGAAGAAGGCTGACTACGCCGAAATGCATTCGCCCGCTGCCACTGCCTAAAGATGAAATAAAGCGAGCTGGCTTCTCTGAAAACCCCTTCAGGCCTCTGAGTCCTTCTTTCTGCGAGAGGGACTGTTTCTACATATATATATATTTGATGCACGTTACTTTTTGCACTGGTGTGTAAATAAAGAACGCTGAAACCTATCTGTTGCTGTGCCGTGTCTTTGGTCTACCTAACGTAGGAAGAAGAAGCTGTGGCACAATATATATATATATATATATAAATATATATATATATATATTTTTTTTTAACAAATTGAGAAAGGGCGCATAAGCCCATTCAGGGCTCAATTCTGGGGACATAATTCTGCCAATATGTAACAACAACATAGCTGTAGTGAGATATAGCACTATTGCACAATAGGCAGAATTTTCAATGTTTGCCAATAAATAGAACATGCATGCACTTTAGACAAATATATTCATTGATCACCTAATGATTTTAAACTTGCACTGAGCACTTTATTTGATGTTTACACCATGAAATGTTTATTCTTGAGTTATTTTGCACATTACAAGATGGCTGCTATATACTGCAATTGAAAACAACATACCGTCATTGATGTCTATGACGAATGAGCTTTAAATGGCGTTTGGTATTGTTACATGGTGAACACTGACGAAGCCTCCGGGCGAAACGCGTCTGTTGTGGGGGTAGGGGCTCAAATTTAATAAACTTTTGTGAAGCCGAAGGTATGGCGTGCTGGTCTTCTGTCTAGCCTTACTGGAGTGGACTGTTCGTGGATTTGTAAGCGGCCCACCACCGCTGACCGAGCACCCGGGACGAAGAGGAGCGACGGTGGTGAGGACCCTGTGATGTAAATTTTGATGGCCGTCTGCCCCGGAGCGAGGAATATTCAATCGGAACATTGAGCGGAACGAAGTGCTCATTTGTAAAAGCGAAAAACGGAAAGAAAGTCGAACGTTGCGGAACCCTGGAAAAGCGGCGAAAGACTTGGACGCATCTGCCGGGACTACGGCAGACGGACCGAGACACCCGCCAGGATCTGGGTGAGTGAAGCGACGACGATAATCACGTTTTAGATTATACACGCTCCTGTCTCAACACCACATACCATTATGAACTTTTGAACATTCAAACAGCCCCGCAAGTGTGTAGAGTATTGCAACACCGCCCCCAAGCATATAACTGTGTGCATTGCATGTTAAAAAACGGCAAACCCAGCAACATTAACACAATGTCAAATACTAGAGATTGGATGCGTGAAAGAGAGTCGGCAGCTGAAGCTATGTTTAAAACAAATAAAGACAAACAAACAAAAGCTGGGAAAGAAACTACAACCCCAGCGCCAACGAACAATTTAAACATATTATTTCAGCAGCTTGAAAAATTAATGGAAAGAGAAGTAAGAAAGTGGTGGGAAGCCACGTCCCTACAACGTTATGTGGACGGCGATCAAGTTCCAAGGGGCCTCCGCATATACACAGTACCATCATACGAAAAACCCAATCCAGCCCTACTAAGAGAATGGGCAGAATATACAGCTGAAAGTGCTAAAGGGATGGTGAAAATGTTAATAAAGTATGCGTGGATAGACAGAGATGATTGTCTAAAGGAGATAGCAGACCTGGAACAAACGATTACAAACGAAAAAGACACCAAAAATAGCGAAGAACTCAGAGACACAATGATGAAGAGAGTCAAGGAGTATGAACTTGGCATTAGAAAAAGGAAACAAAACAAATTCTTAAGAGACAAACAGGACTATTTATCTGGGAGAATTTTGACGTTTGCTCGCAAGTTTGATGCGACCAGGAAACGGTTGGCACAAGGGGCTCCTGCAACAAACACCGCAGAAACTTCGGAATCTGAACTTTCGGACGAAGAACGTGCAGGGGCACATGGTGACAGTAATGCCACGAGCGAAGATCAAGAAGACAATGCTTTTTTCGACGAGTTCCAAGTAATAAAAGAAACCAGACAGAGGCCACAACAACGCAACCACCCTCCAAATCTAAGAGGAAAACGAGGAGGGGCAAGAGGGGGAAATGTGGCTACCGCCTCGCCAAGAGTAACCAGGAGTGCTTCCAGACGCACGAAACGGTAGAAGATAAAACCATCATCAATCTCTCATCAAGAAAATTAACAAAAGATGAGGAACAGATACTCAAAAAGGGTTTGAGCTTCTGCCCTACCAATGACTTTGACCTGGTAGATACCAAAATTGACCTCTTTAAATTTATTAGGAAACTCAAATTTCAAAAGATCTTCGCTCTACATCCCACAAATGTAACCAATGGGAATGAACCAACACAGAATTAAGGCGATGAGACTGTCACACTAACACAATTTGTGGAGACATTAAATGACGCTTCCCTAAATATAACATACGACCGAGATACTGAAGCACATACTTCATACAACGCAAGCAAACAGATAAGGGACCCAAGCAACATGAAAAAGAAATCGAGGAAACTTCCCAAAACACAATATGATGTGATTGATGTTTTTAATGATGCAATACTCATGGACTTAGAAAAACTGGCAAAAGAGAAACTAGATGTGAAAAAATCTAACATAACTAGAAAAGAATGGGAAGCGATCAAATCCTTGAGCAGTGATGAAACAATTGAAATCAAACCCTCCGATAAAGGTGGAAACATCGTAATCTTTTCTAAAGAAAAATACCAGGAGGAGGCCCTGAGACAACTAAGGGACAAAGACTGCTATGAAACAATCAGCAGACAGGAATATAATAAGAGCATCCTGGAATTCAACAAATTACTGGCATTTTGGAGGGAAAAAGGGATGCTGAGTATTGATGAACTGCAGTATTTACAATGCGACTCACAGATCCTTCCAACATTTTATCAGTTGCCAAAAGTCCACAAAGACCCCACTAGACCACCTGGGAGGCCAATAGTTTCTGCTATTGGCAGTTTACTGGAGAATGCCTCCAGATTCATTGATGGATATATCGCACCTATTGTCAAAGAACTCCCCTCCTATGTGAGGGGTACACAGGACTTTCTTCGGTTGATAAATAACATTGCTTGGGAACCTGGTTTCCTACTAATAACTCTGGACGTTGTCAACCTCTATACCTGTATAGCACATGACAATGGCATTTCTGCAGCCAAATGGTTCCTTGATCAAAAACATGTCCAATATCGGGACCATAATGAAATGCTTGTACAATTAATAACTTTCTGTCTTAACAATAACATATTTTTGTTTGCAGGACAGTTGTACAGACAGGTGAGAGGAACTTCTATGGGCTCGTGCTTCTCTCCCAGCTATGCGAATCTTTTCGTAGGCTGGTGGGAGAAGCACGAGGCCTGGGGGGTAGCAAACGACCGCTGGACAGATAACATTCTTCTATGGACAAGATACATAGATGATCTGTTTGTGGTGTGGCGCGGTAGTAGATCCTCGGCTGAGGAATACATCGCCGAATTGAACAATAACAACTGGAACCTCAAATTCACCCATGAAATAAGTGACACCAGGGTATACTACCTCGACCTGGAAGTCTATGTAGATAATGGTAAAATACAGACCAGGCTGTATAGAAAACCGACGGCCGGTAATGCTGTCCTACATGCAGCAAGCCAACATCCGAAATGTCTTGTAGGCAGCATACCATATGGCGAATTCCTTCGCCTGAAAAGAAACTGCTAGGCTGAGGAGGAGTACGTTCGGGCCAAGGAAGATGCCATAAAAAGGTTCCAGAACAGAGGATATTCTCGGAACGCATTATTTAATGCGGAAGAGAAATCAAACAAAATCCAAAGGGACGACCTATTGATACCCAAACAGGTGTTGAAGAATGAGGATAACCCGAGAATGATCACCACATTCAATTCCAAGTCAAGTAGGATTATGCACATTTTTCAAAAAAATTGGCATATCCTGAAAACAGATCAGGTAATGAGTAAAATCCTTCCAGAGAAACCCATTTTAACATACAAAAGGAGTCAATCTCTGGGGGACCATCTTGTCCATAGTCATTTTGTACCACAAAAGAAAAAACCTGTCCAAATCACAAAATCTATGGGATTCTTTCCATGCAGAGCATGCAAGGCATGTAAAAATAGTAAGATAACTAAAACTTACCCAGGGAAAACTGGTGAAAATGAACCCGAGAGATGTATCAAGAAACTACTCAATTGCAATTCTGAGTACACTATCTATTGTCTTACCTGTCCCTGTAAAAAACGCTATATAGGCAGTACGATCAAGCCCGCAAAAATGCGAATATTAGAACACCTTCGCGCAATTACTAACAGGGACAAGGCCTACCCCGTAGCGAGACACTTCGCTGAGTTCCACAAAAGCGACAGGGATCTGTTAAGCTTTTATTGTATGGACCAAGTGGAACGCAACGAAAGGGGTGGTGATAGAGAAAAAAGACTCCGGACTTTAGAGTCAAAATACATAATCGGGCTTAAGACCACAGTCCCCTGGGGTCTGAATAACAATGAGGAGATGTGGATACATCTGGAATAAGAACTATAGCATTGTATAACATCTTACAATTCCCACACTCCTCAGGAACGGCCTTGCATCCCTACATTTTTTGTACTCTCTATGACATCTCTGCATCTGCTAACATGAACAACTCTCTCCTGTCCCCTCCCCTTTTGAACTTTAGCCCATCCAGGGCAGTATGGTTTGAACAAATTGAGAAAGGGCGCATAAGCCCATTCAGGGCTCAATTCTGGGGACATAATTCTGCCAATATGTAACAACAACATAGCTGTAGTGAGATATAGCACTATTGCACAATAGGCAGAATTTTCAATGTTTGCCAATAAATAGAACATGCATGCACTTTAGACAAATATATTCATTGATCACCTAATGTTTTTAAACTTGCACTGAGCACTTTATTTGATGTTTACGCCATGAAATGTTTATTCTTGCGTTATTTTGCACATTACAAGATGGCTGCTATATACTGCAATTGAAAACAACATACCGTCATTGATGTCTATGACGAATGAGCTTTAAATGGCGTTTGGTATTGTTACACGGTGAACACTGACGAAGCCTCCGGGCGAAACGCGTCTGTTGTGGGGGTAGGGGCTCAAATTTAATAAACTTCTGTGAAGCCGAAGGTATGGCGTGCTGGTCTTCTGTCTAGCCTTACTGGAGTGGACTGTTCGTGGATATATATATATATATATATATATATATATATATAGAAAGAGAGAGAGAGAGAGAGAGATATGGATTGACATAGAGATATAGAGATAGATAGACAGACAGACAGACAGACAGACATATAGATAGATAGATACATCTCCATAAACAAATCTGTTTATTTTCCATATGTGCTGTCAATGTTTTCACCTGACTGTTGATTTTGATGAAAATGCCTTGGCGTACCAGTGAATGGTCATATAAAGTTCTTAAATTAACTTAAGGTTTGGCTGGGGATGATTTAAGCCTGTTTTACCAGTTGTAGTACTGGAGTTAATCTTGGTGAAACTTTGGAGAATAGCAATTATCTTTCTCTTTTGTGGATGTGTTTGAGTATCTATATTTGCCTCCCTAAACACCTCCTTAACTTCACACTTTTATTAGTAAATATTCCCCATTTTCTACCACTTTTGCCTGCCCCTCCCACATGCACACGAAAAACAACAGCCTTTTGTTTTTTTGGTTACCAGCATTCTTGGTAGAAAACTACACACATAGGAGGAGATAGGGCAGATAGGAGATAGGTGGAGATCTCTAGCTGGATGTTAGTGAATAGCACTGGTAAGTATGTAAGTAGTACTAGTAAGATATTTATTCAAGTACTCTTAAAAACTTTTGAGAATAGGTCCCAATGTCAAGACCAGAAGTGGAGATCACTCTTCTCATTTTGTAGAGCGGATTAATTTTAATCTTCTTGGTGCAGGGTCACCACTCTTGCCATGGGTCCTTATCAAGTAAAGAGGAATCAACAGTGGAGCATAGTACAAACTCATTTATTATTCATTCATGAATGGGTCTCCATCCAACTAGCACCATGGAGTTACTCAAGGAGGGAGCACGCTTGAACAATGGTTACATGGGTTTTTATAGGGAAGATCACAAACAAGGAACGCCCAGAGATAAATAGAACTTTGGAAAGAACACACAAGGTGAGGTAAGGCAAGAATCGACAGCCTCGGTGTCTTTTGCAATTGCTACGTTTAAAGGCTGAACAACAAGATGTGCTATTCTGAGTAGACTTTACTTAAGGATTAACTATCACCTGAAAACCTTCGAGCAAGGTGACTGCATGTTTACACACCCTACACTGTCCCAACCTGCAATTCTTTACTCATTTCTTTTTTGTCAAATCTTTTTTTTCGGCATTTAGATATTTCAACAATACATGGGGTACGTCAGCATTGTCCAGGTAGGCCTTCAGCTCTGCCTAGTTGCTACTACCCTGTTAGTGCGGCATGTCAAGGAGGCGCTACAGTGGTTACACAGCAATAGTATACAGCTGAATCTTAGGCGCCCAGACATGTCCGCGGTGTATAAGAATCAATGCGTCCCACTTCTGTGTGCAGAGACAACTCAATTGCAGTCAAAACATGTGCAAGTAAACAAAAAACATCAGGTGCAGCACTGTCACCAGGATATAGTATAAATGGTCCCCCCCATTCCTACCCCCGAGGCCCACCTCCCCCCTCCCGCTTTGGGCTGCCCCCTGTTTTGCACTTCCCCTGCCTCCCCTCACCCCCTTAACATGTGTGCATTTCCGTTCCTATTGCACCCTCGTCGCAACTGCATGCTGCGCCCCAGCAAGTGTGTCAGTGGTGCCGATCGCTGCGCACCCCCCCTTCTGCCCACCATACCAGCCTGGTCCCCCTCCGTCCTTTCAACTGCAGTGGCCCCCGCTCCTTGTAGAGCGTTAACCATGCGCTCTCACTTCTCCACCATGGGTTCCCTGCGGAGTCCCACTAGTTTCCTCTCTCCGAATGGCAGTCCATTCTGCTCTGGCCCACGACTGGAGGGACAAGACCCATGCCCGCACGCTGGGCGAGTCATTCACCTTCCATTTCCTTGTAGGGAGTCGCACCACCGTCACCATCCCCAAATCCAGGAAGCGGGACGATGCCCTATCTGTAGGCGACCGCTTGAAATGGTGCAAGAGGAATTCGGGCCAGTTACAAGGGACTGTGCGGCCAGTGCATTGTGTAATCAGGGCACTGATGTCTCTCCAGTAGGTGCCGGGCCCTGGACAGTGCCACAGAAGATGAAGAAGATCCGCATTCAGCTCGCCGCATCGGGGGCAAGACGCATCCGCTCTGTGAAAGTATTTATTTATCAGGGCGGGGGTGAGATAGGCCCTAAGTACTATGTAGACTTGGATTTGGCGGAAACGCATATTCCTGGGGATGCGCACCGGGCTTTTCCGTATTTTCTCCCATTCCTTATCTGCCGGCAGGCGTCCCAGGTCGCGTTCCCCTTTTCCCTTGAGCGGAGTCAGATCTAGTTCCGTGTGTATCCATAGGGATGCAACAAACCATTTAATCAGATGCCTGCCCCTGCCCATGACATGCAAATATTGCACTGTTAAGTGCTGATGTCGCCCCATCCAGCCGTCATGAGGGATCGATGCATTAGGAACCCCCCAGGGGGAAGCCCCATTTCTGCGACTAACGACTCAAAGGGAAGAAGAGCTCCATCTTGATATAAGTCGCCCAGCGTCTGGACATCCGCCTCCTGCCACTGCTCCCCCCGGCGAGCCCTCCAGCGGCACCGCAGGTGCATAGGGAAGCACCTTCTTCGTGAGACACAGCGCTCTGCAGTAACATTTGTACGCCACCGCTAATAGTAATGGAGTGGGACGTTCCGGTGCCGCTAATGGGTGGAATAACGCGGTAATCCGCTCTAGGGTGCAGGGTGGCTCAGTCGTGGCAGTGTCTTCTCTCCCCCTGTCCGCCAGCCAGCGGGCAATCCATTGGAGCTGCGCTGCCAGATAATAGTGCTCGAAGCAGGGCGCGGCCAATCCGCTTTTGTCTGCGGGCAAAAACATTTTCCCGAGAGCCAGTCGTTGTCTGGATGCACCCCAGACAAAGTCGCGCAGGGGCCTGTTAAGTTTGGAGAAGAAGGACGCAGGCACGAACAGGGGGAGATTCTCAAAATAATAGAGAAGGAGAGGGAGCATCACCATTTTGGCCCGGGCCACTCTGCCAGTGGGTGTCAGGGGGAGCGTGGACCAGAAGCCAATCTGGGCCCTGAGTGCTGTCACCACCCTTCCCAAGTTCCCATCCAGCAGGTCCGCAGGCCGGGGGTAGATCTGGATCTGGATGGTACTTGAACACGTCCGCCCACCATTGGACTCGCGTGCCATGAAGACTATACTCCGGGTCCGCCACCTCACTGTTAAAGGCGTAGAGGCAGGACTTGCCTGCATTAACACAGAGCCCCGAGAGGTCGGCAAAGCGGCTCAGCAACGGGGCCAGCTGCTCCGGCATGTGGCCCACATCCCTGACAAAGACCAACAGGTCATCGGCGTACAAAGACACCTGGTGAGTGCCGTCGCCCAAAGGGATACCGTCTGCCAGGAGTTGTCTCATGGCCGCGGCTAGGGGCTCCATGGGCAGTGCAAAGAGCAGCGGTGACAACAGGCATCCCTGCCGAGTGCCCCTGCCCACCATATTTTGGTCGACCGTGTCAGAGAGGCTGGCATCCAGGGCACTGCTCTGGACTGGGTGCGCTCTTTCCTGACCCATCGCCATCAAGCTGTCAGGCTGTCCCAGTTTTCTGCCTCTCAAGTCGAGCTGACCTGTGGTGTCCCGCAAGGCTCCTCCTTATCCCCTCTCTTTTTAATTTATACCTGGCCCCGCTAATCCGTTCCCTCCGTCGATTCAATGTCTCTGCGTTCAACTACGCGGACGACATTCAACTGGTTTTCACTATCGACTCCAGTGACGAATCTATCTCCACTTTCCAAAACACCCTCTGTTTCATCAGTGATTGGATGGGCACAAACCATCTGAAACTTAACCCCGACAAGACTGAGCTGGTGCTTGTCGGGGGGCCCTCCAATCCCTGGCACTCTTCCTTTTGGCCTGCCAGTCTTGGCAGCCCCCCCTGTCCCGTCAACTCAGCAAAAAGTCTGGGAGTTGTCATAAGTAACGACCTATCTATGACACCCCAGATCAGCGCTGTAGTTTCCTCCAGCCATTTCCAGCTCAGGAAAATACGCGAAATCTCCCGCCTACTTACCACCGATGCCCTTACTTTGGCCCTGCTTGCGCTAGTCATGTCTAGGCTTGACTACGCAAATGCACTATACGTAGGCATTCCTGCATACCAACTCAGGAGACTCCAGCTGATCCAAAATCAAGCTGCCCGCTTGATTTACCATCAACCCAGAGATCAGCACATTCAACTTCTCCTAAAAAGTCTCCACTGGCTTCCGGTTTCTGCCCGCTGTAAATTTAAGCTTGGTTGCATCATTTTCAAATCCCTCACTGGTCATGGCCCCTCCTTCATTTCTTCCTTGCTTCATCCTTATGTTCCCTCCCGCACCCTTCGGTCATCTCAATTGGCTTTACTTTCTGTCCCCAGATTCAAGCGGAAGAAACACGGTGGCCTTAGGTTTTCTTTCTTAGCCCCGTCTTTTTGGAACTCCTTACCTCTTTCTCTTAGGTTGTCCTCCCCCTACTCCACATTCAGATCTTCCCTCAAAACGCACCTTTTTACTGTAGCTTACTACTAGCTGTCATCCTCTGTTATGTTGTTTTCTGTCTCTCCTCCCTGCTCCCTCTGTACAGCGCCAAGAAACCTAATGGTGTTAGCGCGCTCAATATACATTAATTTAACATAACATAACATAACAAAGACCAACAGGTCATCGGCGTACAAAGACACCTGATGAGTGCCGTCGCCCAAAGGGATACCGTCTGCCAGGAGTTGTCTCATGGCCGCGGCTAGGGGCTCCATGGGTAGTGCAAAGAGCAGCGGTGACAGCGGGCATCCCTGCCGAGTGCCCCTGCCCACCAGCACTTCCTCCGAGACATACGGCCCCAGTCTGACTCGAACCACAGGGTTCCTATACAGCAGTCCCACCATTTGCAGGAAACCGCCGTCCAGGCCGTTCGCCTGCAACACCGTCAGCAAATAGCTCCACTCAAGACAGTCGAAGGCCTTTTCTTAGTCTAGCACCAGGCACCCCGTCCTGGGCGAGACCGCCACCGCCTCGGTCGCAACTCGGAAGTACCTACGGATGTTCAGAGATGTGGACCTCACTGGCAGATACCCATTTTGGTCCGATGCACTTAATATGGGACCACCGGCGCCAGTCGCTCCGCAAGTATTTTGGCTAGTATCTTATAGTCGGTGTTGAGCATCGCCAGTGGGCGGTAGGAGCTCAGGGACATGAGGTCTCTGTCGGGCTTAGGCAGGGACACAAAGAACGCTTCTCGCATGGATGGTGGGAGGTAGCCCGCGTCCATCGAGGCTTGAAATACCAGAAGGAGCTGAGGCGCGAGGATGTCCCTATTTGCTTTGTAATACTCAGCCGGCAGGCTGTCAGGCCCGGGGGATTTCCCGGTCGCCAATGCCCCAATCGCATCTCCCACCTCCTCTAGCGTGAGCGGGGCACCTAACTCCGCCCTCTGGTCTTCTGTCACAGTAGGTAGCGCCATCGCCTCCACAAAGTCAGCCACCTCTCGTGCATGACCAGCTCCTCGAGCCCGATAGAGGTCCCGATAGTGATCAGTAAGCGCCCCGTGGATCTCGCACTGTGTGTACACCACCGTACCATCCCTTAAGCGAATGGCACCTATCGGGGTGGTGCGCTCCGTTGTCCGTACCAGCCAAGCCAACAAGTGGCCAGCCCTATCTGCCTTGGCGTGCGTTTTGGCGGTGTGCGCTGCATAGTTGTGGCATCGCAGCCTCTCAATTAGGACTTCATGCTCTCTGCGAAGTTCCCCAAGTTTTGTCGCATGCCTGTCCGCTCCTTCTCCCTCCCTTTCATAGTGCAGAAGCTCTGACTCTATGCGGGCCAGAGAAGCGGACACCTGTGCACGAATGTTCCAGGTGGCCCCTATACAATGTCCCCGGATAGTCACCTTGTGGGCGTCTCATTCCACCATATGGTCGCTCGCTGAACCCTCATTTTCCTCGAAGTAGGATAAAATGGCAGTGCCCAGCGAAGTCCTAAACTCGGCGTCTTCTAACGCAGCCAGCTGCAGCTGCCAGGTAGGCACCGGGGGCCTGTCCGCCACCCAGCCGATATGCAGCCATAGGGGGTTATGGTCTGAGTGCGACCTGCCGAGATATTATGACTTGGACAGAAGCGGGAGCAGGGACTGGGAGCCTATTATTCGATCCAATCGTACGTGGAGCTCATGCACCGCCGAATAATATGAATATGCTTTGTCTGCAGGGTGCTGCGTACGCCAAAGAGGTCATGTATGTCCCAGTGCACTAGCCAGACCCCGAATGCCTGCGCCGCCGATGCCGTTGCTGACGCTCGGAGGGGTGGGTAGGAGCGGTCCAACTGTGTATCCAATACCATATTATAGTCACCGCCCAGTAGCCAGGGGAAGGCCTGCATATCGTTGAAGGATGGGATTTAAGGATGCCAGGAAGGCAGGCTGCTCTGTGTTAGGGCATAAATGGAGCCCAGCAGCACCTCCTGCCCATTGAGCCTCCCCCTCGCCAATGGGTACCTCCCTTCTGGGTCTACTTGCGCGTCCGTGCACACGAAGGGAACTCCTGCCCTCACCCATATCAGATGGCCGTGTGCGTGCGCTGAATAGGTTGTGCCATGTATCTGTCCCCTCCAGTGCCTGCGGAGCCGCTCCAGCTCCACTTGGGACATGTGGGTCTCCTGAAGGAGCGCGATCCCCACCTGATGGCGCTGCATGTACGCAAAGACAGAGTATCGGTGCGACGGGGTGTGCATACCTCGAATGTTCCAAGTCATGATGTTGGTGCACGCCATATGGTCTGCTGTAGCGTAACCACCTGGGGGGCCAGGGAGCGCGTCGTGCGGGGCCAGGGGGAAGGCTCTCGGATGGGGGTCCCAAAGTGCCGCTCCTGAAACATGGGAACCAGTCCAGTATGAACAATGTAACTTTATGGGCGTATTCCCAACTGGGCATGCGTCCAAACTGAATAACGTGACTATCTTTCAATGTGTCGTGACCGCTATTGAGATGCGTGTGAGGAAACGCGCAGTCAGTTATGCCATCAGGTTGCTCCCACACCTAGGGGCCCATAGCTCTGCAGAGACGTGGTTGGTAAATCGCAGACAATGAAGTGGACCGGGCCGATGCATGCCATCTATGGGGACCACCCTGCGCTGCAGCTACTAGACTCGTGCCCCAGTGCAAGGCGCGATTGCGTACCTGTACTGCGCTCGCGGCTTCTATTGCTAGGTGTGTACAAGCTCGGAACCCCAATTGCAGCAGTTAGATAGGTCAGCATGTTACAGCGGACAAGTAAAGGATACAATGGATCTTGTAAATAACACAGGCAATGCAGCAGTCTATTTCAGGTCCGCCATCTATCACACTATGAAGTCCGCTGTCTGGGGTGTCACCACAGGCAGTGCAGCGTCCTCCGACAGTAAGGGGGACGGTGAGGACGATCCGCTAGCAGCAATCCCGCTCTGCTGTCTGTAATCCTGGCTGCCATGCACATTCACCACTCCCAGCGTCGCGACTGCCTCCAGTGCCTCTTGTCTCTCCTGCCGGATCTTCTCCGGGCTGGGCGCAGCCTGTCCCAGACCCGCTCCTCGCCGGTCCCCTCTCTTCCTCCTCCGCTTCCTGGAGCGCTGTTCTCGCCATCCGCCTCCCTCTGGGTCCGTCGGCCGCGTCCCCGTCCAGCGCCCAGTCTGCTCAAGCCAGTCCCAAACATCTGACGGGGCCTCAAAGAAGCGAGTGCCCTACTTAGTGACCACACGCAGACGGGAGGGGAACAAGAAAGAGTAGGACAGTTCCAGTTCCCGCAACTGTTTCTTCACTGCCTTATAGGAGCCGCGCCGTCTCTGCACTGTTGCTGTGTAGTCCGGGAAAAACAGCACGCGACTATTGCCCACCTGGAGGTCGCTCATCTTCCGAGTTTCCCTGAGTACCGTATCCCGGTCTCTGTAGTTGAGGAGCTTAAAGAGAAACAGGCGAGGTCGAGCTCCAGGCCTCTGAGCTTGCGCAGGCACACTGTGCGCCCTTTCCACCACGAAGTGCGGGGACAGCACCCCATCTGGTAGGAGCGCCCGCAGCCAGGTCTCGGTGTACCGCTCAGGGTCTCTCCTCTCTTCTCCTTCCGGCAGGCCTACTACTCGGACATTGTTGCGCTGAGAGCGTCCTTCCGCATCCTCCGCTCGATCCTCCAGCGCATGGACTCGATCCACCAGGTCTTGCAGGACGGAGGCATGACTGCGCACTACAGGCTGCAGCTCCTGGACTGTTTGGCCTTGCTCAGCAACGGACTCCGCCAGCTTACGATGGTCCACATGCAGCAGTGGGTATACAACGTTTAGCACGCATTTTTTACAACGCACTACCATTACAACGCAGGCATTACCACGCATACCATTACAACGCATTGCGCTGGGGGGAGCTCTATGATAGGGAATACGTTTAATTTTATATCCAACACCTTCCCTAGTGCCCACGGGGACTGGAGTTGGAATATAAAATTATACTTACCACTATCCAGCACCTCAAAGCGCTATGCGTTGTAACGGTATTCGTTGTAAATACCGCGTTGTAAAGGTATGCGTGGTAATAGTATGCGTGCTAACGTCATATATCCGCAGCAGCGTGAAGTCGGATGTAATTTTATCTATCCGCCCTTCTAAAGAGGTTTAGTTTGCTCTAGGGTCATCCCAATACGTTCCACCGCTGCCAGAACGGTGTCCATTTTGGCCACTAGTGTGTCTGTGGGTTCCATGACCCCCACCCCTGTCTCTGCGGGAGGTCCGTGCCAAACGCGTCCTGCTGCTTCATTTGTGCTCTGTCCCGAAGCTTGCCCATTACAAGCTGCTGCGCAGTGGGCATCAACGCGTGCAGTCGCCGGTCCAGGCGTGACGTCGGGGAGCGTGTGGCTCCCCACCTTTCAGGCAAACAGCCGATACTCTGTGACAGCTAGGAGGACCCCAGCCGAGTTAGGCCCCAGAGGTCTAGACGTTCGAGGACAGTTCACTGCGCAGTCCTGCTCCCAGGCTCCCGCCCGAGCCCTCTCCCGCCAGAGCCGGTGAGTGCAGCCAATGACACTCCCCCAAGAGCTCACTGACCTGGTTCAATATCTGTTTATGGCTGCGGGGAAGTCAGCCGTGCTCAGTCAGATAGGGCTACACGCTGAGTAGGTGGGAATTTAGCTGGGGCAGACCTCCGCTATCCAACCTCGCTGCCCGTACACTGAGGGATATCCTCAATTAGACTGGCTCCGGTTCTTCTGTGCGCGCCCACTCCACCAGAGGACGTGTGGATGAAGGCAGCGACTCCCCCAAAGTTGCACCCTGCTCCATCATCACGGGGGGTCCCCCCTTCTCCTGCCAGTTCTGTGCTGCGGCAGCGGCCTCAGCTATCAATGGTGCCTATCTCAGGCGGAGCAACTGATGTGGTCCAGGGAACAGGGCCTCGTTTCATGGGAGAAATCAAAATGGCGTCCGAGACAAAATGGCGCCTGAGGGGTCAGAGTCCGCAGTCTGCCACACCTTTCTCACCTCACAGTCCCAACCTCCATTACCTCGCCAAGCCCCTTGGCTCCAGCCGCAGCTTCTAGCACCTCAGCAGTCCTTAGGCACCCGGCGCGCTGTGTCTCGGGCCCCCAGCGACTCACCGACTGGCAGCAGGCACCGTTCACGCCTTCACTACCGCCGCTCACTCGGGCTGAGCCTCTCCCCTACTGTCCACCTCTTGGCCACCACTATGCGCCGCAAGCATCTGTTAATTCACTGCTGCTGTCCTCAGCTCCGCCGCCAGTCCTCGGGGCACTCAGAGCGGGCGCACTGCAACCCTGTTCCCTGCTGCCCTCTCTATGGCCGTCCGCTCTCAAAGCCCTCTGGCGGGTGAGGTCTCGCCTCCACCTCTCCCACAAGGCTCAGGTCTATCCTGCAGGCGCACAGCATGGGGCTCTCTCACCCCGGCGCAGTGACGACCTCAGGCGGCGCTCCTTCCCCCGCTCTTGGCTCCGCGGAACCGGCCTCCTCAGGGTCTCGCCTCGTGGTCCCCCTCTCAGCCACCCGGGGTACCTCCTGTCGCCCGGCCGCCCTCTCCAGGGGCGCTTCTGCTCACCGCCGGTCCGCGCAGCGGTCCACAGTGCTGATCAAGCCCGGCACACTCTCCTCCGCCTCAGTGCTGTAGCGGGGGTCTTCCTGCTCGTTCAGGCTCTGGCCGAGTTTCGCACCGTTTTGGCCCTCCGTTCCTCAGTAGCCCAGCAGCCGATTCCCCTCCGCGGCGGTCTCGGATTCCGACGCTGTGCACACCGGCAGACTCCTCAACCAGCGCCGCATCTGCTCCGCCCGGTGTAGGTGAGTTGGAACCACTCTCTCAGAAGAATTGCCGGAGAATTCAGGGCCTTATGGACGGAGCTCTAAAGAGTTGCATCCGCCATGTTGCCCGGCTGGTCACGCCCCCCTGCAATTCTTTACTCATGTTTATGCAGATGCAGTGTCAAAAAGAGAGCCAGGCTGAAAGTAGAGCAGGGGTGAAAATGGATGAAACACAGCTTAATCAAAAAATTAAAGAATCAGATTTTACATTTTAATAGCCCTTCCTTTTCAGCAAAGCGGAATCCTTTCTAAGAGGTGCACGTATTAATCGTGTACATTAATATTCATTAATTAATCAATTTTAGTGTGCATCATCATTTCTCTATTCAATTCATGAACATTAATTGGGGAAGGCTTGATACTGTTACAAGTAGCTATATAAGCTGTACATGTCACAGGGGCATGCTGAATGCAGCAACAGCAAGTGAGAAAGATGGCTCCTATAAACACTATTCCCTATATTGATTTTATATATTCAACCTGTATGTTTCTTAACCTTCCTTCCTCTTACTGTAGTATTTGTTGTTTGATTGTCAAGGTAACAAAGAGTATCCTAATGGTCGGCCAGAAACATAGTAATGTAATCTCAGTTCTCCCAAAACTCCCTCACTACACTATCAGAGAGCATTAAGTCCCCAGTGTCTTTTTCTTCAAAGCTTCATTGACAAGCTTATGTACTGGTCCGGATGTTGGCGGTCTTGACCACCGGCATGGGTTGCTACCTCTCCAGAGATAGTTTCTTCAATCAAAGTCTATAGTTCTTTCGGCCCTTGGCCACATTTTGTGTCAGGGCTGAACAATGTCAGGATGTTCAAAGAGAATCTGTTCATCTGGGTCAGGCATGATGGCAGCAATTTATTTTTCCAATGACACCACTTCACCATGTTTAATCAGATATTCTTCTTGTTATCCACTGATCATATGGCAAAAGTAGTGGCGCTTGCTTTCTCCACATCACTGGCATGGATTCAGTGTCTATGCCCTGTGCACTTAACAGCAGTCTGGGTGGTGAAGAGAACTTGCACTGGCCTCTGAAACTGTTGAGAAAAGACACTGTCTCTAGGCCTCAGCTTCTGACCGGACCTTTAAGACTGAGAGAGAGTCTGGCCTTCACCTGTGAATGGATCAAATGCAAATCTTTCGTCAACACAGTAATCAGCAAGAAAGGTAAATTCAATGTCAGATTGTCCTTAATTTTGGTAAACCCTATACATTTGCTGGCCTCCCCTTAACCATCTCAACTGGTTGCAAGACCTTCAAAGGGCAGATCTGGGGGTGCATACTGTTGAAACGGGGTACCTTTTCCTGTGCTATAAGTATGGCACATCATGCACCTCTTGACATAGAACGTAGCCACCCTGGGAATCATAATATTGAACCGTACATGATCTGACTTGGCCACTATTCCTTTAGCACTGATGTGGGCTGAACTGTGGGCCATGGTAAGAACAGCATTCACAAATTATTTGGAAGCATTCATCTTTGCTTTCCTGACAGATCTATCCAACATCCTGTTGTATCCTGACACCTATATCTTTTACACGGTTCCTTCTCTTCCTCCATAGCTTTTTCCCGTACTTCCCTAATGCAATTTAGAGTCTGATTAAGCATAGTCACTTCTGGTGTCCATCTAGCTGTCCCTACAATATGCATTTAACTATACTCTAAATAGGCTGATCGTTTAGCTGTTTCGTTGGCAAAAGTATTTCCCTGTACTACCTCATCTTATAATTTTCTTGTAGACAAAACATTTAACAATAGCAACTCTTTTTGGTAACATCAAGGTATCCAGTATCTTATATTCGTTCCCATACTGTATCTTATCACCATGCAAAGCCAAAAAGCCTCCTTTTGTTTTTAGAGTCGTCCAAATGAGTGGGCAACTCCAAATGCATATATATATTGATATTTACAGTCAAATCTTTACTTAATTTACAAGCTCTAGTCAAAGATGTCAGCTCCATAGATTGCTCTGACATTGGTTGTATTTTACATAATTCAACCACAGATTTCAATGGAGTAACTGTATAGGCCGCTGTACTGGAGCTATCAGGTAGTTTGTATCATGTACCATCCACGGACAGTTTCCGGGTAGGCCAGATATAGGGGTATCTGTCAAGTCTACCCGTCCCTTAGTCTCCTTCTCAGTAGTAAATATGCAATCCTGCTTCTCATCTTGTTGGGACTCAGAAAGGGGCAGTACAGTGGCTGGATTCAAAATATTATAGCATTTCAGAGTGATGTTAAGAGCACAAAGTGTCAATTCATACCCTGTGAATATCGCACTGGTAAGGTGCTGGGTCTGAATTATTAATATTATGTTTTAGATATCGACTAAAAGTGGTACCGTAACTGTCAAATTGTGACCTTAAATATACATTTCAGATTGCTTTATCGCAGTGGGGTCCAATGTGGAGGAGAAATATGCACATGACCTATTCCTTCCTACATGGGACCGTGCCAAGCTGCAACCATCATGTACACATTTGTAATAATCCGGTTTTACCTAAAGCAGGAGCCTTACATAAAGCATTTTGTCAATTACAAAAAAGACAGCTTCACACTGATTAGTCCAAGGAAGCAGCATGCATATGTGCTTTAATGTTAAAGCAAACAAAACAGGTGATGGACCGAATGTGGATCAATGTCACACATTCACCCCAGTCCAAAGATCTGGGCCCAAATCTATCGTTTTTTTGCACTCCACACCACCCTGGGTTAGACAATGGCGATATGCAAATCAGCTCTGACCCAGTGCCCCATGGGAACAGTCCAGTCCGAACTACAAAAGCCATGTCCTTCCCAGAACGGAATCAAGCATCCGAGGACCGGACCGGTTTCGAGGTAACACCTCTTATCAGCCCGGCTAGCTTGACTCCAGTGGTGTGGAGTGCCTGGGACCCACATCTGAGCATCCCCAGCGCACATATGGCGGTATTGCAAACAAAACAGGTGATGGACCGAATGTGGATCAATGTCACACATTCACCCCAGTCCAAAGATCTGGGCCCAAATCCATCGTTTTTTTTGCACTCCACACCACCCTGGGTTAGACAATGGCGATATGCAAATCAGCTCTGACCCTGTGCCCCATGGGAACAGTCCAGTCCGAACTACAAAAGCCATGTCCTTCCCAGAACGGAATCAAGCATCCGAGGACCGGATCGGTTTCGTGGTAACACCTCTCATCAGCCCGGCTAGCTTGACTCCAGTGGTGTGGAGTGCCTGGGACCCACGTCTGAGCATCCCCAGCGCACTTATGGCGGTATTGCAAACAAAACAGGTGATGGACCGAATGTGGATCAATGTCACACATTCACCCCAGTCCAAAGATCTGGGCCCAAATCCATCGTTTTTTTGCACTCCACACCACCCTGGGTTAGACAATGGCGATATGCAAATCAGCTCTGACCCTGTGCCCCAATGGAACAGTCCAGTCCGAACTACAAAAGCCATGTCCTTCCCAGAACGGAATCAAGCATCCGAGGACCGGACCGGTTTCGAGGTAACACCTCTCATCAGCCCGGCTAGCTTGACTCCAGCGGTGTGGAGTGCCTGGGACCCACGTCTGAGCATCCCCAGCGCACTTATGGCGGTATTGCAAACAAAACAGGTGATGGACCGAATGTGGATCAATGTCACACATTCACCCCAGTCCAAAGATCTGGGCCCAAATCCATCGTTTTTTTGCACTCCACACCACCTTGGGTTAGACAATGGCGATATGCAAATCAGCTCTGACCCTGTGCCCCATGGGAACAGTCCAGTCCGAACTACAAAAGCCATGCCCTTCCCAGAACGGAATCAAACATCCGAGGACCGGACCGGTTTCGAGGTAACACCTCTCATCAGCCCGGCTAGCTTGACTCCAGTGGTGTGGAGTGCCTGGGACCCACGTCTGAGCATCCCCAGCGCACTTATGGCGGTATTGCAAACAAAACAGGTGATGGACCGAATGTGGATCAATGTCACAAATTCACCCCAGTCCACAGATCTGGGCCCAAATCCATCGTTTTTTTGCACTCCACACCACCCTGGGTTAGACAATGGCGATATGCAAATCAGCTCTGACCCTGTGCCCCATGGGAACAGTCCAGTCCGAACTACAAAAGCCATGTCCTTCCCAGAACGGAATCAAGCATCCGAGGACCGGACCAGTTTCGAGGTAACACCTCTCATCAGCCCGGCTAGCTTGACTCCAGTGGTGTGGAGTGCCTGGGACCCACGTCTGAACATCCCCAGCGCACTTATGGCGGTATTGCAAACAAAACAGGTGATGGACCGAATGTGGATCAATGTCACACATTCACCCCAGTCCAAAGATCTGGGCCCAAATCCATCGTTTTTTTTGCACTCCACACCACCCTGGGTTAGAAGAATGGCGATATGCAAATCAGCTCTGACCCTGTGCCCCATGGGAACAGTCCAGTCCGAACTACAAAAGCCATGTCCTTCCCAGAACGGAATCAAGCATCCGAGGACCGGACCGGTTTCGAGGTAACACCTCTCATCAGCCCGGCTAGCTTGACTCCAGTGGTGTGGAGTGCCTGGGACCCATGTCTGAGCATCCCCAGCGCACTTATGGCGGTAATGCAAACAAAACAGGTGATGGACCGAATGTGGATCAATGTCACACATTCACCCCAGTCCAAAGATCTGGGCCCAAATCCATCGTTTCTTTGCACTCCACTCCACCCTGGGTTAGACAATGGCGATATGCAAATCAGCTCTGACCCTGTGCCCCATGGGAACAGTCCAGTCCGAACTACAAAAGCCATGTCCTTCCCAGAACGGAATCAAGCATCCGAGGACCGGACCGGTTTCGAGGTAACACCTCTCATCAGCCCGGCTAGCTTGACTCCAGTGGTGTGGAGTGCCTGGGACCCACGTCTGAGCATCCCCAGCGCACCTATGGCGGTATTGCAAACAAAACAGGTGATGGACCGAATGTGGATCAATGTCACACATTCACCCCAGTCCAAAGATCTGGGCCCAAATCCATCGTTTTTTTGCACTCCACACCACCCTGGGTTAGACAATGGCGATATGCAAATCAGCTCTGACCCTGTGCCCCATGGGAACAGTCCAGTCCGAACTACAAAAGCCATGTCCTTCCCAGAACGGAATCAAGCATCCGAGGACCGGACCGGTTTCGAGGTAACACCTCTCATCAGCCCGGCTAGCTTGACTCCAGTGGTGTGGAGTGCCTGGGACCCACGTCTGAGCATCCCCAGCGCACTTATGGCGGTATAGCAAACAAAACAGGTGATGGACCGAATGTGGATCAATGTCACACATTCACCCCAGTCCAAAGATCTGGGCCCATATCCATTGCTCTTTCTTTTGTAGCAACACTTCCCTAGGTGTCCACCATGCTCTTATCATTGTATGTTTCAATAGTTTATTGGGATAATTTCGATATTTTAATCTATCCACTAGTTGGTTTGCATGGAAGAAATATTCATCTTTGAACGTACAATTTCTTTTAATCCTTAAAAGCTGTCCGTAAGGGAGATTTTCCCATAAGCTCCGGGGGTGGTGGCTATTGTAATGTAAGGATTTCTTTTTTGTATAGTGTTTTCACCAAACTTCCGTCAGAGGCGTAGACTTCCACATCCAAAAATGTCATCCTTTTTGAAGCATGATTATTGCTAAACTTGATGTCTGCTGATTTATTGTTTAGCCATCCAAAAAAGAGAAGCAAAGTCTCCTCATTTCCAGTCCATATCAAAAAAATGTTGTCAATATAACGAACCCAATTGGAAATATATTGAAAAAATGGGTTTTTGTTATATACAAATTTTTCTTCAAATTTTGCCATGTAAATGATAGCCAACTCTGGGGCAAACGGACATCCCATGGCACAACCTTTTGTCTGAAAATTCTCATTAAAATCTGAAATAGTTTTTTCGTAAAGAGAAAGTCGAGAGTTCCATTATGAACTCAGTTGGTACTCTGTTGTGTTTTGGTCTTGTTTCAAGAAATTATTGTATAGCTTCTAATCCATCTTCCTGTGGGATCTGGGTATAAAGATAAAACTATGTCAAGTGTCAACAAGATTTGATGTTCCGGTTCAAATTTGACCTTTTCAATTTCATTAATAAAGTCTGTGGTATCCTGAATGTAAGATGGTATTTGATCCATAAACGGTTTGAGGAAAAAGTCCACGAACTTTGAAATGGGCTCTAAAATTGATTCACACCCTGAGACGATAGGTCTCCCGGGTGGATGGGTTGAGTTTTTATGAACTTTAGTTAGGATGTACAGTAGTGGAATTCTTGGGTGTTTCTTATTCAAAAAATCAAATTCCTTCTGACCTACGAATCCCATCTCATGACCATCTTTTAAAATTGACGTCAATTCTCTCTGAACATCTGATGTTGGATCTTTTTCAATCTTTCGATAACATTCTTTCACATCTAATTGTCGTTTCACTTCAGCGATGTTATCCTGAGTGCTCCAAACCACAATAGATCCACTTTTATCGGCTTGTTTTATAACAATTGATGTGTCATTTTTAAGAGTTGTATTGGCCTCTTTTTCTGCAATCGAAATGTTATGTTTGACAAAGTTTCTCTATTTTTCTTGGTTAGACAACGCAGATAAAACAGTTTTTTCAAATATACACACCTCCTTTAGTATTTTATTTGTTGGTGGACAAAATGTTGATTTGTTCCTCAGACCAGTCAATTCTGAAGTTGGAGATGTAGGATTCTCCAAGAAAAAGGACCTTAGTCGATGTTTTCTGCAAAATTCTAGAACTTCAGATTTCATTTTGACAAAATCTGTATGTTTAGATGGTACATAAGACAGTCCTCTTTTTAGTAAACTTTCTTCAGCCGAAGTGAGTTGTCTGGTCGAGATATAAAAACTTGGGGAAGTATTTACGTCTTGTAGTATTGGTGCCTCGTTCTCATCTCCCATGGTTGGTTGGGGTATCTGCTTCTGCCGCGTGGCCTCGTTTGGCCTCTTCCTAAAAAAGGTGTTCCTCTGTTAGTGAAAGATGTGCTTAGTAACTGCTGGTTATTACCACGTTTGTTAGGATTGAAAGTAATAAATCGACTTTCTTTAGTCTCAGATTCACATCCAGACGAGGAAGACGTGCCTGAAAAAGAGATAAACTTGTCTCTTGATCTCCCTTGATATTCAGAAAGAATCTTCTTGATTCATGTCTTGAATAAAAATCTACCTGCAGGTAGGATATGTAGTATCCAATGAAAAGTTCTTTTTATCTTTTTCAAATGTAATTTCTTTTTTGATTTATTGTATTGTACTTGAATTCCGCTATTTCCTTTTCGACTTTCAGAAATAAAGTTTTAGCATCTGTTATTGCTTGATTGTCCTTTATCTTTTGTTCTAATTTCGCAATCTCTGCTAGTTCTTGTTGGGAAATCAGCTGAGCTGTCTCTATCGTTAGAACCAATAGATCCCTGCTACATTTGGTTTCAATGTAGCTGTACCCTTTCTTGTATAACAGATCGTCCGTGAAGATTACTGGAATGTTTCGTATTTGGAGACCACCAGGGATAGTCCCTGCTTTCAGATGTTGCAATAAATAATGGCCATGAAGATTCGTTCTTATTTGTTTTTTCTTTAATCTTGTAAGTTTGTCTGATTCGTTTTGTGTTTTGCTGTATCACTCAATGCAACTGAGGAGAACAAGAGGGGTGCGTTTATAAGTTTCTGGATGTGGTCCTCACTATATGCGAAAGTGTCTTGTTTAGTCATAGTCAGTAAAAATAAGACAAAGATAGAAATTAAAATAATTAATAAAAAAATTCATTCATACACACTACACCAAAGAAAAACCAATCACCATCAAAACAACCTCAAAATGTGGACAAACTAGTTCCACTTGGAAAAATCTCTCTACACTCTTGACTCAAACCTGTTATTTTATAATGGCTTAAACACCTTGTGAGTCAAAACCTGCTCAATAACCAGCTAACAATAGAAGGTACGGCCTTTCAACAGCAAGGCTAGGCCCATTTAACAAAACACCACTAGAATTGCCAATACTGTTCACAATTTCCTTCCTTATTCTCTAATTGGGACACATCCCTGACTCAATGTGACACAAAGAATTACTTCATTATTCTTCTTTTATTTTTTCAAATTCTTCAATATCTTTTTTTCAATACTTAATATACTTTATAGATCTATTATGTACAACCCACACCCACCTTTATACATTAATACAAAACACAGATAAAAAAATAGCTTTTTAACATTACCTAATTACAACATAAAAAAAACATTCTTTGTACAAAAAAACACAAACATAACATATATTTACATAGAAAAAATCGCGTATTTTTGATTCGGTCTGTAAACCTCTTGAAATCAACAGTGCCTATTGTTTAAACAACCCTCTACTCGTGGAACCTCAATCTCAATGATAGAATAGTTTATTCAAACATTTATAGCGAGATAAGGGGAACTTTTTCTTTGTGCTGCACTTGTTGAGAAACAATACGTGGGTGACGTGCTTTGAACCTAGATAGATAAGGGGTTCTCATCAGGACCAATAGCTGAAAACACAAAATATAATATTGTGATGTTAATTCTCCAAAAATCGAGAAAAAACTCCATCTTGACACCTCCAAAGTTCACCTAGTTACCTTTTCTTGGTGAGATCTGCCGATCTCCTTTTTCCAAATAATTAATGTCTCGAAATTCCTTTCTGCACCACAATCATACAGGGGAAACACAAAGAGAATGAAAAGGGGGGCCCTTGGCCCCCCCGTTTGCATGGCGGTGCGGAGATCCCCTCTCCCCTTGCCTCCCGGTGGTGTGGGGGCGTGATCTCCTAGCATCCAATGATTACGCGTGAGGTGTGCGCCACACCACCGGATGGCCGGCGCCCAATACATGTTCCGGGAGGCGTGGTACAGTCTTCCGGGTCAAAGGGGTGGGCGTCGAGGGGTGAGGGGAGGGGGCGGCCCGCCCTCTCCCCGCGTCCCCGGGAATAAAGGATGGGGGAGCGCTCAGTTGCCACTTCTTGTCGCCTGACGCTCCCCCACACTGGTCGTGCCCCGTGCTCGGGACCTCCTAATTTTCTATTTTATCTTTCAGGTCAAGGATTGCTGCTAGGAGTGTGTGGTAGCGCGACAGTAGAAGCAGACAGACGAGCGTGGATCGTACAGGCCGAAGCGTTCACGTGGTATACCGGTGTACAGTGGATCTGTAGAGTACTGTACGTAGGACACGCAGGACATGTCCGCGGTGTATAGGAATCAATGCGTCCCACTTCTGTGTGCAGAGACAAGTTTTACATATGTAACTCAATTGCAGTCAAAACATGTGCAAGTAAACAAAAAACATCAGGTGCAGCACTGTCACCAGGATATAGTATAAATGGTCCCCCCCATTCCTACCCCCGAGGCCCACCTCCCCCCTCCCGCTTTGGGCTGCCCCCTGTTTTGCACTTCCCCTGCCTCCCCTCACCCCCTTAACATGTGTGCATTTCTGTTCCTATTGCACCCTCATCGCAACTGCATGCTGCGCCCCAGCAAGTGTGTCAGTGGTGCCGATCGCTGCGCACCCCCCCTTCTGCCCACCATACCAGCCTGGTCCCCCTCCGTCCTTTCAACTGCAGTGGCCCCCGCTCCTTGTAGAGCATTAACCATGCGCTCCCACTTCTCCACCATGGGTTCCCTGCGGAGTCCCACTAGTTTCCTCTCTCCGAATGGCAGTCCATTCTGCTCTGGCCCACGACTGGAGGGACAAGACCCATGCCCGCACGCTGGGCGAGTCATTCACCTTCCATTTCCTTGTAGGGAGTCGCACCGCCGTCACCATCCCCAAATCCAGGAAGCGGGACGATGCCCTATCTGTAGGCGACCGCTTGAAATGGTGCAAGAGGAATTCGGGCCAGTTACAAGGGACTGTGCGGCCAGTGCATTGTGTAATCAGGGCACTGATGTCTCTCCAGTAGGTGCCGGGCCCTGGACAGTGCCACAGAAGTTGAAGAAGATCCGCATTCAGCTCGCCGCATCAGGGGCAAGACGCATCCGCTCTGTGAAAGTATTTATTTATCAGGGCGGGGGTGAGATAGGCCCTATGTACTATGTAGACTTGGATTTGGCGGAAACGCATATTCCTGGGGATGCGCACCGGGCTTTTCCGTATTTTCTCCCATTCCTTATCTGCCGGCAGGCGTCCCAGGTCGCGTTCCCCTTTTCCCTTGAGCGGAGTCAGATCTAGTTCCGTGTGTATCCATAGGGATGCAACAAACCATTTAATCAGATGCCTGCCCCTGCCCATGACATGCAAATATTGCACTGTTAAGTGCTGATGTCGCCCCATCCAGCCATCATGAGGGATTGATGCATTAGGAACCCCCCAGGGGGAAGCCCCATTTCTGCGACTAACGACTCAAAGGGAAGAAGAGCTCCATCTTGATATAAGTCGCCCAGCGTCTGGACATCCGCCTCCTGCCACTGCTCCCCCCGGCGAGCCCTCCAGCGGCACCGCAGGTGCATAGGGAAGCACCTTCTTCGTGAGACACAGCGCTCTGCGGTAACATTTGTACGCCACCGCTAGTAGTAATGGAGTGGGACGTTCCGGTGCCGCTAAGGGGTGGAATTTCACAGTAATCCGCTCTAGGGTGCAGGGTGGCTCAGTCGTGGCAGTGTCTTCTCTCCCCCTGTCCGCCAGCCAGCGGGCAATCCATTGGAGCTGCGCTGCCAGATAATAGTGCTCAAAGCAGGGCGCGGCCAATCCGCTTTTGTCTGCGGGCAAAAACATTTTCCCGAGAGCCAGTCGGTGTCTGGATGCACCCCAGACAAAGTCGCGCAGGGGCCTGTTAAGTTTGGAGAAGAAGGACGCAGGCACGAACAGGGGGAGATTCTCAAAATAATAGAGAAGGCGAGGGAGCATCACCATTTTGGCCCGGGCCACTCTGCCAGTGGGTGTCAGGGGGAGCGTGGACCAGAAGCCAATCTGGGCCCTGAGTGCTGTCACCACCCTTCCCAAGTTCCCATCCAGCAGGTCCGCAGGCCGGCGGTAGATCTGGATCTGGATGGTACTTGAACACGTCCGCCCACCATTGGACTCGCGTGCCATGAAGACTATACTCCGGGTCCGCCACCTCACTGTTAAAGGCGTAGAGGCAGGACTTGCCTGCATTAACACAGAGCCCCGAGAGGTCGGCAAAGCGGCTCAGCAACGGGGCCAGCTGCTCCGGCATGTGGCCCACATCCCTGACAAAGATCTGATAACCTTACCCAATGGCTTGTCTCTGTCGCTGACTCGGTGGCACCTCTAAAACCTGTTAAGACGCGGCGCAGTCACGACGCCCATAGGTGGTTCACCGAGGAACTCAAGGCACTGAAACGTAGTCTCCGTCAGGCCGAAAGACGCTGGCGTCGAGGTTATACCCCCGAGACAAAAGCTGTCTTCTCTTCTCAGCTGAGGGAATACAAGTCTGCTATAGCCCGGGCTAAATCCAGCTACTTTTCCAACAAGATTTTGAACTCTACTAATAAGTCCAAAGATATTTTCTCTATTGTTGAGGAATTATCTAACCCGGCGAGAGTCACCATTGCCCCACTCCCTTCCCAGCCTCTGTGTGATTCCCTGAATCAGTTCTTTGTGGACAAAATTGTTAAAATCAAAACCAGCATTTCTGCTCACGCCTCATCTGCTTCTCCCCCCCCAGCACTCCCTCTCACCACATCACCCACACCCTATCCCAGCTTCCCCTCATTTCAAAAGAGAATTTTCTCCCCCTTCTGCTCAAAGTCTCTTCTGGCTACCCCAGCGACTGTTGCCCCCCCTCTGCCCTGCGAGAAGCTTTCACTTCCTGCCCGGACCCCCTTTAGCCCTTTTAAACAACTCTTAAACCACAGGGGTGGTTCCGGGTTCCTTCAAACGGGCAGAGGTGGTCGCCATTTTGAAAAAACCTACGGCTGATCCGTCCACCATGAGCAACTATCGCCCTATTTCCCTCCTCCCGTTCCTCAGCAAAGTCCTGGAGTCCCATGTCACTCAAACCCTTACTTCTTTTATAGAGGACTCTTGTGTTTTGGACCCCCAGCAGGCTGGGTTCAGACCTGCGCATTCCACAGAAGCAGTCATCCTCTCTGTGATGGACGAACTACGCAGGGGCGCCGACTCTAACACCTGTCAGGCCCTGGTTCTTCTAGATCTGTCGGCCGCCTTTGACACGGTCGACCATGATATTTTGGTCGACCGTGTCAGAGAGGCTGGCATCCAGGGCACTGCTCTGGACTGGGTGCGCTCTTTCCTGACCCATCGCCATCAAGCTGTCAGGCTGTCCCAGTTTTCTGCCTCTCAAGTCGAGCTGACCTGTGGTGTCCCGCAAGGCTCCTCCTTATCCCCTCTCTTTTTAATTTATACCTGGCCCCGCTAATCCGTTCCCTCCGTCGATTCAATGTCTCTGCGTTCAACTACGCGGACGACATTCAACTGGTTTTCACTATCGACTCCAGTGACGAATCTATCTCCACTTTCCAAAACACCCTCTGTTTCATCAGTGATTGGATGGGCACAAACCATCTGAAACTTAACCCCGACAAGACTGAGCTGGTGCTTGTCGGGGGGCCCTCCAATCCCTGGCACTCTTCCTTTTGGCCTGCCAGTCTTGGCAGCCCCCCCTGTCCCGTCAACTCAGCAAAAAGTCTGGGAGTTGTCATAAGTAACGACCTATCTATGACACCCCAGATCAGCGCTGTAGTTTCCTCCAGCCATTTCCAGCTCAGGAAAATACGCAAAATCTCCCGCCTACTTACCACCGATGCCCTTACTTTGGCCCTGCTTGCGCTAGTCATGTCTAGGCTTGACTACGCAAATGCACTATACGTAGGCATTCCTGCATACCAACTCAGGAGACTCCAGCTGATCCAAAATCAAGCTGCCCGCTTGATTTACCATCAACCCAGAGATCAGCACATTCAACTTCTCCTAAAAAGTCTCCACTGGCTTCCGGTTTCTGCCTGCTGTAAATTTAAGCTTGGTTGCATCATTTTCAAATCCCTCACTGGTCATGGCCCCTCCTTCATTTCTTCCTTGCTTCATCCTTATGTTCCCTCCCGCACCCTTCGGTCATCTCAATTGGCTTTACTTTCTGTCCCCAGATTCAAGCGGAAGAAACACGGTGGCCTTAGGTTTTCTTTCTTAGCCCCGTCTTTTTGGAACTCCTTACCTCTTTCTCTTAGGTTTTCCTCCCCCTACTCCACATTCAGATCTTCCCTCAAAACGCACCTTTTTACTGTAGCTTACTACTAGCTGTCATCCTCTGTTATGTTGTTTTCTGTCTCTCCTCCCTGCTCCCTCTGTACAGCGCCAAGAAACCTAATGGTGTTAGCGCGCTCAATAAATTAATTTAACATAACATAACATAACAAAGACCAACAGGTCATCGGCGTACAAAGACACCTGGTGAGTGCCGTCGCCCAAAGGGATACCGTCTGCCAGGAGTTGTCTCATGGCCGCGGCTAGGGGCTCCATGGGCAGTGCAAAGAGCAGCGGTGACAGCGGGCATCCCTGCCGAGTGCCCCTGCCCACCGGCACTTCCTCCGAAACATACGGCCCCAGTCTGACTCGAACCACAGGGTTCCTATACAGCAGTCCCACCATTTGCAGGAAACCGCCGTCCAGGTCGTTCGCCTCCAACACCGTCAGCAAATAGCTCCACTCAAGACAGTCGAAGGCCTTTTCTAAGTCTAGCACCAGGCACCCCGTCCTGGGCGAGACCGCCACTGCCTCGGTCGCAACTCGGAAGTACCTACGGATGTTCAGAGATGTGGACCTCACTGGCAGATACCCATTTTGGTCCGGATGCACTAAATGTGGGACCACCGGCGCCAGTCGCTCCTCAAGTATTTTGGCTAGTATCTTATAGTCGGTGTTGAGCATCGCCAGTGGGCGGTAGGAGCTCAGGGACATGAGGTCTCTGTCGGGCTTAGGCAGGGACACAAAGAACGCTTCTCGCATGGATGGTGGGAGGTAGCCCGCGTCCATCGAGGCTTGAAATACCAGAAGGAGCTGAGGCGCGAGGATGTCCCTATTTGCTTTGTAATACTCAGCCGGCAGGCTGTCAGGTCCGGGGGATTTCCCGGTCGCCAATGCCCCGATCGCATCTCCCACCTCCTCTAGCGTGAGCGGGGCACCTAAGTCCGCCCTCTGGTCTTCTGTCACAGTAGGTAGCGCCATCGCCTCCACAAAGTCAGCCACCTCTCGTGCATGACCAGCTCCTCGAGCCCGATAGAGGTCCCGATAGTGATCAGTAAGCGCCCCGTGGATCTCGCACTGTGTGTACACCACCGTACCATCCCTTAAGCGAATGGCACCTATCGGGGTGGTGCGCTCCGTTGTCCGTACCAGCCAAGCCAACAAGTGGCCAGCCCTATCTGCCTTGGCGTGCGTTTTGGCGGTGTGCGCTGCATAGTTGTGGCATCGCAGCCTCTCAATTAGGACTTCATGCTCTCTGCGAAGTTCCCCAAGTTTTGTCGCATGCCTGCCCGCTCCTTCTCCCTCCCTTTCATAGTGTAGAAGCTCTGACTCTATGCGGGCCAGAGACGCGGACACCTGTGCACGAATGTTCCAGGTGGCCCCTATACAATGTCCCCGGATAGTCACCTTGTGGGCGTCTCATTCCACCATATGGTCGCTCGCTGAACCCTCATTTTCCTCGAAGTAGGATAAAATGGCAGTGCCCAGCGAAGTCCTAAACTCGGCGTCTTCTAACGCAGCCAGCTGCAGCTGCCAGGTAGGCACCGGGGGCCTGTCCGCCACCCAGCCGATATGCAGCCATAGGGGGTTATGGTCTGAGTGCGACCTGCCCAGATATTATGACTTGGACAGAAGCGGGAGCAGGGACTGGGAGCCTATTATTCGATCCAATCGTATGTGGAGCTCATGCACCGGCGAATAATATGAATATGCTTTGTCTGCAGGGTGCTGCGTACGCCAAAGAGGTCATGTATGTCCCAGTGCACTAGCCAGACCCCGAATGCCTGCGCCGCCGATGCCGTTGCTGACGCTCGGAGGGGTGGGTAGGAGCGGTCCAGCTGTGTATCCAATACCATATTATAGTCACCGCCCAGTAGCCAGGGGAAGGCCTGCATATCGTTGAAGGATGGGATTTAAGGATGCCAGGAAGGCAGGCTGCTCTGTGTTAGGGCATAAATGAAGCCCAGCAGCACCTCCTGCCCATTGAGCCTCCCCCTCGCCAATGGGTACCTCCCTTCTGGGTCTACTTGCGCGTCCGTGCACACGAAGGGAACTCCTGCCCTCACCCATATCAGATGGCCGTGTGCGTGCGCTGAATAGGTTGTGCCATGTGTCTGTCCCCTCCAGTGCCTGCGGAGCCGCTCCAGCTCCACTTGGGACATGTGGGTCTCCTGAAGGAGCGCGATCCCCACCTGATGACGCTGCATGTACGCAAAGACAGAGTATCGGCGCGACGGGGTGTGCATACCTCGAATGTTCCAAGTCATGATGTTGGTGCACGCCATATGGTCTGCTGTAGCGTAACCACCTGGGGGGCCAGGGAGCGCGTCGTGCGGGGCCAGGGGGAAGGCTCTCGGATGGGGGTCCCAAAGTGCCGCTCCTGAAACATGGGAACCAGTCCAGTATGAACAATTTAAATTTATGGGCGTATTCCCAACTGGGCATGCGTCCAAACTGAATAACGTGACTATCTTTCAATGTGTCGTGACCTCTATTGAGATGCGTGTGAGGAAACGCGCAGTCAGTTATGCCATCAGGTTGCTCCCACACCTAGGGGCCCATAGCTCTGCAGAGACGTGGTTGGTAAATCGCAGACAATGAAGTGGACCGGGCCGATGCATGCCATCTATGGGGACCACCCTGCGCTGCAGCTACTAGACTCGTGCCCCAGTGCAAGGCGCGATTGCGTACCTGTACTGCGCTCGCGGCTTCTATTGCTAGGTGTGTACAAGCTCGGGACCCCAATTGCAGCAGTTAGATAGGTCAGCATGTTACAGCGGACAAGTAAAGGATGCAATGGATCTTGTAAATAACACAGGCAATGCAGCAGTCTATTTCAGGTCCGCCATCTATCACACTATGAAGTCCGCTGTCTGGGGTGTCACCACAGGCAGTGCAGCGTCCTCCGACAGTACGGGGGACGGTGAGGACGATCCGCTAGCAGCAATCCCACTCTGCTGTCTGTAATCCTGGCTGCCATGCACATTCACCACTCCCAGCGTCGCGACTGCCTCCAGTGCCTCTTGTCTCTCCTGCCGGATCTTGTCCGGGCTGGGCGCAGCCTGTCCCAGACCCGCTCCTCGCCGGTCCCCTCTCTTCCTCCTCCGCTTCCTGGAGCGCTGTTCTCGCCATCCGCCGCCCTCTGGGTCCGTCGGCCGCGTTCCCGTCCAGCGCCCAGTCTGCTCAAGCCAGTCCCAAACATCTGACGGGGCCTCAAAGAAGCGAGTGCCCTACTTAGTGACCACACGCAGACGGGAGGGGAACAAGAAAGAGTAGGACAGTTCCAGTTCCCGCAACTGTTTCTTCACTGCCTTATAGGAGCCGCGCCGTCTCTGCACTGTTGCTGTGTAGTCCGGGAAAAACAGCACGCGACTATTGCCCACCTGGAGGTCGCTCATCTTCCGAGTACCGTATCCCGGTCTCTGTAGTTGAGGAGCTTAAAGAGAAACAGGCGAGGTCGAGCTCCAGGCCTCTGAGCTTGCGCAGGCACACTGTGCGCCCTTTCCACCACGAAGTGCGGGGACAGCACCCCATCTGGCAGGAGCGCCCGCAGCCAGGTCTCGGTGTACCGCTCAGGGTCTCTCCTCTCTTCCCCTTCCGGCAGGCCTACTACTCGGACATTGTTGCGCCGAGAGCGTCCTTCCGCATCCTCCGCTCGATCCTCCAGCGCATGGACTCGATCCACCAGGTCTTGCAGGACGGAGGCATGACTACGCACTACAGGCTGCAGCTCCTGGACTGTTTGGCCTTGCTCAGCAACGGACTCCGCCAGCTTACGATGGTCCACATGCAGCAGCGGGTATACAACGTTTAGCACGCATTTTTTACAACGCACTACCATTACAACGCAGGCATTACCACGCATACCATTACAACGCATTGCGCTGGGGGGCGCTCTAGAATAGGGAATAAGTTTAATTTTATATCCAACACCTTCCCTAGTGTCCACGGGGACTGGAGTTGGAATATAAAATTATACTTACCACTATCCAGCAACTCAAAGCGCTATGCGTTGTAACGGTATTCGTTGTAAATACCGCGTTGTAAAGGTATGCGTGGTAATAGTATGCGTGCTAACGTCATATATCCGCAGCAGCGTGAAGTCGGATGTAATTTTATCTATCCGCCCTTCTAAAGAGGTTTAGTTTGCTCTAGGGTCATCCCAATACGTTCCACCGCTGCCAGAACGGTGTCCATTTTGGCCACTAGTGTGTCTGTGGGTTCCATGACCCCCACCCCTGTCTCTGCGGGAGGTCCGTGCCAAACGCGTCCTGCTGCTTCATTTGTGCTCTGTCCCGAAGCTTGCCCATTACAAGCTGCTGCGCAGTGGGCATCAACGCGTGCAGTCGCCGGTCCAGGCGTGACGTCGGGGAGCGTGGAGTGGCTCCCCCCCTTTCAGGCAAACAGCCGACACTCTGTGACAGCTAGGAGGACCCCAGCCGAGTTAGGCCCCAGAGGTCTAGACGTTCGAGGACAGTTCACTGCGCAGTCCTGCTCCCAGGCTCCCGCCCGAGCCCCCTCCCGCCAGAGCCGGTGAGTGCAGCCGATGACACTCCCCCAAGAGCTCACTGACCTGGTTCAATATCTGTTTATGGCTGCGGGGGAGTCAGCCGTGCTCAGTCAGATAGGGCTACACGCTGAGTAGGCGGGAATTTAGCTGGGGCAGACCTCCGCTATCCAACCTCGCTGCCCGTACACTGAGGGATATCCTCAATTAGACTGGCTCCGGTTCTTCTGTGCGCGCCCCCTCCACCAGAGGACGTGTGGATGCAGGCAGCGACTCCCCCAAAGTTGCACCCTGCTCCAGCATCACGGGTGGTCCCCCCTTCTCCTGCCAGTTCTGTGCTGCAGCAGCGGCCTCAGCTATCAATGGTGCCTATCTCAGGAGGAGCAACTGATGTGGTCCAGGGAACAGGGCCTCGTTTCATGGGAGAAATCAAAATGGCGTCCGAGGCAAAATGGCGCCCGAGGGGTCAGAGTCCGCAGTCTGCCACACCTTTCTCACCTCACAGTCCCAACCTCCACTACCTCGCCAAGCCCCTTGGCTCCGGCCGCAGCTTCTAGCACCTCAGCAGTCCTTAGGCACCCAGCGCGCTGTGTCTCGGGCCCCCAGCGACTCACCGACTGGCAGCAGGCACCGTTCACGCCTTCACTACCGCCGCTCACTCGGGCTGAGCCTCTCCCCTACTGTCCACCTCTTGGCCACCACTATGCGCCGCAAGCATCTGTTAAATCACCGCTGCTGTCCTCAGCCCCGCCGCCAGTCCTCGGGGCACTCAGAGCGGGCGCACTGCAACCCTGTTCCCTGCTGCCCTCTCTATGGCCGTCCGCTCTCAAAGCCCTCCGGCGTATGAGGTCTCGCTTCCACCTCTCCCACAAGGCTCAGGTCTATCCTGCAGGAGCACAGCATGGGACTCTCTCACCCCGGCGCAGTGACGACCTCAGGCGGCGCTCCTTCCCCCGCTCTTGGCTCCGCGAAACTGGCCTCCTCAGGGTCTCGCCTCGTGGTCCCCCTCTCAGCCACCCGGGATACCTCCTGTCGCCCGGCCGCCCTCTCCAGGGGCGCTTCTGCTCACCGCCGGTCCGCGCAGCGGTCCACAGTGCCGATCAAGCCCGGCACACTCCTCCTCCGCCTCAGTGCTGTAGCGGGGGTCTTCCTGCTCGTTCAGGCTCTGGCCGAGTTTCGCACCGTTTTGGCCCTCCGTTCCTCAGTAGCCCAGCAGCCGATTCCCCTCCGCGGCGGTCTCGGATTCCGACGCTGTGCAACCCGGCAGACTCCTCAACCAGCGCCGCATCTGCTCCGCCCGGTGTAGGTGAGTTGGAACCACTCTCTCAGAAGAATTGCCGGAGAATTCAGGGCCTTACGGACGGAGCTCTAAAGAGTTGCCAGTGTCTTTTTCTTCAAAGCTTCATTGACAAGCTTATGTACTGGTCCGGATGTTGGCGGCCTTGACCACCGCCATGGGTTGCTACCTCTCCAGAGATAGTTTCTTCAATCAAAGTCTATAGTTCTTTCGGTCCTTGGCCACATTTTGTGTCAGGGCTGAACAATGTCAGGATGTTCAAAGAGAATCTGTTCATCTGGGTCAGGCATGATGGCAGCAATTTATTTTTCCAATGACACCACTTCACCATGTTTAATCAGATATTCTTCTTGTTATCCACTGATCATATGGCAAAAGGAGTGGCGCTTGCTTTCTCTTTTTTTTTTTTTTTTCAAGACCTTTATTAGGTGCAAAGGGTTAATACACAGCTTTATGCCTACAACCTTGAATGGCAGGCCGGCAGCAACTGCGCGCAAAATCAAAATTGCCATATACAATTTGGAGAGGCGTAAGCAGTTAACACAGCATGCCGCCTACAAACCTTCCGGGCCGGCCGCGTTGTAAAATTATAAAAGCTGTAACATGACTTGTCATCTTGCAAGTAAATCCCATAACGAATCTCAAAATGAACACTGAACAGTTGAGGTCTCTTTTTGTGTTTTTCCCCCCTCCCTGTCAAAACCTGAGATTGGAACTGAGGAAAACCAATGTGTCTAGTCCCTTCCCCCACTGTGGCCACCATACATAGTATGTGATATAGAGGGATTTACGGGGCGGAGCAAGTGTGTGGAGTATCCTCCACGTTGGAATATATTGGAAGTTGATTGAGAGTGCTCTGCATCCTAATGGCTAATTTGAACTGTTGTGGGGATGGAATGAGTGTAGTCTGGAACCGCATCTGCTAGCTGAAAAGAGCGCTACCTGTGTATATGCCATGTATGTATGTATGTATGTATGGGCATTTATATAGCGCACTACTTACCCGTAGGGTCCCAAGGCGCTTCGACCGCTGCGAAACCCTTCCTGGCTTCCCTGAGAGATGGTCCCTTATTGGGTATCTCCAGGGTGAGACCAGGCATCCCCGGCGGTCTGGTGGGGCCGTTAGTGAAGATGAGGCAAGCTAATGCCCAGAGTTGCCGATTGTGATCGCTGATCAGAGTGGGCACCGAGGCGAGAGAATTATCGAGTCCGCTGACCCTGGTCCAGAAACCTGCCGCGCCGGGAATCGAACCCTGGTCCCGGGCCGTTCTCTGCTCTCGGGTCCGCCGCCTCTAACCAGTGAGCCACACTACTTCACCATGTCTGACGCCGTGCACGAACTCGTGGGTAAGTGTCTCGAGAGGGATGGGAGAGCAACCAGTAAGCTTCTAAACATTCTGTGTGGGCGTACTGACCTGGAGTTATCTTTGAAGTTGCTACTATGGCTGTGCCCTGAACCCCCCGACAGACCTTGACTAACCATTTATGCTAGCAGGGTGGGCTGGGGACTGGGGGAGGGGAAGGGGGGAGGAGAAGAAGGCCTATTAGGGTGGACTCATCGAGGGTCAGGCTCACGCCCGGGTGTGTTCGTGCGCTCAGCTCGGACCGGTGTCACCAGCGGGTCTGGCCCTTCTGATTCGTCATCTTGAGTTCGGAGAAGGTAAGCGGTGAGGGGGCCCCATAGGTCCTTGGAACGCATTTTGTGGGGCAATAGGTCAGCGTAATTGTGAAGTTGGTCCTGCCAAGTAGACATAGTAGATAGCCAAGTCTTGAATTTGGGGGCGCGTCCTCGTCCCCACCTGCAGGCCAAGTGGCGTTTTGCCAATAAGAATCCTAGCGCGAAGAATTTTCTATTCTTCTTAAGCGCTGAAGAAGGATGTCCCAGTAGGGCTATTTTGGGGCAGGGTACGATTGACACTCCCACCATATCAGACATGGCTTTAAAAACCTCCTCCCAGTACGATGCCACAGCCTGGCACGTCCAAGCTAGGTGAATGAAGTCAGCTCCAGCTCTCTTGCATCGAAGGCAACGGTCATCAGCTCGTAAACCGAAACGGCACAATTTGGCAGGTGTATGGTAAAGTCGGAGCATTTAAATGTAACCAGACGGAGGCGAGCATTGCCAGTCACTGCATTCGTGTGTGAGCAGCTTTCCTCCCATTGTTCGTCCGAGAGGGGGGCATCGAGGTCCTCATCCCAATCTCGTCTAGCTCTGAGAGGAGGAGGGTTGGAGGCCGCATACGCGTGTTTGTACAGCATGGAGACTACATGTGTCGGAGTATCAGTGTGTAGGAGAGCATGTAATGGAGCCACGGTTTCCGGTTCATCCGGGAAGTCAGGGGTGACCGCCTGAATATTCTGTCGTAATCTTGTATAAAGGAATGTATCCATGACAGAGGGTGTATGCGCCCCAAAGAATTGCGCCGCCGTCCGGAATCGGCCCTGTACGTACAGGTCCCCCCACGTGTGTAGTGCCAGTTTAGTGAGCATTTTGCGACCAATTTCTTCGCGGGTAATGCTCAGTCTAGGGTCGTGTGCCAATACTATACGAGGGGAGTATAGAAGGGCAATGCCCATACGCGTCATTATCCTGCGCCACGCTTGCACAGTGCAGTCCACAGTTGTGGGGTCACGGTCAGTTACCCGGGTTTCCGAATAGAGGTAGCCTGATGGTTTCTCGGGTCTCATGTATCCGTCTTCCACAGCCAGGTGAGCCATAAAGGGAGGGGGGTGAAGCCAGTACGCGGCAAAATGGCCCTGCGCACAGTCATAATAGAGGCGGAAATTCGGCACATCAAATCCACCCTGATGGTAGGGGAGCATAAGAGTTTTTAGCCCAACTCTGGCCTGTTTCCCTCCCCATATAAGTCTAGACAATTGGGAATCAAGGGCCCGGAAGAAGTGTGCTCCTGGGCTGTATGGTATATTGGTAAAGAGGTATAACATCTTAGGGAGTACCACCATCTTGATTAGGGAGATACGTCCTGCCATAGACAAAGGGAGGTGGATCCATTTAGTGACGCTATCAATCAGTGTATCAAGGACAGTGCCGTAATTAGCACGAATAAGGGTTTCCCTATTCCTAGTGATATTGATCCCCAAATATTTTAGTTCTTCGTTTTCCCATAGTAGCGGGTAGTCAAGAGGGAACTGCAGGGTCTTGTCCGTTAGGGGGAACAGGGCCGACTTTGCCCAGTTTATCTGTATTTCCGCAATGGCGCCTAATTTGGTGACCTCGCGTAAGATAGGGTTCAAGTTTTCTTTTGGCTTGTGAATATAGAGTGTCATATCGTCAGCGTACATTGATATGAGTAGTTGCCTTTCCGGGTAGATGAGGGAGCGGTGATTGTGGCGCTGCCTGAGTTTGGCCGCTAGAGGCACAATTGCTATTGCAAAGAGGACAGGGGAGAGAGGGCGCCCCTGCCGAGTGCCTCTGCGTATCTCAAAAGGTTTTGAATGGGCTCCATTCAATAGGACTGCAGCATGCGGCTTATGGTATAGGAGGCGGATCCAATCTATGAAACTAAAGGGGGTGCCCATGCGTTCCAGAAGTGCCAGTAGGTAGTCCCACTCCAGGGAGTCGAATGCCTTCGTGGCATCAAGGAAAACCGAAGCTGCTTCACACCTGGGGTCTATATCCTGTAGCACTGCCTGAAGGGTGCGGAGGTTGTGGGAGGTGGCGCGGTTCGGGACGAAGCCAGCTTGATCCGGTAAGACCAAGCGCTCCATCAAGAGGTTCAGGCGGATCGCCAAGACCTTCGCCAGTATTTTGACGTCACTATTTAACAATGAGAGAGGTCTGTACGAATCACAGTGCTCCGGTGGTTTACCTGGCTTTAACAGGGAGGCAATCAGGGCTTCCCGCATACTAGTTGGCAAAATGCCTTCTTCCAGGGCTGAATAGTATACATTTTTTAGAATCGGGGCCAGTAGGTGTATAAAGGTTGTATAAAAATCTATCGGTAGGCCATCTGAGCCTGGGGCCTTGCCTGATTTCATGGACATAATAGCGTCTTTAATTTCATCCACCTCTATTTCCAGGTGTAAAAACTTCTGTTGGGTCGGACCAAGCCAAGCTATTGCGGTGTCTGCAAGATAGGTGGGTAGGTCAAGCGGAGCTTGTCTGTGGGAGGAGTAGAGTGCAGTGTAGTGATCCGTCAGGACCCGGAGTTGTCCCGGGAGGTCCCTCTGGGGTATATCATGACTATCGAGTAGTGTGGTGATATAATTATTGTGTCTAGGTGGTCTAACTGCAGAAGCGAGCACTCTGCCCGGTCTGTCGCCTTCTCCGTATGTCCGTGCTGTAAAGGGCTTCCCCAGAAATTTGCATTCTTTATCAGCTGCCTCAGTATATTCGTTAATTTTTTCCCGTAGCCGAGCTTTAACTATGTGTCCCCCCGACTCTAGAGTTATCTCTCGCTCAAGTTTGCCTATCTCCGCCTCTAGTTTTCGCAAGTCACCGCGTAGGGATTTGAGGACCCCTCCCCCTTTGGAAATGCACCAGCCTCGCACGGTTACCTTAAATGCCTCCCAGACAGTAGTGAGACTGGAGACGGAATTGACATTACGGTCAAAAAATTCTGTTATGCCCTGCTCTAGGTCTGCTTTAAAGGCTGAATCAGTTAGGTGCGCGGGATTGAGGCGCCAATTCAGATATGGGGAAACGTCTAGGGGAATGCGCAGGGCTAGAAGGACTGGCGAGTGATCTGAGAAGGTGCGGGCAAGGTGTTGTGTCTTGACTAGCCATGGGGTGAGACCAGCGGAGAGGAAGACATAATCAATGCGCGCCCAAGTAGAGTGGACTGCGGAGAAGTGTTTGCCCTGTCTGAGAGTTGGGTGCGAGTGCCTCCATGTGTCAGTCAGGTGATGATCCTCCACAATGCTCAGTAAGGCGCGTTGTGTGTGTGTATAATGGGCAGAATGTGGGTGTGATCTGTCCATTGCAGGTTTCAGTGCAGTGTTAAAGTCCCCACCCAAGATTATGTGGGATATGCCCAGGGTTTGTATCTTGCCCCACATGGTGAGGAGCGCAGACGGATCGTCTGTGTTGGGGCCATAGTAGCAGGCGAATAGCACCGTGTGGGAATGTAGCTTCCCCCAAACCATGCAGTATCTGCCATTAGAGTCTATTTCAGTACCAAACGGGGTAAAACCCATGCCTCTTTTGACCAGAATCGTGACGCCTCTAGAGTAAGTTGAATACGATGAGAACACCCTGCATGAGGCCCAGCGGGAAGCAAATAAGGGGGACGCAGTTGGCACCAAGTGTGTTTCTTGTAACATTGCAACAGACACTCCCTACCTATCCAAATACCCCAGGATCTGTCGCTTTTTCCTTGGGTTATTCAACCCGCGCACATTCCACGTTACTAGTTGGAATTGCAGGGCTGGCTGCGAGTCAGTTACGTCTCCCATCCCAATCGTAAAAGGAAAATGTGGCATATGTATGTAGCATTCAGCAGTAAACAGACAACAGTAACAATACCAATACTTTTGCGTAGCAAACCATTCTCAGAATTCCCCTCTTTCCCAGTAATATCCGCAGCGGCTACGCTGTCGGAGCTAAAACAAGTAATGTACCCAACATCACCGGCAACCTCAACAGGCCGGTAATGCAGTACTGTTGCAGCATGAGACATGTTATACATAAACTGTGTGGCTAGCATGTTCGCTGTCTCATCAACACATCCGGCAACCCCAACAAGCCGGTAATACAGTACAGTAGCAGCACGAGATTTGTTATGCCTATACAGTGTGGCAGGAGCAATCGCTGCCTCAACGTTCAATCGGAAAGTAGTCCCACCCAACCCGGCATCCCCAACTGGCCTGGCATCCAAGTCTCCCACCCCCGCCCATCTGTTAACCACCCAAAAACTAAGAATAGAACAAAAGTTTGTAGGGGATCACCCATCGGAGACGGTGATCTAGGGGCGCCAGACCTGTCATCCGCCTCCTCACTTTCACCCGCCAGACACCAGGTTAGAACCTAGCTGTCCTGCGCGGGATGGAGGTGGGCGACCGAGCGCAATAGCAATCACAGGCCAGTTAGGCTTAGAGCAGTACATGTACCTCACCGTGAAATGCAGGGACCAGTCCTTCCATGTTCAAAGTTCTGCAGCAGCGTGGTCCGGATGGTAGCCCAGGTCGTCACTTCGGTTGAGACAACGGGGATGGCGACCTAGAGCGTCGCAACTCCGCCTCCTCCCCGACGCGGTCTTTTTTGGGGAGTTTTAGGAAGTCCTCCACCTGTTGCGGATTTTGAAAAAAGTGCTGTGAGCCCCGGTGTGTTATCTTTAGTTTGGCCGGATATAGCATGGCATAAGGAATTTCTTGAGATTGGAGTTTCTTCTTCACTCCAGCGAATTTTCGTCTGGCTTCTTGGACTGCGGGGGTGAAGTCTGGGAAAAAGGAAAGCGTTGTATTGCCATACGTAACTGTTCCGACCTCCCTCGCCCGGCGCAACACCGCATCTCTGTAATTGAGGAAGCGGGCGATAATGGGTCTCGGTTGGGCACCTGGGGGAGGTTTGGCAGCAAGAGATCTGTGGGCTCTTTCCACTATGAGGTGCGGCGAGAAGGATTCCTTACCAAATAATTCCACCAGGAGATTTTCAATAAAGATCTCCATCTTCCCAGTGTTGGCGGATTCGGCAAGGCCAAGGACGCGGACGTTGTTGCGCCTGGACCTATCTTCTAAATCCTCGTTCTTGTCTGCTATTATTTTCAGTAGCCTGTTCATCCGAGTGACTTGCCTGCCAGTGGTAGTAGCGCCATCCTCCAGCCCGGAGATCCTGTCCTCTGCCTCTTTGAGACGCGTGTCATGATGTTCAAGTTTCGCCACGACGCTGTCCATGCGTGAATTGATGGTGTCTATCTTGGCATCAATTGTGGAGAGGCTTTGTCTCATGTCTAATAGGAGTGATTTCCAGTCCTCTTCCTGGGGAGCTGAGGTAGTGGGGCTATCTTCCCTTTCCGACGGCGGCTTGGTCGCCTTCTTGGATTCGAAGGGGATTTTGGACTGTCTGGCGTCATTGCGGCCCATTTCGCGCTGAGGAGTCCGCGCCGTCGCGGCTGTGGAGGAAGCCAGGCCGCGGGATGCAGGCAGTAGTAGGGCAAGCTGGAGCTGGGGGGGGCGGCTGGTGTGGCGGAGTCCTCAGTCTGGGCGCACTTCAGGCTTCGGGAGAGTTAGGCCGTCCGGAGTCGCGAACACCCAGTCTCCCCCGGGTCCGGGGTAAGCGCGAGACGGTCGTCCGTGGAACCACGTCTGCCCCTGGCTCTGGTGGCCCGTGGTATGATCTGAATTGGGCTCGTGAGTGCGGGGTGGAGTATGGTGGCCTGGTAAGGGCGTCGCAGTGGCCCGAGGTGGAGGCCTTGGTTGTGAACCAGTAGGCAAGAATGGCCTCCCAGCCCCCCGAGGTTAATGGCGAGCTTGTGGGAGCGGGCTCGCAGGGTGACAGCCGTGGCGTAATCTGATGGTGTGGGCCGCGTTGGTTTGGGCCTCGTGGAAGCCCCAAGGGAGCCTCGGTGTGCAGGCGGGTCCACCCGGCCTCGGAATGGTAGGCCGCAGGTCGCGGCCTTGAGTGCAGGCTGTTCAAGTGTCCCGGGACGGGGCCTACGTCGTTGCTTCAAGCGATTTCAAGGGGGGGGGCGGCGCGCCGCAGCTGGCGCGGTGAGGGCCTCCTCCAAGCCCCCACGCCCGCAGGGATCAAGCCGTCTATGAAGGCTCCGGGGACACAGTGTGTGGCGGCTCCGCCGGCAGTCAGGGTCTCTCATGCCATATGGTGGGGGCAGCAGGGTTAAATGTACCTCTCACGGCGTCCGGAGCTCACTCTCGATGGCAGCATACAGGCGCCGGGGCGCATGCAAGGTCTCAGGGCAGGAGATAATTTCCGGCCTCCGTGAGCAGGCCCGGTAGCCTCAGACTTTCCTGGTCGCCCGATCCGCCGACGGCGAGGTCCAGCTCCAACGTCCGCGACCGGCAAAGGAAAAACTGCTCCGGGGCACCTGTTCCCGAAGTCCGTTTCTGACACTCCAAGCACCGCTGGGTTCGTCACAGCGTCGGTCACCAGATGAGGTGCAATTCAGGCCTTAATTGCAATGTAGGATAATGAAGGATCGTGTGTATGCGCTCGGTCTGGCTGGAGCCTTACCTCCACACCACGCTCGGCTAGCTTGACTCCACACCACTGGAGTCAAGCTAGCCGGGCTGATGAGAGGTGTTACCTCGAAACCGGTCCGGTCCTCGGATGCTTGATTCCGTTCTGGGAAGGACATGGCTTTTGTAGTTCGGACTGGACTGTTCCCATGGGGCACAGGGTCAGAGCTGATTTGCATATCGCCATTGTCTAACCCAGGGTGGTGTGGAGTGCAAAAAAACGATGGATATGGGCCCAGATCTTTGGACTGGGGTGAATGTGTGACATTCATCCACATTCTGTCCATCACCTGTTTTGTTTGCAAATTCCGCCCTAAGTGCGCTGGGGATGCCCAGACGTGGGTCCCAGGCACTCCACACCACTGGAGTCAAGCTAGCCGGGCTGATGAGGTGTTACCTCGAAACCGGTCCGGTCCTCGGATGCTTGATTCCGTTCTGGGAAGGACATGGCTTTTGTAGTTCGGACTGGACTGTTCCCATGGGGCACAGGGTCAGAGCTGATTTGCATATCGCCATTGTCTAACCCAGGGTGGTGTGGAGTGCAAAAAAACGATGGATATGGGCCCAGATCTTTGGACTGGGGTGAATGTGTGACATTGATCCACATTCTGTCCATCACCAGTTTTGTTTGCAAATTCCGCCCTAAGTGCGCTGGGGATGCCCAGACGTGGGTCCCAGGCACTCCACACCACTGGAGTCAAGCTAGCCGGGCTGATGAGAGGTGTTACCTCGAAACCGGTCCAGTCCTCGGATGCTTGATTCCGTTCTGGGAAGGACATGGCTTTTGTAGTTCGGACTGGACTGTTCCCATGGGGCACAGGGTCAGAGCTGATTTGCATATCGCCATTGTCTTACCCAGGGTGGTGTGGAGTGCAAAAAAACGATGGATATGGGCCCAGATCTTTGGACTGGGGTGAATGTGTGACATTGATCCACATTCTGTCCATCACCTGTTTTGTTTGCAAATTCCGCCCTAAGTGCGCTGGGGATGCCCAGACGTGGGTCCCAGGCACTCCACACCACTGGAGTCAAGCTAGCCGGGCTGATTAGAGGTGTTACCTCGAAACCGGTCCGGTACTCGGATGCTTGATTCCGTTCTGGGAAGGACATGGCTTTTGTAGTTCGGACTGGACTGTTCCCATGGGGCACAGGGTCAGAGCTGATTTGCATATCGCCATTGTCTAACCCAGGGTGGTGTGGAGTGCAAAAAAACGATGGATATGGGCCCAGATCTTTGGACTGGGGTGAATGTGTGACATTGATCCACATTCTGTCCATCACCTGTTTTGTTTTTTAATGTTAAAGCAAGCTGGGGTTTTGTAATTAGTGACAAATGTGGTAATAAATGCACATCTATTAGATTGAGTAAGTGGTTTCTGCAAATTCTGCACCAATTATCCTATGTTGGTGTAGCGTCTTACCCCTCTTCGACAGGAGACCGAAATAGGTAACCTTCTGTTGACAATACTGTTATTGGAAAAGAGATACTTTGTCCCAAGGAGTCTAAGTGATGCAATAATTTCACTGTAGTCTGTTTGCAACCTTCTGCTGCATTGCTATATCTCCAATGAGTGGCTCATGAGCTACCAGTAGATCACCAGGAACCTGTGAGTAGCTCTCCTATGTGCAGTACAACCTGTATTTTAAAAAATAAAACTCATGCATTCAAGACATTTCTTTTGTATTTTCACAGCACATAAACTGATGTCTACAGAAAAATAATTGACATTTTAAAAATGTACTTATAGCTATTATTTCAGTTGGAGATATTTTATTACTCATAATGATATCTTGGTGCAAGGGAGTATTGCAGCTATTTTTTGTATCTAGTACCCATGTAATATTTCAGTTCAAATTGTCAAAGTCTCTTTTTTATTATTGCTGAAAACCCTGGCTAATGCACCAATGTGATCACTACTGATACTCTTGGATGGGGTGGTCACTTTTTCATCACTAGTGACTTTTGTTACAGAAAATGTTGGATACCCTGATACTAACATTCAGTTGTTGTGAAATAGGGCTTTGAACGGGATGCCATAAAAGTAAGTATGTTACCAGACAGATCCAATATAAGCTGACTAGGTTTCTGACCAGGTTTCCTATCCCTATCATCTACTATTATGGCAGCCAGATCTCCTCCCAAATCAACAGCATGATCCTGTTTCTGGGTAAATCGCCACATATCAGGTGGCAGGATCATACCAAAAAAACCATATCAATATCTGCTAAGGTCATGCTACAGGAATCAATGGCTGCCTGTACATCATCTTAAAATCCTTTTTCCGTATGTCTGGTAAGGAGGCTTTTAAAGTGAGTACAGCCGTCCTTTTCCAGGGCGTATATATCCAATTATACAAAAAATTAGCTCTAGCATTGGGACTATTAGGGTCATCATTATCTGCATTCCCTCTTTCAGGAATGAACTGTGGCGCAGCTTCCCTCATAGGTCTTATTCGGGGAGAGGAAGAGAGTTCACTACGATATCCCATTATCGCTGCTATGGCAATATTAACTCTACTTACAGGGAAGGCCCTATCTGACATTGTCGATTAATACCTCTAACATCATCTGGGCCATTCTGTCCTGTAGCCATCTCCCATTGTACTATAAGTTGATGAGATAGCTTATTTATGAGACAAAGGAGCTTGCCTTCTGAAAAATCCTGTATCTGATCAATCATTTCTTCTACTTTCATTTCTGAATCACTTAACCACTTCAGTACTGTCAACCTTACTGCGTTCTGATAAATCTAAGGTACAGTAAAATGAAGAATTCAAAGGGTGGAGACAGATGCAGGAAGTAAAGGATCATCAGTCATTTCAGGTGCAGTGGCCTGGGAAGGGGGTGCAGTGGCTTGGGATGGAGGGGGTAAGGAATGTACTGGTACTGGTTGGAAAATAGGGAGCTGGGCACCCGCAGGCAAAGGAGGGGGATCCAGGGGTACAGGGGGAACAACATTTGGTGGTCCATGGGGAAGGGGTGTTAAGGGTACCTATGGGGGCGGGGGGTCATTCTATTAACAACCCATCAATATCTGAGTCCACATATTCTTGGTGGACCTGAGCTGCTATGGTTGGTCTAACTATATATTCTTTAGATATTAATATTCTATGTTGTAAATGTACATGTAAATGTAAATGTACAGGAATTTATATAGCGCAAATCACCGAGCGGTTTCTAAGCGCTTGCTTAGCGAACCCGTCCTGGTATCCCCTGTGAGATAACCCCGGCAGGGTATCCGCAAAGTGAAAGCCAGGCATCCCACCGCGAGGGGCCGTTGTGGAGATTAAGCAAGCTATTGCCCAGAGTCGCAGAGTGTGAACCCATGAATCGAGTAGGCACCGGAGCGAGAATTGTCGAGTCCATGGACATTTTAGGACTCAAGACCCCGCCGAGCCGGGAATTGAACCCTGGTCCCGGGCTGACCTCTGCTTCCAGGTCTGCCTCCTCTAACCAGTGAGCCACACTTCTCCACTGTTCTCTATCTAAACATTCCTTTTTCTCCTGGACTTCCTTATCCTTCAATTCCTTATACTTCTGATACTCTATTTTCCTTTCCTGCTTCCTTTATACCTTCTCTGCCTTGAGCTGCCGCTCCTTCACGTCTTTCCTCCACATACGCAAACTGTCAAACATAGCTGGCTTAACCTTGTTTCTTTTTTTTTTAAAACAATTGTTTCTCTAAAATACTTGAGTTTGTGAGGGTCCATGTTTCCCTCTAATGGCCATTGCAACTGGGGATCCCCTTTTGTGTATTTGTTCCACAATGCACTATATATGATGTGACAAATACCATACTTGATGTACATCTCAAAATTCGGCGTACTTTCTGGTGGCACTGGTTGACTTGCTTCCAAAATGCTCTGCTGATTGCAGCAGCAACAACAAAACTTCCAAAGAGTACCAATCACAGGCATGTTATATAAGATTAAAAAAACTCATAAACAGAAAGAAATAAAAAATATTCTCACATTTACCTGTAAGAATTTTTTTATCAAAACAAGTAGCAGAGTCTAAGTTTCAAATTTCCCAAGCAGATTCCAACAGATGCCAAACAAAGGCCAAGGCAGATACAAAACAAATCCTAACCAAATGAACAAATAAACTGGTTCAACATAGATTTTCAACTCCCACCTGGCGATCCTCCCTGATCCAAAAATGACCGTCCGAAGGTCCCAGTCAAGGCCAGCAGCGGCCAGGAAGATCAGAGACGGAGAGCTGAAAAATCACCTTGGACCACGAGCAACCCTAATCTCTTCAGGTGATGCACCCCTCAGCAAAGTTCATCTTACCGACCCGATCTCCTCCCCTGATCTGACTGCAAGCCCTTTAAGGGGGTCTCACGTTCGGGCACCAATTTCTGGAGCAGATTCATTTTAATCTGCTTGGTGCAGGGTCACCACTCTTGCCACAGGTCCCTATCAAGTAAGGAGGAATCAACAGTGGAGCGAAGTACAAACTCATTTATTAATCATTCATGAATGGGTCTCCATCCAACGAGCACCATGGAGTTACTCAAGGAGGGAGCACGCTTGAACGATGGTTACATGGGTTTTTATAGGGAAGTTCACAAACAAGGAACGCCCAGAGGTAAATAGAACTTTGGAAAGAACACACAAATGAGGTAAGGCAAGAATAGATAAACTTGGTGTCTTGTGTAATTGCTACGTTCTAAGGCTGAACAACAAATGTGCTATTCTGAGTAGACTTTACTTAAGGATTAACTATTGCCTGAAAACCTTCGAGCTAGCTGACTCTGCATGTTACACAGCCTACAATGTCCCAACCTGCAATTCTTTAATCATTTTTATACAGACTCAGTGTCAAAAAGAGAGCCAGGCTGAAAGTAGGGAACGGGTGAAAATGGATGAAGCTCAGCTTAATAAAAAAATGAAAGAATCAGATTTTACATTTTAACAATTTCTTTGAGTTAATGCTCTTTTAATCAATTGAAGATAATGCTTGATTTAAATGTGTTCAGTTCAGGTGACATGGCGAGACCTAATCATCCTGCATTGGCGTTCATTTTTAAAGTGACAGAAAAAAGTGTTTTTGAAACTACATGAACCAGTTTCTTATGTTTCTCTTCTACGTCTTTACATTTCAGAAAGTAAGTGAAATAGAATTAATTTCATGGTGCTGTTTACTTTTCAAGCTGAAATAGATTAATTTGTGTTCCTCGAGAAGGAAGTCAAATGCAGAATGGTTCTGTATTTGCAAATATTTAAGGCCTTAGTCAATGTACTGTCTATTGTTTTTATTTGTTGCACAATTGTCATGTTATTTCCTTCATTTTTCATGTTTGCCTAGTTAGTATAATTATGCATAAAAGTAGGTGTTTCTAAACGTCTCCTATTTGATGTAGCATGTTTCTGATAGAGACTCCTAGCCACAGATGCCTCACCTTTTAAATATTTCTGCAAACATCAGACTGGATCCGGAAACTTTCAGCAATGGTTCTGTGTGCCAGAAGATGGCGCCTTGAGGCACAGCACTGATTCTTTTCTCTCCCAGAAATGATGTGCGGGCTTATATAGGCACCACTTCTGTGCATTAATGGCAGTTCCTTTATTTCCACGTCTCCAGATGTGACTCCGGAGTTCTCTCCTCTCTCATAGACCACTTTAAAAAAAAATGTCTTCAAAATTCTATACAACGTTAGGTTTTAAGTCCTCTAAGGATAGTTGTAAGCAAATGTCCATGATTGATTCCCAAAAAACCACTAGAATTGCCAATACTGATCACAATGTCCTTCCTTATTCGCTAATTGTAGCACATCCATGACTCAGACAAAAATAGCTTTTTGACATTACTTAATTACAACATAAAAAACAAAAAAATTATTTGTACAAAAACACAAACATAACATATATTTACATAGAAAACATTGTTTATTTTTGATTCGCTAGGTAAACCTCTTGAAATCAACAGTGCCTATTGTTTAAACAACCCTCTACTCGTGGAAACTCCATCTCAATGATAGAATAGTTTATTCAAACATTTATAGCGAGATAAGGGGAACTTTTTCTTTGTGCTGCACTATACGTGGTCGACGCATTTTGAACCCACATAGATAAGGGGTTCTCGTCAGTACCAATAGCTGAAAAAACAAAATATAATATTGTAATGTTAATTCTCTAAAAATTGAGAAAAAACTTCATCTTGACACCTCCAAAGATCACCTAGTTACCTTTTCTTGGTGAGATCAGCCGATCTCCTTTTTCCAAATAATTAATGTCTCCAAAATTCCTTTCTGCACCACAATCATACGGGGGAAACATAAAGAGAAAAGAGAGAGAAAAAAATAGACCTTCAAGGTTTGGTTAAAATCTAAAGTTCTGCCGCTTGAGATGCACTATTAAGCACTTACTTGGGTCTCTCTATTGGAGGGCATGGGTAGCCATTCTTGCTAAATATAACTACCTCTGAACATTAAATGAAAATAAAAATTGAAACCGGAAATGCAATCAGCCTGTCTTATTAGTGATGACATAATACTGCAGACATACAGGAGATTACCTTTCTTATTTTCTTATTAGTCACTTCGTATGTTGAGTTGAACGATTTTAACTGACCTAGAAAAAAGACCAAACAGCCCCCAGTGAGGCAATGCTCAATCGTACGCAAAGGTTTCACTTATTGATGCCAAAAAGCGTCATTCTTTAAAAAGGCAAAAGCACATGCTTCATAAAAATATATCCGGTACATCACAGCCATTAGAATAATTCTTATAACCAAATAACACATTTTAGTGAAGGTGGTACACTTGTAACCCCGTGGGCGCAAATGTTCCATACAGTACCGCCGCGGCACATCAACCAAAGCATGAAATGTCTACGCACATTAATCAAGCTCCGGGCGCAGTACGCTGTTTAAACACTGGTGCCGAGCTTGCACATTAAAACTTTTGCTGTAGCATACTTTCCAAATCCGAAGGTGTTAACACTTACTTGTTCTGTCCGTTAAAGACGAGGCGGATGGCTTCTTCTTTGCTCCTACAAACGGGTAGGGATCCAATCTGTTCGGGCCGTTTTGCCTGACATGGAACTTCCCGTTTCTACCGCACTTGCCTAGACTTCTGGGAGTTGTAGTTTACTAGTATAACGATGTAAAAAATAATTTAACAATCACCATAAAATTCAAAGGGGCGGCAATAAGTGTAATAAAATAGCAATGATAACAAAAATCAGCACCACGAAGATGAAACCGAAAAAAACTAGTGTTTTGCCACAAGGTCATGCTTTTGTTCTAAGGCTGATGTTCACAACTTAAAGATTATAAATTTCAGATAACTTGAGACCATCAATGGCAGTGTCAAATTTGACGATTAATAATGCCTCTCTCTGTGTCAATCTTCTTTCCAAATCCCCTCCTCGTGGATCTTGTTCCAATTTTGAGATTACGGTCCAGCGCAAATCTTGTTCTGCATGGTTGTGGTTGATCCAATGATGGACTAACAGTGTGGACAGTACCTTTCTTTGAATTCTTGATTTGTGCTTAGTTATCCTATGTAGTACTTCTTGATTTGTCTTACCTACATAAAGTTTTTGACATGGACAAAGGATTCCATACACAACATTCCTGGATTTACAATTCGTAAAGGTATCATGTTTCCAACTCACATTCTTGTGAGAGAAAACAGAGCCTTCTATTGTTTGATTACAGCAAAGAGATGTACCACATTTGTGATGACCCTTAATCGGGTGCAAACACAGTTGTTCTCGCAAAGTTTTTCTTGATCCCACTCGTGGAAGGGCAGCACGTGCCACCTGGTTACCAATGCTGTTTTCTTTCTTGAGTGCGAAAAACGGACGCTGGTTACAATGTGTTATCCAATTTCTGCACTAGATGCCAATTTTGGCAGATGGTCATTTTCAGAAAGTATGTACTTGGGCAACATGTGGTAACACATACCATACGATCCATCATTGTTTTCTCTTTCTTTTGTAGCAACACTTCCCTAGGTGTCCACCATGCTCTTATCATTGTATGTTTCAATAGTTTCTTGGGATAATTTCGATATTTTAATCTATCCACTAGTTGGTTTGCATGGAAGAAATATTCATCTTTGAACGTACAATTTCTTTTAATCCTTAAAAGCTGTCCGTAAGGGAGATTATCCCATAAGCTCCGGGGGTGGTGGCTATTGTAATGTAAGGATTTCTTTTTTGTATAGTGTTTTCACCAAACTTCCGTCAGAGGCGTAGACTTCCACATCCAAAAATGTCATCCTTTTTGATGCATGATTATTGCTAAACTTGATGTCTGCTGATTTATTGTTTAGCCATCCAAAAAAGAGAAGCAAAGTCTCCTCATTTCCAGTCCATATCAAAAAAATGTTGTCAATATAACGAACCCAATTGGAAATATATTGAAAAAATGGGTTTTTGTTATATACAAATTTTTCTTCAAATTTTGCCATGTAAATGATAGCCAACTCTGGGGCAAACGGACATCCCATGGCACAACCTTTTGTCTGAAAATTCTGATTAAAATCTGAAATAGTTTTTTCGTAAAGAGAAAGTTGAGAGTTCCATTATGAACTCAGTTGGTACTCTGTTGTGTTTTGGTCTTGTTTCAAGAAATTATTGTATAGCTTCTAATCCATCTTCCTGTGGGATCTGGGTATAAAGATAAAACTATGTCAAGTGTCAACAATATTTGATGTTCCCGTTCAAATTTGACCTTTTCAATTTCATTAATAAAGTCTGTGGTATCCTGAATGTAAGATGGTATTTGATCCATAAACGGTTTGAGGAAAAAGTCCACGAACTTTGAAATGGGCTCTAAAATTGATTCACACCCTGAGACGATAGGTCTCCCGGGTGGATGGGTTGAGTTTTTATGAACTTTAGGTAGGATGTACAGTAGTGGAATTCTTGGGTGTTTCTTATTCAAAAAATCAAATTCCTTCTGACCTACGAATCCCATCTCATGACCATCTTTTAAAATTGATGTCAATTCTCTCTGAACATCTGATGTTGGATCTTTTTCAATCTTTCGATAACATTCTTTCACATCTAATTGTCGTTTCACTTCAGCGATGTTATCCTGAGTGCTCCAAACCACAATAGATCCACTTTTATCGGCTTGCTTTATAACAATTGATGTGTCATTTTTAAGAGTTGTATTGGCCTCTTTTTCTGCAATTGAAATGTTATGTTTGACAAAGTTTCTCTATTTTTCTTGGTTAGACAACGCAGATAAAACAGTTTTTTCAAATATACACACCTCCTTTAGTATTTTATTTGTTGGTGGACAAAATGTTGATTTGTTCCTCAGACCAGTCAATTCTAAAGTTGGAGATGTAGGATTCTCCAAGAAAAAGGACCTTAGTCGATGTTTTCTGCAAAATTCTAGAACTTCAGATTTCATTTTGACAAAATCTGTATGTTTAGATGGTACATAAGACAGTCCTCTTTTTAGTAAACTTTATTCAGCCGAAGTGAGTTGTCTGGTCGAGATATAAAAACTTGGGGAAGTATTTACATCTTGTAGTATTGGTGCCTCGTTCTCATCTCCCATGGTTGGTTGGGGTATCTGGCCTCTTCCTAAAAAAGGTGTTCCTCTGTTAGTGAAAGATGTGCTTGGTAACTGTTGGTTATTACTACGTTTGTTAGGATTGAAAGTAATAAATTGACTTTCTTTAGTCTCAGATTCACCTCCAGACGAGGAAGACGTGCCTGAAAAAGAGATAAACTTGTCTCTTGATCTCCCTTGATATTCAGAAAGAATCTTCTTGATTCATGTCTTGAATAAAAATCTACCTGCAGGTAGGATATGTAGTATCCAATGAAAAGTTCTTTTTATCTTTTTCAAATGTAATTTCTTTTTTTATTTATTGTATAGTACTTGAATTCCGCTATTTCCTTTTCGACTTTCAGCAATAAAGTTTTAGCATCTGTTATTGCTTGATTGTCCTTTATCTTTTGTTCTAATTTCGCAATCTCTGCTAGTTCTTGTTGGGAAATCCGCTGAGCTGTCTCTATCGTTAGAACCAATAGATCCCTGCTACATTTGGTTTCAATGTAGCTGTACCCTTTCTTGTATAACAGATCGTCCGTGAAGATTACTGGAATGTTTCGTATTTGGAGACCACCAGGGATAGTCCCTGCTTTCAGATGTTGCAATAAATAATGGCCATGAAGATTCGTTCTTATTTGTTTTTTCTTTAATCTTGTAAGTTTGTCTGATTCATTTTGTGTTTTGCTGTATCACTCAATGCAACTGAGGAGAACAAGAGGGGTGCGTTTATAAGTTTCTGGATGTGGTCCTCACTATATGCGAAAGTGTCTTGTTTAGTCATAGTCAGTAAAAATAAGACAAAGATAGAAATTAAAATAATTAATAAAAAAATTCATTCATACACACTACACCAAAGAAAAACCAATCACCATCAAAACAACCTCAAAATGTGGACAAACTAGTTCCACTTGGAAAAATCTCTCTACACTCTTGACTCAAACCTGTTATTTCATAATGGCTTAAACACCTTGTGAGTCAAAACCTGCTCAATAACCAGCTAACAATAGAAGGTACGGCCTTTCAACAGCAAGGCTAGGCCCATTTAACAAAACACCACTAGAATTGCCAATACTGTTCACAATTTCCTTCCTTATTCTCTAATTGGGACACATCCCTGACTCAATGTGACACAAAGAATTACTTCATTATTCTTCTTTTATTTTTTCAAATTCTTCAATATCTTTTTTTCAATACTTAATATACTTTATAGATCTAATATGTACAACCCACACCCACCTTTATACATTAATACAAAACACAGATAAAAAAATTGCTTTTTAACATTACCTAATTACAACATAAAAAAAATCATTCTTTGTACAAAAAAACACAAACATAACATATATTTACATAGAAAAAATCGCGTATTTTTTATTCGGTCTGTAAACCTCTTGAAATCAACAGTGCCTATTGTTTAAACAACCCTCTACTCGTGGAACCTCAATCTCAATGATAGAATAGTTTATTCAAACATTTATAGCGAGATAAGGGGAACTTTTTCTTTGTGCTGCACTTGTTGAGGAACAATACGTGGGTGACGTGCTTTGAACCTAGATAGATAAGGGGTTCTCATCAGGACCAATAGCTGAAAACACAAAATATAATATTGTGATGTTAATTCTCCAAAAATCGAGAAAAAACTTCATCTTGACACCTCCAAAGTTCACCTAGTTACCTTTTCTTGGTGAGATCTGCCGATCTCCTTTTTCCAAATAATTAATGTCTCGAAATTCCTTTCTGCACCACAATCATACAGGGGAAACACAAAGAGAATGAAAAGGGGGGGCCCTTGGCCCCCCGTTCGCATGGCGGTGCGGAGATCCCCTCTCCCCTTGCCTCCCGGTGGTGTGGGGGCGTGATCTCCTAGCATCCAATGATTACGCGGGAGGTGTGCGCCACACCACCGGACGGCCGGCGCCCAATACATGTTCCGGGAGGCGTGGTACAGTCTTCCGGGTCAAAGGGGCGGGCGTCGAGGGGTGAGGGGAGGGGGCGGCCCGCCCTCTCCCCGCGTCCCCGGGAATAAAGGATGGGGGAGCGCTCAGTTGGCCCTTCTTGTCGCCTGACGCTCCCCCACACTGGTCGTGCCCCGCGCTCGGGACCTCCTAATTTTCTATTTTATCTTTCAGGTCAAGGATTGCTGCTAGGAGTGTGTGGTAGCGCGACAGTAGAAGCAGACAGACGAGCGTGGATCGTACAGGCCAAAGCGTTCACGTGGTATACCGGTGTACAGTGGATCTGTAGAGTACTGGACGTAGGACACGCAGGACATCGACAGTAAGAGGAGAGCGGGGGGCTTGCATTTCATTGCTTCGTGTGGCCGCCGGGTGGGTCTACGTTAGAGTTTGGCCACCCCTAACAATCGGAATAGCCGGTGTTGCGGTCGCAGTTGCGTGGTGCTCATAGCCCCTTGCGCATCCTCTGTCTCATGAAGGTACAGGGTGCACAGGTTTGCAAATCCGAGCAAAAAAGCGAATCGATCAATAGTCAAAATGCCGGGAGCCAAGGGTACTAAGGGGACAAAAATGGAGTTGATGTTGCAGGCCGTGATGCGTAAAATGAATGCCATGGATAAGAGATTGAATAAGGTTGACGGCCTAGAGGCTCGTATGATGGAAATGATTGATGATATCGCAGGCCCACGCGGTAGACCCAAGCGGCAGATTGCTGCGCCTTTGTTGGAGGGGGATTTAGACTCCTCGCCTAACAGGAGCAAATCCAAGAGAACGAGGCGCAGTGCACCCGCTCATGCACCTGTGGCTGTGCCCACTACCCCGGAGCCGGTAGTCCCGGCTCCCATGGCACCGGCTCCTGCCTTGCCAGCAGGGGCCCCTCCGGTCGGGCCGGCGTCGCCTGCCCCAGTTTGCCCACTTCCATTGACTCCTGTGCCGGCACCCATGGGGCCCCCACCGCCGGTGGTGCCGGCAGCAGTGCCGGAGTGAGAAGCTCCGATCCCACCCGAGCTAACTGCGCAGATACCGGCTATACTTCCTTGGCTGCAGAAGGGGGGTATGATGCCTTCAACACTAGACCATGCCGCTGAGGCGGCCAAGATGGTGGAAAAGATTAGGGCATGAACAGTTGCGAGTGCGGCTGCGGCCTCTGTTTCTCCTTCTTCTGCAGGTTTGGATGCCGCCCAACCGATCGGATGCGACGCGGGACCGGCCTCGGTGTCCGGTAATGGTAAGGAGGTAGCACTGCCTCTCTTAGGGGACGGTACGATCCCGTCTAGGAGCGAAGATTTGGGGCAACATGTTTCTCGGGCGGTGAAGGAGATGATTTGGGTGGGAAAGTACATATATATTTTTTCTTTGCTATTAGACAATAGGGAAATGGAAAATGCCAAAATGCTTAAAGAATGGATGCATCCTAGTGAATGGATGGGGTGGAGCGAGCAGTATCCTGGGGATATGATATGAATTTCAGGAAAGCGAAGGAATTTGACTTGTCATTATCGTGGGACAAGGTTGACTCGCTGTCGTGGCATAAACAGTTCTCGGGGAGCACGGCCCCTGCCCAGCCCTCTAGCGTAGCCAGTGTGTTCCCCGCTAAAACCCAGCAGCTCTTTCGTGCAGCGCCGGGGAATGAGTTCCCGGTGAAGAAAAGGGGAGGCGGCGGGGAAAGGAAAGGTGTGTGTTGGGACTTTAATAAGCGCTCCTGTACAAATCCGGCCGGCACATGTAGATTCAGACATGCATGCGCAATCTGTGGTCACACCTCCCATCCCGAGACAACATGCGGATCAAGAAGTGGTAATCAGAGACAGAGAGGGGGAAGGAAACCAGAATAGCGTAGGATGCGTGGTTAGCCCCTCCCCCGTTAATGTCCTGGCAATGATCCCATGGTTGAATAGGTACCCAGACCACGCGGCAGCTGCATTATTACAGGAAGGTTTCTCCCAAGGTTTCCGGATCCCGGCTGGGGGATACGCAGGCAGTGCGCACTGTAAGAATCAGTTATCAGTACAACATAATCCGGCAGTAGTTATGGCTAAGATCCAGAAGGAACTATCATTGGGCAGGATAGCTGGGCCATTCCAGGAAGTACCAGTGCCTGATTTTGTGTGTTCACCATTGGGTGTAGTCCCCAAGAAAGAGAAGGGCGAGTTTAGATTGATCCACAACTTATCGGCACCTAGAGGGGCGTCCTTGAATGATGCGATAAACGAAGGAATTTGTAGTGTGAAGTATGCTTCCTTTGACCAAGCAGTAGAGCTATTGCGGGTGTTGGGACGGGGCACTCTCATGGCCAAATCGGACATTGAATCCGCCTTTCGTCTGTTGCCGGTGCATCCTTTGGATCACCACTTACTTGGTTTCGCTTTCGATGGAAAATTTTACATGGACAAATGCATGCCTATGGGTTGTTCGATTTCTTGTGCATACTTTGAGACTTTTAGCTCGTTTTTAGAGTGGGTTATGAGGCAGTCCACGGGACACAAACAGGTCATGCATTACTTGGACGACTTCCTTTTCCTGGGAGCGGCGGGGACTCGAGTGTGCCTGGGCATTGCAGGAATTTTGCGTGCTCATGCGGGCTTTCGGGGTTCCGCTAGCACCTGGGAAGACGGTTGGCCCGTCCACCTGTTTGGAATTTTTGGGTATCGAGATTGATTCATTGGAAGGGTGCTTCAGGTTACCCAAAGACAAAGTGTTTAAGTTCAGGGCGGCCTTGCGCCAGTGCCTACCCAAGGAAAAGGTTCCCTTGTAGCAGCTACAGGAGACGGTGGGTCAATTGAACTTTGCATTGCGAGTCATCCCAATGGCACACCCCTTCTCTCGGTCGATTGTCCAAGCTATGAAAGGTTTGAGAGAGAAACATCACCGCACTAGGTTGTCAGCTGAGGTTCGCCAGGATATGCGGATATGGACGGCATTCCTGGAGGATTTCAATGGCAGGATAGTGTGGCCGGGCCCCCCCACGACATCACCAGAGTTGGATTTATGGACGGACGCTGCTGGTAGCGTGCGCTTTGGCGCCATCCTGGGGACCAAGTGGGTCGCCCAGAAATGGCCTGAAGAATGGGGGTCGTGGGGATTGACCGCCAACATCGGATTCCTGGAACTATTCCCGATATGGGTAGCAATCAATCGGTGGTGTTCTGGTCAGATAACATGAGTGTGGTAGAATGCATTAACCAGCAAGCGGCACGGTATCCATTCATACTTGGCTTGGTAAAGGAAATTGTGCTACAGTGCTTGAAATGGAATGTGACTTTTAGGGCCAAACATGTGCCAGGCGTTCTCAACAATGCAGCTGATGCCCTTTCTCGCTTTAAAATGCAGGTATTCAGGGAGCAGCTTCAAGCAGCAGACCCATCGCCAGCACCTTTTCCGGTTGCTCTCTGGCGGATTGGTTCCCCAGACTACCGTACCTCGTGGCATCTAGCTTAGCCCCCAGGACCAAGACAGCATACGAAGGGGCATTCTTGTCTTACTGTACTTTCTTAGGGCGCAGTTGGGAGGCTAGCTGGGCGCCGGAGGACAGTTTTGTTGCATACCTAGAGTTGATGCACAAGGAAGGGCGCTCAGTGGCCGCCGCAAACAGGCACAGAGCGGCAGTTTCCTTCTTCGCGCAAGCCAGGGGCGTAAGGGACCCTACGAACACGTTTGTAGTGTGCAAGGCTTTAAGGGGCTGGCGTCGCATACAGGGACACTCAACAGATTCGAGAAAGCCGATTGGGCTGGTAAGGCTCACAGCCCTGTTGTTAGCACTCCAGGGCGTCTGTAGCTCAATGTGGGAGGTGCTGCTTTTCAAAGCAGCGTTCACACTAGCGTTCTATGGGGCTCTAAGAATAGGCGAGCTAGTAGCTGCATCAAAGGGTGACAAAATAGGCAGCCTTCAAGTGGGCTGTGTAGTGATCCAGGATGATACAATGTGGGTAACAATTCAAAGATCGAAAACCGACCAGGAAGGAAGGGGAGATACCATAGTGCTTCACCGGGCCTGGACCAACCCTTGTTGCCCAGTCTCGCATGTAGAGGCTTTTAGAAGGCATCGGGTGGGTACGCTGGTAGGGGCACTATTGTGTCACGCGGATGGTACTCCTTTGACCAGGTATCAGTTTAGGAGAGTCCTGGATCTGGCGGTCGCAAAAGCAGGTCTGGATCCCACAGAATTTGGCTCCCATTCTTTCAGAATCGGGGCAGCAACTGAGGCAGCTGTAAGGGGACTCCCAGTCGAAAAGGTTAAAAGGATTGGGAGGTGGTCTTCTGAGTGTTACAAATGTTATGTACGTATTGACATGTTGTCACATAGCCAGATGACTCACGCTTGGTATCTCTTGGTTTTGCAGTTTCTCGAACCTGTCACGCGGGAGAGGAACTCGCTGAATGTCGGCAAGAAACATCAGCTTTGCAACACAAGCAACAAGAAGATCGACGGACAGTGGTGACTTGGATAGTGGGCCATTCTTATGTTCGGCACGCAAAAAATGTATTTCTTTCAGGTGACAGGATGAGAAGGGCTGAGGAAAAGGAGTTCTCCGTTTCCTTCTTCGGGAGGGGAGGCTTGGGCATTAGGCAGTTCAAGGACTACTTTGTGGAAATATTATCCCAGCAACCTGCTCCCCCGTCAGTGGTGATACTTCACCTGGGGGAGAACGATTTGACCAAATTAGGGAGACGCATCCTGATAGACGAAATCATATCCACTGCGGGGTGGGTGTCTAGAACATTCGCGGGTTGCACGGTAGTCTGGTCGCAACTTATTCCTCGTTGGCAGTGGCGAGGGGGGGACTCGGTCAAGGCGTTGAATCACTCGGTAAAGAGGATCAACACACAACTGGACAAATTGTTTTGAGCCCCCCGGTTGCAGACGATTCCTCACGGGTGTATTGGAGGGGAGCATTTTTATCTGCGGGACGGGGTGCACTTGACTGAGGCTGGGAATGCCCTGTGGTCGAACATCATATTAGCATGGCTAGAGGGATTTGCGAGGTGACCATGACCTTTCTGAGGAGTAGGAAGGGGGGAGGCCAGATCGTCGGGTAACAATGCTGGCCTGTGGCGGTAAGGTCATGACCGGTGAGCAGCTATTTTAAGGTCTGAGGGGTCACTGGCCCCTCCTAGGGCAGCTGGTAACGCAAGTTAGGTACCTCCTTCACTGGTTAAATGGAGTTCACGGGGTGGACCGAGTAATTAGCGGGCTCGGCTGCATGGGTGGACCGAGTAATTAACGGGCTCGGCTGCATGGGAGCACCGAGTAATTAACAGGCTCGCCTGCAGGGGTGGACCGGGTAATTAACGGGCCCGGCTGCGCATGTGCACCTGCGTTAGGGCGCAGCTTGTATGACCTGACACCGGTTAACGATCTTGCCATATGGCCATAAATGTTAGTATGCAAAAATTTTCAGATGAGGATGTTAGATTCGGTTAGGAAACAAGCTGTATTAGAATCTTGTTAAGGCTAGCCGATCACAATTGTCAATATGAATGTATCTAAATGTTCCTGAATATTTTTGCATAAAAATGTTATATTTTGTTTAACAATTTTATTATTTTGTATCTTAATAAATACGGCCGGGGGTCTTGTGACCTCCCGCCTTCCAAAGACAAATCCTGTTCCGTGTCGTTGTGTTCTCGGTTGATGTAGGTATACAGGGAGAGGGGCGGTAGCCGTCACTGACCATGAAGAGAGAGAGAAAAATAGACCGTCAAGGTTTGGTTAAAACCTAAAGTTCTGCCGCTTGAAAAGCACTATTAAGCACTTACTTGGGTCTCTCTATTGGAGGGCATGGGTAGCCACCCTTGCTTAATATAACTGTCTCTGAAACATGAAATGAAAATAAAAATTGAAACTGGAAATGTAATCGGCCGGTCTTATTAGTGATGACATAACACTACAAACATACCAGAGATTACCTTTCTTATTTTGTTATTAGTCACTTCATATGTCGAGTTGAACGACTTTAGCTGACCTAGAAAAAAGACCAAACAGCCCCCAGTGAGGCAATGCTCAATCTTACGCAAAGGTTTCACTTGTTGATTACAATAAATGTCATTCTTTAAAAAAGCAAGAGCATGTGCTTCATAAAAATATATCTGGTATATCACAGCCATTAGAATAATTCTTATAACCATATCACACTTGTAACGCAGTGGGCGCGAATGTTCCATATAGTACTGCCGCGGCAAATCAACCAAGGCGGGAAATGTCTACGCACATTAATCGAATAAGGTAAGTGCTTAATAGAGCATCTCAAGCGGCAGAACTTGTCTGGGTCGGGCCACGACTCCAAGACCTACGGAGACTGAGTGCTGATGAACCCAAAGCCATGAGAGAGTGTGAGGTAGAACTTTATGTCACCAATCACAAGAGAACTCAGAGCATTGGACTACTCCAAGTCCTGCTCGAAGTCCAAGGCTCAATCCCATTCCCACTCCAGCTCCCGGAGTTGACAGAGCTGCCCTAGAGGCCAGTCTTAGTCGCCCTCCTCCAGTGAGCACCAAATACATCAGTTGAAGCAAAGTTAAACTCCTTAATGTCATTGCCATCACCCGAAGAAACACGTGGGTGGCTTTAACAGTTCTGTTTCTGCTCCATAATCCTCGGCTTGTTTTGGCGTAGCCTGAAACATGATATTTATTTATCATTTTCTTTTACAATAAATACAATAAACACACATATTACGAAAATCACCCCCATCCAATCTCTGGGGCTAGACTCAGCCCCCGCAAATTCACCCTCGATTGCAGAACCTGCTGTTCACTTCATTACTGTTCACCATCAGTGTCCCAGCTGCTGCAAGTCCTGAAGCCAAAGATGTCCTGAATCCCTATTATCTATTATAACAAGAATTACTTTCGAGCCCCTTTCCTAACACCTGTTCTTGTTCCATCCCCATATTTTCTCAAATTTCTTCATACACCCTCTTTCATTGTGGACTTTCTTTTCCATCATTTTTCAGAATTCCATTCCAATTTCCCAGTTTTGTTATGTAAGGGCAATCCCAGAATCCCAGGGATTGAGATTCTTAAGCATCCTGATCCAAGAGGAGGTTGGGGGTTCACATGATGGACCTCAAATCACATCTAGAGTTTTTTCCTTCAGTGCAAAAATGAACCAATACACCATTGTAACATCTTCCCCTTTCCATTAACGCAGTCACGCACAAGCCCAACACACACAAGCAAATCCGCAAGTTATCTAGTTAACGTACATGTTGCACACTAAAGACCTGATTCACATAGGTAAACTTACACTTTTGTGTAAGTTTAATACTGTTAAGTATTCACAAACTACGTGCAGAGGTTTGCGATTCTGCACTCCCTAAACTTATTTGTATAGAGTTCTCCGCCCCATATTGTGGAGCCTTCAGGTGCGGATAACTCCACACTCATAAGCATAGGGAGTGCAGAGTCGAAATTTTTTTTGCATGTAGTCTGTAAAGACCTAAAAATAGGAAACTTACACGTAGTGTTAGCTTACCTTTGTGACTCAGGCTCTAGGTTAGTTCTATTGGCAATAACAGAAGCTACATTTTATAACACTTTACAAGTAAACTTATCTCTGCAGTCATTCCGTGCATCCTTGGCTAATATGTTTCAATGTGTTCTTTTCACTGACACTGAATACATAAAACGTGTTGTTTCCCATTTTTATTAGCAATTTAATGGTTCTGCTTGTTAAGTTTAGGAGATGGCTATGGATGACAGCCATATGTGTGTCTGCTAATCACTTGTAAAAGTTTTTTGATAAAGAGATACACTGGCAATAAACTATTCAGACTTGTATAAAATGGTTTCCTTCGATGTCAGAATATTACCGTTTCTCATCTCCTGCCTACCAGCCATATGTATATCTAAACATGCCAGGGTATTGGGCGTGCTTTGCTCTTAAGAGTGGAGGTTTCTCGGTAGTTGAATGTAGTAAACTGTTAAAATCGGTTAAAAAGGCTTAAAAAACAGAGTATGGATCAAGGTTAGCTGATTTAAAGCTGTCCTTGGAGTTCTCAAATGAGAAATACTTTAAGAACTAACTTCGTTTTTACATTAGATCTATGACTGTTATTAATGCAACAGAAGATTATGGTTAAGAAAAGAAACGTTGTACCCTTTATTAATCAAGGAATGGGGTCCCAGGTGTTTGTCGGGGCTTGGTAATAAACATGTTGGGCCTCATTTATGAAAAGTGACGCATCGCTGCGTGAAAACAGCGATGCGTCACTTTTCATTGCGCTCTCCTTGCGACACCAATGATGCGTCATATTTACAGTTTGACGCATCATGTCGCAAGGAGTTACAGATACGTCAGTATTTCTGACGTATCTGTAGGCGCAAAAGTGACGCATTGCTGGAGTGTGTCACAAAAGTGACACAACTCCAGCAATGTGTCATTTCACATGGGGCAAACCCCATGTGAAAGGGCCTGCGTCAGTCTTACGCCTGCTGTAAGGCAGGCGTAAGATTTTGACGCATTTGAGTCCTAGAAGTGGCGCAGTGAAATTCACTGCTTCACTTCGATGACCCTTTCTTGCGTCAATACGCCCCCCTTGCATACATTATACCTGGCGCAGGGATTTACAAAGTGACGCATCTACCTAGATGCGTCACTTTGTAAATATGGCGCAACAAGGCGCATTTTTTACGCCACTAGTGCGTCACAAAAAGTGACGCACCGGCAGCGTAAAAGTGACGCACCGACTCATAAATGAGGCCCGTTGTGTGTTGAGAATGGGATCCTTTAATTGTGAAACAATGTGTTGGTAAGACTGAAGATTCTCACTAGGCTCGACCTTTAATTATCAGTTGCCTCAATTCTAATTCATCATGATGATCGATAGTGAGAGAATCCGGTATTCCAGATTTTTTTAACAGCTATATTAGTGGCAAAAAATGCATAATCTGTTGTGAAATATCAAACCAAAGTCGAATATCTATTTGGAAGAGCCATCCTGGCTTCTTTCACGGAAAAGTGTGTGCTACGGTTGCAAATGGGTATCTTATGGTGAGTTTCATTCTCGTTCATCTACTCTTATTTTTCTACTCTTCCATATATGTGCTCCCCCTCTTTCTATTGCCCCCTTCTCTTTTTTGCTTGTCACTGTTTCAGATCGAAGATATTTTGTTTCAGTAAATTGGTTTTCCACTTCTGAAAACCTCTATTATACTTTGTCATCTAACGATTTGCTTGACTCGCTCGAACCTTCTAATCTAAATAAAGCATTTAATAAATCAAGGGTAATTGAAGTGTTATACCCATCGTGTTTCGCTTTTCATGGTGATTTGCCCCAAGTGGTAGGTATTGGTCTTGCAGCTGAATGTGCAGAAGGGATTCGTGCTGCTGCTCAACACCGACCCACTCCAGGACTATTCTTCTGATGACAAGACTTCTCCCTACCAGGCACTATATACAGAAAACAAACAGAACACAGAACAAATAACAAACCATTCGCAGAGGTAAGTAAGACTCACCGTTAATGCCCACCGCCACCCTTCCTGAGAGCCAAGAGGCACTGACAAGATGAGCAATATACAGTATTAGAGCTCCTACTCACTAAAAACTGAAGCACACCAGTAAAAAAGAAAGACGGTGTGTTTAATACAGGCTGCTGCATCTTTGGAAAAAAATAGGAACAAAATGCATGCAAATCACTCTACAAACTGACCACTTCTTTAACACCATCTTACAGCTGCATGCAGCAAGATAGACCTTTCTCTACCTTTGTCCTATTACTTACTGGTAATCTTCATTACTCCGGGTCCCGTAGTCCTCGACACCTTCATAAACAAAGTGGATATAACCATCTCCCGACAGAAAAAAACAGAGGAATGCTGGGATACTAATACTGCCCCTCCCCTCGGGAGTACATAAGCAGTACTTACCCAGCAGCCCTCCTGTACTAACAAGCTCAGGAAGGCCGGCCGTCCGGGAGGGAGGGTCGTATGAAGGTGTTGAGAACTACGGGACCCGGAGAAATGAAGATTACCGGTAAGTAATAGGACATTACCCCCAGGTCCCTCCATCCTCGACACCATCATAAACAAAGTGGAGAATACCAATGCAGAAAACCCGGCCTTACACACTCACAAGCACCCCCAGGAAACCACAACAAAAGCAGCCACCCAAGGGAGCACCGAGAAGGAGGAAAGGAAGACCGCAGGAAACAACCGGCCCGCAACCCAGAACAGGACAGCAGGGACAAGGACCGATGACAAAGAAAAAAACAGGACTCCAGAGAAAGGAGGCCGCCAACCCAGAAACCGGCAACCAGGACCGGGACCAGGGCACAAAGACCAGCCAAACCGGAGAAGGCCGCCAAGGCCAGAACCAGCAGGAAGGGTCACAGGGCCCGGCAGACCCACCAGGAAGACGAGACAACCCGGAAGAAAGCCAAAGAAAGAGATGGCCAACAACTCGCAGGCCCAAGCACCCAGGCCAAAAGAAATGAAAAAAACAGGCCAGAAAACCGGACAACCCCCCCCCCACAAACAAAAGGAATCGCAAGAGACCAGAGGAGGAAACCCCTCCGAGGAGGCCCAGGAAGCAACAAGAACCCAGGAGCCGAACAGGAGCGAAAACCCGTCCCGAAAGACAGGGAGGGGGGAAAGAATCCCAAAACCCCAGAACCCAGACGAAAGCCCACCAAGCAAGGAGAGGCCAACAAGACCAGAAACCAACAACAACAAAGAAAAGCAAACAAGGGCAGGGACAGCAACCATGACCACAACCCAAGAAAACCCCAACCCCAAAGGGAGGGAACACAAGGCAGGAGGGGAGCACAGAGCATCTGGGAAACCCCAGCAGTCGGCCAATGAGGCCCAGAGGGCAGCACAAAAAGAAGGCGCCCACACGGCACAGGACCGCCCAAGAACCCCAAACCCAGGCCAGGCAAGCAGAAAGGGCAGGAGCAGCTGAAAAGAAAGACCCAGGGAGCCAGAACCCAGACCATAACCACAAGGCTCGAAACCAGCAACACCGGAGAGGAGCCAAGCAAACAGCAAAAAAACAGGGCAACAAAGGCCAACAGAATCAAGGAAGCCAGGACCAGTGCCAAGCAACCCGACAACGCAGGAGGAACTTTACAAAAAACAATTTGATGGACAGAATGTAGATCAATGTCTTACATTCACCCCAGTACAAGGATCTGGGCCTAAATCCATCGTTTTTTGCACTCCACACCACCCTGGGTCAGATAATGGCTTTATGCAAATCAGCTCTGACCCTGTGCCCCATGGGAACAGTCCAGTCCGAACTACAACAGCCATATCTTTCCCAGACCGGAATCAAGCATCCGAGGACCGGACCGGTTTCGAGGTAACACCTCTCATCAGCCCGGCTAGCTTGACTCCAGTGGTGTGGAGGCTCTGGGACCCACGTCTGAGCTACCCCAGTACACTCAGGGAGAAAATTACAAAAAACAATTTGATGGACAGAATGTAGATCAATGTCTTACATTCACCCCAGTACAAGGATCTGGGCCTAAATCCATCGTTTTTTGCACTCCACACCACCCTGGGTCAGATAATGGCTTTATGCAAATCAGCTCTGACCCTGTGCCCCATGGGAACAGTCCAGTCCGAACTACAACAACCATATCTTTCTCAAAGATATGGCTGTTGTAGTTCGGACTGGACTGTTCCCATGGGGCACAGGGTCAGAGCTGATTTGCATAAAGCCATTATCTGACCCAGGGTGGTGTGGAGTGCAAAAAACGATGGATTTAGGCCCAGATCCTTGTACTGGGGTGAATGTAAGACATTGATCTACATTCTGTCCATCAAATAGTTTTTTGTAATTTTCACGCAGGAGGAACAGCAGGCCCAAGCAAACCCCAGAAGGGGCCCACACAGTGCCCAGACCAAAACAAAAGGGCAGGCAGGAAACGGGAACCACCAGCACAAAACCGCCAGACCACACAGAAGCCCAAAGCGGAAGCAGGAGGAAGCAGAAAAGCAGAGGACGAAGCATCAGGAAAACCACAGACAACCCGCAGCCAGGAGGGAGGGACCCGCAGAGGAAAGAGCACCACAGAACCGAGAGGGAGGGGCGCGGGGCACCCAAACAGACCCATACCGGGAACAAAAAACCCGGGGAGCAAGGGAGGAAGAAGCGAGCCAGGACCCCAGAACCAGGAAAGGAACAGGAGACGTCCGGCAACAAACCCCCATAGCAGTCTGAAAGTACAGCACAGCAGGAAACCCCAGGAGCCATAGCCGGAGGCCCCACAGAACCAGCAAGAAGGCCACAGAGCCAGAGCTACAGAACACAACACAGGCCCACAACACCGGGGAAACAAGCCCGGGAAGAAACCAACAGCAGGAGAAGGCCCAGAAGAAACCACCAGGAAGCAGTCCCAACCGCCGAACACCCCGCCAGGACCAAGAGATTCCAGGAAGGAAGTAGAGCACAAAAGGGAGCCCAACATGCAGGAGCGGCAAGCCCCAGCCGAAACCTCAGACCAGCACCCACCAAGGGAACCAGACGAGACCAGAACAAACCAGGGAGCAAACATCCCAAACAGCAGATGGACCAGGAAGCCAACAGCACCCAGCAGCCCCAGGAGGCTGGGCAGGTACCAACCCGGCCAAGCACAACCACCGAGCAGACAGCAGAGCACGTGGACAGCACACCAACCCGGAGAACAGGAGGCACGACAGGAACCGGCAGCAGCCAGGAGGCCCCAGCCAGGTCCAAACTAGGCAGGCACCACGGCAGAAACAGGAGGGGCGGACAGGAAACAACAGAAGCAAGCCAAAGGCAAGCACGGGGAGAGCCAGTGCAGAAGCATCCAGAACAACCACACAAAAGCCCCAGGCCGGAGAAAAGGTAAGGCCACAACAACAGGAAAACCCAGGTAGGCACTCAACCAGGCACCACGCAGGCAGGGCGGAACAGGACAGAACAGCCGCACCCAAAGCAGCCCAAGCTACCCAAGCGCTGGCAGAGGGGACAGAGCACCCCAAAGAGCCCTCGGCAAGACACCGGCAAACAGCTACAAGACGAACCAGGCCCATCCCAAAGGACGGGAGGAACAGGGACAGGAACCAGGAGCCCCAAATGGAGACCAACCACAGAGAAGCAGGAAGGTAACAACCAGGACACCCAAGTGGAGCAGACGCCCAACAGCCAGCCCGCAGCGGAGGCATGGACACCGAGGTAGAACAGCACGGCAGGCCAACCGGAACCAGGGAGGCCCACAGGACCCCCCCCCCCCTACCCTCGCAGCGGCCTGAGGAGCAGGAACACCGACCCACTACCAGTCGGGGTAAGGAGCTCGAAGAAGAGGGGGAACAGAACGCACCCCTAACAGGCCGTCGCCGAAGAGAGAAGCGACCCTGAAACAAGAGCAGCAGAGGGCAAGGCGCAAGCAAGCAGGCAGGAAAACCCCAACAACACAGGGAACCCCAGGAGCAAGCAAAGGTAGAGCCAGCGAAGAAAAGGAACCGGCCAACACAAAGGTGACCGGAACCCATGCCAACCCGAGGAAGGCCACAAACAGAAAGAGTGAACTCCCACAGAGCCGCCAAGGGCAGGGGCACCCCCTGAAGAAGAGAACCAAAGGGAGCAGACTCTCAAAATGCCCACCATTCGAGAACAGCAAGATGCGGAGCAGGCCCGTGGCAAAGCCAGAGACCAGGAACCATCCACACAGGAAGAGGAACGCACAACAGCACCCCACGACCAGCACCAGCAGGCCAACAGAGGACCCACCAACTCCGGACATCAGGACAGCAGCGGCCGGACTCGAACCCACGGTCCATGAGCGCCAGAGACACCAGAGGCACAAGGAAACCATGGAGCCCAGCGCCCTGCAGCACCTAGAAGAAAAAAGGGGGGGGGCAAAAACTGCCGGAGCGGGGGCCAATAATGCAACAAGGACCCCACCGCAAATGTGATAAAAACACAAACACATGCAGCACAGGAACCAGTCGCCCCACACCACAAAAGCACGCCAGAAACGTAAGGCATCTCAGGGTTGCAAATCCCCTAACATCCCCCCCACCGGCTTAGCGCAGAAAGCTTAGGGAAAGGCGGAGGCACCGCGCCCAGGACACCCAGGGCAAAGGAGAGGTATAGGGGCAGCTAAGGCACCAGTTGCGATACATGAGGACACATGAACACGCGTAAGGCAATGGGTTACCAAGTGACTCGCCCAGAATCACAGGACGCTGCTCGTCACCGCCGAGACTCGAACCCGGTACTCAAGATTTGAGGTTGACCGCACCAGCCGGGAGGCCAACTACTCTCCCCACAGCAGAAGACACAGGCGGGCCAGCACCAAAATACAGCAAGAATGGCACCAACATCGTCCTGAAGGCACCGGAACAGAGGGCAGGGAACGGGAACAATCGCAATGTGCAGCAGCAAACGAGAGGACCAACACACAGCAAGAATGGCGCCAACACTCCTCAATGCTTCGGAACAGAGGGCAGGGAATGGGAACAAAAGGAACGTCCCACACACAGCACTCATGTTACCACAGGTACGGAAGAAACACAGCCCCGGACATCTGGCACAAACCCCTCAAATGAGCTTTCATGAACGAAGCAGAGGTCACCAAAGTCGGCCCCCGATCTGGACATTAGAGGCCCCTGTATGCCTTGAACTGGTAACATCTCAGCGGTGCCAGGGGCGCTGCGTAGGGAGCCCACACTGTAAGTGAAACAGAAAGAAAACGGGCATGAACCACACACAGGTCGTCAGCAGCATCAAAACAGCCCACCAAGTGCGCAAGACAGAAGAAAAAAAGGATCCCGAAATCGGGACTCACCAGGAGTGGGGGCCAACCCCAGGAACAAGGCTCCCACAACACCGCCGTCCAGAAGCCAACGGGAGCACATCCAGCGAGGCACGGCTCCCCGGCCAGGCTCGGGAAGCCAAGCCCGCAACCCGGAAGCAACCGGGAACTCCAGCCCCAGCCACAATGGGCCGGGAGGTGCATGCAGCAGACAGCAAAGCCGGGAACTCTCCAATCACAACACCGGCTCCAAGTATAGACCGACTCCCAGCAAGCCCTGCAGGCCAGGAGGCAGTCCAGGGAACCCCGCGCCCACACAGCCAGGCAGCCGGGCGGGGGTGAGGAGAAGCACCACCACTCCAGCCCAGCAGGAGCAGCACCAGCACACCATCCATTCTGTCGACAGACAGAAAAAAGAACAGAAGACCTGCTGGGTAAGTACTGCTTATGTGCTCCCGGGGGGAGGGCCAGTATTAGTGTCCCAGCATTCCTCTTGTTTTTTTCTTTTGGGAGATGGTTATCTCCACTTTGTTTATGAAGGTGTCGAGGACGGAGGGCCCTGGGGGTAATGACGTACGCACCTGAACTTTCAAAGTGATTTTATGACCGCCCAATTGCAAACTAAAATGAACAAAAGAGTTATGGTTAGTTAATATAATAGTATTTTATGTTGGCAAATGACACCAATGAAGCACAAAATGACTAACGACAACATTTTCACCTATCCCAATTTTATTTTTCTTAAAAGTTCTGCTCGTTTAACAAACACGTTATATACATCTCACCATGCCAGCTACACATGTTGGGCAAAACACCTCTCAGTTTTCACATCTACGCGTGTTGTAACAAGTTTAACGTAGGCCAAGATAAGTTAAGGATATAACCAGATAAGCATTTAAATGCGCCAGAGAAACAAACAAAACGATAAATGAGAAACAAATCAATAAAGTACATTACCATGTAATTGGTCCAAACTCAGCCAAAGCAGCTAAAATGTTGAAGAGTGATGAGTATTGATCAAGTTATGATTGTTTTACAGATGCCAACAGATAAGTGATATAAAGAAGGAAACATTTTGAAGAGCCCCAATATCCTACACAAATTGATCCATATTGAACATTAAAAATTGAGCTGAGTTAAAAGAGGAATTGTATGTTTTTTTTAAAGATCTTTGAATGAAACACTTGTTATAACGACATAACCAAGCAAATGGAAAGTACTTAGACATTGCTGCAAAACTAACCAATGAAGTATGAATCATACAAATTAGTCTTAAACGAAGTAAGGATCCAATGCACTGGGAGGAATTGATCAAGTTATGATAGCTTTGCTTAAAAATGCTAATTATTTTTTATGTTTTCTTTATTGGTTTGGGAATTTCATTGCATTGTTTTCTTGGCTTTGAAATGGTTGCTACTGTCTGTAATGAATATGCACGTCTTTGAATTGCCTGCTGCTTGTGCTATAACTACCAAGGACTGAGCAGAGATATTCTTAGAACTGTGTTTTGAACTAACCAGATTGTGTGAATGACGGTGGGAAGGGGGTATTCTCCCTCTCTAAAAACAAATGTTCTGTCTCAATTCATTCTACAGCACTTCTTGCACCTTGCAGGGTGGGATAGATGTGGTTTTGAACATGGATAACGCATGTTTCACTCATAGATGCATACATGCCAACATACCCATACACAAAACAATTCAACACATGCCACTTCCTACGATTTGAATTTCTACACCTTGCACAGCACTTGTAAGGTGGTCTTATATCTCCCTTGAGCACACAGTTGCACTATACAAATGGGAAATACTGTTAAAGGCATAGTGGACCCTATGGATACTTTCTGAACAAGAACCAGGCATGGCGGTGTTGGGGGTAGAGGCTGAGGGCTCTTCTTCATGGCTTGTGCCACTTCTGGGCCTAGTGTAGTAACCTCTGGGGTGGGACTTCCATAGTAGAGATCTTGGGTGATGTCACATCCTGGTCACATATACAGAAAGTGACATCTCTTCTGCACTGGGATTTCCAGGTCAGAGTTCATGGGTGATGTCACTTTCTGGTTACATGGCGCAGAATGCACAATGGTTTTGGAATATCACCTCGTCACCTGTCATTTTTTATTTTGATGGAAGGTATCTTGTCTTACTATGCCTAGCTTTAGCTAAAGCTTGCCTCTCCAGCATCCAGGCTCACCTCTAAAAAGGCCTATTTGAAGTAAAAAAAAAAGAAAACTTCACATAGGCTTTGAGCTCATCACTAGCCCTCTCTACAATTGATCTTCAAGAGCTTCGCTCATTAAATGTCCCTGAGCACCAAATAACTAGGATATCACATTGACACCTGCTTGGTGCCATATATTACTTCTTTGCTATGTGGCATTATTAAGAGGATCGTATTTAAAAACAGGTATTCAAGTTCTGTTCATCTGTCTTCATGATGGAGGAAAGCCCTGGTCACTAAATCCCAGATATCAATCTGAAACCCTTGAAAAGCCGCTACCTTGCTGCAAAATGATTGATCCGAAGAGTGAATACATAAAACTAGATCACCCAACACTTTAAGAACACCAATCTGCTGGATCATCTTCAAGGTAGTAGACTTGAACATGCCACTGTAGCTGGCAAACAAGATCATGATGTCCAGTGGTCTTCACAACAGCCACAGCAGCAATTTCAGCAAGATCAAGGAAAGAAACCTCAAGAAGGAGAAGATGAGAAGACTGTGAGAAATTAGGTTGTTGGTTGACTGGGGTGCAAACCCTGCTCAGGCAGCAGCCACAATCCTTGGCAGGCTGAACCACAAAAAGTTACTAAATTAATCTGTGCTTAAGCCTGAGTAGCTTGGCACAAAAACACAGGCTTAACTTGTAGGCAATGTGTAAAGTATTTATGCAGCACACAAACAGTAATAAAGTGAAAATACAACACAAGACAAAAGTCCACACCAATTTAGAGAAATTGAGTACATTTTAATCAATTATTCAACACCAAATTTACAAACATCCAATCAGTTGAACTGGAGTTATGATTTTGTAATGTTTCTCATAAAATCTAGCTCCTGAAAGATCAAAGCACCAACCGTGAACATCTAGTCATGCGAGACCGTGTCAAAGTCGAAAAATATAGTGTACAGGAATTGGACTAGGCCTGTTTACCTTTGGAATTAAAAGAATGTTTGAATTTTTTTTTCAGAGAAGGTAAAGTTCAGTGGGGCAAAGTTTCAGGCGGTGTCCGATGAGTGAGCGTTGTTGCCAGGGAGTTGCCAGACGAAGTTGCGGTAAACATTTCTACGTCTGGACTTAGTCACTTTTTTATTTTAATTTTAATTTTATTTTTTGTCCTCATTTCACCATTGGCGAGTGCAATTGAACGCTAACATACCCATTCCGTCCTTGGCGCCTAGGGGTGAAGTTCTTGCTTTTACCTGGAGCTGACCCGGCCTGCCCCCTTTGTTCCGGGGCATGGTGTAATCATAGGACATTTTGGGGCTTTAGACCAGCCTCATTTCTATTCCCTATTCCATCAAAGGTTCCCAAACAGTACTATTTACATTACGTGCCATACCAGTTTCCAAACGTGCAGCTCAAAGCCAATTTTCATACAGGGGAGGGCTAGCATCCTTCCATAGCTTGCAGATCTCTCTACGTGCAATAAGAATAAGGTTGAAAAATAAGGCCACCTGTGCCCCCCTTAACCCACAAATAGGATCAGTGTCCAAACCAAACAAAACTCTAACTGTATTCAAACTGAGTTTAACCTTAAAAATGTTCTCCATTGCCTTCTCCAAGTAGCCCAAAAAGGACCCAAGATAGGACAATCATAGAAGACATGGATGTCATCTGCCTCTGCCAGTCCACATCTAGGGCACAAAGGGGACGAGCTAACAAACTTCGCAATTTTTTTCGGCGTAAAGTATAGCCTGTTAATAGCATAAAAATGATTTTTCTTGAGAGAGGCAGACCTGACATATTTATACAGATATTGGAGAGATGTATCATAAAGGGTGACTGAGGCAGCCTCCTAACTAGACGAGCTCCAAACAAGATGTAATGGGGGGGGGCCTGTATTTCCTCCGCCTCAAGGATTTTTCTGTACCAAAGTCCCACTTCCCTCTTCCTAAAACCAGGGGATTGGAGAGCAAGCTCAATGTCCCAGTTACCGCCGATGTTCTCCTTCTCAGCAGAAAACCAGGAGCAAAGTTGGATATATTTAAATCTAGAGAAGGAGTCCCCAATCTTTGATCTCAGAACCTCCCAAGGGAGAACCCCCTCTGATGTTACCAAGTCCGACCAGATTGTTATTCCTGCTCTCCTAATGGGAAGGGACAAACTGTCCCCAAAGCATAATGGCAGACCCGGAGACTCCCAAATTGGGGCAAAATCTGAGTAGTATTTTATGCCCCATCTTCCCTTTACACTACTCCAAACTGAGAGGGCAAGTTTTAATACCTTGAGGCACACCTTTTTAGAACCTTGGTGTGCCAAATTTATACAAAAAGCCGGGCCCGCCCCCCTCTAGGTCAACCATTATATTCAAGATCTGCCCCCAGTTGGAACGATCAGGGCTAATAAGAAGTCTTCGGATATTTTTCAGCTGAAAGTCAAAGGCATACCAAAGGACATCCGGAATCGCAAGTCCCCCCTTTAACAGTTTTCTTTTTATTTTTTTCCATGATATTCTGGAGTTTTTATTTGCCCAGATGAAGCTGCCTATTTTTCCCTGAATTTTTCCCAAGATTTTATCAGGAAAGGTCAGAGGTATTGTGTTGAACAAGTATGTCAACTTAGGCAGGATTACCATCTTGACCAAGTTGACACGGCCATATATTGTAAGAGGGAGATTCTGCCATCTCAAAAAAAGGTGATCGATGTCCTTGGCCATCTTCTTTATATTAATCTGCACTATACTATTGAGGTCTGATGTTAATATTATACCTAAGTACCACCCCCAGCTCATTATTTCGGTTTTCGAATTGTTGATCAAGTATCTGTAGTACCGACCGAAATCGATCATTATCTCCTCCACTCTAGGAAACACCTCTGCGGGATTGCTGGTATAAACCAGCAAATTGTCAGCATATATCGCCAACTGACAGCTGTAATCCTTTACTCTAAAGGGTGTGATCAGGTCATCAATCCTCAGTGCCTGCGCCAAAGTCTCGATATAGAGATCGAACAGGAGGGGTGAAATAGGGCCCCCCTGCCTGGTTCCCCTCCCTATACTGAAGCGTGGTGTCAAAACCCCATTTAATAAAATCGCAGCTGAGGCACCCTCATAGCACCCTCTCCATGTTTGAATAAAGATTGTTCCAAACCCCATAGTACTCAGGACCTCCCACAGGAATCCCCAATTGACGCGGTCGAAGGCCTTGGCGGCGTCTTAAGCTGCCACCGCCAAGGGCTCCGACCGCGCCACTGCTAGATCGATACTGCAGGGTCAACTCATGAATATATCTACCAGGTATGAAGCCTTTCTGGTCAGAGTTAATAAGTAGTAGGGCCAACTTAGCCAATCTCCCTGCCAAAACGCTGGTAAAGATCTTATAGTCTGCGTTTAGCAGGGAGATAGGCCTGAAGGAATCTGCCTTAAGGAGGTCTTTCCCCAGTTTTAATATAAGCATGATTGTGGACTCCTTCCAGGATGACGGGGCACTACCCTCTGGGCTGTAAAAATAATTGAACAGTTCACATAACCTTGGCACCAAGATATCTTGAAACACTTTGTACACCTCGCCAGGGAGAGCATCCGGCCCTGCCGCTTTATTGTTTTTTATTTTTTTTTATGTGGAGTCTAATTTCTTCCTCCGTAAAGGGGCTATTAAGCATGTCTCGACCTTTCTCTGTCAGACTGGGCAGAGCCTTACTCTCCAGCCACTACAAAGTGTTCACAGAGCTTGGAGACGACTCTTCCTCATATAGTTCAGAGAATAGAGAGAGAAGACATTTTTCCATATCCTCCTGGTGACAGGATATGGTACCCTGAGCGTCAATGATTAACCTATTTATATTATTCCTGACCTGGTCTGCTCTGATCTTACTGGCCAGTATTGCCCCAGCTCTTTCGCCGTACTCGTAGTTCTCCATAGAATATACGGCCCACTGTGCATTAACTTTCAGATCTAACAATCCTCGATATTCTGAGCGGAGACGTTCTAATTCCACTAAAACCTGTGATAAATTATCTACATGAGTACTCAATCTTAAAGTCTCTAAAGATGAGACGTCTTCCAGGGTTTTAAATCTCATCGCCTCCTCCCTATTGCTTGAGCTGGTCAGACTGTGGAACTGACCTCGAATATGGGCCTTATAGGCGTCCCAGACAAATTTGAGTGAGGCTGAACCGATATTATCGGAAAAATAATTAATGATAGAAGTACCCACCGCAGTGACTATGTCCTGATTATTTAAGACTGCCCTTTTTAAGGTCCACCTGGGGGTTGTTATACCCCTGGCCCTGCCCTTCAGGAGGGAAAACATGATAGGGGCATGGTCGGACAGAATGCTTGGAAGTATCTTTATATCAACCAGGGCCTCCAAACCTGACCTGTCTACAAGGATATAATCCTATCTTGAAGCATGCCCATGTTTTTTGCTAAAATAGGTACAGCCCGGCGCTGTCCCCCTCTTAACCTTCCAGGCATCAATTAGACCTAGCTCATGGATTGTATTCACCATGGCACGACGGGTTCTCGGGGCAGCGAAATGCTGGCTATAGTTAGAACGATCTTGTCGGGGATCAAGGAGAACATTGAAGTTCCCCCCAATAACCACGGGAGAAGTGGCCTCAACGAAATTGGACTGGACTTTTGATAAACAGGCAGGATCATCTATATTCGGCCCATAATAAGATACAATTGTCAGTTCACTTTCACTAAAATCAGCCCGCGCCAGAACCCATCTTCCTGACTGGTCTGTTGTAATTGACTTTATAGATCCTCCGATGCCAGGCCTAATCAAGATTGCAACTGCCTTATTCGCAACCGTCTGTCTAAGTTTACCAAAAACCTCTTTACTCTCACTGGAGCTTAGGTGGGTTTCCTGAAGAAGGATTACTTTGACCGCAGATTGTTCTGAATATTTTAAAATCAGCCTACGTCTCCGGGGGCACCGGAGCCCAATAACATTCCAAGAGATAAATGGTAACTTATTGCAGGTCATCAGGTGCCTCTGTCCCTTCCTCCTTACCCAAACACTGATGCGCCTGTCTGTTCAGTTGGAAACTCTTATTGACTAATGTGAAATAAGGACTCCATTTTTTCTTTTTTCCTCTTGCCGCCCCCCTCGTGCCCCCCTTCCCACCGCCCCCACCCCCTTGTGATCCCTCTACCGCCCTCAACTCCCTGAGAAACCCTCCCTTTCTTCCTGAGCATTACGCTATTAGACCGATACCCCCCCACTCTGTGTATGGTTGTATATAGTGGATAGATGGTGCAACACAAAAAAAAGAAAAAAATGCCTTTTATCAGTTGCGGGTACTGCTTAACAATTGGATAAGTGATATAGACTAGACTTAAATGTATATAAAATTACTAACCCTACTGGTTTCTCAAAACAACTATGCCACCTACCCTACCCATACTGCCCAACTACTTGCATCGCCTCTCCACTCCCCCCTTGCTGCCCGCCCTAATCTTTTCAATCAAATTGTCCGCATCCTCAATCTGGCGTGTGTTGTACATGTGGGTATTCCACATTATGCGGAGTGAGGTAGGAAATTAAAACTGGGCATGAGCCCCCAAGGAGTTAAAGGTTGCCAATCTCTTGCCCATCTCCCATTGTTTTGTTGCAGTTATGTGAGAAACTTCTGAGCATATTGTGAAAGTAAATAGGCTGCAGAAAGAGGTTGATCTTATAGAGCCTGCTTTAAGGGACAAAGACAGAATTCTTTCTTTAGTGGCATAAGTAAGAAAGTTGACCAACATTTTCTCCTTGGGCGCTCCCTCCCTTGGTTCCGCCTGTATGGGTCACGGTGGACCCTCTAGATGTCAGCTAATAGATCTTGGTCTACATCAGGGGAGTCCTTTAAGATTGTCGTTTTAAGGACCGCAACGATGAATGCCTTAATATCGCTCCCTTCAAGATCCTCAGGAACGTTCAAGAATTTTAAATTATTCTTTCTTGAATGATTTTCGAGCCTCTCGAGGTCATCCTTCATCTCCCGATTCTGCTGAACCAACTTATCCATGGTGACTGTAGATGTGCTAAGGGCTTCTTTGATATTAGGTATCTCCACTTCCAGTGCATCAGTCCTTAGTGAGACCTCCTCAACCTTTCGGGCCAATGCCTCACAAGATGCCTGAATGGCAGTCTTATTTGTCTCGGATGTAGTGAACCGCGTCCCTATATCCTCCTTTAACCCCAATAGAATATCCGCCAGAGTTCCCGGGACAGACATTGTTGGTATAGTGTTATCTGTGGGTGCGCCATTAATGGTTAAATGAGGGCCTTCCTCTTTACGGCTGCATGCATCCTCCTTATGACTGCTTGGGCCGTCCTTATCCTGATTCACCTGCACAGTATCTTGGATGTCCAAAGCGGATAAACTGTTTGAAAGCTCTACCGTTGGATGCACCATGTCCTGCATAGGGGACGAAAAAAGTTGAGGAAGTGGGCTGAGCTGGGACGACGTACAGGTGCTACTTGCTGAAGCCACTGCAGGAACCCCATCCAAAGCAGTGACTTCAGCTACTGCATTGGTTGTGGCACTGTTTGCAGCCATCCTTTTTGTTCTATCAGAAGCAGAGAACTTTATAGTAGGACTTCAGCGATGGAGTAACTCTTAATGGAACGGGTGCCCCACCCTTTGCTTTTTTCCTGCCTTTTCTCTCCCCGGGGTAGTGTCTATACATGTGATTCCCCTTCCCCTTCGCTCTCTGGGAAGTAGCTTTAATGTGAATTACTGGAGGGGAAATAGATGGGTTTGAAGGCCCTGACGTTATATTGGCAGCCCGGTTTCGCAATGTATAGCGACTAACCCCCACCTCGGAAGTGGATACAGTCAAAGCAGAGCCCACTTTGCTTGGGTGAACGCTAGGGTGTAGGCTAGCAGCGCAATGACCACTTGTCTCCATACAGGGCTCCCACACTTCACTACCAGGTTCCTGTGGGTCGTAAATTAAGGTGAGAGCTGGAGTGTCCTCGGCGTCCAGTGGAACCCCACAGATTACTCGCCCCTGCACCTCTGGGCCAAACTTGCCCCCCTCAAATGCGCGGGGATATTCAGAACAACAACCACAGACTTATTATTGTAGCCCCCACAGCACAAGTATTTCACAGTCACATGCGTCTTTCCGGGGAGCGGGCTTACCGCACCCACTGCAACAGCCGAATATGTTGTCCATCCACCTGAACTCTGAGTCAGTCTTCCAGGGTTTCGCCGCCAAGGTCTAGCAGCACCGAGCTCATGGAACCAAGCAGGTTCTGTAGACGTGCCGCCCTCTCCCCTGTTGACCATCCGTTTTTACAGACTCACACTCCTCAAGACGCCAATAGATTCAATGAGCAGGGAGCATGAAAAAGAAAAACCGAAGTACTGCTACTGCAGAGCACCAGCTAACCGCCAGTGAGCTAGCGGAGTCTAAACGCCATACACAGAGGGAGGAGCTCCGTCACGGCCGTTAGCTTCCGGCCGTCATGCTCCTCTCCTGCGGTGTCAGGCCGGACTTAGTCACTTTTAAGGAAGTTAAAAATCTCCAGTGGGATGAGGCAAAAGGCCGAAGCCGACAAGAGGTCCAGGAGGCCGCATTCCCCTTTGGCGAAGAACCGCTGAACAGGATTTGTTACTGCGGAGAAGAACGTAGAGGGAGCTAATACGAAGTCAGGCTAACTGGCGATGCACCTCGGGCGGGTAATCTACCATTACTTCGCAGCGACTACTACAACTTACCATTACTATGAATGTTTTACTTAGCAGAATCTTTTACTTCACATGCTTTAAGTTTGCATGCTTCTACTTCGCATATACCAAAGCAATGTCAAATACTGGGCTGACTATTCACATTGTTGTTTGGAAAAGGAGGCACTTCTGTTTCCAAACAACGACGTGCAGCTCTGGCGACGCCTGAAGCAGGAGAAGAAAGGAAGCACGTTGAAGTAAGGGACCACGAGGAGAATGAGGTAAGTAGGGCAGTGTCGTTTTTGGGGTCGTGCAAGGGGGTTGTCTTTTTGGTTTTAGGGTTGTGTTTATGTAGTGAAGAGTACTGTATTTGGGTTTAGGGTGGTGGTCATGAAGGGGTTTGTCTTTTAGGTTTTAGGGTTGTGTTTAAGTAGTATAGAGCAGTGTATTTGGGTTTAGGGTAGTGGTCGTGCAGGGGGTTGTTTTTTAGGTTTTAGGGTTCTGTTTATGTAGTGTAGAGTAGTGTATTTGCGTTTAGGGTAGTGCTCGTGCAGGGGTTGTCTTTTAGGTTCTAGGGTTGTGTTTATGTAGTGTATTTGGGTTTAGGGTAGTGGTCGTGCAGGGGGTTGTCTTTTAGATTTTAGAGTTGTGTTTATGTAGTGTAGAGTAGTGTATATGGGTTTAGGGTAGTGGTCGTGCAGGGGATTGTCTTTTGGTTTACTGGACCAGAGAGTGAACTGATGAGTGGGTAAGAGGATCCTAATTGTATACCTAATGCCTTGTTTGGTGTGGTAGAAGTTTCTAGTAGTTTCTCTTTCAAGGGTGAACAAACTGCGCCCTTCTAAACGAGGCGCAAGGAAGGAGAAATGCTTTAATTTCTTCTTCCTTTTCCGACTTTGCATGTGTGCTGCACTGTACAGCACATATACAAAGTGGGAAAAAGCTTTACATCGTGCCTTGCATAGTATTTTGTACAGGAAGGATATCCTTCCTGTACAGAACCTATGCTACACTCATTCAAATACCCTAGGCGCTGCAGTGCTAAGGTCTGTGCATGGTGCACGGCAGCTGAAATCAGCGCCGGTGCTAGGGATAAGGGAGGAGAGAGCCATATCTTAAAAAATATGGCGCTCGCCTGCTCCCTCCCTGTCACACAATGTAGCGCAGCCTTGTGGGGCGGTGGCCTGCATTGCGTGGAGATATTTTAAATCTCCCCCATGATCTTTTGTTTTTCTGAGTATATGATAAGTGAGTAGGCTGGAATCACTACACAAGTGAGCCAGGAAAATGAATCTTATGAAATTTTGTCTCTAATGGCTGCTTTTGCCATTGCAGGTAGATACTTTGATTGACAGATTCGTAATAGTCCAATATGTTTCTCATTGCTAAATGTAAATCATTCATACACAATATACAAGCAACCGTAGCAAACACATTAGCATTAGAATGTGACTTTTTTAGTGTGTTCCTGTATGTAAATGGTGCTTGCTGTCCTGCAAGTTACCTTGAAGATTTCATTTGGAGGAGCTGCGCAAAATTGAAAAATGTGGGTGCGTTGGTGGAAAGGCGAATGAAGATGTTTCTCAGTGCATGAGAAGGAAAAAGGCTGCTCCTACACCTATCAGTAATCCTCATCACACAAATTCCTACTCTGTTTCAACACTGTCATTACATCATGAGGGTGAGCCGTGTCAGGAAACCAGACAACTTAAAGAGCTGCTTACATTTAACACACACCTTTTGCGCCCACCGCCGCCTTGAGAACGTAAATTCCTGATCCTTTACTCAGAAATCTTTGGGTGTACTACAGATTGTTACATTTCAATTGCTACAGAAGAAGTACTGCAGCGGTCCAAAAGGGTACTCTTAGGCGGGTTATATGAAGAGCACCTTGGACTGTGACCAGGAAGAGTAGGGCTCAGTGTAGTGAAGTTTACCAGAAGGTATTAAGAGCATTGCGACTTTGGGGCATATGTAGGTAGTCGTTTGCGATTCGCAAACGCCAGAATTCGCAGAATTCTGGCGTTTACGAATCGCAAATGGCGATTTGATATGTAGGTGCCACGGTACACAGACAAAATATCGAGTTTTAAATATCGATATACAATAATATCGAAGTTTAAATATCGATGGGACAAAATATCGAAGGTAAGTAATATCGACAGTCTTAATATCAATATTAGTATGATATCAGTAATATCGAAGTTTTAAATATCGATGTCAATAATATCGAAATAAATAACTTCGATGTTACTAATATCAATTTTTAAATAAATTTAGTGTATATTATATTGTATTATTATTAATTTATTTTTAATGTAATTTAATTATATATTGTCTTTTACTACTGTAGCGGGTTGTGGGTTTATAGGGGAATAGGGTGGGAAGTAATTTAATTATGTTAAATTAATTATTAATTAGTAGGAATTATTAATTAATTAATTGAGAATTAATTTTTAAATAATTTTAATTAATTGATTAATTGATAAATATGTTCTGTAGAGGGTTATGGGTTTATAGGGGAATAGGGTGGGAAGTAATTTAATAATAATTAATTAATTAATTAATATATGTTTGTACATATTTTAATTAATAATTAACTGGTAATTAATTTATATAAATTAGTTAATTAATTAATATAATTTTGTACATATTTTTAATTATTCATTAGTTGGTAATTAATTAATATTAATTAGTTAATTACATTAATTATAGTAATTTTTTATATATAATTTTTTGTTATTCTTAATTAATTAATTGGGAAAAATAATATTAATTATTAAATTAAATTAATTCCAGCTAATGTGCTAATATATTTACTTTATTGTTATTGTTAATTAATAATTAATTGGTAATTAAATAATATTAATTAATTTTAGGTAAAGGAGTATTTTTAGGGTTCAGGGTCAGTTTTCAGTTTTTGGGTAAAGGGGTATTTTTAGGGTTCAGGGTCAGTTTTCAGTTCTTGGGTAAACGGGTATTTTTAGGGTTCTGGGTCAGTTTTCAGTTTTTGGGTAAAGGGGTATTTTTAGGGTTCAGGGTCAGTTTTCAGTTTTTGGGTAAAGGGGTATTTTTAGGGTTCAGGGTCAGTTTTCAGTTTTTGGGTAAAGGGGTATTTTTAGGGATAAGGGTCAGTTTTCAGTTCTTGGGTAAAGGGGTATTTTTAGGGTTCAGGGTCAGTTTTCAGTTTTTGGGTAAAGGGGTATTTTTAGGGTTCAGGGTCAGTTTTCAGTTTTTGGGTAAAGGGGTATTTTTAGGGTTCAGGGTCAGTTTTGGGTTTTTGGGGTACAGGGATATTTTTAGGGTTCAGGGTCAGTTTTGGGTTTTTGGGGTACAGCCGTACAGGGTAAAAACAAAAAAAATTACATCAAATCAATTAAATTACATTAAAAAAAATAAAATTACATTAAATTATTAAGTGTTTTATTTATTTTAAATGTATATGTATTAGTTTTAATTTTGTTTTAATATTTTTATTTAATATTTGTAAAATTTTTATGTATTTTAACATTATTTTTACATTATTATTAATACATTTAAAAAAACTATATTTTTAATTCCGATATTTTTGTACTACGATATTATTTTTTCCATATTTTTGTACTTACCTTTATGAAGATATGATTCCGATATTTTTGATGTCGATATTTTTGTGCCGATATTTTTGTATTTCGATATTCTGTCTGTCGATATTATGTCAGACATTCAGGTGCCACATATCAAAATAAAGAATCGCAAAAATTGTGATTCCTTACTTTGTTCAAGCATTTAAGGAATCAAAATTTTGCGATTCCTTAAATGCTATGTAGGAGTGCCTTTGACATTGCGAATATGTCTTAAGGAATCGCAAAATACTACCTACTCCAAGTAGATGGTATTTTGCGATTTCCTTTGAAAATTATAATTTTTTTTATTCAAAGAGCCATGTGGCGCACATACATGCCCTAAGGGCATGTATGTGCGAAACATGCACTTACAGGCACATTCCAGGGGTGCAACAGGTGTCCTTTGGACACCCTGGCACCCTTGGAATTGCGATTCTCAAATTACGATTTTCTCATAGAAAATCGCAATTTGAGAATGTATCCCATTAATTCCTATGGGCCTCTTGGCCCATAGGAATGAATGGGACACTCATTCCTTAATTGCAATTCGCAATTTATTAATTGCAATTAAGGAATTTTTCAGATTTGCAAAAAAAATGGAGATTTTTTAACCTACATTCCATTTTGCAATTCTCAAATAGCGATTCCTTAAACATCGCTAATTGAGAATTGCAAAATGTGAATTACCTACATATGCCCCTTTGTCCCTCTTCCTTGTCCCTGCCCTTACATTATGAAATGATAAACACTGCCAAGTCTTCATCTGAAAACCCTCAGCACCTATAAGTCAGGCATGAGTATGACTCAAAAACACCACTGAGCAAACAAACAGGACAATACCCATAGATTAGAATCATGAAACTATCCACCCTCTGGGGCCAGTACTAATGATATGTGGGAACGACCGAAGGATCGAAACGCCTGAACTGACACAAGCATTTATTTATGCATAAGCACAGTGACTCTATACTTACCTATATGTACTTACCATCATGCTATAGTAGTAGTCAATATTCTAGTCAGGATAATACCGCAAGACGATATTTAAAACTCAATATTGTGGTGAGGTACTAAGCAGGACACCTAAGACATACACAATGACCCAGGAAATGCTTTTCTTCCAGTGGACAAAGGTAATGAGAAATCCTAACAATCGCCTTCAAGTAATAAAAAAACTCCATTCAGTAAAGACAAATAACACTTAAAGGGCTTAAAAAGTCCTTCATCCTCAGAATGAATGAACAAAGAGCCTCTTGCCAATTCATGGGCAGTTGAACCTCCAAAACAGATACTTTCTGACATTGACTAAACAGAACATCCTACTTGCTCAGGGGTAGAAGGCAATCACAGTCCCTCTTACATTAAGCCGATTAAACCTCTGAATCTTACTGTCGATTAAGCCTCAAAATTTGACTGCCCCTGAAATTGATGATGTAGTCAATCACAGCCCGAATAAGGAAATCTTAATTCCTCCTTCTTATGAAACACCTATTCTGAATTATTATTTCCTCCCACTAAATGCATCCCAAATGACTAGTCAAAACAAAGTCGTCCAAACTCTACTTTAATAACTTTTGATAGAATCTTTCCTGTGCGATTTTGAAAATGATGCACATTGCTTACTTTCTCAAGCTCAGCTAAGTATGTCCAGAAAATGTTATGACTCCAAAAGGCACTGGTCTAATCACTGATAAATTCATTCAAGCTACTTGGCATAAAAATGTTCTCAAGAGGGATAATGAACTGTCCTTAATTAAATGCAGAAACCGAAAACATATTGATGGAAAAGCACAAAAAAGCAAAGCAGCTCAAGTAATCACTCGTGCAACCAACGCGTTAAAAGTAACATAAATCTACAATTACAAATTCTTCTACTACAACCTGCACAAATACTTCAATAAACATGCAAGTCTGTTGCTAAAATTAACAGTAACAGACTCAGTACAAAGCAGAAATACAATGAAAAGAACATTAATTTCAATAACCTTACTCAAAAAAATTGAAATGCCTCTGAGTTGCAGATCTATACCCCACTACAGGTACAGATAAAAACAAGAACACTATCACACAGAATTTTACAAAATCAAGTGTACCATAAACATTGGGGGCTGATGATATTTGAAAGTGGTAAGGTGTAAAAGTTTGGTATGAGTGTGTTTGTGAAGTGCGCAAGCACGACCAACATAAAAGGTGTTTGGGGGTTATCCCTGAAGAAGACAGTGGCAAATGGTGCATTTTAAAGCTAATTTGAGGAAGGAAGGAGGTTGATAAAGCAGCTGTGGAACACATTAAAAACTGCCCCATATCTTACTGCATTAAATATGTTCAACAATGTTTGTAGTGTTCAAATTGTACAGTACACTGAAAGTATCGAAATGTCATACATAACAATCTGAAAACGTACAGAAGGCAAATTCAATTGCTTCAAATGTGAATGTCACTGTCTACAATTCTGACCAGCTTTCTATTCTTCAAGACTGTTGCATTATTTGTGTTTACTATTGCTCTACACACTCTAGCTGGCATCAGTGACCAGGGAGAAAACATTTAAAATGTATTTCTTCACAACAATAAAACCAGCAATTTCAGATTCCATAGAGTGCCATACCTCAGAGTTGGAAGAGGAAAAGCCTATGTACTGTAGGGGGCCTCAACTTGAAAGATCCGCCAAATGCCTCCTTAAAAAAGGATCAAATCCTATAACCCTCCTAGTTTGAATTTTAAAATTAATTCTTTACAGCCCCAGCATCTGGGGCTGTAAAGAATTAATTTTAAAATTCAAACTAGGAGGAAACCCCACAATAAACTAAAAGAGAGAAGTGGGAGGGATTCAGTAGTCTCTGCCATCTATAGACAGCAGCAAAAGGTGAAAGTAAGGGGGCATGGCTAGGCGCCCGACGGTAACGGCGGCACCCGTGTGAGGCTCAGAGGAAGCTCCGGGAGACGCACTGCCTGTAGCTTGTATTTTCCTGATGGACGGCGCTTTCTTTGTATCAGAATACTCCTAGATGCCAACGCGACCATCACCTTTGCGCTGTGACGCCCGGTGACGGAGAACTTTGCTGAAGTGACCAGCTCTACTTCAGGTACCGGCGCAACCGCCATTTTGTGACGTTGTGCGCTTTCAGCTCTCCGAGTCACCTCATGAGGTTCCTCATATGACTGCTTTTTCTATTTCCTGGAACCTTTATGCCACATTATGTTTCCCAAATAACTGTTTTTGTGGCTGCAAGATACTCCCTTACCTCCGCTTTGCTGTAACTGGCTGCTGCGTTCACGCACCTCCCGACCGCCATTTCATGATGCCTTTTGCGCTCACCCGCATTGTTTAATGGTTTGACGTAGGAGTGCCTATGACTACCGGCGGCTGTCCCTTCGTCATAATTTGCTGCAGCACATCGCTTTAGTGCCTAGTATGGACTGGGTGATTTGAGACTTCGTCCACTGGCTTGCTAACAAGCTCTTGTGCTGTCAACTCCACCTGAATTAGTCTATCTGCATTTTGAGGTGAAGGAGGCTGTTATGCTATTTTTTTTACTCACTCTTTGGATACGTTCTGCCTTACAGTTTCAGGATTACGATGGATTACTGTAATTTCATTGCCACTTTTGCGTTCCAGTCTATACCTTCACTTCTACTCATCCGTTCTGCTCTGGGTGCAGATGTTCAAGTACAGATGCCAATAGCCTGGCTCTTTGCACAACTCCACCAGTCGTTGCTGCTCCTACCCTTGCGGATATCGGGGTGAATAGAGACGTCGATTGTATTATATGCATGATATGAGCCTCTTCTTGGGAGTTTGTTTTGAATGACGCTCTGATGCTTTCAGTAATACCTTTCTGAGCTACTTACTCCTCTTCAGCCTCACAGTTCACTGCACCTATTTTTGCTTGAGGGTTGCTGCTCCTCTCCATCATGCGGCTTTTTGGGTTTGCTTGCGCATGATGCTTATGGAGGTGCACTCATTCACGAAGTCCTTTTCCTCAGTGTAGTGACATACACTTCACCTGGTATATTCAGCCCTTACTTTGTCAGTCGTCCATTTTCACTTTGTGCCTGACATTTTCAACGAGGGCTTCTTCTCAACGACTACATTGCCTGCCTCTTCTCTCCAGGTATTCTTTTTGCAACTTTTTCACGCCTCCTTGTGTCATTGTCCATCCTATTGCGCAGATAGTAAGCGTTGCATAGGTGCTCCATTTTTTTTTGTATGGGGCGACTCAAATCGATGTCGTGCATACCTTCTAAATCATCGACATAGGTGGCCTTTGTGAAAAACTCCAAAGTTTTTTCTGCTTTCTCTAAGTTAGAGGACTCTTCCTCCCCATCTGGCTCGGATACTACCATGGATCTTCCTCAGCCAACATCGGGGAAAACTAACATCAAGAGACTGAAGAAGGATCCGTCATCGCCACTCAAGCAGTCCACACCCGTCCCCATGGAACTCTTGCTGGAAGAAATAAGATCTTTCTGCCCTTTTTGGAGGAAATTGGGACTTTGCGTCCTTTCATGGAGGAAACCAATGTCAAGCTTCAAGCTCTTACAGACAGTTGGTCACAAATTGAAACTAGGGTCTCCTCGGTTGAGCAGTCAGTTGTTTCACTTCAGGAAACTCACACCAAATTTTCACATCTAACCTCACAAGTGGATACTCTCCACAAGCAGGTGGAGGAGTTGGAAAATAGGAACAGGCGAAACAACCTCTGCATTTACGGCTTGGCGGAAGGTCTTGAGGGCTCGGACTCCATCACTTTCTTCAACTCTTTCCTTCCCAAATTACTTTGCCTGCCAGAAGGTACGACTCTTAATATTCAGCGCACTCATCGACTGGGTCGCCCACCTGCATCTGCTTCCTTATCACAACGACCAAGAGGGTTTATCCTTTACTTTTTGGAGTACACTGACCTTTTAGAGGGTTCTTGCAGCTGCCAAGGCTTCTCCCAAGTTAACATGGTCAGGCTCCTCCTTGTTCTTCGCTCAGGACTATGCTAAGGCGACTGCAAATCGTCGGAAGGCCTTCCTTGGCATGAGAGACAACCTTCGTTCCATGGGTGCTAGATATGGCCTGTACCATCCTTGCTTGTTTAAAGTCACCTACAACAACAAGACGACCACTTATGAAGATCCATCACGATTACAGAGCTTCATCAATGCACATAAAACCACCGCCATGGACTACTCTGGACCTTCCTCATCTTGTCCTGGCTGAGTTGTTATTCTGCTTGTTCTTACACTGCTCATGTTTGCTCATGTTTTTGTTCTCTCTTTGACACGTTGTCCTCTCGACTGTTACTCCCATTCAGTTGCATTGTTGTTGTTTGTTTTCTGTTCTCTTTTGATTTAGGTTTGTGATGTACTCTTGTTTCTCCCCTTTTTGCCTCCACAGGATTCTTTTCCCGTCTGATGATGTCTCCCCGGCTTCCTGCCTAGCCACCCTGGCTGTGTTGCCTTACCTCTGTGGTCCCTTCCTCCCCCGACTCCTTCTCGTCTCCTCCTCTTGTAGGTATGTTCATCCCTTGTTTCTTCCTCTCACTTCGTTTTTTTTTTACTTTGCCTTCTTCTTGTGTTTCAATTTCCCTGGTTGTGCAGAAATCATAACGTTTTTCTTTCAGGTTGTACTTATCTTTATCCTCTCCCTCTTCCTATTCTGACCTTCCTGAACCTCTCTCTGATTTCTATTTTGCTCTTTCTTCCTGCACGCCATTTCATTCACGTTTCTCTCTCCCTTCTTTCACTCCTCTTACTTCTCACTGCTTATCTCTCTTCTCTTTATTTGTTCTTATTCATGGGTCGCTATTCTCGTTCCATTTACTATGTACTTATTGAAATATTGTACATGTTATGTCCTTGAATATAATTTCGTGGAATGTCAAGGGTATAAATTCCCCAATTAAGCGTCAGCGCATTTTATCACACCTTGCCAAATTGAATGTTGATGTTGCGTTCCTCCAGGAAACCCATCTCTCTGACATAGAGTCTGCTAAACTTCGGAGAGGTTGGGTGGGTGAAGTCTTCTATTCGCAAGGTGATGGTAAACGCAATGGTGCTGCAATTCTATGTCGCAGATCTCTCCCTTTCACAGTCATTTCCCAAAAAGTCTGATACTAATGGCAGATGGACACATGCCAGACTATCGCTTAGAGGTGTTCCAATCTCTCTTCTTAATGTCTATGGTCCCACCAATGGTGAACCCCTTTTTTGGGCTGAGTTTTCTCCATACATCACCCAATTCATGGATGACAATTTCATCCTCGCTGGGGATTGTAACCAACCCCTGGACCCATTTATAGATAGGAATTCTGACGCCACCTATGTTCCCACTAAATCGCACAAACTTTTTACTCAAGCTATATCTCAACATAAGCTTGTTGTCTCTTGGCGTCTCTGCAATCCAACCTTACGGGAGTTTACTTTTTACTCTCCGTTTCACCGATCCCAATCGCGGATTGATTACATTTTTGTCTTCCATAATCTCGCTCAAACGCTTACTGCAGCTGAAATTGGTCCGATTTTACTCTCGGATCATGCCCCTGTTGTAGTCAGCCTTGACGTGATCCCCAGGGTTGACAGGCCCAGGAGATGGCGTTTTAACAATACCCTCCTCTTGGATCCCAAGTTCTCCACTTCCTTCACTGCCTTTGTGATAAGTTTTTCCTGTTTAATGATGTTCCGCCCATTTCAAAACACGCTGTTTGGGACGCTTTCAAGGCAGCTGCACGCGACTTCATTATTAGATATGTCGCAAAGAAATGCAGGACTGCCCGCCAATTTACTAAAAATCTCCTTCTTGACATTAAGCGATTGGAACACGCCTATTTTACTTCACATTCAAAAGATAGTCTGACAGCTCTGGTTGCTGCTAAGATTACATTTAATGAAAAGTCTACTGAAGATGCTTCCTTATGTTTGCTAAAGTCTAGCGCTAAGTTTTATGGTGATAGGAATAAAGCTGGAAAAATTCTTGCCAATTACTTGAAGGTCAAGCACAACAAGATGACTATTGAATCTGTTTATGACACCAATGCTCACTTACAGCACAAAGATGCCGACATCCTTGCTCCATTCTCCCGCTTTTATGAGACTCTATACACCTTTGACACCCAACCCTCTCTTCACTCTCTCACACATTTCTTCTCGACTATACAAAAGCCTGCACACTTCCCTCTCGATCTTTCCTCTTTGGAGACTGACATCTCACAGAGAGAACTGCTCACTGTGCTCCAGCGTCTCAAACTCAATAAAGCCCCTGGACCAGACGGTTTTACTCTTGAGTATCTATCTTCATTTTTCCAAGCTGTTGATTCCAAAATTGGATTCCCTTCTCAATTTTTTTGCTGAATTAGGCGCCTCCTTAGGGACCTTTTCCGACACACACATTTGTTTAATACCCAAAGCCGGAAAGGATGTGCAGTATTGCAAGAACTACAGGCCTATTTCCCTTGTCAACATTGACTATAAAATCTTCGCTAAGTCATTGGCGATCAGGCTGGATCATTTACTTCCTGATCTCTCAGGCGAAGAGCAATCTGGTTTTGTTAAAGGTCGTTTCATCACCGACAACACCAGACTTTTATTTAACATATTGTCGAAATCATCCCATCTCCAATATTCCCTTGCAGCGATAGCCCTGGATGCCGAGAAGGCGTTTGATAGGGTCGAGTGACCTTATCTCTTCCACACTCTCGGATGGTTTGGGTTTGGCCCTAAATTTAGTTCCCTAGTTTCATTATTGTATTCTCACCCGCGGGCCGCAGTTTATGCGAACGGTCAAATCTCCCCTTACTTTGACCTCGGTAGAGGAGTTCGCCAAGGCTGCCCCCTTTCACCTTTCCTTTTCAATCTCACCTTAGAACCTTTCCTGTCTAAGCTTCGCCAGAACCCCGACATTCACGGCTTTCAGACTGCGGAGTCTTCCATTAAACTTGCTGCATACGCCGATTATATTTTACTCTTCATCTCTAATCCCACTGTCTCCATCCCTGCTTTCTTGGAGGAAGTGCGGAATTATTCCTCAATTTCTGGCTATAGGCATAACAATGATAAGTGTGAGATTTTACCCCTGACAAAGTTCACCTTTAAACCTGATTTCAGCGCCTCCAATTTTGCCTGGAGTCCCTCCCACATTAAATACTTAGGATTGCACATCACCCCTTCCATCCCTGACACTGTCTCTTTATGCCTGACTAAATGTACTCAGAAAATATCTGATCTCACAGCTAGGTGGCATCCTCTTTACTTGTCTTTGTGGGGTCGTTTGGACACCATCAAGATGATGTTATCCCCATTATTTTGTACACAATCTCTAATATCCCTGTCTCTATTCCAGCCAAATTTTTTAAGAAAATCAATTCGGTCCTATCCTCCTTTTTATGGCATAACAAAAAAACCAGATTGTCCCTTGCTAGGCTAATTCACCCCATCTCTGAAGGTGGAGTAAATTTTCCGGACTTCCCAGCTTACCAAAAGGCCTTTTTGTTACATCAAGCTTCTTTTTGGCTACAAGACCCTGCTTCCCCCTGCAATCTGTGGACTAAAGTTGAGCGCCTCTTACTTTTCCCTTTCTCCTTCGCTGAATATATTTCTTTTTCACGCAAACCCTCCTTGATTCCCACTCCCATTCATAAATTTACCATCAAGCTCCTCTTATACCCCAATCCTCCTCCCCCAGCGAATGTTGCTGATTTTCTCTCATCCACTATTTGGCATAACAAGTACCTTTTAATCCGTGGTAAACCCTTTTACTGGAAGGCTTGGAGGTCCAAGGGATTGCTCTGGATTTCGCAGCTCTACTCACAATCCACCTTTTTGCCTTTTCACACCCTATGTTCCACCTTTGATTTGCCCTCGTCCTTTGCTCCCAAATATCTTCTACTCAAAGCAGCGGTCATGGAGGTCTACACAAGACTCGTGCGAGCGTCATCTTCTCCTACTTCTCCCGACCTTGCTCTCCAACTTCATTCTACCCTACGAGCTATTCCTAAAGCTTCTATTCTTTACAGGCACCTTCATGCACACACACTTACCAGGCCCAAGTCTAGGGTGGAGGAGAAATGGGAAGTTGATCTTTCTGCATCATGGCCAGTATCCTTCTGGGATAGGATTTGAACAAAGGTTTGCAAAAAGTCTAGAACAGCGTCCTTGACGCAATCCATGTTTTTCATCTATAATTGATTGCTCTACACTCCTTCTGCCCTTAGCAAGCAATTCTCTGACACTCCAGATGTTTGTTGGTCATGCTCTTTACCTAATGCCACCATGTTTCATATGTTGTTTCTTTGCAAGCATATACATGATTTTTGGTTACAGGTATGGGCCCAAATTAATGTCATTTTTCATACCTGCATTCCCTTGTCTCCCACCCATCTCTTTTTGGGGAGTCTTTCTCCTTGTTGGGTCGGAACTGATCTCCATGTTCGTATTGTTGATTTGCTACTGGCTGTTGCATTTTAACAGATTACTATTAATTGGAAGACTTCCTCTGCCATTTCTTTCAGAGCATGGTGGTATAATGTTTGTCATAATCACAGACTTGATACTGCTTTTGTATTTCCTGTCCAGATGGCAGCCAAACGTGCTGACCTATGGCTTCCTGTCACGATGTATCTGGATAATTGTACAACTCCTTCATTTTGTCCACGACCTGCTCAGCAGGAGGTCTCCAAATCCCCCTCATGCCCTTGTCATTCCCTTTCTTTTTCAACATTATTACCTGCATATCCGCGTTTATATTTGCTTTTGTTGTATAATTATTGTGCCCTTTCTTTTTACTTTTTAGTGCCTATGATAAGTTTGTTGTCGTTTCTCCAATTATGCAGTATATTCTGATTTTTCTTCCTATGCTTCCCCTACCCTCCCCGTTTTCCCCATATTTCTTTTGCTGTATTATGCATTGATACCTTGCATTATGATTAATAAACTTTTATTGAACTTAAAAAAAGGTGAAAGCACCGTACATCAAATTATGGAGAGAAGTAGATTTCAACCTCCATTCTGAAGTTAGGTTTTCTTTGTCTCACTTCCTTTTTTTTGAGAGATACAGCAGTCCATACTCAACAGCTCATACAGTGAGTTAATGGGCAGCTGCATGAATAGACTAACATATTCAGCCCTATATTATACAGAGCACAAAAACAAAACAGGAAGGGATAAGGGAAAGAGAGGGATTTAATGTTGATGCGGTTTCTTATCATTGCACGAGCCCGCTTATCATTCCTGAGGCACTCAGCAGATGTCTGGGGTCGGTGACTCATCCGCAAAGCTCAATGCATTGTGCAGACTGCGAGTGCCACTTGTTTCATTGGCAGAGCTCTGCCCCTCTGTTGCCCATTGACCGGAAGCAGGTCCAGAGGTAAAAGGAGATAAAGGCCTTTAAATCTGTGCACTGAGGATGGAAAGGACTCTGTGACAATATCTATAACATGCTGGCACAGTCGACCAACAAAGAAGATAGGAGAAGTCTAATTATAGAGTAACGTTAATGAGCTGGCAGGCCTTTTGTTCCAGCGGGGCAAGAATGCCATGTCATGTTTCAGCTGGTCTCACAAAAACCAAGGCTGGCAAATGGGAGGGGGGATTGAGATGAAGGCGATTGGTCTTTAAAAGGGCACTTTGCTTAATTTTTTTCTTTATCTCTGCGTGCTAAACGGCACGCTTTAAACAGCTCTCCTGGGAGACAAGATGAGTTACGCCTGTAAAAGAGAGGGGTGCAAAGCAGAGAGAAGGAAGCCAAGCGGGATCTCCTAACCTCTCCCCTTTTAAACACATAGGCTTTCTACATGGGTGCCCTCTTTGCCAGGCCGCCCCATGTGCCCAAATTAGATTATCTAGCTTTATAACAAATGTCACAACTTCATAGATGATGAGTGTTGGAAGGTGGATTATTAGTAGGAGTAGGTGTGCACCTACCACTAGCAATAAGGCCACCATCGTAATATAAGGTCCAGACAAGACCTCACTAAATTATTCCCTTGCTCAACCCTTGGTAGGTGGCAACAAGAAGGCAGTATAATAAATAAGTAAGACACAACACAAAATAAAAATCCACAACCAATTAATAAAACTAGGAAATATTTATATAATTAAATTGACACAAACATTTCAAAAATCCAATATAGGAAACCAGAGATATGAAGTTTTAAAGAATACACACTCTCTAGTGCTTAAAAACATTTAGGGCCAGATGTATGAACACATTTTCCCATAGACACACAATGGGTAAAACTGTTTGATACATCTGGCCTTTAGCACCAACTTGGGACATCTGGTCGCACTTGAGCCAAAGTTTGAGGCCGACCACAATGGAGGCCTGGTTGGATACACTTGGGACCCGATTCCGATATCTTTTGCAAAGCATTGCTACCGAATCAGATCTGGAATGCCTTCTTGACTGCTCGGATTGGGGGAGTCCAACCGAGCAATTTGGATGCATCCAGATGCTTCCGGATACGATTCGGTCGGAATACTATTGACTTCAAGGGGAGCCTGTGTTCTGAGCGAGAACAAAGGCTCCCATTGAAGAAAGGGGTGACTGGGGGAAATCGTGCACCCTGTGGCGGGCACCTCATGGTGCCTGCCACATTGTGAATGGTGGGAAAGGGGGGTCCCTTGGGTACCCTCGCGAGCCCGATTCGCAGGGCCCCAGGTGAAGGAGGGCCTGCTACGGGCCCCCAAAGACAGCTTTCATCAGCCTATTTGTTTTGGAAAAACCGAATCGGAACGGCTGTTTGAATTGGTCATCATGCTCACTTGCTCGGAAACTGAGTCCATAGAGCTGTTCGATTCAGCTCCGAAAGACGCGACCTGACCGAATGTCTTTTGGAACCATTTCGGACAGCCCTAACGGTTTCCAGGCATCGTACTCGGTCGTTGGGAAGTCTGCATGATTCAGTCAGAAACAAGGGCTCCGGATCAGATTCTGCAAACACAAATCCGATTCTGAGCCCTTCCGAACGACATTGTAATTGACCCCTAAGTGGGAGGCCTCGGTCTATATTTTACCTTCAAACTTGGAAACTTTTCTGGAAGATTTTCTTCAATGTCAAGTGAGCCTCTCCAGCAGGCAGGATTTGCAGCAGCTTTGTAGGCTTGGTTCAGCTGGAGCCCCCAATCAACTCCTAGAAGTCTTGAATTCCGAAGCTTTCAGCAGTACGAACCTGAAATCCATGCTTGTTCACGGTACTTGAATCTCAACGTCAGGTCAGTCACCTAATAGATAATTTTCCAAAAGTTGCTCCAAACGTCTGAAACTCCTTCCTGAAGTTACTCTTGAGAGTTCAAGGTGTCCACAGCACAACTCCAAGGTTCCAGAGTCTCTGAGGTGTGCCTCAGAAGTAGGGACTACAGTTCCCACAATGCACCAGGCTAAATCCTTCAAAAACCACTAGGTACACTTCCAGATGAAAATTTCTTGGGGGAGATGGTTCAGGTGAGCTCTGTTATCCTTTTGCTTTCAGGAAGTCTACTCTTTAATCCTTTTTAAAGCGAGGCAAAATCCTAAAGGCTGCAGTTCCAAGTGTTCAGCAGGAGCTGTCCTTCAGAGTTCAATCCTTTGGGGTGCAGACCAGGGTTCCACAGGACAGTCCTTCATGTAATTTCAGGCAGCAGATCTGAGTTGCTATGCAGCTCTCACATATTTATTTAATGTTCTAGGGCAACAAGAAGGAGGGCACTCCCGACCAATGGGGTACAGCGTGCCACCCAAAAGCATGACAGCTTCCTCCAAAGTGTGACATTTTCTTGTCTCGCAAAGCACAGTACTTTAAAATTCAAGATGGAGATTTTATCTCTTTGGGAGTAAGAGCTGTCTAGACCAACCCACTGATGTGGCTCTTTTCTCTTAACACACCCTTTCCAGACCTCCTGCAAATCCCAGTCTTGGAGCTTCCATCTGGCGGGGAGTGAGATAGGAAGAGGGGGAAGGCCTGCCTGGCATTACTTACTGTCCAGCTCTCTTTGAAGCCTGGTTTTATTTACCCAGCTCCCTTCCTGGACGGTTTTCTGCAGTTGCAGAGCCCCCCATCAGATAAGCTCTGCCTCTATGCAGGCCACTTTTCACCTCATCAAATCAGTATGGCTAAGCCTGATAAGGCTGGCCAATCAGGAGAGGCTTGAGAAGTCTGGAGTTTAGCTCATAGAAAAGACTGTTCTATAAATTATTATCTGTATTAGTTATGATAAATTCAACCATGGCAAGTTTTTGGATTTATCATTACCAATCTGTCAAGTCCTTTAAATATTATTTTAACTCACTCCAGTCAGTAGATACACAGTATTACAGTTTTCCCATGTTAGCCGTCTCCTCGTCGTGCTTCAACATCCTGCGCATGCTACGTAAGATCTTCCGGTGGATCCCCACCGAGACCAGGAAGACGGTCACCCAGGCCCTCGTCACCAGCCGTCTGGACTACGGCAACTCCCTCTACGCCGTAACCATCGCCAAACTCCAGAAGAGACTCCAGCGGATCCAGAACGCCTCAGCACGACTCATCCTGGACATCCCCCGTCGCAGCCACATCTCCGGACACCTGAGAGACCTGCACTGGCTCCCGGTCAACAAGAGAATCACCTTCCGACTCCTCACCCACGCACACAAAGCCCTACACAACCAAGGCCCAGGATACCTCAACAGCCGCCTTAACTTCTACGCTCCCAAACGCCAGCTTCGATCAACCAGCCACGCCCTCGCCGCCATCCCCCGCATCCGAAGAGCCACCACAGGGGGACGGTCCTTCTCCTACCTCGCCGCCAAGACATGGAACTCCCTCCCGACCCACCTCCGCCTGACCCAGGACCACCTCGCCTTCAGGAAGCAACTCAAGACCTGGCTGTTCGAGCAGTAGCGGACCCCCCTCCCCCAGCGCCTTGAGACCCTGTGGGTGAGTAGTGCGCTATGTAAATGCTTTGATTGATTGATTGATATGGAGCTCAAATGACTACAATAGAGGAAAATTACATTATTAGGTTTTCCCTCACCAGGGCATGAACAAAATATTTTAAAATGTCTCTGCTTTTTCGTACATTACAGGCTGCCCTGGCAGCACATATGGTAGACCTTAGGGGTGACCTATATGTAAAAATAAGGTTATTTAATACTTTGGAAGTACCTTTAAATTCAAAGTGGAATTTGCATTTAATTTCAATTTAAAAGCAGCATGACATCATGCAATTTAGCAGGGCACACTTAAGTGCCTCCAAGCTGCTGTGCCTCTTAACCTACAGGTCCTACCATTTACTAGAGACTTACAGAGAGGTTATCAATGTCAACTGTAATCATACCTAATTACCATATACCTTTTTAATCAAACACTGGCCCTGGGTAGCAGAGCCCAGTGTGCAGTGAGAGTCAGTTACCACCAGTATGAGTCCAAAAATGGTGGTGATCAGGGCATAAAAGATGACTTTCTCACAATGAACTACAGTGGTTCCACTAGACTTTGAGGCTGCTGCCTGCTGTAAGGTTGAGGACTCGAGGTCAGATGAAACGTCTGGTTTACGCCAACATGAACCAAATCAATACTGAAGCTGCTCTCATGGTACACGAAAGAAGCATCAGCATTGGATGGAGCAGGCTAACCCAGCACTCCTTTTTGAGACTGGGAGCCTACACAATCCCCTGACTTTTGTTTAACAGCTGCTGGATAGGTGCAGGAAGAAGTGCGCATGTGGTGCTGGCTGTCACAAGACAGCCGGCCAATCCAACATGAACACTCTGTACTTTATCTGTCTTCCCTACTGCTGCTCTGTTATTTAAGTCTGAGAATTAACTGCAGCCCGCCCTCACATTCGCTGCTGATACGCAGGAAGCAATAAAATGATAAGGAGACCATTGTTGGTTTACTACTACGCTTGCCGCAGGCGGTGCAACACTTAGGAGGAACTGCCACTGGCCCTCAGTTGTCTGTACTCTGGTTCACAACTAGAGGTGTTTAAAATGTGTGTAGTTAACTTTTGCATAATTATGCAACATTTTAGCATAATATGTGGAATTACCAGATATTTATACAAATTGCAAACTGCCATTTGGTGTTATATGATAGCATGACATTAATCATTGCATCCATTTTGGACATGAAGATTTCACTTGGTGTTAAAGAAATAGTGGAAAAAAACAGAAGTGCTGTAAACAGTAGCTAAGCACGTTCTGGTTGTTCATTTTGTTCCTGTGCACAAATGCAACATTTTTGCCAGGAATTGTGGGTAATTTCAGGAATGTTTTGTAGCAAGCATAAATCAAAAAGACAAAAATTATGTGAGATTACGCAAGTGTAACAGAAATTTCACTTGGGCCAAGTCAGAACACGGTTAATCCCTTTTCTGTAGGCCACCTCTCTCAAAAAATCGACCTCATAACAATGTGGGGAATCGATTCTCCCACACGTGGTCTAACTTTCATTCGACTCTGTCTTCTTTTGGACATGGGTTGCTCTCACACATGCTCAATGGCAAAACCCTGCAGAGTATTTTAATGGGCAACTGTGAACCTTTCCGCAATAATTTGTGTTTCTAATGCTCCAACAAGGATTTACATGTTCTCCTAGATGGCTATGACTTCCACTCTTCTTTCTCAGTCCCACAAATTTCCTATTCATATTCTACGTCATCCACTGATCTTGCTTCTACCATATCCATCTCAATTGTTTCTGAATGCAGACCCCAATTGAATACATGTTGTTCAAGGAAAGAGGTATACAGTAAATTCATCCAGGCCCAATTAGAGCCCTTGGTCACAACGTTCACTGAAGAGGGGAACTCCACACTGCCTTGTTTTTTTACATAAATGTCATTCAGTAGTGAAACCAGATTGAAAATTGCTGATACTATTAACCACCAAAGCTGTGAGTTACTTGTACTCACTGAGAAACGGTTCAGCAACTCCTCACATAATATTATGGATTCCATCCTTCCTACTGACTACTCTATTCTGAGATGTGATCAGGGAAGTACATCTGGTGGAGGGGTTGCAGTATTTAACAACAGTGATGATCAGTGTAGGTAGGTACCAACTGATTCTTACACTTCCTTCCAGTGCCTGACATTGAAAATCAAATTGCTACATGCTCCTATCATCAGGCTATGCTTCATCTATCATATCATCGATAAGCATCAATTTGAGCTTTACTGTGGATTTATGGAACACATTACCAACCAATTATTTTGTATAAAAACATATTCCTAGGGGTAATTTCAATGCAACTGTACTCAATTTGTTTTCCTTTTTCTTCTCATGAAAAGAGGAAATGCCCATGCATATCTTATAATCTAACCCCACCCCCTGTAGATTGCTCCTATCATTTCTTGATCCTTTTCTCATTTTTTCTCCAGACACAATAAAACCTGGGGGTAATTAACCTCGTTTTAGGACAATGAAAATCTTGATCTTAACAATTTTGCTGTATTCGATTCAAACACCCGCTCCATTTGATTTGAACAACCTCTCTTTCATCCATCACAATGGCGATGGCAATGTCTCCACTTCTGGATTTAATGAATGCATGTGTAACCTTCTTGACAATATACCTCCTCTGATAAGCAACTGAAAAAGACCTAAAGCCTCTATTGCGTCGCTCTCTGAAAAAGAAAACCTGGAGAGTTTTGAAGTACAGGTTCAAACAATTGTCCTCCTCATATACTCTGGATGTCATTAGGACAGCCACGATACAGAGAGAAATATATTTCAAACTCAGGAAACCCTCATCAAATCTTTTATAATGTGAAGGTAGAGTGATAAAGGATATGTTTTTTGGTTTCCAATGCTAATCCCAAATAATGTGCCCTTGAAGCGTGACATGGCTGTGAGTGACAGATACTCAGAGACCATGCTTTCTCTTGGCGGAAGATGGGAGTAAGGATTAGATTAAGAGAAACACTGGAGGCGTCATCAATTCATCATCATATGTTATGACTCTTCAGTCATGAATAGCACTCACACACTTCCTCTCTCTACTACAAGGTTCTCGGAAAGAGTTGCTTGTATTCGGCCAAGGAGTACTGGTAAACCTCTGGCTGAGAAGAGACCTTGTAAACCGAAAAGAAGATTATGCAAATGGTGGCAGATATTGAGCCAGTGGGATAACTCTCGCTCTTTTAGTGTTAAAAATCGTTATACTTAATCTGAAGAATTTGCTTCATTTTTGCTCTGAAAGGCAATTTTATTGAAATATTATTGCTCTTTCTCCCCGATTTACAGAAGAACTTGTACTACATGCTTGAATTCAATGTGAATTGGCTTTATTTTAAGCTAATTTCGGAAGATCTATTACAAATTACTACTACACTTAAACTGTCTACATTTTTCAGGACCCAGTTCATTCAATGCAATACCGCCAAATATTTTTATTTGCAATGTTTGCTTAATTGTTTCAAATTAGTGGTCCTTTATGTACAAGGAGTGTTCTCAGACTGACTCGAAAATGGCCAAATCTCTCCTATACTGAAGAAAATTGAATCTCAATCATTTTTTGATAGTTGTGTTGCAGTGCGACTTACACAACACATCTTCAATAAATAACTTTTGGAAAGGGGCGACCGCTCGGTCCCCCCGAACGTATGGTGGAGTACCCCAATCCCCCCGGGAAGCCATTTTGGGCGGGAGGCGAGTCTCGGCTGGTATGCCCGAAGCGGCGTAGCCGGGGCGCGCCTTTTCCCGCCCAAGAGGGGGCTATCCTAGACACCTACGCCGATGGCCACGCCCCATAGGCGGATTGGAGGAGGGTCCACGCCCGCCCGAAGAAGGATAAAAGGAGCAACAAGCCAAGGAAGCATCCTCTTGTTCCTGTGCTCTGAAGCTGCACCTCCCCGTTGCACGTGAGCTCGAGACGGAACGAAGAGCCAATTTTGAGAATTTGTAATCCTTGTGTTTTTTCTTCTAGCACTTCGAAACTTTGGTTCCAGGATCTTTCGGTCAGGCCAGTGGAGGCCCCAATTCCGATTCCGGATGCAGGACAGCCGATCCCTGTCGTAGTTACACCGGTGAACGAGGGGGATATGCCACCCGAGTTGGCCGCCCAGTTGGCGGCGTGGTTGGGCAAGAATAATGAGGGTGCCATAGCTCAAGGGGATACGGCCGAAGAGGCCAAACTAATAATGAAGCAGTTGCGGCAGTCGCGAGATGCTGCGAAGGCACCTTGTCCTTTTGTTCCCCCTCAGGTTCCCGCGGAACAACCGTCTTCAGGCGTCGGAACAGCGGCAGCAGCGAGTTCAGCTACTGATTCGGGTAAGAAGCCGTTGCCAATGGCTGGGGAGGGGTCTGTACCCTCAAGAAGGGAAAAAGTGGTACAACATATACCGTTGGCCACGAAGGAAATGATATGGGCGGATAAATACGTGAACATATTTTCACTATTGACTGATCATTATGAAATAGAACACGTTAAAAATCAGAAGGAATTTTTGCATCCAAGTGTATGGCGAGCAAAAATGGCGGGTTTCAGAGTTGATGAGACAATCGCTAATTGGGCCAGGGCCTTTGGGATGTTCACTGCAATCATGGGGGAACGTAGGCCTGAGGTATTGACTGAGTTGGCTTGTTACCAGACACGGATAATGGAGTTTTATGAATCGTACGATGGTGATCAATGGTTGGGTTATGATAACAAATTTCGTAAGGCCAAGGAGCACGACTCATCCATGACGTGGGATTGTTTCGACTCCATTTGCTGGCAGAAACAGGTCAGGTCAAACTCGACAAAGCCGTCTTCGTTTGGCGGGAATGGGGCAGAGCCTTCCCGCCATTCCCCGGCGGTGCCCTTTCGGGCAGGCACCGGTAATGACCAGCACGCAAGGAGTAATGGGAACTCTGGCAAGAAAGGGGTATGTTGGAGCTTCAACAGGGGCAAGTGCACTAGACCACAGGGGACGTGCAAGTTCAGGCATGAGTGTGCAGGGTGCGGACAGTCTTCACACCCCGAGAGTTCGTGCAGAGCCAAGAATGGCGATACAGGGGGCAGAGGCGGCGCCAAACAGGTCTAATGACGGCCGAGGGGCGCTGCTACCTACTCCCATCGACATCATGGCAATGATCCCCTGGCTGAACGAATACCCTGATCATGTCTCCGCTGGGGTGTTGAGGGACGGTTTCTCATGTGGTTTCCGCATCCCGGCGGGGGATTTTCGGGGGGAAGCACTGTGTAAAAACCAACTGTCTGTTCAACAGAATACGGTTGTAGTACAGGCAAAGATTGCAAAGGAGGTGGCCCGAGGTCGGGTTGCGGGTCCATATGCGAACCCGCCTGTTCATAATTTTGTTTGTTCACCATTGGGAGTAGTCCCCAAGAAGGACCCAGGTGAGTTTCGGTTAATACATAATCTGTCCGCTCCTAATGGTCTTTCCGTGAATGATGCGATTGACCCGGGAGTTTGTTCGGTGCGGTATGCTTCCTTTGATGAGCCTGTCGCCATGTTGAATCGCCTGGGGCCCGGAGCGCTGATGGCAAAATCGGATATCGAGTCAGCGTTCCGGTTGCTCCCGGTACACCCACAGGATCAGCGTCTGCTAGGCTTCGTGTTCCAGGGACGCTATTACATGGATAAATGTATGCCAATGGGTTGCTCCATCTCTTGTGCGTATTTTGAAAAATTCAGTAGTTTTTTACAATGGGCATTCACCAGAGCCACAGGCTTTACCCAGGTTATGCATTACCTAGATGATTTTCTGTTTCTGGGGGCAGCTGGGGAAACGGAATGTGCACAGGCTTTGAGTAAATTTTGTGATCTCATGAGAATATTTGGCGTGCCACTAGCACCGGGCAAAACAGTGGGGCCGTCTACTTCACTCGAGTTTCTAGGAATTGAGCTCGATTCTGAAGAGGGGTGCTTCCGTTTGCCTAAGGAGAAGGTATTGAAATTTATGGCCTCACTCGAGGCATGTATTAATGAGACGAAAGTAACATTGCATCAGTTGCAGCAGGCTGTGGGTCAGCTTAATTTTGCCCTTAGACTGATACCAATGGCTCGCCCCTTTTCTCGCTCTATTGCTCAAGCCATGGTTGGCCTTAAGGAAGGGCATCACCGCACAAGACTCTCGGCAGAGGTTCGCCAGGGCATGCGCATATGGTTGGCATTCCTGGCGGATTTCAACGGTCGTGTCCTGTGGAACAAACCCGCGGTTTCCTCCGAGGAGCTGGGTTTGTGGACCGACTCGGCAGGGAGTGTGGGTTTTGGCGCCATCTTCGGTAACCATTGGTCGGCACAAACATGGCCGGCATGGTGGCACGAGAGTGGGCTCACAGGTAACATTGGGTTTCTTGAATTGTTCCCTATTCTAGTGGCCTTGAAGACATGGCCGGAGGGGTTTCGTGATCGCACTGTGGTGTTCTGGTCAGATAATATGACCGTGGTAGAATGTGTCAATAATCAGGCAGCACGCTGCAAATTGATCTTGAGACTGATGAAAGAAATTGTCCTGCTATGTATGAAATTAAACGTCCACTTTAGAGCAAAACATGTGCCTGGGGTACTGAACCAGGCGGCTGATGCACTCTCTCGTTCTCACATGCAGGCCTTCCGGGGCCATCTGCCCTCTGCGGACTTGGTGGCGGCACCATTTCCCGAACTTCTCTGGTCTCTCGGTGCCCCGGATTACAAAACCTCGTGGGAGAGAGTCTAGCCCCCAGGACAAGGAAGGCATATGAAGGGGCGTTCCGTTCCTATTTGGCATTTTTGGGTCCAGCTAGGGGGGAGCATTGGGGGCAGGAAGAATATGTCCTGAAATTTCTAGTTTCATTGCATCAGGCAGGCCGATCAGTGGCAACAGCCAATAGACACCGGGCCGCCATTGCATTCATGGCGCAGGCTCATGGCATTCAGGACCCCACAGCGTCCTTTCTAGTAAAGAAGGCGTTGCGCGGGTGGCAACGCCTTGAGGGTCGTAGAGGGGACCAGAGGCGCCCGATAGGGTTAGCAAGGTTGTCCCAGTTAATGTCCGTACTCCCTGCGACATGTTCATCTCAGTCGGAGACAGTGCTATTCCGGGCCGCCTTTGCATTAGCGTTCCATGGGGCTATGCGGATAAGCGAACTGGTAGCAAGGAACAAGCAGGATACGGGGGGAGGTCTGTGTCGAGAACACATCCAGATTAAAGGTGACACGATGGTAGTCACTATAGCCAAGTCCAAAACCGATCAGGGAGCGATCGGAGACAGTGTGGTTGTTCAGCGCATGCTAGGGTCCCACATGTGCCCAGTGAAATGCGTAGAGGAGTATTTAGCGCAGAGGGCGGCATCATGGGGGGGGGAGCTTGCTGAGACATACCGACGCCACCCCACTGACCAGGTTTCAGTTTCAGCGGGTGTTGACAATGGCAATCGCGGCAGCGGGCTTGAACCCGGGCGATTTTGGGACCCACTCATTCCGGATAGGTGCTGCTACAGAAGCTACAGCCAGGGGTTTGAGTGTGGATAAAGTGAAACAGTTGGGGCGTTGGTCCTCAAATTGTTATAAGAGGTATGTGCGGTTGCACATGTTGTGAAGCTAATGTCATGCACTCACGCTTCTTGTTTTCTGTTTGGTTTTCAGTTTCGCGAGCAGGCTTTGCGGGGCGGACTGTGCAGTTGACCCGACACCTGGGGACCAGCGGTCAAGGATCACCGGCTGAGGGAAGAGTGGTGTGGGTCGTCGGCCACTCATACGTGAGGCGTGCCGCAGACGTATTCAAAGCAGGTGACATGATTCACATGGCTGGGGAATACGGGTACAGGGTGACCTTCTACGGAAGGGGCGGGCTCTGTATTGACCAGTTTCAAAATTTTATGGAGGGTCTGTTAGGGCGGACAAGGTCACCGCCATCTGTAATCATAGTGCATCTTGGGGGCAATGATTTGGTGACCACGGGTCGACGAGTACTTCTCGAATTAATCTTATCCACAGTAAGTTGGTTGGCGAGAAGGGTTCCGGGGTGCACGATTGCATGGTCCCACATGATTCCGCGGAAGGTGTGGCGGGGGCTATTTCTGTGTCTGCTTTAAATCAGTCGGTGAAGAAAGTGAATAACAAACTTGGTAGGTTGTTCCGTACATGTACATTGCATTCTATTCCTCATGGATGTATCAGGGGGGACCATATGTACCTGGAGGATGGGGTCCATTTGTCCCGGGAGGGGAATGCTTTACTCATAGGAGACTTCGTAGCTTGGTTAAAGAGTTTGTGCAGCCATGACCTTTAAGTAGGAGTTTTGTGGGGGGTCCGGATAGCCGGTCAACTATCCGGCCTGTGGCGGTAAGGTCATGATCGGTGAGCAGTAATTGGAAGATCCCTAGAGGTGGGGCGTCACCCATTATGGATGGGAGCGCCCGGGGGGAGGCGGCCATTGGCCCTTCAAACGGGGAGGCGGTCCCCTTCTAAGGATGGGGACGCCGAAAGGGAAGGCGGTCAAGGCCCCTCCCTGGGGAGGAGGGGCTACGGGCCCCTCCTGGGAATTTCCCGGGGCCAGGACATCTGCGACGGCAGATGTGGTAAGCAGTGTGGGGTGGGAGGGGGTCTACGCTACCTTCTAGACACCTCACACGAGTCCTCGGACGACCACTAAGATGGCGTCGAGTAAACAGGGGCCCCCGTTAAGACAAGGGAAATTGGAAGTTTGCACAGAGGTACAGTCCTCTGTGCGCCCGCCCCTCACAAGTAAGGGGGGAGTTCTGGTATTAGGGATCTGACACCGGTTATGACCTTGCCGTTGGCCCGAAATGTTAGGATGTACAATTTCAATTTTGAGAAATGCATTTACAGGATGTTTTAGTATCGGCTAGGAGAACCTTTGTATTAGAGATGTGTTAAGGTTAGCCAAAAACATCGTAATGTGTAAATGAAATTGTACATGATATGAAACTGTTATTTTAATATTTTAATTTTGTTTCATATTTTTAATAAATACGGCCGGGAGGGTAACTCCCTCCCGCCTTCCAAAAGTTCAGAAGCGTTTCCGTCTTCCCATTTTTGGGGATTGTGTTGAGAGGGGGTGTCGGGTATCCCAACCATATGGAAAGGGGCGACCGCTCGGTCCCCCCGAACGTATGGTGGAGTACCCCGATCCCCCCGGGAAGCCATTTTGAGCGGGAGGCGAGTCTCGGCTGGTATGCCCGAAGCGGCGTAGCCGGGGCGCGCCTTTTCCCGCCCAAGAGGGGGCTGTCCTAGACACCTACGCCGATGGCCACGCCCCGTAGGCGGATTGGAGGAGGGTCCACACCCGCCCGAAGAAGGATAAAAGGAGCAACAAGCCAAGGAAGCATCCTCTTGTTCCTGTGCTCTGAAGCTGCACCTCCCCGTTGCACGTGAGCTCGAGACGGAACGAAGAGCCAATTTTGACCCACCCACCAGCCCCTGATGACAGCGATTTGTTTTGAATAAAGTTGAGTGACATGATACTGTTTCTTTTACAGGTTGTTGTGAATAAAGTTGATAAATTTGATATGTAATAAAGTGGTTGATCTTTCAGCATGTATTTCGACAAAGTAATTGCAGCAGAGTTAAATGTAGTGCTTAGTAGAAATTATACTTTGAATTGCTCAGTATAATTGTCTGTTGTATTCTCTCTTAGTTTAGAAATGTCGTATTTATTTTTGGTCGGGCGGTAAGGTCATGATCGGTGAGCAGTAATTGGAAGATCCCTAGAGGTGGGGCGTCACCCATTATGGATGGGAGCACCCGGGGGGAGGCGGCCATTGGCCCCTCAAACGGGGAGGCGGTCCCCTTCTAAGGATGGGGACGCCGAAAGGGAAGGCGGTCAAGGCCCCTCCCTGGGGAGGAGGGGCTACGGGCCCCTCCTGGGAATTTCCCGGGGCCAGGACATCTGCGACAGCAGATGTGGTAAGCAGTGTGGGTTGGGAGGGGGTCTACGCTACCTTCTAGACACCTCACACGAGTCCTCGGACGACCACGAAGATGGCGTCGAGTAAACAGGGGCCCCCGTTAAGACAAGGGAAATTGGAAGTTGGCACAGAGGTACAGTCCTCTGTGCGCCCGCCCCTCACAAGTAAGGGGGGAGTTCTGGTATTAGGGATCTGACACCAGTTACGACCTTGCCGTTGGCCCGTAATGTTAGGATGTACAATTTCAATTTTGAGAAATGCATTTACAGGATGTTTTAGTATCGGCTAGGAGAACCTTTGTATTAGAGATGTGTTAAGGTTAGCCAAGAACATCGTAATGTGTAAATGAAATTGTACATGATATGAAACTGTTATTTTAATGTTTTAATTTTGTTTCATATTTTTAATAAATACGGCCGGGAGGGTAACTCCCTCCCGCCTTCCAAAAGTTCAGAACCGTTTCCGTCTTCCCATTCTTGGGGATTGTGTTGAGAGGGGGTGTCGGGTATCCCAACCATATGGATGGATTTCAATGTGGGTTCAAACAGCCTGCAGCACTGGAACAGCCTTTTTGCAATTAGTAGATAATGCACTTCTCTTTGTTGGTTCAGATAATTCTTGGCTTCTTGTCCTTCTCGACCTACTTGTGAAACAGTCTACAGTCTTTAGAATTCGAAAATTACACATGGGAATTGAAGGTAGCTTACTCAAATGGTTTGACTGTTATTTGACTAACCAGTTACAGCAGATTACAAATTGATAATGGTTTCATATTGCCCTCAACTCTTGTTAATCTTTATATCGAACCTTTTGTAGTCATACACAAGAACTAAGAAATACTACGTAATCAATATTTTGATTATATACATTGCTGCCTTAAGGTTTTCTCTTCCAATGATGTTTTGCATCTTGCCCAAACTTTACACACACTGTTCAAGTGGATTTCTTCACTCCTTTGGAAACTCGGTTACCAAGATGTTCCTTCTTCATTCACTTTTACTTGCAACATTACAAGTTCAATCCCGACTTGACCCATGTAGTGTGCTTGTTTTAAATCTTGTCATAATTGTCAGCAACAAATTCTTGGGTTTTATTTCTGATAAGAGACAACCACAAAAACAATTAATTGCATAGCCCATGAGTGCATACTTTCAATTGCAATTTCCGTGGAGGATTCCTTTGTTCATCCCAGAACAAGACCAAGAACAAGAGTGTGGCTCAAGGATTAGAGCGGCAGACCCTGATGCAGAGGTCTAGCCCGGGACCAGGGTTCAATTCCCCGCCTCGGCGGGTCTTGGCTCAAAAATTCCACGGTCCTGATAATTCTCGGCTCGGTGCCTATTCCAATCATGGAGTCCCACTCTGCAACTCTGGGCAATAGCTTGCTTAATCTCCACAACGGCCCCCACAATGCTAAGGATGCCTGGCCTCCACCTTGGGGGTGCCCAGGAGTGGACGCCTCACGGGGAAAGCCAGGATGGGTTCCCCAGCGGTATTCGTACAAGCGCCTTGAGACCCTTGCGGGTGAGTAGTGCGCTATACAAGTATCAATTTACAATTTTCACCAGGCCCTTATACAATCCCTTCTGTTGTCAAGGTTTGGCTCAGATAACTCTTTTTCACAGGTCTTCCTAAATTACAGCTCATTTCTTTGAAGGCAGTGCTGCAAGCCACAGCACACTCCATCGCTGGTACTAAAGATTTTGACCACATTCCCCAGGTCTCATTAACACTTCAATGGCTCTCTATTGAAGCTATAGCATTCTACAAGATGACTTCTGTCACCCACATGTTTTTACACATTTCCAGTTCTTGGTACTTTTTTGTAAAGAGATTTTTATTGCATTTTCAAAACAAGTCATACAGCCATATGCACATCGTACTACTGAACATTTCCAAGTTCTCACTGTCATGTCCATGGTTAGCATACATATATAGTATCGACATGTGAATGTACACAGTATACAGAGCTACAAATACAGAACCGAGTACAGTGCATCAGTGATAACATAATAGGGACAACGACCTCAGAGGTTGACGACTGCAAACATCCCCCAAGTCAAATGTTACTTCCCCCTGCATAACCCACCCCCCTCCTTTGGTTGTGCCTTGCGCACCCGTGCAATTTACAATTGTTGGTACTTATCAACTAAGCTGAAAATGTCTAGTGGGATTAGACCTCTATGTAGAAAATAAACTTTTCTGTTAGAAGCCCAAACTTTTAAAAAGGAATGCATGATGGCTCAATCATTATCTGGCAGTGCAACAGAATATGGCTATTCCTAATCTCAAATATTTTAATATCTCACGAACATTCCCTCTTTCAAATGAACAGAAAGAAGAGAACCAGTCCAGCGGGGGTTAGGACTCATTAACTGAAATACATTCACTTGTAAGCTTGTTCAAGAGCCTAACTTTCACCATTTTTAATGCCTGGTAACAGAAATCAGACCTAACAGCATGACTCGTATCATCTGCAATATTATTCACTACATTTCCGACTATAATAATATCTTCCCCCCAAAAAACTCATGTATTAAACTCTCTCAAGAATTTGAGAAATTAAAGGAAATTGAAAAAAAAAATCTGTCCCTAATCTAAACACACTAAAATAGCAATGAAACTTGCCAAAAAAGTTTCCTAAAGATGAAGGCATCACTCCTTCTTAATGAACTGAATGAATTGAAATAGATGCCAAAAAAGAGTTTTCCACATGATCAAATATTTAGTTGCACCGCCATTATCCTCTATACCAGACATCTCGAAAGAGACATGGTATCAATCTGCAGAGTTTTTTAATGAAAAAATACAACTTGAGTGAGAGGCTCCATATTGAGCATAGTACACGCAAAGCCCTCGCCCATGGCAAAGGTCTAAATTCCCTCTATCAGGCTACGGGGAAAAGGCACTTCTCGTGTTTATTGGATGTGTATAGATCTAAAATACCCGCAACAATACTGTAAGGTATAGAACTTATAGAGGTGAAATATTGGGACTTTTGCCATAAGATTGAGGGGAAACTTCTAAGATCTCTATCTTCCCTAAATACTGCGTGCTCTTTGCCCGCCTGCAGGCTCGACTTCGGTCTTAGGAGCAGTTGGGTTCAGGGATTATGTGCCCTAGTAAGATGGGTGGCCTGCCTGGCTAGAGCAGAATTAGGGACGATGAGAGCTCTCCTCAGAAGTGAATTATTGGGTAACTTTAAAGAGTTTTCTCAACTTGTAAGTAATTTTAGAAAAGCTGTAACCCTTCTAAAATTAGATGAAAACACTTTGTTTTTGTTTTCTCCCTTACAGTTAAAACTCGTTTTAAAAGAGGCCTCGTGGGATCTATGTTTTCAGTCTGATAAAAAGTTAATCTGTGAAAAAAGGAATGTAGACCTTCTCCTTAATTCCTATGTGATGAAGTTGCCTCAACCCTATGTAACATGGAACCTGCCGCATGGTATTCGTAGATTTTGGTTTCTTTTACGTTACGACTTAGTACCTTTAAATCTACTCTTATCCAAATGGTATGGCTCCTCTTCTATGTGCAATTTATGTAAATTGAGTACCCAGGACTGTATGCATGTTTTACTGATTTGTCCCGCGCTCCGTAAATTGCGTCTCAGATGGTTAAAATTTATTTGTATCCGCCTGGGCATTTCCACTTTGAACGGCTTTCTTCATGCACTTTATTGCCCTCCTAATGAAATGTTCTGTTTCCATATTTTTAACTTTTTTAAAGGTTTTTTAGCTATTTATTAACATGCCCTTGGAGATGTTTGCCTTTGCGATCTGCTGTAGATTTGTCTTTGTATGTTAGTTTTGTACTTAAATATGTTTCCCTAACGTCATAATCTTTGATATGTATTTGTCTTGTTTTTACCCTGTAAATTTTATGTGGCCCTCTTCTGAGAGCCAAAACATAATAAATAAAAAATAAAAAATTGAAAAAATACAATAGGTAAGGGATGGTATTTGGACAACCCCAGATAGCAAACCAATGAAGAAAAACAGGGTAAATATTCAAACAAGTGGAAAATTGACTTGCCTTCCAAGGATTCGCTAAAGAAAAGAAGATTTTCCATATATTAAGAAGATGCTATTTTATCCACATTAATCAAGTCCATACAATCCAACAGTGGCAAATCGTTAGCTGCTTCCTCCAGGCAGGAATTCCCAGATTGCTTGAAAAGAGGCCAATTAAATCCACTGTTAAAGAAATCGTCTTCTGCCATAGAACTGCCTAATAACCTCAGAACAACAACTATACTCTTTTTCTGGCCAAACCATTCCCAAACAACCTTCTGCACTCAAACCAATCCAGCTCAGTGGAGGGCTGTAACACAGTAATTGATCATGTCCTTAATATCATGAGCAGAAAAGGGTCTCATTTTCTAGTTCTCTTTGATCTTTCATCTGCATTTAACACGAGCCACAATGTCTTTATCAATACTCTTCAAACATTGATATGGTATATTTAAGGTAATTTCTGAAAGTGCTTTAATCTTACCTTAGAGACAGTTGAAACGTAGTTAACAGTGAGAGCCTCTGCTCACACTCATCTGCTATTCTAGATTGGATTTTGTAACTCCACTACTCACAGGCCGCCTTATAGCTAGCCTTGTACCGCTGAAAAAAGTATTAATTCTGCAAAGAGAATAATTTATGATTTTATGAAACTTTTTTTTTTACCAGGTCTAAATACGCAAAAACAGGGTCCTAATAGATAGTCAATGAATTCCTAGAACCACATGCATGCAATATTATGCACCATAAATCTCTGACAGAAATGTTCTTGGTAACGAAAGAAATTCAATATATGAAGAAGTTGTCACTTTAGAAATCCCAAAACTCATTAAGCAAAAAACTTTCAGCTAATCCTTCTCTGGTGCTGCACCATAAATCTGAAACAGATGGGGTGTTATCTGGAAAGTGGCTAAGGTGCCTTGTATGCAAGTTCGTTCCTCTCCCGGTACTTCTTAGCTCAACTTGTACAACTAAAGTCTGGCAAATCCCAATGATATGTACCGGTCCACACTGAACTGGAGATACCCCTGCTTATAGCATAGCCTCCTCGCTGAAATATTGTGTGGCAGTCCTGCCCTTAGCAAGCTTCATTTAACCCTTTGTGAGTGGTGAGGCCTGTGACCATGTGGTTGGTCTTTGTCTGATGTGGAATAATGGGTGGATAAACAATAGTCTGGTATATGACCCAAGCTATAGCTAGAAATGTGTGCAGATATTCTACCCATCAGGCTTGCTGAATTGAGCTGCGTGGAACAAGACATCAGTAGAGATGTGCCTGTACACTGGGTTCCTTGAATGAAATCGAGACCATGGTAGTGCAACTGCAATTCAACCTGTGCTGATTTTCATGGAAATGTGAATCAGATGTGTGGCCAATGCTGAGATGTAAGCAGCTCTTTCTAGAATAGGAGCAGTTCCTGATGCCAAGCGAGTGGGCCCATAACAAATCTGCACTTTCACCAGAGGGTCCTCAGGCTTCTGGAGGGGGCCGAAGGGGATAGATGTGGAAGAACTTTCCCCTCTGTTACTGGTACCCATGTCCCAGCCCCTAGAGACTGCAGGCTTTCTGCTAAGAGAGAATCAGTGAGCTGATGAGTCTGTGATAAAGTGGTAGACTCTGGTGATGGAATAGAGGCCCTGATCTTTAATACAGATTGTGCCCTGATTTTCAGACTGAAGAACAAAGATTTTTGGGATGAAGTGTGACCATGTGTTTGATTCTAGGGACCTGACTATGGCGCATTAGTGCAAAAGCTAAACTGAAAGTGTGTGGTAAACCTATCCTTTGAAGGACCTTCCAGGTTGGTAGTGCTACATTATGGGTGCTGCCACCGCACCTTAGCTGTGCTTGGTTATGTCTGTGTGCCCTGGGAGAGGATGGCATGTGACTGAGTCACTCTTCTCAACAACTGAACTAAGTAGAAAAATGCAACTTTCTCTTTGGTGTTGATCAGCGACAGTAGGTTATCCAAGACCAGATCACAAAAACTCCATTCTTGAAAGGTCTGTCATAATTTTTCTTAGTTGAGAGGAAATACAGGACAACAATTTTTATAACTACACTAGAACCCCTATAACAACATTAGAGCCCTTATATAGCTCTAGGCTTACAATTGTGATACTATTTAACTTTTGAAATAGGATGTTTCCCTGCAAGCAGTGAGATCCTGTGGGTCACTAATGGTGAGTAATGCAAAAACACTAATTCTCCCAGAAAGTCCGCATGAGGGACTCCTAGTGAACGCTTCGACACTGACCAGGACTGCTAGCTGCCACCCTGGCCCTTGGACCTTGTGATATTCAGAGTTATTAGTGCTTGAGACTTAACCTCCCTGTGGATACGGAGGACCTGGGTCTATGTTCTTTGCACTGTTTGTATCTGCTTGAAAGACTGTGGGCCTTTGAAATTTGTTTGCGAATTGCAAACCCAGGCTTCCACCTACTTGTACTGACCTTTTGGAATCGACTGACTGTTGTATACAAATAATTGTACCAAGTCCAAGAAACTTGAGCCCGGACGGAGTTCCATTCGGAACAAAAAGCGTTGGCTGATGTCCACTTTTACACTGAAACTACAATAAAAGATATATGTTGGAATACATTGGAAGCTCAATCTGGTGCACCTTCCTCCTCTTCATGAACTAATTATCCCAGATTTCATTCAGGCCAATGTGACATACATCCAATTGATGCCTCCATGCTGCTATAGAGTAGATGCCCAATGGTCTGTACCACAGAGCTGCATGCTGTCATGATGGAGATAATCTAGTGGATCTAGTGACCATAGGTCGGTCTGGTCAGGCCTGTGAACCAGGACCCTCAGCCTGGAGGGTTGCATTTATGTCTCTTTCCTCTGGAGTGCCTCTAATGCAAGGGGCTGGTAGTCTTAGAGTCATAGACCCTGAGAGAGATTCTAATGGCATCATGTGGGCTGTGGGTGATTACACAGCCTTTTTTGATCTATTGGCTGAGACCTGGATCTCTGTAACCCCAAACAAGCTTTCCAGATCAGTGATTGTGAAAGGGTGAATGAATGACACCTTTGAAATCTACAATGTGTTATCTGAGTTGGGGTTCCATGGATGGGTTTCTACAAGATGGCTCCTTGTCCCTTCAGTAATTTGGTTCACATATATCACTGCCATAAATATATGCGGTGTTGGAGCAACAGGCACAGTGTGCATTGGGAATGTGAATTGTTATGGCCTGCTAAAGGGAAGGAGGTTGTCTGGTGGAGGGATAGTAGAATTGTGAATGTAGTTTTATGATCTGGTTTCACCCCAGGTGACCCTGTGGGCTACTATTCACATAAGCGAGAGGAGATGTGGCCCAGCAACTAGAGCTACTGCCTTTAGAACTTGTAGACCCAGGTTAGATCCTCGGCGCTTGACTCACCATTAAGGCATTCTAGCAAATTGTCAAATATCCATTTGCCTAAAAAATGTGTTAGATATAGTGTACCTAAAATGTGATTATGTAATCCCCACGTGATATAAATGATCTTGTTCATCGTCTCCCTACCCCTTAAGTAATGTTCAGTACTCTGTTGTTTCATAGCTAGGTTTCAATAGATAAATGCTATTATATACATGTGATGGGTCCACGCGGGTGGACGGCATCCCCCCACCCTTTTCACAGGGTGGACGCCATCCCCCGTGCCAAGAACTTGGCCCCACGGGTTGTGGATGAAAAAGGAAACCGGTTGTGTAAGCAGTATTGCCCTAATTGCTTTAATATGAAACCGCGTTCATTTGCCGTCCTGAGCCTTTAAAACACAAATCGGCGAAGGACTGGGTTGATCGCCTAGCTTTCACTGCGATTCTTTGCTATCTAGTGTGGGTATTCGATTTAGCCGTGGGGCAGCTTCCTCTAGTAATGCAGAGCTCCCAGCTTTCCCAGAGTCTTGCGTGAGTACTTCCCTCAGTCCAGGTTTTTACTTTGTATACAATGTCTTTATTTGTACATTTTCTAATGGGATAAGCAGGACTACAAGTTCCAGAATACAGAGTAAAAACTTGGACTGGACGTAGGAAATGTGCAAACTCTGCTTTTTATGACGTTGTGAGGTCATTTGCATATTGTCAGTCTCCCCACTTCTTTTTATAGGACTTGTGCCCTGATGGTGATCCTGTCTATGCATTATTTATGCTTACTGGATGATGCCTCAGAAATGTGGTGTTCTTAAGCTACTTAACCAAGAACCTTAATGGGTTAAGCCATAATATTAAGACTGTTGAGATTAAAGTTCCTACAACAAGACAATTCCAATGTTATCCTGATGCAGCTACAGTCTACTCTCACTCTTAGAAAACCAGCTAACCCTCCAATCAAACTTAGTGTATCTTTGCCTTTGAACCTATTTAGGGCCTCACCACCTTTCGGGTAGGTTTGCAGTATTAGAAATACTGCATACCTACATATGACATATATACTGAACATTCATTTTGTGAGAATGCATTTTATTTCTTTAGCGGGGGAAGGTGTTCCCAATCAGCTCATTCTGGTTTCACCTCATGATCCTGTGGTGTGATGATCTTGTTAAAAAATATGCTTCTTTTTTAGTGTAGAAAATCTGGGTCAAACCTTCATGGATGCTCTGATATTGTGGTTGTTACGTGCATAGAGAGAGACTCGCATTAGCTGCAGTCTATCCCCCTAGAATTGTACCCAGCATCAGGTGAATACCTGCTGTTGCAATGATACCCATCTGTATAGGTGGAGGTGATTTTAATCTTGCATTGAGTGACACTGGTAATCGTTTGACCATTGCTGCTGTAGTGGGGACATAAGGAGCATGACTAAAGTTTTGGCTCCGTTAATGGCCTGAGAGACCTCTGAAGGAGGGCTCGTATAGAGTCATGGTAGTATTCTTCACACTCTGGTGCCAATTGGTCTTTTCCATTGTTGAAATGTTGAAATGCATGGTTTCTTCATAGAGGTTTACCCCAGGTGTGAAAATAGAGTATCTGAAAATTATTTGTTTGTGATGACTCTTGATGGATGTGGCCCTCTCAGCAGGATCACACACATAGTTTGCCTTCACTGCTCCTGTTTTCTGAATTTGTTTTTACTGGATTTAGGACTCTGTGCATCTTACCACTGCGAACCAGTGCTAAAGTGCTTGTGCTTCCCCCCTACAACATGGTAAAATTGGCCTACACTTGCTTAGCACATGTAATGTGTGTTTAAAAACATGGCAAACCTCTCTCAAAACGACATAGCCTGAAGTATATATGGTTACAACTCATGCTTAAGTGAAATGAAACTGAAAACCATGTGTTAAATTCAAAGGAATAAAAAAAGACATTTATATACCTGAAAAAACGGAGTGGAAGTCTTTTTCCAAAGGAAAGACAATAATTTGTGTGCCTTAAAAGGGATGAGACTAGAGACTCTCTAGCTTCACTTCTAATTAAACCTCTCTTGAGTTCATGCTTGAGGGGGCTGCTGCACCTCCTACACCCCCCAACACAGGGTAAAAAAAGTTGGTGGTGCCCCAGCCTCTCCTTGTGTCACCACAAGCACGAAGAATATTTAAATTAGCCCACTTTGTGAATTATGCGATGCTCCTCAGCAAAGGTCTGTGAATGATTTATGAGCGGCTCGCTCTGCATCTTAGCTTTCGTTCCCTACTTGGTGCGGCATGTTTATTTTGCTTTAAGTGCCCCCGTCCCACCCAGGGCAACCACAGCCTTTGTATTACCTTGGTTTTATTTCTGGTAATGCAGGGAGGCCACTCTTGCACTGCAGAGCTGGCTCTGTACCTTTCTCCAACATGTGTGACTGTTCCTGTGGGTGGGAATACATTGTTCTCTTTCGTCTTCTGCCCATCAGGAGAGTGTATTTCGGTCCTCCACCCTACTGACAAGATGGCGGGCTAGGCATCACTCCAGGGCCTCGAACCTTTCAGGAGCAGAGTAAAGACCACAGCAGCGTGCTAACTGCCTGGGGTCTTTCTTAGTTGTTATGGGCACCAAGCATGTGGTCCCAAGGCCCGCCATAAATTTGCTGGTCTACCGGGATATGGGTGGCCCTGGGGATATTCTAGTGTTGGGGGATGGTCTCTATGCACACCTGATCTCTCAAGTAAACAACTGAATGGGGAGGTTAAAATGGGAGATCTTTAAGGCTGAATATCTCTGGCCCAATTGGGCCAATTTCATCCGCCTTTGGCTTGTTTTGTTTCTGGATGCCACCAGCCACCAGGAGCTCTTTCAACAGGCTTCCTGCCCTCTAAAGGGCAAACTTTGCAAAGAGCTGAATTTACTGACTCCCTGCACCGGTCTTCTTTTTCCTGACTCTTGGTGCTCATCTTCTGCTGGTGGGGGCATCTAGCACAGCCCCTCTGCTAGTAGCCAGTAGAGCACGCTTTCAAACCACAGAGTTTCTAGCTGCCTTGCAGAGCACTTGGGTTGGCAGTGTAGACCAGATCTTCCCCCAACTGGTCCTAAGGAGACATAAGGGGGCCAACACCACTGGCCCGTAGAGGCTCATCTAGTACTGGTGGTCAGCTGGAGACACTAGGTGTATTTAACCGCGTCACCATGGTATATATTTGTCTAAAATGGGGCTCAAAAGTGGAGATGATAGTTTTGAGAAATGTGACAAAATGAGATTAATAAACAGCTACGGATGGTTTAATATCTTCCTACTTATCTGTTATTAAATTGCTGGGCAGATTGTAAAATTTGGCAGGTTAGTGGTTGAACTTGAATACGCTACATATTTATGTCCTGGTTATTTCTAAAAAATCAAAGCAAAATTGAAGGAGACCGTAGTGAGATATTTTGAATAACGATGCTTAGCATATTATTTACATTGTCACCACTGGGAATATAATTCTCCAGTTTTTAGTAGTTGATACATGTTCCTTCCTTCCTTTTTATTGTTAGGCGGAGATCGTCCCACAGGGGATTGAGGGCACTTATCCTTCTGATCATCATCATTCTATTTACTTGTATTGAGTGGACTCTGTAAGTTTGAGATTATGAAAGAAAAAATTTGCTATGACTTTTAGGGTTATTTTTAGGATACTGATCACTATGGTAATATAGTATTATGTGAAGTGTTTAAGAGTTTGGCATCTAACTATTAAGCACCAGATGACTCTATTAATGGCATCATAAATCAATTTATTGTAGATGCTGTTTTGAAGATAGACTTCGGGCGAACAATTTTAATTTGGCCCAACCTCTGAATTGACTGATGCCAAAGACTATTAAGTCTGTTTGTGTGATTCAAAGAGGTGAGGTTGATTATTTATTTTTTTGTATTTTATCTCCATCATAATTAGCATCTCCTTTCTGTTTTTGGGTTACTTTTTGCACTTAGGTACAGCTTTTTAGTAATCGCTTGCTTCTTGGATTTGAAGATACAATTCCCACAACATAGGAAATATCCAAAGCATATGTATTAAAAGAACCAATATAAATTATTGACAATCCTTTTGTGATATATTTAAAAAAAATGTGTGTGACTTTTAAGACTAAATGTTTTTTAATGTTGTGTATAATCAAGTTTGTAACATTTAATGATGTTATAGTATTGTTTGTCTTAGTCATATGATTTTTTGTCTTTGAGTATGTTTATAATATTTTAATGATTTATAGTTCTGTCCGTCAGTCATGTGATATGATGTGTTTGTCTTATACATATTTTATGTCACTTTGTTTGCAGCCTGAAGAAATTCTCTTGGCTTCTTGCTGAACTGAACGAAACACGTTGGCTGCCTTTTTGTGAAACCTCATTTAAGTTTGAAAATAAAGGAATGAAAGAAATATAAAAAGACTAAATAAGTTCTTTTGTTCGAGTGCACTGCTCTATACGTAATATAATTTGGAATCCGTGGTCAGTGGCACCAAAAGGCAACAGGTGCTGAGAAGTGTGCACAAACCATCGATCCAATAAGACTGTAGCACAGTTGTGAGGTGCTTTTCGTCAGTCCAGTGCCTGAGGCTTTCATTGGACTTTTAGATGTTCAGTATGTCAATGGCAGAGAATGATCTGTCTCCGTCACTGTAGTACTGACGTACACCTCTGAAGGCCTAAAAGAGCAAGGACCGTTGAAGGTTTTGTCTTTTGTCCACTCATCTTATTTAGAGTGGACAAACAAATTAAAAACACCACCAATGCCATAGGAGAAATCTACCATGGCGAGGAGATCATTGTTTTTTTTGTTTAAAAAAACAAAATCCCGCTTTTGAACTTTGTTTTTGAAAATACAAATAAAACATTGAAAGTTTGCCATACGGGACCATCATATTGACTGAGCTGTTTGACAAGCTTTCAATGCATTGACAGGAACAACCGTGACGGAGGTTCTCTACAATGCAAGAGATGTACTGGACCAGTGGACATTACTAAATTCAGCGGATAGAGTACCCTCAGCATGGTGGTCATAAAGTACACTGCGATGCCTACAGCACATACTCTATCCGCCAAACTCTAAACCATGTCAAAAGTTCTTAGCAAGGCTTACGTAGCTTCTGCTTCCAGATGTCCATGATTCTGATGTCATCACCATCCAGGTTCAGAATCTTGTCTCTGTCTCTACCTTGTGCAAGGGTTTGTAAGTGGGAGTAGAAATGTTGTAGATGCCAAGCACACCTGGCCAATCCTAGCACGCCATATCATTCCTTAAACCCATCCCATTCCTCCTGCAAAGTATTTTGGGTCAACCCAAAATGGTGCTGTCAAGTTTTCAATGAGAAGAGCTCCTCTGAGGGTCTCAACTCCACCCCTAACTAACATTATTGCCAGATCCCTTTCCACCAAAACTTTAAAGGGGAGCCCCTTCTGTGTTGGCTCCAGGTGTCTGGGCGTCCCTATTTGTTTAGTGGGCCTGGGCTGTCAGGGTCCCTTCCTGCAAGAAAAACTGTACTTTGTATCTGATCTGCAGAATGCAGCACACCTGCAAAAAGGAATAAATGAAGACGAGGAGAAATACGAATATTTCTCTACGTTACACCAGCCTAAGGGAGTCACAGAATTCTGGCACAAATCTACGTCTAAATTTTTTTGCAAATATAGATTTGTGTGAAAATCCTTGGCTGGATGCATGGTAACACCCATGTACTACTCGTGGAATGCTCCCTTGACTCAAAGTACTGCAACGCATCGCTTTGCATTACCTTGCAATACTTTTGGTTACAAACAAACACAAATTGCCATTTGAGTTGCTTTGTAAATGCCAGTCTAGATTTAATGTTGGGTCTGCTTTAAAAAAAGGTAATGGAAACCTGAAGCGAAATCTTTGTAAATATGGACCCTGGGGCCATATCAGAGATATTGCAATGCAGTTTGTGGGCTTGTAAGCTTAAGTTGCATTTGACCTTTGTGCAGGTATACATGATCAGTGGCTGGAGCTCTTGGGAAGCTGTAGTGGGGTTGTGGGGGTGGTTTAAAAATAAAAATACACTTACCTGCTGGCTGCTGTCTCTTCTCCGCCCTTTCCGTCCTCTTCCTTCTGTGGAAACAGGAAGCACCCAGGCTCACCAAAGCCAATTACAACGCTGCAATGCAGAGTTGTGATTAGTTTCAGTGCTGTGGTTAAGCGCTCAGACAGGGACTGGGAGACTGGGCATATTCTCCACCCAGGCTGTACAATACGGCTGGTGGAGAACATGGAAAGTTCGCATAACTCTTTGGCCGGCCTAAGACGGCTGGCCAAACGTTCATGCACACTTTGGGAGTGCCACCACTATTCCCCCCTGTTCTGCCCAGCCCCACCCCCACAACTGCCTCAGCACGGAAAAATAAAATTATAATATTTTTGCGTCATTATCTTTTTATTTTTCCTTTTCTACAGTGCTGAAAGGCAGTAGGGCAATGCTCCTCCACCATAGCGGAGGAGACAGCCCTGTACACAAATGTGTCATACTACTCATTATGGCAATATTTTTGGCGACTGGCATTTAAGGGTTAGGAAGTCACAAAATATATATTGGAACAATTATAAAACTTGTTTTTAGTTCGAGCCTATAGGGGCAGTGCGCATGCGCTGCTCATTTGCAAAAACAACAGTTGATGGACAGAATGCAGAACAATGTCATACATTCACCCCAGTACAGAGATCTGGGCCTAAATCCATCATTTTTTTGCACTCCACACCACCCCAGTTCAGACATGGCCATATGCAAATCAGTCTGACCCTGTGCCTCATGGGAAAAGTCCAGCCCAAACTGCCAAGCCATGCCTTCCCTGGACCGGAAACAAGGTTCCGAGGACCGGTTTCCGGCATTCCAGCCGTCTTCAGCCCGGCTTGCTTTAATCCAGTGGTGTGGAGAGCATGGGATCACGTCTGAGCATACCCATCCCACTCGGGGTGACAAATGCAAAAACAACAGTTGATGGACAGAATGCAGAACAATGTCATACATTCACCCCAGTACAGAGATCTGGGCCTAAATCCATCATTTTTTTGCACTCCACACCACCCCAGTTCAGACAAGCTATCAAGGTTGAAGAAGGCTGATAGCCAGAAACCGGTCCTTGGATGCTTGATTCCGGTCTAGGAAAGACATGGCTTGGTAGTTCGGGCTGGACTGTTCCCATGAGGCACAGGGTCAAGGCTGATTTGCATATAGCCAGTGTCTGACCTAGGGTGGTGTGGAGTGCAAAAAAACGGTGGATTTAGGCCCAGATCTTTGTACTGGGGTGAATGTAAGACATTGTTCTGCATTCTGTCCATCAACTGTGATTTTTGCAATTTTCACCCCGAGTGGGCTGGGTATGCTCAGACGTGAGTCCCAGGCTCTCCACATCACTGGAGTCAAGCTATCCAGGCTGAAGAAGGCTGATAGCCAGAAACCGGTCCTTGGATGCTTGATTCCGGTCTAGGAAAGACATGGCTTGGTAGTGCGGGCTGGACTGTTCCCATGAGGCACAGGGTCAAGGCTGATTTGCATATAGCCAGTGTCTGACCTAGGGTGGTGTGGAGTGCAAAAAAACTATGGATTTAGGCCCAGATCTTTGTACTGGGGTGAATGTAAGACATTGTTCTGCATTCTGTCCATCAACTGTGTTTTTTGCAATTTTCACCCCGAGTAGGCTGGGTATGCTCAGACGTGAGTCCCAGGCTCTCCACATCACTGGACTCAAGCTATCCAGGCTGAAGAAGGCTGATAGCCAGAAACCGGTCCTTGGATGCTTGATTCCGGTCTAGGAAAGACATGGCTTGGTAGTTCGGGCTGGACTGTTCCCATGAGGCACAGGGTCAAGGCTGATTTGCATATAGCCAGTGTCTGACCTAGGATGGTGTGGAGTGCAAAAAAACGATGGATTTAGGCCCAGATCTTTTTACTGGGGTGAATGTAAGACATTGTTCTGCATTCTGTCCATCAACTGTGTTTTTTGCAATTTTCACCCCGAGTGGGCTGGGTATGCTCAGACGTGAGTCCCAGGCTCTCCACATCACTGGAGTCAAGCTATCCAGGCTGAAGAAGGCTGATAGCCAGAAACCGGTCCTTGGATGCTTGATTCCGGTCTAGGAAAGACATGGCTTGGTAGTTCAGGCTGGACTGTTCATATGAGGCACAGGGTCAAGCCTGATTTGCATATATCCAGTGTCTGACCTAGGGTGATGTGGAGTGCAAAAAAACGATGGATTTAGGCCCAGATCTTTGTACTGGGGTGAATGTAAGACATTGTTCTGCATTCTGTCCATCAACTGTGTGTTTTGCAATTTTCACCCCGAGTGTGCTGGGTATGCTCAGACTTGAGTCCCAGGCTCTCCACATCACTGGAGTCAAGCTATCCAGGCTGAAGAAGGCTGATAGCCAGAAACCGGTCCTTGGATGCTTGATTCCGGTCTAGGAAAGACATGGCGTGTTAGTTTGGGCTGGACTGTTCCCATGAGGCACAGGGTCAAGGCTGATTTGCATATAGCCAGTGTCTGACCTAGGGTGGTGTGGAGTGCAGAAAAACAATGGATTTAGGCCCAGATCTTTGTACTGGGGTGAATGTAAGACATTGTTCTGCATTCTGTCTATCAACTGTGTTTTTTGCTTGTTTGCAAGGCATGTATTCATGGAGTAGAAGCTCTGTGGAAGCTCCGCCCACTCTACAGCCGTGTTTTTAATTGCCTCGTGTCATTGTATTTCGAAAATGCTGCTGTCTGATTGATTATGAGGCTTGTTAGTCCCTCCTTATTATGGCCATGTCGTCATTTGTTACCTTCCATGGCTACTGGCTCCTTTACCTCGAATGTTACACGGAACAGTACGTGTAATTTAGTCTGTGAGCACTACTTTGTCCGTGCCTTCTTGACCCTTTTCCGCCCTCCCCCTGCCCGCACTCTTGTTGTCTATGCTTCCTCCTCTCCCGTTGTCCGTGATGCAATTGTCTGTGAATCAATGCAATAGGTCTCGTGTAAATGCGAGTCCTATTGCATTGCAAATGCTTGTTTGTGCTTCTACTCGTGCGACGCTCAGCAGCGCTACACTATGCAAAGTGCTCAACTTTACTTTCCCACACCCGTTTGCTTGTGCTGAAGAGTTGACACGAGCATTCCATAAATGTGCTTTGCATTGCTGCGTAGTCCCAAACTCGTGATAGTGTGCCAGTGTGGCCGTAACAGGTTGAAACCTGTACAACCAGCCCTAGGAAAGATTCCACCAAAGATAGTAAGCGCATCCTGCTTGTACGTGAAATCCTAATTCCAAATTCGAAAGCAAAACACACTTGATATACCTAAACTGTAAATTCACACATAATGATGTAATTTTCCTATGGACGGTGGCCCTCGAGTACAAATATCACGCTCACGTAAAGCATTGTGCAAAAACTACTTTTTTTGCGTGAACTCTGCTGTTAATAAAATTATCTTGAGACTATTTATTGTTATGTTGTTGCACAATATTTACCCTTCGCCCAGCAAAGCGTTATAGATTTTCACGGAGTGCAGCAAGAACTTTAGTAACTCTGGGTCTCAGGCAAAGCATGAACACTCCCGGTCGCCTCTTTTTTAATTGACGAAGACAGCGCACTGTCAAAAGGTTGGCATTGCTATATAAAACTGCACATCCTCTACAAATGGCTGGTGTTTTTTTTTCTTTTCTAAGGTAAAATGTCTGCTCCTCAGGGGATCGGATCGGAATCCCCAGTGTGCACAATTGAATCGGGTAAGGCATGTAACACAATGGGTTATCTTGCAGCTAATTAACATATATATTGTTAATCAACTGAACATGTTATCGACCTCAGAGGGATGAAACCAGGTCGTGGATGTTGCATAGAGCTGCCGACTCTGGAACTGAGTTGTCAGGGGTCAAATATCGGCATCAGCTCAACATCCAGTGCTTGCGTGACTGCATGGTAAAAACGTTTAGACTTTCTCAAATTAGGTTCAGATGCTCACATTTGCATGCAAGTACTTAATTGCTTCACTGGATGCGCAGCAGTGATGCGCGGCAGTCTTTTGTATGATTGCGCATCCTAAACATTTGGTGACATGACAAAATTAGCCTAGTGGTCAGCAAAGGGGAGTGAGCCAGATTCTGTAAACTATAAACGTGAAGCGATGTCAGAACAATGGTCCAGTATGTACAGTTCAGACTCTCCAAGATTTGGATACAAGCAGGTGGGGGTGTAGGGTGACCAACTGGCATAGGTGCAAATTCAGGACAGTGAGTGTAAAAATTCAGGACAAAGGTCAAAATTCAGGACAAAAATTCAGTACAAGAGGTCAAAATTCAGGACAAAACTTCGGGACAAAAGATAAGTTTTACAGACACGTCAGAGGTGGTCGCGCAATAGTATATAAGGCAGTAAATAGACAACCATCTAAGTACAAGTCAAAATAGGTTTATATTAGGTTGAGACAATCATGTACTTCATGGTTTTTCAGTATGACCGCAGCTTGCGGCCTTAGACAACTCAAAATTCGCATCTCACTCCAGTAGGTACATTAGTCACCAGACAATGGTGAAACACACCTGAATATAAGTGAGGCCACTTTTATTTTTGATTGAAAACTACTGGATATACAAGTGCAAGCCCCCAGGGAAACACCCGATGCCCGGTCCGGCCAGTCGTGCCTTGCTACCACCCTTCAATGGTGCCCCTCATATTCACTTAGACCATCTCTCATGCGTATTTAATTTCTCTTATAGTTCTACTCATCCCAAGTATGTAGGGCAGGGTGTCGGAGTGCGTTACATCACACACACACATTATATAGAGACAATGACTCATATTACTGTGAAAGTCAATGTATAGGAAATGTTACTTAAGATAATGGGTGCTACAAGGTGTAATCATTCTTTTATCTATTATTCAGTCTTTCACCATTCATTCTGTCCTTCCATCTATGTGCCCTATTATATCCAAACATATTCAACTATTTGCAAACCTATCCACCATGTGTCCTTCCATCCATCATTTCACTCATCCATCCCTCCATCCACCCTTTCACTCATCCATCCATTATTCATCTACCCACCCTTTCACCCCATCCATCCGTACAGTCATCCATCCACTCTTTTACCCATCCATCTATTCACTCATCCATCCAGCCATTTACCCTTTCACCCATCCAGCCATTCATTCATTCACTTACTCATCCATCCACCCAGTCACTTATCCTTCCACCCATTCACCCTTTCAGTCATTCATCCTCCCTTACTCTCTCCATCCCCCTTTCACTTATCCATCCATCCCTCCATCCATCATCCACCCATCCTTCTACTCATCCATTCATTTATTCCATCCATTGATCCTATTACTCATCCATCCTTTCACTCATCCATCCATCCGTTTCTGGGCCAGGAAAGACATGGCTCAGCAGTTCGGGCTGGACTGTTCCCATGAGGCACAGGGTCAAGACTGATTTGCATATAGCTATGTCTGAACTGGGGTGGTGAAGTGAGCTAAAGAACGATGATAGATTCATCCCAGATCTGTGACTGGAGATGAGTGTCTGAAAAGTTTCAGTGCTCCATCCATCACATCCTTGTGTTTGCTTTGTTTGCACTAAGTTGGCAGGGTATGCCAAGACGTGGGTCCCTTGCTCACTTTGCCACTAGATTCAAGATAGCCTGGCTGATGAGGGCTGAAAGCCCGAAACCGGTCCTAGAATGCTTGTTTCCAGTCCAGGGAGGACCTGACCTGGCAGTTCGGGCTGGACTGTTCCCATTGTGTGCAGGGTCAAGACTGATTTGCATATGGCTGGGTCCAAACTGGAATAGCATGCTGAGCAAAAAAACTATGGATTTAGGCCCAGATCTCTGTTCTGGGGTTAATGTATGACATTGATCTGCATTCTGTCCATCAATTTTTCTTTTTGCATTTGTTACCCCGAATGGGACGGGTATGCCCATGCTTGGGTCCTGTGCTCTCCATGCCACTGGAGTCAAGCTTTCCTGGCTGATGAGGGCTGAAAGCCCCAAACCAGTCCTAGGATGCTTGTTTCCAGTCCAGGGAGGACCTGGTCTGGCAGTTCAGGCTGGACTGTTCCCATTGGGTGCAGGGTCAAGACTGATTTGCATATGGTTGGGTCCAAACTGGAATGGCATGGTGAGCAAATAAAAGATGGGTTTAGGCCCACATCTCTGTACTGGGGTGAATGTATGACATTGTTCTGCATTCTGTTCGTCAACTGTTCTTTTTGCATTTGTCACCCCGAGTGGAACGGGTATGCCCAGACGTGGGTCCCGTGCTCACCATGCCACTGGAGTCAAGCTATCCTGGCTGATGAGGGCTGAAAGACTGATACCGGTTGTAGGATGCTTGTTTCCAGTCCAGGGAGGACCTGCCCTGGCAGTTCGGGCTGGACTGTTCCCACTGGGCGCAGGTTCAAGACTGATTTGCATATGGCTGGGTCCAAACTGGAATGGCATGGTAAGCAAAAAAACGATGGATTTAGGCTCAGATCTCTGTATCGGGGTGAATGTATAACATTGTTCTGTATTCTGTCCATCAATTGTTCTTTTTGCATTTGTCACCCAGAGTGGGATGGGTTTACCCAGACGTTTGTCCTGTGCTCTCCATGCCACTGGAGTCAAGCTATCCTGGCTGATGAGGGCTGGTAGCCCAAAACCGGTCCTAGAATGCTTGTTTCCAGTCCAGGGAGGACCTGGCCTGGCAGTTCAGGCTGGACTGTTCCCATTGGGCGCAGGGTCAAGGCTGATTTGCATATGGCTGGGTCCAAACTAGAATGGCATTGTGAGCAAAACAACTATGAATTTAGGCCCAGACCTCTGGACTGGGGTGAATGTATGACATTATTCTGCATTCTGTCCATCAATCGTCTTTTTGCATATATGCTTGCTTGGTCGTCTTCTGTGTGCGTCGTGTTGGAGCTTTGGCAACACTTTTACTGCCCTTCTGTTGCTTCATGATCCAAAGTGCAGCAGAAGACAGAAGGATAGTGTGCTGCATGTCTACATACTTATAAGGTCCTATAAGGTACCAAAGGCCGATTGCATTGCAAAAACTTATTTTAATTCTGCATGTTTTTATATGCCACTATTGCAAAAATAGTGATAAATGGTATCTTTTCGCTATATTTTATGGATCTACATGTCCTTTGTGATCCGTGTGTGTGTGTGTGCTTCAAAATGAAAGCTCTTTGCATAACTTTGTCATTCAGAAAATGTCTTCATTTACCTCTTCCGCTTCTTATCTCTCTGCTGCAGGCATGATGATATGGCTACTATTCTTGCATATGTGGAGAACAGGCATTGTCCGAATATCAATTCAGCGAATTCTTTGTCGTGGTGTTTTGAGTAATATTTCAGCCATCACGTGGCACTTTGCAGACAATCCCATAAATCATTGTTCCATCCTATATGATCGACAATAAACAATGAATTGATGTTTATGCTTTCTCAATATTTCATTCCAGTGAAAAGGTTTGAAATCATTTTCTCTAGATAACTGTGGTGCTAGTCAGAGCACCCTTAGCACCTCAGAGTACTGCCATCGTGGGTGCAACTGCTTGACTTGACTGGCTCTGTAGCAGAAGTTTGAAAACAGGGGTGCAGTCTTTTTTGATCTAAGGAAGTTGGACTTGTGGTCATGTTTTATACAAAATATGACCACCATTAAGTTATACGTGCCCAAAGGCAATGCACAAAGCAATAAGAGACATACCCCACACTGGAAAAGAAAGACAATTAAGGGATCTGACAACCACGTAGTAGTCATGGAGAGACAAAAATCACCCAGCCTGAAAATGTGCAAAGTCTTGACAATTGGACAAAGCAGAGAAGCCAGTTACAATCAAGCACCTTTGGCCGTAAAACCTGACTAAGAACCAAGCCAAAGTAAAACAGTATAGGTCAAAAGCAAGCACATAAATCTCAGAGAAAAAGTACAAATTCTTTGCTTTACACAACAGAAAAGGGAATGATAACGCTCCAACGGCGAAACTTTCCCTTGTCTTTGTCTCCTCTCCACTTGAAAATTGGTTTGTCAAAAAGACAAAATGAAGTATTTGCACATATCCATTGAATATACTACCTCCCTAATTAAGGATGGATTGTGCTAAGAGGCTAAAGGGGTGCACCATCTAAAATCCGGTAGGGAGTCCTATAATATATACAGTTTCTGCTTATTAGTTCTTTTGGCAGCCTCCATTGTTTTGTGCATTTCAAAGGCGTCAGCCACAACAGAGATTACATTTCTGATGTCTGTTAGTAACATATTGAGTGATTATGAGCCATATGTATCAAGGCCAAATGGGTTCGCAAATGCCGAAATTCGCAGAATTTCGGCGTAATGGTATGGTATGTATGTATCAAACAATTTGGGTGCAAAATAAGGAATCGCAAAATTTGCCATTCCTTATTTTGCGATTGCATTTAAGGAATTGCAAATTTTGCGATTCCTTAAATGCAATGTATCAAGGAATTTTTTTTCTCCAAAATGCCCTTAAGGAATCGCAAATTACCACCAACTTCTAGATGGTAATACAGCAATGTTGGTGGTAGCGTTTCTCGAGGCGAGAAAACGTCCGCACCTTCTGTTAGCGACTATTTTCACTGATCAAGTTACGTGTGAAATATCAAGGATAGAGGTGCACTGAGAACCTGGTAGAACACCCACCACCGGGGGTGTGATACAAAGCAACTTAATGCCCGCGTCGATACTTGGGAAGAAACCAAGTTACAACAAGCACCCTCTGAGAAGTCAGGAATCAGTAATAATTCTGCATTACACATTGGTTATTTCACCACTTTTTCATCAGTTTCAGACACAAGTTCTGCTACGACACACCGATCAGACCATCCTGACAATCTGACCTGTCCATCTTGAATGAGATTGCCTTGAAAAAGCCCCTGTGTGGGCGAAACACGTGTCGGCAGTGCAAAGCTGGAGAACTTTTAATGTGCTTAAAATAAAGATTTTTGAAGATACTACGTACGGTTTTGGATCCATACTTTGAAGCCCATTTATTTCTCATGAACTTGTGTCTGAAACTGATGAAAAAGTGGTGAAATAACCAATGTGTAATGCAGAATTATTATTGATTCCTGACTTCTCAGAGGGTGCTTGTTGTAACTTGGTTTCTTCCCAAGTATTAACTTCTAGATGGTGGTAAGCTGCAAATTCTTTTAAAAAAGCATTTTTTTGAAAATCCAATGGTGCCATGTGACGCTCATACATGCCCTTACGGCATGTATGTGCGCCATATGCGCACACATGTCATTTTCAGGGGTGCAGCAGGGTGTTTTTGAGACACCCCTGCCCCTTGAAATTCTTCTTAATTTGCGATTAGCAAATTGCGAATCGCAAAATTTCCCATTCCTTCCTATGGGCCTCCTGGCCCATAGAAATGAATGGGAAAGTATTCCTTAATTGCGAATTCGCAATTTGCGAATTCGCAATTAAAGAATATTAGGAAATCGCTAAAAAATATCGATTTTCTTGATACATACCAATTTGCGATTCTGAAATAGCGATTTCTTAAAAATCGCTATTACAGAATCGCAAATTGGTACCTTCATACTATGTGCGAGAATTATTAACATTATATCTGTACATATATGTACAAACACGATTTTGCAGAGAAGTATAATTGTTAGTTTTGCATTGCTGTGTCTCGTGCAAGCTTGTCAGAAAAACTGAAGAAAATGAAGAAGCACTTCACTATGAGAAGATAAGCATACTTTGTAGGATAATTGCAGTGGCGACTGACATTTCCCGAGGGTGGGGGGCAGGCTGAGACATAAAAAAACCCCATTTAAATTAAAGGAACTTAAATACGAGGGTGACGTTCTCCTCGATGGTCTTCTCTCCTCGAGGTGGCTGGCTCCAAACTCCCAAGCCAATCCTGGCGCTGCTCTAATAAAGAGAACAGCACAAGGATTGGTGGGGGCAGCCACTATCAGTGCTCACAAAACCACTGGAAGCTTTTGCTTTCTCTAACCCAGCTGTCTTGGGACAGCTGGGTTAGAGAGGTTTAAAATGCACATGTCCGGCCAAAGAAACATGCATATTTTAAACGTGAACATACAGCTCCCTGCTGCCACTCAGCAGCAATGGCCCTACCCCGTCCTGAATAAAATGTTAATAAAAGCAAGCACATAAATCTCAGAGAAAAAGTACAAAATCTTTGCTTTACACAACAGAAAAGGGAATGATAACGCTCCAACGGCGAAACTTTCCCTTGTCTTTGTCTCCTCTCCACTTGAAAATTGGTTTGTCAAAAAGAAAAAATGAAGTATTTGCACATATCCATTGAATATACTACCTCCCTAATTAAGGATGGATTGTGCTAAGAGGCTAAAGGGGTGCACCATCTAAAATCCGGTAGGGAGTCCTATAATATATACAGTTTCTGCTTATTAGTTCTTTTGGCAGCCTCCATTGTTTTGTGCATTTCAAAGGCGTCAGCCACAACAGAGATTTCATTTCTGATGTCTGTCAGTAACATATTGAGTGATTATGAGCCATATGTATCAAGGCCAAATGGGTTCGCAAACGCCGAAATTCGCAGAATTTCGGCGTAATGGTATGGTATGTATGTATCAAACAATTTGGGTGCAAAATAAGGAATCGCAAAATTTGCCATTCCTTATTTTGCGATTGCATTTAAGGAATTGCAAATTTTGCGATTCCTTAAATGCAATGTATCAAGGAATTTTTTTTCTCCAAAATGCCCTTAAGGAATCGCAAATTACCACCAACTTCTAGATGGTGGTAAGCTGCAAATTCTTTTAAAAAAGCATTTTTTTGAAAATCCAATGGTGCCATGTGACGCTCATACATGCCCTTAGGGCATGTATGTGCGCCATATGCGCGCACATGTCATTTTCAGGGGGGCAGCAGGGTGTTTTTGAGACACCCCTGCCCCTTGAAATTCTTCTTAATTTGCGATTAGCAAATTGCGAATCGCAAATTTCCCATTCCTTCCTATGGGCCTCCTGGCCCATAGAAATGAATGGGAAAGTATTCCTTAATTGCGAATTCGCAATTTGCGAATTCGCAATTAAAGAATATTAGGAAATCGCTAAAAAAAAATCGATTTTCTTGATACATACCAATTTGCGATTCTGAAATAGCGATTTCTTAAAAATCGCTATTACAGAATCGCAAATTGGTACCTTGATACTATGTGCGAGAATTATTAACATTATATCTGTACATATATGTACAAACACGATTTTGCAGAGAAGTATAATTGTTAGTTTTGCATTGCTGTGTCTCGTGCAAGCTTGTCAGAAAAACTGAAGAAAATGAAGAAGCACTTCACTATGAGAAGATAAGCATACTTTGTAGGATAATTGCAGTGGCGACTGACATTTCCCGAGGGTGGGGGGCAGGTTGAGACATAAAAAAAACCCATTTAAATTAAAGGAACTTAAATACGAGGGTGACGTTCTCCTCGATGGTCTTCTCTCCTCGAGGTGGCTGGCTCCAAACTCCCAAGCCAATCCTGGCGCTGCTCTAATAAAGAGAACAGCACAAGGATTGGTGGGGGCAGCCACTATCAGTGCTCACAAAACCACTGGAAGCTTTTGCTTTCTCTAACCCAGCTGTCTTGGGACAGCTGGGTTAGAGAGGTTTAAAATGCACATGTCCGGCCAAAGAAACCTGCATATTTTAAACGTGAACATACAGCTCCCTGCTGCCACTCAGCAGCAATGGCCCTGCCCCGTCCTGAATAAAATGTTAATAAATAAACATTATTACCATTTTAATTTTCAGCTCTGGCCTGAGGCTTTTCTTTGTGGAGCCACAATCTGGGATTACAAACCAGCCCCGGCAATTAGGTCTGACCAGCCCTGGGGGGGAGAGGGGGAGATTTGAGGGGTGGTTGGTACAGACAGGAACACAGCTGCTGCAAAACAGGCCCCCAGTAAAAATAACGGCCCCCACCGGCCCAAAACCGGCCCAGTGGGGAAACGCCCAGTTCCCACTACAGCCACTCCGGCTTTGAGGCACTTATTCCATGAGAGAGAGTTTATGCTTTGACTGTTAAGGAGCATATTGACTATTTTGATGGCCTCAAAGGTGAGTGTGCCACAATCCTGAAAATCGACACTAGCACTTAGCACAAATGTGTGCCGATCAGTGCACAGAGCTGTGGTTGAGAAGGGGCATCTGCGAGTCATTGTAACATTCCATTTCATACTTTCCGAGGGATGCATTCCATTGTCCTTACAAAGGTTATTACTTGTGAGATGGTATGTAACAGGCATCCATATTGCATGTAACAATAAACAAACTCGCAGGCATGGTTGTCCCTGGAACAACCTAGATAAAGTTCAGTTTGAAGCTAGGCTTAACCAGACCCGTCCTGTGTGGTCAGGTAACATGGATGAAGCAGATTATGCTTACAGAGAGTGGATAAATAACTCTCTAGACCATTTTATCCCCATGAAATACTCCAGACCTAGGCGAGTTCAGACCCACCCCTGGTACTCGGAGACTCTTACGGAAACTAAAAAACACTGTAAGCTCCTAGAACGTACCTGGAGACGATCGTATGATCCCCTAGCTAAAACTAAATTCAGAATGGCCACTAAAGCTTATCATAAGCTTATAAAGAAAACTAAAGCCAGTTACTATACTGACCTAATCATTTCAAGCACAAATCGCTCCAAAACGATTTTTTCCCTGGTAAAAGACATGACTAAAGCCCCGGGAGGCACAGGTAATCTGATAGTGTCTGACGCACAGTGCGAAGAACTTTCTGGCTTCTTTATAAACAAAGTTAAAGGGATATATGACTCTTTACAACTGGACAGCCCGCTGGGGTCCTCTAATCCTGGCAAAGTCATTTCTGACCCTCCTTACTCCCTCCTGAGTTTCCCATCTATAGATCAGTCAGGGATGGAACACCTAGCCTTAAGAGTAAAATCAGGCTCTCCGGATGATCCCATTAAGCCGGATCTGTTCAGAGCACTTCATGATTCTGTCCTGCAGGAAGGGCGGGAGCTGATTAATTGATCTTTACAGCAAGCCGAGGTTCCCAAATCCTGGAAACATGCCAAAGTACTACCCCTCTTAAAAAAACCTACTTTGGATCCCTCAAGGCCAGACAGTTTTCGACCTATCTCGCTGCTTCCCTATCTTGCAAAAGTAGCGGAAGCACATATCAATTCCATTCTGACTGCCTACTTAGAGTCCAATGGGATCCTTGATGAGTCCCAGCATGGCTTCCGTGCTAATCACAGTACGGAGTCTGCCCTGTTAACAGTTACAGAACATCTAAGGGCCTCCCTGGACACGGGCGCAACCTCTTTCTTGGTTCTGCTGGACTTGAGTGCGGCCTTCGACACGGTCTCCCACAAGATACTACTTGAGAGACTATGGGAGATCGGAGTCAGGGAAACGGCCCTGGATTGGTTTGCGTCTTTTTTATCTGATCGCTCCTTCCAGGTGCACGCCCCGCCGTACTCATCCAGCAAGCTCCCTCTTGAATGTGGAGTGCCTCAGGGGTCTGCGCTCAGTCCCACATTGTTTAATGTGTACGTCCGCCCCCTGGCCTTGTTGGCCCGGGAACGTAAGATCTTACTAACATCATATGCGGACGACACGCAACTTATTTTCAACTTCTCCAACAACAATGTGGAGGACCAAATTAAATTCCAGGAAGACATTCTGGCGATCTCAATGTGGCTATCTAACAACTGCCTTCAGCTTAATGCCTCCAAAACAGAGGTTCTCCTGATTGGAAATGGCACGCAGACTTGGGAAGAGCACTGGTGGCCTCTGGCGCTGGGACCTGCTCCTATACCCAAGGAGTCAGTAAAAAACTTGGGGGTGTTATTGGACAATACACTCAACTTGGAGTCTCATGCTCAAAAAGTGGCAGGCACCTGCTTTGGGCGTCTTCGCTCTCTTAAACCCATTCTGGTTTTTTTTTAGCCTACCACTCGCCAGATCATAGTCCAGGCTTTAGTTTTATCTCACCTGGACTATTGCAATGCCCTCATGCTAGGATCTAACAAGACTGCAATAAATAGGTTGCAAAGAGCACAGAACGCTGCCGCCCGCGTTCTATTTGCTCTACCTAAAACCTGCCACACGTCCCCCCATCTCCGTCGACTACACTGGCTCCCTATACAACAGAGCATTCACTTTAAAACCCTCTGCCTTACCCACAAAATCCTGTATAATGTTGGCCCCCATACTCTGCAAGGACTGTGCTCTTTCTATACTCCCACGCGTGCACTCCGCTCAGCGGACCTCTCACTGGCCTGTACTGTCAGAATTCGGAGGAGCAGAGCTGGTGGCCGCTCCTTCAGGTATCTGGCCCCTAAGCTCTGGAATTCTATCCCCCCTAAAGCTCGGGCTACTTTAAATCATCTGCAATTTCGAAAACTTATAAAAACTTGGTTGTTTGCATCCATCTAGCACCTCCTGTACCTTCCTGGATCTGACATGTCTGCAAGCGCTGGGATGCCCCGTCGCTGGGGTAGCCATGCGCTATATAAGATCACATAACATAACATAACATAACTGTAGAATTATTGGACTGTAAACAATACATTTCTGGTTGGCATTTAAGGTACCTCCTAATTGTTGGAAATAGGGGTGCCTAATTGGCAGAGGAATGCACTTTTGTCCAAGTAGGGACCCTTCCGTCAAGTCAGGGCAAGGAAGCTGCACACTTTAGATAAACCCTGCTCACCGCTTTGGCACCTTGGCATGAGCAGACAGGCATATCCCAAAGATAATGTGTAAAGTATTTGTCCCCAAATATCACCTTTAGAACAGTTACTTCAAAAATAGAACTTGTAGAAACAAATATTTACACCGACCTAACAGCCAAAAATCCAAGGTATGGTGCCGACCGTGAGGTACGCGGCATCGGGCATGGAGTCGCAAGAGCCCCCAAACAATAGTACCTTGGAAATGAAAGGCCCGATTCACAAAGGTAAAATAAGACAAAAGTCTATCTCTACGACTTTTGGTAGTCACAAAGGGAATTTAATAGTGGTAAATGCCCGTTGTGAATACCAAAATTCGTAAATTTAGACTTTCGTCCCAGTTTACCTTTGTGAATCAGGCCCGAAGTCTATGGACGATGCACGTCACTGTGGAAGTGTGGCGTCAGTGCCAAGGCAAAGCCAGTTCCCTGGTGACCACGGGGAAGGGGAGGCGTCAAGTCCACCAGAAGGCAAGGTGTTAAATCCAGGACAGGGGAAGTTCGGCGGGCGTTGGAGGTAAGGTGTTGGTTCCGGTGAGGCGATGCAAAGTCAAAGAGTTTGTGAAGTCACCCTTGTTGGTTATTGGCTCCTCGATAAAGGGATGCTGCCGATAACTGCAGGTTTCAGCAGGTGTCAAAGGCAGCGGAGCTGCGGTGCAGGCGGGGTGGTGCATTGTTCATTTCACAAGTGCTGCCCCTGGCCTCGGTGTAGATCGTGACATCACTGTTGGCGTTGGTGATGGCGCAGAGTTGTTTTTCTTGCTTTGCAGCACCAACTACACAATTCTCAGGGCCCAGAACCTGGATTGGCACCCATTTGCGTCCAGGTGCTGGTCATGGATGCAGGTGAAGTCTTTGTGGCCCTGTGACTTCAGAACAAGAAGCCAGCACACATTTATTTTATTTTATTTTTGCAATTTTTTAAAGCGCGCAAATACCCGAACGGGTGTCTCGGCGCTGGTGATCACAGAGCTCACTAGTGTGTGACGGGGGAGTTAGGAGGAGGAGAACAGCCATGTTTTGAGGCTCTTTCGGAACTTGAGAAGCGTAGCAGCAGTTTTGATTTGGAGTGGAAGCGTGTTCCACAGTTTAGGCCCTTGGAGATTGTTCTTCAAGCAGGTTCACAGCAAAGTTCCAGTCTTTGTCCTCTCCTTGGCTGAAGCAGCACCTGCAGGCCAGCACAGCAAGCACACACAGCAAAGGGGCAGTACTCCTCCTTACAGCTATCCAGTTCTGCTCCTCAGTGGATGTTCATCTTGAGTCCAGAAGTGATGTAATTTTCTGGGGTTTAAGGTCCAATACTTATCCCCCATTTTCTTGTTGTTCTCTTTATGGCAAGGGTCTCTGAGCCCAGTCCAAACCATTTCTGCCCTCTCTGGCCCAGCTACACTAAAGGAGTTGGAGACAGCATTGTGCAGGAGAGATATTGCCTATTCAGGTGCAAGTGAAACTCTTGCCACCACTCTAAATGCAGCCAAGGTCAATTCAGCCCAGCTATGAGTCACATATGAAAAGGCAGGACACACCTCAACCCCATGAGTAGTTGTTTACAGTGAATGCACATCCCCAGCTCCTGAAACTCCAAAACCAGACAGGCAATACACAAAATAGCAGCGGCACAGAGAATGGTTAAACCAGAAAATATCTATTTTCTAAAAGTAGCATTTTCAAACACACCATTTAAAAACCATCAAGTTGCGTTATTACATTCTGAGTTCGGAGAGTCTAAACTCCATTTCTCTATCTTGTCCCAATGGAAAGTTATACTTGTAAGATGTTACGAAACAACTTCTATGTTATCCTATGGGACAGACTGCCTTTCCATAGTGAAAAACGAAATTGGCACTATCAGGACATGTAAACACATCAGCATATGTCCTACCTTTTACATACGTTGCTCCCTGCCCATAGCTGTACATTGGGTTTACCTGAGAGGTGTCTTACATGAAAAAAGGGAAGGTCAGGGCCTGGTAAGTGGGTGCACTTGGCAGGACACCATGGCAGTTTACAACTGCACACACAGACACTGCAGTGGCAGTCCTGAGACACATTTACAGGGCTACCCATGTGAATGGCACAATCAGTGCTGCAAGTCTACTAGTTTTACTAAGGACCAACCAGTAACTCAAGTAAGCCAATCATAGATAACCAATCAGAAAGACAATTTACCTAGGGAGCACTTGCACGTTGACACTGATCAGCAATAGCAAAGTGCCCAAAGCATCTAAGCCAGCAAAACGAAATCCAGCATACCTTAAAAAATACAGGAGGTAGAGGCAAAAAAGTCAAGGGAAACCACGCCAAGGATGCCAAGTCTAACACTAATGAAATTTGGATTTTGGTACTAAAGATAAACACATTGGGTGTTTTGGTCCAATTTAAGTTGCACCACTATAGTTTTATTGTTATCTCTTCTGGAGAAACGTTCTTTAAAGTTAAGCCAGTGGGCTCCTTCTGCCCAGCAGAGCACACTGATACCATAAGCTGGTGGATTTAAGGATAGACTACATCCTCTTCATTTTGCAAAGTTTCTCCATTTCACAGCAGGCTTCCACCTCTCTAAGTAACATGTTTATGGCTCCTCCAAAACCTTCTTGCGTTGCAACACGGGGTCTTTTAACTTGGTGGCACCAATTTGCTACACCTTGCGCATGGTTATTCAAAGAGGAGGCAGGAGCCGTAAAGTAGAACAGTGTGTTTTAGTTATTCACATGTTATCTCAGTCTCAGGTGAAGCAGTGTAATTTGAAGAAATGGAGTCCAGATGTTCCTAATGTGACAAATCAGACACTAGTGATCCAGCAAATTTAGACTCCGCAATACTGGGTTCTATTTTCTCTTTTACACCTTTAATTTACCCCTCAACTGGATCATTAACCTTGCTTACTTACTTGGTCCGCTGATGGATCTTTTTGTATTCCACTGAGGGGAAAGAGAGTTAGCATCTCTTGTCCGATCAATAAATTAACAATGCTGCCAACTGGCCACAAAGGAAGAACGGGAATCTGTAGCCAATTTTAAGGGTTTATTACAAGTTAGAGAGTAGATTCAAATAGATTACTCTCAATATCAAACTCTGTGGATACAGATTTGCAGCAGGGAGGCCTAGCCTTCTTAAGAAATTTAAGCAAACAAGAATCAAACAAACGAGCAGCTCTGCTTTAGTCACTATACAAATTAATAACATTAATATCTGATGCTCTGAATACAATCTAGCTTGGTGTGTCGTAGGCATTAGCATTTCAAATCTCTCAGAGGCAAATTAAGCCACATAACCCTTCACAACAACAACAAACCTACAAACGACAATAGGGAGTAGGCAAAAGAGCACAAGAAGTATTTGCAGTAAAATTGCAGAACCTCGGTCAGGAGTCTTTCGAGTAGCCGGAAAGTGTTGTTCTAAACACACAATAGGGGGAAATTAACGTGGCATGGGAAATGTCTCAAAAAGTCCATTTAACTGGGCCAAGGGATCTGGGACTTTGGGAGAGGTTGGGGAAATTGGTTCAGGCCGGAGTCCATGGAAGTTCTGCAATGAATCTTCTGAAAGAGTTCTGCAAAGAAGTGCAGCATGTGCTCAGCAAGAAAGTCCAAAATTATCTGCTCATCCTCTTTCATCTGTACATCATCAATAGTAGTCCATTGTAATTGGATCAAAGGCCCATATAGTTTTCATACAGAATATTCTGCAACACTGGAAAAAGGTCCTACACAATATATAGGAACTCCATCTTGGCCCAACACTCATGGGTCAAGACAACAGTCCAATGCTAGTCCACAGACTTCTCATGTGCTCATCATCGAATTTCATTCCCAGGCATGTATCTAATATTTGTTTTAAGAAATGGTGAGAACTCCTGCAAAATAAACAAGTAAGCAAAATGCAAGAATGAAATGCATTCTCATGGGAACAGACTTTAGGCCTTTAATATTAGACAGCAAACTTGAAAGTATTAAATCTATACTGCACCTTTGTCTATATGTGTGCACCTTTAAAACCCCTATGCAAACATAAGATTGCTTGTTAATACTTTATTCTAATAATTCATGTAATGAGCAATGAAACTGTATAACAGTGAGTATGCTGTAGAAGTACATTCAAAAGTAGATTCCTGTAACATAAATGCATACATTAATAAACTTTTTTTGTTTGTCCTAATTTGGCATAAGGCACATACAAGCACCATTTAAAACTAAGAACAACATTTCTAGCAGTTGAAATGTTAGACAGAATTGCATCTGTTTATACATCAGGTTAAAGCTTCAGTAATAAAACACATTGACAGCTGTTAATGAATTAATACTGTCTCAAAATATTCTCTTTAAACCCTTAGTATACATTTTAAGTGAGAAATTATAATATTCTAAAATTTAAGGGTCTCCGCATCAGCAGTATCAGGTATAATGTGAGCTGGAATCATAAAACAATTAACTCTCCTGAGCAAAAGACACGTTCATTCGGTGTGTCATGAATCAGTCAAATTTGGATTTTTGTGATGTGTAAAGAGTGGGCAACTTTACACTGCTTCAAACCCATCTGATGGAGAATCAATTCATCACATCAAGTTCTTATCAGATGTTCAGATTACAGCTTTGTTGCTTTAATCATTTTCTTTCTGGAATCCTCCAGAAATGTCATGTGCGTCTTTCTCTTCTAACTCTATTCTCCCTTCTTCTCCCGTGCATGGCTGCACACTTTCAGTATGACAAACAAAGGTAATCCATAAAGAATGATTATCACTAAGGGTCTTAAGATGATTCCAACTAGTCCACTTCCTAAGCTTCCAAACGATCTGCCAATGGCAGGAAATCCTAATCCTTTCAAATACATTTGCAGATCCTTAACACCATCGATGCTAGTGTTATTTTCCTCCTGTGCTGATCTTTGATAATTCCCATTGTTCATGACGAGCTCAGCTCGTCATGAGTGTATGGAGGTGTACATCATGATGAGCTGAGCTCGTCATGAGCGTCGAAGGAGTTAATGATACTTATGTATTTCTTCAGGTCTTTACTGTTGTCTGGGATGGATATACTTTCAACAGGGACAGGCCCTAACAAAGTAAACTAGATCCAAAAGCAATCTTACTCAGAAAACATTATATTTTTTAGAAGAACCCTCACCCACCAACCTAGTTGGTGGCATGCTTCATCATCGGGTTCCCACCTAGCTTTTTTGATGCAGTTGACTTTGTTAGGGCCTATCCCTTTTATTACAACTGATTACCCAGGGGAAAAGGAAGTGTTCCATTTAATCCTCGCTCCTTTTTTTAATGAAATTGGGATGTAAGTACAACATTGTTGATGCTTTATCATTCAAAAGGCTCTGCCCTCCTTTGTGAGAAGGATGTCTAAAGTAAGTCTGTTCAGCAAAAACATTGATCTGATGGCTACCATTTCCATATCACCAACTAGGAATCCCCCGGCTATACTAATACCTAGATTATAAACTACTATTGAAAGTTTTCTAATCATGTGAGAGTTGAGAATTACTCCCACAGTTGGAATCAAAGCACCAAAATATCACCTATGGTTTCACTAGCACTCCCTCTCCTCTTGGTTCTCACCTGCTATCCCCTTATAGAATCCTCAATTTGGTGCACATGATACATTTTCTGAACAATTACCCACAAATAACACGTTCTATTCCATCTCTTGGCTAACCTATTGTGAAAAGCTGGCCTGGTATATGATGTCCACTAATGTATGTGGGCACCTTGCACCAGTCCAGACAGCACTTATGGTGATTTAAGAGGTCTTAGACAACCTTAGAATTTCTGTAAGTGGTAGCTCTGGAGAGCAGCCTTCAGGCCTAGTCCAGAAGGAGTGTAAAGCAGCTTGTTTTACCAGAATATAATCGTATAGTATAAATGAAGTGAAAAAAAAGCACACAAGGTATTTATAAAAATAAACATTTATTATATAATACTCCCTAACACATAGAAATATCTCCTACCCGGAGAAATGCACAATGCACACAATACTTTTCGTAAAGCAACACAGTAAATAGCACATAATACACAGTCAAACCCAGGGGGGACCAAACCATATACTAAGAAAGTGGTATAAGAACCATGACTCAGGTCAAGACAATGCCAAGAGGACGTAGAAGTGCTGGGGACCCAAGGAATCACCCAAGGTGAGTTGATAGGGAGCCAGTGGAGAGAGTGTGCAGTGTGGGAACTCAACCTTGTGCTCCGTACAATTCTACGGGTAAGTCGCGGTTGGATTTTTAAAGATTAAGGACCCTTCCCAGTGGACCCTGAAGAAACCCCATGGAATACAGAAGGCTGGAGAGCCACCCACTTGTGGATACCCTAGTACCCTTGTTACGTACACCAGGGAAGCCAGGTGCATACGTGTGAAGTGGTGTCAGAAATCGCAGTGGAACCCAATGGAGGACTTCAGGAAAGGGCTGCTGCTGGAAGAGGAGAAAGTCCAAAGGTGGATTAAGATGTTCGGTACCTGCAGGCAGAGGGGACAGAGTCTATGTCACTCAGGAGTGACCGGGAGACTTGGAAGACTAATGCCCTCTGATGTTGGGTGTTGCAGGATGGATGACTATGACCTTGACTCTGCAGCTGTGAGGACCAGGCAACGCTGAAAGATGTTGAGTGCTGAGGGGTCGGTGTCTGGCGGGAGGACCAATAAGCCTTGGCAAATGCAATCAACGCAGGAATTATAGAAGGAGCAACGTTGGGACCAGCAAGGTCCAGGGGATTCACCAAGAGCAGGGAAGTCAGGGCAAGCTGAATAATCAGGGGAGCCCAAAAGAAACAAGTGTGACCCACAAGTGGACCCACAGGCTGGAGGCACTGGAGTCGCGAAAGGACCTCAAGCAGATCACCAAAAGATGCTGGCCACGATGCACACAATGCAGTGTGGCTGAAGATTCCGCTCACTGGAGGTGCTCAAGGTTGGTGCTACTTGGAACCCGAAGATCTTCTTGGAAGGAAACCAACAAGCCTTTGCAACTGCAAGTTTAAGCGCTACTTAGAGGTTCATCATTGCAATGCCCATGAGGGATACTGGCCTCAAACTTTTGTGACAGGGAAGGGCAGGCCTTGGGAGCTGTGAAAATCCACTAACTGTGTTGCAGAACCTTGCGGAGTCTGGAGGAGCTCAGGATCAACAGACCAGTCAACTTAGTTGCGGTGCCTTCGAATGCAGGGGCGTGACTCCTTCACTCTAAGGGAGATTCCTTCAAGTGTCATTAATGCTTTACAGGCCTTTGAAGGTTTCTGTATGATGCAGCGGAACAGACGATGCAGCAGACTGGAAGGGAGATGAAGTCAGGCCAAAAGAAGTCCAGCGAAGTCCAGAGTTCCCAGATGGTAGAAGAAGAAGTGGTGTCTGATCTGAATCTTATCCCATGACAAAACTAGGGACCCACCCACAGGTAAGCCCTTAAGTACTCTTAGGAAAGGATTGAGACGATTGAAACTTGGGGTGATTAATGATTGTGTAACTTAATTTGACCTTCAACTCGAGCACCTGCTTTACTTTATCTATTAGAGCTTCCTGTTGAAGCTCTTTGTAGCTATTTTAGAATGGCGCTGGCAGCTTGCCGGCGCCATTCTAAGTGGGGCTGAGGGCAGAAGGGCACAAAAGTGGGACAGAGGGCAGAAGGGGATACAAATTGAGTGGGGCAGAGGGCAGAAGGGCACAGAAATGAGTGGTACAGAGGGCAGAAGGGCATAAAAAACAAGAGGGTGGCAGTGATTAACCAGGCAAAAATGCCCCGCGAACACGCAAAAATAAAAAAATCTGCAAATTCGCACGAATTCGCGAATTTTGCGGATTGCGAATTCGCAAATCCGCAAATTCGCGGATCGCGAATTCGCAAAATTCGCCCATGCTTACTTGGAAGTTTCCGGTATGATGTACAGGCACAGACGATTCAGCAGGCTGGAAGGGAGATAAAGTCTGGCCCAAACGAAGTCCAGCGAAGTCCAGAGTGCCCAGAAGGTAGAAGAAGAAGTGGTGTCTGATCTGAATCTTATCCCAAGATAAATCTAGGGACCTACCCACAGGTAAGCCTTTAAGTACCCTTAGAAAAGGGTTGGTACAATTCAGTGGACCCTCCCAGGGGAGGGTCTGGACAGGGGGGAGGTTACTCCCATGTCCGTTGTCCCGTTTCACACCAGAGTGGGAGCCAACGGCTCTCAGGACTGGTTTGAAATGGGCTATGCACAGCGACACCAAAAGTGACCCTCATGCAGACTGGCAAGCACACCCTCCCGGTCCCAATACACTAAATCCTGTTTGGGAGGTGGCCACACCTCCCTGTGACAGGATGCCAATTATTTTGCCTTACCCTGCTCGAGCTTGACTCAGCAACAGGAGGGCAGAAATGTATCTCTGGTCGGCAGCAACCATTTTGTGCTGTCTGGGTCTAGAAGGTTTGCACCAGGAACGCTGAGAGCCTAACGGATAAATCTGACAGTGCTTGGAATCATACCTTTCACAACGTTTACTGTGCGGGGGTATCATTCCAACATGTGTTATACCAAATATGATAGGATCTGTTGCAGCCATTTTCGGGATGGTCATCACCTAATTACGCAGTGCCCCTCTAAATGGTATATGGCTGCTTCACTGACAACCTGGGAGAATGGACTCCGTAGGCTATAGGGGTGTCCTGCTCATGTAGGGGCACCCTCTCACTTAGAAGAAAACACCCTGCCTTCACAATTTCAAAGGCCTGCTATGGGGGTGACTTATAGGTTTTAAGTGCAGTGACCCTAGATATAGTAAACCTATATCATTAGTAAGTGGTGCTAGCATCAGCTTACACAGGCTGCAATGGCAGGCCTGTAATTGCATTTTGAATGGTCTCCCATGGGTGGCATAATGCATGCTGCAGCCCATGGGGGACCTTTGGGGTACCTATGCCATGTGTACCTTGGTTCCATATAGTAGGGACTGATAAGGGTACCCCAGTATCCAATCTGGGATGTACCTAAGTACGTATCACAACAAGTTAAGGGAGAAAGCAGATAGACTCGGGTCCTGATTAGCAGGATCTCAGTCAGACTAGTAAAAAATGTATAGCACCAGTATGAAAGTGGGGGTAACAATGCAGAAGGATCCTACCTTCCTACACCTATAGAATGCACTCTTCCCTCAAACATAATAAATTCCAGGAAACACAGGATCTTCTCCATCCATATATAATTCCCAATGTACTCAAACCTCAAATGTGTGGTCACATTCACTCATCCCAGCAAAATGAATGTGAGTTGTAGATTGTCTAATAGTGAAGCATAATCTCCCTTTGTTTTGCCAATCTACTGTCAATGCAGCCATGTTTTCAACTATTATATGTTCCTTTGCCCAGGGTGGAACTTTAGAATGGTTTGCAGCCTTTACTAACTGGTCTCTCCTCCTATCCTATTTGGAATCAATAAAGTTTCTTTCTACATTGGTGATGGAACAGGTTACATTTTTTCATTGTGTGTAAGAAGTGTCCAGGGACAGAGTGGGTCTAAAAAGTGTCCCATTTTCTCAGCATTCTTGGCATCCTGGTGTCTATTCCAGTGTTTTAGCACCGGAATTGCAGACAGAACTGGAGCTTGATTTGAGTAGTAATGCTGGAAATGACCTTTCCCATAAAATAAACTCATCAGTAAACTACAGGTAACTCCATATGTCAAAGAAATATGGTGATATGTATTCCCTGATGCAGGTAATTGCATACAAACGGAGCATCATACAATAGTTTTGTGCACACATTCAGTGAACAATCTCCACTAGAAGCATTCATATGTAAGTTTTTCTCATTTAAAGAGGCCAAACTACTAACAGTAGGATTAGGCTTTTGGGGTGTAGGAGTGGTTCTAGACTAATTATCATGTGGATGATGTGGTAGACTCAAAATTATAAGCAAGATAACTAATACTACTGTGTCAACAGCAAATACTTCTGGCACACACACATTTGCGTCTAAGGGATTTTGCAACTGGCTCCATGAGTTCACTAAAGACAGACAGTTGGAAGTTAACAGCATACTTATTTCTTGCAATTAATTATTTTACTTGGCACAAGCAGCAAAGCACAGTTCAAATGTCTCTATCAAAGTTGAGGTGCCATTTAGTAAATGTGCAGTTCTAATTCACTGATGATCACTTCCAGAACAAGTTGAGTCAATCTATCTAGTGGCAGGGCAATTTAAAGATTGAGTTCAGCCACAAATTTAAATTCAAGGAGGTTCAGGTGGGTGTGAATTGTTATAGAAAAAGGTGTGAAACCCTCTCTGCTAATCATTAGCTGCCAAATATGTCCAGTCAGATGAGTAGAACCTCTGGCAGGGTACTCTTGCTTTTTTCAACCTTCTTACTGCTGGCCCTTCAATGTAACTGTCACTTTGGCTGGATTCGTCAGTGTCCTAAGGGATGGTACAAAGCACTAACACTTGTCATACAGCTTGTAACTCATCGGTAAAACTGTGCATTTGTCAGACACATTAACATCAGGATTGTGCCCGACCGATCCCATGCATACCCTCAGGATATGTTGGCCAGAATCCCTGCTAGCCCACAGTGCACCATCCTCACCTCTAACCTTACAGGGTAATAAATGTGTGTGCAGCCTCAGAATATGACAACCCAGATCCCTCAAGGAAAACATGGTAACAGATCTAGAACCTTCTCTTGCATATCCAAAGACATACAAAAGAAATACGCAGGAAGGGGTTTCAATATTTATTGAACCATTGTGATTCTTGTTTAAAATACAAGTGCTGCAATAATCAATAGAATGAAACTGATTAGAGTAATTAGCGTTACAAGAATATTGAAAAAGATTAACATTTCCACCATTGGGCCAAGACAGTGAATAAATGCAGGCATATAAGTACTGTGTATAGTGTACTCCTACGTAGTGCTCTCCAACCTAGTCTTGCCTGGGGTGGATGATCTGCCAAATCTCTGCTGGGGTGGTCTAACCCCCCATTACCTACGGGTAAGTGTCATCAGGCTGTCCTATCTTGGTGTAGAGTTGGACATCCTTCCTGTTATTATGCAGGAATCAGCTGACCTAGAATTCTGGCATGTAGTGACCTCACAGTGTCAGCTACGTACTCCTCCCCCTAAAGAAGGAAGTAATTCTGGGTCTGAACTGGAATGGCATGCGGAGCAAAAAAAACAATGGATTTAGGCTCAGATCTCTGTACTGGGGTGAATGCTAGACACTGTGCAGCATTCAGTCCATCAATTGTTCTTTTTGCATTTAACCTTCTATGAGTAACATTCTCGCCACACAAAAGGATTTGCTCATATCTAGTACTGCCACTATTGGTAAGGTGCTGTGTTTGAGTATGAGCCAGTAGCACCTTGACTGAGTGGGGTACAAACACTGTCATCAGGTGACCTATAACTATGCTTTCACACTGTTCAATACTCACACAAGTAGAAGCAAGTGCTTTTAATCAACCAGGCAACATGGCAGCAACAGGGTGAAGAGTAGCAGAAAAATAAGCCACAGGAATGCCTGCATTGCCTGAATTTGGGTAAGCAGTGAGAGAGCGCCGCCCTCTTTGTCACTGCAAAATAAAGCAAAACATTTGTTGTAAGCAGGCATTCCCAGGACTTGGGCATGACAGAGACATTGTCGCAGGTCTGTAAAGGCACGCAAGCAACTGTCATCCCATGCTACAATATCTGACACATCTTTGTGTTCAACCTCTGAAGAGGTTTGGCCTTCAGGGAAAAGTTAGGAATCCATTGTCAACAGTAGCCCACCATTCCCAAAAACATTCAGGCTTCCTTCTAAGTGGTAGGAAACCTTGCTGGTGGAAATCATTAACACCTTGCATCATCAGAACTTGGTGATATTCTCACTGCATTATCAATGTACGGCTGATTCTAACCTCTTTGGGCTGACTTCGTTTGTGCAATCATTAACTTCTCTTTCTGCCTTTTATGTTTCATTTCAAATTCATCACTGCAGTACTTAGCGTATCACAGGATCTCATCAATGGGCTTGCTCTGCCAACAAATCAGGTGCTGTTGAATCCTTGAACTAACCTCGGATCTCAACCCATGCTCGATTTGATAAGCAAAATGTCACATCTTCTCTGAGATATGCTCTGTCACACTGTAATGTTCAAATGCCTGCAGCAGTCTCTCATAGTAGGCATTATTCAATTCAAATCTCTTTATTCGATTCAAAGAATCATTAAAGCATTTCAAACACATCTTTAAAAGACATTGCAATAAAATTCCACCAATTACGAGCATTAAAAGCAATTTTCACTAGGGACGTAGGTGAAAAAAATGTAAGCAGTTTAAGATTTCCATTTTGACATGGTACTAAGGATCGTAATTCAGTTACAAATATTGTTTGTATAAAATGCAAATACCTGCTAAATTAGCCCATGGCAACACTGAAATTAATTACAATTATGCTAAAATAGTTAAACCCTTCCCTAATTAACAATAAAAGCATTCATACTGTCATTAATACTGTCACTAGGCATTAATTGTTGCTAAAATCGAATCTGTAACTTCTCTGTAATACCTTATACTTCTGGTTATTAATTGCATGCTTCTCTGCTAGTTCTGAAAGGCGGTCATGAGCTTCTCCTGCATGCCTGGTAATGTCTTTGACTAAAAACTGTAGTTCATCCTCTTTATAGATCTCTAATCGGGTTGGACTAAGGGGGCCACCTATCAATTCCTCCATGTCAACTTAAGTCTGGCCACATCCATAACCCTATTTCTCGCTGACGTTTAAGCAGTATCGTTATCATTTATAGTGGGAATCCCACTAGTCATCTGGGTAGCTATGCTTTTGAGGCAGTCATCAAGTTCTTCAGCAGAAATACCTGGTTGCCCAGCTGTAGTATTCAGAACTATTTCTCCACAATAGGTACCAGTGCTTAAGGCAGGTTGTGAATGCAAAAGGAACATGACTGACGCTGGCATTCCTGTTGAGGCTTTACCCTCGAGAAACTATAATTCACCATTGGTGGGACACTTGTAGTTGTCATGAAGTAAGTTGGCTGTCTCTGAGGAAACCTCCGGGACTAGTCAATCCCTGTTGAGGTAGAAGCAGAAGTTACATTGGAGGCATCTGAAGTGGTCCCTTGTGTTGGAAGCAAGGGAGTCTGTGGAACTTGTCTTGGTATTTGACCTGTTGAACTATCCATTACAACGGTTGTCTCACTAGGAACCACCAAAGTATGCATAGCATTTCCTGTGGCTCAGGGCTTATACAAAGGAACCACAGGGCCTAAAATGACAGGTACTGTCAGACCATCTGGAGCATTCAAAGCATATGCTATGGAAGGAATGGTCATTACTGAACTTTCTTCAGGTCCATAAGAATTAGAACTTAATGGTGCCAAAGGCACATCAAAAATGCCATCGACAGGTGTGTTACTCGTTTCAGCAGGTGATACTTCATTGCATGGAGGTGGATGATTTAGTATAATTCAGTCACAAAATCCTCCTATAGCTCACTGTCAACATTCTCAGGAGTTTTCTCATTTCCTTCTGTCCCAAAAGGTTTTTTCTTTTCCTTTTGTTTTTCCTTCTCTTTTACTTCTGTCGTCAGTACAGGATATAATCAAGTTCCCTCAAATAGCTAACTGGAAGATGCATCAATGAAAATACCTCCCGGTAAAACAGCGAATCGGTAAAACAGGCCGATACCGGACGCAAAACCAATAAATGCTATGCATCAAACAATAATTTGGTAAAAAATAAAGAATCGCTAAAAAAACCCCGCTGTAAATTACCGAATTGCTAAACAGACAATCGGAATTACCGAACCCCAAAGCTGACCTCGGTAATACCGAATCGCTATTAACGAATCGCAATGGTATGCATGAAAAGTCGCTAATACCGAAAATCCCAAAAATCGCTATTTAGCATGAGCAAAATAAGGGGAATCACAATCAGGAGGTAAAGTAAACTGAAGGACAGAAAAATAAATTACAACCCCATCAGCAGGTGCTGACAATCAGTAACCCTTCAAAAATGCCCTGGGAAACCCCACATGTCAACCAAAATGGCTGCCCTCTACGTGCTTGCTAGGAGGAGGAGGAGGATCAACGCCCAGGCCCAGCGCAGGAGGATGATCCAGGACAGGATCTTCAGGGTGCGCATCACTTTGCTGGGGCAGACCGAGAAACAGGTGTACGACAAGTTTAGACTCAAACGTGCCATGATAATGCGCCTAATAGCAGACCTGGAACCATTACTGCAGCACGAGACCCGTAGGACCAACGCCATACCAGCCCATGTGCAGGTCCTATGCTGCCTTTCACCTGCTTGCGTCTGGAAGCTTCCAGGGGGTAATAGCTGAGACTAGAGGCGTGTCGCAAAGCGCTTTATCACGCTTTTTCCACTGGTTCCTAGAGGCCATGCTGACATTAATAAATCGCCACATCACCTTCCCCACAACCCCCCAGCAGCTGACCCGCACCAAACGGGAATTCTACCAGGTGGCACAGTTCCCCCATGTCATAGGGTGTGTTGACTGCACGCATGTCCCCATCTGTCCTCCATCAGCCACCGAATACATTTTCCGCAACCAGAAGTCATATCATTCTATAAATGTGCAGGTGGTGTGCAATGCCAAGTACATCATTACGGACCTTGTAGCCCAATTCCCCGGGAGCACATACAACGCTTACATATTCCGTCACTGTGGCCTCCACAGGCGCCTGATCAACGGTGAATTCGGAGAGGGACACCTACTAGGTACATATTGATACATCATCGTACTCACCATCCACTCCATCCCCACATGTATATTTGCAATCATGCTGATGACCGTTCTCTCCCCATCCTGCAGGTGACAGCGCATACGCATTGCATGAATATCTACTCACTCTCTACCTCAACCCAGCGACACCGCAAGAGCAGCGCTACAACAGAGCACACATCAGCACAAGGAATGTGGTTGAGCGTACATTCGGCATCCTCAAGAGCCGCTTCCGAATACTGCACAAGACTGGAGGTGCCTTGCAGTACGACCCAGTGACCTGCTGCCAGATCATTGTTGTGTGTGCCATCCTGCACAACATCGCCACACGCAGGGGGATACCCATAGAGGTGGACGGAGAGGATGAACTACGTGCACAGCAACCACCCCCCAAACACCGACAGGCGCATGTGCCCAACACAGCTGAAGGGCAACGGAGGCGGACATACATCACACGGAATCATTTCTGAGACAGGTAAAAGAGTGACTTGACAACAGGATCTGATTTGCAAGGGTTTAATGGCAATGGACACCTGACTGGTGCAGATAAACGTAACACAAACAAGCTGCTGCTGCAGTTAAAGTCAAACTTAAATTGTCCCTTCTCAGAACGGGTGATGCGTGCGGCACTTTAGTCTGGCCATGGTTACGTCACCAAGGACAGTGTGACTTTGCCACATGTTCACTTCCGTTTGCCGCGTACCCCCAGTCTCTTGTCCTGTGACTCCTCGGCTTCTACACGATGGGAGTCTGTGGCAGTTGCATTGCGGCCACTGCGCCTCCTCCCGATGGTGTCCGACAGGGAGACGCTGCTGACACTGGAGGCTGCCTCACTCCCCTCTTCCGCTCCCAGACTGCTGACACTGGCTGACCCAGGCTGCAGTTGCTCCACTGCAGTGGTCACCCTCTCAAGGGCCTTTGCCACATCCCCACAATAATGACCTAGGTCCACTTGCAGGGACACAGACCTGCGGGACAGCACAGCTGTGCTGTTGCACAGCTTATTAATGGCCTTGTTAGTTGAATTCACTGCCAGCATGATCTGCCTGTGACGCCGGCGCTCACTCTGTTGGCCTGCCACTACGGCACGTGTCAGTTCTTGCAGGTAAAGCTTTATTTCATTGTTGCCGGCAGCTACGGCAGTGGTGTGCTCACGCACAGCATCAGTCATGTTGCCAAGTTTGTTGCAAAGTTTGGTCATGGAGAGTTTCATGGCACCCATGTGTCTCCCCTGCAGGTGCTGGACACGCAGCATCCGGGTCTCCACAACTCCGTACCCTTTGGACAGATCGACTGGTCTTGCAGCAGCCCGACCCGGGGGCACAACTCTCTGCCTGATGCGCTGTTGTGCTGCAGTTTGGCTGGTTGGAGTGACGACAGCTTGGCGTGGAACATTTGGGGGTGCTGAACTGTGATCCGACTCCATCACGGGCAGGGGGGGGACATCTGCTCTGCGGAATCTGGTGGTGGTGTCTTGGACCGCGAGGATGGTGGTGGTGGTGGTGGTGTCTTTGACCGCAAGGATGGTGGTGGTGGTGGTGGTGTCTTGGACCGCAGGGATGGTGGAGGTGTTGTCTGCCATGGTGGTTAAGGGGAGGACATGGCTTCAGCTCCCTGTGAGCACTCTGCTTCTGACAACACTGGCGTCTCAGAGATGACGAGGGGGACTGTCGTCAGAATCAATGGGGGATGCATCTGTGTGTGAAACAGTGCATAGTTATTATCATGGTATAGTATGTGAAAATAGCTGTGGCATCTCACAATAAATATCTTTTTCTGTCTCACATTTGGCCCTTTGCTGCTGTATTCATCTCTGGGCTCTGGCATGCACCCATTCATGTATTGACTACAACTCCCACGGTGCAACACAGTGGAGAGGGTATGTGTTTAGGGCAAGGCTACATGGGCACTGGGTCTGGCATGGGGGATTGGGCAGGGACTTAGTACATGCTGCATTGTTACGCTGCCATGCTTCTTACCTTGTCCTCCTTCCGCAGCACCAGAGGTGTCCAGACGTGTGACCCCCACAACAGCTTCCGGTTCTATGGTGGACTCCACTATATCCTCCAGGGCTGTGTTCGGCGTCACATTGGATGTGCCCCCTCCTGTGCCAGAAGCATCCTTGACCCTCTGCGCAATCTTCTCCTTGGCCCTCTTACACAGGTCATACCAGCGTTTTTTTAAGTCGTCGATGCTGCCGTGGGTGACTCCGCAGGCATTTACCTTGTCCTTGATGCGCAGCCACATCTTGCATTTTTCTGCCTCTGGCACCGTCAGCGACAACTTCCCAAATAGTCGTTCATTGTTGCTGGTCACACACTCGATTAGGATTTCCAGCTCCTTATCAGAAAACTTCCGTTTTCGCTTTTGGTGTGTGTCCTTTCCCTGCTGGGGGGCCTCCTTCTCCATCTTGTCCTGCTTGCCTTGTCCTGGTTGCTACTGGTTTTGTCTGGGTCCTCAGCTCCTGTGCTCTGCCTCCTCCTCAGTGCTACTCCGACCACAGAATGCAGCGCGGCTGTCCTACTTCCTGGTTGTGATGTCATCGGCCTGCTTCCGAAGCATCGCGTAATTTTTCCGTTTTCGCTATTACCGAAGTCGCAAATACCGGATTCACTAATACCGATTCGGTATTAGCTAACTCGGTATTTGCTACTCTTGCGGTCGTACTTTCGCAATTTAATAGCGATTTTTACCGATTCGGTAATTTTTACCGATTAGTTTGATGCATCGCGGTTTGCATGTCTTTAATAGCGATTCGTTATTTTTCGCTATTACCGACATGTATTACCGATTGTTGATGCATATGCCCGAAAGTCCTCTAAGTCTTCTGCAGAGCATCCCACCCTGCCATCCGCACCAGTGCGTATGGCTCTCGACTCTCCACTGATATTTTTCCCTCCCTTTAAGATGCACAATCCCAAGCAACTAGTGCTTCAAAGTGGGTAGGTCTAGGAGGTAGTCTATTTTGTACAATTTCCTCCTTAAATTCTCAATAATTGTCAAATTTAATGTACCATAGCGGGGAAACTCTAATACCCTATCTTTCTTAGTGATTTTATATCATTGTGCGAGCCAAAGACAGGTATGAAATCCATTATTGGTCACCATTGCGCGACCTGGTGTACCCTGAGGTGGTGTTTCCTCTCCTTCTCTAATTGGACACAATCACATTGCACCCTTACTATATGCTGTATGGCTTTCAAAAACTTCACTTTAGTGCAGTTTAGTATGCTGTTCACAAATGAATTTCAATGGAAACCAGGAAATGAATGTCTCCCTCAATTATTTTGTTTGTTAATCCCACCCAATACCAGCGCTATTCTCTATGATGTATTCAAACATTCCCAGCATGGCTTTACAACAACTGTCCAATACCAGTGCGGCACACTGTGACGTCAATCTTACTCCTTGCAGCAACTCACCCTCCTTTACAATTTTCTTTTCAATCGCGTTTTCTAAGCAATTCGCACAATACAACACAAGCAACTTTAACAACTAAGTCTGTCTCCTCCACTAAGAAATGAAAAGATTTCCATACACTCATGGGTAATTTAGAACTATACTTTCTGATTCAATCAAGCACTCACTCTAAGTGAAACTTCGATTGGCGGATCCTCGCTCAGATTGATACAATTATTTCCTGTTCACTGAGATCAACTATACTGGAAAAGCGGGAAACTCAATCTAGAATTAAACCAGATCTCTAGAATCCTGTCACAGGTCGATTAGACCTTTTTACCTGTCATAGAGTGTAGAAGGTAATCTTTTTCAACAAATCAATTTGAACTACTTCCATCTCCTTCCCCAAAGAACCACTGACAAAAGGTCAAGTTTGAAAATTTATTATAAAGCCAAAAGCAATTGTGTATATAAAGACCTCAGTAAAAGGTTCAGCAGATATACAGGTACTAATACAAACATAATCCTACGGAAAAGTCTCAATCGACTGAGAAATAACACTAATATAATTTCCAAGACCACCAGGCTTGCAAGAATTGCCATAATCTGGGTCTTGGTAGGCATGGAAGAAAAGAAGAAATACATCAAGACAAGTCTGTCCCTACACTATACTAAATGACATCCCTACAACCATGTCCTTTCCTAACAAGGTTTCAGCCGTGGTGACTTCCAAAGAAGATCACTCACTCAATTCGGACTTAGTCTCTGAGATTCATCTCGCGCTCCAGCTCTCTCTGCCTACCCAACATCTTTCTTCGCCCTTGTACGCTTCTACTCTGCTCTCCTCCCGGGGTGCTGTCCCTAATACAAAACCCACATTTCGGATGACACGCCCCAAGGGACGCCCCTCTCAAAGTGTTAGTTTTCAAAGGGTCTTCTTCTTGATGTCTTCATCCTTGTTCGTTGAAAAACGGCCTTGGGTCCCACAGCCGTCTCCTCTTGAAGTTGCTTTCCTAAAATTCCACAGCCACTCCTCCGGGTCTGTAACTACCATCCTGACTCTCATACACAATGGGCCCTTCTCTACTATCTTTGGTTAACCTTGCAACTGCAAAGGAACGCACATAAATCGGTTCGCAACAACATGCTACTTGCAATTAATTCTTTAAGGCAACCTTCTAGGAAAAAGGCAGTTCCATGATTTAACGTTAGCAGACACATTCCTAGCTCGGCCTACACAATCCGCTATCCCCACCTGGGCCTCTGCACGTTCGAGATATCACCCCCTAACATTGGCAAACAGCTTTACTCATTAGGCCTTCATCATTATAGCAAAAAGAAAGAATACATTTTCCCACTAAACATTTCTATGTCGTTACATGAATATGATAGTGAATTACTAACATACATTAAAATACATCCATGACCCCTTAAGCATCTTTAACTGAATTAGCATTACTTCACAAATACATTTCTAAGTTAACATGGCATTTGTATTCCAGAGAAACGCTTTACGTTGCAATAATGTAAAGTCGGGCACATGGTTTCACAGTTGTGTCACACTTAAACATGATTATAATCCTCTATATATGCGGGTGCGGATTACTTGTGAATATGATGCACCCCTACAATTTCTAACACAGTTTTGCGCACTCTCAGTCCCCCCTTTGATGACCTGTGTCATCACCACCATCCCACATGCCTTTAGGGTAGGGACCGATTTTAAACAGCACTTTTTGCAACATTTCCTCGCCTGAGCATTTCTAAAGCTCTTAAGCTTCGGTATTGATTATCCTGCAACTCCTCCATTCTCTGTGCTTGTCCTCTCACTGTTCTATCCAACCTATTGGACCTATAGCATTTGTACAATCTCAACAAACCCCATATTAAAACCACACAGGCCACTATGATGAGAAGAGGCTCCAAAATGTATTCAAGAAAACTCCTGCCTAAGTTTGCGAACCAACTCCCAACACTCCCAAATCCCTTGCCAACCTTTTCCCACGTGTTTTCTTGTGTCAGATCATTAATCTCATAATGGATTGCAGTAATGTTGCGTATATACTTCTTCAGATCTTTAGAATTATCCGGATTATACGTGCAACATTCCTGGACCTTCAAAAGTTTACAGACTCCGCCCTCTTTTGCTAGTAGGACGTCTAAGGCAAGGCGGTTTTGTAAAACCATTGCCCGTATCGACAACATCTCACCATGAATCAACACCAGTGATTTTGCCGTACTCATCGATAATTCATCCACCACTGTTGCTAATCTCCTTATCTTGACATTGTTTAAGATCACTCCCAACATTGGTATCGCAGCTCCAAACACATCTCCCACTATTGCACCGGCACTTTCTCCTCTCTTTACCCTTGTCAACTTGCCACCCTCTACTTGAGCAAAATCCGCAGTGTGATATATCTTAGGAAAGATAATTGCCAAGTAACATGTCCCATACCACTTATCCGGTAATCTCACGTACGCATTTCTCCCACAAACAAAATACACCGTGGGAATCACTTGTACCACGCTCTTCAGAAAATCTTTGGTATAATATTCTAATTTGAAAGTGTGTTCACAAGTTGTCTCACCCACGTACACATTTTCGTAGTATGTCTTTGGCCTATGTAAACACAACTTCCCCTTCTGTACAACGTCTAAGGCTATTGGACCATAACTTCCCTTTGACTTGTGTCCAAGCTCTCCATCCGTCCAATCTACCTTACGTCTGTAACTGCTTCTGTTTTTGGTATCTGTCCTCAACCTGTTCTACGAACTTCTTCTCTACCTCTGTCAATGAGCAGGTCAAGTTGTGTCGGTGTGCATATGAGGTATCTATGGTTTTTGTTGGAATAAAAAATATCTAAGTCTATCTTCAGATTTATAATAATCCCACTTGTTCAAATGCTTATAATTTGGGACTTCTGGTAACACAGCATCATAATTTGAAAAGAAATATTCAAAATGGGATCTCCCATAAAATATGCTAAGCAGCAAACTACATAAAATTCCATACGTTAATGGCAGGTGATGGTATCTAATACCCTCGTCTACTGAAGCTGGCAATTGCATGCACACATAACAATCTTTCGCATCCATCGCATCAATATACTCATACAGCAATTTAGCGTAAGCATTTTTCCCAAAGTTTCCTTTGGGCAAGTCAGCATGTAATCTACGGCTCTCTTCGGCTAGCAAAGCTTTTTCGGCTCCTATGTTTACCTCTTTGTGGCTAGGAGTGGTAGGTGTAGGTGTTCCCCTAACCTCCGCTTCCTGCTCTTGTGGTGCTAAATAGGAAACTAAAACTACCACAAATGTAAAGAAAATCACTAACCCTAATAGTGTACCTATAATACATTTTGCCCTACGAGTCGGGTTCCCAGCCTCCATGGTCTCAGACAGTATGATTCGATTCTAGCAGCAACACAAAGTCTCAGTAATGCAAAAGTCTCTTGCTTGGCTTCATGAAATTCTCGAACCACACCTAGAAGCAGAGATCCCCTTTCGGTTTTCCATTGTCCATTTCGTGTTAAGGTGACCCTACCCTTCTCCGTCCTCTAAGGGATGTCCCTGAGTTTCCTCTTCTTCCACTCGGCTCTAAGTATCTTCTGTGGCTATTTTCAAAAGTCTTTTACTGCGCATCAATGATGAGATTCTCTCCAAGGGCACAGAGTACGTAATCCAAGAGTTCCATATGATGGACTATTGATTCATAAGCAGGTATTTCTGGGCCAAATGTAGGAAAAGTCAGTCTGTTTAAAATCAAATCATTTATCTTGCTTAGGAGAGGGGGATTAGGAACAGTGATTGTCAGTAAACCTTCGATTTCCAGTCCAGGCACCAACAATATCACTTCCAACTTATAGTTCGGGCCGTATCGGTCACCAGCACCGACCTCACCCTCCCGGATCTCAGTACACCTGGCATTTGTCAAAGGATAGGTCCACTCCGGAGTGGCGTATCTTCTGCAGGGTACCCTCACCCTCCTTGATCTCCTTGGACCCTTTTCCTCTGACTTCTGGCCTTCTCCTTCCGGTTCTGATTCTTCAGATACAGGTGCAAGATCCTTTTCAGAGGTCAGCCTCACATTCAGCCTTTTCCGTCTTTCAGGCCAACTTGCCTCTGTGCCTTTCACTCCTCTGCTCCTCGTCGGCACCACCTGCTCATCCCTGCCTTCGACTCTTTCAGAGTTGGGATCACCTTCACAGCAGCTTTCCCATTCAGTGGCAGTTTCAGTGTCACTGCCGCTGTGATCTCCTTCAGCTCTGTCGGATGAGTTACCAGCCTCTTCAGACACCCCCACAGCTTGGCTTGTCCCCTCTTGTGGATATTCATCCACAGCTGGATTTTCTTCAACGAGAGGAGCCGTTTCTTCCAGGGGCGCTGGGACTCTTGTGGTATGAGAAGCGTGGATCCAATTTGGCAGTCCACCACACTTCACAGCAGTGTTCGTCCCCAGGATGACTTGGAATGGCCCTCGCCAGCGGACATCCAGGCAACTCTTCCTCACGTGTTTCCGCACGAGCACCCAGTCTCCGGGACACAGGTCGTGACAGAGGTCTCTAGAAGTCGGGATTTCTGCCGTCTGCACCTGATGGGACACAGAATGGATGACATCAGACAGTCCTTTGCAGTAATCAAGAATCAGATCATCTGTGATATTCAGCAAGGCTGCTGAGGGGACTGATGGCAATCTCATAGCTCTTCCCATTAGCACCTCATGGGGTGAAAGTCCTGTTCTCCTGTCTGGGGTACTACGCATGCTCATCACAACCAATAGTAAAGCATCTGGCCATTTCAGGGACGTGGATGAACATACTTTTGCCATTTGCGCTTTAAGTGTCCCATTTATCTGCTCCACTATGCCAGAAACCTCCGGCCGATAACTACAATGCAATCTCTGATCAATGTTCAATGCAGAACAGAGCATCTTCACAACTTCACTGTTGAAATGCGTTCCTCTGTCCGATTCCAAAGAGGTCGGGACCCCGAATCTAGGTACTAACTCCCTCAACAATAATTTAGCTACTTTGAGTGTATCGCACCTACGAGTGGGATATGCCTCGACTCACCTGGAAAACACACATACAATTACCAAGACATATCTGAGGCTGTTACACTTTGGCATCTCAATGAAATCCAATCGCATTCTGTTGAAAGGCCCTCCAGACCTCCCCACATGGCTTAATGTAACTGGTGTCCTCTTTCCAACATTCATCTGTTGACCGGTAACACACCTCTGACACACCGCTTCTGCAGCCGTTCTGAACTTTGGGTTATACCAAGTCTGCCTGAACACTCGTATCATTGCATCTCTTCCCAAGTGTACAGAACCATGTATCTGACGAGCCATCGGGCTCACCAGTTCATTCGGCAACACAGCTCTCCCATCTGCTGAAATCCACAAATCCAGATCCCCCTTGGTACAACCAGAAGTCACCCACACTCTTTTCTCAAAATCTGACGCTTGTTCCTGCATCTTTCTCAATTCATCCCAAGTATATGCCACTTCAAGTACCATGTTTAGCTCGGTCCCTCTGTGTATTCCCTCAACAACCTGGTCAGTAAAGGAATAAGCTTGCTCAGCACAGTAACGTGCTACCTCATCCGCATATCTGTTACCCAGGGACACAAAATCAGCACCTTTACTATGTGCTGTGCATTTCACCACTGCAATCTCTGCTGGTCCCTGCAGAGCTTCCAGCAGTAACCTGACAAATTCTCCATTTCTGATAGGGGAACCTAATGATGTCATGTAACCCCTCTGAGACCATAACTGACCGAAGTCATGAACCACACCGAACCCATATCTGCTGTCGGAGTATATGGTGACTCGAATCTTGTTGGCTGCCAAACAGGCACACGTCAACGCAACTATCTCAGCCACCTGAGCGGAGTGTACTCCTTCTAAGCAGGCGGCTTCGATTATCCCATGGATCGTACAAACGGCAAAAGCCGCTCTCAACTGTCCAGCATTGTCTCTTATACATGAGCCATCTACAAAGGGAATTTCATCTGGGTCTTCCAAAGGCTCATCGACAATGTCTGGTCTCGATTTGGTGCACAGTTCAGTCACTTCAAGGCAGTCATGGTCTTCACAATCATCATCTAAAACATTTGGCAATGGCATTAACGTAGCAGGGTTCAAAACTGAGCACCTCTTTAGGGTCACATTCTCTGCGGCAAGTATAACCTGCTCGTAACGTGTGAGCCTATTGTTAGTCAGGTGCTGCGTTTTGGTCCTTGTCATCAACAATTCTACTGAATGTGGAACGTGTACCACCAATGGATGCCCCATTACAATACTCTCACAACGCTCAATGCTGACACCTGTTGCAGCAACGGATTTGAGACATCTTGGCAACGCTGCGGCTACTGGATCTAAGGTAGACGAGAAATATGCAACTGGCCTACGGGCACCCCCGTGATCTTGGGTCAAAACGGCTAACGCGCAGCCCTCTCGCTCGCAGCAGAACAATGAAAACAATTTGGTGTAATCAGGCATTCCCAGGGCCGGAGCTTGACACAAGTCTTCTCTCAACACTAGGAAAGCCATCATGCAGTCTGTGTCCCATGGTACCGGATCACTCACGTCCTTGAGCATCAGTTTCTGTAAAGGCTTCGCTTTTAGTGAGAAATTTGCAATCCACTGGTGACAGTAGCCAACCATTCCCAAGAACATTCTAACCTCCCTTTGTGTGGTAGGCACCATCATTTTCATTATTGCCTCTATTCTGTCTGGAGACACCTTCCTTATTCCCTTCTCGATTCTGTGTCCCAGGTACTGTACTTCTGGGAGACAGTATTGTAGCTTACTGGGAGATACCTTGTGTCCATTTTCAGCCAGATGGTTTAACAAGGCAATGGTGTCTATTCTACAGGCATCCTCTGTCTCTGACGCAACAAGGAGGTCGTCTATGTACTGTACAAGAACCGAGTTCTGGGGCAGTACTAGACCTTCAAGATTCTTCTTCAATAATTGATTAAAGATCGATGGACTTTCTGTATACCCCTGTGGGATACGACACCATGTTAATACACGGTTTTCCAGCTTAAAAGCGAAAAGAAATTGTCTCTCCTCATGTAACGGTATTGAGAAAAATGCCTGACATAAATCAATCACGTGAATCACTCAGCCTGTGCTGGAATCTGAAACAGTATTACTGATGGATTCGGTACCACTGGACAGCATGGAATAACAATGTCATTCACTTTTCGTAAATCCTGCCCAATCCTGTACTTCCCGCTAGGCTTTTGCAAGCCCATAATCGGAGAGTTACACGGACTGCCCATTATTTCTTTTAGGATTCCCTGTTTAATCATGGACTCAATCACAGGTTTTATTCCTGCGATCGTTTCTGGGGTCAGCTTGTACTGAGGTGTTCTCGGAAATTCCGCATCGTGTCTTACTTGTATTTTGACTGGTTCAACCCCCTTGATCAATCCAATCTCTTCTCCTGTAAAATCCCAAACCTCCTGTCTGACTGTCTCCCTCAAGTCCCAGGGGAGTTCCTCCACTGTTAGTGCAGGATACAATTCTATGCACAGACGTGTGTTTGCAACCTTAAAGGCAGCATCATCATCATTTGTCTCCAACTCTACTCCCTTTGGTGTACAATAGATGGTGCAGTTGAATTTACACAACAGGTCCCTTCCTAGCAGACACACAGGACTAGAATCACATACCACAAATTGATGGTTGTCCCTGAAGTTTCCTATTATCACTGGAACTGGCTCGGTCAGTGGATTCGTCATTTTCCTATTTGCTACACCCACGACTTGAATGGTCTGTCCTGACAGAGGCAGGTTAGGGACCACTGCGGACCGTACAGTAGAACGAGTCGCACCCGTGTCCACCAGAAAGGTAGTGGGGTGTCCGGCTACATCCGCTTCTACAAAGGGTCCTCTCTGATCTATCTCTAATGCTGCTCCTAAGGTGCATTCCTCCTCTCCATCCAGACACCTTCCTGTCACTGGGTTGAAGGCATAATACTCATCTCCGTCTATCAAAAGAGGCATCTGTTGGTATATCTTGTTCCCTGCTCCGATCTTCGGTGGCTGGGGAACGGGAGCTCTAGGAGCGGAAGTCCCCACTTTGGCCACCTTGAGCTTGACCACTGTTGATTTCGGAACTTGGGGAGCCTGACTCTCCTCTTCCTCCTCCTGTACTTGATTTTCCGGGTTATGAGGACACTCACGTCTCCAGTGCCCGATCTCGTGCCACTGATGGCACCTTGTTGTCTTTTTTAGAGTCGCCAGATCTACCCTTGGCCTTGGGCCATCCTCACTGTCCCTTTTCTGGCTGTTCGATCTTCTCCCCAATGTTCCACTTCCTGACTGACCCTGTCCTCCCGATTGCATTTGGACCAGCATCAGCTTATCCTTAAGCTTCTTAGTCTTAGAATCTATCTCATCACTACAGTACCTTGCATATCTCAAGATCTCGTCCAGAGGCTTGTTCTGCCAGCATATCAAATGTTGCTGTATCATTAGGCAGATCTCGGGTCTCAAGCCCAAAACAAACTTGGACACAAACTGTCCCATGTCCTTTGGATCCATCACATCCAGACCACTGCATTGCTTGAATATCTGTAACAGTCTTTCATAATATTCATGAACTGTCTCCTTTGGTTCTTGTCTAGTTCGATCTATTTTCACCCAATCTATGTCTTGTGGTGGCACCTTGGTTTTCAACCACGTAATCACTTGCTCATATTTTACCATCACTCTTGGTGAAGGTCCATTTGTGTGTGCATCCCGTTCTGGCTCCTCTGTGGGCCACTCGACACTGACCTTACACGCTACCCACAGATCCCCCGGAACCACAATGTCAAACAGTGTGTTCAGATCAACCCACAGCACTTTTGAAATTTTGATAAACCTCTCTACCTGCTTGTACCATTCTACCGGGTTTTCCCTCAATTTTGGAAATGTGTTCGTAAAGGCAGCCAAATCTCCCCTGCTCCAGGGTACGTGCACATATCCTCCGTGGGCAACCTCTCTCAAGATGTAGGCTTCTGCATGCATTAGCCCTGCTCCCGGAGGCGTCTCTATAGTGCTCCGTCTAACACTTTTCTTTTTTGACCATTTTTCCTCCCATTTATCCAATTGGACCCATATTCGGATTCCCACTACTAGTTCTCTGATGTGGGTTTTTAATCCGATCACTCTCTTCTCATCAAGATCTTGGTCTGTATACTGCAACCTATGGCCACCTTGGAACGCCTTTGTTCTGGTCAGATCCACTGAATATTTGTTTGCTAATTCCGTTAGTTTCTCGTGAGCTGCCCTAGCTCGACGAGTAACATCTTTCGCTACGAACAGCAGTTCATCTGGTTCGTAAAGTTCTATTCTCTCTAGGGGTATTGTACCTTCCACTATCTCTTCTACTTCTGACTTCAGTCTTAACACATCTATTCTCCTTGCCTTTATCACTGCTCTCAAGGTGCCTTGGCTAGAAGTCTCGCTTGGGTCTTTCCCTTTACATTCCTGACTCACCCTTCTGTCTTCCTCTGGGGTGCTATGGGGAACGCTCCCTCTCTCCCATCTTTCACTGTCCCAATCTTGTCGTCTTTCTACAGTTCCAGGGGTAAACGTTCCCCTATTTTCCTCACTCCCACGAACCCCTTCTTGTCTATTTCCATTAGACCTGCAATGGGATACTTCCCTATTCTCCGAACTCCACTGTCTGCAATCATCTCTTGACCTGTCACTCTGGTTATCCGCAACTGTCTCCCAGGTCCTCAAATCTGGCCTCAATTCTCTAATCGACCGGGGCCGTGGTCCTCTCAGATCCATCGGTCCTCTTAAGCCCCCCTGTTCTCTTGAGGAATCCGCTGATGCTGCCAAAGGGGTGCTCCTTTCTATCGGTCTGGACCATTGATTCCACTCGTCCGCCACATTACTCCTACCTTCACTGGTATTTCTTTCCCTGTCCATCTGTGGCAGACTCTGGGTTTGTGTTTGCTCTGGATTGTATACTGACACTATCGGACCTATGGTAACAGGTACCGTAAGGGCATCTGGTAACCTCTGAGCATTGGCCCCCTCTTCACAGTGCACTTTCTGTACAGTGAACCTTCCCACTACTCTTGCTTCCGGGGCCAGTTGAGGTACTTCACTTTCCACTGAGGCGGCCCTGTTCCCTACCAGACCTAAGTCACTCTCTCTTAGGGTGCCACTGTCCACTGTCGATGTTCCCCTTTCTGTTGGCGGTGGTGAGGTCCCTTCCATTTCTGGGTTATATGGAGGTGGTGTGTCTGACAACAACCTCTCTATCAGGCTATCTTCCGTTTCACTGTCATCGTCTTCTGTATTCCTTTTCTGTGCTTCTTTTTCACTAACCAACAATGGGTACAACCTATCCCCTTCTATGGTTTGTACTCTCCTTCTCTTGGCTAATGCGTCCCACCTCGCGTCCTGCACCGCCCTAACTGATCTGTTCACTCTTTCTTGTCTTCTGTCTCTATTCTTCTCGTGGGCTGCCCTGATCCACGCATTCAATGCCTCAAACTGTGTTGGTCTAGGCAAAGGTCGCAAAGAAGACATAATCGCTTTCAACTGGTACAACACCTCTAATCTGAATGTCCCGTACTTAGGAAATGTCAACTCCTCATTCCCCTCAGTCATCTTACACCAGTTCTCAAGCCACAATATAGTATGTAACCCAACGTTCGTAGCCATGTAATGAGCTGGCGTATCCTTGGGTGGAGCCTCTTCCCCACCCCGAGGTTCTAGACTCTTCTCTCCAGAAAAACAACTTCCAATCCTTATAAACATTTCATGAGGGTGCCCGCAACAATTTACTTGTTTACTACTTTCGGTCGTTTCCCAATGACAATCCACCAATACCAGCGCGGCTTCACTCTGGCCGTCCTATCCTAGCGCGGCTTTTCGCTGATGTCACTCACTTCCCGCTAGCCGCCCTATCTCAGCGCGACTTCACGCTAACCGTCCTATCCCAGCGCGGCGCTTCCTGACGTTACTCTCCTCCGTTTGCAGCAGTTCCCCTCCTTTCTCCGTTCGTCTCTCGGTCATACATGCGTCCCAATCATACGTTTTGAAATGATCACTTCCGACCAAGCAATCACTTCTCTGACTGTACGTCCACAGTCTGACTGTAATTGTCACCAACTGGCAAATGTCTGTCCAATTAAAGAACAACAATCGTCTCTCTGATAGGTTTCATACACACGGTAACTTCCGACCAGCGTCCGTTACCCACGCATTCACACATTCATTCCCCCTATCTCGGTCCTGCGGGCGATCAATGGTACCTCATGATCCCCTTTCAATGGTCGACAATTACTGTGGGTGTTCGATACACCCGAACCACTCAAACTCTCCTTGAGCTTAAGATTTTCACCGGTTGCGCGCGCTCACAAACCTGTTCTCCTTTCACACTACAGGCACTCAACTCCGCTAGACAATACAATACGACATCACAATACACCCCGCAATCTAACACGCATGACCCTTTTTATACTCACACTCTTACGACCTGCTGCTTTCTGCCGCACTGTCACTTTCCGTCATCTTCCGTGGATCGCCATCCTCCGTCCGCTGCTCTATGGACGCACATCTTCGGATCTCTATGGCTTTGGGGAAATCTTAACCTATGTGGATTACCTTCACTCCAGAAGATAAACCATCCTACTCTGCTACCAACTGGAAAAGCGGGAAACTCAATCTAGAATTAAACCAGATCTCTAGAATCCCGTCACAGGTCGATTAGACCTTTTTAGCTGTCATAGAGTGTAGAAGGTAATCTTTTTCAACAAATCAATTCGAACTACTTCCATCTCCTTCCCCAAAGAACCACTGACAAAAGGTCAAGTTTGAAAATGTATTATAAAGCCAAAAGCAATTGTGTATATAACCACCTCAGTAAAAGGTTCAGCAGATATGCAGGTACTAATACAAACATAATCCTACGGAAAAGTCTCAATCGACTGAGAAATAACACTAATATAATTTCCAAGACCACCAGGCTTGCAAGAATTGCCATCATCTGGGTCTTGGTAGGCATGGAAGAAAAGAAGAAATACATCAAGACAAGTCTGTCCCTACACTATACTAAATGACATCCCTACAACCATGTCCTTTCCTAACAAGGTGTCAGCCATGGTGACTTCCAAAGAAGATCACTCACTCAATTCGGACTTAGTCTCTGAGATTCATCTCGCGCTCCAGCTCTCTCTGCCTACCCAACATCTTTCTTCGCCCTTGTACGCTTCTACTCTGCTGTCCTCCCGGGGTGCTGCCCTAATACGAAACCCACATTTCGGATGACACGCCCCAAGGGACGCCCCTCTCAAAGTGTTAGTTTTCAAAGGGCCTTCTTCTTGATGTCTTCATCCTTGTTCATTGAAAAACGGCCTTGGGTCTCACAGCCGTCTCCTCTTGAAGTTGCTTCCCTAAAATTCCACAGCCACTCCTCCGGGTCTGTAACTACCATCCTGACTCTCATACACAATGGGCCCTTCTCTACTATCGTTGGTTAACCTTGCACCTGCAAAGGAACGCACATAAATCGGTTCGCAACAACATGCTACTTGCAATTAATTCTTTAAGGCAACCTTCTAGGAAAAAGGCAGTTCCATGATTTAACGTTAGCAGACACATTCCTAGCTCGGCCTACACAATCCGCTATCCCCTCCTGGGCCTCTGCACGTTCGAGAAGTCACCCCCTAACATTGGCAAACAGCTTTACTCGTTAGGCCTTCATCATTATAGCAAAAAGAAAGAATACATTTTCCCACTAAACATTTCTTTGTCGTTATATGAATATAATAGTGAATTACTAACGTACATTAAAATACATCCATGCCCCCTTAAGCATCTTTAACTGAATTAGCATTACTTCACAAATACATTTCTAAGTTAACATGGCATTTGTATTTCAGAGAAACGCTTTACGTTGCAATAATGTAAAGTCGGGCACATGGTTTCACAGTTGTGTCACACTTAAACATGATTATAATCCTCTATATATGCGGGTGCGGATTACTTGTGAATATGATGCACCCCTACAATTTCTAACACAGTTTTACGCTCTCTCAATACTGACCGCTTCTTACAGCCACACAAAGAACACGTGCCTATCTTACAGATGCTGTTAAGGACATCTCTTGACAGACACCACAACACATCAGAAAGCTACACTCAGTATTATTATTATTTATACAATTTCTAAAGCGCACTTTCACCTGACAGGCATCTTGGCGTTACTAACTCAAAGACCATGTCAACATAGAAGGGGGCTAAAGCACAGTCCTAGTTCTTAGGGAATAACCAAGTTTTAAGGTTCTTTCTGAACGCAAGAAGATCCTTGTGTTGTCTCAGTTCAGTGGGTAGAGTGTTCCACAGCCTGGCCGCAGCCACCCCAAATGATCTACCACCAGCTCTAACTTTTTTTAAACGTGGGACTTTTATTAACTTGCCTCCAGAGGAGCGGAGCGTTCTGCCCGGAACGTACCATTCAAATTTTTTCTGGAGAGAGACGGGTCCTTTTCCATCTAGAGCTTTAAATACTAGACACAAGGATTTAAATTTGATTCTTTGTGTCATAGGGATCTAATGCAACTCCGCCAGTGCTCCAGAGGCCGAGGACCTCCTTGACCATCCTAGCACCAGTTTAGCAGCGGCAGATTGCATCCGCTGTGGACTGTCTAGTAGGAATTTAGGGAATTCAAGGAGCAGGGCATTACAATAGTTCGCCCGACTAAGTATCGTACTCTGTGCTATCAGGACGCGGGCTTGATGGGGTAAAAGAGGAAAAATCTTCCTCAGAGAGCGAATAATCGCCAGGCAGCAGCTCACCACCTTCCCCACGTGCGCCTCCAGGGAGAGATTACAATAAAATGTTACCCCCAAGTTACGAACTGTTTTGACCGGCTGGCCAGAGTTGGGAAACTCTGGGGGCCACAGATTCATAGACGGGCAAACCGTGTTCCTACGCGTCTCAAATTGCATGTGCTCAGTTTTAGCTATATTAAACTGTAGAGAATTCTCCTTCAGCCACTGTGACATATCTTCTAAACATCTATGAAACCCCTCTACTGAGATGGACTGCTCTCCCTCCAGGGAGAGAATGACTTCCGTATCATCAGCGTAGTTGATGACCTTGATGTTATAACGCTTGATGATTGTCAACAAGGGTCTCAAATAGACATTAAAAAGAATGGGGCTGATGGCCGAGCCCTGAGGCACCCCATGTGAGACATGAGTAGAGGCGGATTGGTAAGGAGGAAGGGACACCTCTTGCTGCCTCTCTGTATTTTCTGCACTGAGACCACATCATAGGTGCGTATCTATGTGTATCCTGGGATCTTAGGCCTTGACGGACTTGATAACCAGATCAACATCTCTGTATTAAGACTGAGTCACACTCATACATCAACTGAAACCAGCTGCATATAACATCACACTGCCCTTGCAAACATTGCAATCTAAGCATATGTGATTAAAACGTGCAACAATATTAATACTCACACTCTGCTGCTAAAAGTAATCTCCGCTCCACTGATTCTCCATCACTCCTACGACCTAACCATGCGCATTGGGTTTAGACTCGGCTTGGGCATTTTCTAGTTTGGACACCACAACTCCTTGACGTCAGTGGAGCGAACTATCCTCTGCTACCAGATTTGATCGAACAGATTTAAATTACTCCAGGATAGTGGGCCCTAATATCTAAATTCCACTTTTAAGCTACTCCTCAGCTAGATCATTAACTCTGCTTACTCACTTGCTAACTTGATCCTTCAACTGATCTGTTTGTGTCGCACTGAGGGGAAATAGAGTTAGCATCACTTGTCTGATGAATTAACAGTGCTTCCAATTGGCCACAAAAGAGGACTTGGAATCTGTAGACAATTCTAAGGGTTTATTAGAAGTTAGAGATTCGATTTAAATAGATCACTCTCAATGTCAAACTGTATAGAGACAGTATTGTAACAGGGAGGCCTAGCCTCCAAAAGAAATTAAACAATCAATAATCAAACAATAGAGAAGCTGTGTAGCCACTATACAAAATACCAACATTAATATCTGATTTGGAATGCATTCTAGCTTGCTCTTTTGTAGGCATTAGTAATTCAAATCTCTCAGAGGCAAACTAAGGCACTTTAACCCTTCACAGTTTATACCTACAAAAGGCAATAGGGATTATGCAAAAGAGTACAAGAAGTCTTAGCAGTAACATTGTAGAAGCTTGGTCAGGAGTCTTCAGAGTATCAGGAAAGTGTTGGTCTAAAGGGGAAAATTACTGTGCATGGGAAATGTCTTTAAAAGTCCTTTTAGGGTGTGTGGCCAAGATGGTCGGTGAGTAAGATGTCTTTCTTTCGTCTCCTCAGCCCCGCCGCCTGCAATCAACGTAATCAATGCTGAACTCGCCCAGCATAGCTGGTGATCGGTCCAGCTGGGTGTGCTTACTGCTGGAGGCCGAACAGAGAACTCTATGACCCATTGGAGCTACTCGCAACCCAAGAGTTGGCCATCAATACAGCTGGTGGGTGGCAGCAGCCTAGTCAGCTGAGTGGACACATGGAGGAGGCCCGGGAGCACAGCTTTTGCAGGGGCGGCCCCCCGAAGAGAGGCAGTCTGGCTGGTGACAATGTCGCTTAGAGGGAATCCCAGAGCCTGGGGAGACCTCCGGTGAGACAGGAAGGGGCCAGCTGGGAGAAAACGAGCAGGAGGCTTGGAGAGGCGGCCCTGTGGGAGAGGGTGGGCTGCCGTGCTGGAGCACCCTCATCTCCGTTAGCATCCCAGTGAACCGCCGAATGTGCAGACCCAGTTTCCTCTGAGGAGACCCCGCAGGGGCAGAACTGCCGCATTTAAGGGTCCTCGGGCGGTCAGGATTCTGTTGGGCCCAGTCATAGGGGCCACACAGCCACAGCACACAGGAGGGCAGGAGCTCTGGGACCCGAAAGACTCAAGGAAGTATAGTGAGCCAGCCCAGCACTGCAGGGACCTAAAAGCAACTCCCTCCTGAGTAGCGGCAGCAGGAGGCACTGGACTGAGCTGCTGCATCTGGAGGGCCCATGGGGCACTAGTCCATGAATTCTTGAAGCTGGTGTGCAGCTCAGCCACAGAGGGGGGACCTACGCTCTAGCTTCACAGCACTGGTATCCATCTTGGCACAACAAAGGCCCCATTTGAGGACCGCAAAGGCACTAGGGAGAGGGTTGGAGCCCCTCCCCAGCACTGCTCAGCTGGCACCCCGGCATCCTCCCTGAAGTGCTGGCAACCAGAGAGGCCGCCATCTCCATTCGTATAGCTACTGGGCAGCCAGGGCTTCAGGAGCACCCCCTGAGGTGAGACACAGAGCTGAACACAAACCGTATTCAGGGTGCCAGCTCCCCCCGCTCCCAGATGGCAGCTGCCAGAGCTAAAAAGGAGCACACTCTGAAGGAAATGATCTCTAGACCCCCAGGGGCCAAGCGAGGGAGCTCCCCTCAGCTCGTCTATACAACCCACACAGGAGGAAGAGAGCCCAGAGGAGCCAGTCACCCGGCCATGCCTGGAGTCCCTATTCACCGCCCTCAGGAACAACCTGCAGGAGGTCAAACAAGACCTCTCTGTGGATAGCCGGGAGATCAGGAGGGATGTGGACACTCTGGGGAACCGGGTCACGGAACTGGATCAATGCAACTGAAATGCAGAAGATGTGGAGGTGCTTCAGCAGGAAATCCTACAGCTTTGAGACCAGCAGCTGGACCTTCAGGTGCACGCAGAGGACCTGGAGAAAAGGTCCCGGCAGAACAACATCCGGATCAGAGGTGTACCATTCAAAACAGAGGGCACTTATCTTAGGGGCTATGTCTTGGAACTTTTCTGCTTTGTGCTGGACACCTCTCCAACTCTTGAAGTGAATATCGACTGGTTGATAGATTTGGACCCCAAAGCCCTGGTTTGGGCCTGTCAGCAGAAATACTGGGTACTGCTTGAAAGACTTCCAGCTGAAGGAGGGCATCCTATGTAAGGCACGGGAGAAGCACCCTATCGCTTTCAATTAACACATTCTCACTCTCTACCATGACTTGGTGGCATCCACCTTACAAAAGAGACAGGCCTTCTGACCAGCAACCTCCCATCTCTATGCCTTATGCATGGGGCCATCCCTTTGGATTGATCTTTCGGCTGGAGGGGAGGCTACACCAACTCTGATCCTTGGAGGACATGTGCAAGATAATAGGAATCGACCTGACACCTACTAACACTGGCTCCTGATCCTCTCCAACACACCTGACAGCTGGGCCCCTTTGCTGGTGCACCCGTGGACCAGGGAGCTGAATTACTAGACCGGATCCAAACACCATTGCAAAGGGCCAGCAGGCCACCATCGACTTCATCCTGGCGCAACCAGACATCTCTTAACATACAAAGGCAAGTGCAAATGTATTCAGCAATGCTGGCGGGTGGGCGGTGAGTTGGGCGGGCTGGGAGTATTGGCCACAACATGATCCCACACTCGATTATTGGACTCTAGACTGTAAGTCGTTACTTTTTGTCTCAATGTTTTTCTGCTTTTGTTGGGGTTAACACAGTTAGGGGTGGGTTTGTTTGCTTCCAGGATGCACTCACACTGAACATTCACAGAGTTCTTCACATACAAACAGCCGATGTGACCCAGGCTTACCGTGGAGAGTCACAGAGGTGACTTGCCTCATATGACCGAGATTGCTTCACCTTCATCGGATGTACGTCGTTACAATGCATGCTTTTACAACGCATGCCTTTATGACGCAACTTTTACAACGCAAGTCGTTACAACGACTTGCGTTGGGGAGCGCTGGATAGTGAATAGTTTAATTTACTATTCCAACTCCAGTCCCAGTGGATAGTAGGGAAGGTGTTGGATAGTAAATTAAAACTATTCCCTATCCTAGAGCGCCCCCCAGCGCAAGTCGTTGTAATGACTTGCGTTGTAATGGTTGCGTCATAAAGGTACTGCGTTGTAAAAGTTGCGTTGTAAACGCTGTTCCCCCCTTCATCAAGCCCCCTGAATGGTTCACCGGGTTAAAGTCCTCATCCTAAATGTTAAGGGCCTCAGTAGCCTGATAAAACGCAGGGTGGTCTTGTCCTATATGGAGAGCATGGGGCAGATATATACTTGCTCCAAGAGACTCACCTTCTCCATAGGACTGCCACAGGCTCAAATCCTGCTCCTTCCCACACCAATACATCTCCACACACACTAAAACAGCAGGTCTTATTCTCACACACCTTCCGAGTGACTATCGGAACTAAGGTGGCTGATGTGAAAGGCATCCTCCTTGTATTCCACGTTACCCTCAGGCATTGGTTCCTAGAAGTTGCATCTATCATACATACGAGGGCCAAGAAACAGCCATACAAGCTGCCTCTCCTCCCACGACTGATCTATTCTTAAGGGCGGGAATTTCAATATAGTACTAGATAATGTCCTTGACAGGTTCACATCCAGATTTGGGCAGACAGGAAAAGCTCTCTAAGGAGGGACACCGGGAAATTGGGGAAATGGGCCTTCATTATATTTGGAGAGAATTCCCCCCACAAACTCGGAAACATTCCTACCTATCCCACGCACACAAAACATGTGCAAGGCTGGATCTCTTTCTGGGTACAAAGGATATCCTTGGACTCACTTCCAATGTTGAGATACTCCCCGGAGCCCTATCAGACCACTCTGCAGTCTCACTGTCGCCCGATTCTCCTCCCATTTGCTGTCCCACACATTTGTGGCGGTTACAGGATACTCTTCTCTTGTGTCCCAAAGTGTTGAAACAGATGGGTCAGGCTATCTCCACTTATGTGGAGCTGAATGACTCCCCCAAGATATTCATGGCAACACTCTGGGAGGCCTTAAAAGCGGTTAGCTGCGGGGATTTCATTGCTACCTCAGCCATGGATAACAAAATCAGTAAACAAAAGAGAGACACAATTACGAGGCGAGTGAGGAACTTGAGGGAACTCACCAACGCACTGGGGCGCCAAGAATATGGCGGGAATTGACAAGCATACGCCCACAGCTAGTGAACATTGATCTATCTAAAGCAGAATATGCGGCACTCCGACTACGTCACAATTACTACACGGGGGACACATGTGGCCGCTTGTCGGCCCACAAACTGTGCCTTAGACAGCAAAACACAGGGGTCCACTCACTTTAAGACAGACACAAATGGGACCAATATCACAGAGGATGCCCTGATTGCTATGTCCTTCCGAGACTTCTACGCTGACCTTTATACAGATCAGCAGCTAGACTCGGAGGTCGGCTCCGCCTATCTTAAAGAAGCTCAAATCATAGCGCTCACCTTGGAGCAGTCTGGGGCCCTGGAACAAGACATTAGAGTGCAAGAGGTCATCATATCTATTTCACGACTAACACAGTTGAAAACCCCGGGTCCCGATGGGTTTTCACCTCTTTTCTATAACACGTTTTTCCCCTTATTGGCTCCGATTCTACCTCGATTATTTAACTCCTTCTCGACCCAGGGTGCTATCCCTGCTTCGATGCTGACTGCCCTCTCGACAGTCCTTCCCGAAAGCAGGAAAGACCGGCAACGGTGCAGCTCCTACTGCCAAATGTCGGTTTGACTGTGGATCTCAAACTGTTCACTGGCATTCTAGCGGCTAGGTTAGGACCCTACATGCCAGTTATAATAGACCAAGACCAAACTGGCTATATTCTTCAACGCCAAACAAGTGATAGCAGAAAAAGGGTCTTGCACATTATAGAGAAAACCTTGCACACAGTAGACAAGTTCATGCTCCTGACAGCCGACGCTGAGAAGGCGTTCAATAGGGTCTATTGGCCCTTTTTTAGAACAAGTGCTGACGTGCTTCGGGGTTGCCTAAAGATTCCGCACATGGATACTTAATTGTTACCAACTCCCTTCAGCATCGGTAAGAGTGAACGGCCACACATCCACACCCTACCCCATCAACAGGGACACATGGCAGGGGTGCCTTCTTTCATCTCTACTGTTTGCTCATTACATGGAGCCTCTAGCCCAGAGGTTTTGCATTAACCCCGCAAATACGGGCATAACATTCGGAGCTAAATAGCACAAAATCAGCCTCTATGCCAACGATGTGTTGGCGACCCTAGACAGCCCAGTAATGACACTACCCGCTTTTCTCCCAGAGCTAGAAAGGTTTGTCCTCGCCTCAGGCTTCCGAGTCAATGTCATGAAAACCCAGGCTTTGAGTCTCTCCCTATCTCCTGAGACGGAATCCCAACTCGCGGCTCAGTTCCCTTTACAGTGGGTCAAGTCCTCAATCATCTATCTGGGCATCCAACTAGCGCCTTCCCTCCAGAAAATATAGATACTAACTTTCGATCGCTACATAAACATATAAAATCAAAACTAGCTTGTTGGGGCTGTCTCCAGACATCATGGCTGGGAAGAATAGCGGCTCTTAAACTGACTACCCTCCCCAAAATTCTCTATGTGTTCCAAACACTCCCATTACAGCCTCCAACCAGGATGCTTTATAAGCTACAAGTGGAAATCCATCACTACGTTTGGGCCGGAAAGAAGCTGTGGATGCGTAAAGATGTCAGCTACCTCTCCCCACATAACAGGGGCCTGGGCATACCTAATCTCCAACTGTATTTCCATGCCACCCAATTACGACACCTGGTTGGATGGAAGAGGGTCAAATCGGAGCACCACTGGCTATTTCAAAACAGGGCAGTGGCCGGAACCTCCCTGTGGAAGGTCCCTTTCCTGAAAAAACCCCACTGTCCTCAGAATCTATATCTCTCACCCATCACTTAGGTGACTAGGGACACCTGGGACCGGTGTGGTACACGCTACGGACTGTCATCCGTCCCCTTCCCACTGTCCCCTTTACTTGATAACCCAGATTTTCCCACGGGAACAATTCTAGTGCATTTACGGATTGGTGGCAGACCAATTGCTGCTCCATGGGGCACAAGATAGACGAAGAAGGGGTGATTCCCTTCTCCCAGATATGCTCAGATTTCAATCCCCTGGAGACGGAATGCTTGCATTACTTGCAACTCCATCACTGGCTTCTACACCCCAATAATAAGTCCGCAACCCAGAAGCTCCTTACGGCCTACGAAAAATGTCTGACCACGAAAACCTCGGATAAAAAGACAATTTCTGTATGGCACGCTTTTTTACGCCAACCGACAAGGCACACGTACAAGCCCAACCAAACACAGTGGGAGGGTGAGATCGGGTGACAATTGTCTGAAATGGATTGTGGCAGATTTATTAAAGAGCTCGCCACACGGCTCGCCATACTGCCTTCACCGAAACATTCACTAAAGTAGGGAGAAACTGGTACCTTACCCCTGAGAGATTACATAGGATTGACCCATCCAAACCAAAGTATTGCTGGAGAGGTTGTGGGACAGTGGACTCTCTGACACATCTCTTGGGGGAATGCCCACAGTTTCAGACCTATTGGACACAAATTCTCTATGATATAGATCGTCATCTGGACACCCAACATCCCAGATTTCCCTCTTATATACTCTGGAGGGTCTCTCAAAGGGGCGTGGCCAATGTAATTAAGGGTGATAGCTAAAAATCTGTATATAGCATAGTGTGCCACCCGACTTGTATTGTGCTGTTTCTGTCACTGCATCCAGATATATGATACAACAAGTAAAATCCCACCTACAAGAAGTCAGGACTATTGGCTTTGTCAATGGTTGTTAGTTGCAAAAGATAACTAAACAGCAACTATGGCTTGTATATAAGATTGAAATAGCTTCCAATAAAAGGCCTAGTGACACCACGACAATGTTGCTGATCCTGAATTTCAAAAAGAGAAGGGAAATCTAAAGAGAAAATGACTCTCTTTAAAGGATTTTCCTTCCCCTACAAGACTCACCTGGTACGACGTCATGTCGCAACTTCTCCACTAGTGAGAAGTGAGCAGTGTGAGCAGCGCACATCCATGTTTCTGCTGTCACTGCAGTCTGGGAAAAAACGGACCGCCTATGCCAGGGCACAAAACAGAGCCCGATAATGACCCGTTTCGAGGCCCCCTTTAAAAAACTGCCGTTGCTCAAACCTTGTGTGACCTGGCCACTTAAAGCCCCGTATATACTGTTGGGCCTTCCGAATACTCTCACTTACCTCTTGAAATTATTGTGAGGGCATCAAATTCAGCTTGTCTTGGGGGCAGTCATACAAATCATTCTTTCACACTGGGGTACAAAACAGACACCCACCCACTTAGGCTGGCTTCATCGCTTATGGTACATTCTTGGAATGGAAAGAATCACACACACCACCGCGATCTGTGAGACATCATACTGTGACCTATGGCACCCATACCTTTCTCCTATGTCTCAAGACTTTCCGGAGCTCACATGCCCCAAATACCTTCGCAATCTGCAGCTTTAGAAACTTTCTGAAAGCTCTGCTCAGGGACAGACCCAAGTAGCCTATTGAAAACTGTGTCAAACATGTCATGACGTGCATTAAGTGTGTCAGGGGTAGGGGGGTTTAGGGAATTGTATTTGTTTACCTTCAGATTATCACGTGCAAGACTCTAGCCTGGTCGACCAGATTTTCCTAGCTGGTTGGCTTATGAGAATGTGAATACAAATATTTGAACCATAAAAGTCCATTTAAATGGGCCACGGGGTCTGGGGCTTAGTCCAGGGAAGTTCTGCAGAGAATCTCCTGAAATAGTTCAGCAAAGTTGAGGTGCATGAACTCTGCAAGAAAGTCCAAAATCATCTGCCCATCATCTCTTGTCTGAGATCAATCACATCTCCCCTCGTCTGTCCTGGGCAGTTGATATCACAAGTTACATTGTTAACTTCCATTTTGGTACGTGATCAATAGTAGTCCATTGTAATTGTTTCAAAAGTCCATATAGTTTCCATATAGTATATTCTGCAACAGTGGAAAAAGGTCCCACCCTAGACATGGGAACGCCATCTCGGTCCCACACTTAAGGGTCAAGACAACAGTCCAATGTTAGTCCACAGAGTTCTCATGTGCTCATCATTGAATTCCCAGGGGTGTATCTAATACTTTTTACAAGAAATGTATCAATTCAACTAACAGTAGTTGGGAACTCCTGCAAACTGAGCAAGTCAGCAAAATGGAAGAACAAAGGGGCATATTACCAAGCAATAGCGATAATTATCGCTATTGCTTGGTTAGAGACAAAAATTTACTGCTGAGCTGCGTTGATTGCTATCGCAGATAAACCTTGGTATTACCAAGGTTTATCGCAAATGCGATAAAAATCGGCCGCAATGCATGAATATCGCTGAAAAGTCCGCGATATTCATGCATTTCCGAGCTAATGCTCTTAGCCATGTTATCCACCTCCCATTGGATAACATGGCTAAGAACTGCTCAGGGCAGGTGTTAGCTTTTGGAGATATTCGCGCTTAGCGCGAATATCTCCAAAAGTTGGTAATAGGAGATAGCGATGTTAGCGACTGTTTCCAGTCGCTAACATCTTGGCACGCCCACTTTGCATGTCATTAGTAATAAATATCACTGACATGCAAAGTGGGGCCCACGATGGTCGCTATCTCCTACTAGCTGTCGCTAACTGGTGTTAGCGACAGCTAGGTAATAGGGAGATAATTTTATCTCCGCTTTCTTGGCTTTTAAAGCCACAAAAGCGGAGATAAACCCCCTTGATAATATGCCCCCAAATGCGTTCTCATATTTAGCATAAGGCACATACAAGGATCATCAAGAACGGTATTTCTAGAAGCTACACATACAGAATTGCATCTGTTTAAGCACCAGTTGTAAATCTTCAGTAATAAAACACATTGACAGCTGTTAATGAATTAATACTCTTTCAAAATATTCTCTTTAAAGCCTTGTTAAACATTGTAAGTGAGAAATTACAATATTCTAAAATTGAAGACTCTCTGCATCAGCAGTATCGGGTGTAACGTGTAAGAATCATAAAACACATAACTCTCCTGTACAAAATGCACGTTCATTTGGTGTGCAATGAATCAGTCATATTTGAATTTTTGTGACGTGTAAAGAGTGGGCAACTTTACGTTGTACCAACAGTTTAGTACACATATTCTCACGAGGTCCAACCATTGCTGTAATGGGCATTTTGAAAAATACAGTTTTCCAAATAATAAAACTACAATGTTGAATAATTCAGATAAGGAAAACAATGAGGGCCAAGACTTAGAAACTGATTTAGATCTCGGCGAATGGGTTACTCTCTCACAACAGTGACAGATATCCTGTCTTCAGAAATATAAATCCCATTATAACCTATAGGATTTATATTTAGGCGAACAGGATATCTATCACCATCTGCTGAGATCTAAATCAGGCCCTTGGTGCCTGCATTATTTAAAGAAAAATCCCCCAATATTCAGAGGAACCTCTAAATGTGGAGTAGAATCCATCAGCTGAATTTCCCCACATAGGGATAGTATTGTTGAGGCAATTCAGTCAATAGATTATACTCCATATTTATAGTTTTCACCAAAAATTGGGGGACTTTCAGTCACCTTTACACACTAAATGAGGTTCCTAGTATTTATAGAAATGATTCCAGGGCGACAAAAAATGTCATTATCTGACAAACATGTATGAGATGCTTTAGAGCACGGCCATACATTGGAAACCATACTGCTTTTATATATACTACTATTATAAAGAGAGAACTTGCACCTTTTGGCCAGGTAAACTCGGGAACTACAGCGCCAATCTACACACCCGATACATCTATGAAAATGTCAGGGTGTGTTGATGGACATAGGCTATATAAATAAAAAAAGTAAATTAAAAAAATTACGTTTGTAAACAAAGTAGTCCCCTGAAAGTAGCGCCGGCCAGGACCTAGTGCTGGCCACGACGCGACGTGCGTGATGACGACAAAGAGGAGGGCGGTGCAGTAATGCCTCGATTTCAGTCTCTATACTCTTGTATTGTCTTTCTTCTTTTACTATTATTAGGTTTTGTCTTCAGGGCCGTGTCTCTCTTCTATGTCTACGGCTCTGCAGCGAGCTGTGGGCGGGCTTTGGAGCTGTCACTTTTGTACACACTAAAGATGGCGACAATGGGGGAGCCGAGTGCCGGGCTGGAGAGTCCGAGCGACGAGTGCGGTGGAGCGGAGGGTCCGCGCTTGACCACACTGCCCGGAGAGTTGCTGGAACGCATCCTCTGCTCCCCAGGACTTACTACCGCTGATATCTGCTGTGCGGCTCGGAGCTGCCGAAGGTTGCGGGATCTTAGCGGGGCCCGAGGAAAGGTGTGGAGGCAGCAGTTTCGGAGGAGGTACTGGGGCGCAAAGGGTTTAGGATTAGAACAACAATTCTCGAAATGATGACAGAGAGGGGAAATAAGGATAGGGTAATGTGGGCAGTTAACCTGCATTGGATGGTGGATTTTAAGTAACAGGAGAACGGAGTCGACATCAGTGTAAGAGCGAACAGAGATGTATGTGTAGGAGTGCTGCACTGCAGTGGATTACTCGGTACGAAGTGCAGATAGTGCTGGGGCAGATTATTAAAGAAGAGTTTAAAGCAAACAACGGACGTGGTATATGTGGGAAGGAGTGTGTAAGCACATGCACGTGACGGGAAGAAGATGGGGTAGCAGTGCAAGAACTGATAAGAAACATAGGAAAGTTTAACAGATCTGGGCGAGCCAAATCTATTCTATACGCCAGTGAGTCGGGGCGGGAGGGAGTCAGTGCGGGAGGGGGTGGGGCGGGAGCGGGTGTACTGCCCCCAGCCTCTTTCTGCTTCAGGCAACGCTGGGGCGGGCTGCTAGTATAATTACAAATTTAGTAGAAAAAATGTAGTCTATTCTGTCAACTATTTATGTATTTTGAATGAAATGAAATGAATACTTTGTAATTGCTAGATCATCCCCAAATAAAACGTTTTTACCACAACTTGTTACCATCCGCATTTTTTTGATACTTTGTAAGAACATTCCACCTTCTTGTTCCCTCACCTGTCTTGATACCGCGCATATTTCAAACTTTTTTACTTAAGACCAATGCAAATGCTCTTTACTACTTTCATCATGTTAAGTTCTTTTTTGACTGCGGATTCAGTGAGGAGACTGGCATTTCATACTGACATGTCTTTATTTTAGGCCAGTTAAAAAAAAAAAAAGATTCCAAATCGAGACGGCGCTTCTGTTTTCCCGCATAGTTTTAGAGACGATGAACATGAAAATTAAGAAATCCTTCATCTTCTGTATTCTTGTTGCACGATGCAAAACAAAAAATATCCCCCCGCACTTACATGCAGTTTCCCATCCTCATTGAAGTGGACTTCTCTTCCATTCACTGTTTTTAAAAATAGGGTATTTATTGTCTCATAAAAATGTTTCTGACATCCGGGATGTTCTCTTTGAAAAAAGCTAAACAATTGTGAATACATCGCTGAGAGCTTTCTGTTTCTAAGGAAACCATTTCCTGGGATGCCCGCATGCACATCATGCCTGTTTCATATTGTTTGAGGTAAAGTAACCTTCAAGGCTTCTGTTACAGAATTGCATCAGAAGCTTGTGATAATAACAAATCAAATACTCTCGGTGGAGAGTTAATATTGATGGATGACTTATGTTTGTGCACTATGTGCCAGATGTAGCTAGCTAAATACCGGTCGGTAACGGGCGAAAATCGGTGAATTTCCCGTTACCGACCGGTTTTTAGCCCTTCCTAATGTAGGAGGCTGTAAATAAGGATTTGGTAATTTACAGATTCCTTATTTTAAGGAATCAGTAAATTACTGACAAGCAGATGCATCAAGCAAAATACCTCCCGGTAAAATAGCGAATCGGTAAAATAGGCAGATACCAACCGCAAAACCCCCAAATGCAATGTATCAACCCAAATCGGTAAATATTAAAGAATCGCTAAAATAATCCCCTCGGTAAATTACCGAATCGCTCTCCAGCCAATCGGAAATAACAAAAACCAAAGCAGGCCCTGGAAATACCGAATCGCTAATAAAGAATCGCAACGGAGTGCATCAAAAATCGCAAATACCGAAAACCTAAAAAATCGTTATTTAGCATGAGAAAAATAAGGGGAATCTCAAACTGGAGGTAAAGTTATTTGAATGAAGAAAAAAAAATTCTAACAGGTGCTGACAATCAGTAACCCTTCAAAAATGCCCCTGGAAACCCTGTTAGTCAATCAAAATGGCTGCCCCCGACATGCTTGCTCGGAGGAGGAGAATCAACGCCCAGGCCCAGCGAAGGAGGATGATCCAGGAAAGGGTCATCAAGGTGCGCATCACATTGCTGGGGGAAACAGAGGAGCAGGTGTAAGATAAGTACAGACTCAGCCCTGCCATGATCATGCCTCTAATAGCAGATCTGGCACCACAACTGCAGCACCTTACCCGTAGGACCCACGCCATACCAGCCCATGTCCAGGTCCTATGCAGCCTGCACCTGCTGGCGTCTGGAAGCTTCCAGGGGATCATTGCAGAAACCGGAGGCGTGTCGCAAAGCGCACTATCACTCTTCTTCCACAGGTTCCAGGATGCCATGCTAGCATCGATACATCGACACATCACCTTCCCCACAACCCCCCAGCAGTTGAACGGCACCAAGCGTGAGTTCTACCAGGTGGCACAATTCCCCCTTGTGATAGGGTGTGTCGACTGCACCCATGTACCCATCTGTCCTCCCTCAGCCACCGAATACATCTTCCGCAACCGGAAGTCATACCATTCCATTAATGGGCAGGTTGTGTGCAATGCCAAGCACATCATAACGGACCTCGTAGCCCAATTCCCAGGGAGCACACACGATGCATACATCTTCCGTCACAGTGGCATCCACAGGCGCCTGATCAACAGTGAATTTGGAGTGGGACACCTACTAGGCACGTATTGATGCAACATCATTAAATCCATCCCCACATGTACCATTGCATTCATGCTGCTGACCATTCTCTCCCCATCCTGCAGGTGACAGCGCTTACGCCTTGCGTGAGTATCTACTCACTCCCTACCTCAACCCAGCAACACCACAAGAGCAGCGCTACAACAAAGCACACATCAGCACAAGGAATGTGGTGGAGCGCACATTCGGCATCCTCAAGAGTCGCTTCAGAATATTGCACAAGACAGGAGGTGCCTTGCAGTACGAACCAGTGACCTGCTGCCAGATCATAGCTGTCTGTGCCATCCTGCATAACATCGCAACAAGAAGGGGGATACCCATAGAGGTGTACGGTGAGGACGTGCAACGTGCACTGCAACCCACCCCCCCAACACCGACAGGCACACGTGCCCAACACAGCAGAAGGGCAAAGGAGGCGGACATACATCATACGGCATCACTTCTGAGACAGGTAAGAAAGAGCCATGACAAGATGATATGCATTGCAAGGGTTTAATGCCCATTAACACCTGACTGGTGCTGATTAATGTAACAGAAACATGATGCAGCGTGAATTAAATCAAAAGGGAAAATGTCCATTGACAACACGGGTGCTGCATGTGGCACTACAGTTGGCCCATGGTTACCTCACCATGGCCAGGGAGCCATTGCATCATGGCTATTTATGTTTGCCCCGGACACCCAGCCTCCTGTGCCGTGACTCCTCAACATCTCCTTGCTGACTTTCAGTGGCTGGTATGCAGTGCGTGCTGCGCCTCCTCCCGGTTGTCTCAGGCATGGTGACGCTGCTCACACTTGAGGCTGCCTCACTCACCTCATCCCCTCCCACACTGCTGATACTGGCAGTTCCAGACTGCAGATGCTCCACTGCAGTGGTCACTCTATCGAGGCTCCTTGCCACATCCTCACAATAATGGCCCAAGTCTACCTGCAGGGACACCGATCGGCGGGCTAGCACAGCTGTGCTGTTGCACAGCTTCTTGATGGCTTTAATTGTGGCATTGGTACTTAGCGAGTACTCCTTTTGTCTCCGGCGCTCACTCCGTTGGCCTGGGACAACAGCACGTGTCAGTTCCTGTAGGCATACCTTAATGTCATTGTTGCCCTCTACAACGGCTGTGGTCAGCTCTCGCACAGCGTCAGTCATGGATGCAAATCTGTTGTCATGCTCATGTTCATTGCACCCATGTGTCTCCCCTGCAGGCGCTGAACACGCAGCATCCGGGTCTCGACGACTCAATACACATCTGCAAGATCAACTGTTGTCGCTGCAGCCCTCCCCAGGGATCGGGCCGCTGTCTAGCTCGCAGACGTGCTGCTGTTCGGGCGGTTGGGGTGTCGACAGCCTGCTGCTGTACATTTGTGGCTGCTGGCCTCTGCTCCATATCCATCTCCTGCAGGGTGGGGACATTTGCCCTGCGGCTATGTGTGGTTGACAGGACTGGTGGAGGTGGAGGTGGTGTTCTTGGCCGGGGAGGTGGTGGTGGTGGTATTCTTGTCCGCGGTGGTGGTGGTGTTCTTTTCCGGGGTGGTGGTGGTGGTGGTGGTGTTCTTGTCCGCGGTGGTGGTGGTGATGTTTGCGGTGGTGGTGAAGGGGATGGAGTGACTCCGTGTTCCAGCGTGTTCTCCGCATAAGTCACCACTGGGGTCTCACAGATGACTAGGCGGCCGCTGTCATCTGATTCCATGGGGGAGGCATCTGTGTGTGAAACAGAGCATTGTTTTTAATTTGTGAATATTAGTGTTTTTTGCTTTTGTCATGGACATAAAGGACATATATGGACTGACATTTGGCCCTTTGCTGCTGTTTTCATATCATACACCTCAGAGGTCAGACATGCACTCTTTCATGTTATGACTACAACTCCCATGATGCAACACTCTGTTGAGGGATTGTGCTTCGGGCACGGCTACATGTGCACTGTGTTTGGCATGGGGAAATGGGCAGGAGTTGACAAGACGCTGCATATCTGCGCTGACATGCATCTTACCTTGTCCACCTTCTGCAGCACCCGAGGTGTCCAATTGGGTGACCCCCACAACAGCATCCGGTTCGATTGTTGACTCCACAAGGTCCTCGAGGGCTGTGTTCGGTGTCACACTGGAGGACCCACCACCTGTGCCAGCCGCATCCTTCACCGGTTCCGCAATCCTCTCCTTAGCCCTTTTGCGGAGGTTGTACCACCATTTTTTAAGGTCGTCGATGCTGCGATGGGTGACTCCGACAACATTCACGCTGTCCTTGATGCGCAGCCACATCCTCCTCTTATCCGCCTCTGGCACCTTCAGGGAGAGCTTGCCAAACAGCCGTTCATGCCTGCTGCTGACACCCTCTATTAGGATCTCAAGTTCCTTGTCAGAGAACTTTCGTTTTCTCTTCCTGAGGGTGTCCTTTCCCTTGGGTGCTTCTTTCTCCATAATGCACTGCTGTGCAGGTCCTGGTCGCTGCTGGCTATGTATTGCTCCTCTGCTCCTGTGCTCTGCCTCCTCCTCCTCTGAGCTCCTCAGGGCACTGAGAGAAGCATGGGCTGTGCTACTTCCTGGTTGTGATGTCATCAGCCTGCATCGGATGCGCCACGTCTTTTTGCGATTTCGCTAATACCGAAATCGCAAATCCCGATTCGGGATTTGCTAATCTTTATTTTGGTGTCTCGCAGCCGTGTTTTCGGAATTTTTACAGATTTTTACCGATTCGGTAATATTTAGCGAATTTATTGCTGCATCGCGGTTTGCATGTCCTTTTTAGCGATTCCTTATTTTTCGCTATTAAAGACTTGGAATACAGATTTGTGATGCATCTGCCAGTGAATCCTTAAAACCTATGTAGGTAGCACTTAACAGGCATATGCATCAAAGTAAATACCGGGAGCAAAGGGGCAGATTCTCAGAATCTGCCCCTTTGCTCTAGGTATTTTTGCATTTGGGATGCATCATCCCAAATGCAAAAATCGCAATTTAAGTGAAGTTGAACTTCATGGTAATTTGCTAAAACTTTGAGGGGTGCAACAGTGTGTCATTTTGACACCCTTGCACCCTTGAAATTGCATGAGCAATTTGCAAGTACCTACTGGTACTCGCAAATTGCTCATGCAATCTCCAATTCATTCCTACGGGCCTGTAGGCCAATATGAATGAATGGGACAGCATTCCTTAATTCCGACTAGCAATTTGCGAGTAGCAATTAAGGAATGTTTAGGAATCTCTATTTTAATAGCGATTCCTACGTGCGTAGGCTTTTGCTATTCCTAAATAGCGATTCCTTAAAAATTGCTATTTAGGAATAGCAAAAGGCTACGTTGATGCATCTGCCAGTAAGTGAGTGCATTTTTGCGGTATTTACCACCAACTACAAGTTGGTGGTAAATACCGAATACCTTTATAAAAGCAATTATTTGCTTTTTCAAAGTGCCATGTGGCAGACATACATGCACTTAAGGCATGTATGTGTACCACATGTGCACACATGCACGATTCAGGGGTGCAACAGGGTGTCAATGTGACAACTTGCCACCCTAGAATATGCTTCCGCTATTACTGATTCAGTAATATCGAATCAGTAAAAGTGAATGGCTTCCCATTCATTCCTATGGGCCTCCAGACCCTTAGGAATGAATGGGAAGGTATACTTATTACTGATACAAAAGGGGATGATGGACGGAGCGTTTGAGCAAATCAAACACTCACCCCCAGTCAACTGATCTGGGTTTAATCCATCACCATGCTTTATCTCACTCAGCCACCCCAGTTCAAACATGGCTATATGCAAATCAGTCTGACCGTGTGCCTCATGGGAACAGTCCAGCCTGAACTGCCAAGCCATGTCTTCCCTGGACCGGAAACAAGCATCCTGGGACCCGTTTTGGATTCATAATCCTCATCAGCCAGGCTATCTTGAATCCAGTGGCCAAGTAAGCAAGGGACTCACGTCTGAGCATTCCCTGCCAATTTAGGGCGAACAAAGCAATACAAAAGGGGATGATGGACGGAGCGTTTGAGCAAATCAAACACTCACCCCCAGTCAACTGATCTGGGTTTAATCCATCACTATTCTTTAGCTCACTCAGCCACCCCAGTCCAGACATGGCCATATGCAATTCAGTCTGACCCTGTGCCTCATGGGAACAGTCCAGCCCGAACTGCCAAGCCATGTCTTCCCTGGACCGGAAAAAAGAATCCTGGGACCGGTTTCGGATTCATAATCCTCATCAGCCAGGCTATCTTGAATCCAGTGGCCAAGTGAGCAAGGGACTCACGTCTCAGCATACCCTGCCAACTTAGGGCGAACAAAGCGATACAAAAGGGGATAATGGACAGAGCATTTGAGCAAATCAAACACTCACCCCCAGTCAAGTGTCCTGGGTTTAATCCATCACCATTCTTTAGCTCACTCAGCCAGCCCAGTTCAGACATGGCCATGTGCAAATCAGTCTGACCCTGTGCCTCATGGAAACAGTCCAGCCCGAACTGCCAAGCCATGTCTTCCCTGGACCGGAAACAAGCATCCTGGGACCGGTTTCGGATGTGTATGTTGCTCAATGTATTCAAAAGTGTGGACATTGATGTCTTGTTTGCACATTGGACCTTGCTTTTACCAAGGCTTATTTAGAAACATTGGACCTTGCTTTTACCAAGGCTTATTTAGAACACTCCTCCCTAGGCCATGTGTTACTTCAACTCATTAGCATAATACCTGAAGCTCTGCACACCTGCTTGTGAGAACCACACCCAGTTCTTCGAACCACACCCAGCTCTTCAAACCACACCCAGCCCTGTCTATAAAAGGCAGCCCCTGAGCCTTACCCAGTGCTTGTGCTCGTCTACCTCCCACTTACCTGAGAACAGATCCTTCGGCGCTGGCACTCCTGCTCTCTCCAGACCTTCATTGACTTTAACGGGCGCGGCTTCTGGCTCTTTCTTCTTCTGGTTTCCGCTACTTCTTGCCTCAGCCTCTCTTCTGTCCACTGCAATCGACCTGCAAAAGAGAAAGCGGTCAAGGTTAGACTGATCAGTATGCCTTTTCAGCAACAAGTAAGTGCAAAACCTTTTATTACCTGAAAGAACTTTATTGGCGATTTCTGGATTCATGTAAAGACAATTTGGAACAAGATATCTCCTACGAACTTTGTAGTTCAAACCCTTTGTTCCAAGAATACTTTGTGGAACTTTGTGAAATAAACATTGTTTTACATGGAACTTTTTTAAGAATCGAACAGAGGAAACCATTGACAGCAAGGCAAACAGTAAATCAAGGACTTGCACAAATTACCTGCTGTATTTTTATGTAAAAGTACAGTATTTGTTTTATAAAAAGTCTGGAAATGTGTGAAAAGTGAGTTTGCTATTAAGAATTTAGGCTTTAGTTATATTAAGGTGAATGTTAGACGTTGGTAATTCTGATAATGATATTCGTTTGATTTTACAGAAGTTTTACAGTAATAGAAAGCACATACCAGAACAGTAACACATTCCAAACCTGGAAGCTTGAGACCAGGATCCAAGAGGTACTTTTAGAAGAGAATTCCTAATAAGATTAAGGTTTAGTCGGGAACACATTTAGGGATAGGTTGCACTTATCTGTTCTTTGTTTATGTTTCATAAGGCACCAGTTTCTACAGAAGTCAGAGAGGGCCGCAGATTTTAGCAGCTCTTCTACAGTGGAAACGCAAGAATGGTGTTGTCTCTCTTTTTTATTTTATCCACTTCCCCCTTCCCTTTAGCTTCTGGTTCTTAGTGCACTGTTTTAAAACTAGTGTGCTGGAACAAGCAGTTTCAGGGTTTGGTCGGACTGTCTTCAACCTCCATCAGAACTGAACAGAAACTCAGGTGAGCTGGGCTTTGACAGAAGCACAAGCCTTTAAAATATTCAGTTCTGTTTGACGATGAATGCCGGGGAAGAAACAAAGGGCATTGACGCCACGGATATGGCGCAGCCCCTAAACGAGGACTTGGCCCTTAATGAATCAGTGTCTGGCATCTTGGAACATATGCAAGAGGAAATATAGAGAAATTAAAGCTGGAAAACACCTTTTTGAAACAGGATTTAAGCAGGTATAAACCTAGCGAATCTCAGTGGAACACAGCTTTTACGCCTTTGTTTAAAACCTCCTCAGAGACAGGGGCGCGAGCAAAACATGCAACTCCCCCCCCCAGTTGAGGTTACTGTTAATATTCCTAATGCTGTGCCTTTAGCAGCACCTGAATGTTTTCATGGAGATAGTAACAAATTCCATGTTTTTATCAATCAATGAATCAATGTCAATTACACTTCGTTTGTAAACCACAACAGTTCCCTAGAGATGCTACTAAAGTGGCATTCGTCTTGTCTTATTTGGGCGGTACAGCAGCCAAATGGTCAATTCCTTTCGTGGATAGAGATGATCCCATCCTCCATAATTGGAATCAATTTAAACGTACTATGACCAGCCTTTTTGCAAAACACACTTTTATGCAGGCAAGAGATAATGAGCTTTTAAATCTTAAACAAGGTAACAAGGATTTATTGACCTATCTCACTAGTTTTAATCGTTTACTAACCGAGACACGTTGGCCAGAAGTAAAGCGTGTCTCCCTTTTTTATAAAGGTTTGAGAGACGAGTTAAAAGACGCGCTGGCTCATATCGTTGATTTGCCAGAAGGATATTCTGACTTTGTAGATTTAGTCGTGAAATTAGAACACAGACTAGGAGAAAGAAAGGTAGATAAATCCAAACTGGAATCGCGGTTAACTTTTATTAGACATGAGAAGAAAGACACAGATAATAAACTCCCTGACCCTGAGCCTATGCAAATAGGGACACTCAGAGGTCCACTCACGTCAGAGGAAAAAGAAAGAAGGAGAAAACTTCAATTATGTTTATATTGGGGCAAGGCAGGACATTTTGCCAGAGAATGTCCAGTAAAACCTAAAACTTCATGAAGGGGTACTGTTTCCTCTATCTCCTCAACTGAGCCGGGAAACGATTAAGCTCGACAAGGGGGGAGGTTACTTGTTCGAGAAAACATCTTAATGAAACCTCTAATTCGGCTGCCTCCATGGTACCGCACATACCTAGACATTTCATAATTCAGATCTTTTTAATTGTTACTACCCAAGTTAGACATTCTCTCCCTTTCCTACTGGACTCAGGAGCAACCGGAAATTTTGTGGATAAAAAGTTAGCTAACACATTAGGTCTTCCTATTTGACTAAAGCCTTGTCCAGAAGCAGTATGTGTAGTGGATGGGTCAGAATTGACCTCTGGATGAATCACAAACAAACAAGTCCCCTTGTCATGGTCTGTCAAAACGGGCACACAGAGATGATTAGCTTTGATCTGATAGATACCCCTAATTTTGGCTTTATTCTCGGGGTACCCTGGTTAACAACTCATAACCCAAAAATTGATTGGGTGAACAGAACAGTTACTTTGGATTCCTCATTCTGTAGAACCAATTGCTATGAAGAAGCAGGTACAGAACAGAGCTCAGTAATACACTGTGCTAGTGTTACACAAGACGAACCAAGTCTCCCTCCTGAATATTCTGACTTTAAAGACGTTTTTGATCCAGTGAATGCTAGTGTGTTACCCCCACATCGGTCATATGACTGCCGTATAGATCTCATCCCAGGGGCCCCTGTACCTAATAACAGAGTATATGCTTTGACTGACTAAGAGACCAAATATTTAAGAACCTACCGAGATGACCTACTACAGTCTGGGTTCATCCGACATTCCACATCTCCGGTGTCATCTCCACTTTTATTTATCCCGAAGCCGGATAAAACTCTGAGCGCGTGTATCGACTATAGAGGACTAAATAAGGCTACAATAAAAATAAATATCCTCTTCCTCTAATACCTGTGTTGTTGAATCAATTAAGAAGTTCTACTGTATACACTAAACTAGATCTGCGGGGAGCTTACCACCTGGTCCGAATTAAAGAGGGGCATGAGTGGAAGACAGCTTTCAAGACAAAGTGTGGTCTATTTGAGTACACAGTAATGCTCTTTGGGTTGTGTGAAACCCCTGCGGCCTTTCAATTCTTTATAAATGAGGCCCTACACAAATTCCTGGACGTTTGTGTACATAGACAACATCCTTATTTACTCTAAGAACCCGGAAGAACATACCCAACATGTTTGTGCAGTATTATCAAAGTTAAAAGTAAATCATCTCTTTGCTAAATTAGAAAAATGTACTTTTAATGTCAGCAAAGTGGACTTTTTAGGATACTGCCTGTCACCTCAAGGAATAATTATGGATGAAAAGAAAATTTGTGCTATTACTGATTGGCCAGAACCATCATCTGTGAAGGATGTTGAGAAATTTCTGGGTTTCACCAATTTTTATAGGAGGTTTATTTCTCATTTTGCAGACATTGCGGCCCCAATAACCACCTTGTTGTGGAAAGGGCAACGATTTCTTTGGTCTGATGAGGTGGCTCACGCCTTTCAACTCCTGAAACAAAAGTTCACTTCAGCCCCAATTCTGAAACATCCTGATCCTGACTTACCATTTTTTGTCGAAGCGGATGCTTCACAAGTAGCTTTAGGAGGAGTTCTCTCTCAACGAGATGCAATAGATGGCCAATTACATCCTATAGCCTTCTATTCCAAAAAGTTATTACCAGCTGAACAAAATTACACTGTGGCTGAAAGAGAACTATTAGCTATCAAAGTAGCCTTTTCCAAATGGAGGCTCCATTTAATGGGAGCCAAGTACCCTGTTACCATCTTTTCTGACCATAAGAACCTACAGTTCTTTGGATCACTAAAAGCATTAACTCCACGGCAGAGGCGCTGGTTAATTTCTTTTAGTACATTTGACTTTGTTATAACCTATAGACCAGGTGCACAACAAATTCAATCTGATGTGTTATCTAGATACGGACATACCTCAGACATGAAACAAGACAAAATAGGAGAACCCATTATTCCTCACCAAAAACTTTTGCCACCAGTACAACAGAAGGATTTCATCACAGATCTATATAAGGCACCTCAAGATTGGTTAAAGGATTCCCAAAACTCAATACAACAAGGTTTATTATATCACGACAACATGCTGTTAGTGCCCACCACAGAATTACAAACACAGGTGATAATTTGGCATCACGCCTTACCGTTGGCAGGTCATCCTGGCTGGGTAAAAACCCTGGAAAATGTGCGAAAACACTTTTGGTGGGACAATATGAGTAAGGACATTACGCAATTTGTCACTACCTGTCCAGTTTGTGCAAGACATAAATCTTCTCATAAGGCCAAAGACGGTTTGTTAATACCAATGCCATCACCCAAACAACCTTGGCACACTGTGAGTGTAGACTTTATTGTAGGTTTACCACCAGTAAAATCCTTCACAACAGTATTAGTGATAGTGGATGTTTTGTCTAAAATGGCACTTTTTGTACCATCACGGAAATTGCCAACTGCAGCAGAATTTGCTGATATTTTTATAAGAGAAATTGTGCGTTTACATGGTTTGCCAAGTAAAGTGGTGTCAGACCGAGGTAGCCAGTTCAACTCTAGATTTTGGGAAAAATTATGCGAAAAAATGAAAATAGATGTGGCATTATCCACTGCTTTTCATCCAGAAACAGATGGACAAAATGAACGACTGAACCAAACCTTACTTCAAACGCTACGTTGTTTATTGGCTGATTATTCTAGTGAATGGTTGAAGCTCTCCCTGTAGCGGAGTTTGTTTATAATATTACTGAGCATGCAGCTCTACTTTGCTCACCATTCTTTTTCATGCAGGGGTATCATCCGAGAGCTATACCCATTTTATTAGATGATTCCTTGCTGCCTACAGTAACAGATAGACTAACAAGATTAGGTGACATACAAGACAATGTCAGGAAACATTTATTAAAGTACAAAGAAAGCATGAAAAGACAACAGACAAACACAGATCTGAGGCCCCAATGTATAAAATCGGTGACATAGTATGGCTCTCCACAAAGAACCTAAATATAGAGGGATCCCGAAAGCTGCAACCACGTTTCATTGGACCCTTTAGTATAACTGCCAAAGTAAACCCGGTAACAGTAAAATTGGACTTACCAAAAGAATACCCAGTACATGCTACATTCCTTGTGTCCTTGCTAAAGCCGTACAACCCAAATACCCGACCCGAACCACCACCTCCACCCATACCAATTAAGGGAAATCTAGAATATGAAGTGAAAAGCATAAAAGACGCAAAGAGAATTCATCGACGTCTGTTTTATTTATTAGAATGGAAAGGATATGACGAAACTGAGAATTCATGGGAAACAGCATCCTATGTACATGCCCCACGGTTGATTAGACAGTTTTATCTATAGAAATCCAGGGAAACCCCGTCCAGTAGGAGGGCCTTTGAGGGGGGCGACTGTTAGGGTTTGAGCACAGCAAAGAGCATGTCCTCTCTCATTGCACTAGTGGTCTCTGTAATAGCTCTCTTTAATCATACTACTGAAAGCCCTTCTTGTTATCTCAGCCCCTCCCTAAGACTTCTGTGTATGTTGCTCTATGTATTCACAAGTTTGGACATTGCTGTCTTGTATGTACATTGGACCTTGCTTTTACCAAGGCTTATTTAGAAAACATTGGACCTTGCTTTTACCAAGGCTTATTTAGAACACTCCTCCCTAGGCCATGTGTTACTTCAACTCATTAGCATAATAACTGAAGCTCTGCACACCTGCTTGTGAGAACCACACCCAGCTCTTCAAACCACACCCAGCCCTGTCTATAAAAGGCAGCCCCTGAGCCTCACCCAGTGCTTGTGCTCGCCTACCTCCCACTTACCTGAGAACAGATCCTTCGGCGCTGGTACTCCTGCTCTCTCCAGACCTTCATTGACTTCAACGGGCGCGGCTTCTGGCTCTTCCTTCTTCTGGTTTCCGGCTACTTGTTGCCTCAGCCCCTCTTCTGTCCACTGCAATCGACCTGCAAAAGAGAAAGAGGTCAAGGTTAGACTGATCAGTATCCCTTTTCAGCAACAAGTAAGTGCAAAACCTTTTATTACCTTAAAGAACTTTATCGGCGATTTCTGGATTCATGTAAAGACAATTTGGAACAAGATATCTCCCACGAACTTTGCGGTTCAAACCCTTTGTTACAAGAATACTTTGTGAAATAAACATTGTTTTACATGGAACTTTTTTAAGAATCGAACAGAGAAAACAATTGACAGCAAGGCAAACAGTAAATCAAGGACTTGCACAAATTACCTGCTGTATTTTGATGTTAAAGTACAGGATTTGTTTTATAAAAAGTCTGGAAATGTGTGAAAAGTGAGTTTGCTAATAAGAATTTAGGCTTTAGATATATTAATATGTTGATTATACAATTTTGAGGACATTTTTAATGTCTGTTTTTTCCCAATTCAGACATTTGGCCGAATCTATATTGGAGTGGAGGACAGAAGTATAGAGAGTATTGTAAACATATTTTTTTAGGTGAATATTTTATTGCCCTCGCACTCATCTGCTATTGGGTTATAAGGTATACCCCACATATTGGTGATTTCTAGTTGTTGGATTTCTTCTCTCCTACCTTTCTCCGGTTTGGAGCCTACACTTAAGTTGCACTTTAGAATTTTCGGAGGAAATGGGGATTATATAACTTTGCTTTCTTAATAACTAAAAGGTGTATGACTCTAATAGAGGGCTTTCGTGTATATTGTGTTACAGCCCTGAGGAAGTCTATGTGTGGAATGAACACACGACGAAACACGTGTTGGCATCTTTACTTTCTCCAATGAATTGATGTACTGAAGATAAGCATATTGGAATTGGATCTAACTTGGAACGTTTGGAATAAAGATCTGAAGGACGACTGAGAACATTGTTTTGACAATATATATGTTACTTTGTGGTCTACTGAATGATTTGAAGCACAAGGACATTTGAATATACTGATTATAATATCTTATGTGTGCTCAGGGGCATTGAGTAAGATATATTAAGGTGATTGTTAGACGTTGGTAATTCTGATAATGATATTCGTTTGATTTTACAGAAGTTTTACAGTAATAGAAAGCACATCCCAGAACAGTAACACATTCCAAACCTGGAAGCTTGAGACCAGGATCCAAGAGGTACTTTTAGAAGAGAATTTCTCATAAGATTAAGGTTTAGTCAGGAACACATTTAGGGATAGGTTGTACTTATCTGTTCTTTGTTTGTTTCATTAGGCACCAGTTTCTACAGAAGTCAGGAAGGGCTGCAGATTTTAGCAGCTCTTCTACAGTGGAAACGCAAGAACAGTGTTGTCTCTCTTTTTTTATTTTATCAACTTCCCCCCTTCCCTTGAGCTTCTGGTTCTTAGTGCACTGTTTTAAAACTAGTGTGCTGGAACAAGCAGTTTCTGGGTGGTGTCGGACTGTCTTCAACCTTCATCAGAACTGAACAGAAACTCAGGTGAGCTGGGCTTTGACAGTGAGTCCTTTGCTCACTTGTCCACTGGATTCAAGATAGCCTGGCTGATGAAGATTATGAATCCAAAACCGGTCCCAGGATACTTGTTTCCGGTCCAGGGAAGACATGGCTTGGCAGTTCGGGTTGGACTGTTCCCATGAGGCACAGGGTCAGACTGATTTGCATATGGCCATGTCTGGACTGGGGTGGCTGAGTGAGCTAAAGAATGGTTATGGATTAAACCCGGATCAGTTGACTGGGGGTGAGTGTTTGATTTGCTCAAACGCTCTGTCCATCATCCCCTTTTGTTTCGATTCCTTATTACCGAATCAGTATTACCGAATTGGTAATAACGAATATTACAGAATCGGTAAATTTTACCGATTTTTACCTACATCATATTTACCGATTCCTAAATACCGAATCGGTAAAATTCAGTATTTAGGATCGGTAAATTGCGATTACCTACATCGGACCCTATATTCTATGAATTAAAATATGTTTTCATAAGATTTACATCGCCAGCATCCACTTATACACTTATTTATTGGCTCTCATTATCCCTACATGGCTTCCTTGCTACTTTATCCTCCTCTCTTCCACAAAAGGAGTTTGATTTACTTTCCTCTTTTCTTTTACTTCCTACTGTTCTTTTACACCATTTCTTAAACTAAGTTGATACCAATTCTAAACACGATTTTTCACCACAGTCTATATTCTAACAATAAACTTCTATCAGGATCCTAAGATCCTTAATTTCCAGCTCAACTGCCTTTATTTATATTTCTTGAACCCTTAACTGTTTATTTCTACATTTAGGGCCTGATTAAGAGTTTGGCGGTCTTAGGACAGCTGTGGGGGTGGCGTTAGATTCATCGCTGCACCACTGGCATTCGAGTTGCCCTATTATGACACATGAGGTTTGTGAGAAGTTGGCCTGGTATATGCTGTCCTTTAATTAAAGTCTTTGGAAAAAGAAGAAAATACCCACACTTCCAATTGTTTAGTCTCAACTTATTTAGAGCAAGAAATGAACCAACTTTATCATGTTCATCTCGGCAATTATTTATGCCTTTTATTCGTTATTTTTACAAAAAAGCGATATTTTTTAGAAAGAGAAAAAGGAGTTCTCCACAAAAATAGCCACACGTTTTAGTGAATGATTTTTACAAAAACATATGTGCAAACATAGAACAACCAACAGTCAATACATTTCATTTCATGATATGACGTGAGTTTAAAACAAACAGGTGGAAAAAATAGTGAAATCAAATACGATGTCAAACTTATTATTCAATAGACATCAATGCATACATGCAATCATTTCAAAAATACTGAAATGCCAACAGCTATTTTAAATCGATACGGTTCAGTCCCCTATGTCAACAACAGACTTCTTCAGAAATTTAGGATTTAATCCTTTATGTCAAACTTATGGGGTTTAGTCCTTTATGCCGACGCGTTTCAAGTGTGGGTATCCTGTTCCCACACTCTCATCAGGGCTGAGTGAATCTTTTTCCAATCCTTATCCTAATGATAAAAAACATATGTATGCTTATTAGTACCCCTTCCTTGGGTTTTCAATTCTTTAGAAATGCTAAAAAAACAAGGCGCCTTACCTCTGAGCTGTAGAGGTAAAGGTCACACTTGAATCTTTGATTAAAGCTGTGTGCCTGCTTCTAGAAAAATATATAAAAGTTATTGGTTCATGTTAGATAAAACTATCCAACATCATTCAATGCTGATAGTCAGCCATTATGCGAAGCCAAGGCAGAGTGTTTTTACCTTTCTGAATGTTTCCTGAAGGGTCAATATTGTTTGTTATTTTCCTTCTATCTTAGTTACGGTTGCACGGAACCACTCTTCTCACGTGTTTCTGTGAAAATAAGTGACCCAAATGCCATTATAGTTTCTGCCTGTATTTAAAAACGGAGCGGTGAAAAAACATTATTTTTGATCGCTCTGGGTAGTGAGCCGCTGAGCCACTCACCGCGATTCTTCACACGCTTTAGATGGGGTCTTTAATCCTTCTTGTAATTCAATACTCGTGCAATTTTCTTTTAATCTGCAACATTAAAGGAACATTTCAAGGGCGCTGTGCTTGAAGTTGGGATTCTAAAACTAGTTTGAGCGTTCTGGAGGTGTCCGCTTACCTAATTCTTTGCTTGCATCTCCTCTCGCTACAATCCTCAGTCTGAATCTTCAGTGTTGTTTAGACCGGCTGTTACCAGTCGGGTTCTTAAAACTTTTTGGACCAATAGGAGGAGAGTGTTGCGAGAGCACCAGAGAGGTGCCTTCTGGGAGTTGTAGTGAAGTGAGGCAATACTTATAGTCTATTCAATTCACTCATTGAATTTAATCCTTTGTTGATGCTGTCAAACTTCATGATAAGGTATGCTTCCTTACGTAGCAGCGCTTGCTCAACATCAGGCGACCTATGTTTAGGGTCAACGCTTGATAGCACTGTCCAAGTGAAATCGGACTCCTTGTGATCAAGGGCCGTGAAATGGTCAACCATTGGGGCATTTGGGACTCTTTTCTTTAGTCGTGATCGGTGTTGTGTAATTCTGGCATTCACTTGTTGGCAGGTTTTACCAATATATACTTTATCGCAGGCACACATTATTGCGTAAACTACGTTCTTGCTTTTACAGTTTGTATGCATCTCATGTCTCCATTTGATGCCACTGTGAATGAATTCATTTCCTTCTACGGTGCTACTACAGGAGGCACACGTACCGCATTTGTGGTGTCCAGTTATGGGTTTTAATTTCCACTGTGATATAAAATCACTCTTTGGCTTAGCGACATAACTGTCCGCCCGGATGATTTGTTGGCCAATACTTGGATTTTTTCTCATCGCGAAGATTGGTTTTTCCAGGGGGTTTTCCAAACCCTCAAGTAGGTGCCAATTTCACAGTATTATTTGTCTGAATTTATTGGTATGGGCCCCATATGTGGTGACACAAACCAATTTGTTCAGTTCCTTTTTTGGTTTTATTTGAAGGAGCTCTTCCCTAGGGGTATATCTTGCTCTTTTCGTGGAATGCTTTAGCAATTTTTTTGGGTAGCCTCTCTTGATCATTTCATCGCAGAATGTAGCTGCGTGTGTCTCGAAGTTGGTTATTTCAGAACAGTTTCGTCTAATCCTTAGTAATTGGCAATACGGTAAATTTTGTTTAAGACCTTGGGGATGCGCACTGTTGTAATGTAAAATGGTGTTTTTGTCTGTCTGTTTTTTGAATAATGAGGTTGAGAACCTGTCCCCTTCAATGCCTACTTCCACATCCAGGAAGGTCATTTTCTTATTGCTAGAATCAATTGAGAATTTTATGTCTGGGTGCCTTGCATTCACCCAGTGATAGAAGTTGTCCAGCTCCATCTGGCTACCCTGCCACAGTAGCCAGATGTCATCGATATACCGTGCCCACTGTTTGATGTTGTTACTGTAGGGGTTATTTTGATAAATGAATTTTTCTTCGTACTGGGCCATGTACAGTACCGCCATTTCCGGCGCATAGGGACAACCCATGGCTGTCCCCTTGATCTGAATAAAAAATTCATTTTCAAATTTGAAATAGTTGCTTCTCAATGAAATTTCTGCCAATGAAATAATGAAGGCGGTGGGGACCCTATGGGGTCTCTCACGCTGCTCAAGGTAATATACCCAAAAAAATTGCTAAAGCATTCCGCGAAAAGAGCGAGATATACCCCTAGGGAAGAGCTCCTTCAAATAAAACCAAAAAAGGAATTGAACAAATTGGTTTGTGTCACCACATATGGGGCCCATGCCAATAAATTCAGGCAAATAATACTGCGAAATTGGCACCTACTTGAGGGTTTGGAAAACCCCCTGGAAAAACCAATCTTCGCGATGAGAAAAAATCCAAGTATTGGCCAACAAATCATCCGGGCGGACAGTTATGTCGCTAAGCCAAAGAGTGATCTTATATCACAGTGGAAATTAAAACCCATAACTGGACACCACAAATGCGGTACGTGTGCCTCCTGTAGTAGCACCGTAGAAGGAAATGAATTCATTCACAGTGGCATCAAATGGAGACATGAGATGCATACAAACTGTAAAAGCAAGAACGTAGTTTACGCAATAATGTGTGCCTGCGATAAAGTATATATTGGTAAAACCTGCCAACAAGTGAATGCCAGAATTACACAACACCGATCACGACTAAAGAAAAGAGTCCCAAATGCCCCAATGGTTGACCATTTCACGGCCCTTGATCACAAGGAGTCCGATTTCACTTGGACAGTGCTATCAAGCGTTGACCCTAAACATAGGTCGCCTGATGTTGAGCAAGCGCTGCTACGTAAGGAAGCATACCTTATCATGAAGTTTGACAGCATCAACAAAGGATTAAATTCAATGAGTGAATTGAATAGACTATAAGTATTGCCTCATTTCACTACAACTCCCAGAAGGCACCTCTCTGGTGCTCTCGCAACACTCTCCTCCTATTGGTCCAAAAAGTTTTAAGAACCCGACTGGTAACAGCCGGTCTAAACAACACTGAAGATTCAGACTGAGGATTGTAGCGAGAGGAGATGCAAGCAAAGAATTAGGTAAGCGGACACCTCCAGAACGCTCAAACTAGTTTTAGAATCCCAACTTCAAGCACAGCGCCCTTGAAATGTTCCTTTAATGTTGCAGATTAAAAGAAAATTGCACGAGTATTGAATTACAAGAAGGATTAAAGACCCCATCTAAAGCGTGTGAAGAATCGCGGTGAGTGGCTCAGCGGCTCACTACCCAGAGCGATCAAAAATAATGTTTTTTCACCGCTCCGTTTTTAAATACAGGCAGAAACTGTAATGGCATTTGGGTCACTTATTTTCACAGAAACACGTGAGAAGAGTGGTTCCGTGCAACCGTAACTAAGATAGAAGGAAAATAACAAACAATATTGACCCTTCAGGAAACATTCAGAAAGGTAAAAACACTCTGCCTTGGCTTCGCATAATGGCTGACTATCAGCATTGAATGATGTTGGATAGTTGTATCTAACATGAACCAATAACTTTTATATATTTTTCTAGAAGCAGGCACACAGCTTTAATCAAAGATTCAAGTGTGACCTTTACCTCTACAGCTCAGAGGTAAGGCGCCTTGTTTTTTTAGCATTTCTAAAGAATTGAAAACCCAAGGAAGGGGTACTAATAAGCATACATATGTTTTTTATCATTAGGATAAGGATTGGAAAAAGATTCACTCAGCCCTGATGAGAGTGTGGGAACAGGATACCCACACTTGAAACGCGTCGGCATAAAGGACTAAACCCCATAAGTTTGACATAAAGGATTAAATCCTAAATTTCTGAAGAAGTCTGTTGTTGACATAGGGGACTGAACCGTATCGATTTAAAATAGCTGTTGGCATTTCAGTATTTTTGAAATGATTGCATGTATGCATTGATGTCTATTGAATAATAAGTTTGACATCGTATTTGATTTCACTATTTTTTCCACCTGTTTGTTTTAAACTCACGTCATATCATGAAATGAAATGTATTGACTGTTGGTTGTTCTATGTTTGCACATATGTTTTTGTAAAAATCATTCACTAAAACGTGTGGCTATTTTTGTGGAGAACTCCTTTTTCTCTTTCTAAAAAATATCGCTTTTTTGTAAAAATAACGAATAAAAGGCATAAATAATTGCCGAGATGAACATGATAAAGTTGGTTCATTTCTTGCTCTAAATAAGTTGAGACTAAACAATTGGAAGTGTGGGTATTTTCTTCTTTTTCCAAAGATATATTGGGCCCAACCCCACTTCAGTCCACAGGGCCATACCCCCCAGTTCCCGAAGTCTTTAATTAAAGTCGGCATCCTGAACCAGTCCAAACAACCCTTATGGTGATTTAAGAGGTCAAAGATCACCTTAGAAAGCTATCCAAGTGGTAGCTGTGGAGAGGAGCCATCAGGCTTAGTCTGGAAGGAATGTTAAGCAGCTTGTTTTACAGGAATGCAACCTTATAGTATTGATTAAATGAAAGGAGAACCACACAGTAGTAATAAAAATATGTATTTATTATTGGTTGGTTGATTAGCTTTATTTCGATATATGCAATATCTTAAACGCGGTACAGCAGATAAAATAGTCACAATATTTACAACATGTACAACACCTTTAGAATGAAAAATGTATTATTATAACACTCTCTAATACGATAAAATATCTGCTTCACGCAGATAATCACAAATCAAAAAATACTGTAGCACGAAAACAATAGTAAATAGCACTAATACACAGTGGGCATATACTAAAAAAGTGGTATATGAACCACAACTCGAGTCAAGACAGTGTCTAGATGATGTGGAATCGCTGGGACCCCAATGAACCACCCAAGGTGAGTAAGTAGGAACCCCACGGAGGATGGGTGGAGTGTGGGAACACGACCGTGTGTGGCGTACAATTCTGTATGAGAGTCGCGGTTACAGTTTTAAAGTTTAAGGACCCTTCTCAGTGAACTTCAAAGAAACCCCATGGAACTTAGGAGGTTAGAGAGCCACCCCACCCATGGATACCATAGTATCAGAGTTACCCATCCCAGGGAAGCCGGGTGCATAGGTCTGAAGTGGCGTCGGAAACCGCAGTTGATCCCAATGGAGGACTTCGAAGAGGAGCCGCTGCTGGAAGGAAGAAAAGTGTCAGTTGGAATCCAAAGGTGGATTCTTGATGTAGCGTACCTGAAAGCAGAGAAGGCATAGTCTGTGTCACTCAGGAGTGACTAGGGGCTCGGTAGACAAATGCTTACCGATGTCAGGTGCTTCAGGTGCGTTGAGGGTGTTCTTTTTTTTATTTTTAAACATTTTTTTTAAATTAAACTTTTTATCGGCATTTGTGCATCAGAATCATACATTTGTGTCAATAAATATCAACAACTCATAACATTTCTCTTCTTTGATAGTTAAGGAATACATCATATAGTATATAGTTCACCATGTTCCGGATGATCCAGTGCAAGCCACATTTAGTGACATAAATAATGATAGCTCTCCCCCACCCCTCCCTGACACATCTTCCCACTGCAGTACAATTATATCACATGGTGTGTGGGTATGACTACATATGCAATGCAGCTATTACAGCTTATTTTGGCAGTGAATAAGGAATATTGTCGGTACATCCCTCCTTCCCCTGGCATCCCCTTCCAGCTATCTTAGTCATTCATCACAAGCACGTCTGGGGTTCATGGGCTATTCTCACGGTGAGTCGACAGCTGTGGTGGTTCGCAAATGTGTCTCCGGGAGTCATTCCATTTCTCCCAAATTTTGGACCATTTCTTGGGACATCCCCTATGTGTATAGACCGCACTCTCTGCCACCATTGCCATGTCCATGTCATTTTCCCACTGTGACTGTGTGGGTACTGTCCCAGACCCCCAATTTGTAGCAATGTTCCTCTTTGCAATGGCTAATCCGAGCGTTGCCCAGGTCTGGAGCCCTAGGTTGAGCTCTGTAGGGGGTCAAATATTTAATAGACACCACCCGGGGTCCATCTAGACATCTGCTTCACCCACCATTGATATTTCAGTCAGTATGTGCTCCCAGTATGTTTGTATTTTAGGGCATTCCCATATGGTATGAAAGTATGTTCCCGCCATTCCGCAACCTCTTAGACAGAGTGGATCTGGCGCCCGTCCCAACTTGTTGAGTAGGGTGCGTGAGTAGTACACAGGATGCAGTACTTTGAGTTGTACTAATTTCAGCCATGATGGGATAGCCGCCTCTCTAGCCGATGCTAGTGCATCCATCCAGTCTGCGTCCTCTATGTCTCCCAACTCCACCTCCCATTTACTGCGTAGGACAACCATAGGGTCTGGAAGATTGTTCACAAGTTTCTGATATGTTAGTGAAATAGCTTTCTTGTCTAAATAGTCAGTGAGTAGTCTATCTTCAAGGGGAGATGAGTCAGCTAGTTTAGTGCCTGGTGGGATTGCACTTTGCAGCGCATGTCGTATTTGAATGTATCGGTATAGTTCAGTGTCTGCCATTCCATATTTCTCTTGCAGGGCAGCAAACGGTATCACCTCTTCCTTAATCCATAGATCCCCTATTTTTGTTATACCAATGAGGTCCCATTGCCTGAAGCCCTTGGTGTTAGCCAATGTACCTAGGCGGCTTGTTTCCCAGAGGGGGTAGCCAGCGTGAGCACTCCCTCCCACCCCAGGGCCCTCTGTGCCGTATGCCAAGTTTTGATCGTGTGTGCCGTGGGGCCTGTAAGTATATGTCGTTTTTTGTTCGTGTAGGGGTCCTTCATCAAGTGATCCACGGGAAGCATGCTTCTATCAAGTCTGTATGCTAGATCGTGTTGTGGAGCATGTAACCATTGGTTCACAACCATCAATTGTGCTGCCCAATAATAAAGTTTGACATTCTGCAATGCTATGCCCCGGTCGTACCAGCTACGTACCAGTTTGGCTTGTGCTATACGGGATGGTTTCCCATCCCACACCAAGGAGGATACTTCCGCGTCAATAGCCTTGAAATAGGAAAGAGGGACTGGGAAAGGGGTGTTGTGGAGCGCATAGAGGAATCTGGGAAGTGCCAGCATTTTGAAAAGTGCGGCTCTACCCAAGAGCGTCAACGGGAGTGATCACCAATGTATGACATCCGACTTGAATCGTTGCAGGGGTTTCATTAGATTTTCTTCTATGAATATTGAGTTTTGCGGGGTGACGTAGATACCCAAATACTTGAACCCTCTAGTCACTGTTTGTAATGTGCAGTTAGAGGGCAGTGTCGGCAGCTGGCTGCGTAATAAATATAATAGTGATTTTGCCCAGTTTATGGTGTATCCTGAAACCTCTCCATATGCCGTGAGTACGGTCATTAGGGCCTGTAAGGACTCTGTGGGGACATCAGGTATATCAAAACATCATCAGGATAAAGTGACATGTGGTCTTCCCAGCCCTGCTCCCATGTAATCCCACAGATGAGTGGCTCGGTCCGAAATTTGGTCGCCAGTGGTTCTAATATAAGAGTAAAAAGAAGCAGGCTCAACGGGCATCCTTGTCGCGTTCCGCGCCCAGTTCGAATTCCCTGGAAATATGGCCATTAGCCACTACTCGCGCCAGAGGTGCCGTGTATAACAATTTAACCCAAGTCAAGTCAAGTCAAGTCATAAAATTTGTATAGCGCACTACATACCCAGAGGGTTTCAAGGCGCTTGGGAAGGGGAGGAGGATTATTTGTCAAATATCCACGTTTTAAGCTGCTTTCTGAACGCTAGGTGGTTCTGGGTGAGGCGAAGGTAAGCGGGGAGTGAGTTCCATGTTTTAGCAGCCAGGTATGAAAAGGATCTGCCTCCCATGGTGGTCTTGTTGATGCGGGGTACAGTGGCGAGGGCTTGGCTGGAAGAACGTAGTTGGCGGGAGGGGGTGTAGAAGGACAGTCGAGAGTTGAGGCAATCTGGGCCGATGTCGTAGAGTGATTTGTGTGCGTGGGCAAGCAGTCGGAAAGTGATCCTCTTATTGACGGGTAGCCAGTGGAGGTCTTTAAGGTGACCAGAGATGTGTTCGTTGCGTGGGATGTCAAGTATGAGCCTGGCTGAGGCGTTTTGGATTCGTTGGAGTTTCTTCTGGAGTTTAGCGGTGGTACCTGCGTAGAGGGTGTTTCTGTAGTCCAGTCGGCTCGTGACCAGAGCGTGGGTGACTGTTTTCCTAGTTTCGGAGGGGATCCAGCGAAATGTTTTTCTGAGCATGCGAAGAATGTTGAAGCAGGAAGAGGATACGGCGTTGACTTGTCTGTTCATTGAGAGTGAAGAATCCAGGATGACGCCAAGGTTCCGTGCGTGGTCTGTCGGGATGGGTGCTTTTCCGAGGGCTTCCGGCCACCAGGAGTCGTCCCAAGCAGAGGGGGATGTACCTAAGATGAGGACTTCTGTTTTGTCTGAGTTCAGTTTCAGACGGCTTTGTTTCATCCATTCGGCAACTTCTTTCATTCCTTCGTGTAGGTTAGTTTTGGCGGTGTTGGGGTCTTTGGTGAGAGATAGGATCAGTTGGGTGTCATCCGCGTAGGAGATGATGTTGAGGTTGTGTTGTCGTGCGATGGCCGTGAGGGGGCTCATGTAAACGTTGAAGAGGGTGGGACTGAGTGAGGATCCTTGTGGTACGCCACAGATGACTTCAGTGGCCTCGGACTTGAATGGTGGGAGGCGGACTCTCTGTGTTCTTCCGGAGAGGAAGGAGGTGATCCATTCAAGTGCTTTTCCTTGTATTCCGATGTTTCTGAGGCGCTGTAGAAGGGTGCTGTGGCAGACTGTATCGAATGCTGCGGAGAGGTCGAGGAGGATGAGGGCGACTGTGTCTCCATTGTCCAGTAGAGTTCGAATGTCGTCTGTTGCTGCGATGAGGGCGGTCTCAGTGCTGTGTTTTGCTCGGAAGCCAGATTGTGAGGGGTCGAGGGATTTGTTGGCTTCGAGGAAGGCGGCGAGCTGGTTGTTGACGGCTTTCTCGATGACTTTGGCCGGGAATGGAAGAAGCGAGATGGGGCGGTAATTTTTGAGTTCGGTGGGGTCCGCTGTTGGTTTTTTCAGAAGGGCGGTGAGTTCAGCGTGTTTCCAGTCTTCTGGGAAGGTAGCGGAGTTGAAGGAGCAGTTGATGACGTCTCTGAGGTGCGGTGCTATGACGGAGTCTGCTTTGTTGAAGATGTGGTGAGGGCATGGGTCTGTGGGGGATCCTGAGTGGATGGAATTCATCAGGCGGAAGGTGTCCTCAGTGGAGATTGGGTTCCAGGCGTTAAGGGTGTTCACGGGGGGAGGATGGTCAGCAGATGGTAGGGTGAGTTGGTTTCCGGGTTGGTTGTCAAAGCTGTTGTGGATGTCTGCAATCTTGTTGTGGAAAAAAGAGGCTAGGGAGTCGCAGAGGGTTTGAGAGGGGGTGATGTCGTTGGAGTTGGCCGAGGGATTGGAAAATTCCTTGACGATGTTGAAAAGTTCCTTGCTGTTGTGGGCGTTGTTGTCAAGTCGATCCTTGAATGCTGTTTTCTTGGCTTTTCGGATCAGTTGGTGGTGAGTGCGGGTGGCGCTTTTGAAGGCGTCCTTGGTGCTGGTGGTTGGGTCTTTCTTCCAGGCCTTTTCAAGGGAGCGGCAGACTTTCTTGGACTTCTTGAGATCATCGTTGAACCATGAGGCTTTCTTGCTGCCAGGTTTGCTTTGACGTTTTTTCGGTGGTGCTAAGGTGTCGGCGGTGTTGGATAACCATAGGGTGAGGTTGGCGGCGGCTTCGTTGGCGTTAGAAGAGAGGGCTGGGGAGTTTCGAAGGAGCGATGCGGAGATTTGGTCCGTGGTGATTTTGTTCCAGTTTCTTTGCAGGGTAGGTTGGGAGTGGTTGATGGGTTTCGGCTTGTTGTAGGTGAAGTGAACGCAGCTGTGGTCGGTCCATAGGAGATCCGTAGTGTGGCTGAAGGAGACATGTTTGCTGGAGGTGAAGATAGGGTCGAGAGTGTGACCTGCGATGTGGGTGGGGGAAGTGACTAGTTGTTTAAGTCCGAGGTTGGCGAGGTTGTCCACGAGGGTGGCGGTGTTGTGGTCGTTTATCTTCTCAAGGTGAAAGTTGAGGTCTCCCAGAAGAATATAGTCTTTGGAGGGGAGCGCGTGTGGAGAGATGAAGTTTGTGATGTCTTCACTGAATTTTGCGCGGGGTCCTGGTGGTCTGTAGAGGAGAGTGCCTCTGAGTGTTGTTTTGGGGTCGATGTGGATTTGGAAGTGAAGGTGTTCGGAGTTGGCGAGGTTGGCGTCAGAGCTGGTTGAGATGCGGATAGATTTCTTATGGACGATAGCGATTCCTCCTCCTGTGTGGCTGGTACGGTCTTTGCGGGTGATCTTATAGTCTTCAGGGATGGCAATGGTGATGTCTGGTGCGGAGGAAGTATTCATCCATGTTTCCGTAAGGAAGGCGACGTCTGGAGAGAGGGTGTCTAGTAGGTTCCATAGGTCAATGGCGTGCCTGTGCACCGATCGGGTGTTGAGAAGGATGCATTGTAGGTGGTTGGGGTCGGGAGTCTGTGGTGTGGTCGTAGCGGAGATGTTGTCGGTGCCGCTGAATTTGCAGGAGTAGCAGGAGAAAGGTCCATGGGTGTGTCCAGGAGCGGCTTGGACGCACTTGGTGGAGCGGCCGGGGTTAAGGGCTAGGAGGGTGGAGGCATCGTAGGTAATGCGGGAGGGCTGGGGAGCGCGAGGGGCAGGGGGTCTGGCGCTGGGCGCGGTCCAGGCGCGGACGGGCGTAGACGGGCTTACCTTTGGGGCACCTTCGGCGCGGATTGGGCGCGGTCGCTGCGCGTGGACGCTGCGCGCAAGATCAACTGTCATAAGTGGGAGGGGGAAGGGGCGAGGGAGGAGCAGCTGGGAGGCGGGTGCGTGGTGGAGGGGGCGGGCTCTGGCCAACAACAACAACAACAGCAATGGCGGCTGGGGCGGAAGCGCCGACCGGGTCGGGTGAAACCGATCAAAGAACTACGCGGGCAGCCACACAATGCCAAAGCAGGCACAATGCCAAAGCAGGGAGCAGCTAATGCCGGAGCACAAATACACAAATAATGCAGCAAAGGGCAGCAACACGGGTACACGATCTCGGGCAGGCAAATACAGCGTGAAATTAATTAATTAATGCAGCACAGGACAGCAAACACGGGCAAATACAGCGTGAAATTAATTAATTAATGCAGCACAGGACAGCAAACACGGGCAAATACAGCGTGAAATTAATTAATTAATGCAGCACAGGACAGCAAACACGGGCACACGCTCACAGGCAGGCAAATACAGTGAAAATAAATAAATAAAGCAGCACAGGACAGCAAACACGGGCACACGATCTCGGCAGGGCAATACAATGTGTAAAATAAACAATAAGTGCAGCAAAGGACGATAACTATGATCAGCAGCAGGGCTGCGCAACGATACCCAGCTTGAGGCAGGAGAGAGCGGGGGCAGGAGGGAGCGACCGTAACTGACCAAGTCAGGACGGACACAGCGCTACGATGTCCGAAGTGGAGGCTATGTTGTTTAGTGGGAGGGAGGAGCAGCTGGGAGGCGGGTGCGTGGTGGAGGGGGCGGGCTCTGGCCAACAACAACAACAACAGCAATGGCGGCTGGGGCGGAAGCGCCGACCGGGTCGGGTGAAACCGATCAAAGAACTACGCGGGCGGCCACACAATGCCAAAGCAGGCACAATGCCAAAGCAGGGAGCAGCTAATGCCGGAGCACAAATACACAAATAATGCAGCAAAGGGCAGCAACACGGGCACACGATCTCGGGCAGGCAAATACAGCGTGAAATTAATTAATTAATGCAGCACAGGACAGCAAACACGGGCAAATACAGCGTGAAATTAATTAATTAATGCAGCACAGGACAGCAAACACGGGCAAATACAGCGTGAAATTAATTAATTAATGCAGCACAGGACAGCAAACACGGGCACACGCTCACAGGCAGGCAAATACAGTGAAAATAAATAAATAAAGCAGCACAGGACAGCAAACACGGGCACACGATCTCGGCAGGGCAATACAATGTGTAAAATAAACAATAAGTGCAGCAAAGGACGATAACTATGATCAGCAGCAGGGCTGCGCAACGATACCCAGCTTGAGGCAGGAGAGAGCGGCAAGAATTTGGGTCCGAACCCCATCTTTTGAAGCACTGCATATAGGAATGGCCACTCAACAAGGTCAAATGCCATTGTGGTGTCTAAGGATAGAATGGACGCATCCTCCCGCAGCTGTGGAATGCGGTGCAGCACCCCATTAAGACGTCGTAGATTGAGGGAAGTATTGCGCCCAGGCATAAAGCCGGACTGGTCCGGGTGGACCAAAGTCGTGAGATACGGTTGTAGCCGGAGTGCTAGCAGCTTTGCCAAAACTTTGGCATCGGCGTTCATTAACGATATCGGACGGTATGAGGACGTCAGTTCCGGAGGCTTTCCTGGTTTATGAATGGCCACGATAGTCGCTAGTCTTTGATCTCTAGAGAGTGTACCTTGTATCAGGCAGTCATTGTACATGGAGAGGAGATGAGGAGTAAACTTTTGTGTGAGTCGTTTGAAGAGTTCTATCGGAAGACCATTTGCCCCTATCGCCTTTCCAGTGTGGTTTCTGCCAGTGCCTTCACCACCTCTTCCAGTGCTAAGTCCTCTTCTAGTGTGTGCATGTCTTCTGGTGAGAGTGTGGTAAGTGGTATGGTGTCTAAAAACCCCCTGCAATCCTCGTCGGTCATCGTGCCCTGTGGGGTATACATCTTTTCATAGTGGGTGGCCAGTTCTTCTACTATTAGTTGGGGATCAGTGGTTGTGGAGCCATCTGCTAGTGTGATTTGGGCTATCCATCTGTTTCCTTTTTCCCTCAGTTCTAACCATGCAAGCATTTTCCCTGTTTTATCTCCTAACTCATATACTCTGTGCAATGTATCTGTGTATCTGGTTTTGGCCATATCTTCTGCATAAGCTTTGTATTCTTGGGATGCCATTGCTAGGGTATGGGTGGTTGCCGCGGTAGGGTCCAATGCATGGGCCGTTTCCGCTCTCTGCACTGCTACTTCTAATAAGTCGAGGGTTTCTCTGTGCTCCCTTTTATGCCTGGTGATCGTTAGAATAGCCTGCCCTCTAATCACTGTTTTGTATGCCTCCCAAAGGATGGAGGGTGAGTCTACAGATGTCAGGTTCTCTTCGAAGTAGTGGTCAGTGGCGGTTGCTAGTGCCTTCACTATTTTGTGATTCTTCAGATAACCTGGATAAATAGGGTAGAGTATTTATCAAGAAACAGGGAGAATGGCTGATCATTTGATCAAACGGACACCGATTACCACTCAGGGTGGTGGAAGGTCCAGTATCAGCTTGTGTCCGTATCTGGTACAAGGAATGCAAGAGGGGGAATGCTGTACTGTTCCTATGTGGAAGCGAGGGAGGTTTAACTGGCATGACCAAAGGTGTACACGTGGCACCTTGGGGCATCCATTGTGTTGGATGTATTTGCCTCACACACCCCGAGGGATGTCATGCTTCATCATCGGCGTTTGCTCCTCGTCGGGGAGGCGGTGCAATCCCCGACGGGCTCACCTCAAGAGGGGCTCTTTGGCGGAGATCTTTTTTCCAACAGCCTTATGGTGAAGTGGGGGTGTGTGGGCAAGAAAATGTAAAGTGATAAGCTGAGAGCTAAAATGTAACTGGGGGTACCGGAATTTACTTTATTCTGGGGGTCCCCTAGCTACAATTAAAATGTGGAACTAGCCTACTAGGTGTCAACACAATTAGGTTGAGTGACGCTGGTAAAGACTAGAGGTCATAAGAGGTCGACATGTTTCTCGCAGTGGGAAAAGTTACCCGCGATTCTTCAGGACCATATAACAAGTGAAAGGAGTGTCAAAAAGAGGGAACATGCTCATGTCATGTATGTAGTGTGTGTTACCTCTGTGGAGTATCCTATGCCTAGACATAGAGAAAAGGAACAACACTGATTAATACATTTTGCAACAGTCATTAATGAATATCAAGTCAATGCCAGTAGGTGGGGAGAAGGTGGCATGCAGGCGGTGTTGTGAACTATTTGAGCACAACATAAGCATGCCTGAGGACATTGAGTGAGCAGCGTGTATGTGCCAGGTACACTCAAGGACTGTGTGAAAGGGGAGAAAGGTGTCTCAAGGTGATGTTTAAAAGCAGTGATTAAAAACAGCAAAAATGAGGACAGTGGTTAAAACAGCAAAAAATATGAGGGGTGTAATACCCTATCAGACTTCATGCATTTTGTAGGCACAGTTGAGAGCATATGAGTGCTGTAAAACATTGCTTATGGTGAGTACCAGAAAGGGAATAGTTTATCAACTCAGAAACACACACTGGTATCTTACTAGCGCTGTACACACAACAACATTGCACTCCCTACTCACCATTAGGTTGGGGACTACAAGCCACATGAGGGTCTGCGGGAAAAGATATCAGGGAGGGCCTTTAGATGAGGCTGGAGAGAGATATTAAAGGTAAACAAGGGTAAACAAGGTAAATAGAGTGGTGGCGCCGTTTTGCTGAAAGCGCTATTGTGTTAGTATTGCCCCATATAAATAATACAAAAGCGGGAACTGTGCTCGTCCCGCTAGAGAGAGATATTCAGGGTAAACAAAGGAAAATAGAGCGGTTGCGCCGTTTTTGCTGCAAGCGCTATTGTGTTAGAACCGCCTCGTTTAAATAGTACAAACGCGGGAACTGTGCTCGTCCCGCTAGAGAGAGATATATTCAAGGTAGACAAGGGTAAATAGAGCGGTGGCGCCGTTTTACTGAAAGCGCTATTGCGTAAGTACCGCCTCATTTAAATAATGCAGAAGCGGGAAATGCGCTCGTCCCGCTTGTCGTTTATCTCACCTTATCCTGCCTGTATCCAGGAATCTTGACCTACCCGTCCCCGCCGAGCTCGAGTAGATGAGAGAGCTCGGCGGTCGGGGTTATTTAAACAAACGCGGTGATCCGCGTGTATTCCGCGTCATCGCCCAGGAGGCAGGTCACGTGATGATCGCCGAAACGGTGGCGGCCATTTTGTAATGGTCAAAACCCGGGTTTAGCGCTAGTAGGGAGTTGAAATGTGTTAGTTTATGTTGTTTGTAGACAGTGCAAGAGCGCTTGTTATCCGTGTTTTTACGAAGTAACCAGACCCAATTAACAACACTGGTGTTATATAAACAATGTGTGTGTGAGTAGGAGTCACTAGGTTGTGGACAATTTAAATTAAAACCGTGGCGGCCATGATGTAATGGGCAGGATATGGTTCATGAGTACAAATGTTCCAGACCCCTGGATTAGAAATTAACACGTTGGTAGATATTGGAAAATGAAATCATTTTTTCACTAGAGTGTAATGCCCATCAGGGCAGGTGTTTAATAAGGGGTGTGTCAGGTAAACAGACTCAGGTCAAATGTGCTGATGGACTAGTATCAGAGTGAATGCCAGGGAATTTCTTCATTCAGGCCAAATTTATCAGAGGACAGGCGATGTATCCATCTCTGCTCTTTGCGGAAAAGGGCGTTTTTAGGGCAGTTAGGGCTTGCTTCTAATACCACCCATTTCATAGAGTCTTCGTTGTGGTTGTAGTCCACATAATGTTTGCACATTTTCGTATGGGTTTTCTTGCAGCGCAAATTACTGCGATGTTCGGTAATACGCACTTTGATAGCCCGGGTAGTCATACCGATGTATTGCAGGCCACAAGGGCAGGTAATCAGGTATATGCAATTGGATGTATTGCAATTTGTGTGGTGTCTGAGTTCCCAATTAAAGGTCTCAGAAAGCTGGATATTTTTAAGTGTCAGGGTGTATTTACAGACCCCACACATGCCACAAGGGTAGTGGCCTGTCACAGGAGGTAGATGCCATAGGGTTTGTTGGGTTTCTTTTCTAGCTACCTTAGGTCTGGTACTGATTAAAATGTCCTTGAGGTTCTGAGACCTTTTGAACGCAAATCTCGGTTCTTCTAGTGTAAGGTCGCCTGTGTTCAAAATGCCCCAGTGATGTTTGATCGTGTTCCTGATCTGGTTGGAAAGTGGGGTAAAGGTGGTTACACAGGTTATAGGTTGGTTTTCGACCGGTATCATTTCCCGTCGTTCTAGGAGGGCGTCCCTGTTATTGTTCCTGGCCCGTTTCCTAGCTTTAAAGACTTCGCTTTTCGGGTAACCTCTATCTAGTAGGTTCCTTGATAGGACTGTGGACTCCTTTTTATAGTCAGTTATGGCACTACAATTGCGTCTAATCCGTAGGAATTGGCCAAAAGGCAAGTTGTTGCGTAAGGACCTTGGGTGGTGGCTTTGGTAGTGTAGGAGACTATTCCTGTCTGTGGGTTTCCTGTATATAGTAGTACTAATGGACCCTGTTTCCAATTTAATTGTAAGATCAAGGAAAGGGATCTCGTTTGGTGAGGAGGACATGGTGAAGTTCAGGTAGGGGTTCAGTTGGTTTACCCAAACAAGGAATGCTTCTTGGGTTGCTGTGGAGCCTTTCCATAGAATTATGATGTCGTCGATGAAGCGTTTCCAAAGTTTGATGTTTTCTCGGAAAGGATTCGACTCATGGTGTATATGTGTACCCTCGAAATCTGCCATGTACAGACAGGCTACCGAGGGGGCAAAGGTACTGCCCATAGAGGTCCCCTGGGTCTGGTGATAGTACTTGCCTCTGTACTCAAAATAATTCTCGGTAAGGGCCAGTGTGGCGCATTCCATGACAAAGGTCTGTGGGGTGCTTGAGGTCCAGGGTTCTAGGCCTAGTCTTTCCTCGATGACATTAAGGGTGGCCCTCTGAGGAATGTTTGTGTAGAGGGCCTCTACGTCAAGGGTCATCAATAGATCTATTTCTCCTATGTCCTGGATGGTATCAAGAATCCGTAGTACATCCGTGGTGTCTTGGATGTAAGAGGGTATGGCCTTCACAAGTGGTTGTAGAAAATGGTCACAAAATTGCGACAGAGGCTCCAATACGGAGTCTATCCCTGAAACAATGGGTCTCCCTGGTACAGGTCTGGTGGCTTTATGGATCTTAGGCAGTATATAAAAATAGGGTACCCTCGGGTCCTTTTTTATTAGATAGTCTGCCTCCTTTCTGGTGATCCATTGCTCACATTCCGCAGTGGTGACCAAGCTAGAAATCGTGGTCTGTAGGCGTCTGGTTGGGTCATTCGGAATGGGTGTGTAATATCTTTGGTCATTCAGTTGTCTATTGCATTCGAGCTCATAATCCACAGTATTCATTAAGACCGTGGCGCCCCCTTTGTCAGCTTGTTTTATGGTTAGCAATGGGTCTTCTGCTAGTGATCTCAATATATCCAACTCATTCTTGGAGATATTAGAGTAAGGGGATCTTTTCTCCTTACTCTAATATCTCCAAGAATGAGTTGGATATATTGAGATCACTAGCAGAAGACCCATTGCTAACCATAAAACAAGCTGACAAAGGGGGCGCCACGGTCTTAATGAATACTGTGGATTATGAGCTCGAATGCAATAGACAACTGAATGACCAAAGATATTACACACCCATTCCGAATGACCCAACCAGACGCCTACAGACCACGATTTCTAGCTTGGTCACCACTGCGGAATGTGAGCAATGGATCACCAGAAAGGAGGCAGACTTTCTAATAAAAAAGGACCCGAGGGTACCCTATTTTTATATACTGCCTAAGATCCATAAAGCCACCAGACCTGTACCAGGGAGACCCATTGTTTCAGGGATAGACTCCGTATTGGAGCCTCTGTCGCAATTTTGTGACCATTTTCTACAACCACTTGTGAAGGCCATACCCTCTTACATCCAAGACACCACGGATGTACTACGGATTCTTGATACCATCCAGGACATAGGAGAAATAGATCTATTGATGACCCTTGACGTAGAGGCCCTCTACACAAACATTCCTCAGAGGGCCACCCTTAATGTCATCGAGGAAAGACTAGGCCTAGAACCCTGGACCTCAAGCACCCCACAGACCTTTGTCATGGAATGCGCCACACTGGCCCTTACCGAGAATTATTTTGAGTACAGAGGCAAGTACTATCACCAGACCCAGGGGACCTCTATGGGCAGTACCTTTGCCCCCTCGGTAGCCTGTCTGTACATGGCAGATTTCGAGGGTACACATATACACCATGAGTCGAATCCTTTCCGAGAAAACATCAAACTTTGGAAACGCTTCATCGACGACATCATAATTCTATGGAAAGGCTCCACAGCAACCCAAGAAGCATTCCTTGTTTGGGTAAACCAACTGAACCCCTACCTGAACTTCACCATGTCCTCCTCACCAAACGAGATCCCTTTCCTTGATCTTACAATTAAATTGGAAACAGGGTCCATTAGTACTACTATATACAGGAAACCCACAGACAGGAATAGTCTCCTACACTACCAAAGCCACCACCCAAGGTCCTTACGCAACAACTTGCCTTTTGGCCAATTCCTACGGATTAGACGCAATTGTAGTGCCATAACTGACTATAAAAAGGAGTCCACAGTCCTATCAAGGAACCTACTAGATAGAGGTTACCCGAAAAGTGAAGTCTTTAAAGCTAGGAAACAGGCCAGGAACAATAACAGGGACGCCCTCCTAGAACGACGGGAAATGATACCGGTCGAAAACCAACCTATAACCTGTGTAACCACCTTTACCCCACTTTCCAACCAGATCAGGAACACGATCAAACATCACTGGGGCATTTTGAACACAGGCGACCTTACACTAGAAGAACCGAGATTTGCGTTCAAAAGGTCTCAGAACCTCAAGGACATTTTAATCAGTACCAGACCTAAGGTGGCTAGAAAAGAAACCCAACAAACCCTATGGCATCTACCTCCTGTGACAGGCCACTACCCTTGTGGCATGTGTGGGGTCTGTAAATACACGCTGACACTTAAAAATATCCAGCTTTCTGAGACCTTTAATTGGGAACTCAGACACCACACAAATTGCAATACATCCAATTGCATATACCTGATTACCTGCCCTTGTGGCCTGCAATACATCGGTATGACTACCCGGGCTATCAAAGTGCGTATTACCGAACATCGCAGTAATTTGCGCTGCAAGAAAACCCATACGAAAATGTGCAAACATTATGTGGACTACAACCACAACGAAGACTCTATGAAATGGGTGGTATTAGAAGCAAGCCCTAACTGCCCTAAAAATGCCCTTTTCCGCAAAGAGCAGAGATGGATACATCGCCTGTCCTCTGATAAATTTGGCCTGAATGAAGAAATTCCCTGGCATTCACTCTGATACTAGTCCATCAGCACATTTGACCTGAGTCTGTTTACCTGACACACCCCTTATTAAACACCTGCCCTGATGGGCATTACACTCTAGTGAAAAAATGATTTCATTTTCCAATATCTACCAACGTGTTAATTTCTAATCCAGGGGTCTGGAACATTTGTACTCACGAACCATATCCTGCCCATTACATCATGGCCGCCACGGTTTTAATTTAAATTGTCCACAACCTAGTGACTCCTACTCACACACACATTGTTTATATAACACCAGTGTTGTTAATTGGGTCTGGTTACTTCGTAAAAACACGGATAACAAGCGCTCTTGCACTGTCTACAAACAACATAAACTAACACATTTCAACTCCCTACTAGCGCTAAACCCGGGTTTTGACCATTACAAAATGTCCGCCACCGTTTCGGCGATCATCACGTGACCTGCCTCCTGGGCGATGACGCGGAATACACGCGGATCACCGCGTTTGTTTAAATAACCCCGACCGCCGAGCTCTCTCATCTACTCGAGCTCGGCGGGGACGAGTAGGTCAAGATTCCTGGATACAGGCAGGATAAGGTGAGATAAACGACAAGCGGGACGAGCGCATTTCCCGCTTCTGCATTATTTAAATGAGGCGGTACTTACGCAATAGCGCTTTCAGTAAAACGGCGCCACCGCTCTATTTACCCTTGTCTACCTTGAATATATCTCTCTCTAGCGGGACGAGCACAGTTCCCGCGTTTGTACTATTTAAACGAGGCGGTTCTAACACAATAGCGCTTGCAGCAAAAACGGCGCAACCGCTCTATTTTCCTTTGTTTACCCTGAATATCTCTCTCTAGCGGGACGAGCACAGTTCCCGCTTTTGTATTATTTATATGGGGCAATACTAACACAATAGCGCTTTCAGCAAAACGGCGCCACCACTCTATTTACCTTGTTTACCCTTGTTTACCTTTAATATCTCTCTCCAGCCTCATCTAAAGGCCCTCCCTGATATCTTTTCCCGCCGACCCTCATGTGGCTTGTAGTCCCCAACCTAATGGTGAGTAGGGAGTGCAATGTTGTTGTGTGTACAGCGCTAGTAAGATACCAGTGTGTGTTTCTGAGTTGATAAACTATTCCCTTTCTGGTACTCACCATAAGCAATGTTTTACAGCACTCATATGCTCTCAACTGTGCCTACAAAATGCATGAAGTCTGATAGGGTATTACACCCCTCATATTTTTTGCTGTTTTAACCACTGTCCTCATTTTTGCTGTTTTTAATCACTGCTTTTAAACATCACCTTGAGACACCTTTCTCCCCTTTCACACAGTCCTTGAGTGTACCTGGCACATACACGCTGCTCACTCAATGTCCTCAGGCATGCTTATGTTGTGCTCAAATAGTTCACAACACCGCCTGCATGCCACCTTCTCCCCACCTACTGGCATTGACTTGATATTCATTAATGACTGTTGCAAAATGTATTAATCAGTGTTGTTCCTTTTCTCTATGTCTAGGCATAGGATACTCCACAGAGGTAACACACACTACATACATGACATGAGCATGTTCCCTCTTTTTGACACTCCTTTCACTTGTTATATGGTCCTGAAGAATCGCGGGTAACTTTTCCCACTGCGAGAAACATGTCGACCTCTTATGACCTCTAGTCTTTACCAGCGTCACTCAACCTAATTGTGTTGACACCTAGTAGGCTAGTTCCACATTTTAATTGTAGCTAGGGGACCCCCAGAATAAAGTAAATTCCGGTACCCCCAGTTACATTTTAGCTCTCAGCTTATCACTTTACATTTTCTTGCCCACACACCCCCACTTCACCATAAGGCTGTTGGAAAAAAGATCTCCGCCAAAGAGCCCCTCTTGAGGTGAGCCCGTCGGGGATTGCACCGCCTCCCCGACGAGGAGCAAACGCCGATGATGAAGCATGACATCCCTCGGGGTGTGTGAGGCAAATACATCCAACACAATGGATGCCCCAAGGTGCCACGTGTACACCTTTGGTCATGCCAGTTAAACCTCCCTCGCTTCCACATAGGAACAGTACAGCATTCCCCCTCTTGCATTCCAAATAGGGTAGAGTCTCTGTCGTCTGGGGAGGTGTGTCGTGTAAGTGAGTTGAATCGGGGAGTGATCCGAGATCCCTCTCGGTAGGTGTTCTATCGCTGTTACTTTTTCAGGAGAGACCGCTAGTGTTAGCATGTAGTCTATGCGGGAGAGACTGCTGTGTGCGCCGGAGTGGAACGTGTATTGGCGCTCTGTGGGGTGCTTAAGTCTCCATATGTCTGTCAGTCGTATAGCATCTAGGAATTCCCTAAAGGTCTGATTGGGTCTAGTAGGGTCCCTGGGAGGATTGCGATCAATGGATGTGTCTATTACTGCATTAAAATCTCCTCCTATAATTAGTTCCCCCTCAGGGAGATCGAGCAAGAACTTACCGAGGTCTTGGAATGCGCTTTGGTGCAGTGCCGGGGGAATATATACCGAAAGTATGTTATAATTGATTCCCTCCCATTGACAGGCTATGGCAGCGAAGCGTCCCTGTTCGTCCGTCCATGAGTCTTTAATTATCAGTGGGTAGCTTTTGTGTATCAGTATACCCACCCCGCGTGATCCCGAGGACAACTCTGCATGCACAGCCATTTTAAAGCTCCAACAATTCAGTGCCTTACAGGGTGATCCCATCAAGTGTGTCTCTTGGAGTATAGCCACTGCCGGGGCCCTCCGTTTTAGGTACTGTAGGACCAGTCCTCTTTTGATTTTGTGCCCTAGTCCATTTACATTCCAGCAGATGATTTTTAGGGGGGAGATGCTATTTTGGCCATTTGGGAATCTTGTCCCGATATTCCGTTATCTGCCATAGTGTGTGAAGGTCGCATGCGATCTTATAATTTTCTCACTGTACTGCATTGAGGTAGAGTATACATCAGCCCTCGCATGGCTCATCAGTGTGTTTAGTGTCAGAGTCGCTGGCATAGCAAACAGCAATACAAGCAAGAAGAAGTGCGTGGGTAGGAAACAGAGTGCTTGACCTAGACTGTGTGTGCGTTCGAGTGTATCCCATGGTGTCAGTGATGTGCATTCATGGAGAGATTGAAGAGCAATCAACTGGTAACATAACCAACTAGAACTTTTGAAGCCCAAAACCCTTACCCTCCTCCCTGCCTCCCCCCGATGTGAAACTGTAAGAACCCCGTACCCCCACCCTGCCTCCCTGCCCGATGGAGTCAAACCTATCCACCTCCCCAACTGAGCAGAGCTCTTACATTCCCTTGAAACTTGCATAATTCGGGAGGATGAGACCTCGCCGACCCTTCAGAGTCCCCCATTCAGAGTCAGGCCCACAAGTGTGTATTAGGTCTGATAAGTCCTACCTCTTGCCGTCTTCGCAAAGTGTTCAGATGTGGTCACTCAAGGTCTTGGCCAATTTTAAGTATATTGTGTAACCCCCCACACACTTGTTGTTGGCCCTCCGTCCTTCACGGACTGCAGCGTTGACTCCAGTACTGGGTATGTCACTCCCTTTGTATCCTCTTGGGTATGGTATAGTCCTTCTGGTCAGCCCCTTTCAGCGTTCCTCTGGTGGTCGTTGGGTACCTTCACCTGATGCCTCTTGGGGTGCCCCTCGGTTTCTCGGGCCTCTTGACGGCCGCCAGGCTTCTAGCCAGTCTCTTGCCTCTCCTGGGGATTCGAAGAACCATGTCTTTCCGTCGTGCTGGGAAGATCATGGAGTATTTGAGTTCCCTTTTTCGTAGTTCCTGCTTGACTTCCACATAGCCTCTTCGTTGTTGTGCCACCGCTCCTGTGTAGTCCGTATAGAAGATGACTTCCGAGTTCTCGATCTTCATCGGAGGGGCTATTCTTGCTGCTTGCAAGATGGCGTCTCGGTCACGAAAATTAAAAATGCGCGCCAAGATGGGCCGTAGCGGTTTCCCTGGGCGCGGCTTACCTCCTGGTACTCGGTGGGCCCTCTCTACCGAGAAGTACATCGACAATCTACGTGGCTTCAGCTGGTTTTGGATTGGATCTTCCACGAAGAGGTCGAGGGCCGGGTCCCCTGCTGTCTCTGGTACGCCAACCAAGCGTACATTATTGCGTCTGGATCTACCTTCCTGGTCGTCCGGCTTAGCTTTTAGCGTTGTGTTGTCTTGTTCCAATGTGCACAGTCTGTTCTGTAGATCCGCTTTATCCGCCAAGAGGTCCGCTGTTGTTTTTTCAATTTCTCCTAGGCGGTCTGTCACCTTAGCGAGATCTGCGCGCATGAAGGAGATATCTGTAGATATTGTGCACATTGAGGTCTGCATTACTTGTAGCGTCGCCATAACATCTTTTAAGGTGATTTCTCCAGTTTCTCCCCGGGGGGTTGAGGGGGGTGATGATTGTGTGGACGGGTGTGACGTAGTCCCTTTCGTCGCGTCAGCGCCTTCTTTATGATAAGCAAATTTGTCCAGTCTTGGGGCTTGTGAGTGACCCTTCACTCCTCTGACACTCATAGTGTCCCCCTCTCGGGCCCAAAGCCTGATGGTCACTACTTTCTCCTCTAAACGCTGCCTTCTGGTCACCTCCGTCTACCGGTCTTCCTGTGGTTGTTGAAGCGTCCCCCCCGGGGGCTGGGGCGCGCGTCGCAGTATGGTTGTGGGTGCGTGCCTGCAGGGTCCTGAAGTAACTGGCAGCGTTATCAGGATGGGGGAGCTTCCTGTCACTGAGCCCCTGTGCCAGCGGTCGCCCCACACCCTGGGGGGGGGGGGGGGGTTGGGGTGTCAGATCTCAGTAGGCCATGCACCGGCCGTCATCCATTTCCCCCTGTCTGCTTTATGTATAGGGTACCTGCTGTCCACTGATACCGCTGTTAGTGCCTAAAATATGCGGGCCCCCGTGGCGAGACATTCAGTCACGCTGTCATCAGTGTTCGTGCCGCTGTTGGTCCCGCTGTTTGCCATGTTCTGATATTGGCACAGTGGAGCGGTCCTTGTCACAGTCGTGCCGGCGCCCGGGTCACGGAGCTACTTGAGTCGACGGCTTTGGCGGGAAGAATAGGCCGCAGATTTCACCTCAGTGTAACTCAGGCTGAGGTGGGTCGTGGAGGACGCCGGTCAGTTCTGTGTGGGGCGGACGTGTTCTGGCGAGAGATTTCGCGCAGTAGGCGTCTGTAGTGAGCAGGATAACTATGCGGATTTTGGCTGGGGTTTCCAGGGTCTAGGAGCTCTCCTAAGTTGTGGCCATCTTGCCAGGTCGCAAGCCACGCCGCTCGTTGAGGGTGTTCTTGACTCTGCAGCCACAGGGACCAGGAGATGTCGAGGACAACCAGGAGCCATATACGAGCTGTCCAATGAAGTGTGTTGAGTGCGGAGGAGTTGGTGCCTGGCAAGAACACCAACAAGCCTTGGCAACGACAACCCACGCAGAAGGTCAAGGAAGGTAACGGTTTGGACAAGCACGGTCCCGGAGACTCACCAAACATAGGGAAGTCACCGCAAGCCTGGAGCAACCAGGGGAGCCCAAGAAAAGCTGTGTTGACCTTCAAGGGGATCAACAGCCCGGAGGCACAGGAGTCGTGAAGGGACCTCAAGCAGATTCACAAGGCTACAGCCCACGGAGCATTCAATGTGACGAGGCCAGAGTTGTTTGTAGGAAGTTGTGCCAGAGGTTGGGGCTACTTGGAGCCCAGTGCACTTGTTTTAAAATGCCAACAAGCATATGCGCTTGCAAATGAACACGTTCCACAGAGGTACGGGTATTGCAGCCCCCACGAGGGATTCGGACCTCAAACTTGGTGAGAGGGCAGCTCGGACCTCAAGGGATGTAGAAACCATTCTCCTGTGTTGCTGAAGCATTTGGAGTATGGGGAGCTCAGGAGCTGCAGACTGGTCATTTGTGATGTGGTTCCTGCGGTTGCAGGGGAGTAACTCCTTCACTCCAAGGGAGATATCTTCAGTTGTCCTTGATGCTCCATAGGTCTTGCACCGAGCCTGTATGGTGCACGGGCACAGACGATGCTTCAGACTGAGAAGGAGATGAAGTTGGGCCAAAAACGAAGTCTAGCGAGGTCCAGAGTGTCCAGACGGTCGAAGTTCAGTGGGTTCTGGTTCAGAATCTTGTCCACATCAAATCTAGGGTCCTACAGCCAGGTAAGCCCTTTTGTACCGACTGGAGAGGACTGGACAGATTCAGGGGACCCTCCCAGGAGAGGTTCTGGACAGTGGGTAGGTTACTCCCATTTCCTTTGTCCAGTTTCGGGCCAGAGCAGGAGCCAACGGCTCCCAGGACTGGTTTGAATTTGGCTATGCCCAGGGACACCAAATATGCCCCTCATGCAGACTTTCGGTCTCTGGCAAGCGCACTCACTAAGGCCTAATACATTAAATCCTGTCCGAGAGATGGTCACACCTCCCTGTGACAGGATGCCTAATCTTCTGCCTTCCCCTGCTCGAGGTTGGCTCAGCAGCAGGAGGGCAGAAATGTGTCTCTGGTCGGCAGCAACCCTTTCGGGCTGCCCACGACTAGAAGGCAGGTACCGCGAACACCTGGGACCTCACAAAGTTTGTTTCAGAAGGGTAGAATCATACATCCTACATCATTTACTGGTGTTGGGGTATTTTTTTTTTCATTTTCAAAACTTTATTCGGGAAGAACAAACATTACAGGTTATGCATTGGAAGACACAGTAGTTTAGAATTGCTGTAGCATAGATACATGAACTTTGCCACTCAACGGTAGCCTGTCAGTTTAGAATTACACATATTAAGCTTGCAGAACAAACTGAAATTTAGTGCATGAGAAATCATTGCGTATTGGTAATATAAGGGTCCACATCATCATTTTCAACCATAACTCTCTGAGGTGCAACTGGATCTGTCATTGGGTGTTCTGGGTAGGGAGGACTACTGCCTGATCATTGTGAATACTCTCCCAGGGGGGCCCATATATGGGAGGTTGTGTAAGCTGGGGGGATGAGATTCCAAAACTCAATTAACTGAGTCTGACAATATGCTGCATCCACCAGCCAGGCCTTAGGAGACGGCGCTGATTTCCAACCTCAGTAAATTGCAACTCTCCAGCGCAATAATTAGCAGCATTGCGGACAGGCATCTGCTGGCGTCCGGAATATCTTTGACATAGTCCAACAGACAGGTCATGGGGTCTGGGGTAAGGGTATCTGAGGTAATGTCACTAGTGGTGCGGCATATATCATGCCAGAATGCAGCAATCCTGGGGCACGTCCAGGCGAAATGTATAAAAAAGGCATTTGGAGCAGCACACCTCATGCAGTTAGAGTCCACCATCAGCCCCATTTTATGTAGTACTGTGGGTGTGCGATATAGCCTGTGTAGATACTTAAAATGTATGAGGCGTAAGAGATAGTTAAGGGAAAGCTTTTGGGACTGAGTGCAGCAGTATGTCCACTGCACGGGTGTGGGAACTTCCCCCAGAGCAGACATCCAGGCCAGCCACGGCCGCTCAGTGTCAACTGGAAAAGCTGCGAGCGTCAGTGCGTAAAGACTTGTGATCAATTTTCGTAGGGAGGCGTTAGAATGAATATACTCTAGTGCGGCGCACTGGGCCGCAGGGGCGGGGAATGAGGCATTGTTGTCTTTGCATGTAGCATGGATTCGGAAATACAGCAGATTATCTAGAGGAGTTGTGTTCTCTGGAAGAGTAAGGAACTTATCATTAGTGTACAGATCTGCATAGGTGGTAATGCCTAGTGAGGCAGAGCGCCATACCTGTCATCTGTAGAGGTGGGAATGAGGGGTTAATCGCAAGCGTCATAGAGGGGCATACAGCATTGGGATCCCAGTGTATTTGCGTATTTCCTCACAGGCCCAGCACAAACATTCAACAGTGTCAATTTCACCCTTTGGGGCTGTATATGGAAGGAATAAGGTAGTCTGTATTGTCCACGGGGCGGCAACGTCAGTTTCGACTGCGGCGCGCGGTTAAAATGGTGTAGGACGTATCCAAAAGTGAATAACACTAGCCTGGGCTGAGTATGTATAAAGTTTGAAGTTGGGAGCCCCAAGCCCGCCGCGCGAGAAGGAGAGTGTAAGAGTGCCATATGCAATGCGCGGTTGGCTCCAACCCAGAACAGTGCAATCCTGTTAGAGCGAAGTCTCTGAAAAAATTGGGATGACAGTGGCAGCGGAATTTTTAAAAACAGGTACGAGAACTTGGGCAGGACTATCATCTTAGCAATGGCATTTCTATTAGCAAGAGATAGCGGAAGGGTTTTCAAAACGAGAATTCTGGACTGGAGCCAATCAATCGCTCTGCCATAATTCTCCCTCCACAGTTCGTCAATATTCCTAGTGAGCCAGATTCCCTGGTATTTAATCGGGCCGGAGGCCCATGTGATGGGATAGTCAGTGTCGAAGGGGCAGGTTGTGTCAGTTAACGGAAACAAATTTGATTTACCCCAATTTACCTGCACTCCAGAGTAGACACCAAATTGGATGATCTCTCTGGTCTTAGGGCCTAGGTTCTCTTGGGGTTCTTGAATAAAGAGCGTGACATAATCCGCATACATCAATGTAACTAGGCTGCGTGTGGAGAAGCCAATTCCCCTTTGCATGTGATGTTGCCGTAGCCATGCTGCCAGTGGCTCCATAGCTATAGCGAAAAGCGTAGGAGACAGCGGACAGCCCTGCCTGGTGCCATGGGTAATGCGTATTGGTTTGGTAATTAGGCCATTAATATGGATACGTGACCAGTGTGGGGGTATGATTCCACGTTTGACACAAAACCAGATAGGGTTACTTTCAGCCGTTTTAGAGTTGGTCATCACACAGTCACATATGCTCTCTATATGTCATAAATGGCTCCAGCACTAACAACCCAGGAGAATGGACTCTGTAGGCTGCAGGGATGTGCTGCTCATGCAGTGGCTCCCTATCTCTTACAAACCAAGTACCCTGCCTTCAGGATTGTTAAGGCCTGCTATGGGGTGACTTATAGGTTTTAAGTGTAGTGACCCTTAGATATAGTAATCCTATATCTTAAGTAAGTGGTGCATGCACCAATTTACACAGGCTGTAATGGCAGGCCTGTATTTGAATTTTGCATGGCCTCTCATGGGTGGCATAATACATGCTTCAGCCCATGGGAGGCCTCTGGGGTACCTATGCCCTCGTTACATGGGTGCCATATACTAGGGACTGACAAAGGTACACCAGTATCCAGCCTGGAGTGTACCTAAGTACATGACATAACAGTTGAGGGAGAAAGAAGATAGACTGGAGTCCTAATTAGCAGGATCCCAGTCAGACTAGTCAAAACAGTATCACCTGAAGCAAAAAGTGGGGGTCCCCATAGGAAGCAGATCCTACTTTCCTACATGGTTACTGTTAGAAATGGGATCCCTGGCTGGCCAGGGCTTGCGCCAAGGTCAGTCAGAGACCACCACTCCCAAGTCAGGGCAAGGGAGTTACACGCCAAGATATCCCCTGCTCACCCTCTAGGTAACGTGGCACGAGCAGCAAGGCTAAACCTGGAGGCTATGTAGGTTAAGTGTTTGCGCGCGCACCCAGTAACAACACCCAAGGCCCACCACAAAGGAAACTCCATACAAGGTTATATATAAATATAGTCTTTGTATTATACCAAAACACATTAGATAAAACACACACTTTACAATGTGCCAACAGGCACGGGCAGAATTTACAAGGGATATGTACAAGACAGGGCCACATGGACCACTGTCAGGAATCAGCACTTTTAGAACTTAGAATACAAAACTTGTAGGCCTAGAACTTAGAACATAGAGCCTAACTGACAGTACCACCCGTCCTGGTTGCGGGATAATGCGAGTGACCTCTTTAGTAACTTGAGCGGGCGGCCGGCTCACTACAAGCGTTTCTCTGGGGCAACCAATGTGTGTGGCTCAGAAGAGGAGGGGAAGGCAGGATGCGGGTGACCCAGCGAAGCGGAGTGGCTCAGGGGAGAGCGGCGCTGCTCGAGGCTTGGATGGGCTGTCGTGCACGAGCTGCCGAGGGGAGTGAGCGAGGCACACTTTAGCGAGGCTCCAGGAGCCCAAGAGAGATCAGACAAGTCCCAGCAATTTGTCAGAGAAGGCACAAATAGAGTCCACTGGTCCTGGGACTCTGGTCAGGGGGCGAGCTCAGTATCAAGCCCTTGGAGATAGTTAAACACCAAATAATCATGTAACACACAAACAGTAACTACTGGTACCAGGTAAGCACCACCTATGCAACCCTAACCACCTTAGGAGAATATTACACAGGGAACCTGGCCTTCGCTAGCAACACCTGTACTAGCAAGAGAACAACCACCTAAGTATCACAATACATTTAGCGGTGTAAGGAGCAAGGCACATGATGCATCAACAACACATTCAGAGGTGTAGGACGCAGGGTGCGCAAAACATACAACACGCAGTACATTTCCTAACACCCAAAAGCAATAGGACATAGATCATAACAGCATCTAAACCACAGTTAGCGCAGGAATCGCACATGATTTACATCAAAGTCCAGGGTCCAGGTGGCGCCACTGCACCAAGACCTAAACGTGGCAGCTGCTGGGCAGCTGTTGTAGAGAATGGGGCCAACGTGGGAGCCTCTGTGGGCTCAAGAACAGGAATACACTTCAAGAGACTCTCTGGGCTCATAGGACAAATGTGGGCTGTGAGGAGCCTCGGGGCTCTTAAAACAAAGAACTGGCACTTGAGTCTCTCTGGGCTCGACAACGACGATGCTGGGGGCCGAGCCTCGCAGGCTCGGAAGGACCAATGCCATTGGTGGAGCCTCTCAGGGCTCATGAAGGAATGGGGGCTTGGTGGAGTCCCTCTCGGGGGACTCGTGATCGTAGACTGCTTCTTGAGCCTTTCGGGCTCGGAATTAAATAAGCGGAGTCCCTCTCGGGGGACTCGGCATCAGGGGAGGCCCCACAGGCCTCCGTGCACAAAGGGTCTCGCTCTGGAGGGGGGGGGGCGGGCACCGGCAATGTGCCCCGATGCCCCTCCTCTCCCTTAATGCAATCACCGGGTGTGGCGGTCAGGCGGCTGGCAGCGGGGCTCTACACTCGGGTCCCGGCCACACTCTGTGCTCTGCCGCTCCATGCCGGATAACACAGGGCTCTCCCTCACTCCTGGGAGCCCCGGGAAATGCGCTGGCTGCAGGACTCCTCTTCTTCCCCTCTCTTCCCGGGCTGCGGGGGCGGGACTTCCGGTCGGGCCGCGCTGCAATTGGCCGGCCGGCCAACTACTTCCGGGTCGTCGCGGGCAGCGCGGCGGCCCGGCTGGGCATTGTAGGCGGGGGTTAAACTCACCGAGAGGTAGGCTCTCTCAAGTGAATTCGTAACCGGGGCAAACAGCGGCAAGCTGACGACGGCAATGAGCTGGGTGGCACCCGCGCCGCTCGGCCACCACACGGGTTGACAAATGCTGGGTGGGCACCGGCCAAGGAACAGGGAGCGCTCTCAAGCGCTTAGGGGTAATGCAGCGCTTCCAGGCGCTATAGGTTGAAAGAAAAGCGCTCCCAGGCGCTAGAATTGCAAATAAAGCACTCCCAGGCGCTTGAGGCAAAGAACAAGCGCTCCCAGGCGCTTGGAGAAGAAATCCAGGGCCCCCAGGCGCAAGAGGAGCCAACAGTCCAGCAAAAGTCCTTCAGGAGTCCAGGGACAGGGCAGGGCCCAGGGAGGCAAGCCTTCCCCTGGGCCCCAGCAGCAGCATGCCCCTGGTCAGATTCAAGTTGGGAACAAGAACATTTTCATGGGGTCACAGCCCCTCTTTTATACACCTTTTCCCTTTTTCTTCAGGTGCATGGTGGGGGGAGAACCAGTCGCAGCTGTTTTTGGAGCACCCTTGATGGCTCAACCACCCCTTTCATTCACCAGGCAGGATAGGGTCATCAGTCGCACCACAGGGGGCGGAGCCAGCATTGTGTGGGGAAAACCCAGCCTCATTCAGGGCACAGGCGCAGCCCCTCCCTCACATCAGCATGCTAAACTCTCCCTTCACCACCGGGGCAGACCCACACAGACTCCTGGAGCCTGGCATCCCAGCCAGCTCCAGCCAATCACACGCCAGGCATATTTTACACTAATATGCCAACTCCTAGAAGTGGCACTTCCGCACAAGACACAATCATGCCACATACATCGTTGCGAAGCATTCAATCACACGAGTTCGCACATACCAAACTCGACCATGCACACCTCACGCATCAGGAACTACCCGGGACACAGACATTCCCCATGTATTCCTATGGGAGGGCAGGCCAATCTCACACACGCACTCAGGGAGCGCACGCACTTGACACTGCGCCACAGGGTCAAAGTGCGCAAAGACCAGAAATCACTATAGCTATTTATTAATACCTGGCAAAAAGTTCAGGGGTGAACCTGCCAAAAGGGCCAAGTCCAACAGTTACATAGATGAAAGACTGCCCGGTCCCACCGTCACTGCCAGACAATTCTGGCCACAGTGGGATAGGCTAATGCAGTTTTCAGAGGACAGACCACCAGTGTTACCGCTGGCCCAATTGCAACGTGCCTAACAGTCTACGTGAATGTGGCGGTCTAACCACCACAACTGAGCTGGTGAAAAGGTAGGGATATGCAGCCGGAATTCACCTGTATTCATCGCCACAGATCCTGTGTGGCCATGGAGCAGATCATACATGTCGTTCCTCTGTTATACCTGCTTGATGACGTCCAAAGGCAACATTGTCACAGATGTAACTGACGGTAAGCTATACTCTTACCTGCTTCCATAGACTCCTCAGCAAATTGATGCCCCTCCATGGACCTGGCAAGGGCTTTAGGGCCCCTGGGCCAAACATATTTTGTGGGTCCATGTTCAGAATTGTTTTCAATGTATGACCCAATTACAGCTCTATGATGCCCTCTGTGGCCAGGTCACTCACACTGCACAGGCACACTGTACACAAATAGACTTGTGTTTACATCTCATAATCAGTGATAGTGATGTGTGCCTTAAATTGTGTTACACAACAGCATTTGCTTATCAGTATCATACCTATTAATCTCTGTGACACCCTCACATTGCCCACCTCCTAGGGCCTGTTGTGATATCAAAGATACATCTGTTTGGATTAGTCATGAAACTCAAACACACCTTCTCTGTTACAACTCTGTATTGGACTCTCACACATCACCCATATTAAATGGTAATGACATTAAATGGGATTACCAATAATCAGTGTGAGAAGCAGTCAAAGGGCACAAGGTAAACACTCTCTACAGAATAGGTATGCCTCTACCAGGAGGAACCCTCAAAGGCTGAGGACCTGGGCCACAATCCACTTTGCACAATGCTTTAAAACCTCTATGTACGCAGGACCTGTGGCTTGAAGTATATCAGGGACAATCAATAACATAACCTAGTGCCATGCATGTGCAGGAAATGTGTAGGTGCTAGTCATGAAAGTAAACACAGCACTAACAGCATTTGTCACACATTTAGATACAGTAGATGTAAGGTATACACACAGAAAAGCACACATGCCCATAAAAATGTCTATAAAGATATGACAATTTAATACCCTCCATGTGTGGGTAAACAAATATCTGACTTGAACACATCAAACACATATCCAACCTACATCATAGGGAGAAGTGTAACCTAAATGATTTTGACATTGGCCAGGCCAGGCCAAGTTGAAATAATTACCATATCATATAACACCCAATGTAATGTCAGCCCCATTTGGATGTCATTCCACATATCCATCCATTCAACATTTCCCCTTATCCTTTGCAACTCCAGTACTAGCTCCAAGGTCAACTCAAACTAACCATTTCAACTGGACCAGCAATAAGAGATGAAAGAAACACAACTAAAGTCACTCATCACTAGCTATCAAGTAACATCAAATAATTAGAAAAGTAATGGCAGGACTAATGTCTTCCAAGCTATGAAAAATGAGTTGATTGAATGAAAAACATAATGTAAAACAAAGGCCTTTTGTGAAATCTGTACCACAGCACAATACTGTGCCACTAAACTCATGCTTACTGACATTGCCAGGGAACCTCCTTACAAAGGGGCATCCATGGGGCATGGTATGCACCTCGAAAATGGCACTGGGGTGTGATCAATTTAGGGAGTGGTGTGTTTGTTTTTGGGAGGGGTTTTCTTGGACTACTTAGGGGTATGGCTGGGGTTAGTGGGGTGAGGATCAGGTTTTTTAGGGGTGGATTTGGATGTAGCAGGCATGAGTTGGGGTTTGGAAGAGTTTTTTTTTCTTTGGGGGTCCGATTTCACAGGGTTAGGGGCAAGGGCAAATAAGAGTCTCACAGGCAAGATTTTCAGAAGGAAGTTGGGTTTGGGAGGTAGGGGGAGTGGAAGTGAGAGTTGTGTGTGCTGTACCGTCTGTGTGTTCTGTAAGTGTCTTTTGTGCCTTCAGGCAGGTCGCTCCCCACCCCGCGCAGCTCCACCTGACTGCGCCTGTGTTCCTGTGCTCCCACTCCTGCTGCTGACTTCGTTCTGAGGGTGTTTGAGGTCCGCCTCCACCCGCAGGCTACCACCTGCACCTCATCCCTGGTGGCCAGTGGGCCTTAGGTTTGTTGCTGCCCCTCGCTTCTGTGCCCCCAGTATTGAATTGTGACCGCTGTATTTGTGCCCCCAGTATTTCTATTGGGACCGCTTGCTTTTTGTGATCGTATTGCCTCTGTTTACTTGTTTATTTGGTGCCTTGCTTTAGGCCTGTTTTTCCTTCCTGCCCGTGCCCACTGCTTCGTCCCTGCAGCCCGGCCCCCATTGCCGCTTGATTGCTTCTGTGCCCCCAGTATTGAAGTTTGACCGCCATATTTGTGCCCCCAGTATTTTATTGTGACCGCTTGCTTTTTTGTGACCTTATTGCCTCTGCTTTCAGCTGTCTCCTCTGTTGCCTTGCCTTAGGCTTGTTTTTTCCTTCCTGCCCGTTCCCGCCGCTGCGTCCCTGCGGCCCCACCCCGCCCCCATTGGATCCCTCCCCCCTCCTAGCTGCTCCTCCCTCCCACCTCCCCTTCCTATGGCGGCCGCAGTGCGGCCGCGCTGCTGGCACGCCGCTGGTGCGCCAAAGGCAAGCCCGTCTGCGCCCGTCCGCACCTGGACCGCGCCCAGCACCAGAACCCCTGGACCCTGAAACCGCCACAACACCAGACTGCACTACGACTCCAGCACCCTCCACGCACTCAACCCCGGACGACATCACTCCTGCTACTGGGCCACCCCGAAGCGCACCCAAGGGCCCTTCACCTGCCAGAACTGCAGCTTCACCAGCATTCCGCCTGCCAAACCATCAACCAGAGAATCCAACCACCTCTGATGCATCCTCCGGAACACCCGCTCCGCTCGCAAGCACGCCATCAAACTCTGGGACCTCCTAGACTCAACTACCCCCGACGTCGCCTTCCTGACGGAGACCTGGCTGAACACCACCTCAGCACCAGATATCACCATAGACGTCCCAGAGGGCTACAAAATCTCCCGCAGAGATCGCACCAACGGAGTGGGAGGGGGAATCGCCATCATCCACAAAAACACCCTCCGAGTCTCGACCAACACTGACGACACCCTCACCACCGCCGAGCACATGCACTTTCAGATCCACACCAACCCCAACACCACCCTCAGAGGAACACTCGTCTACAGACCACCCGGACCCCGACCATAGTTCAGTGACTCCATCGCCGACCTCATCCGCACCCACGCCCTCGCCTCAACGGACTACATCCTCCTCGGGGACCTGAACTTCCACCTTGAGAACATCAACGACGCCAACTCCACCGCCCTGATCGACAACCTCGGACTCAAACAGCTCGTGACGACACCCACCCACGCCACCGGACACACACTGGACCCCATCTTCTCCGCAAGTCCCCACGTCTCCTTCAACCACACCACCGAACCCCACTAGAAAGACCACAGATGCGTCCACTTCACCTTCAAAAAACCCACCACCGCACCCAACGGATGCCACGCCGTTTCTAGGGCAAGGTCACAGAGGACCAACTGACCACCACCCTTGCCCTGGGACCACCCGCAACCCCACCGACCCCGACACCCCCGCCATCAACCTCAAACAGTGGATCAAAGACTGCGCCAACACCCTCGTCCCACTCAAGACCTCCGCCACCAATCACATCAACAAGAAAGCTGCATGGTTCACAGAAGACCGCCGGACCTCCAAGCGCACCGGTCGGAAGCTGGAGAAGAGCTGGCTACGTGAGCGAACACCAGACAGCTACACAGCCCACAAGAACGCCACCTGCAGACACCACCGACTCATCAGAACCGCCAAGAGGACCGCCTTCAAGAACCACCTAGACAGCAACGCACACAACAGCAAAGAGCTCTTTAACATCATGAAAGAACTCTCCAACCCCAGCTCCAAAACCAACGACATCCCACCATCACAAGACCTGTGCGACTCACTGGCCACCATCTTTCACCGCAAGTTCACCGACATCCATGACAGCTTCAACACCGCCACCCCCACATCCACTGCCAAGACCACCACCCCTGCGACCACCACCCGCATCAGTCGCCTGACCGCCTGGTCCAACATCAGCGACGAAGACACCACCAAGACCATGAACTCCATCCACTCTGGATCCCCATCTGACCCATGCCCTCACCACCTTTTCAACAAAGCCAGCACAGCCATTGCACCCCACCTCTGGAAAACAATCAACATCTCGTTCAAGACAGCAACTTTCCCGGAGAGCTGAAAGCACGCCGAGATCAACGCCCTACTGAAGAAACCGAAGGCAGACCCCAAGGACCTCAAGAACTTCCGGCCCATCTCCCTGATCCCTTTGCCAGCGAAAGTCACGGAGAAGATAGCCAACAGACAACTGACCTCTACCTCGAAGACAACAACATCCTGGACCCATCCCAGTCCGGCTTCCACAGCAGCTACAGCACCAACACCACCCTCATCACCGCCACCGACGACATCAGGATCCTCATAGACCAAGGAGAAACAGCCGCCCTCATCCTTCTGGACCTATCAGCAGCCTTCAACACAGTCTGCCACTGCACCCTAACAGCACGCCTCCATGACGCCGGAATCCAAGAGAAGGCCCTGGCCTAGACCACATCCTTCCTCTCCGGCAGAACCCAAATTGTCGCCTCCCACCCTTCTGCTCCAAGACCACCAAGATCATCTGCGCGTTCCACAGGGTTCATCCCTCAGCCCGACGTTGTTCATCAAATACATGACACCACTCGCCCACGTCACCAGACAACATAGCCTCAACATCATCTCCTACGCCGACGACACCCAGCGGATGATCTCCCTCACCGAAGATCCCCACACCACCAAAGCCAACCTCCACAGAGGAATGAAGGCAGTCGCCGAATGGATGAAGGACAGTAGGTTGAAGCTGAATTCAGACAAGACGGAGGTCCTCATCTTCGGCCCCACTCCCTCAGCCTGGGACGACTCCTGGTGGCCAACATCACTACGAACTTCAAACTCCTCAACCACACTTACAACACCTTCCACAGAGCCGTACCAGCATACCCGAACAGCTGCCCCTCCTTCCATGCACCCACAATACACCTCCTCCACCCAGATCACCCTGGCCAACTTCCCACAGATCTGCAAGACCAGAACTGTAGGAAAGTCCTTCTCCTTCCTCGCTGCCAAGACCTGAAACACCTTACCCCTCTACCTCACACTATCTCCCACACTACCCCAGTTCAGGAAGGACCTCAAGACCTGGCTCTTCGAATGACCCTTGCACTTAGATGGATCTGCTCTCCACCTCTCCAAAGTGCCTTGAGACCCTCACGGGTGAGTACTTGCGCTTTACCAACCATTGATTGATTGTTTGGCTGCCTGACACTTGCATTAGTGAGATTTAGAGAGTAGCAGCCGGACAATGTTTTGTTCAGCAACGCACATTCAATATTTTAGTAAATTAAGATGGGTGGTATTAGAGATTACCTTCATTTTTTACCTGCCAGAGGACATAGCCCCCATGCCCAAGCTCAGCGGTCGCTGTTGCATGGACTTGAATTAAGCAGCTCATTAGATGTCCTGAGATGTTTAATTTTGGATTAAGGAATACACATGACATCTCCCAAACTTTCAAGCCAACACAGTGCAGAAGTAATGTGCACTTGACCATTCCAAGGCCTAGCTGTGTACAAAAAAGGCGATCACACAACTTGGTGATATATTTAGCATTAGACATAATGTCAGTAGTTCAGAGTGAATGGGTCACCTGTCACTTCTAATTAGTTGAGTTAACTTCATGCCTTACAAAGATTTGAGCCACACACTTTGTATGGTGTCACTCATTCATTCAACTGTTTCAGTTGAGGAGACCAGGACAACATAAAGCAAAGTAAGCAGAAATATATCTGAGTAGAGAATTGTATGTGGATTGATCACTCCATTAGAAATAAACATCAGTTGTAATATGTCAGACAAGTGGGAATGGTCAAAATCACAATTTCATCTTGTTTTGAGTTACAGAAACTGGGCCTCAAGGTAGTTGTAGTCATTTCATTCTCTACTTTCCAACACTTGCAACATGGTTAGTGTAACATACCAAATTTCCAAAGCCTGTTGGAAAGTGAATTTGGGGGCCCCTAACAAGGTCCCAGCAGTCTACAGTTGGTTTCTGTTAATCCCTGAACCGTGTGGCAGGCACCTTGAGGTGCCTGCCACACGGTGCAAGTATTGTCATAATCTCCCATTTCTCTATGGAGGTTTGTCCTCTGGCCGGTTTACTGCCATAGCACAAGCTCCCATAAAGAAATGGGAGTATGCGATCAAAACATGTGCGGCTGCATTGTAATTGAGGTGTCGGGACCGCCGACCAGAGGTTGATCAGTCCCGAGACCGCAACGTGTCGGTCGGAGCAACTCTGACAGACATCGTAATGAGGCCATATGTGTAAGTTTTAAATGGTCAGGTCTATCTATGCCTTAGTATGTTCTAGGGGCAGGTGGGGTATCACTGGTTGCTTTTTTAGTGCTTGCAATTAAGCGTTTTAAAGTGAGGATAGATGATAGTTAGCCTGTTACATGAATGGGGGCTTTGGGTAGTATACTTATCAGGATTTTGCCTTTAGGTTCCTGGGAGCTAGTGCTTGCCCCTTTTATATTTTGTACTAGCAGCCCGTCCCGACCTTGTCCGGGAGCAACAGGCTTCCCCGACCCCGGCCCGCCCCGACATTGTCCAGCAGCACGGGCCCCCGTCCAGCAAATTCTCCTGCATCCGGACCCGTACCGCAACCGCCATGCCGAGCACCAGCAGGAACCACCTGAAGTGCATCCTGCTCAACACCCGCTCCGTCCACAGACACACCGTGGAACTCTGGAACCTGCTCGACACCACATCTCCAGACATCGCCTTTCTCATGGAAACATGGATGAACGCCTCCTCAGTGCCCGACATCGCCATCGCCATCCCGGACGGATACAAGATCACCTGGAAGGACCGCGTCAACCAGACAGGAGGAGACATCACCATCGTCCACAAGAACACCATCCGCATCACGACCAACTCCGACGACACCCTCTCAGCCGCCGAACATCTTCACTTCCAGATACACACCGAGCCCAAGACCACACTCAGAGGCACCCTCAACTACAGACCCCCAGGACCTCGCACACTATTCAGCAAAGACATCGCAGACATCATCAGCCTGCACGCCCTCGCCTCCTCTGTCTACATCCTCCTAGGGGACCTCAACTTCCACCTGGATAACAACAACGACAACAACACCACCACCATGCTGGACAACCTCGCCAACCTCGGACTCAAGCAACTGGTGAACACCCCCACCCACTACGCCGGACACACGCTGGACCCAATCTTCTCCTCCAGCAAGTACATCTCCTTCAGCCACTCCACCGGACTCCACTGGACATACCACAGCTGCGTCCACTTCAGCTTCAGAAGAACCACGACTAACCACCACCCGCAACAGGTCCCCGCAGGAACTGGAACAAGATCACCACCGACCAGCTCACCACATCTCTGAACCGGAACCCTACCGCCAGCTCAACGGACCCCAACCGAGCAGCCAATAACCTCGCACAGTGGATCACCAACTGCGCTGACGACCTCGCACCCCTGAAAAACCATCCCAGCAGGCCCGGCAGCAAGAAAGCCTCCCTGTTCAACGACGACCTCAAGAAATCCAAGAAGAAAAGCCGCACCCTAGAGAAAGCCTGGCGCAAAGTCCTGACCACAGACAACATGACCGCCCTCAAGTACGCCTCCCGCCAACACCACCAGCTGATCCACACCACTAAGAAGACAGCATTCAAGGAACGGCTAGACTACAACGCACACAACAGCAAGGAACTCTTCAGCATCGTCAAAGAGCTCTCCAACCCCAGCGCAGGAAATAACGACATCACTCCCTCACAAGACCTCTGCGACTCTCTCGCCTCGTTCTTCCACACCAACAGCTTCGGAGAACAGACCACGCACCCAACCACCAAACCGACGCGCCCCACCAGCAACCTCCGCGCCTGGACCCCGGTCAGTACCGAATACACCATCCACACGATGAACACCATTCACTCCAGATCACCAACCGACCCATGCCCCCACTACATCTTCAACAAGGCCGACTCCGTCATCGCACCCCAACTCCGGGACATCATCAACTGCTCCTTCAACACCGCCACCTTCCTGGAGAGCTGGAAGCATGCCGAACTCAGGGCCCTCCTGAAGAAACCATCAGCAGACCCCACCAACCTCAAGAACTACCGCCCCATCTCGCTCCTCCCTTTTCCTGCCAAAGTCATCGAGAAGACCGTCAACAGTCAGCTTGTCACCTTCCTCGAGACGAACGGATCCCTCGACCACTCGCAGTCCGGCTTCCGAGCCAACCACAGCACCGAGACCGCCCTCATTGCAGCCACTGATGATATCCGAGCCCTGCTCGACAACGGGGAAACAGCGGCCCTCATCCACCTGGACCTCTCCGCAGCGTTCGATACTGCCTGCCACCGCACCCTAGTACAGCGCCTCAGCAACATCCGAATCCAAGAGAAGGCACTAGAGTGGATCATCTCATTCCTCGCTGGAAGAACCCAGAGAGTCTGCCTCCCCCGTTCAGATCCGAGGCCACCAAAGTCATCTGCGGCATACCACAAGGATCATCACTCAGCCCCACCCTCTTCAACGTCTACATGAACCCCCTCGCAGCCATCGCACGCCAACACAACCTCAACATCATCTCCTACGCCGATGACACCCAGCTGATCCTCTCCCTCACCAACGACCCAGCCAACGCCAGAACCAACCTACATGAAGGGATGAAAGATGTAGCCGAGTGGATGATGAACAGCCGCCTGAAACTGAACTCAGACAAGATGGAAGTCCTCATCCTTGGACCATCCCCCTCTGCCTGGGACGACTCCGGGTGGCCCCCTACCCTGGGCAGCGCACCCAAACCAACAGACCAGGCACGCAACCTGGGCTTCATCCTGGACTCCTCCCTCTCGATGACCAGACAAGTCAACGCCGCCTCATCTTCATGCTTCAACATCCTACGCATGCTCCGAAAGATCTTCCGATGGATCCCCACCGAAACCAGGAAGACAGTAACCCAGGCTCTTGTCACCAGCCGACTGGTTTACGGAAACACCCTCTACACCGGAACCACAGCAAAACTACAGAAAAGACTCCAACGCATCCAGAACGCCTCCGCCCAACTAATCCTGGACATCCCCCGACACAGCCACATCTCCGGACACCTGAGAGACCTGCACTGGCTCCCTGTCAGCAAGAGAATCACGTTCCGACTCCTCACCCACGCACACAAGGCCCTCCACGACCTGGGCCCCAGGTACCTCAACAACCGCCTGACCTTCTACACTCCCACCCGTCAGCTACGATCGACCAACCATGCCCTCGCTGCCGTTCCACTCATCCGAAGAGCCACCATGGGAGGAAGATCCTTCTCCTACCTGGCAGCCAAGACTTGGAACTCCCTCCCCATCCACCTCCGCCTGACCCAAGATCACCTCTCCTTCAGGAAGCAACTCAAGACCTGACTGTTCGAGCAGTAGCAGACCCCCCTCCCCCAAGCGCCTTGAGACCCTCAGGGTGAGTAGCGTGCTATATAAATGCCTTGATTGATTGATTGATTGATTTCTTTGTTAATAATATATTTTTCAAATGCAGTTTCTTGTTATTATTTACTTACTTATATGTTTTGTTGAAATGTTTAGAATAGTTTTAAGCTTTTTTACCTGGTTTTAACATGAAGCAGGTGCTGAAATTTCGCTTGAAAGAGGAAAAAAAATATGCAAATTAAATATGGTATGTTGCAATTTTGTGGAGGTTTAGGGAATCAGGTTTATTTTTGGTCATTGGTTGGGAGAGTTTTCAAATTAATATATATACATACTCACCTTATTATATAGTCTTGGTGCTTTGTTAAATCTGATACTTTCGGGCAGTTTGTTGATTTGGAAGTTGCTTTTCATTTTGTTTAGGTAGTCTATGTAAAATGATACAAGTTACAGACTGTGTTACAATTTATTTGTTATATTATATTTTTTAATTTAATAACAGAACATTTTTAGTTTAAATAAATGTATTACTTACTTGGAATTGTTGTTAGATGATTTATTTCTGTATTAATGATTTTTTGTGAGAATCTCCTCTTGCAACAGTTTATCTTTTTGGAGTATTTGGTTGTTTTATTTTATTAATTGGTTTAGTAAAGTTTGAATTTTTTAAATCAGTTGTGTCCTTGTTTGGTACACGCTGACTTGTGTCTTATTTTGTAGTATAATATATAGTTTGTTTTATATATATATTAATTATATTGTTTATAAATGCTAATTTCTATTAATAAATACAGTTATATGTTTATAATTAATAATAATTGTTTTGGTATTTTTAAATGCATGTGTTTTAGGTTCACAATTTTTTGGGGGTGTTTATTTTTTGGTGAATGTAGTGGTTTATTATAAGTTTTGGGTCTAGTTGAAGTAATTTTGTAAGTTAAATTTGTCTTTTTGGATGTATTTTTAAGGCGTTATTAATTATTTAAGTGATATTATTATGATCAATAATGTGTTAATTGATATTTTCGATATGTTATATGTTTATTTGTAGGCGACAAGTGTTCTGATATTCTTTTTATTGATATATGTAGAAGTGGGTTTTATTGTAAATGATATTTGTGTGTTATATATTAGTGATTCAAATAGTTAAGTAATTAGGGGGGCAATATTTTTTTAATTGATTTTAAAATTCCCATGTATATGTATATCGATATCAATGGGATCAATATTATATCAGAGATCCCCGCAATACACATACCTGAGGCAGAGGTGGGGATCGTCCCAGTCATTTCTGCCATTCAAAAGCAAAAGGTTATGGTACCTGGTGGTAATATCTGAACAACCTTTTTTTACTATCAAAAAGTCCAACAGTGATAACTATCACTTTGTTCAAGATTTAGATGCCATAAATGCTGTTGATTCCGTAGTTTTCCTGTTGTACTGAATAGTTCTACCTTTCTATTGTGCATTCCTGTGACAGACAAATGGTTTACTCTTGTAAGTTTGTGTCTGCCTTTTCTCCATTCCTGTACACTTCAAAAGCCAGATTGATTTTGCATTCACATTGTTCTAGAGGAAGGAGGGAGCATTCTGGTGTTTGTTTGCCACAGGGGTATACAGAGTAACTTCTCTCATTTTCAGGCACTCAAGAACGATTTGGACACACTCAATAAACCTGAAAGGATCCTCTTTGGTCTAATATCCTGAGGAGTTGTTGGCAGCTTCTGACTAATTCGATCACTACCAGGTTAAGCCTCCTCATCTGCTGACTGAATTAGAAAAGAAGGAGCATAAAGCATAACGATTCTAAAGAATAATTGCAGTTCTGTTTACCCAATGTTAAATATGCATGCCACAACTTCTCAGCTTACAAGAGACACCTGTCAGCATCGAAGCAACCTATAAGCTATCCAGACCATTTACTATCTCTGAGGTACACACTCCTTTGGGGATGTTGGGCTGTTGCAGACAGAGGTTTTGGTATATGCTTATATTGTGAAACATTTACAAGATTTCTGTTGGACCCGGCCCTTTTGGCAGGTTCACCCCGAGACTTTTTGCTTTTTCCTAGCCTGTTTCTGGAACCAGGTGGTGGTGATTTTAGGCCTCTGCGCACTTTTTCACTGTGGTACAGTGTAAAGTGTGTGAGCTCTCTGTGTATGTGTGGTGAGTGACCTGCCCTCCCATAGGAACGAATGGGGAATATGTATGCCCATGGTATGCCCATGGTAGTTCCTGATGTGTAGGGAGTGCAGGGTCGAGTTTGGTATGTGCGAACTCGTGAGATTGAATGCTGCGCAATGGTATATGCGGCATGATTGTGTCTAGTGTAGAAGTGCCAGTTTTAGAAGTTGGCATATTTGTGTAATTTGTGTCTGGCGTGCGATTGGCTAAGGCTGGCTGGTGAACCTGGTTCCAAGAGTCTGTGAGGATCTGCCCCGGTGGTGAATGGAGTGTTTAGCATGCTGATGTGAGGGGAGGAGTGAGCCTGGGCCTGCTTGTGGATTGACCGTCTGGTTTGAGGGTCCTGAATGAGGCTGGGTTTTCCCCACACAATGCTGGCTCCACCCCCTGGGGTGCGCCTGATGGCCCTAGCCTGGCCAGTGAAAGGAATTCCCTATAACCAGTTCTAGCTGGTTCTCACACTGCCTGCACCCTGCTAGACAAAGGAATTTACAGTATAAAAAGGGGCTGTGTCCCCTTACAATTTGTTCTTGTTTCTGACTTGAATCCTGCCAGGGGCGTGCTGCTGCTTGGGCCCAGGGGAATCCCTGGGCCCTGCCCAGCCCCTGGATACCTGATGGACTTTCCCTTTCAGGGACCTCCTGTGCTCCACCTTATGTCCTGGACTATTGAGGTCCTGGACTCCTGAGAACTTTGCTGGAGGATTTCTCTTATTAGGAGCTGCTGTGCTGCCTCCTTGATGCCTCAGGACTACTGGGACCCTTCTTGATGTAGGGGTCATCTCTGGGGGCTTGTGGGGCTGTCAGTGCCCCAGCGCGATGGAAGTGCTTTATTTGGTCCCCTAGCGCTTGAGAGTGCTTTTTGCTGTAGTGCGAGCGTGTCGCCGTCACACATTTTGCGTGAGGATTGGCAGGTGCCTACCCTGCGACTTTGCCCGCATTTATTTAATTATTTGGTGAGTGCCCACCTCGCTTCGGCATTTGTTTTATGCACCGAGGGTGCCCACGCCTCATTTGGCGCCAGACAAATCGCTGTCCCCCGCCCGGAGCCGTGGACGTAGAATCGGAGGCGCCGCGCTGTCATTGGCGGGCCTGGGAGGCTCGCCCTGTGAGGCCGCAAGGTGATTGGGCCGCTGGAGGGGGCTTGTCCCCGAGAGCCGCGCTCTGGTTGGACATCACGGACGAAGGGGAGCAGTGAAGATGGCGGCCGGTCGACAGGGCTCCCGTGAGCTGAGGGAGCCCTGCAGCAAGAGCAGAGGAAGCCGCGGGTAAGGCAGAGCCCCCCCCCCGACCAGCCCGGTGAGTGTTGAAGGGCTGGGGGTAGGCGGGGAGCTCAGCGAGTGGCAGTGCCTGATCGAGGCAGCGTTCGAGCGGCCCCGTGGCAGCGGGCCGCTCCTCCCTTCTTCCCACGATGTGTTTTAGAGCCCCGTAGGCTCTCCCGATGGCCCGTGTCCTGCCCTCTGTCTAGGGGGGCATAGTTGGTGCATGCAGGGCAGCCCCGGTTGGCAGTGGGTCGCCCCAACGTTGAGTAGAGCCGGTCGAGGCTCGTGGGGGCATATTTGTTGAGCCTGAGAGGCTCCCTGCCCACATGATTGATTTAGAGCCACAAGGGCTCTGGGGGCATTTTCTCCCGCCCATATTTGATTTGTGAGCCCAGCGAGGCTCGAGGGGCCATTGTTTTGCGAGCCCTGAGAGGCTCTTGAGGTACACAGTCAGGTGGTCGTAGCCCTGAGGCTCCCACGCTATGTTTCTCCCCACCAGTTTCAGAGCCTGTGTGGCTCCAACGTTCTGCGCAATGTGACACGAGTGTTTTCAGAGCCTGTGTGGCTCCAACAGTTGGCGCAGTTCTGTTCTAGGGTCAGTGAGGACCCTGTCGCAGTTTTGATTCCCAGCTGCCCAGCAATTAGTGGGCAGCTGCACCGTTTAGGTCTTGTGATGTTCCCAGGTGCCCAGCAAGTAGTGGGCACCTGCAACATTTAGGTTTTGCGCCGGTGGTGCACCCCTGACTGGCGCTGCAAGGCAGTGCGCCCTGACATTCTGGACACAGGGCTCTTTCGTCCTTTTATTAGATGGGGGCTGGTATGTGATTTTATTTTGGCGCAATGTGATTATCTATGTGATGGTAATTGCCTAATGTGAGTTTTGCGCAATGTGATGTGGTGCTAGGAAATGTAATGCATTTAATATGATTACGCACCTTGATCTTACACCTCTGAATGTTTTTAGGCATCATGTGTTTTTGCGCTAATGAGTTGTGTTCTGGTACCTCTGAATGCTTTTATGCATCATGTGCCTTCCTGGATCCCGCACCTCTGAATGTGTTTTTGATGCATCATGTGCCTTGTTATGACACCGCTGAATGTATGTTTTATGCATCATGTGTTTTCCTTCCCTACACTTCTGAATGTTGTGATGCATCATGTGTAATGTGTTCTTGCTTATACCCCTAACTGTATTGTGATACTTAGGTGGTGTTGTTCCTTCTAGTACAGGTGGTCCTAGTGAGGTCCTGGTTCCCTGCGTGACATTCTACTAAGGTGGTTAGGGTTGCGTAGGTGGTACTTACCTGTTACCAGTAGTTACTGGTTGTGATTTATAACTGTTATTTTGTGCTATACTTTTTCTAAGTTCTAGAAGTGCTATTTCTACTAAGTGCTTATTCCTGACAGTGGTCCAAGTGGCCCTGTCTTGTAAATAATTCCTTGTGAATATTTCCCTTGCCAGTTGGCAAAATGTACATGTGTGATTCTATCTGATGTGTTTTGACAATACAGAAGTATAACCTTGTGTGGAGTTCCTTTTGTGGTGTGCCTAGGATGTTGTTGCTGTTGTGTGCTGGCGCAAATGCTTTACACATTGCCTTCGGGATACGCCTGTCTGCTCGTGCCAAGCTACCAAGGGGGTGAGCAGGGGTTATCTTGGCGTTTGACTCCCTTGCCCTCACTAGAATGGTGGTTTCTGCCTAGCTTTGGCGTCAGCCTTAGCCAATCAGAAATAGCCAGTTCTATCAATTTCATTAAGAAAGCTGCCCCAGACTATTGCCTTGGACCAAGAAGTCAGAACAAGCATCTATGTCTCTGAAAAGAGGATTTGTCTCCACACCTGCCATGGGATTGCTTGATTACACCAAACCTTTTGCATGAGAGGGTGGACTTTGCCTTTGACCACAGGGACAATAGGAAACTGATTGCCTATTCTTCTTCTAGTGATGCTTTTGCTGAAGGGCTGCCTCCATTTGTCTATATTGTAGCAACTGCCGCCCATTGGTTTAAACTTTCTGAAAACATTATACTTGGCTCACCTTTCACTGCTGCTCTACCTCCTGCTGTTTCTGAATTACTGTGTACCGCATAGATGCAGCACCTTTCCATGTTCAGGTTGAAATACTGTTATTGTCTGCTTCTGTTATCTTGCTGGTGCAATGCCCTTTGTTGAATCCTTCTTTATTGTTTCCTGCAGCTCCCGAGCTGTATGGCTGTTTACTCAACACTGCCCACCTAACAAAACCATCAGGCCATCTCACTGATGTCTCTTTACCAAATTGTGATTTTTTTAAATTATATCTATAGTTCGTGCTTCAGAAGTCATAAAGGAGAATTGGTTGCTGCTTATGCTGTTTGTACAATTCAAAAAGTTAGTGAGAGTCTATTTTTACCATTCTGCTCATCTAGCTAAGCTACTAGCCCTTACTCATGTTTGTATCTTAGCTGCAAAGAAATATGTAATAATTTTCACTGCTTCACAGTATGCATTCGGAGTTGCTCATGATGTAGGGCTTCTGTGGATGCAGTAAGGTTTACTAACTTCTGTGGGAGCCCAAATCAAAAATGAGTTTAATCTAAAGTGTTTGCCTGATGCTCTCCAGTTACCTTCCAAAGTTGCTACTGTGTAATGTGCTTCTCCCCACCCAGGATGAAGTGTCTAAAGGAACAAACTGACAAAAAGGCTGCATTGTCCCTCAGTTCTGAAGTTACTCTGTATATATTCAAAGTCACTAAATTCCTTATTCCCACCCTAAAGGATTTTGATGAGTTACAACAGTGTGCCCCAGGCAATTAAAAGAGCAGCTGGCCGAAGCATGATAGTAAAATGGAACCAGGCAGAGTGTGAAGAGATAACCAGGGAAGGGAAATGGCCTCTATGGCGTTGCTCCTGAATTTGGCCTGATGATATCATGGTTTTGCTCACATGAGAAAAGACGTATTGATTCATGCTACTGTAACCCATTTTTTTTCACCCTACTTTCCCTCTGCTTTCCAGCAGTACTATAACTGGGGTACTTGCCAAGCTTACAATATTGGTATCGGCATCATAACTGCCCCAATTATACTGTCACACTCAGGTTATTTGATTTACCAGAGCTGCACATTCCTTATGTTTGGCTTGGTTGTTTTGAAGTGGTCACACTCTTTGTGCTTGGATTAGGTTTCAGAAGAATGTCTTCTCATTTTCAGTTGTCTGCCATCTCGTGCTCCTGTTGATATTTGAGGGCAGCACCTCCCTCTGCCTCGTCCTTTTTGGGTCGAGCATGAGCCAGCTCGCAGACTTTCTATTCAACAACAACCCCAGACTACCCTACTCTTACACGCTGCCCAAAATACACAAAGGAGTTATCCCACCTCCGGGCAGACCCATCGTGTCAGACTTAGGGTCAGTGCTGGAGCCACTGTTTAAGTTCTGCGACCACTTTTTCCAACCGTTGGTTCGCAACACACCAAACTTCTTCCAAGACACCAGGAATGTCCTAAAACTGATTGAAACCACCAATCAAGAGGGCCTACTACCGGATGTTCTTCTAACTCTGGACGTTGAGGCCCTCTACAACCAACATCCCCCAACACAGCACACTTGAGGTAGTGGATTCTATCCTGCGTAGCACATGGACCTCACCTACTCCCATTACCTTCATCATGGAGTGTGGGCAGATCGCGCTTACTGAAATTTTTTTTAGTTTGAAAACAGCCTCTTTCACCAAACCCAGGGTACGTCTATGGGTAGCACTTTTGCCCCAAGCCTGGCATGTCTTTACATGTCGGAGTTTGAGGGCACACCCATGCTTACCGACACGAACCCCTTCAGGGATCATGCCCAATTGTGGTGACGCTACATAGATGACATCCTTGTGTTTTGGAAAGGCACAGGAGACAACATTTCTGCCTTCCTCACCCAGATCAACAGTCTCAACCCATATCTCAACTTCACAGCTAACAGCTCGGTTACCGAGATCCCCTTCTTGGACCTCTTCATTTCTCGACAACCTGACTAACTGGGCACCACCACCTACAAAAAACCCACAGAGTCACTGCCTGTTACTCTACCAGAGTTTCCATCCCAAAGCCCTTAGGGAAAATCTCCACTAAGGCCAATATTTGCATATACACAGAAACTGTAGTAACATGGAAGACTACAAAAGAAAGTCATCTGAACTGAGCACAAATTTAATCAGGAGACAATATCCAGCAAACCAAGTCAAAAATGTACAAAAAAGAACCCAAAACACTAACAGACAAACCCACCTTGAAAGTCACACCAAACAAAATGAAGACCTACTGACTTGCGTCACGACCTACACCCCAGAATCAAACATGATCAAGAAGGTGATAAACAAAAATGGGAAAATTCTACAAGTAGGGGCACAATCTTTCAGTAAACCCAGATTCGCCTTTAAACGCGCAGCTAACATCAAGGACTTGCTGATCAACAAAAGACCTAGGCAGCACACCACACCATCGAATACACTCTGGGATCTACCACCAGTTATGGGTCACTACCCCTGAGGCAACGCTTTGCATGCCCACTTACGAAAGCAACAAAAACCATTGCACTCCCTGATACATGGGTATGGAAACAAAACAAACACACCAATTGCAATACTAGCAATTGCGTATACCTGATTACATGTCCCTGTTGCCACTAGTACATTGGCATGACAACACGGCCAGTGAAAAAAAGGATTGGTGAACATAGGAGCAACATCAGGTGCAAGAAAACAAACACCAAGATGTGTACGCACTATGCAGAGGCACAAAATACAACTAATGATCTTAGATGGACCATTTTGGAATCATGCAAAAACATCACCAAAGAGGCACTCTTTAGAAAAGAATAACGCTGGGTGTCTTCTCATATTATGGGACTTAATTACGACATCCCCTGGGTAGAATTGAATCAGTGAACTTAGGAGATAGGGCTTTTCACATTCATGACCCTGCCCCCTGACAAGCTAATGTACCTGGCCATTTTTTAACATGGCGGCACTGAACAACGCTACCTAGATGCACTCCACCGAGGCATTATCACAACTCGCGTTACCACCACTTGTGATTACATCACTGCCTAAACGGCAAACAATTGTTGCATAATACACACCCACCGTGATCTGTTGCACGCTCTGGTATTATTTACTACAACACATACAAATTATTGTTTTGCCAAACACCGACTTGGTAGGTTAGGATTATGTTCCCCCGAAGTTCAACCACTTACGGGATTCAGATCACCACCTTGCATTCATACTATCAGAACCTCATTACATATGACCATCACATCACCTCTGTGTTACATTGTATACACTCAATACATTTTTTTTAGCAACTAGTGGGCACAGTCATCAATTCCATCTCACAACACGCCAAAGTCCCTTGAAGTTCCGGCCACCACCAATATGGCCGCCCGGTTAGCGCTCTAGTCTTTCCAGCCAGAATCGTGCTCAAATACACAGACCCGGAAGGAGCAGTCACAGGGCCCAGAGGGAGGGTAGGATCATAGCTAGTTGCTAGCTACCCAGTCGTAAGTATACTGAGCTGCAGCAACCTTGGACATTCCGGTACGCCTTCATACTAACTGTGTTTAAAACCGGATCGTGTTCTTGTTTTCCCCTTTTTCAGTGTCAGAGCAACTACTGCTCTGTGACTCCCCCGTCAAGCCGTAGACCTTGATACTGTGGGTGAGTGGTACTTTTAACAGCAAGGCGGCCTGCTCAGACAGATACCTGCATGAGTATGCCATTGTACTTTGTGTTGAGCTGTTCTTGACCGAGCAGAATCGGTTTGTACTACAACATGTACTTTACCTACACCAACAATTCATTCGGTGCCACGCCCACTACCCGTCCGGTGCACTGGCATAACACGATTCAGAGGTCTTGTTATGTTTTTGGTTCCCTAAGTAATCACCAATCTCAATGTATAGCAACCACATCGCCTACCTGAGTGTATAGCCACAGCGACATGGCGGTGCTACTGAACGCACGTATGTGTTGGCCTTTTACTTCCCACGCTGGGTAATGGCGACACCCCCAAAACAAACAACGTAGCATCATGCTTAGTGTCGTTCAATAGGGGCACATCCTTCGGAGCACACAATCACACTCACAATTATGAAGAGGATCTTTAATGTGTTTTACCGTGTACCTGGGCTCACTAACAGCCTCATTACCCGTTGGCCTACCACTTAAACTCAATCCACGTACATTGGCTGTGGCCAGACACTACTTAAGCCTAATCCACGTATATTGGCACACAGGAACTCCACCTAGCTTAGCACGCATGCTCCCTGACCCTCTGATAAATACCACACGATGTTCGGCATTTGTAATAAGCAGTGGCCACCACTATAGCTATTATCACCACACAGGCACTATTACCAGCACACCACTTCAGCAACAACTCTGGCATGGAACTATACCATGCATCTAGGTGCTAGATCTTGGAATTAACAGAGACACCCCCATCCTAATGGTTTTTAGTTTTGAATTCATAATTTTTTCAATAATTTTTTATTTTCCTTAAATGCCCTGCATGCACGTCTAGACCCTATGCATGTTCAACTACACTGCTTAGCCTTGTGCAAGGACTCATTCTCAATACAGACATACCCTGTTCCTTGAATTTTAATTGCCATTGTGTTTTTCTGTCCTCCCTCTTTCCCCCTCTTTCTTTTTGTCACCCGTACAGGTCTTTCTCTGCGCCCAGTATAGGTCTACTAGGGCCCCACTCTATGTGGTCTGGTCACCACCCAATAATTTTGGAACCAGACTGCTACTAGTGCACCACTTAGGTCCTGAAGAAGTGCCACACGACTCATTAGGAGTGATAGAGGCACGAAACATGTCGACCCATCTCACAGCGATAGTCTCTTAAGAACATTAAATCCACATAGGGCATTCATATATATTTTTTTTTTCATTTTAAGAAATTTTTATTTTGTTTTAAGAACATACAAGATAATGATAACAAGTCATATATATATCAGTCAAAGAAAGTAATACAGATGATATAGAATGACTATGAATATTAAATCAATTAGGAGTAAGAGGGGGGAGGGAAGAAAGGAAGTTAGAAAAGAAAGCTAGAAAAGAAAGATAGAAGTAGGAAGAGAGGAGAAGGGAAAGGGAGAAAGAGAGAGAAGAAGAGAAGAGGGTATAATAATTAGACGGAGGAAAGAGAAGATAAATAGGTAGATAGGGGAAGCCAGAGAAGATCAGATTTAATTTTCAAGGGTACAGAAGAAGAAGAGGAGGCAATAGCAATTCGATGTTCATCACATATGAAATTCCACCAAGTGTGAACAGACAGTTTGGAGTTATCTTTCCAACAAGACAGAATAACTTTGAAAGCAAGAGCAATAAACAAGTCAAGTAATTTTGCACTTGATGGAACAATATCAAGGTCATCGGAGTCAGATCCTAAAAATACAGTAGCAAACGATAATGGAACAGAAAAATGAAACATGCGCATGCAAATATTCCAAACAGATTTCCAAAAGTGTAAAACTGAGGGGCAATCAAACAGTTGATGTTTGAGTGTACCAGCTTGCAAAGCACAGGACCAACAAAGATCACCTGAGGGTGGAGAAAATTTAGCAATACTCACAGGAGTAATAACAACTCTATGGTAGATAAAAAATAACGATTGTGTAATACGAGCAGCAACTGAAATCTTAAACAATTTACTCCATAAACGGTCCCATACATCAACAGGTAGAGAAATAGATAAGTCAATTTCCCAAGCACTTTCAGTAATAGATTTAGGTCTAACCTGAGCATTTGACAATAATAATTTATAAACTAAGGCAGCTTTAGGTTGTTGCAGTGAAAACAAGGGATATAAAGGGGAGGAAGGAGATAAAGAAGGGAGAGTTTCAAATGCAGGAAGGGTTAACAAGTGAGATGATAAAGCAGTAGTAATGATATTGTATTCTTTGCTATAAGCGGCAGGAAGGTTAAACAAAACCTGCATTTCAGAAAAAGGAACATCCTTTTCTTTCCAGTGCTTGTAGTAGAAAGATTTGCCCTTGTACTTAAGATGTTTATTATACCAAACGCTAGATAACAAAAAACTTTGGAGAGAGGACAAGCCTTTGGCAAATGTATTATGTAATGTTATTTGGGAGTATTTTAATACAGGGTGTTTAGTCAGGAATGAACAATTGGACATAAAAACTGTGTATTGAAAGGGAAAATCATTCAGCAACGAGCGCTCAAATGCAATCCATTTAGGGACAGGGGTATCAGAAAAATCAAAAGCTAAGGAAAAGGATTGTTTAATAAGGAAAGCAGTGTGGTAAGTTTTAAAATCTGGGAATAGAACCCCACCTTCATTCTTAGGGCGTATCAATTTGTGTAGTGCTGTGCGGGGGTGCTTATTGTTCCATAAAAACTTTGAACAAATGGAATTCAACCTAATAAAATATGAGTTCGGAATTTTCATGGGGAGCATTGAGACAGTGTAGAGTACATGAGGCGTGATCATCATTTTGATGGTGTCTAATCTGCCCCACCATGATAAAAATAATGGGGACCAAGTCTGAAGAAGAGATTCAATTTTCTTAGTAAGAGAGGCAAATGTGAGTTTAAGGGTATCAACAAGTGATGGGGAAAACCATATACCTAGATAGTTGAGCGAAATCAGTTGATGCAAACATGTATTGGAAACATGAGGAGTTTAAGGGTAAGACCTCTGTTTTGGATAAATTAAGCTTATACCCAGAAACAGCGGAGTATGAACTAACTTCACTCAAAAATGGTGGGAGAGAGGATTCTGGATTAGCCATATAGACCAAGATGTCATCCGCATAGGCAGATATCTTCATCTCAATGGCTGAGGATTTAAAACCAGCTATCAGAGGATTGGAACGAATTCTTTCCAAGAAGGGCTCAAGACAAAGAATAAAAAGTAAAGGGGAGAGAGGGCAACCTTGTCTTGTTCCCCTGGATAAGGGAAAGAATTTGGAAAATTGATTGTTTACAAAAATACTAGCCCAGGGGGCTGAATAAAGGAGTTTAACCAGGGAAATAAAAGAGGGGCCAAACCCAAACCATTTTAAGGAACGGAACATGAATTGCCAATTAATACGATCGAAGGCTTTCTCCGCATCCAATGACAAAGCTGCAAGGGCGGAACCATAATGTTTGCCATGAGAAATAACATTTGCAAACATGCGAGCATTATCCGCAGCAAGCCTACCCTTTACAAATCCTACCTGGTCAGTTTTAATCAATAGGGGGATGATGGATTCTAGTCGGGAAGCAAGGATTTTGGCAAAAATCTTACAATCATAGTTTATCAGGGAAATGGGGCGGAAATTCTTACAAATGGAGTGGTCCTTGTCAGGTTTGGGAATTATAATGATGAGGGCATCTAAAAATGAACCTGAGGCTTTCGCATTTGCTATGAAAGAATTAAAGAGTTGGAGGAGATGGGGTACAAAAATGAAATGAAAGATGGAATAAAATTCAATAGGCAACCCATCAGGACCAGGAGCCTTGGATTTTTTCAGGGAGTTGATAGCTTTAAGGATCTCCTGAGAGGAGATGTCTACCTCCAGTTGAGCAAATTCATCAGGGAGTGAAGGAGGAGGAGGGAGGTTACCAAAAAAAGAGGATAAATCATGTTCAGTAGGCTGAGTGAGTGTCATCTGTGTACAGGGATCGGTAATAATTGTGGAAAACATCTGCAATGTCTTCATCAGACGAGAAAAGTTTGTTAGATGACTCATTAAGGATGGGACCAACAGATTTGCGTTCTGACTTGATTTTTCAGATAATTCGCTAACATTTTACCAGCCTTGTTCTGACCCCCATGAAATTTAGATTTAATTTTCAACAGGGTATTGCAGGCCTCGACAGTTGCAATTTTATTCAATTCGGATTTAGCTTTAATCAGATTAAGAAGGGCATTAGGGTCTTTAGAAGAAAAATAGGAGTGTTCTAAACTTTTTATTTTGGTAAGTTGATCAGCGTATTTAAGTCTATTGGTTTTCTTTTTCTTAGAAACATAAGAAATTGTGAAGGCTTGTAGGGCCGCTTTAAAAGCATCCCAGTTGTTAGATGTAGAAGTATCAGTCGGGACATTAAAAGTAAAAAACTCAGCTATAAACTTTTTAACTTCTTCAACAAAAACAGCATCAGACAAAAGGAAAGTATTGAATTTCCAGCGGGTAAAGGTAGAGGAGGTGAGGGCAAGATCAAGAGTGGCATAAATGGGAGCATGATCTGAGATAAAAATAGATCCAATGTCAGACTTCTGGAGTGTAGGGAGGAGAGATTTACTGACAAGAACATAGTCAATCCTAGATCTGGTATGATGGACATTAGAATAAAAGGTATATTCAAGGGAATCAGGATTACAAGTTTTCCAGGCATCAAATAGAGGTCTGGAAGACATAGCCGATTGGAAACATTTATGTGTCTTATCAGGATGAAATTTGCTTGTAGAGAGTCTGTCAAAGAAGGGGTCCAACCATTGGTTAAAATCACCTGCTATGACAATATTTGGGCAATCAATGGATGAAAGGAGAATTTTAATAGAGTTCCAAAATTGGGGATCAGGGCGAACCGGGCCATATACATTCAATAAAACCATAGTTTTGTTTTGGATAACAACTTTAGCCATAACCCATCTACCTTCATCATCTGACTGTGAGGAGAGAATTTGGACATTTAAACCTTTATGAAATAAAATGGCGACACCACCTTTTTTTTCAATAGCAGGGGAAAAAACCACTTGTCCCACCCATTGCCTTTTTAGTTTAGAAGACTCAGCATCTGAACAGTGAGTTTCTTGAAGAAATACAACTTGAGAATTTAGCTTGGATAAATGAAACAATACCTTTTGACGCTTGACGGGGTGACCCAGACCACGAACATTCCACGTTACAAAATTACACATGATGAGAGGATCGGGAAAGGGAAGACATCTGGAACCACCACACTGCAGGAGGACAACTACAAGGGGAGGCAATGCAAATAACAAGACTAGAGATGAAACATATGCCTAATAAATAGAAACCAACATGAAAAAACAAATGTGAGCATAGCAAAGACAGCATGCCAAAAAACACGGAAAAAGAAATAGAACAAGAACACGTAAAAGAAACTTGCACAAAGATACGAAAGGAAGAGTTGAAAGAAAGAGAATAGAACCAGACAAAACCAATGAAGAAGAGGAGAGGAAAGGAAGGGAAGAAAGGAAGAGAACAAAGAGACAGATCAAAGCAAGAAAGCCAGATCTGAGAGGAGAAGAAACACCAAAACATCGAGGGCGAGGATACGCCGAAGGGAACACAGACCCCCACGGAGCAACAGGAGAGCAAGAGGGCAGAGAAAGAAGATGAAAAACATAACCTCATGGAGAAACTGAAAACAGATACAAAACATCAAGAAGCTAAAACAATCGCAAGAAGCACATCAAGTGACAGCAAGACTAGGATGCATATAACAGGATCAATCATTCGTGTCCATAGTAGGAGAAGACACACTTTGAAGATATTCTCGTAACTTCTGAGGATCATCGAAGGAACGGGTACAGCCATTATGAGTGATTTTACACAAACAAGGATGGAGTATGCCGTATTGGATGTTCATGTCCCGCATATGAGAACGAAGGTTCAAGAATTCCTTGCGACGAGCATTTGTTGCACTGGACAGGTCTTGAGAAATATAGATATTATGGCCTGACCATGTGAGGCGGCGTTTAAGTCTCGCAGCTTTAAGAACAGACATTAGTTCAGTAAATTCAAGGAAGAGAAGAATGATCCCACGAGGTTTGGATGGATTGGAGGTGGGACGGCCAAGTCGGTGAGCTCTTTGGATATTAAGAGGGTGTGACGCAGGTTGGAGTTCAAGAAGGCCCTGAAAAAACTTGCGAATGAAAGATACCATGTCCGGCCCCTCAAGATTCTCCGGAATTCCATAAACGCGTAGGTTATTCCTCCTATTACGATTTTCAAGGTCCTCCGTGTGTATCTTCAGCTGCTGGATTTTCTTTTCCAGAAGGGGGATCTTGGTTGATAAATCTTGAATGTCGCTGACGCGCTGCTCTAAATTCATAACCTTGCCCTCCATGACGACCCATCTGTCCTCAATTTGTTTGACTTTTTCATTGGTAGCAGACATGAAGGGTTGAAGACCATGAACCTCCTCTAAGATGGAGTCTAACACAGGGTTTGAAGAGGTACGAATTGGAGAAGGAGGGTCGTTTTTTTGATGTTTAGGTTTCGTACCTGTGTGAGAGGACTTCAGGTGACCTGATCATTGCTGCACTAGCGCAGGTCGCGCTGCCAGCGGGCTCTGATATTTTAACCTACCTTTAGCATATTTTGGTTACTTTGCTTTATTTATCCCCTGGTTTTACTAACCGCTCTGCTGGGCTTCTGTCCCCTTACTCGCACTTAATTTGAGGAAAACACACCGCCATTCGGCGGGTCCGGGTCCCGGGGCTGGATACCTGTGGGCGCCATCTTAGTTTGGGGCGAGTGTGTTCTTGCGCGGGCGCCATCTTGGAGCGTCCCGACGCTCGAGTTGTTCTGGGAGACGCCTATTTAAGGCGGACTCGCACTTTTACTCGTTCTGATCATTGCTGCACTAGCGCAGGTCGCGCTGCCAGTGGGCTCTGATATTTTAACCTACCTTTAGCATATTTTGGTTACTTTGCTTTATTTATCCCCTGGTTTTACTTACCGCTCTGCTGGGATTCTGTCCCCTTACTCGCACTTAATTTGAGGAAAACACACCGCCATTCGGGGGGTCCGGGTCCCGGGGCTGGATACCTGTGGGCGCCATCTTAGTTTGGGGTGAGTGTGTTCTTGTGCGGGCGCCATCTTGGAGCGTCCCGACCCTCGAGTTGTTCTGGGAGACACCTATTTAAGGCGGACTCGCACTTTTACTCGTTCTGATCATTGCTGCACTAGCGCAGGTCGCGCTGCCAGCGGGCTCTGATATTTTAACCTACCTTTAGCATATTTTGGTTACTTTGCTTTATTTATCCCCTGGTTTTACTTACCGCTCTGCTGGGCTTCTGTCCCCTTACTCGCACTTAATTGGAGGAAAACACACCGCCATTCGGTGGGTCCGGGTCCCGGGGCTGGATACCTGTGGGCGCCATCTTAGTTTGGGGTGAGTGTGTTCTTGCGCGGGCGCCATCTTGGAGCGTCCCGATGCTCGAGTTGTTCTGGGAGACGCCTATTTAAAGTCGTCCTCTCCCGCGCAGCGGGAACGCGCAGTGGGACGCCGTCGCTTAGCCGGAGTCGTGCCAGAGTCCTGCCCGTCTGCGCTCTTCCGCGTCGAGGTAGCGGGTGCGGGCTATGGACTCTGGCCTCCTGCCTATTTACCATCATGTGTAACATAGCGACACTCAGGTACGATCGCGCTGATCTCTTTTCCATAAGAGACAGTCTTCTGGTGTGCAACCACGTCCCTTTACCTCCTCTTTCGGGACCTTATGATTGCTCTTGTGGCTGTTTCTCTCTGGCCTCACCCATTGGGGTGCGCCCTGCTGAAGGGACTGCCCGTGGCACTCACACGGATTGCACCGAGCGAGTACTCAATATATGGAGCTTGAATGTTAGATCTTTGGTCAAGCACTATCAGTCACTCCGGGACATGATAGACACGGACTCTCCTGACATCATTTTTCTTACCGAAACTTGGCTGCAGGACGCTGACACTGCCATAATAAATCTGGCTTTCCCCTCTACCTATACGGTGTTTACTTTGAACCGCTCATCTAGGGGAGGTGGTATAGCCATGGCGACTAAATCCTGCTTCCCGGCTGATTGGAAAGCTCTGGATCTTCCAATGTGTGAAAGCGCCTCTTTTAAGGTAACGGTCAGTCATCAATTTACCTTTAGTGGCGTGCTTATCTATCGTCCACCCGGGAACGACACTGCCTTCAAGGCCGCCCTTGCTGATGTGGTTAGCTCGTTGGCTCCCAGATGTGCTAACTTTAACATAGTAGGTGACCTAAATATACATCTTGATCAGACGTCATCTCTGCCCATCAGCTCCCTGCTAGCGGACCTTGAAGCGATGCAACTTTACCAACTAGTCACCTCCCCCACCCATATAGGAGGACATATACTTGACCCCTTCTTTACCACCTTAGTTCGGGCTAGAACATCTGACCCGATGGTGGTGGGTTGGACTGACCATCTGTTGGTTAAAGTGTCATGTCCCTTAGATAACCCACAATTTAAACCTGTGGACAAACAGATCCTAAAGCGAAATTGGCGTAAACTCAAGCTGGAGGAGTTTGTCGGGATATTGGAGGTACAGCCCCTAGGCAAACCGCAGAATGTGGAACAGGGATATGAACAGTTTTGCAACTGGGTCCTTAATGCCCTCGATTCTCTTATACCTCTGCACTGGTCAAAATGTCACGCCAAAAACCGCAGCCCTTGGTATAATGAGACCCTTGCCGAGCTCAAGAGAACCTGCCGGCAAGCTGAGAGGGCTTGGAGGAAATCCTTTGATCCCACGTTAAAATCGCTGTACTTTGCCCAGCTTAAGATATACCGCAGAGCTATCTGTCAAACCCGGGCTGCTTATTATGCAGCTGAGTTTTCCAACAGCCCTAACCCTTCCAAATTAATCTTCAAGGTACTCAAAGACCTGATGGGTAAACGGGCCACCTCGCTAGAAATCTGCACGGACTCTCACTGTGAAAGTTTGGCATCCTTTTTCGTGGAGAAGGTGCAGGCAATCTACAGAGGATTTTATACCATCTGTTCCCGGGGATGCTCCTAGTGATGTGAAGGTCTCGGTTTTCGAAACTCTGTCCTCCTTGCCGGCCATGTCTAACGAGGTATTTGACACTCTGAGCCTCAAAATTACATCTGGCTCTCCCTTAGACCCGCTGAAGCCAGAGTTTTTTACCCTTCTCCCGCCTCTCTGCCGTGAGCCCATCTTGGACCTGACTAATCTCTCCCTCAGTGAGGGCGTGGTTCCTTCCTCCTGGAAGCAAGCTGTGGTCAGCCCTATTTTGAAGAAACCCAACTTAGACCCCTTGCTCCCTGAGAATTACCGGCCCATCTCCCTCCTGCCTTGGACCGCCAAGGTCACTGAGGCACACGTGAACTCCATCCTGTCTGCCCACCTCTCTCGTAATAATATTCTTGACGAGAGTCAAAATGGGTTTCGCGCACAACACAGCACTGAAACTGCTTTGCTCTTTATGATCGAGCATCTGCGGTCAGTGCTGGATGCGGGGCAGACTGCAGCGCTCCTATTGTTAGACCTGAGCGCCGCGTTCGACACGGTGTCTCATGACATTTTGATGCGGCGCTTGGAGGAAGCGGGTATTGTGGGGAAGGCTCTTCAGTGGTTCCGCTCTCTCCTTGCGGACCGGTTTTTCAAAGTAGCCATTCCACCTGGCCAGTCCTCTTTCCACTCTCTGGGACTGGGAGTCCCTCAGGGCTCTGCCTTAAGCCCCACATTATTCAACCTGTATGTGAAACCGCTGGCCGCTGTCGTCAGGCAATGTGGCCTTACCATGACATCGTACGCCGACGACACGCAGCTGGCGGTGACACTCAGTGGGGACCCTGAGGTGACTGCGCCCAGATTCCGTGCAGGACTTATAGCTGTGGCAAACTGGATGCGTAGCAACTGCTTACAGCTTAATGCTAAGAAAACCGAGGTCCTGATTTTAGGGAAGCAGGCGGAACTCTGGGGAGACCAGTGGTGGCCTCCCGAACTGGGGGTTTCCCCCATCCCAGCGGCCGAAGTAAAAAATCTGGGGGTTTGGCTGGATTCTAACCTCTCTTTTACCAGCCATACAAAGAAGACAGCAGCTACCTGCTTTGGTACTCTGCGAGGACTTAGACCTGTCCTCAAATTCTTCGACCCTCCCACTCGGCAACTGGTGGTTCAGGCCTCTATCCTTTCCCGGCTGGACTACGGGAGTGCCCTGCTGCTCAGAGTTAATCAGGCTGAGGCTACTAGGCTTCAGAGGGTGCAGAACGCTGCTGCACGGGCCATTGTTGGCCTTCCGAGACGATGTTCTGTCTCTACTGTCCTGACCTCCCTCCACTGGCTTCCGGTCAGACAGAGAATCAAATTTAAGGCTCTCTGTCTAACATTTAAGATTTTGAAGCTTTCCTCTCCTCCTGCCCTCGCGGGCCTTATCTCTCCGTATGTCCCCACGCGGTCCCTCAGGTCTGAATCCCACCATCTGGCGATTAAGCCTAGGTTCAGACTGAGTAGGATGGGAGGACGCTCTTTTCGTGTTCTGGCGGTGGATCTATGGAATTCCCTTCCTGTACATATTCGTGCCCTTAATAGCCTGACTCTTTTCAGACGCGCCATCAAAACCCACCTGTTCGCTTCTGCTAACTGATTCCTTTTCTTTTCAGCTCTGACCTGTTGTGTTGTGGTACTTGATCAGGCGCCAGGACGCCCCTTCGCTGGGGCAGCTGTGCGCCGAATAAAAGTTATTAACATAACATAACATAACCTGCATCATGAGCCATGGTGATGATATAGGTAGGGGCAAACCAAGGATATATGAAGGATCCAGGTACTAATTGTAGCGAAATGCGACCCTGTGAGCGAATAGCGAGGAGCCTATAAGGAGCAGAAAGGACTGAAAGCCACTGTGTAGTAGGAGGAGCGCACAGGAGGTGCAAACTGGGCAAATTGTATCAAGCGCAAGACTTGACTAAGCCCCCACAAAAGAATATGGTAGATAATTCAACAAGCGTAGGGGGAAAAAAGAAAGAGTCCAAAATATGAAGGCATTTATCGAGTAAAACACCACAAAAAAGTCACGGAGGAATTCCCAGAACGCCGCAGATGACAACAGCAGGACCCTTGAGTCACTTCCACACACCTAAAATTGCCGTCCCACCTGAGGGGAAGAAGCAGGCTTAGCTATGAAGTCACATTGTAATAAAAAAATTCCCAGTGCAGGAAAGGAAAATTCCATTCAGGGCATACCTGAGCCTTGAAGCGCTATTATCTCGTAGCTGAAGGCAGCCTCCACACGGGGCTCCGCGGTGAAGAATGTCTTTGAGGGACGCGAGCTCGGCGGCACAAAATGGCAGCCACTCGCGTCCCAACGGAGCCAGAACAAGAAACAGTCGGAGCACCCTCGGAGCCGCCTCAAAACGCTCCCAAATGACAGCAAAGGAAGCGGACCATATTCCGCTACTACAGGGCGGTGAATTCCGGCATCAGTGTCGGAAAAGAAGAGGTCTAAGCTTTATCCGAGCCCAGTGCTCGCCGGAGCTCACACGGGAGCCGCCATCCCGATACGGCGCGCCGGGCATTCATATTTTTAATCAAGCTGGAACTACCTTTTCACTAAATCTTTGGCTAGGACTGCTCCAGACTTAATTTTAAATATACACCACCCATGCACTACCCTTGACCTCTTACCCGCACGCACCCTACGGCTACTTGAAAAAGATCTCCGTCAAAGAGCCCCAATTGCCGTGTGCCCGTCGGGCATTGCAGCGCTGGCCCGACGAGGAGCAAAGCCCAATGATGAAGCATTTAGAAAAGGGGGTGGTGATGAACAGAGTGTCTGAATTAAGCAGACCACTCTTACCCAGTCCAAAGATCAGGGCTTGATCCTTCACCGTTATTTATCTCACTGCACCATCCCAGCTCAGAACCTGGCTATATGCAAATCAGTCTGTCCCTGGCCCAGTGCATCATGGGAACAGGGCAGACTAAACTACCAAGCCAATTCTTCACCAGAAAGGAGACAAGCTACAGGGGACCGGTTTCTTGCATTTCAGCCATCTTCGGCCCGGCTTGCTTGAATCCTGATGGTGCAGTGAGAAAGGGACTCATGTCTGAGTATACCCTGCCACACCGATTAGGGGGTGGTGATGAACAGAGTGTCTGAATTAAGCAGACCACTCTTACCCAGTCCAAAGATCAGGGCTTGATCCATCACCGTTATTTATCTCACTGCACCATCCCAGCTCAGAACCTGGCTATATGCAAATCAGTCTGTCCCTGGCCCAGTGCATCATGGGAACAGGGCAGACTAAACTACCAAGCCAATTCTTATACTGGGAAGGAAACAAGCTTCCGAGGACCGGTTTCTGGCATTTCAGCCATCTTCGGCCCGGCTTGCTTGAATCCTGATGGTGCAATGAGCAAGGGACTCACATCTGAGTATACCCTTCCACGCTTATGGTGGACAAAACGATTCAGAAAAGGGGGTGGTGATGGACAGAGTATCTGAATTAAACAGAACACTCATGCCCTCTATTCAGACACTCTGTTCATCACCACCCCCTTTTCTGAATCATTTTTGTCCACCATAAGCGTGGAAGGGTATACTCAGATGTGAGTCCCTAGCTCATTGCACCATCAGGATTCAAGCAAGCCGGGCCGAAGACGGCTGAAATGCCAGAAACCGGTCCCCGGTAGCTTGTTTCCTTCCCATTCCCTTTCCTTTCCTTCCTTCCGCTTGGAGAAGCCGCACTGCAAGAAAGCGGAAAGAGAAAACTGAATGAACAAGGAGAAAGTATTAATGCCCAAAGCCAAATGCTCTAAAGTTTCCATATTTCATAAAAACATTCGTATAAAGTTTTGCTATGGCACAGAGGTGACAGTTTCGAGTTTATTGTTCCTCATGTGGAGTCAATTAGATATAAGACCATTACATGCGTTTAAAAAAATAATATAAAAAATACAATAGATTATTAATATACACTTACAATAAAAGCGGCAGGTGACTTCATCGTAATCAGAATCTGAACAGCTCATAGCTATTTTAAAGTGGCAAGTGCTGAGTTGGGTTACATTATTTGGCGAAAGTTTTTTCAAAAATGGACATACATTTTGTAAAGCTGGTGTACCACTTGACACAAGGAAGATTTTTGCCAGTCAGTCTTGACATGTCCATGCCACCTTGTTCTCGAATGCTGCTGTTATATTTAGGCTTAGGGCCTAGTATGCATTTTTAACGGCTGGATTGAAGCTGATTCAAGTGACTACTCCAAGCCTTTATCCCCTGATTTGAAATTCCTCTTTAAATCAGGAGCGACAAATGAACTCAATTTGTGTCTTCTGTAGTTCAAGAACTGTACTTTCATTGTGCATAGCACAGATAATCCTGAGGTAAAAAAGAGAGGTTTAACAACACACCGAAAAACAAAATATCTAATGGACTTATTTAGAGTTTACAGGATGGGATACTCCATCACAAACGTGGAGCATGTCCCATACTCTATACTGCGAGTACATTATAGCCTATTACACATGCAATATGGTGGATGGGATATCAGTCACATTTTGATGTAATATCCCATCCTCTAAACTTTAAATAAAGCCGAAAGATTAGTTCTGGAAAAGAGCTCAAATGGCCTGATGCTCCAGTTTTGTCAGTCTGGTTAATACTTATTTCCTCATAGATCCAGGCCCATGTGGTACCTAGTGGCATACTTTGAACCCTGCATCTTGTTTAAGTCTTTTACAAGATGCTATTTACACATGTCTTCCGTGTCACGAGACCCGGTCACCAGGTTCGCGTACCCATTCTCCTTTTTCAGCACTTGTCATCGTTAGGGAAAATATGACCCAGAACACTATTTCTATACTACATGGAAATGTTGCTTGAGCGAGCTCATTTTTTATGTTTATATAAGGGCAATGTTTACTGAAATTGGATTTGATCTAATTGTTATAGTTTCTCCTATCTTTTTCCTTTAGTGTCTTGAAAAAGAGAGACCAAAAGGCACCTCATGTATATTACAGCCAATGGGACAGGATTCACACTAATCTCAAGCAATATATTGCTCACGATCATTGTTTAAATGATCGTCTTCCCCTATCACTATGGTTCCTGTGTATATTGATCTAATCCAAAGGGTTTATGTTCCCAGGTACTCTGAAGAAACTGAACCATGGTATTTTATATGGTATGCATCTTTCAGAAAGGTATTTAAAAATGGGAATCAAAATATAGGAGATCCCAACCTCCAAAAGTAGGGAACAGAGTGCTATCATAACTGTGACATCTCTGTCCGTGTATGTGTTGAATAACGTGCTAATAGAGAGATGCTAGTCAGTGTGTGTTTTAAATCCAGGAGGCAAAACAAAACAAATTCTCTTTGGGTTGGTTCTAATTTTTTAAGGTTTGTGTTAGCTTCCTCAATTTCTCTGCGTGGACCAGGGAATATCATCCTTCATACCCTTCATTTGGATGTGTGGACAGTAAACCCAACAACGCTCTTTCTCAAATAGAACTCGTTCTTGATTTTTTACTATATTCTCTATTAGTTAAATCACTACCCACTTTAGGTTGTCCACTGTATGGCCCCATGTGTTTTAGTGGTTAGATAACTTGGTTGCATTTCTTTTGCATCGTAACTTGCTCCTATGTTCACCAAAACTCATAGGTATATCAAACTACATGGGCAGATGCTCATATAGATTGTGTTATAATATCAACACCCTTGTTCCACTTTCGAAACAGAATCTGTGTCTACCTGACAAGCAGATTTTGCCCCCTGCTAGCCACATTGCTGATGCTGCTTGTGCACTGATGGTGAGTTTGGAAATGGCATTATCTTTAGGGGATATTGAGGCATATTTACTAGGATGTGACAGAGTGGAGCATTAGCCACCGTGGCTTAATGCCGTGCTCTGCTGCTTCCAAAACAAAGGGCTATTCCGTATTTACAAAGTTACGGTTCAGCCCTGAGTTTCCCCTGTGCTGGCGCTAATTTTAGCAGCCTGACGCCAAAACAAACACCCTTGCACCATAGTGCGAGGGTGCCTATGTTGTAGGGGAGGATTCTTTACGTGCAGGAAGGTGTCCTTTCCTGCACGTAAGCAATCTGAAATGGCATTTTGAAACGTCTATGTGTGCTGCTTAATGCAAGTTGCAAAACATGTCCTAAAGAGAAGACATCTATGAACATTATAGTGTTTATCCACTTAATTCAAAATAATTCATGGGGAATGCTTTTGAATTATTCCAAATGAAAAAAGCAAAGGGGCGTCCCATGAGTGTATGGGAAAAAAGGTTGGAAGCTCATTGTTTTCCACAGCTGTTCCCAACTGGAAAAGGTGGACGATATGATGAACAATCAGTGCAGATTCCTGCATCTGAATATCGTCCAACAAGATTGTATGCAGAAGATCCAAGATTTCGACAAGGTATCCCATATATATTTCATCTTTTGTTTGAGAGTGATCGGTCTGGACTTATATATGCAGTCAACCATTTATTGAAAACAGGAGTACATCTTCAAAGTGATTCTGCAAAGGAATCTATGGATAAAGTACATCAGAGAGACAATCATTTAGAATCTGAGCTGATTAATTTGATGGCATGTCAGTGTGGCACTAATGAATATTGGTACTGTGGTCTTGGTGAACTTAAATGCATGCTAAGGAACTTAGGAACTCCTATGAGGTTTCTTACCCTAAGCTATGCTGAATACGCTTGGGATGATTTACTTGAATTTCTTCGAGAGGCAAATTCAAATATAAAAAATATTGAATACAAGACACCTGGAGAATTGTGCTCTTTGGATCCTGTTAATGTATGCAGATATTTCAATCATAGGTTTGAAGCTATGATGTCTTTTATCTGCAATACAAAAAATCCTCCTCTTGGAGAAGTTGTGGATTTCTTTTGGAGAAAGCAGTATCAAGCTAGAGGTGCTCCTCATATACATATGCTGTTATGGATCAAGGATGACACTGTTTTGTCTTTTATTGAAGAATATGCCACATGTGCTATACCAAAAAGAACAGAAGAAAACAACTTAAGGCAACAAGTGTTACAATTCCAAAGTCATCGATGTGGAAAATACTGTCGACGAAAGTACAAGTCTAAGGAAATTTTTTATACCAAATGTCGTTTTGGATTTCCACATCCTGTAATATCCAAAGGAAGAGTAAACAGTTTTATGTCAGCTATGAAACATACCATCTCTAGAAAATCTCGAAACAATACGTACAGTTTGAGAAGAAATGAAGAATCAAAGTATATCAATGATTATAATCCAGTTAGTCTCTCAATGTGGAATGCTAATATGGATATTCAGTATGTTGCGGATAATTCAATTGCTTTTGCCCGGTATGTGACATCCTTCATTACAAAATCTGAAAAGACGAAATTAAAAGAAATGTGGGAAGAAATTTCTCACGAGAAGAGTCTTAGTAAGAAATTATACAGTTTCAGTTTGAAGATGTTATTCCATTGAGAGATTCGAGCGTATGAATGCTCGGATCGGTTATCATCTGCAAGTTTACACTCAAAATCTAGAAGAATCATTTGGGTGAGTCTTGGTCTTGCTGTAACGCAAAATTGAGTACTTAAATCTGTACAAGAAATCGAATATTTAGCAGAAAAAGATCCAGAAAGTACAGATATTGTGAAAACAAGCATGTTGGACACATATTATCCAAATAGAAGTCATCATCTTGAGAACATATGTCTCTATGAAGTACTGCAATACTACACTTTTAAAAGGAATACTACAGAAAATATAAATGATGGAAATATGCAGTGATTCGTTCCGAAGGATGGTAGGTGAAACAAAGGAAAGGAAATTTGATTAATAACTGAAAACTGAGTTGTGATAATTCTGTTAAAGGGAATTTTACTATTTAGCACTTTCGCAACTCTTCAAACCGTGGCATACAGAATTGGAATTACTTGGAGATTTTCAGAGCTATGAATGCTTGTAAAGATACCATACAAAGTACAGTTTTTGCAAATTATCTAAAAATGTTGAATTATGAAATTGATCAAGAAGCTACTATTGCAGCTGAGATTGCTTGAGACAGTTCTCAAGGCAGTTCTCAAGGCAGTCAAAGGTCTGCTCCACTGAGTCAAGATCCACTAGGACAACCAATTCTTGAAAATGAAGCAGCAATTGCGATGAATGAAGTAGAAACAGTAATGCATCAAGCTCAAGAAGATATTATGGACTTAGGAAACTTGGAAGTACAACTAAATATTGAACTGAAAGAAATATATCAGCAAGTGAGACAACAGATTGACCATGGATTTCTTCATGTTTTTAATATTGTATTTTATACTTGATGTACAAGCTTTTATGGTATTTTATATCAAAATAAAGCCTATTGTTGTGTTCTATCTAGGACCCCGATCAATATTGTGACCTCATGCCCCTGTACGTCTATAATCAATAGATATCCCTATAATGGCATAAACGATCAGAGCCATATTTCAGTAACTCGTCTCTGCAGCTCATTACAGTACATGACACAGCTTTGGCCCGGTCACAGCACCGAGACTGCGCTCCTGTTCATGGCTGAACATCTTCGCATGTTGGAGGATTCGGGTCACACGGCGGCACTTGTGCTTCTCGATCTAAGTGCCGCCTTCGACACTGTCTCCCATGACATTTTACTCCAACGTCTGGTCGAGGCTGGGGTGGATAAGTTGGCTCTTGAATGGTTCAGATCTTTTCTATTTGATCGCTCCTTCAGGGTCATCACTCCCCCCTTCGAATCTAAACCACATGCGATTGCCCAGGGAGTTCCACAGGGATCGGTTCTAAGCCCCACCTTATTTAATCTTTATGTCCAGCCGCTAGCTGATGTCGCCATGCGTGGGAACCTCTCCATCGTGTCCTACGCAGACGACACTCAGCTGGCGGTTGCGATTAGTGGGGCTTCCGATCTTGAGGCAGCTAAGTTCCGTGAGGGACTTATATCCGTGGCCCACTGGATGAATGACAATTTCCTGCAATTGAACGCTAAGAAAACCGAGGTGCTCATTGTGGGGAAACAAACTCACCTGTGGGGCGATAGCTGGTGGCCTCAAGAGCTCGGCCCTACCCCTACCCCCGTTACTGAAATAAAAAATCTTGGGGTGTGCTTTGACTCCCAATTGAGCTTCTCCATCCATACTAAAAAGACTGCTGCATCTTGCTTTGGGATTTTGCGTCAGCTTTGGTCCACCTTTAAATACTTTGACGCTCCCACCCATCAACTCATCGTGCAAGCCATGATCCTGTCTAAATTAGATTATGCTAGCTCTCTTTTTCTCGGAGTCAATCAGGCTGAGCTCTCTCGTCTTCAACGCGTCCAGAACGCTGCCGCCAGGGCTCTGGTTGGCTTGCCCAAATTTTGCTCAGCTAGGAAAACCATTTACAATCTCCATTGGCTCCCGGTGGCACAGAGAATAAAGTTTAAATCTTTGATTTTGACCTTCAAAATCCTTAAACTTTCTTCCCCTCAGATTCTGCAGCAACTTATCTCTCCCTACGTTCCAGCTCACTCTCTGAGGTCCTCTGTTCTCCATCTTGCCACAGTTCCTCGTTTTAAGAGATCTAGGATTGGCAGACGCTCCTTTCGAGTCCTTGCCGCCAAGTTATGGAATTCCTTGCCTGTACAAATTCGTGCCATTGAGGGGCTCCTTGCTTTCAGGAAGGCTGTTAAAACCTTCCTCTTCCCCTTAGCACCTTAGTTCTGCTGTTGTTGTGTTGTGTTTTTTCTTTCTGTCCGTTTTTTTCTGTTCTGTCCTCGCGCCAGGACGCCCCTTTGCTGGGGCATCTGTGCGCGTAATAAATCCGGATAACATAACATAACATAACAGCAGAAGCCACTTCCTTAGATTCCTAGATAACACACCGAGTTCTTTCGACAGCTCAAACCCCCCAGCAACCTGGGAAAGCCCCGCTTGCTTTGTTTTGATTAGTAATAGAACTCTTGCGAGCACTGTAAGAACGACCAGTTCTTAGTGACATCTTTATTGACGTCTTATGTCCAAAAACTTACGTCAAACTCGGCACCTTTCAGGTATAAATATACCAACGTTGCCTTAAGCAAACACAGTGGTGAATACTGGAGCAGAACAGCTGTCCCTTGCAGAGAGCCCAGCACATGCGAGAAGCCCACGGATGCTGACCCTCCTCCTTGACGCGCTGAGAAAGACGCTGTCTTTTCTCCTGCCGAGAAAATCCAGCTCAGTCGTTTCCAGCCTACCCTTGCGGGTGACTGGGATATCGGGTCCTAAGAAGGAGATACCAGACCTCCTGCATTCTATTCCAGAGGTACGGTGCTGACTAAACCCTTAGAGAGAATTCTTGAAGCAAACCCTTGGCAAAACCAACTTAACTTAAACTGCTACTTACTTACTCCCTCCCACGTATTAGGCTTAGGTCAGGTACATTGGGGTAGGCGTAGTTAGAAGCACCAGTTGAGGACGTTAGCCAAATGCATATATGAATGTATATATTTTATTCATTTTAACTATCGTAGGGCTAAGAAACCATATCAATGCTTTTTCAGTATTATTTGTAATACTACTTTTACTGTACGCACTTTTTATAATAACAAGTCTTGCAATTGTGGCAATTCATTTCTCTTGCATGAGAAGGAGGACTGTTCAATAAATAATACCTTTTATTGAAAATGCCCGTCTCTCTATTCTCTGCATACTGGTGAAAGTAATTCTGCACAACTGACTGAGTGAAATAGCTGTCTATTGTTTCACACGACTCTAGAGATTGACTCTTATTCTGAGGAGCAAAGTTGTCATGTTAATGCGGTTGTTGAAAAACTGAATCCCTTCTTGTCTGAGCCAGGGAAGCTGATCACTTCCTATTCAGTCAAGAAAGTTTCCAGTGACCTCTGAGCTAGCTGGTACAAACCCAATTAAGTCTAACATAGTCAGTAGAGACCTAGAAGACCACAGTGCTACGTCTACACTGCTGTTTATGTTATTACAATGCACAGGGCCTATAGGGAAAATAGGAACTACACTACATGGCGCCCAACGTTTGGTAAGACGATAAAACTAACGCAAGACGTTAGAGTAACTCAGTCGTGCTTTTTCACACAGACCCTTTCCCCCGTAAATACTCCAATAGACATCTGGAGTGGGTGAAAGGTTAAAATCCGCCTGAACTTAGTAGGAAGAGATTCCTATGTAGAGCTTCTGGTTTACTCAACGTTGAAGGATACAGTGTTCCAAAATATTGTGCACCTAATCTTTGTTTCCTTGAAACCTGATCTGCAACAAAAACTTCTCCAGTAGAATGGTAGAAGGTGCGGAAGAAACGGAGGCTTTGAGAATAGCAAATCAATCAATCAATCAATCAAAGCATTTATATAGCGCACTACTCACCCAGAGGGTCTCAAGGCGCTAGGGGAGGGGGGTCCGCTACAGCTTGAACAGCCAGGTCTTGAGTTGCTTCCTGAAGGCGAGGTGGTCCTGGGTCAGGCGGAGGTGGGTCGGGAGGGAGTTCCATGTCTTGGCGGCGAGGTAGGAGAAGGACCGTCCCCCTGTGGTGGCTCTTCGGATGCGGGGGACGGTGGCGAGGGCGTGGTTGGTCGATCGAAGCTGGCGTTTGGGAGCGTAGAAGTAGAGGCGGCTGTTGAGGTATCCTGGGCCTTGGTTGTGTAGGGCTTTGTGTGCGTGGGTGAGGAGTCGGAAGGGGATTCTCTTGTTGACCGGGAGCCAGTGCAGGTCTCTCAGGTGTCCGGAGATGTGGCTGCGACGGGGGATGTCCAGGATGAGTCGTGCTGAGGCGTTCTGGATCCGCTGGAGTCTCTTCTGGAGTTTGGCGGTGGTTCCGGCATAGAGGGAGTTGCCGTAGTCCAGACGGCTGGTGACGAGGGCCTGGGTGACCATCTTCCCGGTCTCGGAGGGATCCACCGGAAGATCTTACGTAGCATGCGCAGGATGTTGAAGCACGACGAGGAGACGGCGTTGACTTGTCTGGTCATGGAGAGGGAGGAGTCCAGGATGAAGCCCAGGTTGCGTGCGTGGTCTGTTGGTTTGGGTGCGCTGCCTAGGGCGGGGGGCCACCAGGAGTTGTCCCAGGCGGAGGGTGAGGATCCCAGGATGAAGACTTCCGTCTTGTCCGAGTTCAGTTTCAGGCGGCTGTTCTTCATCCATTCGGCTACCTCTTTCATCCCTTTGTGAAGGTTGGCTCTGGCGGTGGCGGGGTCGTTGGTGAGGGAGAGAATCTGCTGGGTGTCGTCGGCGTAGGAGATGATGTTGAGGTTGTGCTGGCGTGCGATGTCTGCGAGGGGGCTCATGTAGACGTTGAAGAGGGTTGGACTGAGCGAGGAGCCTTGAGGAACGCCGCAGATGACTTCGGTGGCTTCAGATCTGAACGGGGGGAGGCGGACTCTCTGTGTCCTTCCGGCGAGGAAGGAGATGATCCACTCCAGTGCCTTCTCCTGGATTCCGACATTGCTGAGTCGCTGCACTAGTGTACGGTGGTAGACAGTGTCGAAGGCCGCGGAGAGGTCTAGGAGGATGAGGGCTGCTGTTTCTCCGTTGTCGAGCAGTGCTCGGATGTCATCCGTGGCTGCGATCAGGGCGGTCTCGGTGCTGTGGTTGGCCCGGAAGCCAGATTGCGAGAGGTCGAGGGATCCGTTCGTCTCGAGGAAGGCGGCCAGCTGCTTGTTGACGGTCTTCTCGATGACTTTTGCAGGAAACTGGAGCAGCGAGATGGGGCGGTATTTCTTGAGGTCGGTGGGGTCGGCTGATGGCTTCTTTAGTAGAGCGCTGAGTTCGGCGTGCTTCCAGCTCTCCAGGAAGGTAGCGGTGTCGAAGGAGGTGTTGATGATGTCCCGCAGGTGGGGTGCGATGACAGCGTCCGCCTTGTTGAAGACGTGGTGAGGGCAGGGGTCGGTCGGAGATCCGGAGTGGATGGAGTTCATCGTGCAGACGGTGTCTTCAGTGCAGATCGGGGTCCAGGCGCGGAGGGTGGTGGTGGGGGGCGGTGGTTCGGTCGTGGCGTGCGTCGGTTGAGTGCTGAAGCTGTTGTGTATGTCCGCGATCTTGTTGTGGAAGTAGGAGGCGAGGGAGTTGCAGAGGTCTTGCGAAGGGGTGATGTCGTTGTTTCCGGCGTTGGGGTTGGAGAGCTCTTTAACAATGTTGAAGAGTTCCTTGCTATTGTGTGCGTTGTTGTCCAGTCGTTCCTTGAATGCGGTTTTCTTGGTGGCGTGGATGAGTTGGTGGTGTTTTCGGGTGGCGAGCTTGAGGGCAGTCATGTTGTCCGGTGTTGGGTCTCTGCGCCAGGTTCTCTCGAGGGCTCGGCAGTTCTTCTTGGAGCTCTTGAGTTCGTCGGTGAAGCATGGGGCTTTCTTGCTACTGGGTCTGCTAGGCGGGGTCTTCAGAGGGGCGAGGTCATCTGCGCAGTTGCTGATCCACTTCGCGAGGTTGGTGGCCGCCTGGCTTGGGTTCGTTGCGCTGGTGGGAGGGTTCATGCTCAGGGAGGTCGCGAGCTGGTCGGCTGTGATCTTGTTCCAGCTTCTGCGTGCAACCTGTTGCTGGTGGTGGTGGATCGTGGTCATTCTGAAGCTGAAGTGGACGCAGCTGTGGTCCGTCCAGTGGAGTCCGGTGGCGTGGCTGAAGGCGATGTCCTTGCTGGATGAGAAGACGGGGTCGAGTGTGTGTCTGGCGTAGTGGGTGGGGGTGGTGACCAGCTGCTTGAGTCCCAGGTTTGCGAGGTTGTCCAGCAGGGTGGTGGTGTTGCGGTCGTTGTTGTTCTCCAGGTGGAAGTTGAGGTCCCCGAGGAGGATGTAGTCAGCGGAGAGGAGGGCGTGCGGGCTGATGAAGTCGGCGATGTCTTCGCTGAATTGTGTGCATGGTCCCGGGGGTCTGTAGATGAGGGTGCCTCTGAGGGTGTTCTTGGGGTTGATGTGGACCTGGAAGTGCAGGTGCTCGGCGGGTGTGAGGGTGTCGTCGGTGTTGGTCGTGATGCGGATGGTGTTCCTGTGGATAATGGCGATGCCTCCTCCGGTCTGGTTGATGCGGTCCCTTCGGATGATCTTGTAGCTGTCTGGGATGGCGATGGCGATGTCGGGCGCTGAAGAGGCGTTCATCCAGGTTTCCGTGAGGAAGGCGACGTCTGGTGAAGTTGTGTCGAGCAGGTTCCAGAGCTTGACGGCGTGTCTGTGGACGGAGCGGGTGTTGAGCAGGATGCATTTCAGGTGGCTGCTGCTGTTGCTCGTCTTGGTCTTGGTTGGTGCTGGAGTAGTGCAGGTCCGGATGCAGGTGAACTTGCCGAAGTTGCAGCAGAAGGGTCCGTGGGTGCGTCTCGGGTGGCTCGGTAGCATCCTGGGATTCGGCCGGCGGGGAGTGCGTAGAGGGTGGCGGCGTCGTACGTCCGGCGGGTGGGCTGGGGTCTGCGGGGGCCAGGGGTCCTGGCGCTGGGCGCGGTCCAGGCGCGGACGGGCGCAGACGGGCTTACCTTTGGCGCACCTTCAGCGCTCAGTCGGCGCTCCCGCTGCCGGGTCAGCTGGGCGGCGGGAGCGGCTCGGCCAAGTGGCCGGTGGTGGGCGGGGCCTGTGGCGAGCTGCGACGGGAAACTGGCGAGCGGGCGGCTCTGCTGTGGCTGGGCCGCTCGGGGGGCCAGGGGGCGTCGGCGGCGGAAAAAGGCGGCAAGGCTGGCAGGCAGGAGCAGGAGGCGGCAGGAGGAGCAAAGTGGTGACCCGGCCTGGTGAGAGGCGCAACTCCTAGAGGAAGACACAAGTCTCCTACAGACTGACAGGGATTCTATCATCATTCCGGTCAACATAAGAAAAACTATAACTTTAAAACTTATAGAAAACGGACTGACCTCACGAGGTGGTACCGTCATTTTCGTGATAGAGGCACATGAATATTGGCAGACAGAGGTATTCTATTCATGGATACACTTTCCCGCGGGAAACGCTACAACACACGAATTCCACTATTACAAAATAGAGGAACCACCGGATGAGTACGCTCCTTTCGAGGAGATTGAAATTCCATTAAAATACCAAGAGCACCTGCTCTGGTTTAAAGGCGCCCTAAAACACAATGATCACATTACCAGGCTCGGTCCACTAGGTAGACCAGGAGCAACGTGGCCGGTTCTACACACCACATCCGGACATTGAAAAAATGTCTCGCGAAGAGCTGTTAGCACAGCTAAAAACATGAATTAAAATACATAGACAGTTAGTCCTATATGTAATGCGGACTGCAACAGTCCAAACAGCTGTTAATGTTCCACAGCTGACCCCTCATCAGGGGAACACAAGTAAAATTACACCGCAGAACATACAATCATGTCTTGGTAAAACACCCATAAAACGGGAACAAATCCCTTTCTGGTTAGCACAGAAAATTACTCAAATAGTGGCAGTATTCCCAAATACTACCCCTATTGAGAAACACAGAATTCTGACCATCTGCCTTCCAATGGGGGTCGCACCACACGTGGAGAACTGTGACACTTGGGGTACAGTCTTTTCTATCCATTTACACAAAAACACATGGTGTTCCGTCCATGGCGGTAATACCAGATGTGCTAAAACAAATTCAGAATGAATACGGTCCAGAACCTGCTTTAACTCTTGGTATGAAATTACTGAAAGACTTCAAGCTGGTCTCGGCTATATTACTAGCCAACATAAAAGGTGAAGCAGCATCTGTGGCGATCCGCCAGAAATTGAGAGAAACAGATATAACAGATCAACCAATTGAGCTTGCCAGAATTATAGAAAAATGCTATGAAGAATTAGGTAGAGATAGTTTGGGTGGGAAACCTGTAAAACCACAACTACTCGAAAATCCTGAAAAATTATTTGTTAAAAATAATCTAAACACTCCGAAAAAGAGCTGGGATGGAAATAAACATTCCACTCCCAAGGAAAAAGTTTTCCAGTCCAGAGGAAGGTATCCTCGGCGGAGGGAAAGAACTCCGACTCGAGAACACCAGTCTCCCCAGAGGGAGCACTCTGGGAAAAGATATAACCTTAGAAATAGGGATAACTTGAAAAAACCTGATAGATATCAAAGTATTGATACACGTCCCTCTCGATCTTTTTCGCAGAAATCGGAAAGAAGAGGACGGTCAGACCCAAGGGAAGAGCACACCAAGTCCAAAGACAAGGAACCTGCTCAAAGTAAAAAATTACAATTCCCAAGGAAGAAGGTAGCCAGTATTAGAGTAATCGAACATGCCGAGAATACTGAGGACACAGCTGAAAAACGGAGAGTGGGCACAGACAATGCTAGACAGTGCAGCAGAAATCACCATAGCTCGCAAGATCCTGATGAGTCATCTGGAGACAGTGGACACAAATGAATACATTCAGGTAGAAACTGCAGACACCAGAGTTAGCGAACCTCATAAGATATACGAAATAACACTGCGTATAGAGGGAGATAAGCCTAGAAAAATAAGGGGTTTATTTTGGGATAACCTCTCAAAAGGCTATGATATCCTGTTAGCCGAGAAAGATTGGCCCCACGAGTTTGTCAGGGAGTGCCCTCATGGCGAAGAAATGATTATGCCTGCCTTCTTAAATCACATTCCAATTCACACTAAATATATATATGCAAGGAAATGGGCAGTAGCCCTGGCACCAGCATTATATAAAAATCATGTAGGATGGGATGAGGACTCTCCTCCTCACAAAATCCAGTTAAAAAGTCAACCGACTGCACAAAGGCAGTACCCAATTAAGCAAGAAGCTAAAAAACAGGCCAGGGAGATTTTAGATCAACTTGAATACCAGGGGGTGATTGAAACATGCACCTCTTAAATGAACAATCCTTTGTTTCCTGTCTCCAAACCAGACAATTCGTATCGTCTAGTCCTGGACTACAGACACCTTAACTCGTTTTGCAAAACATTTGCGGTACAGAACTCGCACAGTGCGGCACTGATGAATAACATAGTTCGGAAAAAATACAAAACGACATTAGACATATCTAATGGGTTCTTTTGTCAAAATATTGCACCAGAAAGCAGGTATTTGACCGCTTTCTCAATAATGGGGTCACAGAAAAATTTCTGTAGGCTCCCACAGGGGTTCAAGAATAGCCCGGGATTATTTTCAGCCATAGTAACAGAGTTATTACAAATATATGATGATGAGGCATTATCTTATGTCGATGACATCTATCTCACGGACGACAACTTGGATACTCACTTGAAAAGGGTGAACACCATAATACTTTGGTTCGCAGCAGAGGGTTACAAATTCAACTTTAAAAAGTCAAGAATTGCCCATCTGACAGTCTTATTTTTAGGATACGAATTATCAAGTGAAGGAAAAAGCCTAGCGGACAACTTCTTAGAGAAGTGCGCTGTACTCCAAGCACCAAAAACGCTAAAGAACTTACAATCGATTCTAGGCTTCCTGAATTTCGGAAGAACTTACATTCTAAACTACGCAGAAAGATTAAACCTCTCTACGAGTTAATTAAACCTGATTTTAAACCAATCAACTGGACTCAAAAACACACGGAAATTTTGAGATCACTGCAAACAGACATGTTAGCAAAAACAAAATTAGAAACACGTGACAACACACGAAACCTTGTAATCCGAGTCATCCCAGGAAGATGCGGATTCACGTACCTAACCTCTAATGAGGGAGAAACGGTACCAATAGCTTACAAATCTCATTTGTACACACAAGCAGAAAAAACATTCAGTCTCACAGAAAATACTGTGAAAGCAGTGCAAAAGTCTATAGTAAAAGAACGAGAACTAGCACAAGGCAAAAGGATCGCTGTTCTAACAGCAGAATCCACCTTCGAGGCACTATTCAGTCCAGTAAACCTGCCTACAGTATCACTGGATCCGAAATGGATACAGAGGGAAAATTCTCTTGCTGCAGAAGACGTGAAATACTATTTCGCCCCGCATGTGAAAAAACTGAATAATTTAAATTATGAAAAAGAATATCCTCTGCCAATCGAAATTCTCCCTCTAGAACAGTACTCCTGTATAATCTATACAGACAGATTTGTACAGCACTACAATGTAGAAAATAAATCCTACGATGCAGCTTGTGCGATTGTTAAAGGTCGCTGGCTCTGCGGTAAATTCAGACCGAAAATAACAAAAACTGAATCACTGAGAAAATGTTCGGCTCAGCGAGCTGAAATCCGATCTTTAAAGATGGCGCTTGAAAATGCCGAACGTGAATTCCCGACACTAATCGTGTGCGATTCGCATTTTTGCATCAACTCTTACAATAATGAGTTGCAGAACTGGGTTCAAAATGATTACAAAGATGACACAGGTGCCACAATCAAGCATAAAATGCTTTGGAAACAAGTAGTTCTTTTACAGAAAGAACTACAAAAGACTCACGTGACACACACTCTGAGTCATCAACGTGATGGCGTTCATGTTGCAGGGAATTCATTGGCTAATACAGCCATAGCGGAAGCAACTAAACCGGCTTCCGTAGCCACAAAAAAGCGTTCAGAAAAATACATAGACGGGGAAACCATGCTGGCAGTAAAAATGTCTTCAAAATGCAACTGTGCAGCACTACCCGTGAACTATCCACTCAATTATACATACGTAATTGATGCAAACTCCGTTCCTTTTGCTCGAATCCCTGGAGTGGGGGATAGGGTAATTCCAAACATGAATCGGAGAATATTTTTAATAGCAGACGCACACATGGGATTGGGTCCAAGGCACAAACAGATGAAGGAATCTCTGACTGAATTACAAGCAGTATACTGGTGGCCGGAGATGGGCCTGCACCATTATAAATTTGTAAAGAGCTGTCCAGACTGCGACAGAGACCGCAGTAACGAGTCAAGCGAAGTAATGCCATGGCCTTGTATGAGTGTAGCATAGAGCTATCTACACATGCAATCCAGCGTCCTATTAATTGTTTAGGACTACATTCACTATAAAAATGCGGCCCCAGCGCTCGGCTGACGCCAAAACTGTTATAAACGATCTGCGAGTCTTTATCGGCACATACGCAATTGCCATGCTTCATTCTGACCAGGGTCCTGCTTTAGCTCTCGAGGTTATAAGGAGGCCATGACCAGTATGGGCATTGGATTGCGATTCTCTTGTCCATTCCATCCTGAGGGAAACAGTGTAGTGGAAAGAAAAAACCGAGACATAAAGCAATCTATAACAGCGAAGGTATTAGGTTCGGGTGATGGGTGGGTCAAACATTTAACAAGTGTCCAACGTAGTCTTAATAACTTGCCAAGAAATTCTCTAAAAGGTTTCAGCCCGTACGAACTATTGTTCGGAACTAGAATGTATGTTCAGGATCTTGATAGTCAGGCTTCAGTGGTAAAAGATAAAAATAAAGACTTTGACATCAAAGATCGTTTGGCTGTTTTAAAGGACTTGAATGAAACAAGAAAATCCTTAAGCAACATAAAGTTAAAGCAACAGCCATCTACCACTGAAGACACACCACCCGTCCCAGCAAGACCTGTCTGGAGTCCAAAAATTGGGGATCTGGTCAGAGAAAAAAATAGCGGTGAAGAAGGAATTTGGGCCTTCTTACAGAAAAGCATTACCTGTCTTAGCAATCAACAGAACAAGATCAGTAGTGTATCCGCCCCTTGCTGGTAAAAAGGAGAACCGAGTTGTATCCATCGACCTTGTGAAACCACAAGCATGTGGCCTATAATCAACAGTAGGCCAAGTGGACTCCCGAGAAATAACAGAATACCCAAATTTGCAACAATCCAAGAGGTTCAAACTGAAAGACTAATCACATTTGATAAACCTGCAGTGCACAGAGAAGGACTATGCAACAATGCCATGGAACTCGTGTCTCTTGGAAATCAAATTGAAACAGTTCGTCATGAAACACCAGTCTACAATGATGTGGCATCAGAATGTGCTAATGAAAGGCAAATGGAGAAAACAATTCCAACAATCGACAGAACTGCCTCTGGCTACTTCATCAATTTTGATAACTTTTCTGAAGATCAAAGCGACCCTGAAGTGACGCCAGAAACAAAGACTTTTAAAGAAAAGGCAACAGAACTCTATCATCAAATCAAAGAAACCTATCTTATTTCTCCATGGTTAGAATTTTGGTTTGGGCTAGGTGTATTTTTTCTCCTGCTTTGGCTCATCATGGTACTTTGTTTGGGAAAATTCATTTAGGGAAAATACAGTTCAATGGACACAGCAAGTCAGAACATCAACTTAGTTCTGAAACCTCACAAATCATCTCACGTCAAGAAAGGAGAACTATCATCAGCAAATGTCACAGCCATTCCAATACCCGGCGGGGTAGTGTGGGACAAGACTGACTATGAAATATATGGCCCGGTCGAGATCTTGAAATATCCTCACCAGTTCAAGGTCTCATTAAGTGATTTTGTAAAACCAAGTACATTCTCTGATGATTGGGATTTTGAAAGTATAAATAATATGATGTCGGATTTAGTATTGTCAGCAAAATTTACAGAACATGATTATTTACAAGGTTCATCTAATTATGAACAGATGTACTGTTTTTCACATTACGCAGATCACTATTTACATAAATCTGCTCAACCTAGAAATGTTTTTAAATATAACCAATGGGAACATTGTGCTACTCCACCAAAAAGCAGCTCAAAAACATTCTATGAGAAATTCCAATAATTCTCAGGGTTTAACACAAGTAATGCAGAAACATTTTATTATAAACTGTTGGATAAAACAGGGATGAAAACCATGCTGACAAATACTACATTGATATATTCAGAAGCATTTTATGAAAAAATGATTACATTTGGTTTTGATTTCTGGAAAAACAACATTGAAACAAAAACAATCTGGGGTACAAAAGATTGTCAGGTACAAGGCCTAGAAGCATTATTTCGAGCCTGCATGATCCCAGAACAAATAATGTTCTTAAATGACACAATTCACCAAACAACCTGTCTTGGCCTAGCTAAGATTAAGGACCTAAACCAACCGTCTATTTCAAAGCCAATACCTGATAATGCTACCACAGATATTGAAATAGACATATACCAAATTTTACATCAAAACAGAACACATCCTGATTGGAAAAAGTGGTTAATCTGGCAAGAAGACACTAATAACTGTCAATATAGATTCCTGAACAAAACACAGGGGTTAAAGATGACCAGACCAGACCCTAGATACTCCCAGAGACAACATCCAGGGATAGTAACAACATACAGTGTAGGGAAACTGTGCCTTGAATGGCTAGAAACATCTACACTGGCAGAAATTAAGCAACACTTATCTTTACTTAAAGATGGTGCTGACTTGCGTGATTTCATTTTGGGACCACGCAGGCGATTCAAAAACGTTTCATAGCGGCAAGTGTATAAGCGGTATACAACGAGGCATGGAAAGTAATGCAAATTGAAACAGCAGAAAAATACGAGAAATTGATCGCATTAATTTGGAAAAATCACTTTCTGTTGTGGACAATGGGTTAATGACTGTCTTTCCATCTTTAACCTTACTGATAAACAAATCAGTTTGGCACAGAAAGGAGCAGACTATACAATCCTGAGCATCGAAAAACTTGAGAGATTACCATTGAGAATGTCAGAAAGACCTGTCATTGAATGGATAATACACGGGATTATCAAAATTCCGATAACAACTTTCCGATTTAAAAATTGCCTTGAGTATATACCGACAGGCCAGTATGAAAGGTTGGGTAAAGGGTACATTAAGTCATCATGGAAATTACCATATACACACACATGCTACAGTGACAACGACAAAAATGTATTTCTTAGTTGTGAAAATTGCAAACATTCACTAAGCGGTATACTTTTGTGCCAGGGTATTAATTTACATGGGGCCTGTGAAGGGACTTCAAACAACCTTTCATGCCACCAGCACGTCACACCTGCAACGCAGATAGAGCCCTTCTTTAGGCAACATTCTAACGGGAGTTACAATCTAATAACAGATCACAGCTGTTGTGGCTTGGTGCCAGGGAAAGCATATCTCGTAAGCGTGACTTCCATGGTCACTTGCTGTATGCAAGCATTGTTTCCAAACAGCCCTGGAGATTCCGAGACTCCGATTTGGCCTCCTTTGAATATCTCTTCTATACAAATTGATACTTTAAGCAGAATGAAGTCTGTGCTTTTGCAGACAACAGTGCCCATCACGTCATCAAAAGAAACGTATGATCTCCAAGTTGCAAGGACAACATCAAAGATACATGAACTTTTATCAACAAATTGCCCCGTGCATTTCACAGAAATGCTCAGCCAAATCCTAAATATGTCGGATGCCATTGGTATCTCAAACGTATTTAAGACAATTTTTTGGGGACTGTTAACACCATTCAAAGCAGTTCTGGGCATTATTCCCAATTTTGTCCATTCAGTCTTTGGCGGCCTACCACTACTTTTGGGACTCGTAGCAGGCATTTTATTTCTGACTCTTCTGCTCCGATATGTCAAGCCAAAACACAGACATGACTCCGGCAAGGATGGAAGAACCGATCCTAGCAATACGCTACCGGGACCGCATAACTAAGGTCCTTGGATTGGTCCGGCTGAGAGATCTGAACATGACCTGGTTTCTTTCATTCAGACCTATATGGCACACCTGCATCTTACCTGTGCTTCGATGTATGCTATGCGGAGAAGAATACGTGTTAGACACCTGTCTTGCACTGCCATCAGCAGTACCAATGGATATCGATACTTTGCTAAGTCCTGTAACGGCTAACGCATCGTGTTGTCCCCTGCGGCTACCAATCCTGATGACGGCATTCGTTGAGACTCCTGCACTACGACTAGGTGGTGGCAGTGAAGCAATAAATGAAAGCAGCATCACCCAGGTACGACCTTCTGTGAGCATTGCTGATCAAGACATCGATGATAGCAATCATTCTCACAACTGCCAGGTTACTGAACTATCGAACCTGGTCGAATTGTCACCTGAATATGTAGACCTATTCTCTGAGAGCCTGTCTGATATGATGTTCTCCCCTGAACAGAAACAATGAATTTTGGAAAACAATCCGGCGCACAGCGTTCCCATGAACTCTGAATTCGGCCTTCAGCTTTGATAAACAAAAGCTACTGAAAAGCGTTTGGAACTCTATTTTCCCGCACCCCATGAAATATTTTTTGAATCAGACATTTTTCAAAATATTTACCTTTTTTCTGGCACAAATACTTTTGCTTAAAGTAGAACTATTCATAAAGAACAGAGCTTCTATTTTTAGTAGATCTAGAGACAAAAACTTTACCTCAGCCTCTAGCACATTTTACAGCAATTATATTTATATGTGATGAAATAGTCTCGCACTTCTTTTCTGTATTAAGAGACATTTCATGTGTAAGTTTTTTTCGCAAAATTGTTCAAACTGGTTACATAAGCAATCATTTTTGAATGATTACTATGCTTGAAAACGTACAGTGCCTATATTCTCATGTATTTCATATACGCCATTTCAAATGCAATATGTATTTTGGGTGGGTAGGAATACACGCGCATCTTATTGCTTTAGTTTTTAGTAATTTGATGGACATAAATTCGTGGAGTGGGTGTTGTGTTCTATCTAGGACCCCGATCAATATTGTGACCTCATGCCCCTATACAGCTATAATCAATAGATATCCCTATAATGGCATAAACGATCAGAGCCATATTTCAGTAACTCATCTCTGCAGCTCATTACAGTACATGACACAGCAGAAGCCACTTCCTTAGATTCCTAGATAACACACCGAGTTCTTTCGACAGCTCAAACCCCCCAGCAACCTGGGAAAGCCCCGCTTGCTTTGTTTTGATTAGTAATAGAACTCTTGCGAGCACTGTAAGAACGACCAGTTCTTAGTGACATCTTTATTGACGTCTTATGTCCAAAAACTTACGTCAAACTCGTCACCTTTCAGGTATAAATATACCTACGTTGCCTTAAGCAAACACTGTGGTGGTGAATACTGGAGCAGAACAGCTGTCCCTTGCAGAGAGCCCAGCAGATGCGAGAAGCCCACGGACGCTGCCCCTCCTCCTTGACGCGCTGTGAAAGACACTGTCTTTTCTCCTGCCGAGAAAATCCAGCTCCAGCGTTTCCAGCCTAACCTTGCGGGTGACTGGGATATCACGTCCTAAAAAAGGAGATACCAGACCTCCAGCATTCCATTCCAGAGGTACGGTGCTGACTAAAACCTTAGAGAGAATTCTTGAAGCAAACCCTTGGCAAAACCAACTTAACTTAAACTGCTACTTACTTACTCCCTCCCACATATTAGGCTTAGGTCAGGTACATTGGGATAGGCGTAGTTAGAAGCACCAGTTGAGGACGTTAGCCAAATGCATATATTAATGTATATATTTTATTCATTTTAACTATCGTATGGCTAAGAAACCATATCAATGCTTTTTCAGTATTATTTCGTAATACTACTTTTACTGTACGCACTTTTTATAATAACAAGTCTTGCAATTGTGGCAATTCATTTCTCTTGCATGAGAAGGAAGACTGTTCAATGAATAATACCTTTTATTGAAAACGCCCGTCTCTCTATTCTCTGCATACTGGTGAAAGTAATTCTGCACAACTGACTGAGTGAAATAGCTGTCTATTGTTTCACACGACTCTAGAGATTGACTCTTATTCTGAGGAGCAAAGTTGTCATGTTAATGCGGTTGTTGGAAAACTGAATCACTTCTTGTCTGAGCCAGGGAAGCTGATCACTTCCTATTCAGTCCAGAAAGTTTCCAGTGACCTCTGAGCTAGCTGGTACAAACCCAATTAAGTCTAACATAGTCAGTAGAGACCTAGAGGACCACAGTCCTACGTCTACACTGCTGTTTATGTTATTCCAATGCGCAGGGCCTATAGGGAAAATAGGAACTACACTACACTATCAATCAATCAATCAATCGAAAAGAAAGAATGCACAAGCTCATCATTTCAACCTATCCGAATGTATGTTAGTGGTCAAGCTGGACAGGAAAAAGTTTCTTAATTAAAGTTTTGAACAGTTATCTACAGAAAACAACTGATCCACATTTGTCTTGTGTTGTAACTGCTCTAACAGGGTTGGCAGCAAACAACATTAAAGGAATCACATTAAATAGTTTACTAATGCTACCTGTAAAGCATGAAAACAAATTGGAATATCACAAGCTATCTGGAGAAGCTTGTTATGAAGTTTCAAGAGTGCTGAAGAAAATGAAACTTCTGATTATTGATGAAGTAAGCATGGTCTCAAACTTAATGCTTGCTTTTGTGCATATAAGAATGCATCAAATTCTTAAAACAGAGTACGATGTCTTATTTGGAGTAAAAAATGTCATAGTTTTTGGAGATCTACAGCAACTTACTCCCGTAAAAGGACAACCAGTATTTAAAACACGTGTGCATGAAGACACGAGAAAGTCTTTGGGAAGTGTTTGAAACGTTAATATTTGGTAATATTTTGAATACAAAGAACTCTTTACAAATATGCGACTGGCAAATGATGTTGATTATGGAACTATTTTTCAAGATATAAGAATTGGAGTACTGACAGAACATGGCAAACAAGCTTTGCAAAGTCGACTACTTACAAATTTACAATATAGTTCCTGAAAAGATATATATGAAAATTGCAGAAAGTAAATCTATAATCTGCTTAATGCCAACACTGTGCGAGTGTTCTATATTCAATGAACAATTTTTGAAGCTAGAAAATGAAGAAATATCAAAAATGGAAGCCATTGATAAAATACAGCATGAAGGAATCACTATTATTTTGATGGAAGAATTGAAAACAAAACTGTATTCTTTAGTAAAATCGATATCTAAAACTGCTGGTTTAGAAAAGAATCTATATGTATGTATAAACTGTCAGGTAATTTTAAGGCGTACTTTGGATGTAGAAAAAGGTTTAGTAAATGGAGCAATGGGTAAAGTTGTTGATTTTGTTAATTATCAAAATAAAGATGGAATAGAATTTTTAAAAATCAAATTTGATCAAATTGAAGAAGTAAAACAAATTGGTTGTTGTTCAGTTTGTTCTCTGCTTGTTAAAGATGTCCATAGAAAACAGTTTCCACTCTCTCTGGTGTATGCAGTGACTATTCATAACTCTCAAGGATTAAGTCTAGACAGTGCTTTGGTGAACATTGGAAGTACCATGTTTAAAGAGGGTAAGGCATATGTTGCTTTGTCCTGAGTCAGAACTTTATCTGGATTGTTTTTGATTGATTTTGATTAGAAAAAGAATATTGCAGATGCCAACTGTGTAAAAGAGTATAATAGGTTAAGAAGAGCTATGATCCTAATTTAGGTGAATATCCTGTGTTTGAATAGCGTGTAGAAGGTCAAAAAAGAAGATATGAGAATATCTGTAGTGAAGTTATAGAGAAGGAAAAAAATCAAGATAGTGTTGAGATTGCAAGCAAAAAGAAAAAGGACACTATTGAAGAGATTGAGAACTGATAAAAGTAAAATACAAAGCGTTTCTGCTATTCGTAATCTTTTGGATATATGTTCTGGTTCTACACAATTTACGCAGAATATCCAACAAGATGCTCGGAAATTTCTAATGTATATGCTTGCCGTATTGGAAAATGAAGGAATAGAAATTGAAAATCTTTTTGGCTTGTGTTAGAAATGGGAACATCAATGTGAAAATTATATTATTACATGTAGCACTAACATAGATACTGAAAGATTTATATATTTGACTTTACCAGACTGTAAAACAGTGTCTTTCAACAAACTAGTTAAAGCAGCAAATCAAAACATGAAGTGTAGCCAATGCAAATCAAAAATGTTATCTGTAGAAGCTGAAAAAATAATAATAAGGAATAATACAAATAACACAAGTCTCTGTCAGCACATAAGATAGCAAGGTTTATTGGAGACCCACAAACAGTAAATTAACGTGCATCACGGAGACATCAGCAAAGCCACTGAATGTCCAAAGATGTGACATTGGTGACAACTTTTATAGGCCAAAACCACAAAGGATGTAGCATCATAACATACGTAGCACAAATTAAGCATAGTTCATTTGACCAATTAACAAGAGTTTGAGTAGCTGTATACCATGTAACGTCCGAACTATACTGTTGCTAACCACGTGGTCCCAGGTGGGCAGCTTCTGGACTTTCCACTGTAATGTAAGATATAAGTTTGGTGCTTTTCCAGTTAATAATTGCAACATAATAGTAATGACCAGAAACATATTGTGAAATGGGATATGCTGAAATGTACTTGTACGTGCCTAAGCAAGCATCTTCCCTTGTGCCACGTATCTTGTCTTCTAGCAAGCCTTGCGTTACTGAAGCTATTTCTCTGAAGCTAGAAAAAGTGCAGGCGTCCTGTGCAATGTTCATTATGTCAACTTAACAGGGCCTAGAAGCTTTACTGCATTTTGTATCATAAAACAAATGGCTTCTTCAATCAACATTATTTATACGAAGATATGGATAATATATCATTGAATGATACAACGTTGTACAGCTGATGGAAGAACATTGGAAACTTTAATTAAATATTTTGTAGTAAGTCAAGTATCAATATCAGAAAGAACTTTTGTAGCAGTAATTTTCCATGATGTTCCTTCCACAACATCTGGACATTAAACTGTCTATTTAAAAGTAGTATAGGTAGACTACTCCTAAACTGAGGAAAATCCTAACTTTAAGACTTTCGGAATTCACAGAAGGCATTTAGGAGTCCTAAAGTTAGGAGTTCTAACTTTACTACTCCTAAACTGAGAAAAATCCTAACTTTAAGACTTTCAGTATTCACAGAAGGCATTTAGGAGTCCTAAAGTTTTAAGACGATAATTTAGCTTATGAGGCATTTGTTAAAAAGTAATAATACAGTTACTATTGGACAATATCAGTATAAAGGATTTCAGGAATACCATTTGGCCAAGAGGAAAGGTATTAATTTAAATTAAGGACTTTTTCTTGGATATACTCACAGCATATATTTTTAAAGAACATCATTTAAAGTATATGAAAATGATAACGAATTGTTCATTTAATTATTAATTCAGTTGTTTGAAATTGAAGAAAGAAAAATGTCTTAGAAGAAAGCATTTAATATGTATGAGATTTGTATTACATGGCATGTTGTTTTCATGGAAGGTTGAGAAATAGTTGAGTGTATTATAAATCATTTTTTTACATATATTTGTTTTTTTAAACAATCTTATTTTTTTTTTGCCGGCTGTTATGTGATGAGTAACATTGAAATCACTGTTTGTAGTGAAATTCAATATATTCTGAGAACAGCAAAAAAGGCAAACAAAATATTTTATATAATGTTCAAATTATGTTGTGTTATAAAAAATATTATATTATATACTATAACTGATTTTTTTCTTTTTCTTTCATAGATCTAAAGTATGACATTTTCAAAAATTTTAATTACAAAAAATATCTGAAAAAATGTTTAGCAAATCGACTACTCTCCAGGTAAGATTAACTATGTATACTAAGTATTAAAACACACAATGGGCTGTTTTTTCACACTGGTAAAGAAAGTGGGGAAGGATCCCATGTGGCCTGAAAACAATATTTGATTGGTTCATAACATTTTCCATTGTACCTATTGAAGAACTGCAAGCATTTCAATTGTTGAACTTTAAGCATCTTTGGAGAGACATCTCTGTGCTTACCTCCTGTCACTTTCATGCAATTTTTCAATCAATTAACTAGCAATATGTTCTTTTCGTAATAGTCTGCCAATACCTAAGCATTTATGGATAGATTTAGAAGCATCCTGTACCAACAATATGTCACTTTTTGTAACACTCTGTGTAGCTTTCCTTCTCCGTATAAATACAACCTTATCAAACACACCACTTTGGGTTCAAGGGGCGTTCCATAGGTGTTGCTGTGGGTGTTTGCACACAACACTCATAGAACAAGACACATCTCCAGATTTATCATAAATCATAAATCTGGAGATGTGTGTGAATGCTGCACCATCTTCTAGCTGGTGTAGCAAGGCACAACAAGTAGAATTGTTTTAATTTCTCCTCGTTTTTTCTCTTTCAATATATGCTGCATTGCACAGCATACATTGAAGGAGAAAAATGCCTTTGCTGATTGTTATTGTGCAGGAAGGTGTGTCTTCCTGCACAAAAACAAATTCTGCATGACACAGATATCCTTGCACCATGGTGCAAGGGTGCTTGTGTCACTGCAATCCTGCAGTTTAAGCAGCAGTGCAGAGGGAAGCATAGACTTGCAACATATTTATGTACATATGTTGCATCCCTGTGCTTCGGAAGTACCACAGCATACTGCAGCTAAAGAGCTAAAGGTGTCATGCTGCAGCACTTCCTTATAGTTCTGCACTTATACATCCACCATACACTACTAATGCATTCAGTCAATTAAGCACTATGCATTCATTCAACCAAACTTTTACACACTATCATATAAATATAGCTCTTTCTTTAACCAGAGAAATTAATTCTGAAAATAACTTTTTGTTTTTGTTTTTTTGTTTTATAATTTTTTTTTCATTTTTGAACGATTTTGTGATTTTTTTTCAAAAGAAAAAAGGACGAAAAAAACAGTCAACTTCAGGAACTAACAGCCCAGAAAAAAAAGTCTAACAGAGATGGTTTCTTTGCACTGTACAGACTAAGGGGCATATTATCAAGGGGGTTTATCTCCGCTTTTTTGGCTTTAAAAGCCAAGAAAGCGGAGATAAAAATATCTCCCTATTACCAAGCTGTCGCTAACACCAGTTAGCGACAGCTAGTAGGAGATAGCGACCATCTTGGGCCCCACTTTGCATGTCAGTGATATTTATCACTAATGAGATGCAAAGTGGGCGTGCCAAGATGTTAGAGACTGAAAACAGTCGCTAACATCGCTATCTCCTATTACCAACTTTTGGAGATATTCGCGCTAAGCGGGAATATCTCCAAAAGCTAACACCTGCCCTGAGCAGTTCTTAGCCATGTTATCCAATGGGAGGTGGATAACATGGCTAAGAGCATTTGCTCGATAATGCATGAATATCGCTGACTTTTCAGCGATATTCATGCATTTCGGCCGTTTTTTATCGCATTTGCGATAAACCTTGTTAATAGCAAGGTTTATCTGCGATAAAAATCGCCGATGTGCGGCGATAATTTTTGTCTCTAAACAAGTTAGAGACAAACATTATCGCTAGTTGTTGGTAATATGCCCCTAAGTCCACAGACTGCTCTCCGTAGCAGAGAAGTTGGTTGCACTTGATGAAGTGTATCTTGAGTTGGGAAAATTCTGGACGTATGTCCAGACGTCCTGGTAAAGAGAAAGTACTAGGCACTGCAGGTGGAGGGTTGTCTTGAAGTTTCCTGCACTCCTCCCGAGCCAGATTGACAGGGTGCAAAGTCTTGAGGTGTTTGTACATACTAGCAGTACCGCAGTAATACTTTCTATCAGCACTGCCTCTCGATAGAACCCTTTCACTAATTTTGCGTGTGACTTTTGTTGCATTCAACTTTTTTTGTCCTTCAGGGAATGTAAAAAACTTCCACTCCACTGATGTAGGTTTCTGAGGACGTGGAGGTTCAGCAGCAAATTCTTCCTCTGAAGAATGGTCAGATTCTTGTGGTGGCTGCTGTCCTGAAGCCATTGTGTCCAAAATTTGGAAAATATCAGAAAAGAAATGATCCCAAAAAAGTTCTTCTCAGCTAATAGGTGTGTCTCCAAAGAAGCTCTAAGAAGAACGATTGAAATGGATGGGGTCCTTCAATAGTTACAATGGGAAATGTTATGAAACAATCAAATATTTTTTTTTCAGTTCACATGGGGTCAGTGCACCGTGCGCACAGGCAGCACGCACCCAAAGTGACTTCGCGAAATTGCATTTAAAAGTAATATAAGTTTATTAAAAGTAAAAATATATTATTTTTATAATTAGCTTAGCTAATGTCTTGCACTAATGTGTATATTAAATACATATATATCATTTTATACATTTAGAAATTTCGCGGGAGTCGCGCACCCACCACACCAAACACGTATATGATGTCACGTGTAAAGTAATGCGTATGTGTCAAGTATGCGCCTGGAGTCGCGTACCGGTCGCATAGTGATCGTGCACGAAAATACGCTCCTGTCGCACCCCCTATGCGGATCCTTCTCAACATTCAAAAATGGGGGCTAGGTTCCATGTAGTGATCGAGAAAGGTACGCTTTGGGTGTGTGACTCCCCAAAAAATTTGAAAAATAAAAAATAAAGAAAGTAATATTAAAATAAAAATATAAAACTAAATAAAAACAATATTTGAGTTCAATATTTTAAAAAATATTTATTTCCCATTTATATTAAATATATATAATGTAATTTAAAAATAAAATATGTAAAAATAAATACCTTTGAAATTCACTGAAAAAACCATAGGTTTCAGACCAGTTATAGTTAGGAATTAGCATTTAAAAAACCTTGGAAATTCACCGAAAAAAACATAGGTTTCAGGGCTGTTATAGTTACCTTGTAACCTTTTGTTTTTTAAGTGAATTTCTATGTTTTTAGGTCTCGGTAATATCCGGTCTGCCGAAGGCAGACCGGAAGTCCGAGAATTAATGTTGCTTAGTGGGACTATTAGTCCCGCCTCAGTTTATGGCTCTCTCCCATTGGCTGGCTTCCTAAACGGAGGCCAGCCATTTGAGGAGAGAGCCATCACTCTGATTTAGCCCCGTCTTTTTCGGATTTGGGGGCGTCATTTTTGCTGTTCTTTAGACAGTGACGTCATCCGTCATTCAGAACAGCAAAACCACGCCCCCAAATCCGAAATTCTTCCAGCTTTGCGGATGCCATTTGTTTTTCTCGTCTGGGGAGGATCGTCTTGTTCATCGTGGTGGCTGGCCCATGCATCCCCGCCGCCGCCTGCCAGAAGACTGCAGTGTGCTCTGTCTGCCGGTTTTTTATTTTATTTATTTATTTAATTAACCGGGAGCCCCGCGAGTCGTTCCCAAGCCCCCCCCCCGCCGGCCCGGGGATTCTCTGAGAGGCGCTGTGGCCGCCTCCAAACTCCAGGGTCGCAGTGCGATTGGTTACCGCAGCCGCGACCCGGAAGTACAGTGGGCCAGGCAGGAAGCGGACAAGAGGTCTCCCCGCGCTCCTGCCCGGCAAGGAGAAGAAGCACGTCCCCAGCCAAAGCCCAGCAGCCCTGCCCACGGCAGAGAGGAGCCGCCGCCTTTCTGAAAAGCCGGTGAGTGCCGTTTCTATCCCCTCTGAGGTAAGCGGGCGGTTAAGGACGGCAAGAAGTTTGACTCCAGGTACGAGCGCTCTATCCCGGGAGCACCGCATGGTATGGGAGAGCGCTTTACGGGCGGCTACAAAGCGCTTTATAGGCATGTAGGATATACGAGTTGGCAACCAGAGCAATTTATAGAAAAGCAAACGCCGCATGGATGATCAGCGGTCTCCAATCGTGCAAACTTCTTGCAAAACGGATGAAATCGGTTTCTAAAATAAAAACATATTTTAGAAAACCGCAGGCATGCGACTTATAAAAGTAAAGGAAGGCTTAATGCAGGAAAACTATGGGGTTATAGGAGGCAGATGCAGTTTGCATGAGAACGGATTTAGCGGTTTATAGATGATCATCTTCATGATAAAGCAGTGTATAAAAGTGCAGACTTGATGTATGGCTGCCAAATCGGTATATAGAAGAGCGCCCTGTTAAGGGCATGACTGCGGTTTGTAAAAAAAATATATATATACGTGGCAGCTAAATCAGACTACTCTGGCGCCCCAGTGCATGACAGCCGAAGTTGTTGATAAAGATAGACCTGCACAGACATCTCATGTTAGGACAGACAGTGCGACCTATGAAAGAAAAGAGCACTATTGGAAGTTCAAGCGATTTATAGATGAGGAGCGTGGCACGGCACCCCTGAAACAAAAGGGCACAGTGAGATATCCGACTGGTGCAAGAAAAGGCCTTATGCAAGAATTTACGGGAGTTTTTGTACATAAAGATTCTTAATGTCAACTAAATCTGTTATTGGGGGATAAACGTAAATTAGATAACTGGGCAGAAGCAGAGAGAAGGTGCGAGGCCTGTCCAGGCTGCCAGGCCTACCTCTGAAACACTGATAAATGGTCTTCCAGCTTTACCTCCGGGTTCTCACCTCGAAGTTGCTGTAACTTGTGACGGTCGATCTGCGTACAAATCGATTGGATTTTTGCAAGGTTAATGTCACAATATGAAATAGTCCGATCGGTCACCATCTGTAAAGAGATATGCTCTAAATGTGATGTATACAATAAAGCGCTACACTCTCTGCAGTGCATGGGGTTTTGCACGCGTTCTGCAAGCTCTGGTTCGGCTGCACAACTGTTTCCGGTTTTCAGGATGAGGGTATGCCGGGACCAGACGGGGTGGGTGGGGTTCGAGTTGCTATGGCACCAGATCTGTAGACGTGTCACCCCAGCCGCCTCCACGGGGTTCAGCTCCGGGGTCCCAGGCCAGGAGGAGGGTCCGACTTCTGAACCAATCCCACCTCTTCAAAAGGCCTGCTTCTGTAGTGGGCGTGTGTTTTTATGTTTTATAGCCAGTGATTTCTTTCAAAGTTTTGAACTTTATGACGTGCTTGGAAGTTGGAGCTTGACTTCAAAAGCAGCTTTGTATTAAAATACCAAAAGGAAATGTAGATTAGCTGTGAAGTGAAAAGGGATATTGTATTCATCTTTTTGAAGCGATGTTTCCACTCAAAGAACACTATTGTATTTCCCTGAATCAAAAGCGCCATTTTTGATTGGATGATACACTAATCAGCTGTGTGCACCAAACCACATCCACATATACCTATCTACGTACATTTAGGAGAACCTGCACGTTTATTAGAATAGCTGATCCATTTAATTGTCAGCTTTAGCATCCTGCTTGCAAATGCATGTTGTATCAGAATATTTAAGGTATCAGCTATTTTTTGTTTCTTTTCCTTGTGTAGGTTTGTCTCTATGTAATGGAGCTCTGCATTATGGTAATTTGTGTCTGGGGAGGGGGGTGGGATGAGGGGTGACTATGCAGTAGATGCCCCAAATTGACATGGTGCCCTATGCAGGAATGGAGACTTTCTGGGTCACGGGTCTATGCAGACATAAAGTTTCTTAGTGGCACAGGTGTTCTATGTAGACACTTTGTTTTTTAGTGTCATGGCGTCCCTGCAGTAGGTAGTCTCTCAGTGGTATATGAGCATATACAGAAGGGAGTTTGCTTTCACAGGGGATGTGATGGGTCATATAGGTGACCTAGAGCCCTGTGCAGAAGTGGAGTCGTTTAGTGTCGCATGGTTTGTGCAGAAATAATGTCTTTCAGGGAAATAAGACCATATGCAGAAGTGGATTCTTTACTCTCACGGGGTCTATGCAGTAGACAGTCCCTCAGTAACCTAAGGACCTATGCAGAAAGCGTGTCTGGGTGGGTCATATGATATATGTAGTAGCTACACCCTCAGTGACATCGGGTCCAATGCAAAACTGAAGTTTTATGCAGAAACATAAAGGCCAATGCGGGAGTGGAATCTTTTACTTTGAGGGGCCTCTGCAGCAGATACTCTGTAAATTGCATAGGGCTCTGCGGAAGCAGAGTCTAAGTGGCATATGGCTCAAGGCAGAATTCAGAGCCTATCAGTTTGACGAGAAACATGGATTAAATAGTGCTTAGTGTTACAGGGGAGTGTAGTCCTTATCTTTGGCAGCACAGTTTGCATAGTGAGGCCTACCCACTACTTCCTTTTGGAGTAGGGTAAAATGTCTCCTTGCCTTGACCCTGTGGTTCAACAGAGAGAGAATTTCATAGCGCTTAGAAGCAAGATTTTCTATGACATCGATCTGTTCTTAATGCTCATTGAAGATAGGGTAGAGATACTCTCGCAGGATCGACTGTGGATTCGATAGAACAAAGTGCTGGCACTGGAGGCGTGGCCAGAGACGGTATGGGCGTGGCCAGACATGCTAGTGTGGCTGGCCAGAGTCTGTTAAAGATTTTCCAGGAAAGGTCAGCGGGGAGTGAAATCTTACCTAAGTGTAGGGGCAGACTGCAGTATTCACATCTTACAGCACCTTACCACAGAAAGAGGGCTTTGTCTGCAGCTCTCTTCATGAATGTAAACACTGTGTGCGCGCCCCTCACCCCGCGGCTGAACAGAGCCTGTCTGTGCTGCCCCAGCACCACTCTCCTGGGCAAGGAGATATGCGTGGGCCTGTGATGGACTTGGAGCCTTTATTCTCATTATAAACTCCTGCATTCGCTGACTGTGCTGTGGGGGGGCTCTATTCTCCAGGAGACCTCTGACCGACCTACAGTCCGCAGTCTCAACATATGCATGGCTGTGATTTAGGGGGCAGAGAGTTCTGACAACTTACCTGCTTCCGTGAAGTCGAGTCTTGTTCAGTCATCATTCATCCATGTCGCACCACAACACGTTCTCACCCAGACTGATATTGTTCGTACTTATATGTTTACTCCTGGAAAGGCTGCAGACACCAAAATGTATCCAAATGTGCATTCCAGCTTGCTGTATGTCCTGCACAAGCCCCCGTAGTGCCCAGAGTTCACCTGTGGGGGCAGTATTCTCGGGTCGCCTGTAGCTTTCATTCTTCAGACTAGCTGCAGCTGTTGGGGTCGGTGCGCCAGAAAGGCTGCTGTGGCCTTGTTCTTAGAGAAGGACCCTGAAGTAAAGCGACTGTACAAATCCGACAGAAAGCAAGCCAACTAATGGAACTGAACTGAATAACAACACGGACAAGCAATTTCACAAGACAGTGGGACGGCTAACTAGAGAGAGGCTTGAAGAGGCATTGCAGAAGAGACTGGAATTTACATCAAGCTCTCCTTTGCCACCAGAAAAGTAGTCAGACAATCAGGCGGCAATACTGTGGCTCATATAGGAATGCATTACAACCACTGCATTACAACCAGGGCTGCTTTATCCCTACCTCTTTTTGGCTCACAACTACCTCACAACTTTACTCTCTATCTCACTAGCTCACTCTATCTATTTCTATCTCAATCTCACTATCTCACTCTCACTACCTCAGTATATCACGACTCACTCCCTCAAAAATTCACTACATCACTCTCTCACTAACTCACTCTATCTCACTACCTCACGACTTCACTCTCTCTCTAACTCACTACCTCACTCTCTCTCTAAAAAGTTTAGAATAACATAACTCACTTTCACTCTCTTTCACTACCTCTCTCTCTATCTCACTACATCACAACATCACTCTATGCTTATATCTCACTACCTCACAACATCCCTCTCCCTCACTACCTCACTCTTTCACTACCTCACTCTCTATCTCACTACCTCACTCTCTATCTCACTACCTCACTCTCTCTCACTACCTCACTCTCTCTCTATTTCAATACCTCACTCTCTCTCTGCTAATGCAATAGGTATCACATATGCAAAAAAAGCTAATGCAGATAGAAATGACAATGCCATTTATTTAGGGAAACAAAATAGATAAAAAAAATAATGAGCAATACCAATAGCTCTACCTATAATATTGCCTAGACCATTGCATTGTAAATGCTTGTTTTAATTGTAGTTGAACTTGCAGGGTGGTGGAGAAAGGGGTCGGATCTTTGACCAGCTCTCAGGAATCCTGCTTTGACTGACTTACTGGAGATAACTGGAGGGCTCCTTGCCCCCCAAAGACCCTTAGCATCCAGGAGAACTTCATCCCCTAACCAGCAGTATGCCAGGAGGCACATTTGCAGAGTGGTGGAGAAAGGGTGTGGGCCTCTGACCAACTCTTAGCAATTGCGCTGTGATCGGCTTACTGGAGGTAACAGGAGGGTTTCATGACCCCCAAGGACCCTCTGCCGCCGAGGAGACTTCACCCCCCAAGCAGTAGTGTGCCAGGAGGTGTGTTTGCAGAGTGGTGGAGAAAGGGGGCGTAGCATCTGAAGACCTCTCAGCAATCCCACTGTGTGGGACTTGCTGAAGGTAACAGGAGGGCTTGTTTGCCCCCAAGGACCCTGAGGAGCAAAGGGGACTTCATTCTCCAGCTTGTAACACATCAAGAGGTGCGTTTGCAGGGTGGTGGTGGAAGTGTGCAGGGCATATGGTGACTTGCCGGGGCTGGCTTTTTCATGTTTTTTACCTATTGGGGGGGGGGGGGGTATGTGGCTCCCCTGCTCAGGGCCAATTTTGGTCCCAGGGAACCCATCTCCCAGTGCCTGGCCTTTGTTTTTAATTGTTTTTCTATTTAGAAAGGGGAATATAAGAGGTAAATCCTTGCTGGTTACTTGACTTACCTGTAAATGAGGCTGAAGGTCAGCCAAAAGGCATCAGGATATGCTGCCACCGGATTATTGAATAAACACCCATTTTTCATAGAGTTGGACTTTGGCATTCTCTTTTTGCATAGTGATGGATTTTGGGATGCCCCATGACCCTAATCGAAGGCGCCCTGTATGGGGGAGGCTCCCAGCATTATGGAGACTGTTTTGTGAATCATTGGAATTGGGGAGCATGACCGCTCTTCCCTCATGCAACATTATGGATTTCCCTGTTATTTTGGCATTGAGATGAGAGAAAGGGAGACAGGAGGAGAAGTCTCCTCTTGCCTACTGTGAAATACTGTCGTTTTTAAAGGCATGGATTTGCAAGTGGCAGCAAAATAACTGAGCAAGCATGGCAACAGAAGAAAAGAGATGTATTTTTAAATCATACGTGACCTTTTGATTTATTGATACAGTGCACTTAAAAAATTATTTATTTATTTATTTATTTGAACTTATATGGCGCAACAGCTACATGCAGTGGGTTTCCGGGCGCCAGGGATAGACACAAGAAGAAAAAAAAGACACAGCAAAGTGCAAAGAGCCAGCTAGAGCAAAAGGGCAGATTCACTGAAAGAGCAGGGTCTTAAGTTTTTTCCGAAAGCAAAATAAATCAGTCTCTGATTTCAGGGCAAGAGGTAGTGCGTTCCAAGATTTGGGGCCTAGATGGGAGGAGGACCGGCCCCCCATCTTTACAAGTTTAAATCTTGGAACAACAAAGTCACCATTTGCAGAAGATCCCAAAGTGCGACTGGGTTTGTTTGTTTGGACAAGGCTCTGTAAATATTTTGGGGCAGAGCTCTGCTTAATTTTAAAGAGATGACACAGGGCTTTAAATTTGATACGGCTCAGAACCCTAAGCCTATGTAAGTCACGAAGAGCCTGTGAGGCCGAAGATCTCCTCGGAACCTTACAGAGAAGTCGGGGCAACAAATTTTGCACCATCTGAAGTTTGTTGATGGTTGAAGTGTCGGCACCGAGATATAGGACATTTCCGTAGTCCAGGCGGGAGATTACTAACGCCTGGACAACGGTTCTCTGGGTGGCATGGGGCAGCATCCATAGGATTTTCTGGAGCCATCGCAAGGTGGCAAAACACACGGAGGCCGCCTTAGTGGCCTGCTGCCTCATAGAGAGCTTGTCGTCTATAAGAAATCCGAGGTTGCGAACCACGGAGACCAGCTGGGGAAGGGGTCCCATGTCACTAGGCCAGTGCTGAGGGCCCCAGAGATCTTTGTTCATCCCCAAGATACCAATCTCGGTCTTGTCACCTTACTCTATTGAAAGACTGAGCGAGATGCCATTAGAGCAATATATAACTATTATGCAGTCTTTTAGCAACGTTACCTAATTACAAGTGCATCCTGGGAATTGTAGGCTCAGTTGGCTGTCACGTGGTGACATGAATATAAGAGGTGAATTCTTGCCGGGTATTTGAATTACCTGTGAACAAGGCTTAAGGTAAGCCGAAACGTGTCAGGATATGCTGCCACTGGATTATTGAATAAACACCAGTTTTTCATAGAGTTGGGCTTCTGTATTCTCTTTTTGAGCTGTGATATATATATATATATATATATATATTAAAAAATGAAACCCCAATTGTCCCTGTAATGTATTTTATACCCAAAATCCACAAGAACCCTTTAAAGCCACCAGGGCGGCCAATAATATCAGTGCGCAACAGCCTTTTAGAATCGTCTTCACAATATGTGGACTTCTTTCTTCAGGAGCATGTTCGCCAACTGCCACCCTATGTTAAAGACATAAGTGAATTTTTATCTAAAATTCTGTATTTTTCATGGCAGGATGATTATTTATTAATAATTCTTGATGTAAATGTGTTATCTACCAGCATCAACCATCAAGATAGACTAAGGGCCCTCTAACATTACTTGAAGGGCAGACCAACACAAAAGCTGCAGCATAAGAAAATGTCGATTTTTTTTGTTTAAATATTTTTATTTCCGGTATTGAACCTTAACACATATAACTGGATGCATCACACTCAACACTTCATAAATGCTTTAGGTCCACATATCACATACAATAATATACACATTTGTAATGTTCTGTTTTTCTGTTACATTTCCAACATTACAAAGAAAAAACAATTAAACTCCCCCCACCCTCCCTCTGCCCCGGCACTTACACATGTTTATTCAAAGTACACTTAGTACATAGTCTGGCTTTGCATGTTTAACTCTTGGTCAGTACTCTGCCATATCCACCTTCACTCCCATGTCTAGTATCAGCAATGCTTTGCTCTCTGCACCCGAGCCTGAACTCACATACTGGCATATGGGGTATCGTGTAGTGGAGGTGCAATGCCCTATTCGCTAGTCTTGTATTTCCCCGGCCTAATCATCAATACAGGATGAAGACAAATTACCATCATTACCAGATTCAAAAGCCCCAACCATTGCATTTCAATCGATTGATATGGGAGTCTTCCTGAGGCCCCTACGTTCCTCCCGTTGTAATTCCATTCCTTCCGCCTTCCCCCACCGTACCACTTCTCCGCGCTATACATCTGGGTCTGGTGGTCTAGCTGACTTCCACCTCATTGTTATGGTTCTCTTGGCCAGCAAGAGGGCCAAGTCAGTAAATCGTGTTGCTACGCTCTTTTTCTTTTCAGTAGAGCCCAGTCCCAACAAGCTATATACCATAGATGTGTATGGTCTGGCTGGTGCTAACCTGGTCAATGTGTCATGTATTGTCTTCCAATTGTACCCCAACTTTGGGCAATCCCATATCATGTGAACCAATTGCGCGTCTTCTGCTCCACATCGGGGACACGAGTCCGCAGCATCTGGGAACATTACGCGCAGCCGATGTGGCGTGAGGTATGCTCTGTGCACCACCATAAGCTGTATACATTTAAATTTCGGATTCATCTAAACCTTTTTTGGGAATTTCAAGATTCTCTTCCATTCCTTGTCTCTAAGATCCCTCCCTATATCTCCCTCCCATCTGTCTCGTAGAGGTTGCAGCGAGATTGCTCTTCCTGTTCTGACGCCACTCGCTATCCATTTCGTCAGGTGCCTGCCTGCCCCCATTAAATACTGCATAGTTAGTAGTGGGTTCGTGAGCAGTTCGTCGCCGTTCTGTGCCCATGTCTGTGTAATGTAGTGTCTGACCCTGGCATATAATAGAAACAGCCCTTCGGGTGTGATGTAAGCTGCAAAAATCAGCGAAAGCCATAATATGGCCCTCCGCAAATAGGTCCCCCACCTGTACGACGCCCGCATCGTGGCAAGCAGTATGTACCCGGTTCGATAGCGGACCCGTTCCCACCGGAAGCCCTAGGAGTGGTATCGTGGGTGCATATGAGGACGTTGCATTTGTGTATTTCACCGCTTTCCTCCAGCATGTAATGCCAAGTTTGAGTAGGTGTGGTGTCGGGCCGGGGATCTCAACCCTCGGCAGTAGCAGGTAGTGTATGGTGCCATTCACTCTATCGGTTTCGGTCATGCTGATTTCGTGTAGGTTGCGGCCCGCTAGCCAGTAGGCCAGCCATTGTAGTTGACACGCGTAACCATACGCCGTCATATCTGGGACCCCCATACCTCCTTCCGCAGTTGGTAGTTGCAGTTTGGCTAAGCTAATGCGCCGTCTTCCCGACCCCCATATTAATTCTGTAAGTATAGTGTTCAGCGTTCTGAATGTGCTCGCGGGGACTAGAAGCAGCAGGTTCATGAAGAAATATATTAGACGGGCAGCACCACCATTTTAGAAATGGCCACCCGTCCTGCCACTGATAGCAGCAGTGTGTTCCAGAATTGCACTTGTAACTTCAGTGCGGTTAGCGTCGTTAATCATGAGGCCCGACAATGCCCGGAAGTCCTCGAATATTTCGGGTATAGGGTCAAGACAGCCCCCCACATCCCCCAGATAGAGAACTATGTTGTCCGCATAAGCCGAAACCACATGTGTCGCTGCGGCCCCTCCGTATCCCCCTGTGTTGTGCCAAGGTCAGAAGTTTACATAATAAGGGTTCTAAAGCCAGTATAAACAATTATGGGGATAGCGGGCATGCCTGTCTAGTGCCCTTCGCTACCTCCAGATGACCCAAAATGCACCGGTTCGTGCGTACCCGGGCCGTTGGGTGAGTGTAAAACAGCGTCACCCAGGCTATGAAGTCTGGAGGGATCCCAAATTTATTGAATGCTGCGAACATATAATCCCATCTGAGGGAATCAAAGGCCTGTTTCAGGTCTAAGGATATACAGCCTTCTGCAACGTCGGTCGCGTTTATGTGGTGCATTATTTGGCTAATCCTCCGCAAGTTCATCGCCGTACTCCGACCGGGCACGAAACCGCATTGGTCAGGGTTTATCAGTTGCAGATGTATTGAGCCAGCCGCGCCGCTAGGACCTTACTTAGGATCTTGTAATCTGTATTTAGTAATGACAGAGGCCTGTAGTTAGCTAATTGGAGCCCATCCCTTCCAGGTTTTAGGAGTGAAACTATCAACGCCTGCAGTGACGACTGTGGTAGTCTGTGGGACTTCAGTGCCTCTTGGTATACAATATGTAATCGTGGTGCAATTAAATCTATATAAGCCCCATAGAACTCAGCCGGTAGGCCGTCGGTCCCGTGGCAGCGCACGTATCGCCTGACGTATCTCCGCGACCGTGATGGGGCGCGCTAATTCCTCCCCCTGGTTTGCCGTAAGCTGCGGCAGGTCGAGGTCGGCCATAAACACCTCAAATGCCTCGCCCGACAACTGCTGGTGCTGCCCATATAGTGTCTCATAATAGTCCATGAAAGTAGCCTTTATACCTATTTGTGTCGTACCCGGTACCCCCTCCTGATCAGTCACCTCCAGTATGGGCGTATACACGGGGCCTTCTGCACCATGCGTGCCAGTAAAGGGCCCGATCTCTCCGCGTGTGCGTGTTGTTTACATGTGTATTCTCTATAGTCCAGTATACGCAGCTCTTCAAGCAACTCGGCGTGTTGGATGTGTGCCTCTTGCAGTGGTGTGAAATGTATATTTGTACCCGCTGCCTCGCTCTCCAACATTGCCAGCCGCCCCTCTACTTCCCGAAGCCTCTCCATCACCTTGTGTCTCATGCCCACTTTCGTGCTCATCGCTACACCTCTTATGGACACCTTAAAGGCGTCCCATTCTATCTGTCGTGAGCTAGCCATTCCAGCGTTTGTAGCGAAATAGTGCGATATAGCGTCTGCTAGGGCAGACTGGAAGACAGTATCCTCGTGGAGGTCCGGCGTTAGGCGCCACGTCGGTATTGGAGTCGGGATCTTACCCCAGCGCATTGTGATGTCTACCGGGTTATGATCGGAAAACGTCTTTCCCATATGCCACGGCCTCCAACAATGTTCTAGAACAGAAAACGCGATCAATCCTAGTGTGCAGTTTATGAGGTGGTGAGTAGAATGTATATTCCCTGTGTAAAAAGTGTGTGCTCCTCCATACGTCAGCCAAACCCCAACCTTCCGCCCACTGTATTAGAGCGTCAGCTTGCCTCCTACTCTCAGTTGCCTGTAGTGGCAGGTGGGACCTGTCAAGGGATATGTCTAAGACTGCATTGTAATCCCCACCTATTATCCAATCATACACCGACCATTCCGCCAGCATTCTGTTAATCGTGGCAAGGAATTCCGATTGACCTGTGTTCGGTGCGTAGACACTGCCAAGCACAATAGGGGAGCCATCTAACATCCCACGTATAAACACATATCTACCTTCCTGGTCCACTTTTTTCTCTACCAGCTTGAAGGGGACGGAATTTTTGAGCCATATAGCCACCCCTCTCGAGAACGCAGAATAAGTAGTGGCAAATAATTGCCCCTTCCACTTCTTAAGTAGTTTTGCACTCTCTGCACTATTAAGGTGAGTCTCCTGAAGGTATGCTATGGCTACGTGTCTCCGATTTAACTGTGCCAAAATTCTATGCCTCTTGTGAATTGACCTCATGCCTCGCACATTCCAGGTGCATATTTTATATGTGCTAGGAGCCTTCATTGCAGGGTACGGCAGTTACAAATGTCAGACCCAGTACCATTCGTGTGCTATATATAATGTGTGTAGTCCCAAGTGCCTGTAGAACATTTAACTCTCTAACCTTAGGGTCCCCATGTAAAGAAACCTGGGGTCCAAACATCATTGCCCAATGTGGGCAACAGTTAAACTGAATCGTGCCTGCGCTCTGGGGGGGTGGTACCCACTCCCTCTCTCTAGGTACCAGCCGGTGTTACAGCATTGTACCCTATACGAGTATGTTCCCTGTTCCCTGTTAGCCCACCCTCGCTCTCAGTCAAACCTCATACGTTACCAATCGGTGTCTTCAACAGCTACTGTCAGAATTCATTCGCTACTTGTGCTGTAATTTTTGGGAACAGTTGCAAACTAGTGACAGAGCCTGACATTTCCGTGCGGGAGTCCGAGTTGCTGGCCATGTCCGATCTGACCCTGGCATCATGTGCTGCCAGCACATCCTCTGTCAGCAAAGCCACTTCCGAAGTCGCTCGTGGTCTGCCCGGTGTCCTCCCACCTTTCGCACCAGGCCCCTTCCTGTGGTCTTCTCGTGTGCTATGCTGTGACCCTCCCCGACGAGATGGTCCTGCATCTTGTTCCTCCGCCATCGGGTCCTGCATACGTAGTGGCGTCAGCGCCACCTCAATACACTCCGCCACCTCCTCTGGGGATGTTGCCTTGTATTATAGTCGGGCTGGGAAGAGCAGGGCGTATTTCAGATTACGGTCACGGAGTTTGCGCTTCACACTTAGGAATGTCGACCTGGCTTTCTGTACTGCCGGGGTGAAATCCGGATAATAGATATGGTCTTGTCCTTAAATTTCAGTGGAGCTTTCTCTCTTGCCACTCTCAGCACTGAGTCTCTGTCCTTGTAATGTAGGAGGCACGCTATTAGTGGCCGCGGCGGTGCCCCTGGCCTGGGCGGATTCGAGGGCATTCTATGCGCTCTCTCCATGCTGTACAGCGGAGTAAGGTCCGTGGGTCCCACCACCTTCTTCAGCCAGTCTTCAACGAACTGCGTGGGGTTTCTCCCCTTGCTGCGCTCCGGAACCCCCAATATTCGGACGTTATTGCGACGTGCACGCCCTTCAGCGTCATCCATCCTGTGCCAGAGTGCCTTAAGTTGCCGCTCCATGTTCCCCAGTTTCGTGGAGTGTTCCGTTTCCTGCGGTATTAGGTCGTCAAGCGCGATCTTGTGCTCCGTGACTTTCTCAGCCAATTTGTTGTGATCGGCTTTGAGGAGGGATAAGCCCGTTGCCATGGCATCCATACGCATTTCCAGCGCTTTCCTGGAGGCCTTGATTTCTGCTAAGATGAGGTCTAGTTTAGCCTCTTGCTTGCCTTTACCTGTCTGTGGTACGATTTAAATGTTTGAGGAGGCCAGTGGGTCTTCTGAGCCAGTGGATTGGAGGTCGGCGTGGGGTTCCGCCTGCGTACGGGCACTCTGACTGCTCCTATTGAGCTCCACGCTACCGAGGTCCATTATGTGCCGTTCAGGCCCTCCGTCGTCATGCGGTAGGGGGAAGGGTCTTCTACCCAGTCCGCAACGACGTCGCTGCCCGCAGTATGCACTCTCACCCACTATAGCTTGAGGGCCAAGTATATACACCCCTCCTCAGTCCAGGCAGTGGCCTTGTGCAGCAACACTCCTTCCCAGGTATCCTCAATGGTCGTGGGCCCCTTTGTCTGAATACAGCACTATGTGAGAAGCACACTTTGCCGCAGGAGCCCATATGTATCTCAGTGTCTTGCACCTATAAGTGCCAGTCCAATTCCCCGCATTACTATGCTGCGCTCTCACCTCCTCTGTAGTCCCAGAGCTCCGTGTATTGTCTTTGCTCGGGAAGACCTTCCTGGGCTCGGGACGCAATGTCCGCTGCGGCAGAGTCCAAAATGGCCCCCACTATCCTTTGCGCAGTTATAACAGTTCGCACCCCTCGGGGTCTAATATTCAGGTCTTGCACTCCGGGGGCAGCCACTACCAGTCAGCCTCGTATTGATAGCCCGCCACCTTTCACCACTCCTCGCCAGACTGCTTACTTGCGCTGCGGTAACGGTGGCGTGGCGTCCTGTGTCGGGGCTCCGATAACCGGGCTTGTTCCCCCTTGCCAAGTCCTCTGGTGACAATGTCCGAGTCTTCCGCACCACCGCGCAGCTAATCTCGGAACAGTGAGCCGTTCCGCCTGGTGAAGCCTCTGCCTGTATCCTTCCGGCAGCAGCACACTGCACACACCACCAGGCCTCCAATAGATGTCCCCCGTCGCAAGTCGCACACTGTCCGGCTCCTTCTCCTGCTGCAGACCGCTGCTCCCAGCGTGCGACAAGGCCCCTCCGGTTCCCTCAGCGCTCCTCACCGCTCAGGATCAGCTGGCGACGCGGAGCTCGGTTTTGCCTGCTCCTCTCACTTCTAGCAGCCGTTGGGCGAAGGTGGGTGTCCCATGGGAACCGGGATCGCAGGATAATCAGCAAATTATTAGGACATAGGACGGAGCTAGCCTAGTTCACGTCCGCCATGCTCAGCTCTTGGCCACGCCCCTCCGAAAATGTTGATAAATATGGTAGAATTTTGTCTTTATAATAATGTTTTTATGTTTCAAAATGCACTTTACCAGCAACTAGGAGGGGTAGCAATGAGTGCCAGCTTCTCCCCCAGCTATGCCTGTCTCCACATGGGCTGGTGGGAGGAGCTGGTATTAAAAACCGCACATGAAGCTGGTTTCAAGAAAAATTTTACAATTTGGCCGAGGTTCAAAGATGATCTCTTTGTAATTTGACAGGAGACCCTGTTGAGAGCACAATAATTCATTGAGGGGCTTAACAACAATGAAATCAATCTAAACTATACCACAACCAGTAGTGCAGAAATGCTGAGCTTCTTAGATGTGCAAATCTATGTCAGGAACAACAGATAGAAACTAAAGCCTATAGGAAGAAGACTGTAGGTAACTCAGTGTTACACCTGTTAAGTTCTCACCCCATGTCATCTTATACAGAGCATTCCCTACGGGGAGATGCTAAGATTAAAAAGAATCTGCCGTAATGAGGATGACTTAAGATTAGCACAACAGGCCAGTAGAGTTAGATTTCTGGCTAGAGGTTATTCTAAAAACTGTATCAAGACACCAATCATCAAATGTAACACACTGGCCAGATCTGACCGAATAGAGAATTCAAAGATAAAGGTGAAGAAACAATCTAAGGTAGTGTCTGACCCCATTGATAGGGGGAATGAGTTTAGAATGATCTTAAAATTCAGTAAGCAGGAGATGGCCATCAAACTTATCATCAAAAGAAATTGGCCCATGGTCCTAAATGATCCCACTATAGGCCACGACTTGCCAAAAGCCGGGTCCATTGCATACAGTAGGGCACCTGCAATGAGGGACAGTCTGGTCAAGAGCAATCTTGAGAACCAAACTAGAACATCTTGGCTTACACAACGGAAGGGATTTTATAAATGTAAGTTGTGTAAAGCTTGCCAGTATGGCACTAACAAGACAAATACCCCTTTTGGCAGTCAGGAAAGAACTATCGCTAAAGCGCTAACCTGCAAAACTGACCATGTCATGTATGTGCGGGAAGGTTCCTGTGGCCTACGATATGTAGGAAGACTATACTTCAGGGCCACAAGAGGATACTCCAGCACATACGTGCCATCAAAAAACATGACACAGCATATCCTGGGGTGCGGCCTTTCGGGGAATGCCACAGCTCTGATCCGAAAGATCTAACATACTACCTGAACAATTCCATACCACCCAATAGTAGAGGTGAGAATCGAGATAAGACACTATGGAGATTGGAAACACGATACATCCTTGATTTAGATTCCAAATCTCTGAGAGGTCTAAACGCTACGGAAGACCTCTACACCTGTTTTTAAACATGGTTCTAACAATGTACTGTCAAAATAGGGTAAGTCATCAACATGCTAGGGGTATTCAAATATTTACAAGTCAAATGAATCACAAACTATTCGATCATTGTATCCCAGGTGATTGCACAGTTTTATCTAATTTTAACCCTTTTTCACACTATGGTTATGCACGTGCACTTTTATGGTAACAGTATCAAGCTCATAGCACTTTCTTGCAGTCATAATGTTTACATTAGGATTGTTTACAGGTAGTGAGAACTTATTTGCCATTTTTGCACAATATGTATTATACAGAGATTCTGATTTAAATTTTCAAAACATCATTTTTTGTGAGCTAATGTATTTAGACATCAAATAAAGCATTGAAAACTAAGAAACACTGTTTTAAAATGTGTTTTAAAGTTGGTTTCTCTATGTGTGTCATGTATTTATACATAGATGGTAAATTTCAAATATTTAGACATAAGTATATTGATAATATTTGAAAACGATTATGTTCTAAATTGAGAGTGAAAGAAGTAAACATATAGGGGTAGATGTATCAAGAAATCATTTTGCACTTCTCTAATAGTGATTGTTAAGGAATCGCTATTAGAGAAGTGCAAAATGGTATGTATGTAGAAATTCGCTATATTTTAGCGATTCCTTAATATTCCTTAATTGCGATTAGCAAATTGCTAATCGCAATTAAGGAATAATTTTCCCATTCATTTCTATGGGCCAGGAGGCCCATAGGAATGAATGTGCAGTAATTCTCAAATTGCGAATTCGCAATTTGCTATTCGCAATTTGAGAATTATTTCAAGGGTGCAGGGGTGTCTTATGGACACCCTGCTGCACCCCTGAAACTTACATGTGTGTGCATATGGCACACATACATGCCCTATGGGCATGTATGTGTGCCACATGCCACCTTCAAAATAGTGATATTTTGTTGTTTTAAAGGATTTCGCAAATTAACACGAACCTCAAGTTCGTGTTAATTTGCGAGTCCTTAACCTCAATTCGCAATAAAAAAAAGCTTCATACATGGCATTTAAGGAATCGCACATTTGCGATTCCTTAAATGCTGATGCAAAATAAGGAATCGCAATTTTTTGCGATTCCTTATTTTGCTAATTACACATACATCTCAAAAGATGCAAAATTTCAGTTTACGATTCGGTAAGGCCGAAATTCGCAGAATTTCGGCCTTAACGAATCGCAAACTGCTTGATACATCTAGGCCATAGTCTTTCTTTTACCTCTATGACTGCTAATTAATGCACTTGTCACTTTCAGAAACAAAATAGTAGAAAAGGTGTAGTGAAGCTATGGTTTTGCTGTGGTGCGCGTCATGTGATCAAGTCCCTTTGGGGCTGACATGCGTAATGGCTAACTTCTGCTAACGAAAAATAAAATAATTTTCAGCACTCAATTGTTGTCCGTGCTCCAGTCTAGTGAGTGGAGAAGCGCAGGATATATATATAATATATATATATATATATATATATATATATATATATATATATATATATATATATATATATATATATATATATATATTTTTTTCCTATGGGATTTTTGAAAATTCTATGTCGAATAACTTTGGCGTTTGTGGACGGAATTAGCTGAAATTTTCAGGAAAATTGCACATTTTGTTTCTGAGCAGTCCTTGAAAATCTGGGGGGGTTTCGTCAAGGGGGGGCTGGGAAAAAAGGGGGGTCCCAAAACGCGTTTTTAACATTGAGTTTTCCATAGGGCGGTTGGACTCACTTTTAGCTCGAACGGCTGAATGGATTTACACGAAACTTGGCAAAATTGTAGATATTGTTTGCCCGACGTGCCTTTGCTATGTCTCAATATATGTGCTCCAGTGGATTTTGAGAAATTAACGTTTTAAAAAACAGATATGTCTGTGACAGCGCTCCGGTTAGCGCTCCGGTTCGCGTACCTAACGCGTAACGGAACTTCGCGAAGTGAAGCTGATTGGCTTTCCGGTGTCTGTGAACATTCTAAACAGTCAAGAGTGGCCGCCATCTTGTGTCTCGGTAGGATCGAGACACAAGAGGTGGGAAAAACAAAGTGGGAAATGAGCATAAGGGGGCAGAGTACATCCTCCCTGACCCCCTAGGTTTGATGAGGGGGCTTTAAAAGGGCCCCGCGGGGTAAAAAAAAAAACACAATTATTTTCGTTTTTTTTGCGGGGGGAGCTCTCGGTACGCGCACCGGGTAGCGGTCCGGGAAGCGTAATATTGGGGAAATAGGATGAAAGAATGTTCAACTATTGTATGTTTATTGATTGTTATTTTTGTTTTTTTTATTTATTTTATTTAAGTACCAACATGTAGGTACCAATGCAGAATCTAAAAATAAAAATACATTGTTTCCTTTGTAGATATCTTGCAGGTTGTTTCAGAAGTTATTGAGGTATATGGAATTCATAGCGTAGTCTGTCAGGAAAGCAGAAACACCATGGAGGCAGGAGATGATAAAGAGATGTTAAATACACATTGGAGATGATATAGTGGAAGAAAGGAAGTAACTATGAGCAAACTTAAAGTTGCACAGTATATTTAAAGTCTGATTTTACATTAAAATCAATTTGCTACTAGTTTAAAAAATACATATAAAAATGAATAATGTCTCAAACAATTTTTGAATTATTATATATAAATGTATTATTCTGATTTATTTTCAAAATTAAAAAGCACTTCTAATAATTCTTGGTCAGATTTTGACTCATTTTCAATTAAGAAATCCACAGCTTTAACACATTGCAGAAGTTCTATGTCCATTGATTGATCAAAGAATTCTGAATCATTTGCTGTGTCTTGGTTGCATTCTGCAACAATTTCCATGTTATTTTTCTGCTCTCCTTCCATTTTGTATGCTGTAAAATGAATTTAAAAAAAAAATATCAGTACAGATAGGGCACTGTTGGGTTTAAGTACAGAAAGGTAGTTTGGTTCTTTAAACAGTGATTTTTTCGTTGGGCAGTGTATGGTATCAAACTGGAAGTAGAAATATCATAAAATGTATGAAATAAACTCTAAGTCAATTCTTAATTATACAAGACAAGTCTAACTCCATCCATAACTAAAACAGAGAAGTCTATTTTATTCTATAAGTATTACAGAGGGATAGTATATAACTATCAGAAAATGTTTACCTAATTAACTTACAGTACAGAACATACTTCAGTTTTTAAAATAACATCTTACCTTTCAAATAGAACTTTAAGTTATCAGTTGAAATGTACTTGATATGTACTTCAAGAAGTAGTAGTCAAAATGGCTGTGTTTCTCTCTCTTTCTTTATATATATTCAGGTACATAACCAATCAAATGTCATGAAATAATAGAAGATATTGAAAGTAGCATTTTGATTGGTTGTCAATTCTAACACTTCAAAAGTGTTTTGGTTAGGTAATTTACCTCAGGATATTTAATCAGGCTTACAGCATAATTTTCACAATGAAATTCAATCAAATTTGGGAAAATGGTAGGGACTGCTATGTAGTAGGGGCTATTCTATATTTGATGAAAGTGTCTGTAGTGGTTTTTCTGTAAATTACTTTCCCACCTTTTTTTATCGAGCGCTTACCGGTGCACTCCCCGGTACACGAACCGGCAGCGTTACGGGAGTCCTCCATTTTGAGTATTGGTAGAATTGAGACACAAAATGGAGGACAAACAATGTTCGGAATGGGTAGAAGGGGGCACGGTAGACACTTTGTGACCCTCTAGGTTTTCGGAGGGAGGATTAGGATGCTGATACATGCAAAAATAAAGAAAAAAAAATTCAAAAATTTCACCGGGGGAGCGCCCGGGACGCGCACCAGTAAGCGAACCGGGGAGCGTACTTTAAAGAAAAAAAAAAGAATACATTCTACAGCTTTTGATATTTGCTATTAAAAAAAACATTGAAATTCACTGAAAAAACCATAGGTTATAGACCATATATAGTTAGGAATTAGCATTTACAAAACCTTGAAAATTCACTGAAAAAACCATAGGTATATGGACCATATATAGTTAGGGATTAGCATTTTGAAAACCTTATTTTACTCGCACAAAACCATTGAAATTCGCATATATAGTTAGATGCACTAACTATATATCGCGCACCCGCAATCCACTGCTGATGATGTCACATATTACATCATTCATGACTTGGTCAGTGACATCACTGATGACATCACTGATGACAACTCAAATGACATCACTGACAACATCACTAATGACAAATACAATGACATCACTGATGACATCATCCAGTGACTGTATGTTACTGTCAATTTAAAATATGTCTTACATATTGAAGAATGAGTGGATGTATAAGTGTCTGGATGAAGGATTTAGTAGATGCATGACAGACTGTATGAGAGAGTGTTTAAATGTGTCTCACTGAGTGCATGGGTTAGTGACTAAACTGTCTTAATTTGTGCATCATTATGTCTGTTGTTCTGTAAACTGCTGCATGTGTTGATCAGTAGCTATATGAGTAACTATATGGGTAATTGATTGGTTGCCCAAGTATTTGTATGGGAGAGTGAGTGTGTGTGTGTGGGTGGCTGGGAGGTGGGTGACTCTGTGCATAGATGTGTGAACAGTTGATTCACTAAATGTATGGGTTCAAAACTGCATGTGGAAACAGCTGTATGGGTGGTTGACTGTGTGCATGAGTGTATTGGTGAGTAAATGGATATCTCAGTGCTATATGTCAAAGTAAGTACATATGTAAAACACAGTGCATGTGAGAGTTGAGATATATAAATTACTGTGTATAATAGCTAGTGAATGTGTGAGTGGCTGCATGGATCATTGAAACTTGTATCAGTGATTGTATAAGAGAGTAAATATGTGTTAGAATAAGTTTCAATAAGTAAGATGTGTATAACTGTATAGTTGAGGAAATGGAGGTGTGATTGATTCTTTGCATGATTGACTAGGTGTATGAGTAACTCTATAGATAAGTGACAATCTGTGAGTGTCTGTTTACACTGAGTGTATCTAAGGTTATATTAGAGTCTGAACAGATTCATTGTATTATCACATGAATGACGTCATCAGTGATGTTGTCAGTGATGTCATTTGAGTTGTCATCAGTGATGTCATCAGTGATGTCACTGACCATGTCATGAATGATGTAATATGTGACATCATCAGCAGTGGATTGCGGGTGCGCGATATATAGTTAGTGCATCTAACTATATATGCGAATTTCAATGGTTTTGTGCGAGTAAAATAAGGTTTTCAAAATGCTAATCCCTAACTATATATGGTCTATAACCTATGGTTTTTTCAGTGAATATATATATATATTACCTACTGGCGTTCGCCAGTAGGTATATATAGTTAGAATTTTTTCCCTATGGGACTTTTGAAAATTCTATGTCTAATAACTTTGGCGTTTGTGGATGGAATCGGCTGAAATTTTCAGGAAAATGGCACATTTTGTTTCTGAGCAGCTCCTGAAAATTTGGTGGGGTTTCGTCAAGGGGGGGCTGAGAAAAAAGGGGGGTCCCAAAACGCGTTTTTTGCATTGAGTTTTCCATAGGGCGGTTGGACTCACTTTTAGCTCGAACGGCTGAATGGATTTGCACGAAACTTGGCAAAATTGTAGGGACTGTTAGCCCGATGTGCCTTTGCTAGGTCTCAATATATGTGCTCCAGTAGTTTTTGAGAAATTAACATTCAAACCAAGATATATATCTGTAACAGCGCTCTGGGCAGCGATCCGGTCCGCTTACTTTTCGCTTATCGGAACTTTGCGCGCAGAAAGCTGATTGGCTCTCCGGTGTCTGTCAACATTCTAAACAGTCCGGAGCGGACGCCATCTTGTCTCTCGGTAGGATCGAGAGAGAAGAAGAGGTGGAAAACGAAGGGGGAATTTAATGAAAGGGGGCAAGGTATCCCCCTCTTGACCTCCTAGGAATGTTGTTGGGGTTATTAAAGGGTCCCGTGGGGAAAATAAAAAAAAAATGATTTTTCACGGTAGAAGCGCGGCCGCGAACTGGTAGCGAAACGGGAATTCGCCATTTTGTGCTTCGTAAATTAAATTACTAGTTATAAGTGGGTACGGGAGACGTATCCTAATCCCCTATGTTTCCTGAGGGTGGGTGAGGAGGCTGATATATGTTGATACATCTCTTCCAGCGGCTGTGCGTGAGCTTTTTTTTTTTTTTTTGCTGCGTGACAGTCCGGAGCGGCCGCCATCTTGTCTCTCGGTAGGATCGAGAGAGAAGAAAAGGTGAAAAACTAAGGGGGAATTTAATGAAAGGGGGCAAGGTATCCCCCTCTTGACCCCCTAGGAATGTTGTTGGGGTTATTAAAGGGTCCCGTGGGGAAAATAAAAAAAAAATGATTTTTCACGGTAGAAGCGCTTCACGGGCCGCGAACTGGGCCGCAAACTGGTAGCGAAACGGGAATTCGCCATTTTGTGCTTCGTTAATTAAAGTACTAGGTATAAGGGGGTGCGGGAGACATATCCTAATCCCCTATGTTTCCTGAGGGTGGCTGAGGAGGCTGATATATGTTGATATATCTCTTCCAGCGGCTGCGCCATCTTGCCTTTTTTCGAATGCCACAATTTTGTCGTGCACGGCAGCCATTTTAGATGCCAGGCTGGTCCCAGGCTATCACCTACCCCTGCGGATGTAGTTTATGGCCCCAGCTGTAGAGAATTCAGACATGCCAATTCTCCTGATTCAGGCGTGTGAGTACTGATTTCAGTGCTAGTCTCCCGCCTCCCGATTTCTGCAAGCAAAAACCCGGGGGCATATTACTAACAACTAGCGATAATTTTTGTCTATAACTTGTTTAGAGACAAAAATTATCGCCGCACATCGGCGATTTTTATCGCAGATAAACCTTGCTATTATCGCAGAAAAGTCAGCGATATTCATGTATTATCGACCTAATGCTCTTAGCCATGTTATCCACCTCCCATTGGATAACATGGCTAAGAACTGCTCAGGGCAGGTGTTAGCTTTTGGAGATATTCGCGCTTAGTGCGAATATCTCCAAAAGTTGGTAATAGAAGGTAGCGATGTTAGGGACTGTTTCCAGTCGCTAACATCTTGGCACGCCACTTTGCATGTCATTAGTGATAAGTATCACTGACATGCAAAGCCGGGCCCAAGATGGTCGCTATCTCCTTTTAGGTGTCACTAACTGGTGTTAGCGACAGCTTGATAATAGGGAAATAATTTTATCTCCGCTTTCATGGTTTTTAAAGCCAAAAAAGCGGAGATAAACCCCCTTGATAATATGCCCCACGATTCCTTGGGGGTTTCAGCTGATAGGGCTTGGTATTGTGTTACATGGTAATTTTTCCATGAAACGTCAGAGGGTCGATGTAGGGGTTCTAGAAGAGGTGATAAACCATTTAAGCCTCATGAACAAGCGCATGGTCTTTTAAAGATTTCTGAAGTACTCGGGGCGGCGGTGTGTGTGTGCCCTCTTTCAGGAGCGGGCGGGGGGGCACTGCCAGCAACTTGCCAGGTCAGGTAGTGTTCAACACGTGCATCACCCTTTCTCTGCCTGCTATTGCGCTCCATGCTTCGGAAAGGTAAGAAAAAGAACGTGCATTTGAGTTTGAAATGTCCGATCCTGCAGCAGCACACTTCCAAAGCCCACACATGACAATAACCCGATTCAAGGCCCCATTCACCCGTTTTTCAAAAAATAGATAACACTCCAACAAAGTAAGGTTATAAAACTTTATTAACTTTTAACGATAATGAACAGAACAAAAACTAAAAACATTTAAACATTTATTAACACAAAAAGCAACAATGGTTAGAAGCTGTCTTTTGTGCGAATAGTCCCAAGGCAGCACAACGTGCAGAGTTCTGGACGGCACCCAGGTGATGTCGCCTGGGTGCCGCACTGGTTTAGGGATCCTACAATGCTGCTCCGAAAATTGGCGTGGGGCGTCCCGGGTGGGGCGGGGGGAGGCCTCGTCAGTAGCGGTCTGTTGTGCGAATAGTCCCAAGGCAGCACAACGTGCAGAGTTCTGGACGGCACCCAGGTGATGTCGCCTGGGTGCCGCACTGGTTTAGGGATCCTACAATGCAGCACAGAAAAACAGCGTGGGGCGTCCCGGGTGGTGCGGGGGGAGGCCTCGTCAGTAGCGGTCTGTGTCCAGTGTCACATGGCTGACACAACATGTACGACAGGCACCCAGGTGATGTCCAGTAAACTGCCGCACTGGTTTTGGTATCCTACAATGCTGCTCCGAAAATTGGCGTGCGGCGGCCCGGGGGGGGGGGGGGGAGGCGGCGTGAACGGGCCTCCCCAGGTGGCGGCCATTCAGCTGTTTACCGCCCGCTCTTGCGACTACAGCGTCTCGCTCACCATGTAGTTGAGTTGTTCCCACTCTTGCGGTGCAGCGATAGGCGGCTGCCACATGACTCTTAAAATGGCGGACGGCTCTTCGGTTTTGGGCCTGGTCCACTGAAATGGCCCTGGGACACCTTGGAAGTCGGATGCTTGCCTGCTAGGGCTTGGGCTCCATTCTCGAAAAGCGTCCCCTCAGCCGTGAAGATTGTATAAAAGTCTTGGGGGCTCCCGACTCCCGCAGGCTTTCGGTGGGGAGCGGCTGCCATGATTGCTCGCGGAATGACCACGACGGAGCCACGAGATGGTGGTGCTCTCATGCTGACGCCAGCTTCAGTCTGAATGATCCAGAAACAAGGTGGGGCTTTCATCGTTTGGGAAAAAAAAATGTTCTAAACCAATGAAAAGTGTTATTTTTAGGTCATATGACCAAGCCTTCCATCTTTAGGAAACCAAAAGTAAAATGAACCAATGAAAAGTTTTATAAACAAGTCACATGACCTGTTATGCGACATAGGGCTACAAAAAGCGTAGAAAATCCGTTGGCACGTGAGGCGGCGTCAGTAGCGGACCGATGTGCGAATAGGCCAAAGGCAGCACAACGCGCCGAGATCCGGATGGCACCGAGGTGGTGTCCAGCAAATTGCCGCACTGGTGTGGCCATCCTACAATGCTGCGCCGAAAGACGGCGTGTCCAGCTGAATTGCGGTCACTGTTGCGGTACAGTGACTCGAACGCGCCGAGATCCGGATGGCGCCGAGGTGGTGTCCAGCAAATTGCCGTACTGGTGTGGCCATCCTACAATGCTGCGCCGAAAGACGGCGTGTTCAGCTGAGTTCCGGTCACTCTTCCGGCACAGTGACTCGAACGCGCTGAGATCCGGATGGCACCGAGGTGGTGTCCAGCAAGTGGCTGCACTGGTGTGGCCATCCTACAATGCTGCGCCGGAAGTCGGCGTGGGGTGCCCCGTTGGCTTATGAGGTGATGTCAGTAGTGGACTGATGTGTGAATAGGTCGGAACCAGCACAAGGCGCCAAGATCCGAATGGCAAGTCCTGGATGTTGAGTGCCTCAGTTGAGATTTCTGAGCAGTGCTTGTAGAACTGTCTGAAGCTTATTTGCACCTGCTGCAGCTTCACTAGGTCCGGCGGAACTTGTTGCTTTTTCCTTTCTGCTTCTTTTCCTACAATGCGTTTCTTCTGAAGACACGACCAGGTCCCTGAATGTGTGCAGGGGGACGCTATTGAATGAATGAACGCGCCGAGATCTGGATGGCACCGAGGTGGTATCCATCAAATTGCCGCACTGGTGTGTCCATCCTACAATGCTGCGCCGAAAGTCGGCGTGGGGTGCCCCGTTGGTTTATGAGGTGATGTCAGTAGCGGACCGATGTGTGAATAGGTCGGAACCAGCACAAGGCGCCCTGCACTGTTGAGCCTTTTTCAATGTCTGTTTTTTGTTCTTTCCCTTCCATCAAAAACAAAACAAAAATACAAGGCGCCAAGATCCGAATGGCAAGTCCTGGATGTTGAGTGCCTCAGTTGAGAGTTCTGAGCAGTGCTTGTAAGACTGTCTGAAGCTTATTTGCACCTGCTGCAGCTTCACTAGGTCCGGCGGAACTTTTTTCCTTTTCCTTTCTGCTTCTTTTCCTACAATGCGTTTCATCTGAAGACACGACCAGGTCCCTGAATGTGTGCAGGGGGACGCTATTGATTGAATGAAAATGGCGGCTTGACACAAAGCTGACTCAAGCGTTACTGTTGGTGCTATACAGACAAAAATTGGTTTTCAGTTTGTACATTCTTCAGGTTTTTTTTTCCATCCAAGTCTGATTGAGAGTTTGTAGAAAAATGGCTTCAGATTTTCCACATACTACTCTTCAACATTCTTCCTAAATGTAACAATGTGAAACTCACTAGGAGAACGGCTGTTTCTGTTTCCTTTCAAAATGCTGCCACCAATATTTTCTGAATGGAAGACATCATCTTGTAACATAAAAGGCCGAAAGGGGTTCTGGTCTGGCCGATGGTTGGTGGAGACATTTTGACTATATCTTGGACCTGCCCGGCCTCGCCCAAAATGGCGCCGGTATAAATGGGACTCGTAACTCTTTGCCCGCAAATGTATATCTAGAAAATGTTATTGTAAGTGGCCCTGTCGTATTTTAATTACAAAATGTACGTCCACCGATACCGCAACTGTTAGACACCTTTGTTCTTGTCACCTAATGGCCCGCTCGTTACGTTTTTCTACAGTGTAAATGTCTCCTCATCATATACGATTTGAGTTTGCTCCGTGGCCGGCCCACGTGGTTATAGGCCCGTATTTGTATACTGACATTTTCACAATAAAGGTTTTTAAAACAAAACACGGTAGTAGTATTTTCATTTGTAAAGTTTTTACTTTTAGTGACTGTTTTCGAATCAGTAAAAGGCAAGTGAAATAAAGCAGTCCAATTACATGACGGATAAAAGGTATAATATGTAGGAACGCAGTAAAGATAAATGGTCAAGGGCAGTTGTGTTTTTCATGTCTGCAACATAAAGTGATCGATAAGAATCTGATAATCAGGCGTATCGGCGACTAAGACAGCAGGCCGAATCTCTTTTACTCAACGGCTCCGTCATGGAAGGAAGAAACGCCCTTTTTCTCGAAAAAGGAATATATTTTACTTGCCAGACAGTTGTAAATTTTCCGGGAAAGTACATTAGCCTGGAATATTATAACATATGTTTGAAAAAAAAATATTGTTCGAAAATAATAAAAAGCGTAATTTTTAGGTCATATGACCAAGCTTTTCATCATTAAATTAACAAAAGTAAAATGAACCAATGAAAAGTTTTATTAACAAGTCACATGACCTGTTATGCTTACGTTACGCGCTGCGCGCCGCGCCTCGGATCACTTCCGGGTGCGCTAACGCGGCGTGTCATAAAACGCATTACGCGACAACGTAGGTCAAGAATATAGTCTAAATGTCTCCACCAACCAGCGTTCAGAACACAACCCCTTTCAGCAGTCCAAAAAGTTCTGTTAAATGACAACAGAGGGGACAGGCAACAAGAACCATCAGTCAAAGAGGGGAGGGCAAGTTCTTCTCTTCCGGGTCATGTTGGGGCGCTACCGGAACTGATCGAATTGGTAGTCTACAGTGTTTCTGGATGTTTCAGACTAAAGCTGGCGTCAGCATGAGACCACTACCATCTCGTAGCTCCGTCGTGGCCATTCCACGAGCAATCATGGCAGCCGCTCCCCACCAGAAGCCTGTGGGAGTCGGAGGCCCCCAAGACTTTTGTAGAATCTTCACGGCTGAGGGGACGCTTTTCGAGAATGGGATCCAAGCCCTAGCAGACAAGCGTCCGACTTCCAAGGTGTCCCAGGGCCATTTCAGTGGACCAGGCCCAAAACCGAAGAGCCGGCCGCCATTTTGAGAGTCCTGTGGCAGCCGCCTATCGCTGCACCGCTAGAGCGGGCGCATCTCAACTACATGGTGAGCGAGACGCTGTAGTCGCAAGAGCGGGCGGAAAACAGCTGAATGGCGGAAGAGGCACAGTGTAGCAAAAGCGGGCGGAATGGCAACTAAAACGATAAAGGGGCGCCTCACTACAGCTTGTCTTCAGGTCAAACGGATTGTGGGACAAGGTCCAGAATTGAAGAGTCATCAAAAGGCAAAAAGTACCGCCGGACCCCGGGAGCCGGCCGCCTATGTCGGGGGCGATCTCAGGCTACACCAGTGCTATAAGACTTGGGGAGGGTGTCGGAGCCAAGCGTCTTCTCCGAGTCCATGGCCATCACAGCGCCCCTCAGGGGCCTCCGTCAAGCTGTTTAGGAAGGTAACATATCATATTGTTTTCTAATGCAGTCAGGTCCACAAACGACACTCACTTACTTTGAGAATAGTGAAGCTGCAGTAGGAGGAAATAAGCTTCAGACAGTGTTACAAGCGCTGCTCAGAACTCTTAACTATGGCACCCAACATCCAGAACTTATGCTATTTGAGAATGGTAGTGACATCGAAGCATCTCGGGGACCAAAACCATTAACGTACTTTCACGTATGAAAATCTTACTTGGGGAGGGGGCAGGAGCGAAGCGCCCCCTCCCAGTCAGCGCCACCACACCGTATGTTGAAAATCTGAAGCCATCGTTCTACAAAGTCAACCAAACTTGGATTGAAAAATCTAGAAAAATGTACAAACTGAAAACCAGTTTTGGTCTGCATAGCATCAGTAACAACGCTTGAGTCAGCTTTGTGTCAAGCCGCCATTTTGATTCAACAAAGCACAGGCATTGAAAAAGGCTGAAATTCAGAACTCTAAACTATGGCACCCAACATCCAGGAGCTTGCTATCCGGATCTTGGAGCCTTGTGCTGTTTTCGATCTATTCACACATCGGTCCACTACTGACATCTTATAAACCAACGTTATGTAAATAGTTTTTTAATAAAATGTTTTACCCTATTTCTTTGCTGGTGTGTTGTCTATATTTTTAATATTTGCATAGGGTTTGTCATTATTTTGTGCGGGATGGGTGATGGAGCCGAGCTGTCTTGCAGCCCTCATGGTGTGGAGCTCAGTTCATCTCACTATTTTCGTATTTCTCAAGAAGGGTTGTTCCTAATATTTCTATTTTAGCGAGGTCAAAAAGAGATCCAATTAGTGGCCTACTGATTTTGCTCGATTACTTTTATTTTTTTACACGATTTTTCACTATCTGCAAAGACTAAACAGAGTATTGCGACTTTGTGCTTGTTTGTAAATAGAGAATGATCCAAAGAGAACCAATTCTAAAACAGTAAATGCTTGGACAACAATCAATCAAATGGAGAGACAAGGAGGTACGACGGATTACAACGGGGGTAAAGGCCTGCGTTAACTACCCTTCTGTATCTGCAAAGAGAGAGTACTAACAAAGGCAAAAGAGGGGAGGGGGGGGGGCAGCGTTCAAAGCACATCAGCGTGCATAAATACGAAAATGTTTTTATCTATCACGTACTTGACATTTTAAAGCTTTTCATATTTGCTATTAAAAAACCAATGAAATTCACAGAAAAAACCATAGGTTATAGTGGATATATAGTTAGGAATTTGCATTTACAAAACCTTGAAAATTCAATGAAAAAACCATAGGTTATAGGCCATATATAGTTAGGAATTAGCATTTACAAAACCTTATTTTACTCGCATAAAACCATTGAAATTCCATATATAGTTAGCTAACTATAAGCGCTAACTATATATCGCGCACCCGCAATCCACTGCTGATGATGTCACATATTACATCATTCATGACATGGTCAGTGACATCACTGATGACATCACTGATGACATCTCAAATGACATCACTGATGACAACTCAAATGATATCAATGATGACATCTCAAATGACATCACTGATGACAACTCAAATGACATCACTGATGACATCTCATTTGTCATCACTGATCACATCACTCATGTGATAATACAATGAACCTCTTCAGACTCTAATATAACCTTACATACACTCAGTATAAACAGACACTCACAGACTGTCACTCATCCATGGACTTACTCACACACCTAGTCAGTCATGCAAAGAATCAATCACACCTCCATTTCCTCAACTATACAGTTATACACATCTTACTTATTCAAACATATAATAACACATATTTACTCTCTTATATAATCCCTGATACAAGCTCACAGTGATCGATACAGCCACTCACACATTCACTGGCTCTTATGTTCAGTTATTTATATATCTCAACTCTCACATGTATTGTGTTTTACATACGTACTTACTTGCACATGTAGCAATGAGAAATCCATTCACTCACCAACACACCCATGCACAGTCAACCGCTCATATAGCTGTTTCCACATGCACTCTTGAACTCATACTCCTAGTGAATCAACTGCTTACACATCTATGCACAGAGTCACGCACCTCCCAGCCACCCACACACACACTCAGCCTCCCATTCAAATATTTGGGCAACCAATCAATAACCCATATGGCTACTCTTATAGCTACTGATCAACACATGCAGCAGCTTACACAACAACAAACATACTGATGCACGAATTAAGACAGTTTAGTCACTAACCCATGTACTCAGTGAGACACATTTAATCACTCACTCATACAGTCAGTCATGCACCTACTAAATTCTTCATCCAGACACTTATACATCCACTCATTCTTCAATATGTGAAACATATTTTAACTTTACAGAAACATACAGTCACTGGATGTTGTAATCAGTGATGTCATCAGTGATGTCACTGACCATGTCATGAATGATGTAATATGTGACATCATCAGCAGTGGATTGCGGGTGCGCGATATATAGTTAGCGCTTATAGTTAGCTAACTATATATGGAATTTCAATGGTTTTATGCGAGTAAAATAAGGTTTTGTAAATGCTAATTCCTAACTATATATGGCCTATAACCTATGGTTTTTTCATTGAATATATATATATATATATATATATATATATATATATATATATATATATATATACCCAATCCTGTGTTCAAGTTTTCCAAAAAGCATATATGCGTCGCACTCCACCTATGCCTCGCCGATTTCAACAAGAAAGGGAAGAATGGACCTAACTGTTGCAGTTTCAAAAAAGTTTTGTTCCTCTCTTGCAAAGACCTCAGCAGCCAAGACGCGTTTTGACACTCAAGGTGTCTTGATCACATGACGCGCTATACATGAGGGAGGTACCTTTTAAAGCATTTTTTGTGTGTGTGCCTGTTTTTTCAAATGCTTAAAGTGACAAGTGCATTAAATGTGAAAGGTTACAATGGACATAAATAAAAGACTTTAGGTTTAGGATGGTTGGCAATTACGTTTGGAGCGGCTGTTGGCTAACTGTATAACAATTAATGTCTGTATAAATACATAATCAAATTTAGCTAAACAACTTCATTACAATAACAGATTAAAACAACCTCCTTATCGTCCCTATAGTTTTAGGAAAACTTGCTGGATAAAATGTACCAGGTAAAATTGCAGGATAAAATTTCTGTTAATGAGCAAATAAAAACCTTTATAAAATGCAATTAGATCAATACTGACATTGCTGTGCTTTGAAACCCAGGTTTAAATACCAGTTGATCATCATCGAACATTTAAAACAATGAAGTTATGCTTTCACAAATGCTAATAGCTTAAATTGTACTACTATATTCCATTACTTCTTATGTGAACCCTGCTATATGAACGTGTCCTGTGCTAGTGCAAATATACTAATAAAGTGCTTTGAAATATATGGTAAATATGTATGACATCTGAGAAAAGCTATAAAAATATCTAATTAGTGTTAAAACCTCAACAACAAGTGTATGTGTTAAAAAGTGGGATTCACGGCTAGCTATTTATAACCTTTGAAATTTTTCATATCATTTGATTTACAACAATTAGATTCAAAATTTGTCATCATTGGTTTAAATGTTTGTATATAGACTCCCCATGTATCAGAATGTTATTTAACCCCCATTAAAGACAAGTGTGCAGTTCATCAGCTGCGTTAAGGCCTGTTGGATGCTGGTATCCAGATTTAAAATGTATTGCATTTCTAGTTGTCTTAGGGCTTTGTCTCTGTCCCCTCCTCTTTTGTTTGGGGGGAAAGGAATCAATTAAAAAATATTTTAAAACTTTAGGGTCCCCCTCTTGTTTTTCACATACACCCACACATACATGTACTGAAAAATCAAAGTTAAGAGAGACATTATAGTTATACTCACATTTCACTTGCAAAACACCAGTTAAATTTACCAGTTAAAGTTACCTGAAATAACTATAACTTACGCCCCTGCTATGCACTGCTTATGACCTCACATATTACACCACTCATGACATGGCCAGTGACATCACATATATACTAAGGTTCTACAAAAGTTAAATTAGTATACCTTGTGTACTACTAATGAGTGATTTCGAACATATATTATGTGAGTGGCTGTGTGACTGTGGGTATCCATGTGTGAGTCTGAAAACGTGGCTTTTCCCTAATTAACCTGCGTCACTTTCTTTGTTCATGGTCACTGCCTCTCTCTGCAAAGCGCCTTGAGACCTTTTGGTGAATCGTGCGCTATATAAGAACTTATGACTTATGACTTATGAGTGGATGTATGAGTGGCTGTATGGGTGTGAGTGGCTATGTGAGGGGCTGTATTGGTTAGTAAAAGGATACATGAGTGCCTATATGGGTGAGTGAGTGGCTGCATGGATGGGCGAATGGCTGTATTGGTTAGTGACTAGTTGTGCAGGTGGCTGTATGGGTGAGTGAGTGCCTGTTTGAGTAGGTGTTTGGTTAAGTGAGTGGGTGTGTGAGTAGCTGTATTGGAGAGTAAATGTCTGTGTGAGTAGTTGTATGGGTGAGTGAGTAAACATGTGAGTACTTGTATGGATGTGTAAATGGGTATGTAAGTAGTTGTATGGGTGCACGAGTGGCTCTGTTGAGTGGCTGTATGGTTGAGTGAGTGTGTTTGTCAGTGGCTAAATGGGTGACTAAGTGGGTGTGTGAGTAGCTATATGGGTGAGTGAGTGGCTCTGTGAGAACCTGTATGGCTGAGTGACTGGTTGTATGAGTAGCAGTATAAGTGCGTAAGTGGTTGCATGAGTGGGTTCATGTGTGAGTTACTAGCTCTATGGATGAGTGAGTGGGTATGTGAGTGGTTATATGGGTGTGCGATTGGCCATATGGATGTGTGAGTGGGTATATCAGTGGTTTTATGGGTGCTTGAGTCAGTGTATGAGTGACTCTTTGGATTAGGTCATCACGTAGGTCACTGACCATGTCATGAGTGATGTAATATGTGAGGACATACGAAGTGCATTGTTGAGGGGTAAGTTAAAGTTATCTCAGGTAACTATAACTGGTGAATTTAAATGGTTTTGTATGAATGAAATGTGAGCCGAACTATAACGTCCCTATAACCTTGGGCTTTTTCATTGACTGTCTAAGTTTTTTTAAAATTCTATTTCCTAACTATAACATCGCTGTAATCTTTATTTTTTTCAGTGAGTTTCTAAGGTTTTTTAAATTCTATTTCCTAACTATAAAATCCCTGTAACCTTTGTTTTTTCAGTGCATATAAATATATATATGCATATGGAGGCCCAGTAGAAGGTGAAAGCCGAAATGCTTCAACCTGGGATCTAAACATTGATATGCAAAATCTTGTGGTATTTGACTACATATGAAATGAAGAAAATAAAATAAAGGGTGAAAATTTCACTTACAAAGAATGGCGTTTGAGGATTTTGTGTTCTGCTGTAAGGGGAGTCACGGAAGGTAACAACATCTGCTGTGAATATATATGCGCAGGCGAAACGCATCTCTCTGTCATTGCGGGGCTGTGGGAGACCTGAACAAAATAAATTAGCCCTATTCATACCAATCATGAGAATATATATATCTATATATATATATATATATATATATATATATGTATATATACATATATATATATATATATATATATATATATTACCTACTGGCGGTCGCCAGTAGGTAGTTGAAGTTAGGATCTACTTTCCATAGGAAATCCGCAACATTCTATTGGGAATAACTTTGGCGCCGGTGGACGAATCTTTGCAAATTTCTCAAAGTTCGTGGCCCGCTCCGCTCCGCTCCTTCCCTGAAAATGTGGGGGGAATTCGTCAAGCGGGGGCTGAGATAAAAGGGGGGTCCCAAAACGTGTTTTCCCTATGTTAATTTCCGTAGGGCGGTTGGCCTCACTTTTAGCCCGAACGGCTGAATGGATTTTCACCAAACTTGGCAAAATTGTGGGGACTGGTAGCCCGATGTGCCTTTGCTATGTCTCAAGATATGTGCTACAGTGGATTTTGAGTAATTTAGGTTCAAAAAAATATATATCTCTATAAGCGTGCCCCGGTACGCGCACCGGGCGCGCCACGCGACTTGCGCACGGAAAGCTGATTGGCTCTCGGATGTCTGTAAATATTCCAAACAGTCCGGAGCGGCCGCCATCTTGTGTCTCGGTAAAATCGAGACACAAGAGGTGGCAATAACAAAGGGGGAAATGACCATAAGGGGGCAGAGTAGACCCCCCCTGACCCCCTAGATTTGATGTGGGGGCCATGAAAGTGCCCCGCGGGGCAAAACATTTTTTTTTTTTCGATTTGCGCGGGGGGAGCGCCCGGTACGCGCACCAGGGAGCGTACCGGGGAGCGTACCATAGGGAAAAAAGAATGGCAGAGTTTTCAAAAAATGTAGCATTTTTTTATAAATTGGAGGTAGTTCTAAAAAGAACTGTTTTTTTATTCTTTTTGTTGTTTTATATTTTTTTAATTGTTTTTTGGAACATTTTTTACTTTTTTTGGCTTTTCTGAACACTTTTATATTTTTTATGGGGAGAAACAAAAACAGGGAATTGTAAATGGCTCAACTGGAGCAAAAAAATATCAGGAACATTTAGGGTTTTCTTGGACACTTATGGTTATCACCAGCAACCATGATAAGTTTGATACTTTGCTCACCATAGCAAAATGTCTTGTTACAATATTTGCTCACGATTTTGTAATCGGCAAACTTAGGTTGAATAGTAGCCAATGTGTCTCTTGCCCCCGGACCCGATGGAGTGGGTTGTTTTGATGTTGAGGGTCTAGACGTTGATGGGGTAGCTTACTGCAGAGGTCCCTTAACTCTGCATTAGAATAATTGTTTGGATGCAAACGCATCATGTGGCGTATCATTGTATGATTCCCGAAGGAATACTTTTTGTTAGGGTTCCCCCTGGACAACTCAGCACCACAAATTAAACAAGTCACCTTTGCAGCGTTGACTTTTTTAAAACCCCTTGGGATTTTGTAGAACTCCCAAATAAAGTGCTCTTTTGGTTGGTAGGGCTGTTTATTTTCAGGCAGGAATTCCCTTCTTTGTTCCTCCTCTTCATCATTCTCCTCCTCATCCTCTTGACCACCAATGTAATCTTCTGGTGGTCTTTTAGATGGTGGTGGTGGTGGTGGTGGTGGGGCAGATCCTCCAGCTGCTGCTGCTGCTAATGTAGCCATTTCAAACTAGTAAAGAGTAGAGATAGAACTCCAAAAAGGTCTTCCTCAGTCAAAAGACAAAGTCAGAATAAGGAAAAAAGGTGGGGGCTTTCATCATTTGGAAAGCAAAACTGTTCTGGACCAATGAAAAGTGTTATTTTCAAGTCACATGACCCAGGCTTTCATCGTTTGGAAACCAAAACTGATCTGCACCAATGAAAAGTGTTATTTTCAGATCACATGAACTGACGCGCACGCTACGCGCCCCGGGGCGTGCGGCGTAAGCGCGTCGAGACGTTGCGCGATCGTATGCGATCGCTTGCTTCTGGGTGCACTTACGCAGTTCGTCATATGACGCATCACGCGACTGCGCGAAACGTCACGATGTTGTTTTCGTTCGCGGCAATAGCGCTAACGGGACGCTCCCCGGTACGTGCCCCGGGCGCGCTGCAAAATTGTGCTGACCGCAAAAAAAAGTAAAAATATAAAAAATAATATTACATAATTATACAATATAAAATTTGTTATAAAAAATATTACTTTTCATACCTATAGAGATTTGCTATTAAAAAACTATTGACATTCACTGACAAAACCATAGGTTTCACACCAGTTATAGTTATTATTATTATTATTATTAAAGGCTTTTATAGCGCGCTCTATTACTAACAAATAGTATCCTGGCGCAATGAAGGCAGAACAGAATGGGTGAGGACAAATATCTGGAAACAGAAAAAGAAAAATTAGACTTTGATATTAAAAAGGTGAGTTTTTAGTCCTTTCTTAAAAGCACTGAGAGATGATGCAGTTTTTAAGTGGAGGGGAAGGGCATTCCAGGATTTTGCTGCTCTTACTGAGATTGATTGGCCGCCAAGTCTGCAATATTTAAATTTGGGAACGGACATCTGGCACATGTTGGCCGATCGCAGAGGGCGATTAGGGACATACAAACAGAACCTTTTCCTCAAATAGACAGGCCCAGTTTGATAAATAGCTCGGTAGGCCAACACTAGAATTTTAAACAGAATCCTGTGGGCAACCGGGAGCCAGTGGAGGGCACATAGCAGGGGACGGGCACTGGAGCGCCTAGGTGCATTGAACAAAAGTCTGGCGGCGGCGTTCTGAATGACCTGAAGGCGGTGAATCAGGTATGCCGGCAATCCGCAGAACAGTCCATTCGAGTAGTCCAACCTAGAGAGAACTAAGGCACGAATGACCGTCTCTTTAGCTTCTTTTGGTAGGAAGGGAAAGAACCTACGTAAAGTTTTTAGGGTGGAAAAACAAACCCCCGTAAGTTTCTTTATGTGGTCCTCGAACTTAAGGTTCTTACCGAACCAGACTCCTACGTTTTTCACTGGGCCAGATGTGGCTTTTGGAGGGGGGAGGTCAGCAGGCCAGAGACGCTCACTAAAATCCTCAGGAAAAGAGCCGTACAGCAGGATCTCGGATTTACTTTCATTGCATTTTAGTTGTGCGTGTGCAAGCCATTGAAATACAGAGGACAAACAGAGTTGGGCAGCCGACGTATCTAAATTATCTTTAGGCCAGGTAAACAAAAGCTGTGTGTCGTCGGCGTACGCCATAATTTTAGCCCCTAATTGTTCAGCAAGGTAAATCAAAGGGGTAAGGTAAATATTAAAAAGTAAGGGGCTTAAAATGGACCCCTGGGGAACACCTGTAGAAAGTTGTTTAGGAGTGGAGGCAAATGGAGGCAGCCATATTTGTTGAGTACGGTTATTTAAGAATGAAGTCAGCCAGTCAAATGCAGGGCCAATAACACCAATATCGGCTAGTCTGGCGAGTAATAGGGAGTGAGGCACCGTATCGAAGGCAGCAGAGAGGTCTAATAAAATCAGAGCCGCTCTGCCACCTTCGTCAAGACACTCCCGAATAGCTTCCGAGATTTCGACCAAGGCCGTCTCGGTACTATAGGAGGCCCGAAAGCCAGATTGAGCTGGATGTAGGGCCTCTGTTGATTCAACAAATTTATCCAGCTGCTTAAAGACAGTCTTTTCACAGATTTTTGCAAGAGCTGGGAGCAAAGATATAGGCCGATAATTAGACGGCGTAGCCGGATCTAATCCATTTTTTTTTAGCAATGGGAGCAATTTTGCTTGCTTCCAGCAAGCGGGGACAGTAGCCGTAAGAAGCGAAAGGTTGATGAGCTGGGTAACCTCATTTCCCACTGTTTCCGCTAAACCCGCAAATACTCTAGCCGGGCAGGGGTCAGAAGGAGATCCTGATTTTAGAGCAGCAACCGTAGAAGTAATATCAGATTTTAGTTGGGGAGTGAATGTAGCCAGTTGCTCAGTGTGTGGAGGCATTGAAGGAAGCAAAGTAGTTAGAGACGATGTGGGGCCATTACAAACATTTTGCAGATCTTCCTGAATTTTAACAATTTTTTCAATAAAAAACTCAGATAGTTCTTCACACCATTCCTTCGAAGCAGGTAGCAGAGGTTGTGATGCACAGGGAGATACAAAACTTTTTACAATTGTAAAGATTTCCTTACTATTGTTGTTTGCTTTATTAATACGTCCTGCATAATAGCTGCGTTTGGCCGATCTGATGGCTGCATAATACTTTTTTTGTGCAGCCCGCAGATCCTTTTTTGCCTCGGGAAGATAGGCTTGTCTCCACAGCCTCTCCAGCTTTTTACAGTCTGATTTGAGGTCGCGGAGGGCATGAGAAAACCAGGGTTTGGAGGGGGTAGAACGGAGTCTGCAGACCCGGCTGCTATTAATTGATGCAGCGGTGGCGCATTCCACCCATGAGTTGAATGCGCTGGCTGCGGCCTCGATATCAGAAGGTAAACAAGGGCGAGAGGCAGCAAGACCCTCAGAGAGGGTGTTAAGATTAATCTTCTGTGTATGGGCAGTTTGGGGATGGATCACAGCAGCAGTCAGCAGAGGCCAAGAAAATCTGATAAGCTTATGGTCCGACCAGATTACTGGCTCAGGATGGGTCATAGTGATATCAAAGTTAGAGCATACCAGATCAAGAATATGACCTCCTAGATGGGTTGGAGCAGCTACCCATTGTCTTAGCTGGGCCATAGAGAGAGCTTCTGCAAGGCGAGCTGCCTCTGGTAGGTCCGAGCTATCAACATGAATATTAAAGTCCCCTAGAAGAAGATACCGGGAGTGACGTAAAATCCGAGGGACTATTAACTCTTCCAAGACCTGCACAAAGTTACCAACGTGGCCTGGAGGGCGGTAAACCAGCGTACCGCCTATGGAAGAATGGGCGTTGAAAGTTAGGGAAAAGTGGAGCATCTCGGCTTCAGGCAATTGTTGTTGGGAGTCGTAAGAAAAGGTCCACTGATCTCTAAAAACAACCGCAATCCCACCACCTCTGCCTAGAGGGCGATCAGATCTAACAATTTAGGAATTAGCATTTAAAAAACCTATTAAATTCACTGAAAAAACCATAGGTTTCACACCAGTTATAATTATCTGGAAATTTTACTCGCATAAAACCATTGAAATTCCCACGTTATAGTTAGTTGGACTCACTATAACTTGCGCGTGCAATGCGCTGCTGATGACATCACATATTACATCACTCATGACCTGGTCAGTGACATCACTCATGACATCACTGATGACACCATCCTTGTGACAGAGTGACAGACCTCCTTTCACTGTAATGTAACTCTTGAAACACATATTCAAAAATAGAAACTTACATTTTCAAAAAAATGGACATACCCATATCAGTTACAACAACCAATTCAGTAATTCCACCATCTATATACACATCCACTCATTCACCAACAGTTCTATATAATCACTCATACGTATACTCACTCATCACATGTAGTGATACACCTATACATCCTGTTACACACCGACAGTCATCCATAAGTTACTCACATGCAACTAAACTACTGAACATCCATTTATTTGCATATAGAGCTGTACACACACTACCACCTTACTTCTATGGAAATGTACACATATGTATTCTCTTAAACAATCACTTATAGAAACATATACTTATTTAAACAGGAACTCTTAGAATCTCTTACTCTCACATATACTCACTTATATGCATCAATATTCACATATTCTAGATTAAAACATATGTAGTTACTGATAAAGACACTAGTGAGACAGTCATTCACTCACTAACATACACATATACACACTATTCAACCATACAGTCCTGCACATATGTAGTCTTCAAAATACATACAAACAGAGAGTCAGTCACTCATGCATCAATGTTGTAAGTAATACCCACACTAAACAATACAGACACTCATACTGATACTAAAAAAACATCTATCAACTCATATACATACACATGTAGTTACTCACCAACCCATGCAGCCACTTATACACAAAGTGAAACACTAATACATATATTTAAACATTTAAACATTACTCACTAATATTTATTTTTCAGAAAGACACACATTCACTGGATGGTGTCATCAGTGATGTCATGAGTGATGTCACTGACCATGTCATGAGTGATGTAATATGTGACGTCATAAGCAGTGCATTGCACGCGCAAGTTATAGTGAGTCCAACTAACTATAACGTGGGAATTTCAATGGTTTTATGCAAGTAAAATTTCCAGATAACTATAACTGGTGTGAAACCTATGGTTTTTTCAGTGAATATATATATATATATATATATATATATATATATATATATATATATATATATATCGACAGTCACTCCAGGAAACCACCTCCGAACCAACAGGGTCGGCGAAGCAGGAGACAGACCACAGCATTCAGGTGAATACATTTATTTTTCCAGATTTTTCCGCTAGTAACCAAACATGACGAGTTTCGGGCTATACAGCCCTTGTTCACATGCAAGGCATAAGTGCAATAACAGTGCTTATAAAGTGTTTAAAGTGCTCCGCCTACCACCCTGTTTCCCAGTGGGTCACGTGACCCCTATCACAATGGAAAACAGACTATCTCACAAAAATATATATATATATGTATGTTATACTTTCGCTATGAATATTTAAAATTCCTGCCTAAACGCGCATTGTGTAAAAACAGTCTAAAAACAGTGTTAGTTTCCTTTTAAAATTGATATACACAAGAAAATTTATATTCTTTGGACAATTGTCCTACTGAGAAAATTATAACTGCATAAATCCATATAACATATATTCATAGCTGAAGTTAAGAACAATAAAACAAATTGTAATGAGATAGTAGCCATTAATGAGGTAGCCAATATATACATAGTTATTACAAAGGAATCAACCTTTGACCATGAAGTCATTGGCATGGCTGAGCCATTAAAACTAACAACCACAAACATGCTAGGGAAAACCATGCCTAGTGTGCAAAGGAGGCTAAAGATAAAGTGCATACTGTATGTTCATCAAGATTATAAATATCAAGTTCATGGAATTTCGTACAAAAAGCACTAAAACCCGTAAAAAACATTATTATTACCCATGATAAAATCAGGAACTATTCTATGTTTTTTATCTAAAAAGTGCTTTTCTAAAACCATGAATTTCATTGAAACCATATCTAAAAGAACATGTCAGACTGTATTATAAACATTAAATAGTGATAAAAATGTGATAAAAGTGAAGAGAAGAAATATAGACCCTAGATGTAAAAATGGGTATGGCACAATATAAGAAAAATCCTGATACAAAACCCATAAATATGCAAATAATTCATCATATTATACATATAAAGTGCTATAAAAATGAGTGTCATTTAAACCATGAAAGACAACAGGGAACCTGACTGTCTATCTACAGTAGCCAAATCAAAGAAAGAGTCATACTCAAAGTATCCGCCCTGTATAGTATATTGTATTCTACTGAGCAACAGGGAACCTGACTACTCGTGAACACTGGGCAGATTATCCGACATAGAGAGAACACCAGCTCAATACCAAACGGCAGATATCACGAGGAGGAACAGGTCTAACTATACAATTAAATAGAGTTCGTACTGTTCTACAGAAAGTTGTAAAAATCCTCAGTATTATTGAGGCCATTGGGCCACTTACTGTCGAACTCAAGTATAAAGCGTGTTTCGAGCTGTCGTAATAACAGCTCTCTGTTACCTCCTCTGCGTAAGGGCAATACTGATCCTATTACAAAGTATCTCAAACAATTGAGATCTTTGATATGTTTAGCCGCAAAATGGCGTGCTACAGGATACGCTGTATCCGTATGCTGTATGGCCCTTAAATGCTGTAGAATCCTGACGTGCACCAGGGCTGTAGTACTACCGATGTAATGTAGTCCACAGGTGCACGTCAGAACATAGACTGCAAATTCCGTTCTGCAGTCATAACTGCCTTTAATAGGGATGTCACTGGAGCAAAATGGGGTGCGATAGTGTGTTTTATTCTCCCCAAATTTACAAGCTCTACAGTGCGAGCATTTCCGAAATCCTGGTTTGGCCTTCAACCAAATGTCCTTCTGTTTTAATTCAGGACTAGAGATATCTAGAGAGCTACCCATGTTCCTTGCTCTACGAAAAGTCACCACTGGTCTAACTGGTAAGGTAAGGCTCAGAATATTGTCAGTAAGGATGACAGGCCAGTTTTTTTGGATTATTCTTTTAATGGCCTGTTGATCACTGCTATAGGCAGTGATGAACCTGGGACATGTGTGGGTAGTGATGTCAGACCTCACGGAAATGTCAACATTGTCGGAATCAGATGTCAAGAATAAACTCTCTCTACTTCTCAAGCTTGCTTTAGCCAAAGCTTGGTTAAAAATGTGATTGGAATAGCCACGTTCCAAAAATCTACCTCTGAGATCAGTGATACACTTTTCAAATTCTGATGTGGAGCTACAGATTCGTTTGACTCTCAAGATTTCACCAAGAGGGATGCTGTAAATAGTATGCTTTGGATGGAGGCTAGAAGCATGTAACAGGGTGTTACCTGATGTAGGTTTACGATGTAATGTGGAAATGAGTTTGTTTTGTTCCACATAGACCTGAACATCAAGGAATTCTATTTGGCGGGCACTGATGTGTGAAGTAAAATGGAGGTTTAACACATTGTCATTGATCTCATTAATGAACAACTGAGCTTCCTCTTCACTTCCCTGCCATAAAATAAAGATATCATCAATATATCTCAAATATTTGATGATCTTCTCTCTCACCTAAATTGCGTGTGTTGTACCCAGGACCTGTTCCTCCCACCAGCCCACGTGCAAGCACGTGTAGCTGGGGGAGAAACAGGAACCCATTGCCACGCCTCGTAATTGTCTCCATATATCTTTCCCAAAGGCGAAAAAATTATTGTTAAGACACCAGTGCATAAGTTCTAAAATGACTTTGTTTTGTTCATAAAAGTCCGCAGACCGAGTGTCTAAAAAATATTTAGTAGCCCTTAATCCCTCTACATGACCAATACTCGTGTAGAGGGATTCCACATCCAAAGTGATGAGCAACATATCCTCCTGCCATTCCAAGTCTTTGATTTTCATCAAGAAATCGCCTGTGTCACGCACATAGCTGGGTAATTTCTTGACTAAGTCTTGCAAAAAGTAATCAACATAGCGACTAACATTTTCTCCTGCACTGTTGATCGCCGAGATAATAGGTCTTCCAGGGATGGGCGAGACATTCTTATGTATTTTCGGGATTAGATAAAAAACAGGGAGGACGGGGAACTCTTTGTGCATGAATTTATACTCCTCACCTGAAATCAATCCCTCTAGCCGAAATCTGTTATATATATATCCAAAGAAAACAAAGTTCGTCTTGCGCTCTCAGGCAAAGGAATCCAAAGTGCAAGATAAGCAGTTTATTTACACAACGCGTTTCAGCTCAACAGCCTTGTTCACGTGTAAACCAACACGAGTGACTCCGGTATTTAAATAAAGTTCAGCGTTGTCAATCACAATCAACATAAACATAGGACTTGTAAGCAAGTAAATGGCAGACATATTGGAATGGTAAAATAACGTCAACATAGTTATATTTTCGAATTTGACAGGTATAGAATGGCATGTTGTTATTTACACATCATGGTATATACAGCGAAATCCGTGAAAAAACAATTAATGTATAATACATAAAGTCATTCGACCTGCACAAAAAAATATACTAAATATTCTGTTGCGTTTGTCGTGGTCTCGATATAACAAGAGTTTTGTACTCATTTATGGTGATTGATCTTATAGTTTCCCACTCGTTCAGACTTGCAATGGATGTAAAATACCTGAGTCTGGCAAAGATCCGCTTCTCATATATAAGGCAATATTGTTCTTTTTGAGAACGTGGTATGAGCGTGCTGGGTCATACACGCTATTATATTCAATCAATGTGAAATACATGGTTGTAAAATTACTGCAGACAGACTGCAGCATTCTAGAGAAAGGTAGTTCAAACTACAGTAAACATAAGTTGTAAATTACAAAACACTTCCAAGATCAACTCGTGCATGGTTATTGTCGGTAGACAATATCCACAATTCATGAGAGAAGATATAGTAACCTCTTCTACCCAGATTCAGACTCATCTTGCACTACAGATTGAAGATCAAGCTAATCGAACAGAATGATTAGAAGACGTTACCAAGTCCTGGAAATTATATATTCCTTTCTTATTAGCGATGACAGTCATCCAGTGTTGACGCCGATTAACCGGAATGTGACTTAACAGAAAACAGTGATTCCCAAAGTGCAGACAGTGATTCCCGGAGTGCAAAGGATAGGTACGCCTGTGTAAGTGAGTCCAGTGGTAGGCCCCTCCTTTCCTCCTGTGGACCAAAAGACATAACAAATATATTAAAAAATCTATTGGTACATAGATGTCATTTCATAGTCAGAAGAAGAGTCTCAGCATGAGTAACCGTATATAGCTGGAAAATAACAAGAAACTGAAAACAAATAATGAGCCATTGATAGTCTACCTTATTCTCTCAGATGACTAGCAAGTTCCTCAACCATGTTGAACCCCCCCGGGAATCTGGTTTGGAACTCAATTATGAGCCTGGATTCACGTTGTCTCAGGCTCAGTACCCTGTCTCCACCCCTGGGATGCCTAGGGACATGTTCCAATATAAAGAAGTTTAGACCAGCAATATTGGAGAAGTGTTGTTGTTCGAAGTGGCGTGCAACAGGGTATTTGGGGTCATGGTTAGAAATGGCTCTGAGATGTTCGAGAATTCTTTTTTTGGCAGCACAGCTGGTGCTGTATCTCTAATTTCATATCTAGGAATTCAGTTTGGATATTACTGATGTTACCTGACAGGAGAATATTATACTTGTTGCAATTTAACTTGGTGATGAAGTTTTCTGCATCAGTTTTAGTTCCCTTCCATATGATGAAAAGGTCATCAATGTAGTGAAGCCACACGATGACCCTTTCGAAGTACCTTGCTAAGGTGGCACTGCTACGGATTTCCTGCTCCCAAAATCCCATAAACAAATTCGCAAAGCTCGGGGAAAAGCAAGACCCCATTGCAGTACCATTGATCTGCCTGTAGAGGGCGCCATTGAAGGAAAAAATGTTGTTAGTCAAGCAAAATTGCATAATTTCCATTATTATTATTATTATTATTATTATTATTATTATTTATTTTTATAAAGCGCGATAGTCACCCGGAGGTATCCCAGCGCTGAGGAACCCTAAATTCACCAAATCAGCGGAGCAAGAAAACTGAGGTCGGAGGAGAGGAAGGATGAAGGATCAAAAACAGGGGGGGGGTGCACAGGTTAGGGAAAGAGATGGGTTTTTAGCAGCTTCCTGAAGCGCAGGTATTGAGGTTCAAGTCGTAAGTCACGAGGGAGTGAATTCCAAAGGCGGGAGGCTTGTACCGAGAAGCGTCTTCCTCCTGATCGGGTTTTCCTGAATCTTGGGGTGGTGATAAGGTTTTCTGCATTGGAACGGAGGGATCTAGAATTTCTGTAGGGGGTGACAAAATTACTGAGGACAGGAGGGCCTTGGTTATGCAGCGTTTTGTGGACGAGACATAGGGCCTTAAATTTGACTCTCTCCCTTATGGGGAGCCAATGGAGGAGTTTGAGAGCGGGTTTTGCAGATGATCTGGCCGGGGTGTTTGTGATGATCCGGGCGGCAGTATTCTGAATTCTCTGCAGTTTAGTAAGGGTCGCTTCGGGAGCGCCCAGGTAAATCACATTACTATAATCCAGTCTCGATAATATGAGACCTTGGACTAATAGTTTTTGGGATTTAGGGGGGAGAAGGGGCAGGACTTTCCTCAGAGATTTTAAGAGACCAAAGCAGGTCCCTGCCACCTTCTTAGCTTGTGAAGTGAATGAGAGATCGGAATCGATCCACACACCCAGACTTTTCACCTCTGTTTTTGGGTCAGGGGGAGGACCCAAACAAGCTGGCCAGCTGTCCAGGGGAAGTGAGGTTCCTTTCGGGCCAAGTATAAGGACCTCAGTTTTTGTCCCATTTAGCTTTAGGGCTGATCTGTTCATCCAACGATGGACCTGCGTAAGGCAGTTGAAGAGATCAGCTTTCTGTTGTTTGGGATGGGACAGAGACACCACTAGTTGTGTGTCGTCGGCGTAGCTGACGACGCTCACTCCGAAAGGGGTGATAACCTCCTCCAATGTGGACATATAGATAATAAATAATGTAGGGCTCAGGGAAGAGCCCTGAGGCACACCACATTGGAGGGGCATTTCGGAGGAGCGGGCGTTCTTTTCCCAAATCTGGTAAGACCGTTGGGCCAGGAAGGATGAAAGCCAGGATAAGGCTGTACCTTCCACTCCAACTCTAGCCAATCTTTCGATGAGGAGTTGGTGGTCTACGGTATCGAACGCCGCACTAAGGTCGAGGAGGATCACTGCCACTGATCCTCCCCCATCCAATAGTGATCTGGCCTCCTCTACCGCAGCCAGAAGGGCGATGTCCGTGCCCTGTCCTGGTCGGAAGCCCGTCTGGGAGCTTTTTAATTTATTATTGGCCTCTAGGAACTGCGAGAGTTTCCTGTTGACCAACTTTTCTGCGATCTTGCTAACTCCTGGGAGTAGGGAGATGGGCCTGTAATTAGCCAGGTTCTCGGGGTCGAGCGTAGGTTTCTTCAGTAGGGCTTTTACCACAGCCTTCTTCCAGCTTGAGGGTACAACTCCTTGTTGGAGTGAGGTATTAATCAGATGGGTAAGGGAGGGGATGATAGTAGGGGCTACCTCTTTAAGGATGCGAAGAGGAGCAGGGTCACTAGGGGAGCCACTCTTCAAGGAGTTGAACGTATTTCTCACCTCGTCTACCGTGACCTGGCCCCACGTGGACAGACAGGTGGAGGTGTGTGGGAAAGCGATTTCTTCCTCAGGACTAGAGGGGGGGATAGATTCCAGAATTAGTCGGATTTTATCGTGGAAGAAGTTGGCCAGTTGCTGGCATTTCTCCAGGTCGACTTTAGGATCGGAAGTAGGTCCTAGTCCTTGTCCTGGGGGTTTTGAAAGCTCTTTAAGGATGGCGTACGCTTCCTTACTAGAGCATCCCGCTTTCTCTATTCTCTCCTGAAAAAACACGCTTTTGGTTTTACGAATAGCGGTTTTATAGGTCAGAAGAGAAATAGAGTAGATGTTCTTATTGGTTCCTGTTTTGTCACGTCTCCAGGAGCGTTCGGTTTTTTTACACTCTTGACGCAGAGCTTTAAGCTCTGGGGTGTACCATAAAGCGGGGGGTATTCTTTTAGGTTGTTTGAAGGTGGTAGTTTTCGGAAGCAACGTATCCAGGGAGGAAGTGATCCAATCGCTGAATTGTTTGTCAGCGGTATTGGAGTCAGAGGAGAGCTCAGGGATGGACTCTGCAAGAGAGTCAGCCCAACTCTCAGGTGATAGTTTGCGCCATTGTCGGTCGGTAACCTGGGTTTTAGGGATTGAGTGAGTGGGTGTGGGGATTTCCCAGGAAAAGGGGACCAGAAAATGGTCCGTCCATGGTAGGGTCACAGGTAGGTTAGTGGTCATTGTTGCTATGTTGGTAAGGATCGGATCCAATAGGTGGCCCTTCTCATGGGTAGGCTCGTTATTCACTAGACAAATCTCTAAAGATGTTAAATCGTGTCTAATGTCCGATGCTGCTCGATCCGTGGGGTCCAGGAAATGGACGTTCAAGTCACCTAGTATAAGGAAGTAGGGGGTGGAAGAAGCTAGTTGTGAAACGGATTCGAAAACAGCGTTGATGAAATTACCCGGGGCCCCTGGGGGGCGGTAAATCAGAAGCCCTGCCAGGGTAAGAGCTGGGGAGATTTGGATGGAGAATTGGCCGCTCTCGCAATCCTCAATACCAGCGTTGATCATCCGACAGGTAAATTGTTCCCTGTGGATTATAGCTACCCCGCCTCCTCTCCCTCTAGGTCTATTTAGAGGTTGGCAGATATACCCGGTGGGGAGGGCCGCGACAACATCCGAGTCGGTGTTGTCTGAGAGCCATGTTTCCGTTATGAACAGTAGGTCAAGCTCCTGGTTCTGGATCAGGAGGTTCATTTCGGTAGCATGTTTGGGGAGGGAGCGGCAGTTAAGAAGTCCTAGTTTCAAAGCAAGAGTGGTTGATTTCAGGGTGGGGGTCGGATTGCATCGTGGACAGGTCGAGAATGCCTTACCTGCAGTAAGCGTGTGGTGGCAGGCAAGGATGTTCTTAGGTCGTAAGTCGCGTAATGTATCCGCTGTATACGTTACTCGAACCTGAGGGCTACCCAGCATAGTGACGGGGCCTGGGGCCGTCTGGGCCCGGACGGGCCCAGACGGGCTTGCCTTTGGCGCGCCTTCGGCGCGCTGACGGCGCGCCCGCTGCGCCCGCTGCGCCCGTCCGCTGCGCGTCCGGTAGTTGCACATCTTTAATGTGTAGGAAAAAGGGCGGGTGGGCGTGGCCTCAAAGTGGGCGTGGCCTCTCTCCCTCGCCGTGAATGGCGGCAGAAAAGTTTGTTTGCTGGTTTAGAGTTGCAGCGAAGGGGTCGCTGTTTCGGCGATTCTGAGCCCGCTCCAGTGATGGCAAACGGGTGAGTGATATTTTAAAAACACAGAGTATTTAGGCGGGTTGTGACACATATACAATTTTAAAAATAAGTGATTAGTCTCCCGGCTTCCGCCTCAGGAGCTTTCAAGGTTCTGATTTGTTGCGCTGAAGGCAGCGTTTATATACCGTGGGCGGCGGGTGGGCGTGGCCTCAAAGTGGGCGTGGCCTCTCTCCCTCGCCGTGAATGGCGGCAGAAAAGTTTGTTTGCTGGTTTAGAGTTGCAGCGAAGGGGTCGCTGTTTCGGCGATTCTGAGCCCGCTCCAGTGATGGCAAACGGGTGAGTGATATTTTAAAAACACAGAGTATTTAGGCGGGTTGTGACACATATACAATTTTAAAAATAAGTGATTAGTCTCCCGGCTTCCGCCTCAGGAGCTTTCAAGGTTCTGATTTGTTGCGCTGAAGGCAGCGTTTATATACCGTGGGCGGCGGGTGGGCGTGGCCTCAAAGTGGGCGTGGCCTCTCTCCCTCGCCGTGAATGGCGGCAGAAAAGTTTGTTTGCTGGTTTAGAGTTGCAGCGAAGGGGTCGCTGTTTCGGCGATTCTGAGCCCGCTCCAGTGATGGCAAACGGGTGAGTGATATTTTAAAAACACAGAGTATTTAGGCGGGTTGTGACACATATACAATTTTAAAAATAAGTGATTAGTCTCCCGGCTTCCGCCTCAGGAGCTTTCAAGGTTCTGATTTGTTGCGCTGAAGGCAGCGTTTATATACCGTGGGCGGCGGGTGGGCATGGCCTCAAAGTGGGCGTGGCCTCTCTCCCTCGCCGTGAATGGCGGCAGAAAAGTTTGTTTGCTGGTTTAGAGTTGCAGCGAAGGGGTCGCTGTTTCGGCGATTCTGAGCCCGCTCCAGTGATGGCAAACGGGTGAGTGATATTTTAAAAACACAGAGTATTTAGGCGGGTTGTGACACATATACAATTTTAAAAATAAGTGATTAGTCTCCCGGCTTCCGCCTCAGGAGCTTTCAAGGTTCTGATTTGTTGCGCTGAAGGCAGCGTTTATATACCGTGGGCGGCGGGTGGGCGTGGCCTCAAAGTGGGCGTGGCCTCTCTCCCTCGCCGTGAATGGCGGCAGAAAAGTTTGTTTGCTGGTTTAGAGTTGCAGCGAAGGGGTCGCTGTTTCGGCGATTCTGAGCCCGCTCCAGTGATGGCAAACGGGTGAGTGATATTTTAAAAACACAGAGTATTTAGGCGGGTTGTGACACATATACAATTTTAAAAATAAGTGATTAGTCTCCCGGCTTCCGCCTCAGGAGCTTTCAAGGTTCTTACCATTTTTGAATGTCCACGATAACATAGTGGTCTATAGCTTAAGTAGCGATCACATGCCTGTAGACCATGTTGGTGGTTAATTATCGTATACAATGAATGTACATCCAAAACAATGAACATGAAATCAGATTCCCAGGTTATGTTTTCAATCTGACATAGGAAATCCTTGGTGTCTCTGATGTAACTAGGTAGTGTTGTTACAAAGTCTCGAAGGAAATGGTCCACATATTTTGAAATATTTTCACTAATGCTACCAATGGAGGACACTATGGGGCGTCCGGGAGGGTTGGTAGCATGTTTGTGCAGTTTTGGTAGTAGGTATAGGATAGGGAGTCTCGGGAAATCTCTTTTCAAGTAACAATACTCCTCCCAGACAAGGAGCCCCTTGTCTTTCCATGTTTCTAATTTCTCCCAAATGTTTGTGATGCTTTGGTTGTATACATCAATGTTAACAGGTATGTAAAAGTTAGTGTCATTGAGTTGTCGGTGTGCCTCGTCAATGTAGGCCTCTCGGTCCAAAATAACAATGTTACCGCCCTTATCAGCAGGACGTATCACTATATTAGTGTCTTCATATAGTGTCTTTAGTGCTTTTCTTTGGGTGAATGAGAGATTGTGTTTGAACCCTCTGTACCTACTAGTGTTTTTCTTTTTCCGTAAACCAACCAATCCCTTGATGATACAGTCATGGAACGTGTCTATACAGTCATGAGGAAGTATAGGTATGAAGGACGATTTGACCCTGAAGTTGGTTTTGGCTGGTGCATCTTGTGTCAAATTCATATCATCAAGGCATTGGGTGGTGCTGGTAATCTGATCCTCTGTTGTGTTATCGTAGATTGGATATAGCTAGAAGTGTGTCAACGTCACCAATTACTAGATTAGAGGAACTGGATCTCGTGTTGTTATGGGTATTGTTATTTTGACCCAGTCTTTTTAATTTGTGCCATTTTTTTCAGTTTTAGTTTACGCACAAATTTGAAAACCTCTATTCTGGTGTCTGTAAAATTAAAACCAGTGGTAGGGCAAAAAGAGATTGAATATAATAGCGTGTGTGACCCAGCACGCTCATACCACGTTCTCAAAAAGAACAATATTGCCTTATATATGAGAAGCGGATCTTTGCCAGACTCAGGTATTTTACATCCATTGCATGTCTGAACGAGTGGGAAACTATAAGATCAATGACCATAAATGAGTACAAATTTCTTGTTATATCGAGACCACGACAAACACAACAGAATATTTAGTATATATATTTTTTTTTGTGCAGGTCGAATGACTTTATGTATTATACATTAATTGTTTTTTCACTGATTTCGCTGTATATACCATGATGTGTAAATAACAACATGCCATTCTATACCTGTCAAATTCGAAAATATAACTATGTTGACGTTATTTTACCATTCCAATATGTCTGCCATTTACTTGCTTACGAGTCCTATGTTTATGTTGATTGTGATTGACAAGGCTGAACTTTATTTAAATACCGGAGTCACTCGTGTTGGTTTACACGTGAACAAGGCTGTTGAGCTGAAACGCGTTGTGTAAATAAACTGCTTATCTTACACTTTGGATTCCTTTGCCTGATTGCCTGAGAGCGCAAGACGAACTTTGTTTTCTTTGGATGTAATAATTAACCGGACTGCTTCGCCGGTATCTGCGCCAATTTCTTGGGTCCCAGCACTTCAGAAGAAGCATTGCTTTCTTGTATATATATATATAGCAACAAAAAAGAAGTGATCTCACAGAGTTGTGCCATCGGAGAAAAGGAAAAACAAGGTTAAAAACATCGGGCTGTGGAACTTATGGCATGTTCTATTGGTGAAGGACAACTCTTTGAAAAAGTTTCCACGGCGAAACGAAACGCGTCAGAACAGTCCCAATCCTGCTGTCCCCTTTAAATAAAATCGGCTTAAAAGTGAAGTAACGTGTGCGGCTCATTTTCTCTCCGCAGGGGGAGATGTTTTGAACATATATATATATACATACATATATATAGACATCATCAGTGATGTCACTGACCATGTCATGAGTGATATAATATGTGAGGTCATAAGCAGTGCATTGCGGGGGCGTGAGTTACAGTTAGCTCAGCTAACTATAACTGCTGAATTTCTCTGGTTTTATACGACTGAAACCTGACCCTAAATATAATGTCTCTGTAACGTTTGTTTGTTTCAGTGAATTTCCAAGGTTTTTGAGAATTCCATTTTCTAACTATAACGCCCCTATAACCTTTGGCTTTTTTTTGGTGAACATATATAAATATAACCTTATCAATCCGCAACCCCTCAACATCAACCATCATTAAACCCTAAATTTACCCTTACCACCCAATACCTCTACCCACATTGAACACTGAAAATTCCCTTGCCACCAAATACGCACACCCACACTAAACCCTAAAAATCCTGTTACCACCCAAATACCCTTATCCACCCTAACCCCTAAAAATATCCTTACCACCCAATACTCTCACCCATCCCTAAATTAAAAAAACACCCTTTCATACATACATATATATTACCTACTGGCGGTCTTCAGTAGGTAATTGTAATTAGGACTAATTAGGACCTAGTTTCCATAGGAAAAGTGCTTTTTGTTTTACTAATAACTTTGGCTCCATTTTAAGACTCTCCACAAAATTCTAAAAACGTTGCCACTCACATCAGCTGCTATTTGGAATGTTTTGAGGTTATTCGTTAAGCGAGGGCAGAGAAAAAGGGGGTCTCAAAATGCATTTTCCCTATGCAATTTCCCATAGGAATCTAGAACATGACTACAGCCCGAACTGCTGAACAGAATTATCCCAAATTTGATCTAGAAAGAGTGCTTTTTGTAATTTGGTGTAAATCTGTCCAGTAATTTTTAAGTAATTGCAAATAAAATATTTATATATATGGAGGGTCCGCGGATCTGACAGATCTCATGGTGAGATCTGATTGGCTGCCACCACTTTAACCAGGAAGTGGTGGCAGCCATCTTGGGCTTGGCCAAAGCCCCAAGAAAAATAGGACCTGGGACTAAAACATTTTTTTTTCAATTTTGCCGTGTATTAGAGGAAGTTTCCTGTGGTTTTTTGTTTGCCCCCCTCACGGGCATGCTTTCGACCCCAGGGGCCACATCCCCTTGTGCCTGGCCTTAAAAAAGTATAGAAGGGGGGGCACGTGGTCTGCCTTTTTGGCCAATTTCAGCCCTGGGTACTCTTCCCCCAGGGCTGCTCCTGATATATCCCTGTTTGCCAACCTGAGACATAGCACTTTCCCTGCCTGCACTGGTGCTGGCAGGGAAACCTGTGTTTGATCTTGCTTGGCATCAGCAATTTCAAAGTTCCTGCCAAGTGAGAGCAAACACGAAGTCCGCTCCCAGCTGGCGGGAGATTTAAAAATGCTCCCACCAGCTGGGAGCGGGCCTCACAGGCTTTGGGGCCCCCACTGCAGCCACCAACAAGGACATGGTGGGTGCCCAGGGAGGAAACCAGGGTACCCACCCTTAGTTGGCTGGACCCAGGGGATGGGATCTACAGCACCAAAATCAGCTCATGAAGCTCATCTGTGTGACCCCTCACCCTTATTGACTTCTGCAAGGACCCAGGGGCCACAGAGCCGAAATTTATCAGGGGAAAGGGGCTGCATGCCCCCCTTCTCATAAATATAATTGGAGGCCATGGGAAGGGGGCCACAGGGGTAAAATCAGCCAAAGGAGAGGGACATATGCCCACCTCCTTCGCAAAGTTTACTTGGACCCGGGGTTGATATTGGCTTGGGTAGGGGCACTGTGTGCTTCCCTCCACCTTTGGAATATGACCGGGCCCCAGGGATGGAGTCTCTGTGGCTGAAATCAGCACCCCCTCTCCCACATAATGGTGGAGCATAGGGAATGGGGTCCCTGGGGCCAAAAATAGCCTGGGGAGAGAGGCCTTTATCTCCTTCATTTCGAAATAAGCTGGGCCCCGGGGATCCCTGGAGCTAAAAGGGGCCTGGGAATGGGTTTTGCAGGTTCACCCCCTTGGGGGGCGTGGGGGTTGGCCACAGGGCGTAGCTGCGTTTCAGGCCCTGCTGCCATACTCCCGCTGTCCATGGACCTTGCATGAAGTGGGGTTGGCTCCAGGCAGGAGGGTTGACCCTAGAAATTCACACAAAAATAAACAAAGATTACAGAGACTTTAGAATTAGGAAAAATAATTAGAAACCTTAGAAATTCACTGATGAAACCAAAGGTTACAATGATGTTATAGTTAGGTTCAGATTTATACACACAAAACCATAGAAGAAAAGCAGTTATAGCGTGAGTTGTCTCAGATAGCTATAACTCGTGCCCTGTAACCTGCACCCTTGCCATGCACTGCTTATTACCCCACATATTACATCAATCATGACATCTTCTATGACATCATTTATAATATCCATGCAACATTTGCTGTAAAATTATTGATGAGAAACCTGTGCATGGTGGGGGGGGAGGGGTTGAGTAATACAGACCCCCCGTATATTGCAGCATTGATTTGCAAATTTTGCGGCACAAGAATTGCAATTGTATCCTATTATTGCAGCACTTTATTTGACTTGTAATCCAGCTTTGTAAATCCTTCCACCTGCTTCAGATGGACTGAAATAGGCCCCTAGCCCCATGTTATGTTCCCAAAAGCCTAACAGAACTTGATGGGCGTTTATAACATTATACTCATATTTTGCCTTTGGCTGAGAGGCCACTGGCAGCTTTCTCTCTCTCTCTCTCTTCCCCCCCATCTCACCTGCTGAAAACCGTGACCTCAAAAAAAAGCACGTACCCTCTTTGTCCTCTCCTTTCCTTCAACTGTTTCCCTGAGAAATGGATCCCAAAAAAAACACATTGCAGAAATGCCATCTTTTTCAGACATTTTCCCTTCCAAAGCGCAGCCTAGGGACAGAGAAACAAAAGGAAGAAAACTAAATGTTTAAACAAACAAAGTGGCTGCAAAGTGACCAGACTGGTTGTAGTCACACCCAAACACATTAGCACCTCTTTACAGGGTTTGCCAGTGAAATGCTTCTTCATTTTCTAGTCTTTCTTTCAACAGCATTTGAGCCAAGGCATGCAACTCTTCTAAATCAGTGCTCCTCAAACCTGACCAGCAGCAGCATCTGAGGCTCAGGTTTTAAGATGCATGCATATTCACTGAGGGACCTCAGATCTGACAGACGGTAGGATTTTGCTATGCCTGTATGGAGAACTTGTCTGCTGATTATCAAAGAAGAGGCCAGAGGCTTGCGCCCAGCAGGGGTCATTGAAGATGAAATGTGCACCTGAGCAACATTAAAAATGTGCCTTGTCGCTAGTTCTCTCCCCTTTTCAGGTCTCTCCTCTCTCTCCCTCTCCTCTTGCTCTCTTTCTTTACCCTTCATCCTGTTTCAATCTCACTCCTCCTCACCTGCTGAGTTCAAGAAATGACACTTACTCTGTTTTTCCTTGCCTTTCCTTCATTCATTTCCTTGTGAAATGGATCCAAAAAAGAAAAGACAAAAACACACTACAGAAAATGTCATCTTTTCCCACACATTTTCTCATTTCAAGACAAAGCAGCCACAAAGTGTCCAGATTGGTTTTATTCACACCTAAACACATAAGCGCGACTTTACAGAGTTTGCCTATGAAGCGCTACTTTAGTTTTCTCATTTTTCTTTCCAAGCATTTGATGGAGCGGACTTTCAGAATAAATGCTGAATAAAAGTACGCAGCAATGAAACTCCCATAATTTTTATTTACTAATGAGTGTTGCATGATTTGCACGTTTGTACTGACTCAACCTAGAATAATGTGCACCTACATAAACATGCAGGTTTAATCATTTGTGCTCTTGTCATGTTCGGTATTCTGCTTTGAATAATACATTTACTTTGTCTTTCGTTTTGTTATACATAACTGCAGCTGTTTTGAATAATAGCATGTGTACTCTTTTAAAATGTGCTTTTGTCTATGTTATGTTGTCTCATGTGTTTGTGTTTTGTTTATCTTTTGTATGCAAAACTAGGTAACATAGTCTAAAGGGTGAATTTTAGTAAAGGGGTGGGTAACAGATTAATTATCATTTCTTAAATTAATTATTGTCTTGGGTTTCCTTGCATACTAAACTCATGCTAAAAGAGGCCTGTGGCCTATTTCTAAAATGGATGCCCGGAGCTCTGTCAAAAAGTTGGGCCTTGCACAGCAACGTTTGAATGTGGAAATGTTTTTCTACAATAATTATTTGAAAGAGACTCGTAAGCAAGGTCGTGTGGAAGCTGAGGACATTTGATTCAGCTTCTATCGCCAAGGATAGAATGTTCAGCGGCGGAAAGGCTTGGACGGAGGAAATAATTTGCTTAATGTTGCAACTCTTGGGAAGCCTGTGAAACGTATAGAATAATGTGCACCTACATAAACATGCAGGTTTAATCATTTGTGCTCTTGTCATGTTCGGTATTCTGCTTTGAATAATACATTTACTTTGTCTTTCGTTTTGTTGTACATAACTGCAGCTGTTTTGAATAATAGCATGTGCACTCTTTTAAAATGTGCTTTTGTCTATGTTATGTTGTCTCATGTGTTTGTGTTTTGTTTATCTTTTGTATGCAAAACTAGGTAACATAGTCTAAAGGGTGAATTTTAGTAAAGGGGGTGGGTAACAGATTAATTATCATTTCTTAAATTAATTATTGTCTTGGGTTTCCTTGCATACTAAACTCATGCTAAAAGAGGCCTGTGGCCTATTTCTAAAATGGATGCCCGGAGCTCTGTCAAAAAGTTGGGCCTTGCACAGCAACGTTTGAATGTGGAAATGTTTTTCTACAATAATTATTTGAAAGAGACTCGTAAGCAAGGTCGTGTGGAAGCTGAGGACATTTGATTCAGCTTCTATCGCCAAGGATAGAATGTTCAGCGGCGGAAAGGCTTGGACGGAGGAAATAATTTGCTTAATGTTGCAACTCTTGGGAAGCCTGTGAAACGTATAAAATATGAACAATGCTGCTCTTGAAGTAACGTGACTTTTGCTATGCGACAGTCGTATGACTTCATCGGATGATGTCCTGGACCAATCGTGTTATGTCTTGCTCGAATATTTGTATTCTTTTAGTTAGTTTTAGATAGGAAACAGGTATAAAAATTGTCCCCTTGCTAAGAGCATTGTTCGTTCGTCCCTGTGCTCCAGAAACGCTGTCGGACTTCCGTTTCACGTGAGATCCATTAAGACTTTACTTTTTCTCTTAGGTTCTTTCCCTTTAGCTAAGTTAGGGAAATAGGGTTTAAGGATTTTCCAAAAATGTTTGAGCATTTGATCATGCTGATTTGAATTCGAACTGACAGTCTATGTGCCTTTCTAATAATTAATTTTGCTTAATAAAATTGCAAATAAAGAGTTTATGCTTAAAAATGCATTTTGCTTTTAAATAAAGTTAATAAAATAGATTTTGAAATGACAAGCTGGACTTGTTTGTTTCTTTGAGTTACCATTAATTAATCCATTGCCTTTGATTTTGACTTAACTAAATGCAAATAATGTGTTTATGATTAATTAGGTCATTTGATTCAGTTGGTCAAATTCTGTCTCAGTCATTTATGGGCCTAGTGATAAATTTATAAATTATGGTGAGTATCGTGGTGTAGAGTTGTACATATGAGACAGAATTTCTCTTGGCCCGCTGGATCACATTCTTTTCTGCTTTTCTTCTGTGGGGTGTGCGCAGCTGAGAAAGCAGATTCTTAATGTGTACTATTGTGTCAATGGGCAGTGCCCACTGACACAATTGTACTTTCGCTTCTGTAATCCCTAATGCTGCAGGAGGTAGCAGGCAGCTATTATGGCTCTATGCCATCATGTTTTGGCATGTGTAAGTACAACCAATAAAACGGAAAAAAGACATTCCTGTCCGAAAAGACCTTTTTTTGCAGCCAAAGAGAGAAATATTGCGATCATCGTGCTCCTCAGCTGATTTGGCTATTATTTGCGAATCACGAAATTGTGACATGCTGGAGGGTCTGGTTATAGTTTATATATATATATATATATTTGCAAAATCTTCAAACCTCCACAGGCAGCGGCGAAAGAAGAGACAGACCCCACGTAATCCAGGCAAGATGTTATTTATTCCATGTGCCTTCCAAAATGCAACGTTTCGAGTACTGGCGTACTCTTGTTCACACACCACATTTTAGAATGGAAACTTCTTTTATCTATGCAGTGCAGACCCACCCTATTGGGCCACACCTACCAAGCGTGAGTCACATGGTTGTACCAAATGCTAGATACCAGCAATTTAAAGATACAGTACGCATAATCGCTATGTCAATGTAACTTTGTTGCATCATAAAACAAAACAGAAACAATGCTGCATGCTTAATGAATGTTACTAGCAATCCGAATTAATGTCTGTTAACATATTAAAAAACCAAAATATGCGGATGTCAAAATAACTGCATGAATGCGCTGATGTTATTATACATCAGTAATTGAGAAAAAAGTGATGTGCATGAATGCATGATTCACCACACCATAAATCAGAAAAACAATTCAAGATCATTAAATAAACAGAAGCATGAAAAATTATTGTAAAGATGCAAATCATAGCTGTACAATATAAATTGCTACATAGCTAGGTACAACCTTATGTACAGACAAATAATGTGTATCACCAAAAAACAGCACCTTATTATAGAAAACACAGTATCAAGTTTCAGTCCTATATATTTGTTTTAAAATTTTTACATTTTTAAATTTTATATGTCATAAATATTTAAGGACTATTTACACAACAATTGTGTTTGTGAAAAAAGTGCTTGAGTGAATTTACAGTGTAAAAAAACCACCAAAAGAAAACAATTCCCAAAGTATTGCTAAAAGACTGCACTGCTCAGAAAACTGAGCAGCTAACTCTGATTTAAGAAACAGGACTACAGAATACCTGAAACAGGTGCTTGAGTTCAAGATTTCATGTATATACAAATTATGCGTAATTCTTTGTATATTCTTGGATAATCTCATGTTGGAACTTGGGTTTGTATAATATATACAGAGTATATACAACAGATCTATGTTCCTACAGAAAGTTATGCATGTCCTCTGTCGCATTTAACCCATTGGGTTGTTTGCTGTCGAGTTTGATGATATACTGCGTCTCTAATCGGCGTAATAGTTTTTCACGGTCACCGCCTCGCCTTAGGGGAGCAACAGCATCAATGACGTAATAAGTGAGACATGACAGATCCCTGTTATGCCTGCTGTTGAAATGGCGTGCCACCGGGTATGCCCCGTCGTGATTCACTATAGCACGAAGGTGCTGCAGTATTCTAACATGCACCTGTGCGCCGGTACTGCCTACATAACGTAGACCGCAGGTGCAAGTTAGGACGTAGACCGCAAACTCCGTGCGGCAGTTGTAATTGCCTGGAAATTCAGTTTCAGAAAAAGGAGTGCGGTAATGGGTGGTATTCCGTCCAAACTTGCATGCCCGACACGAGGATCATTTGTGAAAACCTTTACCACCAAACCATTGGGTAATCATAGGCAATTCAGGGCTGGATTGTACTAGCTTACTGCGCATACTGTATGCACGCCTGAATGTGATTACTGGTTTGTCAGGGGTCATATCACGTAAAACTCCATCAGTTTTTAAGACTGCCCAGTGTTTGTTAATAATAGATTTTATCTTGCGGTGCTGTCTACTATAAGTAGTTATTAATCTGGTGGAAATGGATATGGCGTCAGTGTCAGGGGGTTTAGATGCCAATAAAGAGTCCCTAGATCGTTCTTTGCTCTTTTGCAATGCAGTTGCTAGACAGGATTTGCTGTACCCCCTTGCCTCTATTCTTTCAAGCATTGCAGTTGCCCTCTGCTCAAATTTCTCTTGAGTATTGCATATTCGCTTAAGGCGCAACAATTCGCCGAGCGGAATGCTCATAATGACGTGCTTGGGGTGGCCACTACTGGCATGTAAAATACTATTGCCAGCAGTGGCCTTCCTGTGTAGGGAAGTAATGATCTTGTTATCTATGATGTTAATGGAGACATCAAGAAACTCAGCCGAGGTATTACTGATGTTAGAGGTAAAGAACAAATTAAACTGGTTCTTGTTGAGTGTGTTCACAAAAGTTTGAGCACTCATGATGTCCCCCTCCCATACACAGAAAATATCGTCAATAAAATGCATCCAATACTTAACGTGTTCAAATCCAGAAATGCCCGGTAAATCCTGCTCCTCCCACAGCCCGACGTGCAAGCACGCGTAGCTGGGGGAGAAGCAGGACCCCATGGCTACACCACGTATTTGTTTCCAAATGTCTTTTCCAAACAAAAAATAGTTGTTGTCTAAACACCACTGTACCAAATTGCAAATCATTTTGTTGTGGCTATAATACATATATATATGCTTTTACCACCAAAATTCCAACAGGTACACAGAGTATTCTGCAGGTTAGTAAAAGTACAATTTTTTTCTGAATTCAGCAGGAGACGCGTTTCGGCAACATGGCTTTCTCAATACTGGTTCCCATGTAGGGTCACATGCCCTGCCAGAACCCCTGCAGCCACAGAGGTAAGCCGTGCAGCGAGATTCCTTCTGGATATAAGAACTAATCAAGCTGCAATATGTCAAAAAATACTGCTTTTGACATTCATTTTTTATTGAAACAACATATTTAAAGATGACCATACACTGGTTGTAAGAGGGAAATGGAGACAGGACTCCATAGTCATTTATTTTTTGATCCAATGGGAGCGAATGTAAGCATATTTTAAAAGTGAGCATGTGACGCTATATGGGAACCAGTATTGAGAAAGGCATGTTGCCGAAAGGTGTCTACTGGTGAAATCAGCAATAAATGCACCTCTTCCGCTTCTGTTACACGGGGCCGATATTGCAAACTGGTCCCCAGTAACAAAACCGTCCCCAACAGTTCCAAAACTGGCCACCACTCTGCCAGTCCACCGGGAAAACACCCTGTGCCCAGTACGGCCAGTCTGCCCCGGGTCCCAACAAAATGAAAGAATCTTCCTGCTCAGCTGTATAGGTGCATCCAATTGTGACTTGGTAGTCCCCGAGGGGTGATGGTAACCTGCTTCACCTATCCTGGCACCTCTCTTTGTACCAGCCCATGAGGAGCGTTTGGGCCATTGTTGTTTTCTTTAATATACAAGGTTGTGGAGTTACTTTGGGTAGCCAAGACAAGGGGGATATAATCGTTCCAGGTTTTTTAGGGGGATGTGCTTCAATAGGGAGCAAGTGCCCTCACACACCCCAAAAGGCGTCATGCTTCATTGTGGGTTAAAATAGGTCTAGTGATGTACTGTGTCAAAAACCTTTATTGATTGGACTCACTACCCTAGTTAAAAATTGTGGTACTTATATAGGATACAATGGTCCTAATGAGCAAAGTACGTGATTGATGAAAATGAGGTCAACATGTTTTTTGCCTATGTTTGTACTTGCAGATCAAATGGCTATTTTTCAAGACATAAAAGGATTATTTACACTACTTTCTGAATGAATTTAGTCTTTTGGCCTTTGTTTAGCCATCTTGCGGGGGACTCTGTATTTAAGGTTTGGCAACCCTTGATTGTCTTATTTCAGATTATACACTGTCCAGCAGTCTCAGGAGGTTGGTATTCATCTTTTTGTTTTGGGGCTCTCAGAGTTCTGATGATGATCCTACCTGCAAAATTGCGACTATGATTGTAGAACCTATTAACTTTGTTTACATATTATGAATGGACCATGCTGTTCTTGTTTTTTGATATGCACTTTGATCACTGCTTTCAAGCGTGTGTCACACATAAGTGAGTACCATGCACGTTTATCACAAACACTCACTGCGCGCTTGTTGATGTCTTCTATGAAAACCTTTTCTAAATGGTATTAATAAATAATATCTGATAGACAATTCTATTGTTGATTATATAAGTTTAAAGGCCACTGTATTGTAAGATTAAGGGATACTCTTTAGCCTCCTGCTCTTAAAAATGAGATATGAATAAGTTATTAAAAAACACTAGCACCCGCTAAAAAAACATAAGTACCAGCACATAAAAAAACTATTTAAAATACTGCCTACCCTGGTCCACTAACCATTAGCACCCCACTCCTTAAATTTAGAATGCACACAAAATGTATTACACATAATCTAAACAATAATTTCTAAATAAAATAGCACCACTAAAGAGACTACAAAAACTATATAATACACAACTACAAAAGAATGATTACCTCAAAAATAAAATACTCCCCACCCTGGGCTCCTAATATTTCTAAAATCCTGTTCTTAAACTGAGAATCTTCACAATATTTATAATGTACATACTCCCTAAACTTACCATTAAACACGTAACATTAATCTGCCCAAAACGCTCAACCGATATTAAAGACACTTAATATCCTTGTTTTGGGTATGTAAACCTCCCACCCTCCCATTATACCCTCAAACGATAAACCAACATATTTACCATTAAAAATACTACTTATACTTACTGATCTGTGATAATTTGCATTGTAAAAAGAATGCATCGTAACGACTTTAATTACAATATACTACGTGTCATAATTACATCATGGTAAAAGTACTGCAATTTAACTGCTGCATTGTAAAGGTTACATATCAGATTAAAAAAACACAAGATTGAAGAGTAGATACGGCTGCTCTTTCCAGAAATTAAATATTATAGGTATAATCTTTTTACTTCCTGGTTAATCTCTTCCAACTAGCAATAGAAGAAGGGAAGAATAGGGATTTAGTCATGGTTGTTGTCTGAGAATCATATTTACATGGACTGTATGACTGTAGCAGTCAGATCATGATTAGCACAATTGCAACTGCCTTATGTGCTAAATGGAGAACAGGCACTATGAAAAAGAGATTCCTCTTAGATATTGGGAAAACATGCTGGTTATAACATAGGTAAGAATAAGATAAATGTACATTTGATTAGTGTATTATATAGATATCTATCGATCACAAATATTAGACTGAAGTGCTATCATCGAGGCTTGATATGACCCTGGTGGGTGAACTATCAGCATACCATTCTGCTCCCCTGCCAGTGGATTTCCTCACCTATTGTGAGATTTCTGCCTGCCAGGCAAGGTTCTCCCTTCCTTCAGAGCAACCACCAATGCCACAGTTGATCTGAAGGCAGAAGAGTTTGCAGATTGCGTGCCATGTTGGTTTGGGCCTGTCTGACAAATGTTTTTGTTTTTAAAAAAAGAATCCTTAAGTTGAAATTGTTTTAAAAAAATAAAGAAACTATTTACTTGGTTAATTCCTGTGTCGGAGGGGGAGGAGCCAAGCTGGCGACTAAGATGGTTGAGTAGGATCCCGGCTCCGCAGACCTTCTCATCCTGCTCCAAGATACTGCCAGTTATCCTGTGCCTATGCAACTCTCCCGGGTAGACGAAACGAAATGACGCTACACCGAGTGACCCCGAAAGTTCCACCTGCTTCGAGAATGGAGAAAAGTCGCCTTAAAGTTTGTGGCCTACATCAGCAGTGAATCTGGGGCCTCGAGTAAGAATGCAGCCGGCTTCTAGTTCAACAACATCGGCCATAGGAGTTCGGGAGGAGCTGGTCCACCGGAATGGAAGTAAATTTTGTCCGATTTCAACATCAAATATCTGTATGGATTAGCGCCGAAGTGGGGCATCTCAATGACACTGCGAATGCAAGCTGAATAATTGGTTGTCGGAGCCCGGGATATAAACGGCTTGGTACCGTCTAAACTGCGACCCAGTGGCTTCGGACATATCCTGAAGACAGCTCAGCAATATCCTTGCATGCAGAGGGGTTGGAACGTGAGTCTCTGCTTCTGATACTACTGGGTCTATCCCAAAGCGCCCAGGGATAGACCGTGAATGAAACTTGTGAAATGGTGCTCAATATCGGCCTTCGTGTGAATCGGACCCGATCCTCCGAGAGGTCTGAGAAAATTCGAACGGATGACCTGGGACGACATATCCTATCTAAGGGATCTCCGAGACCGAACCAGAATTTCCCTATCGAGGGGGACCAACTAGTGCGGACCAGGGTTGAACCTACGCTTGGGGCTATAATGGAGGCGATCGAGGGTCTTCATCTCTCCCTGAATTGGAAAGCCCAAGCCTTGGAACACAAATTGGACGCCGTGGCTTTTGGACTGGGAAATAGTGACATAGCTTTTGTTCAATTAAATGATACTGCGGAAGTAACAACATCCACACCATCGGACTGATGACGGCCAACAACCCCATAAAACGAGTGATGCGAGAGACCCTGGATTACAAATTAGCTAATGCCCGTGTATTGGAGGTCCTGGTCGTGTCAATGCTCACAATATTATTATCGTCTGAGGGTAAATCACACCAGGCAATGTATCTGAGGACTCATGTGATGACTCATGAGTGGCTCGACAGGTTGGCCCTTTCTCCCTTTCCGAACTCAGTGCACCTGGACTTTAAAAAACATCTGTAGTTCTTATCGACACAGATGGGACCCAGTGACAATGAGACTGAGAAAGCCCAGCTATTTCCGGCTTGCTACTGTTCTTTCTAAGTTTTCAAGATGGTGGCTGTTCGGTTGAAGAACATTCGTGTACTTGATCGAGCGGGTCAAGGCTGAGAACGGCCCATAGTTTCAAGACTTTTATTCAAATGGTGGCAGTGTGGGATTCACTCTATGATGTTGGTACCGGGTGGCAGTGTAGGCGAGTAATGTATCCCCCGATTTTCGCTTGATAGTGAAATGATAATATATTCGTAATAGGGGGAGGCTTAGAACTAGCGTGGGGGAGAGGCCGGGAGCCTGTACGAATGGCTCTCCTCCACTTATTTCTTTTAGTATTTGTAGATTAGATGGGGAGACAGGCACACTGCTAGTTGGGGTCAGGCGTAAGCAACATGCAGGGGTGCAGGTTGGGAGGTGGGGTGTTGCGCGCGTTGCGTTTTTTTATTTTTTATTTTCTTTTCTTTCTTTACTTACTGGATATCCTAACTCTGTTTTCAGTATTAAGGTGCCAATGCGAGCTCTATTATTTTGATTTGTCCATTTTTTCATACAAGTGTCTGTACTTTATCCTGTTTAAGATTTTAGTATCGCGGGGCGCAATGATCATTGATATCCTGATTTTGTGGGTGGAGGGGCCTGTGGGCAGCACGCATTGATATAGGCTAACTCAGCTAGTTTTATAATCCTGATTCGTCAAATGTGTGTTAGAGTCTCAGTGTCCGGCTTTAATGGCTGCCGATATTGTGACCTTTCAATTGTTTGATTCCTTGTATGCTTTGGACTGCATTGCACTTGATACGCTCTTATTGTTTTTCATTTTTTATAACAATAAAATGATTTACCCCCCAAAAAATCCTGTGTCGGAGAACTCGATGCCTTGTCACTTCTAAATGAGAAGTGACAAGGCATGATATGGCTGGACCCGTCACTTATTGCATTTCTCCCTCTATAGCAAACACTTAATGATCCACTTACACTGTTACCCTCCAGGGACTGTATTACTTGAAATGCCCGGGGACTGCAAAGAATGTGTGCAACCACTTTGTGCACCCCCAGAGCACTTTGGTATTACAGAATAGAATGCAGGAGCTTCAGCTGCCACATCTTTAAAACTGATAACGCTGGCACACATATAGAGACAGTACTATCTCGAGAAGGCATTCCCTCATTTGCATAGGGGCATAGCCCACTGCAAATGAATGAATCTGTTTGCCACTGCATCTGCGCCGTGTTATGGACATGGGCACAAAGGCAAACAAGTTGAAAGAAGGCCCGCTGACAGTGCGCCACAAGAAGATGGCACACTGTCAGTGTGCCTTCTAAGGTCAGCCCTCTGGAGGGGACAAAAAGGGATCCTCTGAACCCCCAGACAGGCAATTGCAGGTGGGAGCAGTCACTCCCTGCACCTGCCTGTATGAGGGTCTCTGTCCCTTCTCTAATGTGCAGGTGAGTGCCGCATGAACAGTGAAACACAAAGCAGATGATTAAAACAGCTGCTCTGTATTTCACTGAATGCCTTACCTCCACAGCGTCCCTGGGTTTGCGGCTACCCTGAGGGACACACATTCATTGCAATTGGGCCCACTGTTCAAGTTTCTGCACAGTGTACCTGTTTAAAGGTGCATCTTGGAGAAAACATTAACAATGCGCCCAAAACATAATACTACCCCAAATGTATCACACACAGAAAAAATATAAGTATTTACAGTAATTAACTTGAGCTGTTAAATGATCTTTAGACTGTTTTCCTTCTTTTGCAGTCAGATACTTCATTGTTGCTATAGAGGAAGTGAATTTGTCAGTGTGACTGAATTCAGATACAGCATCCGAATATCACATAAAACACTCACTTAGATCAGAGACAACAATCACCTTTAGGCCATTTAATAATAATGTTCAATCCAAATAATATTCATATCTCATATCATGTTCTAATAAAAGTGTTCTTCATAACCTATTTGGTAATATCTTTTCAAAATGTCTTCTGTTCATAACATGAAGGCTCTGTGCAAGAAAAGTTGGAGTATCTTTTAAGATAAAATGCGTTCTATTTATTCAAAATGTGGTACAGAGGAATTCCATCTCTGCACAGAGCTCGTACTTGGGTTGTACGATGGAACCACACAAGCCATTACCACGCATGGCTTTACAACATTACAACAGGTTTTTAAGGATGGGGGGCCCTTGTCCTGTAGTAGTTTGTGTGCCAAACAAAGGGATTTAAACTTTATCCTTTCTCGTATTGGGAGCCAGTGCAGCAATTTCAGTGCTGGTTTGGCTGATGTTCTAGCTGGGGTGTCCGCGAGAAGCTGTGCTGCGGCGTTCTGGATTTGTTGGAGCTTGTTGAGGGTGGATTCCGGCGCTCCAAGGAAGATGGCGTTGCTGTGATCCAGTCTGGACAGGATCAGTCCTTGGATGAGCAGCTTGCGGGAGATCTGCGAGACTTTCTGAGCCGATCGGAGGAGGCCGAAGCAGGCTCCCGCTATTTTTTTGGCTTGGGTCTTAAAGGATAGGTCCTTTTCCATCCAGACCCCCAGACTTTTGATCTACCTTTTTGGGGATGGGGGCTCCCCCAGACAGGTGAGCCAGATGTTCGGAGGGAGGGTGGATCCTTTATGCCCTAGTAGCATGATCTCGGTCTTCACCCATCCAAGTGAATATTTTTGATAGGCAGGTGTGGAGGGTGCCCGGCCCTTGGTCAAGTTGGGATAGGGAAACGGGATAGGGAAATGACAAGTTGGGTGTCGTCGGCGTAGCTCATGATTTTGACTCCGAACGGGGCGACCACCTCCTCCAGCGGGGACATGTACACATTGAATAATGTTGGGCTAATGGAGGAACCCTGTGGTACCCCGCACTGAAGGGGAATTGCCGCTGATCGGGTGTTACTCTCCCAAACCTGGAAGGTGCGATTGCTCAGAAATGACGTGAGCCAGGACAGGGCCGTTCCTACCACCCATATGTCAGTCATGCGCTGGATGAGGCCCTGGTGGTTAACAGTGTCGAAGGCCGCACTTAGGTCCAGGAGGATCACTGCCACTGATCCTCCTGAGTCCAGAATGCATCTGGCCTCCTCAACTACTGCCAAAAGGGCGGTGTCCGTACCCTGTCCAGGGCGAAAGCCAGTCTGAGAGTTCCGGAGAAGGCCGTTAGATTCCAGGACGATGAGGCCTGGAAGGCTTAGACCGTCGGCCGAAGCCTTTATGGGAAGTATCGTAATAGGCCCCTTAACACTTAAATCAATAATACTTCCCTATAAAACAATGAATATGCCTTTAACATTCATGCCTTTACAATTAAATTAGTTGTAAAGGCATATGGCCGGGATGCCCGCCACCCCCTCTCAACACAATCCCCAAGGATGGGAGAAGTCGGACACAGGTTTGAACTTTTGGAAGGCGGGAGGGAGTCACCCTCCCGGACGTATTTATTAAAATATGAAACAAAATTTAAAACATAAATAAAAGTTTCATTTTTCATAATTATGTACAATTTTACATTTATACATTTCGATGAAGACATGTTCTTTGGCTAACCTTAACAGATCTCTAATACAAAGGTTTCCTAGCCGAGTCTAACATCCTGCAAATGCATACATTCTAAATTAAAATTGTACATCCTAGCATTACGGGCCAACGGCAAGGTCTTAACCGGTGTCAGATCCCTACTACCAAAACTCTCGCCCTCACGGTGTGAGTGGCGCATGCGCAGAGGACTCTACCCTCGTTGCCAACTGTAACTTCCCTTGTCGTGGTGGGGGCCCCCTTTCCACTCGACGCCATCTTAAAGGTCGTCCGAGTTCCCGTGTGAGGTATCTGTAGGAAGGACAGCGTGGACGCCCCCCCATCCCCACACTCTCTATCCGCCGTCGCGGATATCCGCCCCCCCGGGAAATTAGTAGGAGGGGCATCTAGCCGCCTCCCCTCCCTGGGAGGGGCCTATGGCCGTCTCCCCCTAGGCGACCCATCCTTAGTGGGTGCCGCCTCCCTGTGGGAGGGGCCAATGGCCGCCTCCCCCCGGGCGCTCCCATCCATTCTGGGTGGCGCCCCCCTCTAGGGACCTTGAAATTACTGCTCACCGATCATGACCTTACCGCCCGACCAAAATAAATACGACAGTTGTTTACCTACTAAGAAAGGAAATTCTGACATCGTCTCGATGTGTCATCGATTGCTCGCTCCTACCCAGAAAAACATTATCCTACAGGCAGAAGTCACATCCTTATCTTAAACATTCCTTTACTTTTCTACAAAGGAAAAAAAAGGCCTATCTCAGTAAAACTTTATTTTAGTTTTAAAGCATTTTTTATTAAGACAAAAGAATACGGGAAGGGGAGCAGGAGGTCAGGGTTACATACAATACGTTAGAAAAAAGAAGTGCAATATCAGGAGCGTAGTTAAGAAGCAGTTCGTAGTCCAAAGGAAGAGCATTGGCAGATGAGAGGACAAAAAGCAACCTGTATCCCTGTTCTGAGCATATACATCCCCCAAGTCGAAACAGAAGAAGCAAAGAGAATAACCCAAAAAGTCACAACCCAGCCCCTCCCGGAACCCCTGCCCCAAAAAAAGGAAACAACTCCCCAACTCCCCCCAACCTTCCGTCCAATGGCCCACTACCAATACTGCCCGCCCCTAAGCCGCACCCCCGCCCCCCCGGAACCCGCCCCCACATTATCCTACTCCGCCGGAGTCACCGGCGGCGTCAGCCTCAGAAGTCTGAGGTACCTCGGACAGGTGAGCTCCCTGAACTCGGTGGTTAGCAACGCGAGGAAGGGCTGCCACAGCTCATCAAATTGGTCAATCTCCCGCGCCACCGTGAGCGACAGTTTCTCCATCCCCAACACATGCCAGAGTCTATGCAGCCAACCCGTAATGGAGGGGACAGTGGTGGTGCGCCAATGGATAAGGATATTCTGGACCGCAGACCCCAATGCGATTGCGATCTGCCTACCCCTGCAAGATTTCAGTGGATACATCAAATCATTAGGGAGGCCCAGCAAAACATACGCCGGGAAGCGCGGGAGCTTGATTTCAAAGTGTTTATCCACCTCGTCCAGAACCTCCTTCCAATAAGCGGCCAGCAAGGGACAATCCCAAAGAATATGCGAGAGGGTCCCCACCTGCCCGCAACCTCTCCAGCACCCCCTGTCAGTAAGCCTATGCATCTCACACAATCTCTCTGGGGTGTAGTACCAGTACGTGGACACCTTGGTAAACGTCTCAGTGAGGCCGGTATGGTACGCAGAATGTGGTGCCCGGTGTGCAATCTGGTCCCATTCCTTGTGGCTAAGTGTTCTGCCCAGTTCCCTGTGCCATCGTTCCCTCCCCGGGTTATAATAGTGGAACGGCGGGGGTTGTAAATGCTTGTAAAGATCAGTGATCAATTTGGCATCGGAGGTGCGGGTTTCCAGCCACTGCTCATACGGTGTAATTTGACGGTTGGCGGTGTCCCGCACCTGGGGCTGGAGGGCCCAATGACGGACCTGCATGTAACGCAGCCGATCCAACTCCGTCAGGCCGAAGTCTTGCCGCAGCTGCTGAAAGGGAACCACGCCGTCAGGCCCGTAGACCTGGAAGAGCGCCCTGCAGCCCGCTGTTCTCCAATGGGAGAAAGCGCCGGGCTCCATCCCTGGGGAGAAGTCAGGATTACCCACTATGGGTGTAAACGGTGAGGGGAAGGAGGAAAGGCCCCGAGCCTCACAAACTGCATCCCACACCCTCAAGGGGACCCGCGTGACAAAAGAAGCGTACAGGTTGGGTGGACGGTGAGCACGGCGTAAGAATGGGACCTCCTGCAGAGTGCGGCCAGCCACCGCCTGGTCCTGAAAAAGCCAGTGCTTGTCGGACTCCCACCTGCTCCACTCTACAAGGTATCGTAGCTGCGCCGCCTGAAAGTACTTACGGAGGTCCGGGATGCCGAGACCTCCTGCTTCCGGGGCAAGCGTGGAGAGGACCCTCTTCATCCGCGGCTTGCGGCCTTGCCAAACAAAGCGGGAGATGTCGGCCTGCGTTTGTCGAATCCAGCCCACTGGAGGCTGGAGAGGGAGGGCACGAAAAAGATATAGTATCTGGGGCAAGACCGTCATCTTAACCGCCGCGATCCGTCCTAGCCAGGACAGCAGGCCCTTACTCCAGCGGCCAAGCTCCTCCCTAATCTTCTTACTAAGAGAAGTGTAATTGGCCGCCACCATCTCCGGCAACGTGGGTGCCAGTAGGATCCCTAGATATGGTACCAGGGACGAAGACCACTGCATGGGGAATAGTCGCTGAAGGTCCCTCCTAGTGTCCGCAGCCAAAGACACATCGAGAGCCACCGATTTGCTCATGTTCATTTTAAAGCCGGCCACCCGTGCAAAGGCATCCAGCTCCTGGATGCAGGCTCGTAAGGACCTCCTGGGGTCGTCCAGGATCAGCAGGACATCGTCCGCATAGAGGCTGACAGTGTGAACGTACTGGCCCATCCTAATCCCAATAGCATCTGGGTTGTGGCGGATCCTTTGGGCGAACGGCTCCATGTAGAGAGCGAACAAGAGCGGAGAGAGGGGACAGCCCTGCCTCGTGCCGCGCTCGATAGCGAAACCCCAGGAGCTACACCCGTTGACTCGCACAGACGCCGAGGGATACTTATAGCAGTTGAAGACCATAGTGCGGAATTTATCACCAATTCCCAGTTTCCTGATAACTAGCTCGAGATACGGCCAATGAACCCTATCAAAGGCCTTCTCCGCATCAACTGACAGCAGCATCCGCTCCCCGGGGATCCGCGAGGCTTTCTCCAAAACGTGCGTCACCCTCTTGGTGTTGTCGACCGTCTGCCTGCCGGGCACAAAGCCAGCCTGGTCCGCCTCAACCAGACCGGGGAGATGCAGGGCCAGCCTGGACGCCAAAATCCCTGTGTATAGCTTGAGGTCGACATTCAAGAGCGAGATAGGCCTATACGAGCCGCATAGAGCCCGGTCTTTTCTGGGTTTCGGGATCACCGATACTGTCGCCCTCAGGAGATCTGGTGGGATAGCTCCCGGGTCGGCGAAGGAATTAAACAGCCGAGTCAAGACAGGGGCTACAATCGGGCTAAAGGTCTTATAGAACAAGGACGTGTAGCCGTCCGGGCCCGGAGCCTTCCCGTGCTTTAGCCGAGCTATAGCAGAAATCACCTCCTCAACGTGAATGTCCCGCTCCAGGTACTCCGCCTGAGCGGGGTCCAATGCCGGAAGGGTCACCGACTCCAGATAGTCCTCGGCGACCCGCGGCGAGGAGGGCTCCGCGGCGTACAGCGTTTCGTAGAAGCTGCAGAAAGTTTCCGCCACCTCCGCGTCCCCGGAAACCGCCACCCCGTCTGTACTCACAAGTTCCTTCACGACATTACGCTGTTGCGCGACCCGAAGCCGATGCGCCAGGAGCCTGCCGCACCTGTCCCCCCCAGTGTAGTAGGCATGTTTCAAGCGCAGGGCAGCATATTCGGCTCTATCCAGGTCCAACGCTGACAGGAGCTTCCTAGCCGCTTTCAGCTGCTTCCAAACCCTCGGAGCACCCGTACGGCGGTGGACCTGCTCAAGCTCCCGGACCTGTACAGTCAGCTCATCCCTCTTCCGTTGCCGCTCTCTATTTTCCGCCGAGGAGATGGAGATGAACTACCCCCGAAGAACCGCCTTCAACGCAGCCCACTGTGTCGCTAGTGAAGTGTCGGCATTGCTATTGTGTGTCTGATAATCCCGTATGACCTCTTCTATACGTTTCACCACCGACTTCTTGTGTGGAAGGGTGTCCCTAAGGCGCCACATCCCTCGAGAGGGGGAGGCCGCCGGCCAAGCAAACGCGCCTGTAACCGGTGCGTGGTCGGACAGTGATAGGACCCCAATGTCCGCCGTCGTAGCGGCGGCACGCATCGGCCCACTAACCAGAAGATAATCCAATCGTGCATAGGTTCGGTGCGCATGCGAAAAGTAGGAGTAGTCCCTGTCTGTGGGGTGCATGGAGCGCCAGAGGTCGTGTAAGTCCATGTCTGCAATTCGGGCCTTCACAGCCTGGGAAAGTTCTCCATTCTGCGGAAACCGCTGTGCTGACCTATCTAGTATCGAATCAAAGACGATATTAAGGTCCCCCCCTAGAATAACATGGCGATCGGGAGAGGCAGTGACATCCACCAGTACCGAGTCCAAGAAACGTTCCTGATGGTCATTCGGGCTATAAACGGAGCCAACCGTAAACGCTATGCCTCCCAAACGGAGGCGATAGGCCAGAAGCCTCCCCTTCTGCTCAGCATATTTATACAGCACCTCCCCCCTAAAGGAGCTCGCTATGAGGATGGCCACCCCCGCGGTCTTGGTCGCTGCAGAAGAAAAGAACTGGGCAGGGGACTTAGCAGAACGCAATCTGTGGCAGTCGTGGGACAACAAGTGGGTCTCCTGCAAAAGGCAAATGTCAGCCTGCGTCCCCTCAAGCAGGGACAAAATCGCCCTGCGCTTAACAGGATTATTCAGTCCCTTAACGTTAAGGGTCACCACCTTCAGGGACGACATGTCTCCCAGGGACCAGGAACGCTATGCTGCGGGCAAGGAACCAGAGGGCGGGGGGCGCGGGGCGGCAGCGCGGGACAGGCCAGAGCCGGCCAAGCGCGGACAAGGACAGCATCGGACGGGACCCCCCAACTTCAGAACAACACTCAACCCCACCCAAAACACACCCATGGCAACTAGCCAAATGTAAACTCAAACAACCCATTGTCTCAGTCAAGCCCCAAAGCGGGCAAGTCCGTAGAAAGTAGAAAAGTGGACGTCCAGCCACTCACCTCAGCCCGCCCCCTCCCATCCCCCCCAGCCCCAAACCTGGCATCGAAGAAGCTATGTTCATCTCCCCCCGGAGTAAGTCTAGGCCGTCAAGGCCACGCCGTTGGAGTCGGCCAAGTTCTCGGCTGCCGCCCTCAGGGCACCGGCCATGTCCGCCCTGATAGTAGGGGAGTCAGGACGCCCAGCGCTCGCTGTCGATCTTCTCCTCGCCGATCTTCGCCGGCCCCGTCTCTCTGATCGCCTCCACGACGGTGTAGCTCCATCCTCCTCCGTGGCCGTGAGTCCCAGGACACCGCAAACGTCTTGCAAGGAGCGTAGTTGATGCAGCACTCCGTTCCAGCGAAAGATCAAGCGAAAGGGGTGCCCCCAGGAGTATGGTGTCTCCTGGTCACGCAAGAAGTCGGTAGCAATCCTGAAAGACCTGCGTTTCTGCAGTGTGATGGCGGACAGGTCCTGGTAAAGCGCAACAGGCCGTTCCCGGAAAGTTAGCAGCTGTTTCCTGCGGGCTTCAGACATGATGCGCTCCTTCAGCGGGAAGTCGGGCAGAAAAGCTAAAATGTCCGGCGGGGGCGCCGATGACTGGCGTTGTCGGCCAACTCTATGGGCCCTATCGATGCGAATAGGAAAGTCTGCGGCCTCCCCCAGGATCTCCCGGAACAGGTCCTGCAGATAGCCCACCAAATCAGTCCCTTCGTCTGCAGATGGCACGCCCCGCACTCGAATGTTGTTCCTCCTGGACCTGTTCTCAAGGTCCTCGGAGTGAGCCTGGAGCTCAACGCACTGCTCCCGGAGGCGGAGAACGTCCTGTTGCAAGTGGACAATCTCATCGTCTCGGCGTTGAGATGCCGTCTCCACCGTCTCAACCCGTTCACCAAGGCCCTCCACTTCTCTGCGGACCTCCCGGACCTCGCTAGCCACTTCCCGCTTCAGCGTCTGGAAGTCTTCTTTGAGGGAATTGAACAGCTCCTCCTTGAAGGATCTCGTGACAGGGGGTTCTCCTCCAGACGCGTCCGCCGAGGCCCTGGAAGACCCCGGCGACGGCTGTGGCCTGTCCCGTAGCTGCTGGGCCCTGCCAAGCATGTCCGGCAGGGTACGGTCCCCCTTTCTCGAGCCCCCTCTTCCAGTCATCCTAGGGCTCTAGCCGCAAATTGGGCACAGGCCCGCCGCTCCGGGGAATGCTCAGCCACCAGGGGGCACTCGATGTGGGGAGCTCCTGTCGGGTCTGGGGGACTGCGTCACAGATGACAAAATGGCGGGCCAGTCCGTGCGCTACCAGCCGTGGGCGCCCAGCCGAGACGGTAGCCGGAATCTGAGCTGGGGGGCCTCGTCTAACACACACCACAGGGAAAGAGCCGTGCAGGGGCGGAGGGCGCAGAAATCCGCCGTCGAGAGGCTCCGTGGAAGGCCAACAGCACCAACTCCTCGGGGACAAAATGGCGGCTGGGTGGGGCCGAGTAGATCATCCGTGCCCGGCGACAACACCGGGGCACCCCAGAAAGCAGGTAACCGGAAAAGTAACGCAGCCAAGGTCACACTGTCACTCAGAAAGGTCCGGAGAACCTTCTCCGATTTCAGGCCGATCGCCCTCCGATCCCGGGATCGGGTCCCCCAGTAGGCAGGGTGCCACCACCTCAAGTCCAAGCGCCAAGTCGCGCTGCCAAAGTCCTCCGCGTAGCGGATCCTCCAGTCCGCAGCTCCCCCTCGACTCCGCCGAGCTCCGGGACTGCCACCGGACAGATCGCCAACTTTCAGCACTAGGCCCAGCCGAGGCACATGGACAGCACTCCGATACGCTCCGCCTCCTGGGCGCTCCGTCGTCCCTCGATCTTCGATCGGTCTTTTGAGGCGCTTCCACCGAAGCGATTAGGGTCAAAGCGGCATCAATATGTGCGCCCGGTGCTTCGCCACACTCCTCTCGTCCACTGAGCTTCAGCGGGGGGAGAAAAGCTGAAGGAAAGGGCTCGAGCCTAGTTGGGCCGGAGGAGCTGCGGGAGGAAGCGTCCGCTCACCCCGCCATCTTGGCCACGCCCCCAAAAGCTTTATTTTAAAACAAACATTGCCATAAGGGGCTGGTGGGTGGGTCAAAATTGCTGCTTGTTCCGTCGAGGGCTCACGAGCAACGAGTGGGTGCAGCTTTCAGAGCACAGGAACAAGAGGACGCTTCTTCGGATTCCCGCTCTATTTATTCCTCTGCGGGAGGGCGTGTACCCTCCTCCGGTACGCCTACTGGGCGTGGTCTTCGGTGTAGGTGTCTAGGACAACCCCTCTTGGGCGGGAAAGGGCGCGCCCCAGCTACGCCGCTTCGGGCATACCAGCTGAGCCACGCCCCCCCCGCCCAAAATGGCTTCCCGGGGGGATCGGGGCACCCAACCATACGTTCGGGGGGACCGAGTGGTCGCCCCTTTCCATATGGCCGGGATGCCGGCCACCCCCTCTCAACACAATCCCCAAGGATGGGAGAAGTCGGACACAGGTTTGAACTTTTGGAAGGCGGGAGGGATTCACCCTCCCGGCCGTATTTATTAAAATATGAAACAAAATTTAAAACATAAATAAAAGTTTCATTTTTCATAATTATGTACAATTTTACATTTATACATTTCGATGAAGACATGTTCTTTGGCTAACCTTAACAGATCTCTAATACAAAGGTTTCCTAGCCGAGTCTAACATTCTGCAAATGCATACATTCTAAATTAAAATTGTACATCCTAGCATTACGGGCCAACGGCAAGGTCTTAACCGGTGTCAGATCCCTACTACCAAAACTCTCGCCCTCACGGTGTGAGTGGCGCATGCGCAGAGGACTCTACCCTCATTGCTAACTGTAACTTCCCTTGTCGTGGTGGGGGCCCCCTTTCCACTCGACGCCATCTTAAAGGTCGTCCGAGTTCCCGTGTGAGGTATCTGTAGGAAGGACAGCGTGGACTCCCCCCCATCCCCACACTCTCTATCCGCCGTCGCGGATATCCGGCCCCCGGGAAATTAGTAGGAGGGGCATCTAGCCGCCTCCCCTCCCTGGGAGGGGCCTATGGCCGTCTCCCCCTAGGCGACCCATCCTTAGTGGGTGCCGCTTCCCTGTGGGAGGGGCCAATGGCCGCCTCCCTCCGGGCGCTCCCATCCATTCTGGGTGGCGCCCCCCTCTAGGGACCTTGAAATTACTGCTCACCGATCATGACCTTACCGCCACAGGCCGGATAGTTGACCGACTATCCGGCCCGCCCTACTCCTCCTAAAGGTCATATTTCCTCAAACCCCTTAGCCATGCTATGAAGTCTCCTATGAGTAAATCATTCCCCTCCCTGGACAGGTGAACCCCATCATTCAGATACAAGAGATCACCCCGAATACACCCGTGAGGAATGCTATACAGCTGCGAAGAGCGAAGCAATTTACCAATTTTATTGTTAACCCTTTTCACCGAATGGTTCAGTGCTGACACCGAAAGGCCTCCCCGCCATACCTTCCTGGGAATCATGTGGGACCAGGCAATCGTGCACCCCGGGATTCTTTTAGCCAACCAGCTAATAGCAGACAAAATTTGTTCAAACAACACTCGTCTACCCAATGTCACCAAGTCATTGCCCCCCAGGTGTACTATGACTACAGATGGCGGTGACCTTTGCCGCCCTAAGAGACCCTCAAAAAATGATTCGAAATGGTCAAAACAGAGCCCGCCCTTCCCATGGAAGGCCGCTCTGTACCCGTATTCCCCAGCTGCGTGAGTCGCGTCACCTGCCTTTGAATACGTCCCCGGCGCGCCTCACATATGAGTGGCCCACGACCCATACCACTCTCTCTTCAGTCAGAGATCCTTGACCGCTGGTCTCCTGGTGCTGGGTCGACTACAAATTCCGCCCCGCGTGACAGGCTCGCGAAACTGTAATGAAACAAAAGACAAGAAGCGTGAGTGCATGTCAATTGATCTTTACAACATGTGCAATCGCACATACCTTTTGAAGCAATTCGAGGACCATCGTCCCAACTTTTTCCCTTCCTCCGCACTCTGACCCCCGGCTGTAGCCTCAGTAGCAGCCCCTATCCTAAAGGAGTGGGTCCCAAAATCGCACGGGTCCATGCCCGCAGCAGCGATTGTCAGTGCTAGCACCCTCTGGAACTGAAACCTCGTCAGTGGGGTGCCATCCTTGTGCCTTAGCAAACTCCCCCCCCATGTAACCGCCCTTAGTGCCAAGTATTCCTCTATACACTTTATCGGGCACGTGGGGGACCCTCGCGCGCGCTGCACGACAACGCTATTTCCCATAGCCCCCTGGTCGGTCTTGGACCTGGCTATCGAGACCACCATCGAATCACCCCTAATTTGGACGTGATCCCTGCACAAGCCTCCCCCAACGTCTGTCTTATTCCTTGCGACCAGTTCACTCACTCGCATAGTCCCATGGAATGCTAATGCGAAAGCTGCCCGGAACAGAACTGTTTCGAAATGGGAGGAGCACGTCTCGTCTAGTTTTGCTATGAGTAGAGACAACCTGTGTAAGCCAATCGGGCGCCTCGCATCCTGCTTGCAACCCTCGAGGCGCTGCCAGCCGCGAAGGGCCTTTTTAACTAAAAAGGAATCTGTTGGGTCTTTTATGCCATGCACTTGCGCCATGAATGAAATGGCCGCCCTATGCCTACTGGCCGTTGCCGCTGATCGGCCTTCTCTGTGCAGCGCTACCAGGAACCCCAGGAAGGATTCCTCCTGCCCCCAGCTCTGACTCCCTGTGGGACCCAAAAATGTGCAATAGGAACGAAACGCTCCTTCGTATGCCTTCCTTGTCCTGGGGGCTAAGCTCGCTGCCACGAGGTCTTGTAATCCGGGGCACCGATTAGCCATAGTGCTTCGGGGAATGGTGCCGCCACTAGGTCCGCTGTAGGTAGATAACCCCTGAACGCCTACATATGTGAACGAGAGAGTGCATCAGCCGCATGATTCAGTACGCCTGGCACATGTTTCGCCCTGAACTGTACATTCAATTTCATGCAACGCAGCACAACTTCTTTTAACAATCTCAAGATCCATTTGCAGCGTGCTGCCTGTTGGTTAATGCATTCGACAACAGTCATATTATCAGACCAAAACACAACTGAGCGGTCCCTGAAGTCGTCAGGCCATGCCATCAGAGCAACCCAAATGGGGAACAACTCCAAGAACCCAATGTTACCTGTGAGACCGCTGGAATGCCACCACGTCGGCCATGTTTGCGCCGACCATCGATTACCTAAGATGGCGCCGAATCCCACGCTCCCAGCTGAGTCAGTCCACAACCTAGTTCTTCTGAAGACGCTGGCGGCTTGTTCCACACGACTCGACCGTTGAAGTCCGCCAGAAATGCCAACCAAATGCGCATATCCTGGCGAACCTCTGCCGACAGTCTCGTACGGTGGTGCCCCTCTTTGAGACCAACCATAGCTTGCGCAATAGAGCGTGAGAAGGGGCGGGCCAATGGTATCACCCTCAAAGCAAAGTTAAGCTGACCCACCGTTTGTTGTAACTGGTGTAGGGTCACCTTCTCCCTGCCCAGGCATTGCGTTAAGGCAGCCCTAAACTTGGCCACTTTGTCCCTCGGTAAACGGAAACATCCCTCCACCGAATCGAGCTCAATTCCCAGAAACTCCAGTGAAGTGGATGGTCCAACCGTCTTACCTGGTGCCAATGGGACTCCAAACTCCCTCATGAGGATGCAGAAGTCATGCAGCGCCTGCGCACATTTCGTATCGCCGGCTGTTCCTAAGAACAGGAAGTCATCAAGATAGTGCATAACATGCCTATGCCCTGTGGCCTCGGTAAATGCCCACTCCAAAAAACAGCTGACCATTTCAAAATAGGCACAAGAAATGGAGCAACCCATAGGCATGCATTTATCCATGAAATAACTCCCTTGAAATGCAAAACCTAGCAAGCGCTGATCCTGTGGGTGTACCGGGAGCAACCGGAACGCCGATTCGATATCTGATTTCGCCATCAGCGCCCCGGGGCCCAGGCGATTTAACATGACCACGGCATCATCAAACGATGCATACCGCACTGAACAAACTTCTGGGTCAATGGCCTCGTTCACCGAGGAACCCCTTGGAGCAGACAGGTTATGAATAAGTCTAAACTCCCCTGGGTCTTTCTTCGGGACAACCCCTAACGGGGAACAGATGAACTCTGCCACCGGCGGGCGATGAAAAGGCCCTGCCACTCGCCCTAAGCTGACTTCTTTTGCAATTTTTCTCTCTGCCACGCTCGGGTTGTGCTGTACCGATAACTGGATTTTACAAAAGGAGTCCCCCCGAAAATCCCCCGCCGGGATGTGGAAGCCGTGTAAGAATCCCTTCCTCAACACCCCAGCGGATACATGATCAGGGTATTTGTTCAACCAAGGAGTCATAGCCATGAGATCAACGGGTGTAGGCAATCGGTGACAACGTTCTACCTCACTCCTGCTTGGACCCTCCTTTTCCTCCCGTCCCGCTATTTTTAGATCTACATGAACTCTCCGGGTGTGAGGAATTTCCACAGCCCGCACACACATGCTTGAACCTACATGTTCCCTGCGGTCTATTACAGTTGCCTCGATTGAAGCCCCAACAGACCCCCTGCTTGCCGCCATTCCCGCCGGTTTTTGGCTGGTAATCCCCACCGGCGCCCGCTCGAAAGGGCACCGCGGGCTTTTGGCGGACGACCCCTGACCCACTCCCGCCCGGCGAGGATGTACCCGCCGCCCCTGGCAGGAGCTGCTTGTGCTATGACACCGAGTCGAGGCAATCCCATGTTAGAGAAGCATCATATTCTTTCGCTTTCCGGAATTTCATGTCATAACCTTTCCATTCCACCCCCTCATACATTGCATAAAAATCCATAATACGATTTTGATAGCAAGACAATTCAGTCAACACCTCGGGTTTACGTTCCCCCATAACTGCAGTAAATATAGAAAAGGCCTTAACCCAGTTCGTTACTGTCTCATCCACCCTAAATTCCGCCATCTTGGCGCGCCGCCAGACGCTCGGGTGCCATAAATCTTTCTGGGTTTTAGCATATTCCATCTCGCGATGGTCAGTTAACAATGAAAACATGTTGACATATTTGTCCCCCATATTAACTCTTTTGTGGCCATATGGATGTGCTGTGCCACCTTCTCCCGCCTTGAGGGTAATGAACCCTCCCCTGCCATTGGCAAAGCGAGCTTACCCGGTTCGGCCGTTGTTCCCGCCATTTTCTCGTGACCAACTGCAGGTCCCACCGGTGCCCCCTGTGGGGAAATAAGAGGAAGATTCGCCTTTGCGGCATCTCTCGACTGACGCAATTGCTCGATTAGTCGCTTGGCCTCTTCGGCCGTGTCTCCAGGTGCCACTGTACCCCCTGCCTTCTTATTGAGCCATGCTGCTAACTGGGTGGCCAATTCGGGAGGCATATCCTCCTCGTTAGCGGGAGTATTCACAACCGGGATCGGCTGACCTATATCTGGGTTTGGTGCCGGGTTGTCTGCCAGCCCGAGGGGGGCGACTGGGGGTACCTCTGGAACCGGGACCTCCCCCGAAACCGCCCTCTTCTTGACCCGTTTCCCTCTACCCCTGGGGACGACTCCCGGCAAGGCCAGGCCTACTACCTTCTTAGGATGACCCGGGTTGCTCAGCGCAACCAGCTGTTTCTTGACCTCCGCCAAACCTCTACCAATCGATTGGACTTGTCCGAGTTTTCGGTCCATGCAAGCCATCCGGTTCGACAATAGGCGCAACACCTTATCCTGCTCGGAACCCTTTCCTGCTTTCTTGCCAGCCATGGTGTCGAGTATTCCGCTCTTAGTCGACGACGAGGTCCTGGACTCTTCGAACTCAAAATAACTGAAAGAGAAACAACAAGATTACAAGTTCTCAAAATTGCTGCTTGTTCCGTCGAGGGCTCACGAACAACGAGTGGGTGCAGCCTTCAGAGCACAGGAACAAGAGGACGCTTCTTCGGATTCCCGCTCTATTTATTCCTCTGTGGGAGGGCGTGTACCCTCCTCCGGTACGCCTACTAGGCGTGGTCTTCGGTGTAGGTGTCTAGGACAACCCCTCTTGGGCGGGAAAGGGCGCGCCCCAGCTACGCCGCTTCGGGCATACCAGCTGAGCCACGCCCCCCCGCCCAAAATGGCTTCCCGGGGGGATCGGGCACCCAACCATACGTTCGGGGGGACCGAGTGGTCGCCCCTTTCCATATTCTTTGTAAAATCCTGCGTGGTAAAGACTTGCGTGGTAATATCGCATGCATGGGAAAGTCTGTGTAGTAAAGGTATGCAGGGTTCCGGCTTCATTGGAAAGGCTGTTTCCCCATACTTCCTGCTTCAAATATTCGCAATATGTGCAAAAAAAATCACCTTTGTCTTCACTTAACAGAAAATGTACCAATTTGTGTGAACCCGTTCACAAAATGAATATGCTTGCCCTAGTACAAACACAAATGTGTCTTTTAACGTGGAATCGCTGCTTCCTTGAATATAGGACACGTACAATAAATATGCTGCATTTCAAAGACACACCAACTTTCAAATAGACATTTCAGTGCACCTTTTATGACTCAAAACAGCATTTATATTACATAAAACTTCGCAAAGGTAACTTTCAAAGAGAAATTTCAGAAACAGTGCTGGTTGTCAGGTCATATATTAACATCACATGAGTAACATGGATCCTTATGAACACTTGAATACACATTGAATATATTTCTGTGGAACAAAGAACATATGCTTTCACTCCCTATCTGATTTACAGAGTGTAGGACCAGCAAGGTCACAAAATTGATAAAATACTGTGTACTTCAATTTCTTGAAAAATATGGATGTATTCAAGTCAGTGCCATTAATGACAGAGTATTGTGGGTGCATGCATGGACACCTTGGAAATCATCACAATACGTGTACAAAAGTGAAATGAAATAAAAAGGATGGGAACAAAAAATGTATAAATTAGCAGCTTTTAAAATACTCCGGTACTGCGAAATTACCTTGAACTAATCCGCAGCCAATAAAAATGAGCTAGGGGAAAATGAATTATTTATTTAATATCCCCTCGTGGTCGTCTGTGGAATACCTCCCAACCTGGCTCACCGCTCTTACCTGCATAGGCCGCACTGCAGTCTACAACTCATCAACTGTCTCTTATTCTCCAACGCCATGGGTTTTTTAAGGTACAAAGGCGGATTATAGAGGGCTGCAGCTAATTTAGCACGGGATTTTTTTTATCCAAGTCTTACATGTTCATCAGGCCGGAAACAGTTTAGCCCGATTATTTCGTAGTTTAATTTTTCTTTTGCCTCGCATCTCCATAGTCCGGATCCCTTCAACAGCGATCTCACGCAGAATAAGAGTGAAATATGTTTCCCATGAGGAATTTCCATTGGTTAAGGTCAGCCATAATAGATTGTTATTGAATTAGAGTGGGCCTATATCAGTTTGGTGCAATAGGCAAAGAATTGTGAACAGAGCCGCAGCTGACAACGCTCTAGATTAAATTCCAATCGAATCTGAGCTTGCAACGTAGTGACTGGGGAGTCGAAAAACTTTCCAAAGGCACTGCACTACAGTTTGTCAAGCCAACTAGGCAGATTGTTACTGTAAGTTATCATACCATATAATAACGTGGGTGTTAATTTGAATTCTATGGCATTGTCACTTTAATGATAATTTAATATAATTATGCTAGCCATATTTTTTTCCAGAGAAATAGAATTTCAGTTTTGCCCCATGTTATCAAATAGACATCATTTCAAATTGACAAGAGAAGCACGCAAGGTACCAGAATTACTGATATCAGCAGACATGTCCATTTCTATTTTTGCTTTGAAAAAATATTTACTTGTTGCAATCTGTGGGCCTCATTTATGAAAAACAGCGATGTGTCACTTTTCATTGCGCCCTCCTTGCGACACCAATGATTCATCATATTTAGAGTATGACGCATCATTGCGCAAGGAGTTACAGATACGTCAGTATTTCTGACGTATCTGTATGGCGCAAAAGTGACGCATTGCTGGAGTGTGTCACAAAAGTGACGCAACTCCAGCAATGTGTCCTTTCACATGGGGCAAGCCCCATGTGAAATGGCCTGCGTCAGTCTTACGCCTGCTGTGAGGCAGGCGCAAGAAATTGACACATTTGCGTCCTAGAAGTGGCGCAGTGAAATCTTATAGATTTCACTGCGTCACTTCTATGACCTTTTCTTGTGTAAGAACGCCCCCACTGCATACATTACACCTGGCGCAGGTATAATGTAGCGCAGGGATTTACAAAGTGACGCATCTACCTAGATGCGTCACTTTGTAAATTTGGTGCAACAAGGCACATTTTTTACGCTGCTGGTGCGTCCCAAAAAGAGACGCACCGGTGGCGTGAAAAAGTGACGCACGGCCTCATAAATGAGGCCCTGTGTGTGTAAGAATGCCTACTATTTAGGAATACCTGCTTTCTCTGAGTCTTGCACTGAGTGATACAAATAAGAAAGAATGCTTCTGAATTACACTCATGTGTCCTAATTCAGTTGCAGGGGGTTGTGGCTTTTCTGCATTTTTCATCCATATCTGCTGTATCTCCAAAATATATCGACCTTCCAAATTTTGTGGCAGGCCCTCCAGTTCTTATTTGCATTATAATTCAAAAACAGTCATGTACAAAAAACAAATCTTTTTAAAAGCAGACATGCAATGATGGTTTTCTCTATTTTCATTGGAGTTTATGAGTACTCTCGGAACAGCAAGATTTAAATAAACAAAAGAATCACAGAAAGAACTCTGCCCATTAAAATACTACTGGGAGGTATGTCTATAGGTAAGTATGGATTTACTACACTTAACTCCACAGATATGTACCCTGATGAGATATATATCATTAAGGTAAGTAGGTATGGAGTTAGGAATAGTAACTCTGTGCTTAACTATTTATACTCACTTTTATAGCAATTTGGTAGTTAATATTCTAACAAAAATATTTCTGTAGCACAAGATTTTTGTTTGTGACATCTGACATACAACCAAGATAATACCACAATCTCTAAAAAAGAATGACTGGCTTTTGCTAGGGAGCTAGAATTTAGGGCCAGATGTACGACCAAGTAAATTGTGCCTCGCAAATTGCTACTCTTTTGCGAGATAACATTCCCTGTCTGTCTGATTTTCTCTTGAGGAACCAGGGGACGCTGAGAGCTGCAAGATTATTACTATTTTATACAACAGATTTACCCAGACATCTTGCACCTATGACAGCATTCAACATATGGTTTGCTAAGGAATGTTACTCCCACAGGTTTTTACGAAATGAAAATGAAATGAAATGAAGGATTTGTAAAAGCGCTCCACAGACCCGAGGGTATCTAGGTTCTGGATAGACACGCAGGCAGTGAGGTCGAATAGTAAGGTAAGTTTAGTAAAGCCAGGGGCCTTATTTATGAAGGACCTGCGCCGCCAGTGCGTCACTTTTAACATGGGAAAAAGTAACGCACCGGTGGCGCAAGTCCTTCATAAATAAGGCCCCAGGTCTTTAAGAGTTTCCTGAACTGCAGCAGGTTAGGTTCATTTTTGAGAAACGTAGGCGGGAAGTTTTTGAGTCTGGCAGTGGTATATGCAAAGCTTTTGCCTCCCCATGTTACTTTAAACATCTTGGGAATAATCAGATTGCCACTGTCTGAGGATCTCAGTGATCTGGCTGGGATGTAAGGTTTAAAGAGTTGCAACAATCACCTACGCCTTTGCCACGTGTAGCCTTGAACACAATACATAAGGCTTTGAACTGAATGTGTTTGCTGATAGGTAACCAATGAAGCTGAGCAAGAGCCTTAAAAGCAGAGTCAACGCGGGTAATCCCAAACAGGACTCTGGCAGCAGCATTTTGTGTCACCTGAAGTTTATGTATACTGCGCTTGCTTGCGCTAGTGAGAAGGGGGTTGCAGTAGTGCAGCCTAGAATAGGTTAAGGTCATGACCACTATTTTCCTTAGTTCAAATGGGATGAAGGGTAGTACTTTTATTTTAAGGATCTTAAGGATATAAAAGCATGTAGCTGTAGTCTGATTAATCTGGGATTCAAAGGAGAGCTTGGAGTCGAAGAGAACACCGAGGTTTTGAACACTGTTCTTACTAGAAACTTTTGAATACTCTGTGGTGTGCTTTTTAATAGAGTTTCCCTGTCTGCAAATAGTGTGGTGCAGAGTAAACTCATCCATAGAGTAAACACTGTTTACAGTACCAATTTTCTACTCAAATCCACTTAATTTATTACCGAAGGTTTGGTGACTGTGAGGGGTTTGATACAAATAAAGGATGTCCATAATAGGGTCTTATTTATGTAACAGAAGATGAGGATCTGGAGTAACTCCGTTTTTTCTGGTCAGTTGTATACAGATTGAACACTGTGTGGAGTAAGGGTTACCCATCTATCCGTGGTTGATTGTTAATGTGAACTTGGCTACCTATGAAGTGTATGTTATAGTGTCAATTTTGGACATAACGCAAGTTTGCGCCACTTAAGGGATTTGCCTGAGTGATGGCATTACTGATTCAGGGCCGGACTGGCTACCGGGCAGTTTGGAATGCTGCTGAGCTGGGGGCTGATTTTGTTGATGGGGACCTGCGTGTACTAATCGAAATTCGTTTTTCTTTCATTATTTCGAAGCACACGCAGATCTCTATGAACGAAATCAGCCCCAAAAATCAGTAAAATCAGCTAGCAGCTCGGCAGCATTCCAAACTGCCCGGTAGTCAGTCCGGCCCTGTACTGATGCTACATATTGTACTGATCAAATATGTATTTACTTTCTGACATCTAATGCCATACACATTTATAGAGTGATGTTTTTTTTTTTAGTTTTATATAGCGCGTAGTTACCCTAGAGCATCCCAGCGCTTATTCCAGAGCAACAAAAAAGGAGGCAGTTAGGCATGATCAAAGGCATTAGTTGGTGAAGAGGTGCGTTTTAATGTGTACAAAAGATTGTACAAAAGAAGCTTGGATGATGTCATCAGTGATGTCATTCGATATGTTATCAGTGATATCCTAAATGATGTCATAGCACTTGACATGAGTGATGTAGTACGTAAGGTAATAAGCAGTGCATTATGGGGGCGCACATTATAGTTAGCTCTGCTAACTAAAACTGCAGAATTTCTGTGGTTTTTAGTCGTTTGATAATGACGTATTAATGTAACTATAATGTCACTTTAACCTTTGTTTTTTTTCAGTGTTCCCCCAATAAATTGCCCCTGGTCAGACTGGTTGAAATTTATTTGCGTGAAATTGCCCCGAAAAAAGCTAAATATGCAGTTAAAACCGATTCTTCATGTTATTTTCTTGATGGAAACTAAACATTGGAGACATTTGCAACATGTGATAAATGCCTCACTCTGAGGTAAAGTTATTTACCATGTTGTGGTAAATACTTCACCGTATTCTGATCACCGTGGAATGAGGACCTTAGTCAGACCTGTGTTTATTTATTGGACCATCTTGTCAATGTAGTATAGAGCTCTGGTGCAACCACTATAGGAATTTCATACAATAAACAATGACAAATGAAATTAAAATAGAAGCTATTTATTTTAAAATTAGCAAATTACAAGGAAAAAGATGTAAGGTTCACTCTTTGCCATAATTACTGTCAAAATGCATTACAAAGAGGAGAACCATTGCCGTTGAAGCTCATAAAAATAAAATGAGAACATAAGGTCTTTGATTTTGTTAGCCTAAATTGAAAGAATTACAGAAACAACACAAATCGAATCATAGGGATGATCACATTAAAAGAAAAAAGAATCAAGCCCAATTACAATTTGATTGTGTTTCACACAGAACAGCTGAATGTGCTCTGTTTAGAATCATACAGAAAGAGTGAAAGAAGTGAGAAAATCCAAGCCTATTGTCTAAGCTAAAGCAAATTTATTAACGTGTTCATCATGCATTAGAAGATAGTACAACATGTATTTAGGGTTTGCAGTAAAAGTTGTGTGCAAACAAAATCGACCTATGAACCCTAGACATCAAAAAGGAGTTGTCTGAAATAAAACCACCCCCTGACAGCAGGTTTTATTAGATAGAATGTGTAAACATCACCCGTGCAGTTGTATTAAAGTCCTCTTCGAGCTTGTACTATCCCTGCAGCTCAGAAAAAGCTGTAAATTAATAATTCAAGACAACAGCATGACCACGGATAAAAGAATAGAATGAAAGCACCAACGGAATTTCACGATTGCTGCCATGTTAGAGAATGGCAGATCGCCTTCACATTAAAATAATGCACAACAATTACAATAAAGCAGTAGGAGCCCAGAGCTGAAGAAGGAAAAACACACACTCCCAAGGATGAGAGGGGCACAAAAAAGCATGAAAAAAAGGTAGTCTTGGGAAGGGAAAGACGGCTTTGAATAAGCTCAGCCTGCGTGGATAGGTGTGCAAGTTGGCAGTGGGAGAAACAAAGGAAGGGCGAAGTAAGTACACCAGAAAGAAGTTCCAATGACGTGTGGCTCTCTGGGGATGCATGCATGGGGAGTCCACATTGGATTTAAAGAGAATGTTCAGGAACTGGTATTCAGACGAAAAGGGGCTTTAGGCTGGTTGGTGTGTGTTTGACTGGTGTCCCCCGCATAGGCAGGAAGTCAAAAACAAGCAGAAAAGCAAAAAAAGGCAGGGAACAGAAGTAAAGGGAAAATGCCCAGCATTTCTTGGATACATTCATGGAATTTGCATAGAGGAGGGGTCTGGCCTCTGCTTCTCTGGCAGAGGATGCCCCGCCGTATTTATAGACCCCCACCTGAATCTTTGTTCTGAAAGTACATTTGCTGGTGAATGAATGCACTTTTCTCACTACTAATTCTGAGCATGCCCCTGTGTGCTTTTTTCCAGTCAGCTCGGCATTTGTTTTCATTTTCAGAAACGAAACACCAAAGCGGAGAGTTAGGAATGAAAAAGAAAAAAAACATGAATGGATCACAAGAAGCTCTCACCAGCACATCAGGGCTATTGACTACTTTCCCTGCCTGGGACAGTCATGCAAATTATGGCAACCTCAGGAAGTGACCTCAAATGTCTTGTGGCCCTGTGGCCGACATGTGGTCAGCTCACGTGGTTCATCCTTCTTTTAAACCACCTCCCAAGCCATCATGCACTATTCATAATTCCTGCAATGTCAGAGAACGAGCTTGTAGTGTTGTGGGCCCTAGCCCACACGTTGCTGAAATCACTGGACACCAGGTATGTGGTTAGTTAACTGGCCTCGAGCACGTGCCCCGGGCCCTTTTATTAGCAGGGTCACGTCACTGGACAGGCCTGGGATGGATGGGTGTGGGGTGCATGTGTGTCCAGCCCTCAAGGGAGTGGCTGGAGATACCAGTGCCTGCTGAAACACCAGAACGTGTCCACCAGGACACTACAGAGTCTAAGCAGCAGGGACCAGCAAAAGCGCCTCTAAAAGAGTAAGACAGGTTCAGCTTAAAGGTGTATCTATTGATGCAGTGTCTTGTATGGGGACAAACACTACTCCAGGTGAAAGAGAGCACCTGTCTCTATGTACAGAGGAGAAGGCAATGTTAATGAACCTGAACTAAATGAATCAGAGTTAGACGTGTTTACCACGTGTCCACTGTGCGAACAACACACCATTCCTTTAAACACACCATTCCTTTACAGTCTCTATTGGAGTATGTGACTACTGGTTCATATATGGATATTTAATGGCACAAACCAGATAACATTGCAGTCAGGAAAAGAGTGCAGATCCAATGTGTAAAAGAAACCCAGCTTCAGCATAATACTTTGATTTGCACTCTCTAAGGGGAGTATAACCACGGATCAGTGAAAAATGAAGGCAATATTGCAGCAGCTTACTTCTCCTGTGATTTAAATCCAATGCTTTCTCTGTTTCTCTAACTGTTATAGGGAATTATTCAGAGATCACCACACTAATAAGACAACGGCCAAAGAGACGGGTTCCAGCTGCTTGCGATAAGGAAGGAGACTCAGCCTTTCAACTGCTAAAGAAACAACTCACAACTACTGCACACAAAAACCCTTCAGTTTAGTCACTGGTGCATCCAACAGAGCAATAGGAGCAGTATTACTACCATAAGAAGAACGAGAACAAGAGCACACTCTTGCATTCTACTCTAGGAATACAAATGAGTGAAATAAAGTTTGATATGATTGAAAGTGAATTACAGCCATTAAGGAGATATTTAACGATTGGAGCAATTAATGTGTCACCATAAGAATTGGTCATACAAATGTACAAGTCTTTAAACAAGCTGGGTGTCGTTAACCAAACAGGCATGTTCGGCTTTTTCATATCTCAATTTGATTTTTGTGTTGCCTATGGTTTCAGCAATATAGTGGCAAATGCATTATCACATCCCAACCTTGAGTAGGAAATGAATCCACCCACAGATACCATCTTAATGGCTACTGCTTTCATTTCCTTATCTTGGAATTGTTTTGAGATAAGGAATTAAAGTGGTAATTCATATAAAAACCATGTGCTCGTATCACAAGAAATAATTGTGCACAGAGGCACTTGTTACATTTTGGCATGAATGTCCCAGAGGCAGTGGCGTTCAATCATGAGAAGGCAGCCCTTTTCTGGTTTTCTCGCTCAATGCCTGGTAAAGAAACATGTCTTTGGTCCTCGCGCTTGCACACAGGGAGGCATCTCTTCCTTCACTGCTCAGACAATTTTGGCATTTCGAGGTCACCCAGAGGGATGTTATGCAACGTGCACAAAGTGGCGCATTTGAAGGGTAGTGGGTATGGCATGGAAGTTTGCAGAGTAAGAAGGATATCAAACATGGGATTCTTCTTTTCATACTGAAAGTAACCATAACTCTGAAGATATAGGCATGGCTCCCTTAAATTATATATAACCTGTCCTACATAGTGTTGAGGCTGGAAGCTTGTTCAGAAATAATCCCTTTTAGATTGCCCGTAGAAAGGGTAACTCCTCCCAGTCTTTCACAATTCCACCATACACAGAATAGTATATATAAAATGTACCAAGTGCCTCCGTAAAAGATTCCCATTGGGAAGAAAAACCCACAGAGACGAAAAACCTTCTTGGCAATCTTATGAATCGTGATGGAAGATGAGGAATTGAACCAACAGAAAATCATCAAACTTCTCTTGAGGAACAGCAACGAGAAAAGAGGTATACAAACTACAGAACTAGAATCCAGTTGCCAGACTGGAAAATTCTCAGGAATGGGTTGATGCTCAGAAGGGTCCACCTCTCGACAGTCCTAAGTCTGAATTGCTGTAATAGCACAGATCAAGGAGATTATCAAGTGAGGGAAGGATAGTAAGAGAAACCTGAAATGACAAAAGAAATCATAAACACAAGTGTCCCTCTCACTTATAAGTAGTATACAGGCAGGTACAGAGGGACCGGGTCAAGAAACAAGTATTGCAATAATTTCTTCCAAGTGTCTTGCAATATAAAGAGCAATACTATACCAAGCACTGCGTCTATTAGAGGGATGTAATAAAATTCTTCCATCCACTCGTATTAAGCATTGATGTTTTCCTCCGCATGAGCCTTCCACAATAAAGCCCGCCAATGGAGGAAAAATGAGCAAAGGTTGAGGTGGGTGCAAGGAGTTCGTCTTTCCCTCCGCTCGAGCCTTCAGTACCATAGCTCGCCCAAAGAGAAAAGATTGGGTTCTGATATGCACAAGGTTCGAATCAGGAGCCAAGAGTTTGTCTCTCCCGCCGCATGAGCGTACTTGCAGCTCGCCAACGGAGGTAAGACCGGTCTCCCACTTAGCTTAGTGGGGCAGGTAAATAAGTGGTGCTAACGCACTCTTACCTGACCGAAGGAGTCTCTCAGCGAAGGATGACGAGACGGAGTCTCTCAGCGAAGGATGACGAAACCCCCACACCAGTCCAGAATTTTCGACAGCATTGGGCGGACCGTCCTCCATGATATGGACGGCTCTGCCCCCATGCTGCATGTCGGCACAGCAAAGGTTCTTGGGACGTGTAGTTCCACTCCTGTGCCGTAACTGCTTCCAGGTTCGAGACCTCCAACGCAGCAACACAGTACGGCAACCGCGCATGTGAAGGTAGGAAAAGACAAATATTAAATGCAGAGTTCAGGAAACGAGCGCTCAATAGATCTGCACTCATGACACCAGTAGAAAGTTACAACAATAAACATAAAAAATCAGGTGCAACAATAGAAGAATGGGGACGAAGAAAGTGACACAAAATGTGTTGCACTGTATCCTTCACTTATAGTTACTTTCTTATATGTTTCTAAGTGAAACTGAAATCCCAGAAGAAGACCACACTTTATCTTGGATTGGGATCCTCAGATAACATTCCATGGACATGCCACCATCTTCAAAAGAGTATATTATAAGGCTTGATCACACCCTCTCATTCTGGCAATCTTGGGTTTCACAACACATACGGGTAGGGTAGGGAATCTTGGGTTTCACCTGGCACACAAACAAGATGCCCAGCTTTGATACCTTTCACCCTGTGATCCTGCTACTTCCATCCTTGCCCAGTAGTCTAGACAGCTCACAGAACATCACTCTAGTCGGCCACAAGGGTGAAGACACCAGGAGCCTCTGGCCGGGGTGCATAGTGCAGCTTTTGCTCAATTTTGAATGCTTCACAGATTAGACCAATTATTTAATTATTAAAGTGAGAGCCTCGGTCTGATTCAATCGTTACTGGAAAACCGAAACGTGATATCTACTCTCTGAGTAAAAGTCTAGCTACAGTGATGCTATCATTTCGTTTTGTAGGGTATGCTTCTACCCATTTTGAAAATAGGCAGACAATGACAAGAACATATTTAATTCCTCGACAGGGTTGTAACTGTATAAAATCAATTTGTAGTCTTATGAATGGGCCTTCTGCTTTCCCAATCTTCCCAGGGCAAACTACAGTTCTCTTACCAGGATTAATTTGTTGACAAATCAAAAATCTTTGGCAAAGAGCTTCTGCTATGTTCCTGAATTTTGCATTAAATCATGATTGTCTGAATAGTCGCAACATAGCATCCCGCCCTAGGTGGGAATCTCCATGATACATCCTAGCCATAGGAGCAAGCATACAGTCTGGTAACACAGGTTTGCCATCAAGGTAAACAATAACACCATCTTCAGCCCTTTTCTGACAACCTATCTTTCTCCATTCTTCCTTTTCTGACATTTCTGCCTCATTCTGCAAATCTCTCACTTCTTCCCAAGTTTTCACACCTTGCAGCAACGTAAGTTGGCAGCTGTTTCCACATGCATCGATTTTCTTATTTATTGCCATCTTATGTTTGGCACAATGTTGGGCTAATTGGTCAGCATATCGGTTACCTGCTGTCACTTTGTCATTTCTAGATTGGTGAGCAGCACACTTGACCACAGCCATTGTTTCTGGCAATTGGATTGCTTTTAGCAAATCATTCACATAATTTCCATTTTTAATAGGAGTACCTGATGAAGTCAGAAACTCCCTCTGCATCCAGAGTTGGCCAAAATCATGCACAACCCCGTAGCCGTATTGGCAGTCTGTGTAAATGGTTATTTTAAATGTTTTCCCAATTTTGCAAGCCCTTGCTAATGCAATTAATTCAGCTACTTGTGCAGACTTGACTCCAGGTAAATAGGATGCTTCAACTGGGCCCCATAATGTACAAATGGCATATGCAGCGCTCAAACCTCCTTCCTTATGTCGCATGCACGAGCTTTCTACAAATAACTCATGTTCTGAATCTATTAATGGTTCTTCTCTTATGTCTGGAAGAGGTTTGGTACAGTATTCTGTCAGGTCGATACAATTATGTTCGACTTCATTTTTGACTTCTGCAAAATGTGATTCAGGCAACAGTGTTGCTGGATTCAAAATGTTACACCTATCAATAGTCACATTTTCTGCACCTAAAAGAATTTGTTCATATTTAATCAGTCGACTAGGAGTCAGATATTGGGTTTTGGTCCTTGTCAACAAAATCACAATTGCATGTGGGACGTATACAGTCACTGCATGGCCCATAATAATGGACTAACTTTGCTCAAGACTCATGCATGTTGCAGCTACTGCTTTCAGACATCCTGGCAATGCAGATGCCACTGGATCCAGAGTGGAAGAAAAATATGCCACAGGACGTCTCATTAAACCATGGGTCTGGGTCAAGACTGAGAGTGCGCACTTGTCTCGTGTATCACAAAACAAATCAAAGTCTTTTGCATAATCTGGCATTCCTAATGCTGGAGCTGTACACAGACAATCGCGTAATTTTAAGAAAGATGACATGCTTTCATCATCCCATTCTACTGGGTCTTTTGCTCTTTTCTTTGTCATTTATATCAATGGTTTTGCCAGGACTGCAAAACATACAATCCTCTGCCTGCAGTAACCTATGACTCCAAGAAACATTCTGAATTCTTTCTGAGTCTGAGGTAGATTCATGTTTTTAATTATTTTGATCCTTTCTGTGGTAACTCTTCTGACACACCTTTCTATCTGGTGCCCCAGATATTTCACTGATGTGGTGCAAAACTGTAATTTTTCAGGTGACACGTTGGGGCCCATTCCGATCCGGTAAAATAACCGTCCGTACGATTCGCATCCGGAGCCGTTTCCGTACGACTTGTACACATGCCGTACGACCCGACGAGTACGATCCGGACCAGGGAATCAGGACGCGATTCATACGGTCCACGTCAGGTATGGGCGATTCGTCCGGAAAAGCGCACAATCACATACACACCGTACGGCGCATACACCCCATGATCGCAGGGGTATGGCGCGTACCCCTGTGATCATGGGGGTATGCGCCGTACACCCAGCATACATGGGGTACGCACCGTACACCCAGCGTACATGGGGTACGGTGCGGGTACTATGATCGCAGGGGTATGCGCCATACCCCTGCGATCATGAGGGGTACGCGCCATACCCGGGGAGGCCATTCCGTAACTGTTTCGGCGTGAACTCTGCTTTTACGGCTGTTTTCAGCTCCCGTAGAAAAAGGGTCGTACGGTGCGTTCCCGACAAGTATCGTACTTGCTGGGTCGTATAAACCAGACGCGAACCGTAGATATGTCGCATACAGCGGGCTCCGAGTGAGAATCGTACGGAGATTAGAGTCGTACGGTCTCTGTACGATTCGTACGGAGTACAGCTGCTGGTACGAATCGTACTTCGTCGTACTTACCGGGGACGTTGCAGGGTACGAATCGTATTGGAAAAACACTCCGAACAGCTATTCGGAGCGGTTTTTACCGGATCGGAATCGACCCCCTTATGTCCTCCTTCACCCAAATGATTTAACAAAGCTATAGCATCCACTACACAGTCATTTCAGGGTTTAGACGCCACCTATAGGCCGTCTATGTAGTGCACTAGGACAGATTTTCCAGGCAGCACCAAAGATTCAAGGTACTTTTTCAAAATCTGATTAAAGATTGATGGACTTTCTGTGTACCCCTGAGGGACACGGTTCCAGACTTAGACATGGCTGTCGAATTCAAATGAATTACTGTTTCTTTCAACATATACTGTGATGCTGTGCTTTTTGCCTGGGCCTCCTCCTTTTTCTTTGCCCAACTGCCTTTCCATCTTTCTTGATCACCCCATTTTTGCAATATTGATAACAACTCTTTAATTTGCACTTTCCTTCCTGACACATTCATATTTTCCAAATCTTTATCAGTGAATTCAGCTCGGTAAGGTTTCTGTAATACTTTTGATTTCCCAATGTCGATTCCCATTTCAAGTGCCATATTCAATAATTTCTCATGAAATACCCTTTGACATATAAACAACAATTCATCTTTGCTGAATTTGTTCAATCTTTCAAAACCCACATTTCCTGCCATCATTTCTTCTAATTCGACCCTTAATTTGAATATATCCAATGCTTTTGATTACGATTTTGGTTTATCAATTTCTCGGGTCCATTTCTCTTATTCTTCTGGGGCAACTACTATTTACTGTACCTGTCGGTGTTTCCATTCATACTTCTCCCGAGCTTCCGGGAGTACTTTTCCTAACTGAGCTCCTTTCAGGTTCTCTTATCCATAAGGGAAATTACCGATTCATGTTCACTTGCTTGATCATCCACAACTAATGTCTTCTTCTTCTTTCTTGGCTGTACTACAGGTGTAGTTAGAACAGGAGGTTTAGAACTCGACTGCTTGTCTCCATACAAAGGAACAACAGGACTAATGGTCACCGGAATTGTTAGGGCTTCAGGACTCGTATTTCATTGGGAAATTTTCTGAATTAATTCACTTCTCTGTTTATTTAATGCTTCTCGTTCCCTGTCCTGTAACACCTTTTCTAATGAAGTCGTATGTACTACTTGTGGAACCAAATGTGGTTTCAAGAACGGTGCACTAGGATTAACTGTACTTGGCTCCTCATTATAAGGTGGCGGATTTTCAAGTACTCCAAATACTCATCTTCTGGATTATCGCTAATCATTAGATTTCTTGCTTTCTCTGTGCTTTTACTTCCTGACGGGTTTTCTTGAGTAAATACAGGATACAATCCTTCCACTGTTATGGGCTGTCTCCTTTGTTTCATTTGCATATCTCTAGTCTCACATGGAAATTTAGGGTAAAACTTAGTCAACCCTCTTTCATTTCTGGGTCATCTCGCTCAAATGACTCAATTTCTCATTCTTACAGTGCCTCATACTACGTTAATCTTGGTCTGGGGTCTAATTCAATCATGCGATTTCTCAAATTATACAAAATTCTGCCATTAAAGGTACCATGTTCTGGAAATGCTAAAACTCTGTCATCTTTGGTGTATTCTACCCAGTTTTCTAACCACACGCAAGTGTGATAGCCCCTTTCAACCATCATGTATGATGCAGGTGTATTTGGTGGTGGAATAATAATTCCTTCTCTAGTTTTAATCTCTTTTGAAAAACAACATTTTTCTTTCACCTCGTACATGATATAGGGTCTTCCTCTTATCATCTGTTCTTTAGCAAACCCTAGATATTTTCTATCAGGTCGGTTTCCTATGAATCCTGGATCTAAATGCCACATATACTTACATTTTAACTTTTGTGGTGACACTCAGTTTGTTTACAAATTTTCTTCCAATACCTGCGCGTTTCTTATTTTTCAATGACCAATTAAAATTTTGAATTCAAAATGTATTCAACCAATAGCTGTGCGGCTTTTTCCATGAGACGAGTTCTCACACTCCTGCACTCACCCCTCCTTTACAGTATTACCTCAGCTACATACCCGCTGTCTCAACCAATACCAGCGCGGCTCTAAGTGACGTCAGCGCAGCTCCGCAACTGACTCCCTCCTTTGCAAGGTAATACGAGATACGAGAACCTATTTCTTTAAACTTTTTAATGTAGAACTTCATTAATTTACAAACGTAAAAACATTCGCCATTGTGTCTGAGTGACTAAATTCAAAGGAAAGATCATTTTCACCCACTGCGAGTAAATCCCTTCCGTTTACTCTTCAAACACTACAAGTAGATCCCTTCCGTCTACCCTTCATGCAAGCATTGGAGAACCTGCTACTCCTTAGGGCTTATCCTTTCTAGGTGATATAAGTCCAAAGTTTCACCAGCGAACCCCTTTGCTGTCAATCAAGCTCAGACAAACCTGCTACTTTTCCAGTGTGACCCTTTCTAGGTGATATCGCACTAGAGTTTTGCCAGCAAACTCTTTGCTATCATTTATTCACACATTTATTCAGAAAATTCCCAAACAGTGCTTCCGGTTGTACCTAACCATGCACTTACTTCCTCCGACAAGTGACCTCAACTACAGAGTGGCTTCCATTTACCAATTGCTATTCTGCCCCCGGGGTTTCCAAACAAACATAAAACATGTACAAACAGGTTTGGGTAATACATAAAATAAATACAATCAATAAACACTTCTTGACCCCCCACACAGCCGAATAAGGGTTGTTGCGGTAGGGGGCACAGGGAACCGCCATCTTGGGGGTAGGACAGGTCTGCGGTAGGCATGAGCGGGAAATCCGTTACGCCCGCGGATTTTGCGGATTTTTGGGAAATCCGCAATCCGCAAATTTTGCGGATTTCCCACAAAATCCGCAAAAAAAAAATCCGCGGACGTACCGGGTTCAAAAGTTGAACCCCCACTCATGTAACTATTTTACAATGGTCCCAGCAAGCTGCCAGCGCCGTTGTAAAATAGTTACAAAGTTAGCTTGCAATGGAACCACTAGATAAAACGAAGCAGGTGCTGCTTTATTTTATCTAAGTGCTTCCTGTGCAAGCTAACTTTGTAACTATTTTACAACGGCGCTGGCAGCTTGCTGGCGCCATTGTAAAATAGTTACATCATACATGCCAACATTTCAGAAGAGCAAAGTGGGAGATTTAATTTAAAAAAAATCGGGAGAATGGGGCCTTGAATCGGGTTACTGGCATGTACGGGCTTCAATGCGAGCAATGGCAGGCAGAGAGAGGGTGATGCAAGTGCTGTGCACCCCCCACCCGTGGGCTTTCCAGGGCGCACACACAGCCGGCATGTCTGTTACATGAGTAGGCTGGGCATATTGTGTTCACACGGGTTTCTGCAAGTTCGCGAGGGTTTTGTACAATTTCGCAATTTGCGAAATTGTACAAAACCCTCGCGAACTTGCAGAAACCCGTGCGAACACAAAAAAAAAAATCAGCGAGAATTCGCGGATTTTGCGGATTTTCGCAATCCGCAAATTCGCAAATTCCGCAAATTCGCGGACTGCCAATCCGCAAAATCCGCCCATTCCTAGTCGGCGGTCTAGCTCTCGCTGCCTCCCGCCCGCCCAGAGACTTAAAAACGTGCTGGTAAGTGCTGTGCTGTGTTGGTACTCCCCTGAGGCGGAAAGCCGGGGGATTAAGACTTAGGACTAAAGTCTTTGTTTGAACTGTTTTTACGAGCCCTGCAGACAAATTTTAACTAATTGCGCGTCTCTGCTAATTTTTACATCATTTCTTCACCATTTTGATTCTTTACTTCCTGGGGACACATACCAGCTTCCAAACACTTCTTAACCCCCCGCACAGCCGAATAAGCGCTGTTGCGGTAGGGGGCACAGGGAACCGCCATCTTGGGGGTTGGACAGGTCGGCGGTCCAGCTCTCACTGCCTCTTGCCGCCCAGAGAATTTAAAACGCGCTGGTATGTGCCGCGCAGTGTTGGTACTCCCCTGAGGCGGAAAGCCTGGGGATTAGGACTTAGGACTAAAGTCTTTGTTTGAACTGTTTTTACGAGCCCTGCAGACAAATTTTAACTAATTGCGGGTCGCTGCTAATTTTTACATTATTTCTTCACTGTTTTTATTCTTTACTTCCTGGGGACACATACCTGCTTCCAAACACTTCTTGCCCCCCTGTACAGCCGAATAAGCGCTGTTGCGGTAGGGGGCACAGGGAACCGCCATCTTGGGGGTAGGACAGGTCGGCGGTCTAGCTCTCGCTGCCTCCTGCCCTCCACTCGCTCCTTCAAATGGCAGCATGGGTTCGTCCGCACAGCGGGCGGGCGCAGCGGGCGGGCGCAGCGGGCGCGCTGGCGGCGCGCCAAAGGTGAGCCCATCTGCGCCCGTCCGCACCGGACCCGCGCCTAGCGCCATGACCCCTGGTCTACAATTTTCTGAAAGCCCGTCTAGACGGGTCTTCAGTCGAGATCAGCTGTTTAAGTTCACTCGGGGCAATGGCAAAGTGGGCTGTACCACTCTCAGGCCAGACTTTGATGGACAGTCAAGCCCACGTCGGTGTTCATCCTGTTTGCTACTACTCCCTGTGTTTATCTGGGACAGAGTCCGGTCATCCCATAGGATCTTCTCTTTTAAAGAGGTGCGGGGGGAGCACAATACGAGTCGCCTCCTGATTAACGCAAGATCTCTAGTAAAGCATAGTGTAGAGTGCGCGGAGCTCATTCAGGACAGAAACATAAAAATTGCCTTAATCACAGAGACTTGGACTGATGCAGCTTCCGGGCCAGACTTAGCAAAAGCAACCCCACCTAACTATCTGAACTTTGTTCTGGATAGGCCAGGGAAGAGGGGAGGGGGCCTGGCCATTATCTATCAGGCCTCTATCCAAGGGTCCTTTCAGCCAATGGTTTGTAAAACATGCGAAGCCATGGCATTTAAGCTCCAGCTATCTAACCATCAGTCCCTTAAAGGCTGCCTTCTCTACAGGCCCCCGGGGGCAAAGGCCCGGTTCCTCGAAGAGATGAGTATTATCCTTGAGGAAGCCCTGTGCACAAACTCCTTTATAGCCCTGGGTGATTTTAATTTTTACCTAGAGGACAGCACTGACCCTGACATGCTCACATTATCTGAGGCAATGCACGGAGCAGGACTTACTCAGTTGCTCAAAGGAGCGACACAATTGGCGGGACACACGCTAGATGGAATCTTCACGAATAATCCTGATCTAAAATTTGTAAAGACCAAGCCCATGGCCTGGACAGACCATGCTGCGGTGCTGTTTAACATCTTCAGCCCTCCGGTGCGTAAGTTTACGCATGGTGGGAATACCACAATGATTTGTAGGCCCTGGAAAAAACTGGATGGCACTGCTCTTGAGGAGCTCCTAGTGTCTTCTAAGACAGTGCTGCCAATTGATGTGAACAAAGCGGCTGCCAGGTACACGGAGTGGATCGATCAGGCCTGTTGTACCCTGGCCCCGCCGAAAGTATGCCGCTCAACGAGATCGGCCCCGCCAGCCCCTTGGTTTACAGATGAGCTTAGAGATGCTAAAATTTTCTGTAAGAAGCTGGAGCGCATCTGGCGCTCCAACTACAATGATACAGACAAGGCTAGATTGAAAGCTTCACTAAGGGTGTACAAGGATCTTATAAGGCAGGCTAAGACTGTTTATTTCACAGATCGGATTGAGAGGGCAAAGAATTCATCTAGGCAACTCTTTGAGACCGTTGCTGGCTTGGCCACTCCCAAGCCAGTGATCGTTCCTCCAAGCCTAGAACTTTGCGAGTCTCTAGCGGAGTTCCTTCTTAACAAAGTGCGAGCCATCTTCACCACTCTTGAGCCACAGGTCGCCTTGAGTTTATTAGATGGCTCACACAGGACTCCAGTGAGTATTCCTCAGGAAGAGAAATTTCTGGCGTTTGAGCCAGTACATACTACAGACATTCTTAGACTGCTGCAAGCAACCAATTCAGGTACCCCTCTTGACCCCTGCCCAGTGTCAGTATCAAAGCTGGCAGCCCTCCCAATCGCAGATAACCTAGCTGTGCTATTTAACCAGATGTTTGATGTGGGTGACTTTCCCATATGCTGGAAACGGGCCTCAATTTTTCCTTTGCTCAAGAAGCCCACACTGAATATCACTGATCCAAACAGCTATAGGCCCATTGCCAGGCTGCCGCTCCCTGCTAAATTAATCGAGAAGGCCATGAACTTCCAGCTATCTACCTTCCTACGCTCGACACAGGGCTTGGACTCTGCCCAACATGGCTTCAGGGAAGGCCACAGTACTGAGACCGCCCTTATTAAATCTACGGAGGATGTCAGGAAGGCTCTGGATGCAGGAGGCCAAGCTGTGCTGGTCCTTCTCGACTTATCCGCGGCCTTCGATACGGTCCACCACAATGTGTTGGTGGACCGTTTAGAGGACTGCGGGATTCAGGGGAAGGCACTGAGGATCCTGAAAGCTTTTCTGAGGAACAGGGTTCAGGTGGTGGCAATGGGAGATTTCGAAACTTTTCGAACTTCCAGGGGGGGTCCCTCAGGGATCCTCCCTAAGCCCCACACTATTTAACCTTTATGTCTCCTCTCTTGCCCCGGTGATCCAAACCTACGGGTTCGAGTTAACATACTATGCCGATGATACCCAGATCGTGGTATCATTGCTTCCGGGGAAAAATCTAGGCGTTGCTGCCAGGTTTCAGGGTTGCATGAAGGCAGTCAGCATCTGGATGGAAAAAAGCTGCTTAAAGTTGAACTCCTCTAAAACGAAGGTGCTACTTTTTGGGCATAACACCAATCTCTGGAGCCCTGAATGGTGGCCGTAAGACATGGGACCCCCTACCTCCCCTGCTACAAAGGTGAAGAATTTAGGAGTGATTATTGACAACCAACTCTCCTATAAACCCCAAGTAATGGCGCTCTCATCATCCATCCATTGGACCTTGAAAATTATCAGGAAAATCCTTCCTTTTCTACGAGCAGGGAGTAGAAAGACGGTGGTGTCAGCCCTTGTGCTCTCCCGCCTCGATTACTGTAACAGTCTATTACTTGAAGCTCAACAGGGGCTGCTTAAAAAGCTGCAGGTATTACAAAATACGGCGGCCCGTCTTAATGTCGGCCTGCCGAAATTCGCTTCCGTTTCCAAGGAGTTGGATAAGCTGCATTGGCTCCCGGTGCGGAAACGGATCAGGTTCAAGTCTCTATGCATTGTTTACAAGGCGCTCCACGGAATAGGTCCAAAGTTCCTCCAGCAGCTCATCCAATGGTACACGCGGGAAAGACAACTACGGTCGGCTAACTTTGGGCTGATTAAGACTGTCCGTATTAGGAAGGAGCGCTGGGGGGGCCGAAGCTTTGTGAGAGGGTCAGCGATGGCCTGGAATGCCCTTCCTTTAGCCCAAAAGCAAAGTGCCAACCCGAGATTAGAAACCCAGGGGGTTACCACTTTAGCGCCAGGACACCGGCTGGTATTAGTGCGCTCTATAAATGGTATAAATAAATAAATAATTTTAAATACGCAAAACATTTTCAATAGACCAACTAACTACCTATCTTAACTAATCCCTAACCTTACCTCTGCTACCAAAATAAACTGATAGAGCGTGAGCTCACCTGCCCTACATTTTTACCATACTCACCGGGCCCATAAATCAACATACACACTTTGAACAGGTAAGCCTACTCTTAATCAATTTCACTTAAGCATTCAGGACCTATACCATTTGTCTTACCAATCCTAGTCGCTGGTACCTAAAGGCCTAAGGAATCAAGGGTGTTAGCATAATAGGCAGTAAAATAAACATTTGCACGGATCACTGAAATAATATCGACCTCACAAATATCGAGGTGACAAAATATCGTTGACAAAATGTCGATGGACAAAATATCGACTGGCTATCTTTAAACAGGTAAGTACAAAAATATCGACTCCAAAATATCGAGTTACTAAAATATAGACTGTAAAAAATATCGTTTTTTTAAAATGTCTTTAAATTAAGTTAATACTAATGTCATAATAAATATGTTTAGTCTAAACTTATTTTAAAATATTAAAATAATGTTATATTAATAATTATTTATTTTAAAATGAAAATAAATCTAAACAAATAATACATATATATGTATATAATTTTTTAATATTAAATAAACATATATAATCATTTTACCGTAGCATAACAAAATAGTTAACAATTATTATAACAACTGTAGTGAATTCTACAATAGCTAAAGCGTTGGATAGCGTAGGGGTAACATTTACTATTCCTACTCCAGTGGGTGCAACAGTAGGGAAAGCGTTGGACAGCGTAGGGCAGAGGTCTTCAAACTTTTTGATGCCGAGACCCACTTGTAAAACCTTTTTAGGGGTAAGGACCCCCTTCCGACAAAAGTTTCTAGAAACTGGTACTCCTCATCATCATCTTTTGACAACCATAAATGCGCCTGTTAGACCTCATCACATCCATCCATCATTCATCCACCCACACTTTCACACATCCATCCATCCTTTCATCCTTCCATCCATCCATCCATCCTTCATCCATCCACCCTTTCATCTTTCCATCCATACATCCATCCTTTACCCATCCACTCTTCCATCCATCCACCCATCTTTCATCCACCCACCTTTTCACACATCCATCCATCATTCATCCATGCAACCATTTATCCATCCATCCATTCATCCACCCTTTCATCCATCCATTCATCCTTCATCCGTCCACCCTTTCATCCTTACATCCATACATCTATCCTTCATCCATCTATCCTTCACCCATCTACCCTTTCATTCTTCCATCCATACATCCATCCTTCATCCATCCACCCTTTCATCCATCCATTCACCCATCATTCATCCACCCATCTTTTCACACATCCATCCATCCATCCATCCATCATTCATGCATGCAACCTTTTATCCATCCATACATCCTTCATCCCTTTCATCCTTCCATCCATCCATCCTTTCATCCATCCATCCACCCTTTCATCCATCGTCCACCCTTTCATCCATCCATTCATCATTCATCCACCCACCTTTTCACACATCCATCCATCCTTCATCCTTACATCCATCCATCCATCCACCCATCCATCATTCATTCATTCACCCACCTTTTCTGTGCCTCTCTCATGGGGGGGGGGGGGCAGTATCTCTCTGCGTCTTCTTCCTTCTTTCCCGATCATGGGAGGGCATCTCTGTGCCTCCCTGCTGGGGGCGGGGGACGTGTCACGGGACCCACAGCTCCAGGCGCGCAATATCCATTGACCACAAAGGGCTACACTATAGCCTGCTCCCCCAGCCCCCCTCCCCCCCCCACTTCCCCTCCTCCCCCAGCTCGAAACGGCTTCAGGGACACACACACAGCCACACTTGAGTACTTGACAGGTCTTTAAAAGACCTTTTAATTAGGCCTCCACCGTGAAGTAAATGTCAAATTCAAATGTAAGGAATAGGCAGAGTTGGGGCCCAGGGGGTACTGGAACTAGAAAAACAAGCATTGGCATAGCTAATAGGCCTCGCCTTTGGGACCTTATAAGTTTTTAGCCATGCAACAGTTAATGTTGTTGCACCAAGGATATTGTGCTGCATAACTAAATACTTATAAGGTCCCAAAAGCGAGACCTATTGGCTATGCCAATGCTTGTTGATCCTCCATGCAGGAAATAAAGTAATGGTGGGGAACAGGTCTTTAATATTGAGACCAGGGTGATCTCTTTTACTAAAGCGTCAGAAGGATAACTCAAAGCAGTTTTAAATAATTATGCAATATTTTCTCACAAAATGAATAAATTAACACAATTAGTGTTTGTATTTAGGATTAAAGGCCAAGTTATGCAGTCGGTGATAGGTTACAATTTGCTAATGTCGTGAACAATTTCTGTTTTGTACAAAGCTGTTTTGAAAGCCCACTAATATTCTTAACGCTGCAACATGTTTCATAGCGACACGTATTTCATTTCGGGACACTGCTTTCTGATATTCTGAATGCCCACAGTAGATAAAGGGCTATTAGCTTAACATATGGCGAAAACTCATCCATTGTGGCATAAACCCTTAGTCTCTGCCTGATAATTATAATGTAAACATTATATATTAAGTGGTGTAATGTCTTGCATTCTAATCGTGCATCTTCGAGAGGAAAAAACATCTTCAACTTGGTTGTGTTTTTTTTTTTGCCGATTTGCAGTTCAGGTTTTCCATTAAGGAACTTTGGGAAGGTCGGGCTCTAAAGCAGCATTTCAGAATGGCCACTAGTCAAAAGATAGCTCAGTGGGCAGTGCCTACACTTTCACAGCACATATGTAAATATATAAATGGTCTTTAACGACCTGTGAAAAACTCTGGCGTGCCAGGCTGTGCTGGAGATAAGACTGCAGACACAGCCCAGCGGAGGTCACAGCAGCTCGAACTGAGACACACTACGGGGGAGGAGGGGGGCTGAATCCTTGTAGTCAGATGGGCAGAAGTGTGACCGGCAATGCGCGACCCCCATTAAATCACTCCACGGCCCCCCTGGGGGTCGCGCCCCACACTTTGAAGACCCCTGGCGTAGGGGTTAAAATTACTATTCCCACTCCAAAGAGTGCAACAGTAGGGAAAGCGTTGGATAGCGTAGGGGTTACAATTACTATTCCCACTCCAGTGGGTGCAACAGTAGGGAAAGCGTTGGATAGCGTAGGGGTTAAAATTACTATTCCCACTCCAGTGGGTGCAAAAGTAGGGAAAGCGTTGGATAGCGTAGGGGTTAAAATTACTATTCCCACTCCAGTGGGTGCAACAGTAGGGAAAGCATTGGATAGCGTAGGGGTTAACATTACTATTTCCACTCCAAAGAGTGCAACAGTAGGGAAAGTGTTGGATAGCGTAGGGGTTAAAATTACTATTCCCACTCCAGTGGGTGCAACATTAGGGAAAGCGTTGGAAAGCGTAGGGGTTAAAATTACTATTCCCACTCCAAAGAGTACAACAGTAGGGAAAGCGTTGGATAGCGCAGGGGTTACAATTACTATTCCCACTCCAGTGGGTGCAACAGTAGGGAAAGCGTTGGATAGCGTAGGGGTTAAAATTACTATTCCCACTCCAGTGGGTGCAAAAGTAGGGAAAGCGTTGGATAGCGTAGGGGTTAAAATTACTATTCCCACTCCAGTGGGTGCAACAGTAGGGAAAGCATTGGATAGCGTAGGGGTTAAAATTACTATTCCCACTCCAAAGAGTGCAACAGTAGGGAAAGTGTTGGATAGCGTAGGGGTTAAAATTACTATTCCCACTCCAGTGGGTGCAACATTAGGGAAAGCATTGGATAGCGTAGGGGTTAAAATTACTATTCCCACTCCAAAGAGTGCAACAGTAGGGAAAGCGTTGGATAGCGCAGGGGTTACAATTACTATTCCCACTCCAGTGGGTGCAACAGTAGGGAAAGCGTTGGATAGCGTAGGGGTTAAAATTACTATTCCCACTCCAGTGGGTGCAAAAGTAGGGAAAGCGTTGGATAGCGTAGGGGTTAAAATTACTATTCCCACTCCAGTGGGTGCAACACTAGGGAAAGCGTTGGATAGCGTAGGGGTTAAAATTACTATTCCCACTCCAGTGGGTGCAACAGTAGGGAAAGCGTTGGATAGAGTAGGGGTTAAAATTACTATTCCAACTCCATTGGATGCAACAGTAAGGAAAGCGTTGGAAAGCGTAGTTGTAAAAATTAAATTAGTAAAAATCACATATTAACCAATTAATCAATTAATATAAAATAATTAACAATTATTATTGAATTAATTAACACATATTAATTAATTATCAATTAATTACTAATTACTATCAATACATATATTTACATATTTAATTATTATTAATTAAATTACTTCCCACCCTATTCCCCTATAATCCCACAACCCGCTACTGCATTAAATTAGTAAAATTTACATATTTACCAATTAATCAATTATTATTAATTATTTTGCAATTACTATTAAATTAATTAACACATATAAATTAATTAACAATTAATTGTAAATTAATATCTATTAATTAATTTACATATTTAAGTAATTATAATTAAATTACTTCCCACCCTATTCCCCTATAAACCCACAACCCGCTACAGAATTACATTACGCAATTATTATAAAAACAAAATTAATTTAATAATATTATTTATAACATAAATACACACTTTTCACACATATTATTACATAAAAAACACTATAAAATATTAAATATGATCAAAAATTCGATATTTTTGCTATTTATATTTTATACAGTCGAAATTACTTCACTTACCTTAAAAACGATATTTTTGTAGTCGATATTCTGTCCAGTCGATATTTTGTCCAGTCTATATTATTTACTCGATATTCTGTCCAGTCGATATTTTGGACTCGATATTATGTCTGTGCACCCATTTGCACTCATATAATAACCACAAACTCGGCAAAGGTTCAAATTCTTTATCTAATGTAAATTATTAAATGTCAGTGTCCATACTACATTAACTGAAACTCGATCAATCAAGAAAAATATGATTAAGATAAGATAGAATGAGAAACTTTCATTAAGCATTGAAACATAGGGAGGGTGGAAAAAGGAAGAACAGTCAATGACAAACCCACATTAATTAGAATTACCTAGAATGGTGTGAAGACCAATCCTGGCCATGGGCTGGGTCAAAGGACAGAATCCCAAAGTGCAGGTGACAGCAAGAAAAAATAGATGCAAACCAGAATCAGGACAGGCACGGACCAAATTGGATCAGGACAGGACCACCACAGGCTAAGACAGGCACCCACAGCTAATGGGCTACGCCTGCGTTGCACCTCTTCTGCAGCCAACAGCCAAACCCCGATTGGGTCTTCAAATCTCCCTTCCCAGTAACCCCGATTGGGTTATCGATTCTTCTGACAGAGTGCTCCGCCACCACCTCTGCTCTCGATCGCCTATTGAGTGCGTTGGGTCAGTGACAGGTCAGCTATTCGGACAAGTCGGACAAATTAACTAGCTAAACCTACTCTAGTTATACTATTTTGCAGGGCAGTGTACCACCCCCCAATGTTGCAAGTGTAAGGATTCCCAATTTTGACTGGACAAAAGGATGAGGAGAGGTCATCACACCATACAAATTTGAAACTATTTTTCTGAATATTTAATTTGACGTTCCTGCCCATCAATATATTTTCCCATGTGTTTTTATTCCACCCAACAATTGAATGTTCTTATAGAAATGCAATGTTAACAGTTTGTCTTCCGCTTGGGGTCATCAAGTCAGGTTCCCAGGCGCATCTTCTAGTGTGATGATAGCTTGACTTTGATTAAATGTCGAATGACTTAAGCTCCTACTGGAGTTTTGACATGCGCAGTGTGGGTTTTCAAGATGGAATAATAATACCGCTCAGGCCAAAGATTACGATACATGAAAAATAGGGGAAAAAACAGTTTTAGAATACAGAATAAATGAATGCACTGTATACCACTTATCTCTACTCTATTCCCATTGATTTATTTTAACTATTGCATTTAGTGTTTAGGCAAAACAAACAGCGTAGCAAAAGCAGCAGTTCAAGATTCATGCATGCTGTAACACAAAGCAGCCATCTTAATTCTAGTGCGCAGAAGCAAAAGTTTTCCCTCCAAGAAAGGTAGGACGCCATGTCACATGAGTATGACAGACGCATGCGCAGTAGGAAATCCCACGTAGCAGCAGCTATTTTAATGCAAGCGGATTATAGTTAGTAAAAGCACATTGAAAAGCTTCCCCTAGGTGCTAGATATGTTGTGTAATGCAATATTAGTTAGTCAAAACATGTTAATTAGTACGTTATGAGTTATTTGAGAGGGTTGAGTACAAGCAAGTCGCTTTACGTGCGAATCCTTGCTCCATCAGGGTCTGCTGAGAGGGAGAGGATGAGCTGGGTGTCATCAGGGTAGGTTATGATATTGAGATAGTGGGTTCTGAAGATGTCGGTTAGAGACGCCATGTAGATATAGAAGAAGGTGGGGCTGAGGTATGAACTTTGAGGGACAACGCAGATGGCACTTGTGGGTTCCCTAGGTGAAGGGAGGTAGGTGGATTCTCTGAATACTCCCTGTGAGGAATGATGCAATCCATCTGAGTGTATCTCCCTTGATCCAGATCTGGTGCAGTCTCTTGATGAGTGTATGGTGGGATATGGTGTTGAAAGCTGCGGAGAGGTCATGGAGGACAAAGGCTGCTGATTGTCGCTGTCGAGTAGGGTGGAAATGTCATCTGTGGTGGTGATCAGGGCAATCGTGTTGCTGTGGTTGGTGTAGAAACCGGTTTGGGTGGTGTCTAGCAGATTGTTTCTCTCCAGGTGTTCGGTGAGCTGTCAGTTGATGGACTTCTCCAGGAAAAAACAGGAAAAGGGAGCATCAAGATGCAGCGGTAGTTCTGGAGTTCACTGGGGTCTGTGGAGGGTTTCTTGAGGAGAGGTCTGACTTCTGCATGTTTCCATGCGCAAGAAAAGGTGGCTTTGGCAATGGATGCATTGAGGATATTGGTGAGTTGGTGGCTGATTTCCTTGCTTCGTAGGTTGAAGAGACAGTGGGGGCAGGAGTTGGTGGTGCTCTAAAGTGGATGAATGTCATTATTGCTGTGGTGTTTGGTGTGGTGAGCTGTTCCCATGTCGTGAGAAATTGGTCAGGGGAGGTTTCCATTAGAGTGAGGAGCCTGAGGGGGTTGGTGGGTTGTGTTGCAGAGTTCCTATGAAGGAGGAATCAGTTATCGTTGGCTTTTTGACAGGATAACTCTCTGACGATGGTGAAGAGTTCCTTGATGTGGTTGGCACTTGCCTTCATGGAGTCTGAAAGGACGTCCTTTGTTTCATCTTTGAGTCCTTTGTGGTAAAAAGCTTAGGGGTGATCATCAAAGAGGATCTATCATGTAAACAGCAGGTCAGTGCAGTGATCTCAGCTTGTTTCCTGCAACTACGTTGGATAAAAAAGATTAGGAAATTCCTGAAGAGAGAGGCCTTGAACCAAGTTATCTTGGCACTGGTTATGTCCAAATTGGATTATGCAAACTTTCTCTATCTGGATCTCCCGAAATCCCTCTTGCGCAAACTTCAGTTAATTCAGAACCAGGCTGCTAGGCTGATAGTTCTGCTTCCAAGAAGGCGTTCTATCACACGTGTGTCTAGGAAACTCCACTGGCTGCCGGTGGCACAGAGATGCAGATTTAAGGCATGTTGCACGGTGTTTAAGGCACTGCATTTGAGACGCTCAGGCTTTGTGAAAGCTCGCATTGTAAAATATTGTCCGATGAGAGAACTACAATCAACCTACCTTCACTATGTGGTCACCCCCACCTACAAGAAACTCAGGATTGGAGGACCTAGGTTCTCTATCGCAGCTCCTCGCATCTGGAACACACTTCCATTGGAAATGAGGCAGGCATCCGTCTATACCAAATTTAGGCAACTTCTAAAAACGTGGTTGTTAACACAGGTTTGTAAATAGTAGGCATTCTCGACTTTTCATTACCTAGTGCCAAGAGACCTACCCGTGATCTTGCGCTCTATAAATAACCAATAACATAACATAATATTTGTTGAGGACTGATCATCTCTGCTGGTGCGCAATCTTCTCTCCACTTGTTTCCAGCTGCTTTTAATTGTGCTAAGTTCTGGTGTGTGCCAGCTGACTTGTTTGGTGGATATGCAGCTTTTGGTTTGTGTGATGAAGGAGACTTGGTTGGTGGCATTGCCGATCCAGGTGTTGAAGTTCTCAACTGATCCAAGTTTGTTGTGTGTTTGGACTGGGTGGTGTTGAGAACGTCCATCCAAAGGGTTTGTGTAACTTTGCTTCAGCTGAGGAAGGTGGTGCTGGTAGGGTTGGAGGTGGTGTGCGGTGATCCTGTGATAATTAAGTGTATGTTGGAGGGGTAGGTCCAGGTGAGTTCTGTGGCATGACTGTATTTGACTCCGTTGCTGGACCTAAAGATAGGGTCCAGTATGTCTCCTGCTCTGTGTTTGGGGTCTGTACCCAACTGGGGAGGCCTATGTTGTACATTAGTTCCAGGAGGTTGACGGATTTAGGGTCAGTGGGGTCTGCCAGGTGGAAGTTGAGGTCTCTGAGGAAGAAGTAGTGCTAGAATTCAATGATGAGTGGGACGATGAAGTCTGTGATGGCATTGCAGAGGCCAGTACATGGTCCTGGGGGTCTGTAGTGTGCTTTGATGGTTATTTTGTTATCGGTGTGATGTTGGTAATTAACGTGTTCTATGAACTGTGTGTTGTCGTCTTTGGTGGTGGTGCAGTGTATTGTTTCTTTGTATATGATGGTGATGCCTCCTTTGTAATTGTTGGTGTAGTCCTGGTATGTCGTCTTGTAGCTGTTGGGAATTGTGTTGGGAATGTGCCATGGATGGGCATATATAAGTTATTATTCCATTGAATTTCGTTTTATAATCCTTTCAATCGTCAAACATTCCCTCTGATGTTCAAGAGTATGTTCTTGCCTACCCCATTTATGCCCATATAAATTATTACATTCTAAGCCCTTTGAATATTGACAGCCAAGGACTCTTAAATATTGACATTTGGTCTCTACAGAGTTTATAATGTTGTCCACCTTCAGAAGCATATCATGCAATAATGGCAACAGGAGAGATTTTTCAAAGATTGCCGATTTTTCTCTTTGTCTAAAATTACCAACAAAAGAAATGGCCAAATGTTTTTTGACTGATATTTTTTTCCTTCATGGACAACCTCATATTCCTATTTCTGACAGCGGCACTGACTATCTTTCACATTTTGGAGAGCTCTATGTACAGCATAAGGAGTTGAACATGTTTTTTCTTCTGCTTCTCAACACCAGTGAAATGGCCAAACAGAGCAAACTAATTAAAGTTTAACATAATATCTACAGTTCTATGGCAATACGTGTCATGACAATAGGGCTACCTATTTACGAACTGCAGAATTTTCTTTTAATAATCCAACTCACAATGCCACAAGCCACAAGGTTTCACCTTTCCTTTGTATTAAACAATTTGATCCAAAACTTTTTCCTTCTTCTCTTTGTCTTGATATTTTGATTTCAGCCGCTACTGATATATGAAGCCAGATATAGAAACATGGGTAAATTCTTTATGAAGGTTTTCACTGTACTAAATTTAAGAACCAGTTATTTTCCATTATTTGGTGAAGAGTCAGTCTGGATGTCTTCTCTTTGGCTCCCTATTCATATGTTGTCAATTACAATTCAAGCATGATTTTTTGGGCCATAAGGAGGGGGGCATACTGTTACATCCAAGTTGAGAGCTTACCAGAGATTCAAAAGATTCAGGAGAAGATGGCAAGCTCGTTGTGCAGCCAAGCACCATGTTATTAGAGGCTGTGCTCAGCTGGTGGTTAAGTATTCACCCTACCTAGATCACATGGTGTCACAGTCACAGGGAGGGGTGTTCTGTGAGCAGCATGGAGAATCAGCTGAGAAGGGAGATATTGGGACTGCAGAGGTCAGCACTGGACAAAGGATGTCGAGCTTTCCAAGATGGTTGTCTGTCCAGAGCATTCTATCTAAAGTTCCAATTCAAGATGAGGTAGAGTCTATTCCTGTGATGGCAGTTCATGCCCCGATTACTTACCGGTAATCTTCATTACTCCGAGTATAGTCTTCCTCGCCACATGACTAACAAAGTGAGCTTCAGCTCCACACCAGAACCCTCCAAAACAAAAAGTCAGCCTCCCATCCATTCCCAATATGGCCGACCGATTACACCCCTGACCTCTATAAGAGGCGGGCCGCCCAACCCATCAGCCTGAAACTACCAAGCATGAACATGAAGCCGATAGACAGACAGGGAGGGAGGGATGGTGTGAGAAGTTGGCCTGGTATATGGTGTTCACTATTCTAGTGAGCACCTTGCACCAGTCCAAACGACCCTTATGGTGATTGGTTGTAAGTCAACCTTATAGATCAGCTATCCTAATGGTAGCGTGGACAAAGCAGTCTTAGGCTAAACTCAAGAGGGCATGTGGAGCCAGCTGTTTTACCACATGCAATCCTTTTAAATACCAAATGAAAGGACACCACACAAGTTTTATATTACAAAATATATGTATTTATTTCTAGAATAATCCCCTTAACTCTTTATGAGCACAGGAGCACAAGCGTTAACCAAAGAACACAGTATAACATACAATAAGCTGCACAATTATGGATAGGCCGGGTGGCCACTCAAACCATATATTAAAAAAGTGGTATAAGTACCACGTCACGAACAATGAACAGGTCTAGGGCCTTGGGAATCGCTGGGCCTACACTGGACAAATGAAGGTTAGGTCGGGAGAGAACCACAGGATACAGGTGCAGAGTCTATAGGCAACCGCGTTTACCATACAAGTCAATGGTGAGTAAAAATCAGAAAGTTATAGATTTCGGAGACTTCCGACTGGACTAGAACTTAGCCGCTTGAAACTAGGACACTAGAGGTGTAAACCACTACAGGAGCACCGGAGTTATATCATTACCTCACCCACAGGAGGCTGGTGCATAGGTGCCAAAGTGTGTTGGGTTTCATAGTGAAGTTCTATGGAGCCTGGAGATGAAGGTGCTGCAGGCGACCAGGAGCCAGTGAGGAACCAGGAAGGAACCAGGCGATGTCGGGTTGCAATCAGGTGATGTCGAGGTGTTTGTCTCCGCTGCCACGTGGACCAGGAAGGATCGAGGATGACCAGCTGGTGAACACGAGCTGTCCCACAAAGGCTCTTGCTGTCGGCGGTATCGGTACTCGATTTGGAGTCACCAAGCCTTGGCAAAGGTAACCCACGCAGGACTCGAAGATGTCTTCTTGATCAGACCGGGAAGGTCAGATCGATGGCTCCTTTTCAGGAGAGCTGGGGCCAGTCTGGAGCAACCAGACCAGCAGTGTAGTTTTGGTGTTTCGTTGTCACAGAGGCCACTAGCCAACGGGCAAGCGACCGGACAACGCGTTGAGCAGGAAAAGTGCAAAAGGGCCCCACGCAGCACTCGGAGAGTGTGGAGAGGTGATCTTTGGAGCATAGGCTGCTCGGGGCTGGGGCTTCTTAAACCCCGAAGCACAGCATCGAGGGAACCTCGAGAGCTGCACAGGAAGCACTTCGTCGACTTTTTAAGATGGCCAGTCCCACGTCTCTCGTTGCCTCCACGGGTCTAAGCTTTGCTAGGACTGTGGATCGCACTGTTGGAAGTCTGGGAGTGCAGGTCTTGGTGGTCCCTGCCGTTCGAGCTCCGGCGGGAGCAACGGCAAAGAAAGTCTTGTTGCACTGATGGTGCCTGCTTGCACAGGGTGGCCACTCCTTGAGCACAAGGGAGATTCTTCAGTCTTCTACGTTGAGTAGGATGTCGAAGGGTCCAGAGTTTCGTTTCAAAGTTTCAGTCAGGATGATCTAAATTGCATTGGCACAGCTCCTACCTTTATTCCAAATCAAGGGGCTGGACCACCTGCTAGGTCCCTCCTATGGGTGGGACCCAGGAAGGGGGTGGTTACACCCCTTTCCCTTTGTCCAGTTTTGCACCAGAGCTGGGGCTGGAGTGCCCCAGCACCGGTTTGAACTGGGCTATGCATGGGACGCCTTGTGCGCCCCAGGCAGTGCCTAGTTTCATTCAACCCTCCCTGCTACAATCCACTATCTCCTGTCTGGGGTGGTGTAACACCTCCCTGTGACAGGATACCATTTTTCCAGGCCTCCCCTGCCGGAGTTTTGGTCAGCAGCAGGAGGCCAGACTTGTGTCTGTGGCAGCAGCATCCATTTTGAGATGCTGGGGCTCTGGTTAGATTTAACCGCGTTTAAGCAATATAACATGTCTTCTCCCTCTAGAAGGGTGGAATGCTACCCCTGTCGCCAGAACTGGCGAGGGGGTAGTATTCCAAAGTGTATGACACCTTACACGACATGTTTTGATAAAGCCAAACCAAAGTTAGCAAGTAACTGCGAGGATTATAATTCACTCAAGAGTATATGGTATGGCAATATCCCGGAACAGCTAAGGGAGTTGGTCCCGAAAGCTGCAGACAGGCTCAGCTCATGCTAGAGCACCATCTCACATAAAACCAAGCACTCTGCCTCCAGGATTGATAAGGCCTGCCATAGGAGTGACTTATAGGTGCATATGTGTCCAGATATAGGTGTAGATATAGGTATACTATATCTAAGCAAGGGGTAATTACGCCACCTTGCCCCAGCTGAGTGATAAGCCAGTTGTGTCAGTTTGAATAGCCAGCCAGGGGTGGCAAAATATATGCTGCAGCCCCTGGTAGGCCTTGGATGCACCTATGCCCTGGGTACCTATAGTACACTGTACAGGGGCTGATAAGGTGACTCAATATCGAATTGGAGATGTACCTAGGGTACATGGAGTACATTTTACAGAAAGAGCAGATAGCCTAGGGCACTGATTAGCAGGGTTCCAGGCCAACTAAGTTGAAAACCAGCTAAACACTAGGCAAAAGATCTGGGGTAACCATAGTCAGGTATCCACCTTCCTACACAACCCCCCCCCCCCAAAAACGAAAGGAGATAAGGCTATCCTTGACCAGGTAAGCCTATATTGCCTAAGTGGCCATATAAGGAAGTACCTGCACTAGCATGGATACCCCCTGTCTCATGATCCACTAAGCAATCCCTCACCCTAGGGGTATCAGAGGGTCTCCACCATCGGGAATCACTACCTGTGGTGTGTTTTGGCAAAGTAAAAGGCTGGTGTGGCAATGGAGTATTGAAGTGAGGCTCCACTAATGTAGGGCTCAGCTTCCTCCAATCACTATCGACCATGGATGCCTTTCTTTCCATGACTGAGTTGCACTGTGCTCCCAGGGTCAACCTCTGGATACCTAAAGCTGGAGGCTGAGTCCCTTTTGTTGGCTTACTGGAGGGACAGTTCAGGTTTGGGGCCTTTGGGTCCCAGGTTTGGCTGTGCCCAACAGAATCCATCTGGGGGAGGCTCCTAACTAAGTTTAAGGGAGTTCCCATTAGGAGTTATTAACTTTTTCACCTTGCTAGGGCTGCTAGCTTGGGTGCCCCTAATCTGCTGATGGGGTGGTTCTTTTGGACAGGGGGCCCTTTGGGGTCCACCACTGGCCTCCCTGACCTCTACAGCCCTGGGCTGACTAAGGCAGGGTAGAGAGGGGCAGGTTACCTGCTCCAGACTGGGTCCCACCTGGGAAGGGTCCACTGACATCAGGGGCTCTGTCAGGCTAGGCCTAACCACCTCTGGGGCAGTTCCTTCACCAGGGATAAGATCAGTTCCCTGAGGGGGCTGATCCTTTCTTAAAGTCTGGTGGGAGGGGGATTTCTCCTCCTCCTCAATGCTCTCTGTTTGTGTGGAGTGATCCATAGTTTCAGGCTTCACAACACATGAATCTGTTTGAGTTTGGGCTGTGGCCAACACAGCCCCACCGACCTTTTCAGGAAGGGACTCAGTTTGGGTATGGGCTGTTACCATCACAGCCCTTCCAACCTGTTCAGGGAAGGAATCTGCTTGAGATTGGGCTGAGACTGGCACAGCCCTCCTGACCTGTTCAGGGAGGACATCTTGGATTGGGGCTGTGGCCATCACAGCCCCACTAACCTTTCCATGGAGATTTACCATTTTAGAATGGGTTTCTTGCTCTACCTCAGCCCAGGCTGAGATCTCTAAATCATTCCCCAGTAGACAATCTACAGACAAGTTGGGTGACACTGCCACTCTCTTGGGGCCAGTGACACCTCCCCAGCTGAGATTTATCACTGCCATGGGATGATCTTTCTGCACTCCATCAATGTTGATCACCTGGTATGTGGCTCCAGGTAAAAGTTGCCTTGAGGGGTCTAGACTCTCAGTCACCATGGTGATGCTAGCCCCTGTGTCTCTGAAGGCCTCCACTTTCAGACCATTGATGAGGGGCTCTTGTCTGTACTTGTCCAAAGTGTTGGGACAAGCAGTGAAGTTGGCAAACCCCATGTCATTTTCACAGACAAGAGTAGCTATGGTAGGGGACCTGGTTAGGCCAGAGTCCACCTGTGTTCCCCAAGTAAACCCAGCCAAATTTTTGGGGGCACTCCCACCACCTGGGGGATTACTACTAATAGTAACAGGAGGTGTTGGAGTATTACCTGGAGTAATATTCTCCTTATTGCTGAACTTAGGGCAACTGCTGCCAGTCTTCCAATGGCCAGGCTTTTTACAAGCATGACAATAAGGCTTTTTCTGGGTAGAGGAAGAGTCTTGGGACCCACCCCCATCCTTGGAGTTTGGAGCACTGGGGAAGTCTTGTCTTTAGATTTATCCCCACCTTTTTCTTGAGGCTTGGTAGACTCCTTCATCTGGTTATTACCCTTATTTCTAGGCCTAATCCTGGTTCTGACCCATTTGTCTGCCCTCTTACCCAATTCTTGTGGAGAGGTCAGATCTGAGTCCACCAGGTGCTGGTGTAAAAGCTGTTTTTGACAATTACTAAGGATCTGCTCCCTCATAATCAAATTATACAATCCTGTATAGTCATGTACTTTGCTGCCAAGCAACCAACCTTCCAGAGCCTCAGTAGCACAAGCTACAAAATCAGTCCAGTCCTGAGTCTGTGTCTTCTGGGTATCTCTGAACATTAACCTGTACTGTTCCTTGGTTAAGCCAAACCCATCAATTAGAGCACTCTTCAGGACAGTGTAGTTTTTAGCATCCTCCTGTCTAACAGTGAGGAGCTTGTCTCTTCTTTTTTCTGAAAAGGAAAGCCACAAGATTGCTGCCCACTGATCCTGAGGAACCTGCTGTACCATGCAGGCTTTCCCAAGAGCAGTTATCCATTTGTGGATATCATCCCCTTCTCTGTATGGGGGCACAATCTTACTCGGGTTTCTACTATCATAGGACCTGTCTTTATCCTTAGGGATATTGCTGCCACCAGTGGAATCTAATCCACACAATTTTTGCTCCCTTGCTAAAGCAAGTTTACCTTGGGCCAGGGCTACCTCTTCCTTTTCAATCTGGAGTTGGACAGCTCTCATCCTAGCCTCATGTTCTCTTCTCTGGGAGGAAGTCATTCCCCTTTGAGATCCCCTGGAGGCATTAGACTGGTTAGATTCCCTAGAAGGAGATCTAACCCTTCTATTGTTAGGGTTAAGTCTACTATTGGGCCTGGAAAGGTGGACACCTTCTCCATTTCCATGTAGGCTTAAGTTGGCCTGGTTCAACATTCTAACTTGAACCTGGTCATCCTCCCCCTGATCTTCTGACTCATTCCCATCCTCCTCCTCATCTACCTCTTCAGGATCAACTTCTGGGGCATCAGAACTATCAGGTGGGTTTCCCTCTCCTATCTTACTTGAAGGACCTGTAGCAGATTCCTTCTCAAGATCAGCTTTCTCTAGGATTGCAATGAGGATAGGGATGGTGGGGTTGTGACCCCTTTTCAGCCCCCTTGAAGTGCATAGGGCACTCAAGTCCTTGTGGCTGAGTTTTTCATAACTGGATGGTGCTTTGTGAGAGTCACCCACAGGTAGAGAACTGGAGGGTTCACCTGTGTCAGGCATGACTAGTGAGGTGCAAGTGGTCCACTTACCTACACTATTTGTTTTCCTACTGGAACCTCTCTAAAGGTTGTAGTCAGGGTGTGCTAAGCCCTTTGGTCTACAACCACTAAGTTCAGTAGAACTTAAGTATGCTAAGATTTGTTTATATATACCTAGGTTCTTGATGTGATCTTTCAAATGATATTTGTTAAAGATTACAATTGGTAAAACAACAACAATCTCAAATCTCAACCGCTGCACACCAATGTGAGAAGTTGGCCTGGTATATGATGTTCACTATTCTAGTGAGCACCTTGCACCAGTCCAAACGACCCTTATGGTGATTGGATGTAAGTCAACCTTATAGACCAGCTATCCTAATGGTAGCGTGGACAAAGCAGTCTTAGGCTAAACTCAAGAGGGCATGTGAAGCCAGCTGTTTTACCATATGCAATCTTCTTAAATACCAAATGAAAGGACACCACACAAGTTTTATATTACAAAATATATGTATTTATTTCTAGAATAATCCCCTTAACTCTTTATGAGCACAGGAGCACAAGCGTTAACCAAAGAACACAGTAAAACATACAATAAGCTGCACAATTATGGATAGGCCGGGTGGCCACTCAAACCATAAATTAAGAAAGTGGTATAAGTACCACGTCACAAACAATGAACAGGCCTAGGGCCTTGGGAATCGCTGGGCCTACACTGGACTAACGAAGGTTAGGTCGGGAGAGGCCCAAAGAATACGGGTGCAGAGTCTATAGGCAACCGCGTTTACCATACAAGTCAATGGTGCGTAAAAATCTGAAAGTTATAGGTTTCAGAGACTTCCGACTGGACTAGAACTTAGCCACTTGAAACTAGGACACTAGAGATGTAAACCACTACAGGAGCACCGGAGTTATATCGTTACCTCAACCACAGGAAGCGTCTCCAAAGTGTGTCGGGTTTCGTCGTGAAGTTCTTTGGAGCCTGGAGATGAAGGTGCTGCAGGCGGCATGGAGAGAAGAGTCCGGTAGGATCCAATGGTGGATAGAAGATGTAGAGTACCTGAAAGCAGAGGGGACAATGTTCAGGTCACTAGCCAGTGACCAGCGAGGTACCAGGAAGGAACCAGGCGATGTCGGGTTGCAATCAGGTGATGTCGAGGTGTTTGTCTCCACTGCCACGTGAACCAAGAAGGATTGAGGATGACCAGCTGGTGAACACAAGCTGTCCCACAAAGGCTCTTGCTGTCGGCGGTGTCGGTACTCGATTCGGAGTCACCGAGCCTTGGCAAAGGCAACACAGGACTCGAAGATGTCTTCTTGATCAGACCGTGAAGGTCAGATCAATGGCTCCGTTTAACGGGAGCTGGAGTCAGTCTGGAGCAACTAGACCAGTAGTATAGTTTTGGTGTTTCGTTGTCACAGAGGCCACTAGCCAATGGGCAAGCGACCAGACAACGCGTCAAGCAGGAAAAGTGCAAAAGGGCCCCACGCAGCACTCAGAGAGTGTGGAGAGGTGATCTTTGGAGCACAGGCTGCTCGGGGCTAAGGCTTCCCAAACCCCAAAGCACAGCATCAAGGGAACCTCGGGAGCTGCACAGGAAGAACTTTGTTGACTTTTCAAGATGGCCGTTCCCACGTCTCTCGTTGCCTCCACAGGTCTAAGCTTTTCTAGGACTGTGGATCGGGCTGTTAGAAGTCTGGGAATCTAGGTCTTGTTGATCTCTGTTGTTCGAGCTTTGGCGGGAGCAATGGCAAAGAAAGTCTCGTCGCACTGATGGTTCCTGCTTGCACAGTGTGGCCACTGATTGACCACAAGGGAGATTCTTCAGTCTTCTAAGTTGAGTAGGATGTCAAAGGGTCCAGAGTTTTGTTTCAAAGTTTCAGTCAGGATGATCTAAATTGCATTGGCACAGCTCCTCCCTTTATTCCAAATCAAGGGGCTGGATCACCTGCTAGGTCCCTCCTATGGGTGGGACCCAGGAAGGGGGTGGTTACACCCCTTTCCCTTTGTCCAGTTTCCCGCCAGAGCTGGTGCTGGAGGGCCCCAGCACCGGTTTGAACTGGGCTATGCATGGGACGCCTTGTGCGCCCCAGGCAGTGTCTAGTTTCATTCAACCCTCCCTTCTACAATCCACTATCTCCTGTCTGGGGTGGTGTAACACCTCCCTGTGACAGGATACCATTGGTCCAGGCCTCCCCTGCCGGAGCTTCGGTCAGCAGCAGGAGGTCAGACTTGTGTCTGTGGCAGCAGCATCCATTTTGTGATGCTGAGGCTCTGGTTAGATTTAACCGCGTTTAAGCAAAGTAACATGTCTTCTCCCTCTAGAAGGGTGGAATGCTACCCCCGTAGCCAGAACTTGGCGAGGGGGTAGTATTCCAAAGCATATGACACCTTACATGACATGTTTTGAAGCCAAACCAAAGTTAGCAAGTAACCGCGAAGATTATAATGCACTTAAGAGTATATCGTATGGCAAAATCCCGGAACAGCTAAGGGAGTTGGTCCGCTCATGCTGGAGCACCATCTCGCATAAAACCAAGCACTCTGCCTCCAGGATTGATAGGGCCTGCCATAGGAGTGACTTATAGGTGCATATGTGTCCAGATATAGGTGTAGATATAGGTATACTGGGCCTCTCTTATGAGGCTGTGCGTCACTTTTACGCCGCTGGTGCATCACTTTTCGTGACGCACCAGTGGCGTAAAAAATGCGCCTTGTTGCGCCATATTTACAAAGTGACGCATCTAGGTAGATGCGTCACTTTGTAAACCCCTGCGCCACATTATACCTGCACCAGGTATAATGTATGCAAGGGGGGCGTACTGACGCAAGGAAGGGTCATAGAAATGACGCAGTGAAATCTATGAGATTTCACTGCGTCACTTTTAGGACGCTGTTGCCTCAAAATCTTGCACCTCCCCCACAGCAGGCGTAAGACTGATGCAGGCCCTTTCACATGGGGCTTGCCCCATGTGAAAGGACGCATTGCTGGAGTGCGTCACTTTTGTGACACACTCCAGCAATGCGTCACCTTTGCGCTTACAGATACGTCAGAAATACTGACGTATCTGTAACTCCTTGTGACATGATGCGTCATACATTAAATATGACGCATCAGGAATGTCGCAAGGAGTGCGCACTGAGAAGTGACGCATCGCTGCTTTCACGCAGCGATGCGTAATTTCTCATAAATGAGGCCCCCAATATCTAAGCAAGGGGTGATTACGCCACCTTGCCCCAGCTGAGTGATCAGCCAGTTGTGTCAGTTTTGATAGCCAGACAGGGGTGGCAAAAGATATGCTGCAGCCCCTGGTAGTCCTTGGATGCACCTATGCCCTGGGTACCTATAGTACACTGTACAGGCGCTGATAAGGTGACCCAATATTGAATTGGAGATGTACCTAGGGTACATGGAGTCCATTTTACAGAAAGAGCAGGTAGCCTGGGGCCCTGATTAGCAGGGTTCCAGGCCAACTAATTCGAAAACCAGCTAAACACTAGGCAAAAAATCTGGGGTAACCATAGTCAGGTATCCACCTTCCTACAGATGGGAACTCATGTGGCGAGGAAAACTATACTCAGAGTAATGAAGATTACCGGTAAGTAATCAGGGCATTACCTCACAAGAACCCAACGGACCAGAATGGGAACCCCACGGAAGAGGAGAAACCAAACAGGCCAGACGAGCGGAAGAACCACCCAAGGGAGGCAACCAAGAGCCAGAAGAACCAGCCCGGGACAGCAAGACAATGAAAGGGCCCAAAACCTGAATCCCCGCGATAGGAAGTGCCACCAGAAAAAAGTGCCCCCAGGAAGACTGAAGGAGCACAGAGAATGCACGGCACCAGACCGCACAGAGCCAAAAGCAACAGCAACAGGCCCCAGAAGAGAAAGCAGCAACCCACCAAGACGGCCCAACGGACAGCTAAAAAGTGAGAGGGGGGAAGAGCCCATGACACAGAGGGCAACCCCACCACAGCGACCAACAGAAAAGCCACCGCAGCAAGAGAGACGCGGTCCGATAAACACAGCAACACTGCTAGAGAGGCCACCACAAGGGGACCCCTGGAAAGGATCATGACTACGAGAGAACAGAGGCAGGCACAAGGCAAAAAAAAGACCCAGGAAGGAGCCGGAAACGACACTGAAGAGACCCGGCCATCAAGGGAACCCAACCAGACAACCGAGAAAGGCGGAAGGCCCAGAGGCCTGCCCACGGAGGACGATGGGCGGAAGGGACCAGGCCAGGCCACCAGAAAGGAAGCGAACGGCCAGGAAAAGAAACCAGAGGTACCTACCCCCGTACATGAAGAATAAGAAACATCGAATTCCTGGAATCGAACACTCAATGCCGAGGGGAAGAGTATAAGACCACAACCATTAGACCACAGGGACTCACCCAGAGGACCCCAAGCAGAAGAAAAAATACAGAGCCTGAAGGAAGGGACACGCAGCTTGGCGGGTAGACACCGCCTTCCCAGGAACGCCCAACAAGATGGAAGTAAGCCGCCAAAGCGAGCACCCAGGAGAAACAGGGTGAAACAAGCCCAAGCCATGGCACCACTCCAAAGAGCCACCGAGCCAACAGGGTCCGGAACCCCAAAACCAGGTCAAAGTGACACAAACCCACACCCAGGACTGACCCAGCCGAAAATGATGATCCGACCGGAAACAGCTGGAACACAGGGGCAAGACCACAGGCAGCAACCCACCAAAAGGTGAGAAAGACATAAAAACCGGGAGGAACAAGCCCGAGAAAGCAACACCCCAGGGAGAAAACCCAAGCCGGATGGACCCAGTACCCCCACCAGCGAAAAAGAACAGGACCCAAACAGCACAAGGAGAGTCGGGACGGGGAAGAGAACTGGGAACACCAGCAACCCCGGACAATCACAAGCACAACGTGAACTGAACGCTCCAAGGGGAAACAAAACACAGAGGCAGGACACGAAACCCCAGAACCAAGGGAGTCAGAGACCACAGAGGCCCAACACGGACCAAGGAGCAAACCCGGAGCCAAGATCTGCAGGAGCAGAAACGGGAAGAACCCAGGCGAGCCTCACCAACAGGACAAACAACCCGGACAGGCCCACAAGCCCAGGCACGAAGAAGGGAGCCCGGACAAGAAGGCAAGAAAATCCAGCACCGGGGACACAAACAGGAAGAGAGCGACCGAGGCAAGCCCGCAAACCCCACAGGGAAGGAGGCAGAGCACAAACCTCCCAGTAGAGCAGCAAGAAGCCCCCGCGAGGCAGGGGCAAAAACAAGCCAGGAAGTGGCCAACAGAAGGCAGATGAGAAACCGCCAACCGACCCAGCACAGACCCAAGCACGCCCCATAGGCGGAGAGGTCGACAACACCCAGGAAGGGGAGCCACAGAGCACCGGGCCCAACCAGACGGGGAGAACCCCCAACGGACAGACCGGGCAAGCACCGCCAGTCACCCAGGTACAAGGAGCCTAAAACTCAGACAAGAACAGCCAGGGGGGCCACACAAAACTAGACGAAGGGGGACAGCCACCCAAGGCAGGAGAACAACCTCAAGAAGGGAGGAGACCGAAGGAAGGACCCCAGCTCGCCCATGGGGCCAACCGAGACCATGGTGACCAAGAAAACCACCATGAAGGTGAGAAAAAACTGATCCATCTACCGAAGAGGCCCGAAGAGGCCCAAAGGGAGGACCCCGCAGAGCCCGCAGGACCAAGGGAAGATCCCAAGGAGGAACCAGGTAAACAGCCCGAGGCCTCCGCAGAGAACCGTATAAAATGTACCCATTAGGATACTTATGATAGCATCGGCAGGATTCGAACCCCCATACTGTGAGAGGCTTCAGCACAAGAGGCACAAGACATACCATAGAGCCATAGCTCCTTTGTCCCGCAGCAAGGGATCAGACCCAATCAGGCAGGAACACCGGAAACCAGTGTCAAGGAGAGCACAGAAGATGGACAGAAAGCAGAACAATGTCATGCACACACCCCCGGACAAGAGAACAGGGACTAAATCCACCGTACACAGATGCACACCAAGCCATACCAGTGAGGAACAGCAAAACACCACCAGGGAACACCAGCCACAACACGTGCATGGGAGAGTGTGGGGAAGACCACATCGCACAACTGGTAACCCCAGAGCCCACAGGAGGCAGCTGAAGTGAACACGCCTCATGAGCGCATGGGGAATACAACACTGAACACAACTGGCAAGCTGGCACCACCAGAGCCCTCAGAAAGAGGCTGGAGAAGTGAACAGGCACCACATGCACCAGCCGAGAACCGCGACCACGCGACGAGGAGGGACCAAGGAATGCCGGCCAGGCCACGGAGCTGGAGGAGAAGGGGACACCACCGCCGCGGCCCATGGCAAGAAAAGCCTGACACCAGGAATAGGAGCAGAGGCCAAAGCCTATCCGGAGACTACACAAGCAGCCTGAGAAGGAAGAACAGGAGCAAACAGAGGACCTCCCCCATCAGACATGCAGGCGCCCACAGACCCGGAATCCCTGAAGGCTATACCAATCAGGACCGACCAGGCCAGACCCAGCACAACAGTGGAGAGCAGGTGGGGACAGGGGTACACAGGAAGGGAGGACCGCCCACCCAAAACTGGAAGTGAAGCCCGGGAAGGGGAAACAGTCCAGTCCAGCTGAAGCCAAAAGAGCAGCCCGAGAAGACATGGAAAAACACACAGCTCAACAAGAGGAACTGAGCACCACCCCCACGAAACCGGAAGGGCCCAACACCGCGCCAAGCAGTGCACGTAGAAGGGCAACCAACCAGGGAACCCGACGAGTATGGACTCCCAGTAAGGAAACCGAGCACTGAAGAATAGTAGTCCACTGCCACAAGGCCCACAACCAACACCCACAGATGAAAGAAAAGCCTGAGACCTATGCACACAGGCCACCACAGTGGAATGCAGAGAGAGGACACCTCAACAATGACCCACCATACTGGGAGACCAAGTGAAGAGCACAGAGACATGGAACCGCGAGCGTGCTGGTACCGAGACTGGAACCCTGTCCACCAGCACATGGGTGGCCAATGCAGACACACTACGACAAATGCGTGATGCCACGGATCCATAAAAGAGTGAAAATCAATCACTCCTGACTACATCACCCAGAGAAGTCGCTAGCGCAAACTCGACCCGAAGGCAACAGAGCGTGTCACACGAGCACCAGGGAGAGACAGTGAGCTGCCCAGGAACACAAGACGGCGAGCGACCCCACCGAGACTCGAACACGGCACCCCAGCATTGAGGTCGACTCACCAGCAGGAAGAACGTAAAGCCGGGAGGACCAGAGCAACCCAAAAGATTGGAGGTGCCGGGGACTGAACCCGGGACCGTACACATGCAAAGCAAGCGTTACCACCGAGCTACATCCCAACGTCAATCAAGGTGCACAGCATGCATTGAAACCCTGACAAGTGGCAGAGACCCCAAAAGAAAACACATACCGGAGGAAGCGTATCCACTGCCCAGCCCAGGGCCACTAGGACTCTGAGAGCACGCAAACATGGAGCCACAGCAACCACCACCGCAGCCGCAAACGAGGCAGTCAGGTCCGCCGGATCCGCTGCACCTGAATGGGAAGCCTGGGGAAGACAGGCCCCGGCCCTCGGAACCAGCGAGGAACGCCCACTGCCAATGGCCGAACCAGGACGAGACAGCACGGCCCCATCCCACGGAGGCCTCGGGAAAACCATGCGGGAAGAAAAACAATACCCGCCGCCTAGCAAACCACCGCAAAACACCCGAGAAGACCCCGGAGCGCTGAGGACTGTCAAAGGTAAGCCACGGAGACAGGGACAAGGGGCAGCAAAACTGGCGGCATTAAAACCCCCCAGGAGAAAACCCCATTATTGCAATGAGAGAATGGGAATTCCCCACAGCAGGTCGAAGACCACAGAAGCCACAGGAAATGAGGAGAAAAACCCACGGGGCCTCAGAAAGAGTGAAATAAGCGGCAAGATCAGCAGTGACCTGACGTGCATCATCAAACACTGCAGCAAGAGATGCAAACTGCCGTTCACACAACAAGGACACAGCCCCTGTCTGATAGGCACCGGGATAGAACGTGCAAGTACGTGCCCAACCATAGTAAAGAAGGTAGTGCAAGACAGCACACAGTGGCCAAAAGAAAATCAGGAAGTAACACCTGAAAGCCACAAACGCCCACCCGGAGAAGCAGCAAGAGCAGCTACCCGGGAGACGAAAGCACACCCTGCCAGAGCCCGCCAGTCGTCCCACTTGATGACAGCAGGGCCTCAATCACATAGCCCGCTAAAGCAGGGCATAAAGCTGAACAAAAAATGGAGGGGGCGCAGGAAGCCCAAGAGCCCGCCCAGAGCCCGCCCAGAGCCCGCCAGAGCAGAGCTGGGAATCCAAATGGACAGTCAAAAGGCCAAAAGGTAGGGGAAACAGAGTGTGAGCCCGCTGCAGCAGGGCCTCCCCCCCAGGGCACCGGGAGCTGCTGGAGCAGGAACTCAGCCCAACTTACCTGATCAAACGCTCTGGAGAATCTGCAGCGGAGAACTATAAAAACAGGCTGTTGGGTTGGGCCGGCCCGCCTCTTATAGAGGTCAGGGGTGTAATGGGTCGGCCATATTGGGAAGGGATGGGAGGCATGGGAGGCTAACTTTTTGCTTTGGAGGGTTCAGGTGTGGAGCTGAAGCTCACTTTGTTAGTCATGTGGCGAGGAAGACTAACAAGGAGGTAATGTTTGACTCATTTCAAAGTCATTTCAAAGTCATGGATGTATTGCACCACTATTGTTACCTTAATTTTGGTTGCATTCTTCTCTGCCTTGATACTATTTTTGTTCCTCATTTTTGTTTCTAGTAGATGGATTTTTTTGGGGGATCTACCTATGGATCTACTTGTTTGGCTCTTTCTTTTTTCCCTGATGTCCCAGTGAAGTTAGTGCCTTGCCATTTACATCTGTATTAAGCTTCATCTCCACTCAAGAGCTACATGATTGCAAGGTTTTTTTCCCTTTATGTTTGCTTACCTGAATGGGTCCTCTAAAGTAAATACTTAGCACCGTTCATGTATACTTTTAAGTGCAGTGTGGTATTGTGGCTACTGCAAGTAGTCACTCTTTTGTCAGGTAATAAAGAACGCGACTCAATAGAACTTCTAAGCATCCAGTGCTGGACAGTAGTGTTCAGCTTGCTAGTGCAGATTAAACTTAATGTGGAACTAGTAGAAAAACCAAAAACCGAAAGCCCAAGGTGTATGCTAGAGCCAGGAGCCCGAGTTCAGAGATTAAAGAAAATGAATACTTGTGCCAGCACTAAAGAACCTTACAATGAAATAAAACAAATTATTAGAGGATATAAATGAAAAAAGAGAGGACTGTAAAGAAGGAAATTGGGCACTGATGAAGAATTGAAGAATATGCCAGACCATTCCCAACTTTACCGGCCTCACTACTACAAAAGCCTGCCACTTTAGCAATTACCTATTAGTTCAAGTGTCAAAAACTGCAGGCAGGTAGTAGCTCAGGTTTAAGTCACTTCCTCTTATTGAACACAGCAGAGATCCTACCTAAGGACTCGGGTTAATCATCCAAAGATCAAAACCAAATTTCACAGTTCCTTTTTAGAATTTGAACAGTTGAGTTGGCAATCACACAGAGGTAGAAAACTGGAGAAAAAACGAATCTCTAGAAAGCTAATAACAAATTGTACACCAGTTCATGAATAAAAATGCATAGGCAGGCCACAAACAAGATCCATTTGCATGGGAAACTTTAGGAGTGACCCACACTAAGCAGATTAGAAATCCAATAGCTGTCATGTCTTGACTTGACAACAGCATATATCCTATGAACATATTTGTTGGGCAGATTACGCTATCACAGATAATAGAGGAGCTATGCTATCAACTTAAAACATTGAGAGCCTAACCCTATTGGAATTCTATGGTGCGTGTTACTGCTGAGGTGCTATGTGCCAAAACAACCACGAATGGATTTAGAGGTTGAGCTAATTTCCAGATCTGGATATCATTGCCAAATCTGCATATGCTTACTCCAACAATGAGGAAGAAAGCATTGTCCATTAAGCATTTTTGCTGCCCTCTTTGATCTTTAGACTAATACTTACTATAAATGTTTATGTTTTTTCAGAATGCAGACTTTGCAAACAATATACTAAACACTGTTTTCTTTCTTTACTATTAAGAGCTCTTGTAACCTTTGGATTTTATTTTCTCAGGATTAGACTATCATTTAGAGAGATAAAGTGCACTGCTACAATATTCAAACACAAATGTAGCAATGATGTACTCTGCACTTAAAGACAAAAAGGTAGTGGTCTAAATCACAAAACACAATAAAAAGAAAGGTGAACCATGGTGAATCGGTGTATTTTTCAATACGAAGGAAGCATCTGTTTCTTCCAGACAAAAACCTGGAATGTGACAGACTTTTTATATGTGTAACAACCACTTTAAGACTATCAGCTCACCAAGGCTTATCAACAGTATGGAAGTGGTAATTACCTTAAGCTTGAGTATAAACAGGTTAATAATTGATGGGGCATATTCGCCAAACTGCATTATGTTGTACCTGAGATTTGCTTCAGTACTACTCACATATTACAAAATACTGTTCACAATCCTGCAGCAGAGATATGATCTCCGCCTTTGCCTCTCCTATATTTTCACCATTATCATTACTTCTGTTAAGAGTGAGATTAACTGTGCGTTAGACAGAGTTTCATATTTATGATTACATTCTGTGTCAATTTGGTAAAGATTTTTAGAAGAATTTTGCCAACGTTTTAAATAAGGTTGATATTTCTTTCAGTTATACTTGCCATTCATATCCCATGTTGAAGGAGTAGTTAACATCCTCTTGGTAGTACGGGATCACTCAACCACAGACTTTAAGGGGCGGTGCCATGAACATTCAGCTGTGGCTATCTTAGAGCTACATTACACAGCTATAGGTTCTCCGTTAGGTTGCCTCGACCAGGCATGTGTAACCATCTTTTGGACATATATAATAGGCAACCATTTTGTTTGCTGTTTTCCTGATACGCAGTGTCGGATTATAATTTATGTATTTTAGGTATATTCCCACAATTATAAAATATAAGTACACGATTAGGTTAAGAAAATGATACCACTGCAAGCTCTTACAATTTCTCTACAGGGCCATTACTGCACTAGGGATGCATCGTTAATAACAACTGATGTTTGATGATGATACCAGGTTTCATGAAAGTGTACCATTGTTTTAATATTATAAGTTAACTTTGGAGCTAAAGGTCATAGCAATGACACTGTTGTATGAATTAGTACGCAATAATAATACTGTTAGGCACTTAACTGATGGAAATATGTAAAATTTGTTTATGGAAAACAAAATGCATCATGAAACATTACTTGTATAGTGAGGATTAGGTATAAGGAGAACAAGTATTATTCTTTTAGTTTGACAAATGTATCCATACAAGAGTCATTATATAAACTTAACCACTATTACATTTGGATAGTTTAAGAGGGTGTGGGCTCTATAACAATCAACCTAGTGACATTAAAATTATTAGACAAATGTGTTTATTTAGTAATTGTAATAGTATAGTTGCTTTTAAAGGGTAATTAATGGTACCACATTTGAGATCGAACTGCACATTGGTTTTGTTGTAATATATATATATTTTTTTTACATGTTATATTTATTTTAGTGAAAAAATTGTAAAATCTATGGTGCTACGATTTTTCCGAGGGGGTGATCCTAAGAATCGTGAAGCACATGTTGGGAAAGGAGAAGTGGTGTTGAAAATAAGCAAAAAGTGTCAGCGGGTCTAAACATAGGAATGTGGAACATAGAACTAGAGAAGTTTAGTGAGATTCCCTACCAAGAAATAGAGAAAGCAATGATAGGTACCTTGTGATCCCTAACAAGGTACCCATCAGTCACCACTCGGAACCGCCCTTCATCATTTGGGATTCCTGTTAACCACATAGAAGGTACAACACTGGTTTCAGATGGAGGGTAAGATGTAAATACCTCTTGTAAACCTAGTGGTGCCCTGTATGGTTAGAGTGTCACAGGCCATTCATTGGCTGGAAAGATGAGAGTGACTGATTTGCAGTGCAAGTGAAAGAAAGTGCTCAGTGAAACTAAAATTGGGTGAGGGAGCAGAAAAAGTTACCAAAGCTAATGTGGTCATTTTACTGTTGTCTGTTTGTTGTGTTTTTCTCCACCAGTGACATATATCAACTGCGAAGTACGACGTCACCTAGGGATCCAGGTGATCTTTTTTCATGTCGCAGATTGTTTTATATGTAGTCACTCTTCTTTAGTATACACTTCACTATTTATCTTTGCAGTAGCTGTATTATAATCTAGGTCCTGATGAATGCAATGGACTCTATAGTCCCCAGATTTTCAGAAACATGTTGACCCCTATTACATCCTGGTAAATGTTTGTTTAATTTACCTTTGCTGCTTTTTTAACATTGGAGGAGCGAGCATATCATAGAATAAATACTTATTCTGCTCCCTCACCCAATTTTATTTTCACTGGGCACTTTCTTTCACTTGCACTGCAAATCAGTCACTCTCATCTTTCCAGCCAATGAATGGCCTGTGACACTCTAACCATACAGGGCACCACTAGGTTTACAAAAGGTATTGACATCTTACCCTCCATCTGAAACCAGTGTTGTACCTTCTATATGGTTAACAGGAATCCCAAATGAGGGATGACTGATGGGTACCCTGTTAGGGATCACAAGGTACCTATCATTGCTTTCTCTATTTCTTGGTAGGGAATCTCACTAAACTTCTCTAGTTCTATGTACCACATTCCTATGTTTAGACCCGCTGACACTTTTTGTGTTCTATATACTACCTAGGGAATGTGTCACTGCATGGTCTCTAAACTTCCTTAGGCCCCCCCCAACTTTAGTTCTTTCTGTTGAAAATAAGCAACCAATGCTAATTCAGGTATGTTGATTACAAATAACTCAATCAATCATGTCATTTGTAAAGCGCACTACTCACCCATGAGGGTCTCAAGGTGCTGGGGTGGGGAATGCTGCTACTGTTCGAAAAGCCAGCTCGTGAGGAGTTTTCTGAAGGTCAGCAGGTCTTGAGTCTGCCGTAGGTGGATGGGGAGGGTGTTCCACGTCTTGGTGGCGAGGTGGGAGAACAATCTGCCGCCTTAGGTCGCTCTTTGGAAGCGGGTGACTGTAGCGAGGGCGAGGTCGGCGGAGCGGAGCTGGCGGGTGGGGGTGTAGAAGCTGAGTCGTCTGTTGAGGTACGTTGGTCCGGTGTTGTGGAGAGCCTTGTGTCGTGGGTGAGGAGCTTGAAGGTTATCCTCTTGTTGACCGGGAGCCAGTGCAGGTCTCTCAGGTGGGTTGTGATGTGGCTGCTGTGAGGGATATCTAGGATCAGGCATGCAGAGGCGTTCTGGATGCGTTGGAGCCGCCTCAGGAGTTTGGCCGAGGCTCCTGTTTAGAGGGCGTTTCCATAATCCAACCTGCTGCTGACAAGGGCTTGGGTGACTGTTCTTCTCGTTTCAGTGTGGATCCACTTGTAGATCCTACGGAGCATGCGGAGGGTGTTGAAGCAGGAGCAGGAGATGGCGTTGACCTGTTTAGTCTTGGAGAGGGTGGAGTCGAGGATGACCCCTAAGTTGCGTGCGTGGTCGTGGGTGTTGGAGCGGTTCCCAGTGCGGTCGGCCACCAGGAGTCGTCCAAGGCCACAGGGTTGGATCCAAGGATGAGGACCTCCGTCTTGTCCGAGTTCAGCTTCAGTCGGCTGATCCTCATCCCTTCATCAACGGCCTTCATTCCTTTGTGAAGGTTGGTTTTGGGATGTGAGGGTCCTTGGTGAGGGAGAGTATCATATGGGTGTCATCGGCATAGGAGAGGATGTTGAGGTCAAGCCGATGGGTGACGTGGGTGAGCGGTGCCATGTGGATGTTAAACAGAGTTGGGCTAAGGGGTTGAGCCCTGGGATGCGCCGCAGATGATCTCTGTGGCTTCGGAGCGGAAGGGGGAAGGCGGGCGCTCTGTGTTCTGCCGGAGAGGAAAGAGGTGGTCCAGTCCAGGGCCTTCTCTTGGATCCCAGCATTGTGGAGGCGTGTTCGTAGTGTGTGGTGACAGACCGTGTCGAAGGTGGCTGACAGGTCCAGGAGGATGAGGGCCACCGTTTCTCAATTGGACTTGATGTCGTCGGTGGCGGCGATGAGGGCAGTCTCGGTGCTGTGGTTGCTGCGGAACCCGGACTGGGAAGTGTCCAGGATGTTGTTCTCCTCGAGGTAGCGGGTCAGTTGTTCGTTGACGGTCTTCTCGATGACCTTTGCCGAGAATGGGAGCAGACAGATGAGCCGGATGTTCTTGAGGTCCTTGAGGTCCACCTTGAGTTTCTTGAGTAAGGCGTTGATCTCGGTGTGCTTCCAGCTCTCCAGGTACGTTGCTGTCTCTAAGGAGGTGTTGATGACTTTCCGGAGATAGGGGTGTGATGGATGTGCTGGCTTTGTTGAAGATGTGGTGTGGGCATGGATCTGACGGAGATACGGTGTGGATGGTGTTCATGATCTTGATGGTGTCATCGTCGTTGATGTTGGTCCAGTAGAGCAGGCGGTTGGTGCGGATGGTGGTCATGGGGGCGGAGGTCTCAGTGGTTGTCGGGGCGGTCGTGGCATTGAAACTGTCGTGGATGTCTGTGATTTTGCGGTGGAAGAAGGTGGCCAGCGAGTCGCACAGATCTTGCGAGGGTGGGACGTTGTTGGTGTTGGAGCTTGGTTGGAGAGTTCCTTCACGATGTTGAAGAGCTCTTTGCTGTTGTGCGCGTTGTTGTCTAGGCGGTCTTTGAAGGAGGCCCTTTTGGCGTATCTGATGAGGTGATGGTGTCTGCGGGTGGCATTCTTGTGGGCGGCGTGGCTGTCCAGTGTTTGTTCACAGAGCCAGATCTTCTCCAGCTTTTGGAAGGTTTGCTTCGAGGCCCGGAGGTCTTCAGTGAACCAGCTGGCTTTCTTGTTTGTATGATTGTTGGAGGGTTTCTTGATCGGGGCGACGGTGTTGGCGCAGTCGTTGATCCACTGTCCGAGGTTGTGGGCGTCAGTGTTGGGGTCGGTATGGTCGGCGGGTGGGCTCTGGGCGAGGGTGGTGGTTAGCTGGTCTTCGGTGACTTTGCTCCAGCAGTGGTGAGGCATCTGTTGGGTGCGGTGGTGTGTGGTGGGTTTCTTGAAGGTGAAGTGGATGCAGTGGTGGTCTGTCCAGTGGAGTTTGGTGGTATGGTTGAAGGAGAAGTGGGGGCTTGCGGAGAAGATGGGGTCAAGCGTGCGACCGGCGGAGTGGGTGGGTGTTGTGACGAGTTGTCTGAGTCCGAGGTTGGCTAGGCTGTTGATCAGGGTGGTGGTGTTGGTGTTGTCATTGTTCTCGAGGGGGAAGTTCAGGTCCCCGAGGAGGATGTAGTACATGGAGGCGAGGGCGTGTGTGCTGACGAAGTCGGCAATGGAGTCGCTGAACTGTGGTCGGGTTCCGGGCGGTCTGTAGATGAGGGTTCCTCTGAGGGTGGTGTTGGGGTCGGTGTGGATCTGGAAGAACAGGTGTTCGGCGGTGCTGAGGGTGTCGTCGGTGTTGGTCGAGACTCTGAGAGTGTTCCTGTGGACGATGGCGATTCCTCCTCCCGCTCTGTTGGTGCGGTCCTTGAGGGTGATCTTGTAGCCTACCGGGACGGCTATGGCTATGTCGGGTGCCGAGGCGGGGTTCAGCCAGGTCTCCGTCAGGAAGGCGACGTCTGGGGAGGTTGAGTTGAGTAGGTCCCAGCGTTCAACGGCATGTTTTCGGGCGGAGCGGGTGTTGAGAAGGATGCATCTGAGGTGGTTGGGTTCTTTCCTGGTCGGCAGCATGGTGGGGTGGATGCTTGTGAAGCTGCAGTTCCGGCAGGTGAAAGCTCCGTGGGTGCGCTTCGGGGCGGCCAGGAAGGTGTGTGATCGTCCGGTGTTGAGTGCGTGGGGGGGTTCTGGCATCGTAGCGGTGTCGGGCGTCGTGGCATTCATGGTGTCCAGGGGTCCTGGCGTTGGGCGCGGACGGGCTTGCCTTAGGTGAGCTAGCGGCGCGCCCGCTGAGCGGCTTCCATATGAGGGGATGTGGGATGAAGGAGCAGCTGGGAAGCGGGAGCGGGCGGCGAATGGGATTGCAGGTGGGCGGGCCGCAGGGACGCAGCGGCAGGAAAAATGGGTGGGCCGCAGGAGAACTGGGCACAGGAAGGAAAAACAAGTTTAGGCAAGAAAACACTGGAGTTTGTTTTATTTCATCTTTTTATTATAGAAACCAAAAACACACTCAATGTTTCCAGGTGTAACAGTACATAGAAGGTAGACCTGTAAGTCGCAGTTGAACACAGATTTCAAGACGGTGCTATCATAAGAGACATGGAGTCACCCACAACTTGTACTTTGCAATAACATACTTTTCATAACCAACATAGCACCATGGCTCATGCAAAAAACTGCCACTTTAATTTGGGATACCACATTCCCGCTATCAAGTATCACTTACAACATATCCTTCCAGTGTCTCAAGTCATCATCAAGTTCCTCATCAGTATGAATCCTCTGCATATGTATTTCTTCAGTAGCAGTCTAATCTACCTCGAGGAGAACACCATCTTGGACCCATCCCAATCTGGGTTCCGAATCAACCACAGCACCGAGGCCACGGACCACATCAGGACCCTGCTAGACAACAGAGAAACAGCAGCCCGCATCCTACAAGACTTTTCAGTCGCCTTCGACACGGTCTGCCACCACACACTACAAATACGCCTCCACAAAGCCGGGATTCAAGAGAAGGCCCTGGACTGGACCACTTCCTTCCTCTCCGGCAGATCACAGAGTGTCCACCTCCCTCCCTTCCGCTCCGAAGTCACAGAGATCATCTGCGGCATACCCCAGGGCTCTTGCCTCAGCCCAACGCTGTTCAACATCTACATGGCTCCTCTCGCCCATGTCGCCCGTCAACACAACCTCAACATCATCTCCCACACTGATAACTCCCAGCTGATCCTCTCCCTCACCAAAGACCCTCAGACCGCCAAGACCAACCTCTGTAAAAAGGCTGTCGCAGAATGGATGAGGAACATCCGACTGAAGCTGAACTCGGACAAGACGGAGGTCCTCATCCTCGGATCCACCCCCTCAGCCCGGGATGACATATGGTGGCCGACCACACTGGGTACAGCACCAACACCTACCGACCACGCATGCAACCTAGGAATCATCCTTGACTCCACACTCTCCATGACTGAGCAGGTCAATGCCTTCTCCTCCTCCTGCTTTAACACCCTCTGCATGCTCTGCAGGATCTACAAGTGGATCTCCACCGGAACAAGGAGATCAGTCACCCAGGCCCTTGTCAGTAGCAGGTTGGACTACGGAAACGCATTCTACGCATGAATCCCTGCCAAACACCTGAAGCGCCTTCAGCGCATCTAGAATGCCTCGACACGTCTAATTCTCAACACCCCCCACCGCAGCCACATCACCGCCCATCTGAGACACCTACACTGGCTTCCCTTCAGCAAGAGGATCACCTTCAAACTCCTCCCCCACCCACACAAGGCACTCCACAACACCGGGCCAGCATACTTCAACAGCCTACTTACCTTCTACACCCCCACCCGCCAGCTCCCACTCCGCCGGCCTCGTCGCGGTCCCTCGCATCCAATGAGCAACCTCCGGCAGTAGATCGTTCTCTTTCCTCGCCGCCAAGACCTGGAACACCCTCCCCACCCACCTACGGCAGACCCAAGATCTGCTCACATTCAGAAGGCTTCTCAAGACCTGGCTCTTCGAGCAGTAGCAGCACCCCCCCTCCCCCAGCACCTTGAGACCGTCAAGGGTATTTAGTGCGCTTTTTTTTTTGCAGTTTTATATAGCGCGAATTTGACCTGAACAGAATTAGGTATCAGAGTGCTTTACATAGCATCAGTTACGTTACACGAGGACACACATTCATTTTTGTTAGGCACTGGGAGATTAAGGGATTTGCCCAGAATCACAGGATGTTTGGCGTCATTTCCGAGACTTGAACCCAGATCTCCAGGTCCGAGGTCGTGCGCCCTAGCCGTTAGGCCAAATACTATTGATTGATTGATTGATTGATCTGTGCCAGGAGTTAACTGCCAGCCCATCTCATGCAACCAATGAATCACCACCCACTTCTTTGTCAATAAATCAAGGGCCATGAATTTATAGTGTATTTTTGCTTTTTAGATGTCAGGTTTGGTTTTGATTGTATACATAGAACACAATATGTTAGAAGCAAGTCAGCTAAGTTTACTATTAGCTGCTTTAATGGTTTAGCAACTTTTTTTCCAGGTACATCGCCACAACCCTAACAAATAAGTAGAGTTTTTTATTTGTTTATAACTGACAGTAATACTACTGATACTGAAGAGTGCAGCACATAATTGTCTTTGAATTGATTGCATGTAGAGTCAAACAACAGTATATACAAAGGGGGGAGTAGAGTACCCTGGTCAAATTCATAGTTGTTCCCAGTGTGATTAGTTTTTTATGTGAAACTGCTGACCACATAAATACCAATATACATATACATGGACTTCAAAGTATCTATCTGAACTTTATTGTGAAGGTATGAATGCATATTGGAGTATAGATTTACTATTCAAACTTCACATCTACTAACCATGGCAATGTAGTTCAAATTGATAATTTGGAGTCGATATGCGTGCAGGCAGATATATTGGTACCACATCATCTCTTGACTGCTAGATTTCTCCCTTCACTACTTTGCTGATGTCTTAAAAATATGGTCTCTTTTCTTCACCAAATTTGACACTGCGCCCACTGTCACAGATTGTGACTGCTCATCTGTCATGGATTGGACACCGAGAAGGTCTGCTGAGACACCTGCTTGATTGGCCAGGGAACAGGTGAATGTTTCCAGTGGTCATGGTGCTACCTTGCACAGAATAGTGTATGTGAGAATGCAAAGTGTCCTTTTAAGACGGCCCCAGTGAGCAGGGAAAACCTTGGAGATTTTATAGCTTTTGATTGAAGATGAAGCTTAAACTTGAAGACATCAACAAGGCACCAAACTCCTTCTGATATCAGGAAGGAGAACAGAGTTAAGCAAAAATGTAGATGAAGAAATCCAGAAGTAGTTGTCTGCTGAAAGCTGAAATCTGGAACTAAAATAGTATGAGGTAGGGCAAAGAATGTATTGTGAGGTATCTGCCTCTTGTGACTGTGTCCCTTTTATATATGTTATTAAATTGTCTGAATCACCATTGCTGCCCCCTTACCCAGAACGCTTCCAACACATTGTGCTGCACGAGCTGGCGCTGCTTCGCCAGGAGGTGGCAAGCCTTTCCCAGGAGTTGAGAAGCCTTTGTACCTGCAATGATGATAACAAGTCAGAGGGAAATCCCTGGAATGCGCTAGTTGACCTCATATATCTATACCATTACAATTATGCTTAAACATTTTAAATAGCAGGACACTATAATTCGCTGTACTATGGGGTGAAGTTTAGTAATAATTTCCACAGAAAAATAAGATTCGTTAACAGTCTATTTTTAATAAAAATTCATACACTGAACAATAAAAAAGCATAGCAGTTAACATTTTCAAAGAAATATTCCTTGAAAAGTAAAAATACATACAATCAATATCTCATATGGACAATTAGACAATATAGCAATTAAAAATTACAGGGCAAAGAAATACATGCATGACACATTTGCAATTCATAAACAGTTAGAAATACAAAACACACTACAAAGTAATAAACCCCTATTATGACTGTGGCTCCTGGATATTTTTGCCACTATCGATTTCTAGATCCAAAGGCCTAGGATTGCATTCACTATTGTAGACAGCTGTGACACAAATACATGTACATCCAGTGTGTACTAGGCTTCACTTGGATTCTTTAATTAAAGGATGCGTCGACGCGTTTCGGTGCAATACATTTAATTCTGTGGCACCTTCCTCAGGACTTCTTGATAGGGGTTTCCTGTGTCAAGAAGATTTCAGATTTTATTTTCTCACCAATGAATATGGTAAGGGATCCAACAGGGCCTGTGCAGCGTGTCATTCACTTTCTGCAGTCTCTTGCTGCTGTGGCCTTCTTATTTTCAACCGAACTCCTCATATTGGGGTTTCTTTTTCCGATTGTTCGGTATTTTTACTTTACAAGTGCGTGTATCTTTAAATTTTATAAAACCCTCTTTGAACGGGCATAGGATATCTGGGATCCTCACGGGAACTGGATATGTTCTTCGTGTTTTTGGCGCCGCGTCTCTGCCTCGTTCAAACCACGAGTGAAGGTGCCACAGAATTAAATGTATTGCACCGAAACGCGTCGACGCATCCTTTAATTAAAGAATCCAAGTGAAGCCTAGTACACACTGGATGTACATGTATTTGTGTCACAGCTGTCTACAATAGTGAATGCAATCCTAGGCCTTTGGATCTAGAAATCGATAGTAGCAAAAATATCCAGGAGCCACAGTCATAATAGGGGTTTATTACTTTGTAGTGTGTTTTGTATTTCTAACTGTTTATGAATTGCAAATGTGTCATGCATGTATTTCTTTGCCCTGTAATTTTTAATTGCTATATTGTCTAATTGTGCGTATGAGATATTGATTGTATGTATTTTTACTTTTCAAGGAATATTTCTTTGAAAATTTTAACTGCTATGCTTTTTTATTGTTCAGTGTTTGAATTTTTATTAAAAATAGACTGTTAACGAATCTTATTTTTCTGTGGAAATTATTACTAAACTTCACCCCATAGTACAGCGAATTATAGTGTCCTGCTATTTAAAATGTTCAAGTGTAATTGTAATGGTATAGATATATGAGGTCAACTAGCGCATTCCAGGGATTTCCCTCTGACTTGTTGTCATTGTGCCCTGTTCCCTGGTGAAAGTGGGGTACCCTCTCTCTTGAAACCTGCAATGATGATGCCTTATTTTATTTTTTGGTTTGGTGGGAGGGACGTTTGTTGTGGGTGGAGAGGGTGAGAATTGGAAAGGGAATTCAGACTTTTCTTTTGACATTGGTTGGGGATGGAGTGATTTGTTTTGGGAGAGGAGTGGGCCTCTTGTGGGTGGAGAGGGTAGGTTTTATTTATATGGTTAAGAAGAAAAATTAAAGGGAAACATTATTCTGATACATTATTCTGATACTTTATGCCTAAATTAAATTCAATTAAGGACCAGATGTATCAAGACTTTTGCAACTCGCAAAGGCCGAAATCGCAGAATTTCGGCCTTTGCGACTCGCAAGCGGCCTTTTAGCATGAATTGGTATGTATGAAAAAATCGCAATTTAAGGAATCGCAAAAAATTGCGATTCCTTATTTTGCCATAGCATTTAAGGAAGCGCAATTTTTGCGATTCCTTAAATGATATGTATGTAACATTTTGAAATTGCGAATTTGTGTTAAGAAATCGCAAACTACCACCAACTTGTAGTTGGTGGTAATTTGCGATTTCTTTAAAAAATGCCCTATTTGGCATTTGTGAGGGTGGCATGTGAAACACATACATGCCCATAGGGCATGTATGTGTGCCACATGCACACACATGCAAATTTCAAGGGAGCAGCAGGGTGTCTTTGAGACGCCCCTGCACCCTTGAAATAATTCTCAAATTGCGATTAGCATATATCGAATTTGCAATTTGAGAATTTTTGCACTATCATTCCTTTGGGCCTCCTGGCCCATAGGAATGCATTGGAAATTATTCTTTATTTGCGAATTCGCAAAATACGAATTCGCAAATAAAGAATATTAAGGAATCGCTAAAAAATAGCGATTTTGTTCATACATTCCATTTTGCGAATTCTAAATAGCGATTCGCAAAAAATCGCTATTTAGAATTTGCAAAACGGTATCTTGTTACATCTGCCCCTAAATGCATTGCATTGCAAACAGTCCTTCATCCCCCTAGGACCAAGTTGTTATATATCTAAATGTTTGACAAATATACATTTATGGAGGTGTGAACCCACACAGTTCTCAAAATTAAGATTGTTAAAAGAAAAATGATACTGTAAATGCCAAATTGGGTGGTGAAACTGCATTCTCCTCGCAATGTCCATTTTACGTGCTTGACTTAAACGTTACATTAAGGTAAGCAGAAGTGTTATGGAGCTTTCGCCTTTCATGTGGCAGAAGAGAAGGCCTGCGGATTGTAAAACAGGAATGATATTGTAGAGTCAAGGAGAAGGACAGAAGGTAAGCTTTGTGCGGGATGTGCTAAGACAGGGAGGTAGAGCAAGAGCATAGGCTGCTATAACCATTCATTTAAAGACTCATGTGCGATTAAGTGAGAGCAATTTACAGCCAATCATTGACACGTAGCTGCATTTACCAGGCTGATCAATCTCACAACTGTCATTATAACATTTAGCCGAGTGCACAAATCAAGTGATGATGTGACCTCACATGTCTGTCTCCAGTTACAAGAACCCTCCCGATCACAACCACATGATGGAGGAGTTTAGCATTTGAGCCAGCACACACATGCCGGAGCATTTCCCAAATCAATCTCTCTGCAGTCCACAGAGTTGAGTATGCCTCTTAGAGTCATCATCATGTTGTTTTCCCTTTGAAGTTGAAAACTTTCTTCTTCTGGCTATTGATGCAGTCCCACCCTGAGTACTTATATCCTCCTAACTCTGAGTAATTAATCAGTTCAACTTCGCCCCAACCCAAATGAGAGGGATAGACATACAGTGCACTACTGTTGATGAACCAGAAGAGAAACAGAATTTGAGTATTTTGTGTATACTTGTGTTTGTTAACTTAATCGACTGGCCTGGTCTCCGAGGAACCAGGAAAAAGGAAATAAATCTTGACAAGTGTGAATGGTCTAATCATGTTTGGGAAAAATTGTCACTCATCAGGGCACAAACATTGCAAATCATCGCCTTGCCCCACACATGACCCAGCTCGTCCATCCCGACCAGTGCGGATTTATCCCGAGTCGTAATACGGTGATGAATTTGCGTCGCCTAAATCACATATTACATGAGGTGCGGGGACGAGAGGACCCTCACGTGTTGGTCTCCGTTGATTTGGCTAAAGCCTTTGATACGGTGCACTTGGGTTATCTAATGCACGTGCTCCTGAAAATGGGGTTCGGTCCTGGATTTCGTGACTGGATCCGGGTGCTCTACGGGGCGCCCCGAGCCAGGGTGCGCCTGGGACCGGCCCGCTCCGACGAATGGTCATTGGGGAGAGGCACCCGACAGGGCTGCCCTCTCTCCCCCCTCTTATTTTCTCTTGCCATTGAGCCCCTAGCCATTTCTGCCCGCAAGGAGCTACACAACTGGGGCATAGTAGTGGGGGATACTACCAATGTCATCTCCCTCTACGCTGATGATGCGCTCTTCTATCTGACTTCCCCGGCGGAGGCCCTCCCCGCCTTGCTGCGGCTCTTGGACAGCTTTGGCGCAGCCTCTGGACTGCGTCTGAATGTCAACAAGTCTCTGGTGTTTCCGCTGACTGATGCTGTCCCTGACCTGGATGCGGATCCCCACCATTTAGGCCTCCAGTATGAACGGCTGGCATTCCGGTACTTTGGTATTCAGGTGGCCGCCTCTGACGAGACTCTCCTGGCTTACTATATCGACAAAATTCTCGCGGCACTCAGTAAATCTATTGCCTTTTGGAACACACCCCCTCTCTCTCTCATGGGGCGACTGGCAGTTGCCAAAATGGTGATGCTCCCTAGAGTCCTCTATGTGTTGCAAAACACTCTCTGCCCATTGCCACCCCGAGTGTTCCGCACGCTGAACTCACTCCTCACCTCCCTACTTTGGGCGGGTGGGAGCAGTAGGGTCGCGTTACATACTGTAACGAGGTGTTGGGATGAAGGCGGCCTCGAGGCCCCGAGGTTTGACCTGTATTACTATGCAGCACAGCTTCTCCCGGCCGCCAGGTGGTTTGCTGAAGATGAGAACTGGGAGCTGGCATTATTGGCTGGCGCGGCAAATGATAAGGGCCTGCAGGAGGCCTTAATGCAAGGTCGAGGCGCTGATGACACTCTGCCCTATGTGGTAAGGCATACGGCTAGCATTTGGCAGCGGTTTATCAAGAAGGTTCTGCGGCGCGCGCCGTTCCATAGGGAGCTCCCAATTTGGATACTGGCCCCGATACTCAAACTGGAGGCAAATATGTCCTTTCGAGAGTGGCGCTTGGGCGGTTGCGAGACCCTTGCGGATCTCTACCCGGACGACTCCTTTGTGTCCTTTGAGAGGGCCGTGGACTCTTTTGACCTCGGTGAGGGCCAATACCTACACTACGGAAGTCTTATAGATGTGGCCAGGACAACATGGCCCCAATTCCCAGCTCACTAATACTCTGGACATTATTTTATCCTGTGGGAGAGGTAGGCGCCTGATTTCCCTCTTTTACTCTGCCATGCGCAGAGACTCGATTCCCCCGTTGGCGCCGGCCTGGGTGGCTTGGGAGGCGGACCTGGGGATAGAGTTGGATCCTGCCCAGAGAAAGCAGATTGGACTGTTGACTCACAAAGTATCCTGCAATGCGCGTTTTAAACTTATACACTTTAATTTTGTCCACCGCACTTACATGACACCTGTCTCCCTCCATCGTATATCGTCAGATAGACGTCATAATTGCCCTAGATGTGGGATGGAGAGGGCGGGGTTCCTACACCTAGTGTGGGAATGTCATTTGGTCCAGGATTTTTGGCGCAGGGTGGTGGTATACATTGCCCGTGCCACGCATCTTAGGTTGCAGCTGGACCCACTTCACTGTCTGCTAGCGTTAGTGCCTAAGCCAAAAAAGAAAGGTCTGTCTTATAAATTGCTGCAACTTCTACTGGGTTCTGGCGAGGAGACGGGAGGCCATTACCTGGATGGGTCAGAGGGCGCCTGAGATTTCTCATTGGTTACGGGACGCCAGGGAATGGGCCTTAGCAGAGGAGACACACATGCAGCGCACTCGCAGGGACGGGAAGCTCCAGGATGACTTACTCGCCTGGAGAACTATGTGTATGGAGGGGATGGAGGAGGATGATTCGGATGCCACCAGCACTGAGTTGTTTTCCTCTGCGTCCTCGGAGTCTGGTGATGGGGGGGGGAGTCGGAGGCGGGGTGTTTGGAAGCAGTGTAGGGGTCCCCTGTGGTCACACCGATATTCCTTGATAGATATGTCTGTATTTAGCTGTGATTCCCATTAGGCCACACTACATTGTGATGACCGCGACCTAGCTGGTCCTTGCTTGCATCTCCTCCTATGTTCGGATCAGCACTAGAAATGCCATTCATGGGGTACTTAGTTACTGTTAAACTGTTATATAGTGTAGAAATGCAACATAAGAAAACTGGCGTAGACATTGATAATGTTTTACTGATACTTGGAGCACAAATGCAATTTTCCCTACTCATATATATGTTTACTCCTGCGCCGCCCTGCCTCCGGGATGTGGGCCATATATGGCTGTGTATTGACTCTGGGACTATTTGTTCCTGCTGTTTACATATCAACTGGGTTGATGACTGTATACCTTGTGCCTTTTTACTATCTTCGCCGCAATAAAAATATTTAAAAAAAACAAAAAAACATTGCAAATCATCATAATCAAGTTTACAAATTAGTTGAACACCATCACTCACTGTCTGCCACATGAATCATTAATCATCACTCACAATTACTCAATAATAGATCACTACTTGGTGCAATAGATACCTGTTTCAATCCAAGCACGGTGGAACACTATTGTATCTCCTATTAATGCAAGCAACACATTGGCAGTCTTGTAAATCAAATGATAATTACTAGGCAGCCTTGCATTAGGGATGAAAAAAGAAGCATAAGCATGGGACAGAGGCAGACATTGTCTCCAATGTCCTTGAAGGGAATGGGGAGACTTCTTCACTGCACACTGGTCCAAATTTAATCCGGCAATACATGTGCCTAAATATATCCAGTTTCTTTTTGGCAAAGCAGTAGGCAGTTTGATGATAAATAATTAAAAGGTTCTTTGGTGGCCTACTCAGTCAGGGATTTAGAGTTCGTCCTCAAACTCAGGTGGTTTGCCTTTAAGTTGGTCAGTTAAAACACTTGAGTCTGACCAACCACCCTCCTCCTCCTCCTTCTTCTGTGGTATTTCAAGAACAGTGTAATTTTATGGTATGAAGTGTACATTCATTTTAATAATAGCCAATCGCTCCACATTTTGAGGCGAGCTACTGGTCCTTCACACAGCTACAACTGCACCAGCTGCACTAAACAAATGCTCAGCAGACACACTGACTACCAGACAAACCAGAAACTTTATTGCCAGCCTGCTTAGTGCTGGCCACTGGTGCATCTTCCCTTAGCAACAGACCAATGGGGTTTGATCCGCATAGACCTCTTTTGGGTCATCCAGATAGTACGGGAACATCCTCTGAATGGTCATTGATGCTGCCACTTGCTTGACCTCTTTTACCTTTGCCTCTTCACTTGACTGAAGCTCTGACACTTGAAACCAACCCTATGCAAAGGTTGGGTCCAAATCTTCTGTCTCTGTAGTTGTTGTTGCCAGTATTCTTGTTGCTGGTGGTATATACTCTGAGACAACATTACTGCCCTCTCTGGAGTTGAAGGATGCACCCCAGAACTTCTTCCTGAGACTCTAATTTCCAACTGTTCTTCTTCAAGGTCTCTGCTTGATCAACAACCCACGTCTTGTATACTGAAACATCCATTTCAGAAATAGGAATGAAAGTTGCCGGTATTTTTACGTACAGTTGATCAAGTTTTGTGGCACAGATGTACTCTTTGAACAACAAAATGTCTCTTTGCAACCATGGATTAGTCAAGTAAAGGATTAAGCTGTCATCCAAGACATGCACTTCTGGTTGCCATTCACATCTGCAAACCTTTGTGACACATTTCTTAACTGGTTCTGTAGCAGATGCAAAATGTGATAGCTTGGCTCATTGTACTATCCTCCTTACTGACTTCCAGAGTGAAAACCTCAAAAGGAAGTAGCATATGTATCAAGCGTTTGGCTAGGACCTATTTGTCCATGGTCATGCTTTTCCCAGTCGCACCCCCTCCGCTCTGAATGGCATAGTCATTGATCAGTTTGTACTCCTCAAATAGATGTTGCAACATGTAATAGGTTGAGTTTTAATGTATTGGAACCTCCTATATGAGCAATTTAACTGGTACACTATTAGCACACTAAATGATCCTCAACTGTTTCCGGGTTTTAAAAGAATGTCTGAATTGAGTGCAGATTCTTCTGTAGGCGGTCAATATGTTGCTGACTAGCTCTTCTTTTTTGAGAAAGTCCTGCACAATCAGGTTGATCAATGCACCAAACATAGGACCCTGAAGTAGTCCCAATCGGCCATGGACCTAACTATATTACTGTCATTGTCTGCTGCAACATATCTAATTCTGAAACCTCTGAGTTGCAGACATGTTATGTTATGTTAGGCGGATTTGTAAAGCACACGGCTGCCCCAGCACAGGGGCGTCCCAGAGCTGAAACCAGATAAGTGTGGCTGAAGACAACAGAACAACTTATAACGAAGGGAACAAACACATTTCAATCACTTTACGGAAGGCTAGATACAGCTGTAGACTACGAATGGAGATGGGGAGGGAATTCCAAAGTCTAGAAGCCAGCAATTGAAAGGAGCGGCCGCAGCATGCGCCCTCCTCACTCTAGGGACAACCACCGGGTTCTGTCCCATGGAACGGAGTTGGCTGGAGGGAGTATAGAAAGAAAGCAGCTCAGACACAATGTTGCGCGATGAGGAGTTGAGAATTTTGAAAGTGATACAAAGGGCCTTAAATTCAATACGCCTAGCAACGGGCAGCCAATAAAGGTGGTGAATAGCATTTGAAGTAGAGCAACGCCTTGGCAGGCCAAGGAGCACTCGGGCAGCTGCGTTCCGAACCCTTTGGAGTCTAGCAATCTTGGTCTGATTCAGCCTGATGTAGAGGGAGCTAGCATAGTCCAGTCTGGACATAATCAGAGCCTGGACAACAACCTGCCTGACTGAGGGATCAAAGAAGCCCAGAAGGGGTTTAAGCCCACGCAGCACCCCAAAGCACGTCCCAGACACCTTCTTAGTTTGAGTTCTGAAGTTAAGGGCAGTGTCCAGACAGACCCCCAGGTTCTTTACTGCCTGTTTTGGGGCGGGTACCACACCCAAAGCTGCGGGCCACCAGTGTTCACACCACAACTCTGGGTCTCTCCCCACCAACCGAGCCTCGGACTTACTAGCATTAAATTGTAGACAGTTGGCAGTCATCTGCCCAGCGACAGCCTCCAGATCGCTGTGAAACTGACAGGTGTCTTGAGTAGTATCATCGGTGAGAGTGACTACCAACTGGGTATCGTCTGTATATGACACCACAGTGAGCCCTCTGTTCTTGGCCACCGCTGCAAATAGTTGCTTATACAGATTGAACAGGGTGGGGCTCAAAGCTAAACCCTGAGGGACCCCCCGCTTGACGGCATAGACTCTAGATGAGAAAGGAGGGGCGATCAGCTGCAAAGTCCACCTGGACAGAAAGGAGGCGAGCCAAGCCAGCGCGCCATCGGCTATGCCTGCCTCATCCAAGCGCCAGAGCAGAATCTGATGAGAGACCGTGTCGAACGCGGCACTGAGGTCAAGCAATATCAGTGCTGACGTGCGACCGACATCTAAGGCCCCTCTCAGATGTTCAGTCACCGCCAGCAGAGCAGACTCCGTGCTGTGACCAGGAAAGAATCCATTCTGAAATGGGTCTAGAAGATTATCAACCTCCAGGTATTCCGTCAGAATAGCATTGACGTGGACCTCGGAGATTTTAGAGACCCAGGGCAGGAGGGAGATGGGACGGAAACTCTCCAACTTAGTGGCATCTAAGTTAGTTTTCTTTAATAAAGGAACCACTTTAGCATGTTTCCAAGTGCAAGGCACAGTCGCTGTAGAGAGAGAAAGGTTGATCACATGGCACACCGGGGGGATGAGCACAGGTAGAATTCTCAACGCATATGCTGGCTTCAGGGGGTCAGATGGGGAACCAGACTTGACCTTCCTGCAGATCACTGAAAGCTTCTCCTGAGAGATGGCGTGGAGAGTAATCAGAAAGCATGAAGTAGAAGACCGGGCCATGGAGGCGGGAACTCATATGACCTGGGAGAAAGATTGGTAAATCTTCTCCACAAAGAAGAGGGCCAGGGCATCACATTGATCATTACATGACAACAAAGTGGCAGGCAAAACAATAGGTGATTGCAGAGCTTTCAGTATCGAAAAGATACTTTTCGATGGATTAGTGCTGCACTTGATCTCATCCGCATAAAAGATGGCCCGTTCTACTTGGATAGACCCATTGTATTGCTTAATAGCTGCACCATACAGTTTTTTCAGATTTGGGTCATAATTTGTTCTCCATGCTCTCCAGCTTCTTACAGTCTCTACGCAAGGAAGACAGCTTGGTGTTATACCAGGGACTTGAACTGGTGCTACAACCTTTAGTCCATTTTACTGGGACGAATTGATCAAGCGCATCAGAGTTCCGGACAAACAAAGATTTATTAGCCCAATCACAGTCAGCTGGGAGACGAGGTAGAGTAGAGGAGAGAAGCTCTTGAAGATGCACAGCATCAAGTTTGTGCCAAGGCCTCCTGAGAACTGGCTTACAAGGCATCCTGCTCACTGGTGCCACGCCAGATAGTGTCATCACTATGAGATAGTGGTCCGACCAATGCAAGGGGTGGGGAGGGTGGACAATCAGTAGGGCCAAGTTAGTGAAAACAGGGTCCAGCAAGTGCCCTGCAGAATGAGTAGGCCCCAGCACCAGTTGGCAAAGCTGGAAGGCCTCCAGATCTGCCAAAAAAACTGCCTTTGTCCACATCATGAGGATTGTCAAATTGCAGATTCGAGTCCCCCAGGATGCTAAAATTGACAGCCTTCATGGCTAGAGGCCCTATAGGGTTCATGAGAGCTGTTTTAAAATCTTTAGAGGGTCCCGGCGGGCGATACATCAACAAGCCTGACAAGGTGAAGTTGGCATTGAGCGAAATCCCAAAACGCACAGCTTCGCACCCTGCCAGAGATTCCCTTACAAAAGAACACAGGTAAAAAGATTTTAAAATGACAGCGAGGCGCCCCCCCTCACCCCTGGACCCTCTATTAAGGATCTTGATACTAAATCCCAGAGAGAGAGCTAATCCGGGTTCTGCCGTACTAGCATCAGATAACCAAGTTTCTGTGAGAAAAAGAGCATCCAGGGCTTCGTCCAGCAAAAGATCATAGATATCAGCATGATGTTTAACCAAGGAGCAATAGTTCAAGCTTAGCAGTTTCACTGTATGGCTGGGGTTGGTAGTGGAGCCTGGGGGTACAGAAGTAGTAGGAGCGAGGAGCGCCAAGGAGGTAAACCTACAATAGTGACAACAAAAGGACCCCTCCGGCATGATACCCATGAGATGGTTGCAATGGTGGACCCCCCCACGAATGGCAATGAGGTATGCTGCAGAATAGACAAACCTTTCTTTGCAAGAACTGGCAGCATTTCTGGTGCCTGGTGACGGCTGGGCGCGGACAGGCGTAGACGGGCTTGTCTTTTGCGCCAGCGGTAGGCCTGCTGCGCGCGCCCGCTGCGCGCTCACCAGGGCATCAGATTTAAATACCGGTATGACCCGGAAATGCAGCCACCCCATGCTGATCCTGCAGGCACGCCCTCTGCTTAATCGGCACACAGCCGTGATGGACCAGGGCGGAGCAGGGGAAAGCGCGGACAGCCCTCGGCACAAAGAAGAGGGAAACAAAACAAACAACTGCTCTAGAGGGTAAGACCAGCCCTTATAGACCCCCAAGCCCTCAGAAATAAAAAGTTCAGAGCGCAAAGTGCTATTAGATTAAAAGGAGACACACAGTAAAAGCTGAAAGCTGAAAACCAACCTCAGCACAATCGGCAGCACGCGCGCCAGGGCGTCGTATTTAAATACCGGTATGACCCGGAAATGCCGCCAGTACACGCCAACCCAGCTGATCCTGCAGGCACGCCCTCCGCTCAATCGGCACACAGCCGTGACGGACTAGGGCGGAGCAGGGGAAAGCGCGGACAGCCCTCTACGCAAACAAGAGGGAAACAAAACAAACAACTGCTCTTGAGGGTAAGACTGGCCCTTATAGACCCCCAAGCCCTCAGAAATAAAAAGCACAGAGCGCAAAGTGCTATTAGATGAAAAGGAGACACACAGTAAAAGCTGAAAGCTGAAGATCAACCTCAGCACAATCGGCCAACATTTAAACATCTTGCAGTTAAAGTCTTCCAAAATGTTTGTAGCTGTATGGAATTTCTCTATGGCGAACCTGACTAGGGTTTCATGGCCTCTGAATGCCCTTAAAAGTTTCTTCAGTGCTGAGACCTGAAGATAGCTGTTGCCTAACCCCTACAAAAGAGATCTAGTGTGCAATGATACACATGTAATTGATTGCTTGACAACTGGCCCACATGTGTGTCTTCAGGTGGCTAGTGTGAACAGCACTCTGCTGAAAAGCTTGTCCAACCAATTGCAGCACATCATAATGGAGCGCTAGACCAGCAACTTTGGCAAACTAGTCTGGCTGGGAATTTTCCTTTTTGGGCATGTGGCTACCACAAATTCAAAAAATACCACTCCTTCCACAAAATAAAAAGTGATGCGGTTGAGCGCTAACATATTAGCCAGCTTCTTGTTTTATAAATGTGCAGTTGGGTGGTTGCATTCATAGGCAGGGCTGGACTTGCCATACCGTGCATCGGGCATTTCCCCAGGAGGCTGGGAGGGTGGGGGCTGGTTTTCCAGCAGTGGGGGCGGTTTTGTTACTGGCGGTCCATTTTTGCAGCTATGCTACAATATCGGACCGAGTAACAAAAGCGTTTAAAGCCTCATGGGGTCTGGCCCCAGAAAATTGCCAGGTCTGCTTTGGGTTCTTAGTTTGGCCATGTTCATAGGACCCCTCCTGCCTAAACATGTCCATAATAATGGCTTGGATTTTTTCTTTTGTGGTGCCACTAACACAGCAAACTTTTGGAGAGAACAAGGAGGTGGTAGTCTCAATGTGCATCCTCCTGCTTGCTAAATGTAAAAAAGGCCCAAACTGGGCAGGAGAACTTTTTTTGTGTGCCCCTACCAATGCCTGAAGACCGGAAGTAGGTGGGTGTGTCATCGACTGTCTCTCTGCAGTACATACTTCACCTAAGGTAGTGGTGGATGCATGTCTCAGCAGGGGCCTTACAAATATGGAAGCTGGTGGAGGTGGTTGTACCAGTGCCACATCCCTCAGAACAGGTTGAATAGGAGGGGTTATGTTGGTTTCCTCTGAGCCAGCTTTCATGACACTGACCAGCTCGTCATCCTCATCCCCTTCCATAATTGTAAGACTTTCAGGAACCTTTCTTTTCCTTTGTCTCCCCTAGTGAGTCTTGGACTCAGCCGGGGTCCAATTCATGTCCAGATCATCAGAAGGGGGGTCTTGGAGAAGATGGTGAAGTACCCCTCCATTTTCTTGCTCGAGATCTGTAAAGCAATGGTTCAACAACAGGTACATCTTGCTGAGCAAGAATCTAAACCTCCTGTTCTGCTCCTACTTCAGGAAGATCTACTATTGTTGGCTGCGGCTCTTGTTGTCCACTTTGCTCAGTTTCCTGCAATGACTGACTACTAGTTTTCTGTTGAGACAAATCCAACTGAGATTCACTGCTTGCTGCTCTGATTACAGTGACAGCCTCACTAGGACACATGGCCTTGGGCTCAGGTTGGGTTGGTGCTGTTGATGCGGGAGTGCTGCTTCCAGCTTGCTCCCCGGAGGACGGTGCGGGAGGCAGGCAGGCACACATCTGCTGAAAAAGATTTGGGCCGTCATGCCAGTGGTGCCAATCTGATTCGTCTTCTCCTCCTCACTGGACACTTTCTTGGCAGCACTTTTCTTTGGAGCCATCTTGAAGCTGGCAGCTGGCAGTGGCACATAGCTGCCTAGTGGGAGAGACTGGAGGACTCACGTCAAGTGTTGTGTTCATGTCACTTTGTAAAGGCCATCTGGCACACAGTTCTGTGGGTGATATCTCTTATGAACCTAAAAGCAAACAATCAAGAAAAATGTAATGAAATATGGCATTTTTGCAGTTTGAATTATTCATAGAACAGACAATATAATTGAGTGTGGTCACTTATTATGATAAACAATCAATAACAATAGTGTATCCATTCCAAAGTCAAACCACACCACCATAACAGTTCATGTTTAATCAGGATATCAACATACAGATGTAACTGTTTGCTTTATATGCATCTAAGGTAGTCACATGTGACAGTAAGGTAGGTGCAGGGGAAAATGGAATAATCCTTGCAAAATTAATGCTGGGGTGTGCAGCTACGGCACGCAAGGGGGTTCCGGCGAAAATTTAATAATCCTTAAGAAATTAATGCTGGTTTGCTCTGTGCACCTATAGCAGGCCAGGGGCCCAGGGGGAAATAAAAAACTCTTTTAAAATGAATGCTAGTATGCGCCTATGCCCAGCAAAAGGGTCCAAAGGGAAATAAAACAATCCTTAAGAAATGAATGCTAGTGTGCACCTATGACAGGAAAGGGGGCCAAAGGGGACATGAAATAATGCTTAACGACTGAATGCTGAAGTGTGGCTGTGCACATATGGGAGACAGGGAGTCCATCGGTTTAGGGGAAAATGAGTAATGGCAATCGTTAAAAAATGAATGCTAGTGTGCGGCAGGCACGTATGTCTTATAGTAGATGGAGGGAAAATGTGAAAAAAATACATTGTTTTAATTTATTTTTTTTAATTAAAAAATAATAAAAAGAATAATAATAATTAATTGCTGGTGTACTATGCGACTATGAGAAACCCATTAGTAGGCAAGGAGGTGCAGGGAAAAATGTAAAAAAAATGCATATAATGTGAAACACTGTTCACATATACATATAATACAGTGATCCTCAAACATATTAGGCTAATATCAGGGAAAAGTTTTAAAACAATTAACAAAAGCAAAAAGGCATAGTCCTGTCCTATCAATCTCCATAGAAAATGGCTTTGAAAACTGAAAAAACGTTTACACAATGGCAGGCTTCACAAAATGACTTCTGACTACATGGCCAAAGAACACCAACAAGCAAGGAGGCATGGCCACAATGAGGAACACATGTAGGCCTGTGGCAAAAGCACACTGGCTGGCTACACACAATGACCACCGGCCACATGGTCAAAGAACAACAGTAAGCAAAGAGACTTGGCCACAACAATGAACACATGCAGACCAATGACAAAATCACACAGGTTAGCTGCACAAAATGGTCGGCGGTTACATGGTCAAACAACAACAGCAAGCAAGGAGGCATGGCCCCAACAAAGAACACAAGCAGGCTTATTGCAAAAAACACACTGTCTGGCTGCACAAAATGGCCACTGGCCACATGGTTAAACAACAACAGCAAGCAAGGAGCCATGGCCCCAACAAAGAACACATGCAGGCCTATGGCATAAGTGTACTGGCTGACTACAAGAAATGGTCAGTGGACACATGGTCAAACAACAAGCAAGGTAGCATGGACACCAAAAAACACATGCATGCCTATGGACACTGACTACACAAAATGGCCCCTGGCCACATGGCATGGAGAACAAAGACAAATTGTGGCCTATGGCAAACACACACACATTCTGGCCAGACAAAGAAGGCATTAAACTGCAGGCCACCCACCACAATAAAATTTAAAAATTGACCTAAAGTACAAATACATACTAGTGCATGGCCTCTATTAAACAAACAACTTCATTCAAATGTTTTTGAGCTTACCTGTCATATCACACAAACAAAGTCCATAAATCCAATGGTATATATGCAGCAGACAAAGAGAGCGATTCTTCCAATTCAAAATCCAAATAAAAAGTTACCTGGAGATGGACAATGCATCGAGAGGAGCCTGCCAGACAGGAACAGGAAGTTGAAGACTCTGGGGCACTTCCTTCCTGGTTATTTATTTGTACACTTGGTATTGCACGTGAATCGCTCCCAAAGGAGCATCTTGGCGCTGGGCTGCACAAGAGGAATGGAAACATAGGCACGAAAGGCGCCCATCTCTTCTTCCACAAATCGTAGCGAGGAACTGGCCAGTCCGGGGGTGCTCATGGAGCCGTAAGTATTAGCGTTTCTAGTTTTTTTTCCAGGGAACACAGGAAGAAACAACGTTTTTATTTGTGAGACTTATTTTGAGACTCCACTTCTATTACCTACGTGGATAGGGTGCGCTTTAGCGTGTGCATACCGTCCCGCTGGTACTTTATTGGTCCTGACGAAAACCTGTTCATTGACACATAGGTTGAAACATGTAGACCTCTTTTTAATTCACAATACTCTAGTTTTTACACTGACAGCCCACCTAACAGGGCAACAGGTGTCCCACAATTTATTAGTACCCGAAACACTCCAGAATAAACTCCTCGAGTGGGTAGTATCGGATACTTTTTAAACACAGGATTATCTTCTTTGCACGTATCCCACGAATCCACGAGTCTCCTGAGGCGGAAGCCGGGAGTGAGCTGATACTTTTTAATATTGATTGTGATACTCTGTAAACTTTTAAAAAACTTACTCTTTCTTTCTCGAACAGCGTGTTGTAACGCTGCAACGTTCCCCTGACATCGCCACTACCGAGGGCGAGGCGCGTCATCGGACACGCCCACCTCAGCTGGCCACGCCCCCTTTTTGACTATAAAAGGGCGCGCAGTTCAAAGCGCGACACCCACGAATCCACGAGTCTCCTGAGGCGGAAGCCGGGAGTGAGCTGATACTTTTTAATATTGATTGTGATACTCTGTAAACTTTAAAAAAAAACTTACTCTTTCTTTCTCGAACAGCGTGTTGTAGCGCTGCAACGTTCCCCTGACATCGCCACTACCGAGGCGAGGCGCGTCATCGGACACGCCCACCTCAGCTGGCCACACCCCCTTTTTGACTATAAAAGGGCGCGCAGTTCAAAGCGCGACACCCACGAATCCACGAGTCTCCTGAGGCGGAAGCCGGGAGTGAGCTGATACTTTTTAATATTGATTGTGATACTCTGTAAACTTTTAAAAAACTTACTCTTTCTTTCTCGAACAGCGTGTTGTAACGCTGCAACGTTCCCCTGACATCGCCACTACCGAGGGCGAGGCGCGTCATCGGACACGCCCACCTCAGCTGGCCACGCCCCCTTTTTGACTATAAAAGGGCGCGCAGTTCAAAGCGCGACACCCACGAATCCACGAGTCTCCTGAGGCGGAAGCCGGGAGTGAGCTGATACTTTTTAATATTGATTGTGATACTCTGTAAACTTTTAAAAAAAACTTACTCTTTCTTTCTCGAACAGCGTGTTGTAACGCTGCAACGTTCCCCTGACATCGCCACTACCGAGGGCGAGGCGCGTCATCGGACACGCCCACCTCAGCTGGCCACGCCCCCTTTTTGACTATAAAAGGGCGCGCAGTTCAAAGCGCGACACCCACGAATCCACGAGTCTCCTGAGGCGGAAGCCGGGAGTGAGCTGATACTTTTTAATATTGATTGTGATACTCTGTAAACTTTTAAAAAAAACTTACTCTTTCTTTCTCGAACAGCGTGTTGTAGCGCTGCAACGTTCCCCTGACATCGCCACTACCGAGGGCGAGGCGCGTCATCGGACACGCCCACCTCAGCTGGCCACGCCCCCTTTTTGACTATAAAAGGGCGTGCAGTTCAAAGCGCGACACCCACGAATCCACGAGTCTCCTGAGGCGGAAGCCGGGAGTGAGCTGATACTTTTTAATATTGATTGTGATACTCTGTAAACTTTTAAAAAACTTACTCTTTCTTTCTCGAACAGCGTGTTGTAACGCTGCAACGTTCCCCTGACATCGCCACTACCGAGGGCGAGGCGCGTCATCGGACACGCCCACCTCAGCTGGCCACGCCCCCGTGACGCCCTTCCCCACAGTCATAAATTATGTGTCTCGCTAGGAAGCGCAGCGGACGGGCGCAGCGGGCGCGCCGTCAGCGCGCCGAAGGCGCGCCTAAGGCAAGCCCGTCTGCGCCCGTCCGCGACCAGACTGCGGCCGGGGCCAGACATGCTGCCAAAAACGGTACATCTGGAGGACAGATAGTATGGTCAGGTGAGGACTTAAAGGCATTCAACTTACCATCCAATTGTTGCCCTCACTCTATAGACCCAACAACTTTTGACCCCGTCCAAACTTGTAGCAACTGTGGGATAACATTCGACAGCGCTGCCCCCGCAATACATCCCAACCCTAAATCCCCTCCTCAAACCAACATCAAAGCGGGCCTACTCAACTGTAGATCCCTCGTCAAACACACTAATGAGATCTGGCTCTTACTAGAAGAGCAGGATTGGGATATCCTGTTCCTAACTGAAACATGGATCAAAGAGGACAACCTGTCCTCTACCGCTCTGGCTATCCCTCCGGGATTTAAAATATGCCTCGCCAACCGGCCTGGGACAAAAAGAGGCGGTGGCGTAGCGATTATTTTCAAAGAGCACCTAGTACTGACATCCTCGGCTGCCACGACTATTCAAGGAATTGAAGGTCTTCACTTCTGCTTCCAAGTAAGCCCTCAGCTCTCACTAGCAGGGCTAGTGATATATCGCCCCCCGGCCAGCGCGGATCCCATTCTCACTACCCTATTAGACACGATAGTACAGAGCTCACTCCTTCACCCCCTTTTTTTAGTGGTAGGTGATTTTAATATCCACATGGATAAAGCAGACTGTGCCATGGCAGAGACACTCCGAACAACGTTAGACGCGGCCGGCCTCGGACTGATCAATGAGGGCCCCACACATACTGGGGGCCATACGATTGATCTCATCTTTGCTAATATCAAGGATGTGCGGCCTGAAAAACCTCTCCCTCTGATATGGTCAGATCATTCACTTATTCCATTCACTCTGAACATTCGAAGCGATATCAAGGCGTCAAGTAAATGCTACTTTATGAAAAGACAATGGAAAAAACTGACCCCCGAGGCTATGTTCCCGGCTCTGGCGCGAACCACCCCCCCCTTGACAAATAATCCCAATATGGACGCTGTACTACTCAATGAATGGATAGGAGGGATGGTTTCCTCTATTGCCCCTGCCTCTCGGGCTCTATCAAAAAGAGAATCCCCCTCAGCTCCCTGGTTCACGCAGGAACTTAGAGAGGAGAAAGCGGCTTGTAAAAAACTGGAAAGACTCTGGAGAGAAAACTACGGTCTAGAAGAAAAAACTAGATATAAGGATGCATCAAAAAAATTCCGGAAAGCCATTAGGAATAATAAAAAGCGCTTCTATGCGGACTCGATTAGGCAGGCAGAACAATCCAGCAAACAAGTTTTCAAAGTAGTACAGGCCTTCCTCAAACCTCAATGCATTGAAAGAGAGGTTACCCCCACACCACTACTTTGCGAGCAAATTTCAGAATACTTCGATCATAAAATCAAGAAAGTATATGACTCCTTTGGTCCAGTAATAAATACTGTGAAACAGGACACAGCGTACAATGGCGAGACAGAAGAAACCCTCACCCAGTTCACGTATATCCCTCTGAACGAGGTGAGGCAAGAGCTCAGCCGCTGTAAATCCGGTTCCCCTGATGACCCCTGTCCGGCTAAACTATGGAGCACCATAGCGAACTCTGTAGCGCCCACACTTCAAAGTATCTGGAACTCTTCCATTACGTCAGGAATCTTCCCTGACGTCTGGAAGCATGCCACGCTCCTCCCCCTAAAGAAAAAACCAAACGGGGACCCAGATGACCTGACGAACCTCCGCCCAATATCCCTTCTAGCCGCACCGGGAAAAATGCTGGAAAAAGTGATACAACGCCAATTGAGTAAATTTGTGGAAACCAGCAACATTCTCCATGAAACTCAATCTGGCTTTCGGCCCGGTTTCAGTACAGAAACAGCGCTCCTAGAGGTAGCCGAGTCAGTGAGGTGGTCGATGGATGCAGGAAGTTCAGCTATGCTGGTACTCCTGGATCTGTCGGCCGCCTTCGACACGGTGGACCACGCCAGATTACTCAGCCGGCTGGCAGAGATAGGCATTCAAGACCACGCGCTGAGGTGGATTAACTCCTATCTATCTCAGAGAACGCAGAAGGTGGCACTCGGGACGATCTCTTCCACACCTAAAACCCTCAACTGTGGAGTCCCGCAGGGCTCGGCCCTCAGCCCTCTCTTATTCAATATCTACCTGGCCCCCCTCTTTACGCTAATTGCCAACTGGGGTGTTAAGGCAATTTCTTATGCCGACGACACCCAGTTGGTATTTCCTTACTCTGAGATGACACAGGAATCCTTCGCAAACTTTAAAGGCTGTCTCCAGGACATCGCACACTGGATGAACACTAACCAACTAAAACTAAACGCCAATAAAACCGAAGTCATCTTCTTCGGTAAGGGTCCTGTCCCCGCCCCAGAGCTATGGTGGCCGGTGGAAATGGGCCCCTCACCCCTGCCCAGTCATTCGGCAAAAAACCTTGGAGTGAGATGGGATGATAAGATGTCTTTTACTTCCCATATCCAACAAGTGGCCGGCTGCTGCCTAAGTAAATTAAGAAACCTCCGAAAATTTCTTAAACTTCTACCCGAGAGCTGCAGGAAAATGGTAGTCCATGCAACTGTTACTTCACGGCTGGACTACGCCAATGGTCTATACCTAGGCCTCCCAAAATTCCTAACCCATAAACTGCAGGTAGTTCAAAATGCGGCTGCGAGGCTGCTACTGCGAATTCCTTTCAAGCAGTCAGTCTCTCCGCATCTTCGAACCCTGCACTGGCTCCCTGTGGCCAACCGGATAAAATTCAAAGCCCTGACGCTTGCGTTTAGATCTTTGCATGGCTCCTGCCCACTCTACCTAAAAAAACGCCTTCCAAGGTATTCCCAAAGCCGTGCATTACGGTCAAACGACCGTATCCTACTGGTTGTCCCACGAGCTAAAAAGGCACGCCTTGGCGGTCGTACCTTTTCAGCAAACGTCTCTGCTTTGTGGAACTCCCTACCTCAAGCAATCCAGCAGGCTCCATCTGAACCTTGCTTTAAGAAGTTGCTAAAGACTTGGCTCTTTTCCCAGCCTCGCTAGGTCTCCCACTTCTGCCCCTGGACCTCTGTGGTACTTTTAGCGCCGGGACACCTCCTCGTGAGGTAGCTGTTCGCGCTCTATAAAACACAGTATTATTATTATTATATAAAAAGAAAACCAGCTCCACTGTAATCAGGTGTCGCAGCACACCTGGATGGCACTCGGCTATCCAGGTGGGACCCCGATGATGAAGCATGTCACCAACTAGGTTGGTGAGTGAGGGGTCTTCTTAAGGACAAAGGACGTCCTCTTTTTGGTTTGTGTGTAACACATTTGTTTTCCCTCCCTCTACTGAGGCTGGGACTTACCCATAAGGTTCAACTCCCTTATTGTTGTTTAACTATACATCCAGGGGCCTGGGAGTCCCAACCCTGCCTTTACTGGCTAATACCCTTTCTCTCCTTATTGTTTACCGACATTCTAAAAGAGCCAAGTCTGAAACCCCTTCTTGAAGAAAATCAAGTCAGGGCAGGAGCAAAGGCCAAAAGGAAGTTTGTTTGTTGAAAAAAAAGTAAAATAAGAAATGCTTTCTTGCACTATAAAACAATCTGAATGGCCCGTTGGAGTAGGTAGGTAAATTACTTTATCCTGCATAATTCACAACACCATAAAAAGTACATATATATTTAAAAGAGAAACACTTTTACAATTCGTTATAGAGGCCGTGAGAGTTACATTCAATTACTTAAAACGCACCAACGGCAATGATCATTTCATTTAAAATGAGGTAGTCCAGTATCCTTCCCCCGTCAGTTATCCTATGATCCTCTTGTCTCTCTTAATTTCACTGCTAACCTAAGAAAGCTAGTGAAGGCAAGCAGGGTAAGAGGGTCCTGAGCTAATTGTAAGTGTAAAAGGGCAACCCTAGCGTGTCTGAATTTCATTTTCTTTAACCAATTTTTTAAAAACAAACGCCTTGGCAGTTGATAATATGGGCAAAGTAATACAAAAACGAATGGTGTCCTGCGGAGATCGATGATCGCAGCCGCAGGGCCCCTTTAACTCCAGAATTTATAAAACCTGTTGGCTCAGCTAATAAATAATGTAAAATGTTGAGTCTAAAACGTGTTATTAAAAATCTATCCTGAGCGTTATGTGTGAGTACTAAGTATGGTTCCATTTCTTCACAAGACCTGACCAAACTATAGTCTCTCACTGACTGTTTCCCCCATACTATCTCCTCTCTAATCACTATCTTATAATCGAGGAACTTCTTCTTCACACTAGCCTTATCCCGGAATAGTCCCCTCGCAGGGTCTGGGAAAAGGTCCTTACAGTCAATTTTCTCGAAAGCTGCCTTGATCGACTTGAGCCAGGATATGTCCAGTCCCTTATCCCTCCCTAGACAATCCACTATGATTAGCCTAGTCAGCTCAGCCTCCGGGTTTTCCCAGATCTTAAGCCATGCTAACAATGGCCTTACTTGTATCCAATCTTCCATAAAGGTGACCCCCAGCTCTTCATGAACAATGTAGGCGGGAACGTCCTTGGGGACCCGCAGGAGCCTTCTCATGAACTTATTCTCCTCAATCTGCAACTTCTCCATATCGGAGAACCCCCAAAGCTCCGCTCTGTACGCCACTTTAGAGTAGCAGATGGAGTTGTACAACGTCATCATTTGTTCTGGTGACCACCGACCCAGTCTGCGGCCAAAGTTCATTATTGCCCCTGTACTTGATAGCAACTTTGTACAGCGCTCCTGTACTAGGGCTTTAAAATCTAAACGCCCATCAAACAATATTCCCAAGTAAGAAAAGGATTGCACCTTCTTAATTCTAGGTTCTCCTATGCTATAATTAAAACTTGCCCTCTGTTTTTTCCCCACTTCCATGACATAGGACTTGGATAAGTTAGCTAACAGGTCTAGGTTACCCATTAAGGTCACGAAACCATCCATCAATGTTTGGAGGCCCCGCGGAGTACGGGCCAACAGAACCGCGTCATCCGCGTAGAGTAATACTGGGATTGCTCTTTTGCCTATTCTTGGGGAATCCACCTTTAGTGCTAGTAGCGCTTTCTCCAATCCATTTATATATATACCGAGAAGAGAAAAGGCGCCAATATGCATCCTTGCCGTACGCCACTTCTGCAAGCAAAGGACTCTGTGCATCCCCCCTCCATGTTATATCTTACATTGGCCGTGGTACACCAGTGCAGAGCTTTTAAAATGTTTACAAGATTCTTATCTGCACCTAAACTGTCTAAAAGGTCCCACAACTTATCTCTGTTCATGCAGTCAAACGCTGCCGTGAGGTCCATAAAGGCCAGGTAGACCGTTTCTGTGCCTGCAATTGTGTACTTAGACACCAATAAATAGAGATTCAGGCACTGGTCTGAATTGGATCTATTAGCTCTAAATCCATACTGGACGTCAGAGATAATGTGGTGGTCTTCCGCCCAGGTCATCAGGCGTTTAAGAACTACTCGACCCAAAGATTTTGCCGTAACATCTATAAGAGAAATCGGACTATAACATTGGGGATTATCTATGTTGCCCTTTTTAAAAATAGGCACGATTGTGGCCGACGACCAAGACCGGGGTAACCCAGTGGCTATTGCGGCATTCAGTGTTCTATTTAAAATTGGGGCCCACAAATCTACCTTACTTAGAAATAAGTCCGGCGGTATTCCATCCGGGCCTGGTGCCTTGTTTTTTGTGAGACCCCGGATACCCGCAGTGACCTCCTCCAGTGAAAACTCTAACGCTACATTCCATTGCCCCTCGCTTTCACCCCTATTTTGGTGCCCCTTATGGTTCCTGTTGTAGAGGCCAGAAAAGTGTTCTACCCATTGCTCTGGTAAGATGTTAGAACCAATCTCTGGGCTATTAGATTCTTTGAAACAGGGGTTGTTAATTATGCTCCAAAAGGCTCCCAGGTCCTTCCTTTCTGCAGCGCCTCTTAAGTCCACCCATACTTGTGTTTGGAGTGACTTTTTCCTTCTGCTCAGTTCCTTTTTATAGCGTGTTCTGCATAGCGTGACCCTACATTTGTCCCTAGGGTTCAACCTCAGGGTGGCCCTCAGCTTCCTTTGTGCAAGTGAGCAGGCGCTATCGAACCATCTGGGCTCCCTTCTGGGCTTTCCCTGTCTTTTTGTTCTGAGGAGAGCATCAATTATGCGACCCATTTCCTCAAAGGCCGCCACCAATTCGGGCCCTTCTATCGCGAGATCCAAACATTTATCGATTGCTCCTCCACCTATATTCACCAGGGCCCTGTAGAAGCTTTCCCCGTCGATTCTTGCCCATTTCAGCCACCTTCCCGGATCCGTTAACCTTACACTGTTTGGGCCACCCCCTTTATTACCCTTCCTGTCTGCTTTTGATACTTGCAAGGCCAGTATTAGGGGATTGTGGTCACTAAAGCCACTTGCTTCTATGGCAAAGCCCTCGATCTTATTTTTTAGCGAGTACGACACTAAGATAAAATCAATAAAAGGGGTGGAGCCCTGACCTTTAAAGGTGGGCGTGACTTGACTATCTGATGGGCCCATTACTTGATCGATTGTGTGATCCAGGGTATGTTTACTCATAAACCTACTCAGTCCCTTGCCCTCCACTGTGTGCTCGAAGTGTGGCCCTTCCTCCAAGTTAGAGGAGTTCCATTCTGCTGTAATAGGGAGCAAATTTGGGCACAAGTGGCAGTTAAAATCCCCCATTACAACTAACATTGGTGACATGGGGTTATGTTTGTGCTTCCGGTTACTGAGCCTCTCATCAAGCTCCCTCACTCTGGAGCCTTTTGAATTATAAAAATTCACCAGGGTTATATTGTAATCCCTGTTCCTAAACTCCAGTGCATGCATGTCTTCGGAGTTCCATCTTAAATCACCCCACTTCCCTCCTAGTGATACATCTACCAATGTTAGGAGACCCCCCCCCCTTGCTCTACCAGCCGTTGATTTAATGGCAGGTGTCCAGAAAGATTTATACCCCACTAGATGGGAATTGGTGCGATCCACCTCCCAGGTTTTCTGAAAGCACATAATTTGGATTTTGCTAATGAATTCCAACCACTCCTTGTTACGGAATTATGAGGCCAGGCCTGCCACATTCCAGCAGACCAAATTTATGCTATTCCCTATTTTACTGGTGACAGGGCTTAATGCCTTGCTTGATTCCCCCATGTTACAGGCTACCACCCCTTGCTTATTTTTCTCCCAAACCTGGCAGGCCGTGCTCCTCCCGATTGCCCTGCCCTGATCGCTCCGGATGGGCCTTACTGGTCTGGGGCAGGTAGTTAGTGTGTTTGCTCCGATGTGATCCATCCCCTGCAGACAGTCCACCTCGCTCAAGTGTCTACCCCGCTGACGTGGTGCATACCTGTTATGCAAGAGGAGTCCTAGACCTGCCCCCTCCCAATCTCTACCTCTCTGGCAACTATATTGATTTCACTCACCTAATGGGTCTGCCACGGAGTCACTCTTTCTCCCTCTCTCATCCCCTCTTACTCTACTCCCTCTTTCGGGACTACCCCATAGTCCAAGAGTGCGTTCCCAACCATGTTTCGTGTTAAACAATGAACAAAAGCACACAGCAGCTGACCAGGGTTTCGCACATCAACTTTGTCTGTTTCAGAGATATTTGGTGGTGCGGCTACTCTCACCATCCGCTGCCGAGGATGTGTATCTGAGCAATAGTATATAAGAGTGGAGAGGCGCACACAATAAAGTCAGTGATACAAGAAAGTCCATGAAATGCGTAGATCTTCTGTTCTTTTTTTTTTAAAGTATTCTTTATTTTCACATACAACGGCACAGCCAACGCGTTTCATTCCCATTCGTGCCTTGGGAATTTCATCAGGGCTGCAAAAGGATATTAAAATGCATAAGTATTCACAAAATCTATTGTTTAAACATACACATAAAATGGCACAAGTCCAAGCCAGTTTGCATAAAACTGATTTTTTTAGGTTTCAAAAGAGGCACCCATAGATCCAAACTTATTGGACAAGTTTTGCTATCTGCCAAGAGACAGGTTCTAATAATCTCCTTGTGAAAGCAGGTACACCCTCACCGGTACATTGCAATCACAAGGCCAGTTCAAGCCATAAAGCTTGACCCTGGCAGAAAGCACCAAACTATGCCTATTGGAGAAATAGTGTTTTTGTCAGGGGAAACCATGTTTTGAACTATTGGAGAAATAGGCACCCGAAAAATTCAAGTGGTTATACCATGCAAAAAGTTGAAGAAAAAGGGGTGTGTGATCCAAGTACCCATAGTCCAAGATTTAAAAGTGAAAGACAAGATAAAGGGAGTCCCTTAGAGTGCGAAAGAACCGATGTGCAGTGACCCTCAAGTATCCCGAAGTATGATTAAAAAATTCTAAGGCTCACCATATACTAGACAATCAAGTCCGTGCGAATATTCTCGATGTGATTCCTCTTAGGAAACTGATGTAGAGGAATGATCACAGTAGATCACAGTGTATTCCTATGGTGGAAGTATAATAATATGGTTTATAGTTCAAGTCATCCCCATGGAAGCGCCAGATTCCCTATTGTAACGATGGAAAAAAAGCGAACTTGTCTATACGTCCTATGTTTATTAGGGAGATTTGTATTCAAAAGAGCCTATAACAAATTTATTGTTCCACTTATTAAAATGTGGTTCAATATAAGGAGTGCAAGAAACCTAAAGACATGACACTCCTGAACCCAGAGTGACTTTTATTTATATAAGAAATCAGGAAAAAGGGGATAAGCAAGAAAAAGGGTAAGGTAGTCCCTTATGGATTAATTTGTAGTGGCAAGGCCATATTGTACCTGAAAAGTGCTTCACACTCAATTCCAAGTGGAATGGTGATTCGAGTCCCCCGGATTGGCTGGAAAATATCACTATGGAGAGTCAAGAAGTATATTGATTCCGGACCCCTGTATATGGGAAGTGAGAAAAGTATTAAGATGTCAGCCCCATATAGGGAAATGAAATACTTACTGTCATGATCCTACATCAAGAAAAAGATTTTCCAATAATATAAATGTTTTAGAAGAACGTATATATTGAGTCCGGAAAGCTACCAACATTATTTCATAATGACAGGTGCAATCCTCCTTCTGTTGGTTGCACTGGATTGCATTATCACCTGTTTGTTATAAACCCCCTTCTGCTGATGGCGATAATTTGCATTCTCCCCCCGTTTGTTAAAAGGCAATAAGTAGCTGCCAACCAGTTATGGGTAACATATAGCTAGATAATACCAGGCTTAAAATTAGAGCATCCAAACGTGTCGAAACAACTACTACATAAAGAAGTAAAGTGGGGCAGTACACAGGCATCTATAATTAGATCGCGGCATGGGTAGCCTAGCAACAAGTATCCAATATCGACCTTTACTTCCTGACAAGCGGTTAACCTCCACCCCGGATCCGCTTGCCCCCCCCCAGTAATCAAAAGACCCCCAACATGGAATTAGTACCTTAGGGGGGCTCCAAGGCGGAGGGGGGATCGGTAAGCTCGGGAAGATAACCGGCTTCGGTGGGGGTGATGTTCGCGTTAGTACGCGACGGTACCTGCAAATGGCCAATTAACATGAAGTTGCCATAAGTAAAAGTCCACGAAAACGAACGACAAGCAAACCCAGAAGTTCCTGGCATTATCACTTACCTGTGATATGGTCTCCGTTCTCCGCCGCTCCTCCTCGTAGAATGTTGGATGCACCGAAGAATCGCTGGGCGCCATATTTAAAAGCGAGGCGTGTCAACATTAGGAGGTGGTCACATGATACCGAGACCAGCCTGTGACAATAACGGGGGATCCCATGTCCAACGGGGCGGCCATCTTTAAGTGTGGCGAAGGGTGAAATATTTACTGGGTTTGTTAATATATCGCAATATGTCGACGATTGAAACGAATAAACGGGGTAAAATGCAACTGAAAATCAATTATATAAAATTAAGAAGAGGAGTCCTCTTATTCCCAATAGGGTATTTGATTGTAGGGTCGCCTGTGTTGGTTGATGCGGTTGTACCTATTAAAATATATTGGATTGAGTAGAGACCAATTTTAGACAAAGTGTGCCAATACCAGGAACAGTTCACATGGAACCGGGGTCAACCCACAGTGGTTACCGGGGATCCTATGTTTGAAAAAGGCAGCCATGTTTATATGTTGAAAAAAATAATAACATATTTTCGGTTTCTAATAGTGCAAAACGTCGTCTTAAGTCGGCGTTTAAAAGAATAACGAAACTTGAAAGAAATGACAATGAGTTGAAATAACTTGGAGGACGGTATCCTATTAATCCCAAATGCCTTACTAGTTGTATGATCCCTCATCATAATTAGTGCGCACATACAGATGGGGATATGTATAAAATAATGGCATATTTTGTCCTGCTAAGTGAAGTCAAACTAGATATAGTCCAACAGCGTAATCTAATGTTGACGTATCTAAAAATAATGTGACTGAAATAGGGTACAGAGAATAAAATGATGTTTCCGAATATGATCAATAGATAGAAAGTGATAGGCAGAACAAGGTAACATACCAAGAATTATCCCAATGTGTCAAAGTATCCCTCAAGAAAGGTCCGATGTGTCATAGAGAGATTCACAACATAAGAGAATATCCCTAGCAAGTAATCAAATATATCACAGAAAAGTTGCAATGTATAGAAAATCCATGTTACTATACAGGCATTGCAATGTAAAAAAGATAGGTGTTACACATGTGGAAGGCAAGGACAGCATGGAAGAAAACTGTTACAGCAATTTGTTTCTTACAGAGTAACATAATATACTTCCATCTATTCAAGCCAGCCTTATGAACATCTCCTGCACCTGACGGAAGCAAAACCACCAATGTAAATTACATATTTGGAATCGGGGAAATTTACACAAAGGGAGAAGTTATACCAAGAAATAATGAAGCTCTTCATTGGTATTGTGTCCCCTTTGTGTTGCCCGCAAGCGGCAAATCCATTTGGCTTCCCTCTGTCTAACCGCTAATTCTCGGTCACTCCCTCTTTTATCCTGTGGTATGTGGTCAATTCCATGGAACCAAAAGGAGGTGTCATTTGGATGTTTCTCATCATAATGTGAGCTTACTGGGTAGCGTTTATCTTTGCCATTGATCGCCCTTCGGTGCTCTTGAATTCTTAATTTTAAAGGGCGGATGGTGCTCCCCACATAAATAATGTTACAACTACATCCCAATACGTAAATCACGCGTGTGGTATTGCAATTAATGAAGCTGTTTATTTTGTAATTTTTCGATGTGTTGTACATGAAACTTGTCGTTTTGTTTAGGCCTGAGTCGCAGACAATACACGACCCGCATGTGTAAGAGGAATCACATCGAGAATCTTCGCACGGACTTGATTGTCTAGTATATGGTGAGCCTTAGAATTTTTTAATCATACTTCGGGATACTTGAGGGTCACTGCACATCGGTTCTTTCGCACTCTAAGGGACTCCCTTTATCTTGTCTTTCACTTTTAAATCTTGGACTATGGGTACTTGGATCACACACCCCTTTTTCTTCAACTTTTTGCATGGTATAACCACTTGAATTTTTCGGGTGCCTATTTCTCCAATAGGCATAGTTTGGTGCTTTCTGCCAGGGTCAAGCTTTATGGCTTGAACTGGCCTTGTGATTACAATGTACCGGTGAGGGTGTACCTGCTTTCACAAGGAGATTATTAGAACCTGTCACTTGGCAGATAGCAAAACTTGTCCAATAAGTTTGGATCTATGGGTGCGTCTTTTAAAACCTAAAAAAATCTGTTTTATGCAAACTGGCTTTGACTTGTGCCATTTTATGTGTATGTTTAAACAATAGATTTTTTGAATACTTATGCATGTTAATATCCTTTTGCAGCCCTGATGAAATTCCCAAGGCACGAATGGGAATGAAACGCATTGGCTGTGCCGTTGTATGTGAAAATAAAGAATACTTTTAAAAAAAAGAACAGAAGATCTACGCATTTCATGTTTCGTGTTAATGGCTATAAAAATATCTTAAGTTCTGGGCTTGCACTGACAATGCACATGAGGTTGTCCACGGCCCCCTGCAAATATGCTCCACCACTCTAGGGTGGTTAAAATTAATTACAATGCAGTCTCCTACTATGGATTTCCGCTTATTCCCCACCCAATTTACTCTTCGTACTGAAACAATTTTACAACTTACATCATTGGGGAGTGGTCTATTTAGGTTTAACCAATGTGTTATTTTATTTTTCAGTTGGTCGTGGGAGTCAGTTTTATCCTCCCCCATTTCTGGGACACCCGTTAAGATACCCACATACGGGGTGCATTCCGGTGGGAGATTTAAATGGGGGTGTGAAATCTTCATCACCGGCTCTACTTTAGCCGGGCCATCGCCCCTAACAAGTCCATGGGCATTTGATTTAACTATGAGATCTTCCCTTACTGATTCTCCCCTTAGATTATTCGAGCCCGAAACCCCCTCAATTTTCCCCGGGGCAGCTGAAGTTCCAGATCTGGGTCTAGGGTGGGCAACAGGGTCACCTACACCCCGTTTCTCACCTGTCAGCCCCCCCTCCCCCCACACCCAGCCTCTATTTTTTCCTCCAATTTCTCCAAACTGTTTTGTATATACAACAGTTTGTCCATTAGGGGCTGTAAAAGCGATGCCACTAAGGCCTTCATTTTCTCCATATGTTCTGCGTCTCTGATCGCCAGATCCATTGTATTGACTTTCCCACTGTGGCCTATTCCATTCGGGATTGGGGATTGTTGCAGCTCAGTGATAGAGTCATCCGTGACCAGAGATGGTGTCTGTGTACTTTGTTTGGTTGTCTAGGCTTTCTTGCCCTTCTGTTTCACACTACCCTGTATTCCACCTCTTTTGCGTTTACCCCAGTAGGGTTGGGTTGCTCTTGATGCACTTCCGCCACCCAAACAACATTGCTCCTAGTTTGAGTTGGCACTGGCCTTAATGTCTGAACCCGCGTGCTTAAAGATTCTTTTTCCTTACCCATCATGAGAGCATTTGAATCCTGGCTTTCAACGCCCCCTTCCCTAAACGATCCACCTGCGGGGGAGTGCTGAGCAGAAAAGTCTGGTGAGCGGGCGTTAGCCATAGCCCCGAGGAAGGAGCGTCTCACATAAACTGGCTCCAAAGAGAGGCAACGTTCAGTGATTGCAATTTCGTGTGCCAACACTGATGAAGCCCTGATGATAAACTGGCCCAAGGTTCCAGCCACATACCCTGCACCTGTGCCCTTCCTCCCTCTAGTCTCCCGTGATGTCATAGTCAGAAGGTGCGCTTACAGATGCTGTTGGGAGCCTCGGGCCCTTCGTGAAAAAAGAATGCCAATCTGGCCGTACACTTACTCCGTGGTGTTCCTCTGCCAATTAGATTCAGGGACTTTGAGGTGCAGCCCAGCCCAGCCTCTTCCGGACTCGAACGGGCTAAAACGGGCCCGCCCTTGGCCCGGGCTTTGCCCTGCGCTCGTCCGCGCGCGTCCTGAGGGACTGGGATGGAGGGCTGAATGAATACACCTGGACAGGGCGTGGACAGGCCCTGGATGATGGGTGGCTCCTGTCTTGTGGGGAGCGTGGTTCTCCCAGCGCGTGTGCCCCTCAGCAGCTCCCAGCCGTCTCAGCGAGTGTTTCACGCGAAGTGGGTAACGCGAGAAGCTTTTGTGCACCTGGACAGGGTGTGGACAGGCCGTGGATGATGGGCAGCTCCTGGCCCCGCGATCTTGTGGGGAGCGTGGTTCTCCCAGCGCGTGTGCCACTCAGCAGCTCCGAGCCGTGTCATCGAGTGTTTCCCGCGAAGCGGGAAACGCGAGAAGCTTTTGTGTACCTGCGATTCCTTAAATGCAATTGCAAAATAAGGAATCACAAATTTTGCGATTCCTTGTTTTGCACCACATTTTGCTTAATACATACCATTTAGCAAATTCGCATTCGCAAAGGCCGAAATTCAGCCTTTGCGACTGCGAATTTGCTTGATACATATGGCCCTAAATCCTTGGTTTTTCACATGTATTCAGAATAGTTCTCTTTGAGAACAAGGCCCTTCACAATAAATCTCTTGGCAGAAACATTTCAGCTGCAGCAGTGAATTATCATGATTGCTAGCAAGGCGCATTCTCAACAAAAAGGCGTTTATACTCAATGGATCTAAGATGGCCACCACCATTGTAAGCCTTGTGAGAGGTTCATCGGGCTCTGGGAAATATCGTTTTTGTTGATTCCATTTGTAAAGTTGACAACCTCTTTGCTCATCTTCTCTCTAAACGGGGTCACAATAAGCACATAAAAGCTTAATTTGCTTTGAAGGTTCTTTCACACTTGCAAACCTGGAGAATGGATAACAAAAGGGGCATGATCAGACAAATAAAGAATGACAATTTATCGAAAAAGACTAATTATTTCAAAATAGATTCTCCAAGTTTGCCTATAGCCAAAGCACAGTTGCCCGAGAATTTGAAACAGTTGTCTGTTTTAAATCTGTGTACTAATAGATTTGGTTTCCTAGAAAGTAGTACATTAACACTTCTTGAGTTCCTTCAGAAGCTACCTTGAGTTTCACAACCCACTTATCCTCTTCTATTCAGAGTTTATGAGATTCTATATCATTAAGGTGAGTGTCCTGGAGCAAGGGAATATCAGTTTCTTCACGTTTTAGCCACAGTTATATGTATTTCAGTTTAGCGTGACTGCAACCAGTAGACATCCACTGGACCTATGACTAAGGGTAATGTAGTAAATAGTGCTGCAGTTCAAGGCAAGAGTGCTTAAATATCACAGGCCACTCTCCCTTGGTTCCCTGATTCAGTACAGAGAGATGAGAAGCCATTGCCTTTAGAGTTCTGGTGGCTATTACATTGAAATTAGGAGAAAGTCATCAGTACTTAATAAGCTAGAAGTTTCAATTCAAGATTTTATTTATTTATTTTATTTAATGAGTTTTATATAGCGCTGGCTAGACCCGTAAGTATCAGAGCGCTTCACATTGGGTTACACAATGTTACAGAAAAAGATAACAATTACACATTACATCATAAATAAGCAACACATTGAGGGAGGAAAGAAAGGTGAGACAAATAGAGCGGAGGGGGGAGTGTGAAGGGGAGGATGAGGGAAAAGACGGCAGGAGAGACGAAAGGAAGTCTGCCCAAAGACCGACTGGGTAGGTGACGTCCGAGGAGGGAATCAACAGCCAGTCTCCCCTATAGCCTAACAAGGTAGCTCCATCGGGCATCAGTTCACCTTTGGCACCTTTAAAGATCCTCTGCTGCATCCCCAAGGATCATCCCTCAGTCCCGACCTCTTCAACGCGCACATTACCCACCCCTTCTCCCAGCCAACATTGTCAGATCACACAGACTCAACATCATTTCCTAGGCCGGCACCCAGCTCATTCTCTTGCAGTCAGAAGACCCTGCCCCCCCACACCACCAGAGCCAACTTACACAGAAGTATGATGAACATCGCTCAAATAACAATGATATTAATACCAATAACTTGTTTTGTATGTAACTTACTCACAAGTCTCGTGGTTTCAAAGTGCTTAGTATAGGTAAGTTGTGCGCTCAACCAAAACACTAACATATGTCTGGGTACCAGGGCCACCTGTCCACAGTTCTGAGTTTAAAAACCATCCCTTCATCCCCACACTCCAAACTACAGAGTGCACCAGGACCTCCAGCCTACCTCCCTAGCTGTCCAAAGACCTCTCAGCACATGCCTTTTAGTCTAGCAACTCTGAGCATTCTGGGACTTGTAGTTTCACTTTTCCCATTGTAAACTCAGGCCTGGGAGAGGCAGTGAACCAACCATGATTTCGTCTGGAAGGCAGCCTCGTGCCGAGGTCCCAAATGACAGCTAAACCCCTGGAGCCCGAGTCTGGTATCTGCCCAGCTTTTTAGGCCGATTGCTTACGTTGTCTCTCAAAAATCTGGCTTCACTGAACGGCTTTGAAACTCAAAATATAAGGCACAAAGTGCTATGGCCGAGTTTTGAAGCAGGATTCAAATCCTGAAGGTTTATACATTATTTTATTTGTCAAAATGCAGGACTACAAGTACCAGAATGCAAAGGAAAAGTAACTGGGGAAATAAGAAATATATACCTAACAGAGACCTGTCTGACATATCCAATAGTGCCATCAAACTAGCTCTTCATGTCCGCGCATGGGCTGAATGTATTCATAATTAATTCGCTCATCGAGGTGGTAACATGACTTTAAAAAAATCATAAAACAGAAACAAGGAAGTAATCAGTGTAGGAGCAAAAACAGAACTGGTGACTAAATAGCGCCTGCGGTGTTGCAAGAAACCACGAAGCTCAATTCCCCACCTCTTGCCAAACCAAAGACTCATCAAAGCGCCAAGATGATTTTTGGGTGATAAATGGGCGCTTTACAATTTGGTACAACATGTTACAGGTGCAGGAGAGCACAATTACAGATCACACAATCACAGCACACAAAAGTCTTCAATGAGCTTTACAGTTGAATTTTGCATTGAAGCACCAGTTTCCCTCAGCGCCTTGAAACAGCAGAGCCTGGTGGCAAGCACTATATGAAAAACACGTCACGTATCATCCCAAATATCTCAATGTGTCCAGTGCTCGGCGTCAGCAGCCCCTGCAGTTCCATATTTTGCATTCTGGCACGTGCAGCTACGAAATGACAACAGGGAAAATCGGCCTACAAGTACCAGGATGCAAAGCGAGAAGACCTGTTGACAGGCGCGAGAGAGCTGGGGCGTCTCATGAGTTTGTAGCTGGAGTACACCCCCCCCCCCCTATCACTCCTTACAGTTGTGATCGAGTTTCTAAACATCAACCTAACCTCGTAAAGTTGCATAGTGAAGGTGGTTTGCATTTGTCTCTCGAGACAAGATTTGTACACTCTAAACACACTTTGTGGCAATAACACTTCCACAGGCCCCACGACAGAGGTAACAGCAGCATAAAAACATTACACACATCTTGGTGGAATTCCATTTTCTTCGCCACATGAGACAAACAGCCGCGGCGCACTGACAAAAACTGCCCATGAGCAGGGACAATACACATTTCACACACACGGAGCACAAACACACTTGCTGCTCTCCAAGCGCAACACTGCGGGAGAAGGGGGTGCCGCACGCTCGTGGGAAGCACCCCGGTACAAATTCAAACAAGCATTTACAATGCAACGGTTTCGCCTTTGGAAAAGTTAGAGCTATTGGCATTGTAAATGACAAAATTTGTATTTATATGATGGTTTTGAAAACAGATAAAGAAATGGCATTGTCATTTACATTGGCAATAGCTCAAACTTGCGTAAATGCAATGGCTTGTAAAACTGGAGTTGCATATACACTTACAGCCTCAAAATGGATAAAACAATGCCACATATTTGCACAACATAATTATGTTATAGGGTTTACAATTGAAAAGACTTGGAGCATTGGGCAGACCGTTTTAAGAATGGTTAAAATATCTTCTGAAACAGAATCCTACTTGGTGTCCAGCTCTGTCTTTGGTCTCAGGTTGTAAGGCTGCCCTGGTCGTTTGATTTTGCCCACATCGTTCCCATTAAATGGCTGTACCATCACCTTTCTCCGAAGAAGACCCTTCTGTTCGTCCCGATAAGCCTCTCTCTTAAAGCTGGAGGGCATTACTGACCAGCAGATGCCTGTGTCCCCCGGCACAAATCATACAGGGGAGATGATGTGGCGTAACGGCCAGAGCTGCCTACACTCCGGGTTCCTGGCCAGTCCTAGCCTGACATTTTCACGTAGTGCCCCCGCACCCCCAAAGCTGCTGCCTTACCCCCCTACTACCTTGAGATTTAAATCTGTGATTTGCTGCTTGCAGATAGATTTGTGCAGCACGTGCATTGTTCCACTCAGCTTCATAACCCACGATTTTACGTGCACATCTCCAGGTAAGCTGTTTCCTTCCAGCAAGGATTTCCCAGGCTTGGTGAATTTGTATGCTCAACTGAAACCAGAATCCAAGGCTAGCCCAAGGGCAAGCAGAGTGCCCTGAATTAGTGGCGTGCCAGCCAGCACCCAGCAGAGTGCCTTCCGGCTCCTGGCCGAGGCGCCAACAATCTTCCCCGGACCAAAGGACGACAGGAAAAACGGGCCCGACCCCCGAGGCCACCACCCCACCCCACAGCAATCCCCTGCAGCAGGTAGAAATATTTCACAGGTCACGGGACACTCCGTGGGAAAGGTCAACTCTTAATTTGAATAATGTATTCATCTCAGAGGGCCTCTTGGCTTTCTATCAATCGGAATGATTTCAAAAAGGCCTTGGGCAGAAACAGAGGGGGGAGGTGAGGGGGGGCGATACAGAGGAGGGAATTCCGAAAGAGAGGGCAAAGCTGAAGACCAAGCACATTAGGGATACAAGTGTAGTGTCTCACGCACAAGAAATAGCACTGATAGAAAACAGGGGCGACTGGAGACCGCTTAAAGTGCAGGCACGCAAGGGAAGGACAGACTAGACAGGCCTACACAGACACAGCTGCTCGGATGCTGGTGAAACCTTCATCCTGCTAAGAGGAATTCTCTCTCACCGGCGCTGACCATTGAAAAAATAGCCTCCTTTTACCTAAAAATAAATTAAAATATCCTTTGCTTCTGCATCACGCTGCATGTAACTCTGGATCATGCAGGGTTGTGCAGGGCAGGAACGGCAAACGGCAAGAAAGGCAAAGCAGAAGGCAAGAAAAAGCACTCACCTGGACTTCTTCCGGCGGCGGTCGGCCTGCAATGACCAAAACAATCCTTCTCCCCCCCAAAAAAATAGGAACCGCCCACCACCGCAATGACGTTACCAAAGGGGCTGAATGCCTAAAAATCGCCGGAACGCCCCCGAATCTGCTCCGGCATTGACGGACAGATCTGTCTTCCAATGGCTAGCCTCCATTTATTGAGCTAGCCAATGGAAGACAGAGGCGGGACTAAGCCAACATACTCTTCTCAAAAGATTTCGCCTTGCGCGAAACGCTGCTGCGCAGCTTTCGGCAAGTCGAAACCTAAAAATACCCTTGCTCCGGACTTATCCCGGGCCTGGTGTGGGTCTGCCCGGGTTTCCTGCACCAGACAGGCCTTGGATTCAAATCTAGGCCTCTCCTGGCAGCGGCCACAAACACAACCGAAAACTCCGCTGCAGGGACATTTCAACACCATATCGGCCCCAAAGGCATAAAAAGCCAACAAGGTGCGGTGCGTTCTTCACACACCTTAAAACAAAAAATAAATAAACTCAGCGAGGAGTGGAAAAGTGAGAAAAATGTGACCCACTTAAAAGATGCAAACCAAGGACACCACAGGAGCACAGAGGTTGCACCGAATTCACACCACAAACAACCTAAAAACAGCACGGGCGCCTTGTGTGCACCGTACAGCAGGCACCTCAAATGGGAATTGTTTTGCACAGTAGTTGAAATTAAAATATGGTGTGGATCAGTTCCTCATAGCCACAATCCATGTGCTCAACTTTAGGTGGCAATTTTGCTGAAAGTGAATTTAAAAAAAGGCATTCATACCGCACACAAAGAGCTTAGAAAAGGGAAGTTGATGAACAGCTCAGAGTCTGTGATTGGTTACCCAGACATAGAAAACTAGGAAGGAATAAAACAGAGTATATCTGTAAAGGCACTCCATCACTTACATCGACAACACAGAAGTATCCTGATAGCTTGGGTGCACACAATTTGCAAAGAACATGGGCCCTAAATTTTTAAGTGGTCACAAAACAAAATGTAAAATATATTAAACCCATTGTAAGAGTTGGCTAATGTTGTATCACCTGCTAAAATGGGTTTTTGAATGGATTTCAATATGCTGTTTGGAAGGGATGTGTTGTGAGCATCCCTTTAAAATTGTAAATGGGTACAACATTAATGGCAAGTGACTGGAATTTTGGTTACGAGCCATTCAATAGTTTCTGAATCTCCAGTTGGTGTGCTAACTGATCTATAAAGGAGAAGGAGTCCCTTTTGTGAATTGGGGTGGCAGTTCATGGACTACTGCAAAATCTCACTGAAGTTTTTCAAAGTGATTTTTTTAAAGCAGCCCTCTTTCTTATACGAAAGTTGATGGGCTCTAAAAAACACAGGAGCATATTATCAAGGGATTTATCTCCACTTTTTTGGCTTTAAACGCCAAGAAAGCGGGGATAAAATTATCTCCCTATCAGCAACAGGGTGCTAACACGCAAATTCGCATGTTAGCACCCTTTTTCTCTACGCTTCCCCTTGCATCTCTAATGAGATGCATCTCTAATGAGATGCAAAGGGGGCGTTCCAGAGAAAAATAATAGGAGAAATGTTGTTAAGCGACATTTCTCCTATTATCAAGGATTTCGCTAACCCTGTTAGTGATAAAAAAAGCAGCGCTAACCGCGGTTAGCACTGCTTTTTTTACACCTGGTATTTTCCTGACTTAGCCATGATATCCTATGGAAGGTGGATATCATGGCTAAGTTTGTGAGCCCCTATCATCAAGCTAACACCAAACTTTGAGAGATTATCGTTGGTTTTCCAGTGATAATCTCTCAATTGGCAGTTAGCGCGAGGATTTTTTTCACTACTGAGATAAACCTTGCTAATAGCAAGTTATCTCTGCGATAATTTCCGGCGATGCTTAGCTTTAAACAATTCGTTGCTAAGCATCGTTAGCGGTAAATATCGCTAAACGTTGGTAATATGCCCCACAGTTTTCACTTTTAACATATTGTAGGTCATGGCCCTTTCTTGCAGGGTTATCCCCAAACTGTTTGCCTTCCTCTGTCTATTTTCCAGACCTTCTTTTTGTTGACTTCAAGACTCTGAAAACTTTCCCACTGCCAACCAGTGCTAAAGTTCATGTTCTCTCGCCCCTAAAAAGGAAATGGTTGGTTTACACCTGGTTGGCATATTTGATTTACTTGTAGGTCCCTTGTAAAGTGGTATACCATATACCATATACCCAGTGCCGGTAACTTAAATGCTACTAGAGGGCCTGAAGCACTGCTTGTATCAGCCTCAGAAGCAACATTTCAAACCTGTCACAAGCCAGCCACTGCAGGTCCTGTGTGTGCAGTTTACTGCCACCTTGATTTGGCATTTAAAAATACTTACTAAGCCTCAAACTCCAGTTTTTCTACACATAGGCCCCCCCTAAGGTAGACCTAGGTAGGATTATTGGCAGGGTGCTGTGTAAGTACAAAGGTAGAGTATGTACCTTTATGTTTTACATGCCCTCATAGTGACAGACAACTTTTTTCATTTGTCACTTCTGTGAGGCCTACTCCTCCCATAGGCTACCATTGGGAATTCCCTGATATACTTTTAAGTTGTAATTCCTGATCTGAAAGTATGGTTAGTGCCATGTTGGGTATGTTTAGAATGGTAGTGATAAACCCTACTCACTGATTAAGTTGGATTTCACATTAATATTTTAGAAATGTCACTTTTAGAAAGGGGCAAACACAACAAGATGATGAACGGAGTGATGAAACTTTTCAACCACTCACTACCAGTCAAGAGATCTGGGCTGGATCCATTGTTATTTTGGTCACCATGCCAACCCCAGTTTGGACCCAGCCATATGCAAATCAGTTTTGGCTCTGCTTTTCATGGGTACAGTCCAGCCCAAACTGCTAGGCCAGTTTATTTATTGAGTTTTATATAGCGCTGGCTAGACCCGGAGATGTCGGAGCGCTTTACACGAGGAAGAAACATTTTTTCATAACATGGTTACAAAGTTACATCAGTTACTGGAGCGTAGTTACAGGAATTACATGGGTGCAAAAGCATAGCATAAACATGAGGCAAAAAATAGGCAAAAGGAGAGAAGATTAGGGGAGAGAGGCAAGGAATAGGGGAGGTAGATGGAAAATATTGGAGGGAAGAGGAGGGGGAAGGTGTAGGAGGCACAACGAGGAGACGAGGAAAAATAGAGTCCGACGTCCGGCTGGGTAGGTGACGGCAGAGGGGTGAACCAGAGCCAAACTCCTCTATAGCTGCGTGGGACAGCTCCACCGGTCATCGGCCAAAGGTTGCTCGGGCACCGCAGTACATACAGAAAGTTTATAGCTTTCTCCTAGGGGGCATAGTCCAAAAGTTCCATAGAGTGTGCCGGTCACGGTGTACGGTGCTGTGCTCTCACGGTAATCGGATAAAAACACAGGCCTCCACTGTGTGAGACTCCCTTGCCGCTGTGGGTCTCTGGGACTCCAGGGTATAAATGCTGGAACGCTCTCCAACAAGGGGAGAAGGAGACCTTTGGAAAGGGGCCCACTCATGATGGCCATTATTAGAAAATTGGTGTGTCAGATGTCCCCAGTGGTGGCCATCTTAGATGCCTCCTTGACTATGCCTCACTGGCCTTGGGGAGAGCAGGTAGGTGGTTACAATCCAGGTGGAGGGTGAAAGGCCGGCCAAACAGGGGGATATCTACTGGTTTGGTAATCCCCAGCCTGGAAGCTCTGGCGTAGAGCTCCTACTAGATGCCAGTTCCTCCCTAGGCTGGAAAAACGCATCCTTGGACTGGTTTCAGGGAATCACCCCAAATCAGCCAGGCTAGCTTGAATCCAATGGCATAGAGAGCAAGGGACCCATGTCTGGGCATACCCTTTGCACTTAGGGCAAACATAGCAAACACAACAAGATGATGGACAGAGAGCTGAAACCTTTCAACCACTCACCCCCAGTCAAGAGATCTGGGTTGAATCCGTTGTTCTTTTGCTCACCATGCCACCAATGTTTGGAGCCAGTCATATGCAAATCAGTCTTGACCCTACTTCTCTTGGTAACAGTCCTGCCCGAATGGCCAGGCCAGGTCCTCCCTGGACTGGAAACAAGCATCCTGGGAACGGTTTCAGGGTATCACACCTCATCAGCCTAGCTAGCTTGAATTCAGTGGCACAGCGAGCAAGAGACCCACGTTTAGCATTACTTTGGCCACTTAGGGCAAACATAGCAAACAGAATAAGATGATGGATTGAGTGCTAAAATATTTTAATCACTTACACCCAGTCAAGAAATCTAGGTTGAATCCATCATTCTCTTGCTCACTATGCCACCCAGTTCTTATTTATTAAGGCTATGGTTAATGGCAATTACCCCTTGTTACTTTTGTTTTGGAGAGCAGGATTTCCATGTAGTCAATAATTTCTGTCAAGACCTGTCAGCGAGAGATATCGGTTGGCAGTAGGACTTAAAAAAGCATTCTCAGTGTTTCTGTGGTAGGTCTGGGTGTGAATGTTTGTCAGCCTCAATTGACCATACAGAAAACGTAGGGGTTTGAGGCTGATTCCCTCAGTTGACAGCCGCTGAGAATGGGAACTAACGATTAACCTCTTTGCCAGTGATGGATCTTTACAATTGACCACAATACAATCCCCTTTTTGCTATTTTCTTTCCGGGCCCACCCATCCTACCCCTCTGGCAAAAAGAATATCCTTATGCTCTCCTTTTAGTTAAAACAAGGATTTTTACAAAACCAGTGGCAAACTTTATTGTGTAGCTGCATAGTCGATTACTTAGAAGATAACTGGGGGAACCCTGTCAATACTACTGCATATGGGCCACATTCAGGAGGGAGGTTTAGTGTAGGTAAGTTATCCTTCTTGTGCGAGTGGACACCAGAACCTTCCTTGTCATTCCTGTTACTCCATGCTTCATTGGCTATGCCCCATTCTACCGGGATTGGATCCCTATTTGTCAGCCAGGCTGGCTTTAGACCTCCCCTGGAGCATTACCAACCCCTCCCCTCTGTACCTGAGTACTTGAATTGGTGTTTCGGCATGGCTTAGCAGTATCTTAGCACATCTGACCCTTTATTTCCAAATCACCAATCATCCCTGACAGACCATCTTCAGATAAACGCAAACAAAGGTGAGGTTCATGTGAAAATTCAAAAAGAGCTTCAATTCTTTTCATAGAGAATATTATATTGAAAAACAGGATTTGTTGTGGGAAAGCGACAACTGATGCTGTAACTGCAGCTTGCCTTTACTGGTGAAAGCCCCTCTCAGTGAACCTGGCACTGTTCCCCGCGTGCCCTGTCGGCTCCGTGGCCAAGTACAGATCAGAACAGGTCCAAGCAGGAAGAACTTATGCAGTGTATTGAATAGCTAATTCAGCTTTCTTAAGCACCCGTTCTAAAAAGAAACAAGCTACCATTAGTGCCAAACGCTCTGTGTAATTACTTTTGACAGCACTGTGAAGAAAAAATGCCATTATATCATTTCTACACAGTCATTTTCTTAGTATGCTGTTGGAACTCTCTGAGTACTGTCCTAGCTTATGATAAGGTGAAGTGCCTAATTGACTTCGTTTTTGGCTTCGCCTGGAGCATATTAAAGACAAGCGGCCTTTTAAATAAAATTTTGGAAATTGGACCTCATAATTGTTGAATTGATTGTAAGGAAATATTTTATATCAAGCTGCGTTTAAAGACTCAGTGCCCTGCATGCAAATTGTGTATCAAATAGCTTGAACATATCAGGCTATAATTCTAGCATAAAGGACGAATTCATTTGGGGTATGAGAGTATTGGAAGGTTTACCCCTGGGCTTTCTCATTCCAGATTCCAGTTTGTGCAACGCCTGTAATGCAGAAACAGTGAGGTACAAATAGTTTGAGTATGCCTCAGCTTCGAGTAGATATTCACAAGAGGATTCTGACTGAGGATGAGTTGCATATTTTCATTCTGCTTAAAATGATCCCTAATTCATTGGTTGTACTGCAAGAAGTTCAGCCTTTTGTAGGGTGTAAACAAATTCAGAGAGGCTTGCTGGTCTCTCTCAACCCCTGCGCAACAGGGAAATTAAAAGAGCTTTCTCTCAAGAATAGTTTGAAAAAAGGAGACCAAATGGTGCATTTTACCCGGCAGTTCTACAAAGAAATTGGCTAAAAGGTTACAGGCACAGACGAAATATCTCAATCAATCCTTTGAAGTCTTTCCTCTACAGGAGGTTTAGAGGCTGAGGAGGGTCCCTCCTAAGGTAATTTTGAAAATATCTTCCTCAAGCCATGCATTTTAGAGCACAGTTTTTCTATTAAATTGGTTTGAAAACAGTAGTTTGAAGAACTGTTCAAATAATCTGTTACAGGGACTATTAACCATGTTGATTATAGTACATGTCATGTTTCTACATGTTATTTTCTTTAAACACGAGACTGACATATATTGGGTTTGTTGACACTATGAAAATCAGAACAAACATATAGGGGCCGATTCCGATTCGGTAAAATCCTGTACGAATAGCCGTACAGTCCATTTTTTCCATACAAATCGTATCCTCGAATGTCCCCGTATGTACGATGTAGTACAATGTGTACCCAAAGCAGTTCACCCTCCGAATCGTACCAAAGCCCCTACGACTCAATAATCCGTACGAATGGCATTCGGAACGCGCAGTCCGCGATGTCCATACGGATCGAAGCATCATTTTCCGACCCAGCAAGTACGATTCGTCCAGTCAACACTCCGTACAACTCTTTTATTACAAGAGCTCAAAACGTCCGGAAAAGCAGAATTCGACTTGAAATGCGTGCAAAACGGACCCCCGGTACAATTCGTACACCCCATGATCTTAGGAGTATGGTTCGTACACCTACGATCATAGGGTACGGTTCGTACACCCCATGGTCGTAGGGGTATGGTTCATACACCCCATGATCGTAGGGCTACGGTTTGTACACCCCATAATTGTAGGGGTACGGTTCATACACCCATGATCGTAGGGGTATGGTTCGTACACCCCATGATCGTAGGGGTGCGGTTCATACCCCTACAATCATGGGGTGTACGAACTGTACCCCTACGATCATGGGGTGTACGAACCATACCCTATGTGATTGTGTGGCTCTCCATACAAATTGCTCATAGGTGACGTTTACCGTACGAATCGGGTACTCATTCCCCGGTCCGGGTCGTACTTGTCGGGTTGTACGGCATGTTTATGATTCGTACGGTTCACTTTCAGGGTCCGTATCATACAGATTTTCCCTTGCTTTTCGTGCGGTTTAATGATTCAGACGTATTTTTTTACTACGGATCGTACTATACGATTCGGACGGATTTGTACGATTCGTACGGAAATGGTTACGAATTCGAATCGTCGTACGGATTTGTTTCCCGAATCGGAATTGACCCCATAATGTGTCAAATATAATTTCCAAATGATTATCTGAAGAGCGAAACGGTTTCCTATTGATAATAATACTCAGGGACAGCTGCGACCTGTAGTGGGAGTACCTGCTGGGCGGTAATGTGGGGAGGGGGAGGGGCAGGGTGGGGGGTAGTAATGTATGGATTACGGACCTTAACAAGTAAGTAAACATATAAATAAATAAAACAAATTATGTTGCGTGCACTGCATCACCAAATGCGATGCAGTGCGCGCAACGAAATTCGTTTTATTTATTTATATTTTTACTTACCTGCTAAGGTCCATAATCCATACATTACTACCCCCTACCCTGCCCCTCCCCACGTCACCACCCGCAAGTTACTCCCACTACCGGCCGCGGCTGCTCAGGGAATCCAATTTCACAATGATTTAAAAGCATTTAATGGAAACCTAAAACTAGAGGGGCATGAAGAAAAGAAAGGGAGAGAGATATAGTTCAAATTGTGGATTTCAACTGATGATTGATTTCAACTTTACTCCGGTACTTGGGAGCATATTTACTAAGAAGTGACGGAGCACAACGTTAGCCTTCTTGGCTTAACGACGCATTCCACCACTTTTGAAACGCAGGGCTGCACCGCATTTACAACAATACGTTGCAGCCCTGCGCTACATTTAGCTGCCTAGGGCCAGTGCAGGCACCCTTGTACCATAGTGCAAGGGTGCCAGCATTGTGGGAAATTATTGTTTATGTGCAAAAAGGTGTCCCTTCCTGCACATAAACAATCTTAAATGGCGATTTGTAACTTTTATGTGTGCTGTTTTGCACACATAGAAATTGAAACTCGTAATTTTTAAAATATTTGTCTATGTGCAGGAAGGGACATCTTCATGCACAGAAACAATCTTGCATTGAGGAGAAATAATGCATTTCTCCCCGTTACACCCTGTTAAGACCAGGTTATCCTTGGTATAAATTTTGGCGTTGCCCCATATTTATGCCACCCTTGTAAATATTAGGCAACCTCAAAATCAATGGGTTTTATGGTGACAAACTCACCACAACACCCATTGCTCACCCTTTTCACGTTAAGTATAGCATGAAAGGGGGACTTATTTACAAGGTAGAGTTAAGCCACATTAAGTGGCTTAACACTGCCTTGTAAATATGGTGAAGCATATATAACTACCATAAAGTCCCAAAAAGTAAGGTCATGGTGGCGATAGGGGCTTGTAAATATGCCCCTTAAGTTTCTAAATTCAGTCCTGTCTCAGAAATGTAGCTATTCTTTCCGGAAGAGAATGAGTTTATCTTTTCCACTATTTATCTTGCTCATTGTTTCGGAGTAGGACTGCTGTCTCAATTGATTGTCCCAGTAAAATTCTTCCAGTTTTAAAGTATTATTCGTAGTATTAGCATTACCACTTGTAAACTTCGGATTTCAAGTCTGCATTCTATGTATTTTGTGAGTTCCGATGGTGCTTAACAAGTTTTTTCCAAATGAGAGAAATTAGGTAATTATTCGTGTTTTACACATTGCAGAGCAAAAGGTAAGGAGAGCAGAGTTTTACTGTGTTTACGGTTATCTTTTAGAGAATGTGGGAATGGCTGTTAACTAACTCCCACAAGTCTATAAATGCCCATTTTTTTAGGCTAATTGTTTGGACAATAGCTAGGTTTTTGTGCATCCAATCTAGGCATGAACTCTTAAACCTAGTCAATACAATGTTTGTGTGGGTGAGATGCTCAACCCATATTTAATCACAGACTGTAATCATCACTATACATATATTTAGGATTATTATTAGTACGTTTGTGCAAGGTCAAGGTTTATCCCAAATAGAACATTTATTAATGAGGAGATCAGAGCGGGAGTAGGGTTGTGTAGTGCCTTGAATCTGTGTGTGAGGAGTTTGATATTAAAGTGTTTGTGTATCTTGAAGCAGTGGAACTTCCTGAGGTGTGGAGGAATGTGAGTACTGAGTGAGATGTTGATCATGAGTCTGGCTGCCAAAATTTGGTAGATTTGTAGTATTTTGGTGAGTTGCTTTGTGATCCTGTCATAGAGGGTGTTCCCAATGACCTTAACCCGGGTATTTATAGAGAAGCCTTTAGGAAATGGAGGGAGGAGAAGTGCATGAACATATTTCAAATAAGGTTAGATTAAAACATTCAAGCTGGAAATAGCTAACACTATTAGGGAATGCAAAATGTAATAAAACGCATGGAATAGAAACAGTGACTAAATCTCTGACATGCATTTAATTAACATTTTAAAGTTAAAAATGAAATATTTACTTAGTACTGGCTGTGTTTCCTCAGTATGCTTCTCTACAGTCCGTGGCTCCGAGCATGGGGTTCCAGAGTCAACTCCCCTAAGTAATACAGATGTTGCTCTTGTACTGTTAATAATATTAACCAGTAAAAGAGAAGCACCAGGATTGGTTGGAGTTTGTCCTCCTTGACACACTGGGGCCTTTGTCTTCTCGCTATCAGACAGTTTAACACAATTTGGATTACAGAGGTCTAAAGTGCACATGTCAGGCTGGCTGTCGCAACACAACCAGCCAAACCGACGCAAGCTATTTAAACTGGAGTGGCCACCATTACTCTTCCCTGGTGCTAATCAGCAGCAATGGCCCTTTCTTTACCTCACACACAGCTTAGGTTGGCAGCAGTAAAAAAAAAATGGTAACAAAATCATTTTATTACCATTTTATTTCTCATGTTTACTGCACTTGGAGCTAATGGAGGAGCCATTTAGGGAGCATGACTCTCGCTTGATCAGTGGTCAGTCATCTCATGAGCCACTTATTAAGGGGTCCGACACATTCAAGAAAGGCAGTCCGCCAGCAAAATAATAATTTGCTGAAACTGGAGTCTATGCTGACTTCACAAAGTGGGTGAAGCAAATTCCCTCAGCTACGAGAAAGAGTGCAGGCAGGAGGGTACACTTTAACACATATTATGGAGATGCCCACAGTGCACACATTTCTTGAAAGAGATCCTCAATAGTATAGAAACAATGACGGAAGCTCTCATTCCCAGAAAACCTGCAAGTGTTATATGTTGGTGGGTGCTAAGCAAAAGTTGGGGAAAAAGACCAAACCATTCTTAACTCAGAAAATTCCTATTACTAGAAGCAAAACAAACAATGTTAGCAAAGTGGGTGCAGGTGCAATCCTAGCTACTGAATAACTGGTATGGGTAAATCTGGTTTGGGCTAGGGATGGAGAAAATCACATAAACCCTGCAAGTGGATCATAGGAAACTTGAGAATCAATGGACCCGCCTTTGGACTACTTCACAAAGGGCTTCCATGCTTTTATTTGCCTCAGAACCCTACAAGCTCTTCAGCTGGTTCATCTATGATAGCTCATCCAGCCCATCCAGTGACTACTCACAGATGGCTGGGAGGATCAAGCATGACCCGAGGGGAAGCTGTGAACTAGTGGGAATGGGGAAGGGGAACTGGGAGGTAGGGGGTAATGTTTCAGATTTGCAACTCCCCAGGAAGACGCATGTCTTTCATTGACTTTAGGTGGTCCGTCATTGAAAGTCTTACTGCTACAGAAGCAGCAGCCTCCTGTTGATATGCTCTGGAGGACGTGGCAAGGTTGAAGGAGCGACACTTTGCAATTGCATTTCTGCAACACCTAAAAAGACTCAACCGTGTCATTGCTGTAAAGTCTACTCTACGCATGAAAAGAGGCAGGAGAGTTGTATTTACTGTCCTGAGTGCACATCTCACCCAGCCCTGTGTTTTCATGATTGCTTTAGATTGTACTATACAAAAGAATAGTGGAAACTGACTGAGGTGGAGCTGCTGTAACGTAAACTTTTCGAAGGCTGTGCATAGATACATACCCTCCATAGACCCCAAATTACTAAGCAAGCAGCTGTAGAATTTGTGTACCTCTACTTGAGAAAGTCACAGAGTTGCTTATGGCCTGCTCAACAACTTTATCCACTGTAAGAACTTGGTTGGTGTTCTGTTTGCAGATTAAGAAGTACATTATAGTCCTCAGAGTGCACATAACGGTGGATGGAACATAAGCTGTGTTTATCATGGAGTACCCTGTGCGACACAATTTTAAAGGCTTGACAAGACTGTGAAGTGCTTTTTAGGGAAACATATGCATACAACACAAGGACCACTCTGATTGCCCTCTAGAACCAGAGTAAGTGTAATAAGTCAAAGAAATGTCCTGAGGGACTTATTCACCAACACTTCTACTTGCTTTGAAAGTATGCAAACTCAGTTTGTAACTTGTATCATGTTCACTGTTACAGGACTCAATTTCATGTACGATGATTGTTTTCACAACTTGCTTATGATATAAGTTAGTAATTGAGTTTTCACACTCACAGGACATTTGTTTGGCGTATTACTTTAGGGACCGTAGGCAGCATGACCCAGCTTGTTTGGCTAAATTTCAATGGTAGATATGCTCGCTCAGTTCGAGGAATGAGCTCTTGGAGGAAGACATACTCGAACACCCCCAACTTGCATCCACAAACTGGAAGGAGTTGGATTTAGCACAGTAAGTGCGCTGATGGTGCATTAGAGACACATTTTCTGAGATTCAAGTAGCTAGGGACGGAAGGCATTAGTATAGGTTCACTTGGAAATTATACAGCATTATTCAGGACTCTGATAAGAATAGAGACATGAAGGGGTAAGGCAATTGGCCCACCCACACAAGTGATGTAGCATTTTTATCAGGACACCTGCTGGAATGCTGGGTGGTAGGAAATGTGTGCCGGACCAGTGATTCCACAACCTTCCCAAACAGATATGAGAGGAAAATGTGACTTTTTAGCTAAACATGAGGTTTGCAGGGGATTCTGGAAAGGAAACGGTTTGTGGATCCACACAATCCACATCTCTCTGGACTCCCCCGGGTGTCTAGTTTTCATAATTTTCAAAAAAGAGAGTTTCCCAGAATACCAGAAAGGACTGGGTATCAAACAGTATCAAAAAGAATTCCTTTCTGTGTTACTCACTTTCTATTTGTGACCAAAAGGCCTACGCACTAATATCATTATTTAGTGTTCAATAGTGACACGGATAATTCTATCTGCACAAAACTGGAGTTGCTTTTGTCTCTCAAATTCTTTTATTTTGATTAAGTTAAAAACATTTGAATTCTTTTATTCCATAACATTGTTTTAAAAACATATCCTAAAAAGATAATTCCCTAATACATATAATGATTCCTGTAGTGGTTCCAACTCAAATTCAAAAATAATCAAGACAGAGTAAAATTTACACATTAAAAAATAATAACATCATAACATCAAATGCAAAATAATGGAAGAAAGTCCTTTGTCGATGCGTTTCGGGCATACGTATATGGAGGGGTAGCTTGTGGCACGAGAAATGTGGTTGGAGCCAAGCAAGTCAATCCCCCCCAGGATATCCCTAGGTGTTAGGTTTTTTAGAAATGTATAGGTTAGCTAGGTCTGTTTTTGGTAGAAAAATGTGATGAGACCATGTTGAGTTTGGGCCCTTCTCTGTCGCAGGCATTAGGCCTAACCACACAAGTGAGGTACCATTTCTATTGGGTGACCTGGGGGAATTTTGGCTGAATAAATGTTTGTGGCTCCTTGCATAGTCCAGAACAATCCTTCACAGAAATGTGAGTAAAATGTGTTTTTTAGTCAAAATTTGAGGGTTGCCAGGAATTCCGGGTAAAAAAATGTGGTGATTGGCAAGCAAGTCAGCCCAACCTTGATACCCCTAGCTCTCTAGTTTTAATAAATGTACAGGTTGGCTAGGTTTCCTTAGGTGCCGGCTGAGCTAGTGTCCAAAATCTAGAGCTACCCACATTGGAATGAAAGGGTCAGTTTTTGGTGGAAAAATGCGATGCCTCCATGTTGTGTTTTCGGCCATTTCTCGTTGCAGGCACTAGGCCTATTCACACAAGTGAGGTACCATTTTTATTAGGAGACTTTTGGGAGCATAGAATAGTGGAATATTTGTTATTATTAATTGGATTTTGTTGTATTTGTGCCTTTCCAATGTAAACCTTGTTTAAAAAAAAGACGACATTTGGAAAAATACCCTCTAAATCATACGTTGGCACAGATACCCACAAATTCACAGATGTACCAATAACCACCTAAACTCCATCTCTTGTGCTCATTTCACAAATACATAGGTTTTCTATGTACCAATTTTTCACCTATTTTGCTTTATGAATTAGTCTATACTCAGTACTCACTGAAAAACCATAGGACAGTGCAGCTCACTTGTTGGCTCTGGGTACCTTGGGTTCTTGGATATCCTACAAACCCTATACATATACCAGCAACCAGAAGGGTCTGGAACACCTAATGGTATATTGCTTTTGAAAATCGGACATTGTGACAAAAAGGTACTAATGAAAATTTAGTCACAAATGCCTGTTTTTTCTACTCATTTTCAATATTTCTTTAGTTCATCTGTTATTTATCTTTGGGAAAACATTGAGGGGTCTACACATATAACCCTTTGCTGAATTCATAATTGCGTCTACTTTTCAGAAATCAGTAGCTTTCCTGGATAACCTATTGGTTTCACACTGGTTTATACCATAAACTGGAAGTAGGTTGAGGCCACAAAAAATAGGGAACATAGGCTACCTTTTTTTAAAAATGCCACAACTGTGGTACTAAATTAGGTTTTCTGATTCAGCTCTGCATGTTCCTGAGAGCTGGGAAGGATGGTGATTTTAGTACAATAAACAGATCATGGATGCCATTTATTGGGGGGATTTTTTTTAATCTTGAACACCTTTACGCTTTATTTTCAAGAGCTAAAAACGTTGGTATATTTTGCCTGTTTTCTCTGTCCTCTCCAGGTGAATCCACAAACCCTGGGTGCCTTTAGAATCCACAGGATATTGGAAAAACAGTATTTGCAAATTTGTAGTAGATACCTTATGTGGAAAGAAAGTTATGGAGCCCCAAGCTGGAACTACCTCAAATAGCCAAAAAAAGGCTCTGCTTTTGGGGATGAAAGGCCCAGCAGTTAAGGGGATAACATAACAACACAATTAAACCATAGCAGGGAAGAACACAGAAGAGAGTACAACAAAACAGTCAAAATAGAACACAACAGCCACATATTCTTTTTTTTTATTCCACAGTATATTAACAACCAACAATACATATATCTATTTGTATCACTTCAAACATGCATATGTTTGGCAAGTATTCCCCATATTCCAATACCAATCCTATGTTTTTTTAACCCTTTAACTGAATATAAACTAAACTCAAGATTAAATAAAACTATACTTTCTATTCCTCCAATGTACAAAAGATGGAGTTTCTGATTGAAGCCCGTCTACCGCAATAACAGCCTTGCTACCGTTATCGCAATAAAAATTGTGGATGTTATGACAATCGGCTTCCCAATAATTCTGCTTAGAAATTTTTCAATGTTGATAATAAAAATTCCCAAATGACCACAATTGAAAAAAATATGTAGCATATTAGCATTGTCCGCTCCACAACGAAAGCATTTTGCATCCTGTCCAGTTTTCCACTTAGACATATGTGCCGGGGTTTAATACAAATTAAAGTACGTTTTATAACATTGCACTCACAGATTGGCCAATAATAACGATTCCCTTGACATTAAGATAGCATATTTCAAAGATACATTATCGATCCCCAAGACTTCAGACCTTTTATCAGCGTGTTTCTCTAAATCATCTTTTCTATATGCCAACAGTAGCTGGTACACCTCCCCAATTTTGCATGTCGTTGCGTGGCTTTTATAATTAATTGGAAATCAATGTAATTCTTTTCCGTAGCACAAAATCACAAATTTGCAAGTATTTAAAGTATTGTTGCTTCGGCAAATTATACAATCGAGACAACTCTGCAAAAGATATTAGCAAACCATCTGTACCTACAAAATCTCCCAATTGAAAAATACCTCGAGCCCGCCCTCCAGCAACCACAGCATCCCAAAAAATAGAACGCAAAAAATTTGTAGCATTGGTAGGGGTATACCAAGATAATTTCCCCACTTGACATAACTTTCGAATTTTTTTCCATACATTAAACGCCGCTATTAACACCTTGAACCTAGTCCGTTAAAAATAGCTTCCATCTATTTCTTTAAACAAACATTGTCTTGCCTCTGGTCCTAACAGCATTTGAAAGATTGAGGGGGCCTCCGCTTCATTACCTATATCTTCTCCAGTCAGAAATATCCGCATTCTTAGCAAGAAACATGTGTAAAAATAAAGAGAAAAATCAGGAATAGCTAATCCCCTGCTCAATTGGTAGGGTCAAAAATCGCACAGCTCTTCTCGGTTTACCAGGTGCCCACAAAAATTTAGAGCAAATAGACTGTAACTGTTGTAGTTGAAGTACAGTAAATTCTAAAGGAACCGCTCTAAACAGGTATAATACCTTGGCTAATACATTCATCTTAATATCATTGGTTCTGCCAATCAGTGTGAGGTGTAATCGTGATCACTTATCTAATGAATTCTGAATGTTAGTTACTAGCATACCCCAGTTGACCTCTAGTATTTCCTGCATAGATGATCGAATTTTAATACCTAAATATGTTACTTCCTTTTCGACGCGAGCATCATCCATTATAACCGTCTCTGAAATTAATACTTGTGTTTTAGTTGCATTTAGTTTGTATACGGATGCTTGACCAAAGGTTATAGCCACTCGTTCTATCTCTTGCAATGCCAAATAGGGATCCGAGGTAGCTATTGCGACATCATCAGCATACGTGAATACCGAATATGGAATACTATGTACAAGGAACGGCTTAATCAAATCATTGTTGCCCAATAGTTCAATGAACGGATTAATATAAAGTGCGAACAACAATGATGAACAGGGGCACCCTTGTCTAGTGCCCCTAGTGATGTTCACTGTCTCAGATGTTAATCCTATAGCAAAAACCTGTAGGGCTGTGAGAAAACGTTGACCAAAACCCAAATGACTCATTAATTCCCACAGGTATGCCCACTCCACACGGTCGAACGCTTTTTCTGTGTCTAATAAAATTAAACCCAAATTACGTTTCTCAACATGTGCGATATCGAATAATGTCACTACCTTATTAATGTGCGAGGTTGTTTTATGCCCTGTAATGAAGCCATGTTGGGACCGTGAGACCAATGAGCTAAATACTCTAGAGATGGGAGTAGCCAGTATCTTTGACTACATTTTACTATCACAATTCAATAGTGATATTGGCGGATATGAGCCTACTAGTTCCGGGTCTTTACCCTTTTTAGTGAATACTACAGTAGTAGCTTCTGCCCAAGATGTCGGTTCACATCCCTCTAGTGCAGCCCTAAATGTATTCAACATATCAGTTTTTATTAGGCTAAAAAAGAGCATATAAATCTCTGTGGGCAATCTATCTGGCCCGGCAGCTTTTCCTATGACTAGGCCTTTAACAGCAGTTTCTTCTTCTTCAATTGAGATAGGCTCATCCAATAATGCAATATCACTAGGATCTAAATGTCTCAAAGCCCCATCGATTAGGTTAATAAAGTGATCTTGTGCTTTTTGAGTATATAAATCTAAGTAGAATTGATGTAGAATCAATAGAATCCCTTTGGGTTTCTGGCAGAGTACACCAACCTTATTTTCAAAGTCTTAATCCGCCCCATAGCTTCTTTCCTTCGTAACCGCCATGCCAAACAACGACCCACAGCTTCACCATATTCATGCATTTGTTTTTTATTAGCAAAATATTTACTAGCATTTTCAGTGTTCCAAATCCCTTGTATTTTAGCCCTCACCTGTTCAGTAGCTTCTTCAAATTCCACAATGCTATTTGCCCCCGATCTAACCCCCTGGATTAACTTGTCCCTGGCGTCCTCAAGCCTTACATACAAGTCCTGTATCTCTACCCTTTTCCTACGATTTTGCCAATATACAATGCTTAGCACTTCCCCCCTAAGACATGCTTTAATGAATCCCAAACTATAGCGCAATGAGCCAAATTTGTATTATTCATGAAAAATTCACTAATCCACTGGGACGTTTGTTCCTTAAAACTATAATTTAAGTAAAGTTTTCGATCAAATGAAAATGTCCTCTTGAGTGGAAACTGAGTAATGACATTTAATGTCAATATTTTTGGGGAATGATCTGAAGTAATCCTTGGTAGAATTTGAATTGCGATGTTATCTTTTAAAGAGAAAGACAAAAAAAAAAGAATACAGGCGAGCTAACTTTTTATGAGGATAGCAATAATAGGTGAACCCTGGATTTGTCGAGTTTAAATTACTCCATACATTAATCAGGGCATGATCGTTTAAAAAATCATACAGGGTTTCAAACATCCATGGTTTCCGCCCATGATATCCCAATGGTCTTCTCTGCAAATCTAGATTTGTTAGATTAATGTTCATGTCCCCACATAAAATCAACAGTGCCCTCCATGATGCTAATTCAATGTTTAATTCTTCAAAGATGGAAGCATCATCCAAATTGGATCCATATACAACACAAATTGTAAATTTAGCCTGCCCAAAATCACATTCTGCGATAGCCCATCTTTCACACTTATTCGCTAAACACCGTCCCGTAGTAACCCTATTATCTTTAGCTAATATTGCTACTCCTCTAATCATGGATGATTGTTGTGAAGCCACTACCAGTGAATATCCCAAGGCTTCTAAAAGTGCCCTTTGGGCCCAAGGTATGTGCGTCTCTTGGAGACAGACCACATCAGGCTGAATGTTACGTAATTCAGCTGTGACACGATTTCTTTTACTCCAACCGTTTAAACCGGAGATGTTCCAAGTACATATTTTTACCCCCTTAGCCGCCATGATAGTTGGTCAGTTGGTGTTTTATGTCAATGCTGTCTCAAATTTCAGATTGAAACCTACACAATGTTTTTGCATTTGCCGAAGATTCTCTTTATTTACTACTCGAAAAACTATGGATTTTTTACCCTTTTTCCCCCACCCTTGTGACCTACCCCCTAACCCCCCTTTCACCCTCAAATAGACCTCCCCTCCACCCCCCCTGAACCAAGGCCTTAGGACTTATTGTCCTACATATGCAGACAAACGTGTGCCCCCTTGCCTACCCCCACAACTCTAATCATATTCATGTGCATATTGCCACATTACAAAATAGACCAGAACCAAAAGATATTATAACTCATATATACCAATATACACGTACCCCTACATTAAAAAAAATATCAACATCACATTGGTCAAATGTAGCTCATAAATTCACCATTACAAAATCCTAGAACACAGCACCAAAATCCAAAATACCATATAATACACACAAACACTCTTGTCACATTATCACCTGGGCAACTATCGTCCTATATCCCTTTTACCAGGAATCTCAAAAATCATAGAGAAACATTTAAACCACACCCTCTCTGAGTTCTTAGAAACCTCCGACCTGCTCCACCCATCACCAACTGGATTCCGTCCCAGACAGAGCACAGAAACCGCACTGCTGACAGTCATTGAGGAAAGCAGGAAACTGCTTGATGCAGGAGGTGCAGCAGCCAGCATCCTACTAGATCTGATCGCAGCCTCCGACACAGTGAATCACCAGGTCTTGATTCACTGTCTCAGAAAGCTGGGAGTATCTGGTACCGCCCTGAGTTGGCTTCGCTCCTTCTTGACAGGCCGCACGTTTCAGGTTTTTGAAGACAGTACCAGCTCCAATCCCTGGCCCCTCCAATGCGGCGTCCCTCAGGGCTCGTCGCTGAGCCCTACACTTTTTAACGTATATATGGTCTCCCTTGCATCCATTTTAGCTCCTTTTGGGATCCATATGGTCACCTACGCCGATGACACCCAACTGGTCATGGACCTTAACCAATCCACCCCCTATTCCTCAACCCTAAAATGCCTGTCTTACGGAAGTGGTAAAATGGATGGGGTCCTCCCAACTGAAACTGAATAGAGGAAAAACAGAGGTCATGACACTGGGCAACTTCGATAACTTTGCCCATAGAACCATATTTCCTGCTTGCATGGGCCCAGTCCCCTCTCCTAAGTCCGAAATAAAGAGCTTGGACATCTGTCTGGATCATAATCTGACATTCCAGGTACAAGCCAATAAGACAGTGGCAACCTGTTTTGGTCTAATTAGAATGGCTAGGAGAGTTCTCCCCCTGCTCCCCCTCAAGCCAAGAAAACCATGATCCAGTCCTTACTGCTCTCCAGAATGGACTATGGTAACGCTCTCTACCTAGGCTCCCCCGCCTCTGTGATCAACAAACTGCAGGTCATCCAGAACTACGAAGCCAGACTGATGACTGGTACGTCAAAACTGTTGTTCTCAAAACCCGCTCTCCGTCTTCTACACTGGCTCCCAGTGAGAGCACGAATCAGTTTTAAAGCCCTGTGCATTGTCCACAAATCAATCCATGGCCTAGGCTCTCCTCTGATTTCAGCCATGGTTCAACCCTACAAAGCTAGGACACAGCTGCGTTCGGATGATCTCCACCTCATTGCAACCACCAGTATAAAATGTGCCAGAAGTGGTGGTAGACGCTTCTCCCTCAATGCAGGAAGACTCTGGAACGCTCTGCCTCATCACCTCCTAACCGAATCCAGCCCCCTCTCCTTCAGGAAACAGTTAAAAACATTCCTATTCCCCTAAGCACTCCCCCCTTCTCTCTTCCGGATCAGTAGGTTCAGCCTAGCGCTGGGAGGCCGAGTATCCATGCGCTTTACAAATTCCCTTTCATTCATTCATTCATTCACTTTCACAAACCTGCTTTAAAAATGGGGCAGTAAAAGGGGTTTGTACCACGCATTACCTTATTTTTCACCAAAAACATGAAATAACTCACATCAAAAATATTTTGTGATTTGGCCCTTGTCTTTGTTTATTTCTTTTTTAATGAAAATCACTTGATTATGGATACATTTATGCAAAATAGAAAGATCCATCTTCAGATTGATGTAAATTGCTGTGTACTTCCAGATTATGTATGTCTCCTACAGTGGTGGAGAAACACACAGTTTTTGTTTAAATACTCCTCACACACCAAAAGGGCCCTTGGTGTCATGCTTCATCATAGGGGTCTTCCCACCCCGCTGCGGGACGGGGCGTTCTACAACCTACGACTACAAGGGAGCACTGTTTTTCTACAAAGACTATGTGTCATGTAGGAATGTGAGTGGAAGGTTCAGTAGTGTATGAGAAGGTAAAATTAAAAAATACCTGGCTCGTTGGACTAACAAAACGTTAATATTCCTTTCAGCTGGCATTATTAAAAATAGGGAAAAGGAGGTGTATTTCTTTAATGAGCAGTCCCTCCTATGTCAACATCTTTTGAAGTCCTCCCCTGGCTTCTTCTTCAGGACCAAGAGGATCCCTTCTACACTCACTGTGTATTGCAGAGCGATATCTAAATGGTATCTAACAAGTGGTGTGTATATGTGTAGTTTTTACTATGTGAAGAGCATGCAGAATAACCATGCACTGATATACAATACCTACATAGGTATACTACTTTGTGATCTGGAAGAAAAACGACATAATATTAAAATGCAAGACATAATCATCATCTGTCATAATTGGTGGTGACCTGCGAGGAAAGTGGCATGTGATAATATACTCCTTATCCATATACAGTGTAACCATAATAGGTGGGGTGTCCTGCTGTTAAAAGAAAAATGAACAATACAAAGACATATTACATTGAACAAAAAACACACAAGCTATATCAAAGGACTGTTGTTGGTGAGTCCAAAAGAAGGTGAATGCATCCGTAGAAAAGAAAAGGTACGTATAAAGTTTCAATGAAACAGATGTCATGCCAGGTATAATAGGTATTGGATAATCAACCTACTTGATTCCTAAGCAAAAATTGCCCCATGAGCCTTTTAATGGGTGGGAAGGGTGCCTATGGTCACACTCTGAAGATACACAAAAGGGAAAAATAGGAAAAATAAAACAAATGGGTTTAAAATGAAGTCTTATTTACCATTGGTCATGTCCTGATGTAATCTGTTAGTGCAGATCAGCTATGCCATACTTACTACTCCAAAGACACTGCCTCACTATGTCTGGCCTCCACGCGGCTCCGTGGAACACTGGAGAAGCGTGAGGTGAGTCCTTAAGTAACCTGGCTAATTGGTGTTTCTTGGCTACAAATCTAGTCAAACCTGTTGCACTTGTTGCAAAATAACCCGGCAGTAGACCGGACGATCTACTACGGGAGTCTGGGACTGTCATTGATCATGACGGCTAGTGTGCCAACCGCGCTGATATCTTGTAGTCCCCTCATTTACCGTAGACGCCACCGCAATGGTGTCTCCGAATTCTGCACCCATTGGTAAATATCCTGAAGTAGTTTGAATCCTTCCAGGGGAGAGCCCGTTGAGATGCGAGCGAAGACTAGAACACAATCCTCTTCCGTGTATGTGCTGTGAAGTCTTTTCATAGTTACGGTGCTATGTTGCGGCCACTGGCAAAAGAAATGGCTTCTTCAATCATGATGCACCATGTCATACTTGGTTAGTTGGAAAATGGGCGAAAATGGTGCGGATCGTGCCGCACACATCCTCCGCACTGCTGAGTAAAGGGATAGTCCCTTTCCATGAGTCAAACTCTGTCATGTCCTAAAATATATCTTTAGGGTATTCGTCACGTAAACCACTCTTTTTATCCATCTTCATCCAAATTTTTAAACATTGTATTTAAAGCCACTGCAGAGACTGCATAGTTCCACTATAATGTTTTATTTAACATTTTCAAATGCCACTTGGCGTCATCTTGACTTTTACAAGCAGCACGTGTTCACAAAGCATCCATGTAGAGCAGGTTCTAAACAATCCACCCAATGCATTTCGAACCTTAGCAGGCTCTTCGTCAGGGGTTACTACAAGAATAAAAATGAGAAAGGTGACTATACCATCTATGAAGTAGACAATGGTTAATACAAAATCATTCTATGCTCCCCTTGGTTACCCACCCTAATTTTTGTTGTCATTATAACTCAAAAAAGCCCCAGGTTTTTGAATGTGGATATAAACAATTCTTCCCAACAGCGAGCACTCATCATCGTGAATAACTAATTAGTGCATCTTTAGAAAAATACCTCTTAGTAAAAACAGTTGGAAGTAAACAAATCGTGAACACTCTATTACTCACTCCTGCAACCCCCTTTGATCTGCCCAAGTTACTACTAAACAAAATCCCCTTTGATAATTATAAACAAAACCATCATCACATTGTACCTTAAAGGCCACATACGGCGCTTCATCCTTTGCCCTTATGTTGCACTCTAAATGAACCGAATGCCTTTTCGCCATTATATAGTCTAATCTTGTTAATATGTGCGTAATCTGTGTCACGTGGGCCCTGACCCCGACCTCCCCTTTCACGGCCATAGTTCTTAAAGAGATATCATGTGTAGTGAAAACATCGCACCGCATCAGTCGATTCAACCACCGTGAAATACCACCCGTCCTCTGTACCAAAAGCCCTTTTGTAAAAACAAGGTAAATCCTGTAAGTATATTCCAAGCTTATACGAAAATTAACATTTCGCTCATGGTTGATAAAGCTTGCGACTTAATCAAAACTTTCATATAAATCAAAAACAAAAACACTGCTGCGTCCATGGTCTATACGAAATAATAAACGTGCAAAATAAAATCCATGGTCATTCATGTAATTTCATTAGTCAATAAAGTTCCCTTTCTAGTCCGCTCTCGATGTTTCCAGTGTTGTTCTGCTGTCTCTGAAGTGGTGTTTCCATTTTCATAAACTTTCATCATTATTTCATCTGATCATCCGTGGGGTGCAACTATCGTTGAGGGACAGTCAGTATTGCAAAGCAAGTCGGAAAATACACGAGTGCACACCTTCCTTTTTTGTTAGTTTGCATCATTTTAACAGGAAAAATCAATTGTGTGCGTGCGGTCGGGGCTGCGAGCTGTCCCTGCTCACAGAGATTTGGAAAATAGGCGAAAATAGTGCAGATCGTGCCGCACCCATCCTCCGCACTGCTGAGTAAAGGGATAGTCCCTTTCCATGAGTCAAGCTCTGAATAAGTCCTAAAATATATCTTTAGGGTATTCGTCAGTAAACCACTCTTTTTATCCATCTTCATCCAAGTTTTTAAACATTGTATTTAAAGCCACTGCAGAGACTACATAGTTCCACTAGAATGTTTTATTTAACATTTTCAAATGCCACCTGGCGTCATCTTGACTTTTACAAGCAGCACGTGTTCACAAAGCATCCATGTAGAGCAGGTTCTAAACAATCCACCCAATGCATTTCGAACCTTAGCAGGATCTTCGTCAGGGGTTACTACAAGGATAAAAATGAGAAAGGTGACTATACCATCTATGAAGTAGACCATGGTTAATACAAAATCATTCTCTGCTCCCTTTTGTTACCCACCCTAATTTTTGTTGTCATTATAACTCAAAAAAGCCCCAGGTTTTTGAATTGGGATATAAACAATTCTTCCCAACAGCGAGCACTCATCATCGTGAATAACTAATTAGTGCATCTTTAGAAAAATACCTCTTAGTAAAAACAGTTGGAAGAAAACAAATCGTGAACACTCTATTACTCACTCCTGCAACCCCCTTTGATCTGCCCAAGTTACTACTAAACAACAGCCCCATATGTGGCCTTTAAGGTATAACGTGATGAGGGTTTTATTTATAATTATCAAAGGGGCTGTTGTTTAGTAGTAACTTGGGCAGATCACAGGGGGTTGCAGGAGTGAGTAACAGAGTGTTCACGATTTGTTTTCTTCCAACTGTTTTTACTAAGAGGTCTTTTCTAAAGATGCACTAATTAGTTATTCACGATGATGAGTGCTCGCTGTTGGGAAGAATTGTTTATATCCACATTCAAAAACCTGGGGCTTTTTTGAGTTATAATGACAACAAAAATTAGGGTGGGTAACCAAGGGGAGCATAGAATGATTTTGTATTAACCATGGTCTACTTCATAGATGGTATAGTCACCTTTCTCATTTTTATTCTTGTAGTAACCCCTGACGAAGAGCCTGCTAAGGTTCGAAATGCATTGGGTGGATTGTTTAGAACCTGCTCTACATGGACGCTTTGTGAACACGTGCTGCCTGCTTGTAAAAGTCAAGATGACACCAGGTGGCATTTGAAAATGTTAAATAAAACATTCTAGTGGAACTATGCAGTCTCTGCAGTGGCTTTAAATACAATGTTTAAACATTTGGATGAAGATGGATAAAAAGACTGGTTTACGTGACGAATACCCTAAAGATATATTTTAGGACTTGACAGAGTTTGACTCATGGAAAGGCACTATCCCTTTATTCAGCAGCGCGGAGGATGGGTGCGGCATGATCCGCACCATTTTCGCCCATTTTCCAAATCTCTGTGAGCAGGGACAGCTCACAGCCCCGACCGCACGCACACAATTGATTTTTCCTGTTAAAATGATGCAAACTAACAAAAAGGGAAGGTGTGCACTCGTGTATTTTCCGACATACTTGGTTAGTTGGACAGAGATAAAAATTTAAAAATCCAGTCTGCTGACATAAAAATATTGCAAGTTATAACAGAACCGATGTATTTGACCGTATGTGATCAAACGGTCACAAAATGTTGAATGGAGGCCCTTCAGTAGAAACGTTATTGAGTCAAAAGGAGGACATACATAAAAATAAAAAGGGATTTGTGAAAATAAAAATGTATAAAGGGACTGGTGTCCCTAGGAAGTCCTTGTGTCCCCGTAAGTTCAAGGAGAGTGTGAGGCACCTAGGTCTAACGGTAAAGGAGAATGAAAGTTGTTGTTTACTCTCTTCCTAGGGTATATTTAGGGACAAAATTGGTGCCTGATTGTTTAGGTCACACTCATTGTTGTTATTCCCTCGCATATACAGGGAGAGGTGTAAAGCTACTGTGGTGATACAGTGGGAAAGATGTAAAGCTCCTGTGTTCATGCAATCAACATAGTTGCTGATCATCAGGCTACTATAATAGGTATAATATTCAGAAAAATAAACGTTCACATTCTGGTTTCACTACGGGTCTCAGGAAAACTGACTCCAGGGTATGTCCTCATTGAGGCCATCAATTTGTGTACCCAAGCGGAACACCCACCGCTGTTCCTTCTCAAACAGCCCTTTTTCACCATTCTGTTGTTGCACAGTATGTTCAGTAGTGAGGTAGTATGTTGACATCTTGGTTGTGCTCTTCCTGTAGCGAATGTTTCTACTATGTTCCCCTATGCGAACCTTAACTTCTCTTGTCATCATGCCTATCTATTCCAGGCCGCACGGGCAGGTGATCATATACACCACATTACTGCTGTTGCAATTTGTTCCCATTCAGTACCATTCCTGAATTTAATGGGTTTGCTTTTACTGAAGTTTGAAGTTTATTTTATTATGCTTGATTAATTAAAACCATTGCATACACTAAAAATAAAACGATTTTTGATAAAACCATTATAAAAATTCCCGACTTTTTATCAACAATAATAAGTAGAAGGATAAAGAAAATCTTACGGGACATTAAAGGAAGTGCACAAATTATTAAAACATTCTGCACGTTGATCGTGTTTGACTGTAAGTATTGTTTCTAACTGTGTCCATGCTTGTAGTAATTATGTCAGTTCTTGTAGTAAATAGTCCTTGGCCAACTTGGACCGGTGTTTCAATCTTTTTGTGGTAATATTAAGGAATTTTGTTTGCCGCCAATTTAGCTGCACTAGCTCAGGGTTGAAACACAGCATTACCGCTTGTCTGCAAGATCTAACTCCATACTGTCTAAACGCTGGCTTTAGGAGGGTAATCCTTATATCTCTTAGCATGTTACAGGTGCATATGACGTGAATTATGTCCTCGACGCCACCGCCGCATAAACGACTAGGCTGGTCTCTCCCCTTTCTCTCCCAAGGTGGTAGGAATTGATTGAAAGGCCCAACCCCCAGCCGGAGTTTTAGGAATTTTTCCTTGATTTTACTTTTTGTTCCCATTTTCAAGTAGAGTTGGGGTTTAAGCGTTATGTATGTATTTAGGAATGATCCAGCGCTCCTACAGAAAAATTGTCTCACAAACGCTACCTACACCTCAATACTCACCATTATTTATAAAACAATCAAACAGGCCCATAACACCAACGAGAAAATTATTGAGCAACTGAATCATGTGGTTTGATTTATACTATACACACATTTATAATTACACTAATATATACAACTGCAGTTTATTTCTCATCATCATGATATAAAAACGATTTTTTATTTAGATCAAACCACTATGGTTGATGGGTCAACTAATGGAAACTAGACCATGAATAAACAAGACCAGCTTGTCATTTAAATCTAATTTTTTTAGCTTTATTATTCATAAGGAAAGAACATTTAAAGTTTCAAATATCTTTATTTCATAAACAAATAAGAATTAGCAGCATTTTTATTAAGGAGATGAAATTAGAACTGACATTTCAAAGTTAGCTCAGCATTATGAAGAATTAGCAAATAAAGTTTTCATTCCTCGTGCCTATTTCCCTGACTAAATCTCTCTTTACCTAGAAAGGAAAATTCATAGATTCATAAAGTCAGCTATCCTTACGTGCGCCAAAGGTCCATAAGAATAAAGAACACCATTCAGGTATCGGAAAGTAAGAGTTTTTTCTTCACTCGTGGTGTCACAATTTATACCTTTTTCTCTAGCTAAACTTTTTACATTTCACATTCCTTCAGAGGAATCCAGGTTTCCGATTGGCTGAAACCTGTCAGTCCATCACTAGCTCATCTCAGAATTTTGACCAAGCTCAGGCTTTACATAAGCCCCTTTGTCTTTTCCTTCCGTGACATTTGGCTTCCTTTAGATTGTTACTTTCACTCGAGTTCAGAACATTACTTCCTAATCTTGGCAGACACTTTCTTCCTGTCCTTGAGCCTTTTTTTCCGAGAGCACATTTTATTCAAGCAAAAAGTCTTTTTCTTTTATTAATAATATTCTATGCAGCAAAAATCAAATACAAGGCTCCACTCTGGACAAGGTTTCTTTCACGTCTGCATCTCTGTCAGCCATATTTTTCCAGAGCCATCTTTAGGCCTACCTTCAAAAACTATTATTTAAACAAACACAAGACAATAATGAATTAAAGAATCGAGGCCCATTCTGTTTCCCTCCCCCTTTAATAATTAACACGGTTAATTATGTTACCTAGCATAGCACACAAAGCAGCATCATATTTACGTATCCTTTTTCGAATCAGGAACTCTTAGAGCTTTTATCACAAAAGACACAACAAAAGCACATAAAATAAGCACATGCCATTATTTAAAACTGCTGCACTTAATATTGACACAAACAACAGACAAGGTTAGTTTATTATTTTCTTCTTCGCGTAAGCAACATAAAGCACATCAGTTAATCCTGCGTGTAATGTTTGCAATTTTAAACTAAATTGAATTAATACTTTTCACCACATGCTTATTAGTCAAGTTATATATTATGGGAGATTAACTTCACAGGTTAGAAAAAATTTTTGCTCTTCACTCTGCTCCATCAACTCCCTCATCTGGTGTTTTCAAAATCACCAAACAATACCCAAACATTTATACATTTTTATCCCACGAACATGTTTTGGACTTTCTTAATATTAGTATTTCTAAACTTTAGATTCATCCTCTGATCTTCTACAAGTCTCATAATGAGCTTTTCGAAACTCTTCTAATTCTATTTCCTTTTCCTTTTCATCTCTCACTTTATAAATTCTCTTTCTTTCTGTCACATATTTTCTTCTCTTGTGTAACATGCAACTAATATTTAACAAAAGTATCACTAAAACTATTATTACTAAAGGGAAAACTATTTTGCCTACAATTGAAGTACCAATCTCTTGAAACCTGTGTTTGATTGCTGCAAATCTTTTGCTTAAACGTTCTGAAAAACTCTCATCTTCTAAGGGTTCTATTTCTGAATGTAGTTCTGTAATATTTCTAATATATGTATCTATGTTCTGGCTCTGGTCAGGTATGTATGTGCAACAGTGTTGAACATGTAAGATCCCACAAACTCCTCCCTCCTTTGCCAGCAGGATGTCTAGCACAAGACGGTCCTGCAATACCATGGTTCTCGAGGCAACAAGTTCAGTATTCACTAATTGAAAACCACTTGCAGTATCTGTTGACAATCTGTAAACAATTGTGGATAATTTTCTGATTTTACATGCATTCAGGGTAATTCCCACCATAAGTATTAACGCACCAAATATGTCTCCCAAAATTTCTGAAAAACTTTCTCTTTTAAATCTGTTCACATGGCTGCTAATTTCAAATGAACCATCTGCATTTCTATCTACATAAAAAATGTTGGGAAAAACTAAACCTAAATAACATGTCCCGTATCAGTGGTCGGGAAGACTGTAATAGGCTTCATTCCCACAAACAAAATAAATTCCAGGAAAAATTGGATCTTTGCCTCCTTTAAATCCCCATCCCCCTATAATCTGATAAGTATATTCACATTGACTTGCCCCAACAAAATAATTATCGTACAGGGTATTATCTCTTCTTATACAAAATTTACCACTAACAGGTTTATCTATATGAATTGCAACATTTACATTTCTACCATGGAGTTTTTCATCCTCAAACTGCCAAAACTTTGATTTGGTCTGTTTTGTCATCTCATTACGCTTATAAATTGCCCTTCTCTCTTCCACCATAATTAGGAATGTTTTCTCCTCTGTTCTCAATTTACATGTTAAAGTATTTCTGTAAGCATACTCATATGTGAGTTCATTAGTTGTCAGGAAAAATTCCCTCATCTGTTTAGCAGGTCTCACTTTATTTAAGTTATCTACAACTTTTAGATTTGCAAAAATGTCATCAAAGTCTGAATAATAATATTCCAGATGACCAGTTTTATAAAACAAACTTGTTATTACACTACAGGTTATTCCATGAGTAAGAGGAAGCATATTATATTTGACTCCTTCAGACACAGAAGTAGGTAATTTCACGCAAACATAACAATCTTTTGCATTCATCACTTTAACATATTCAGATAAAAGTCTTGAGAAAGTATTACTAGAAAAATCTCCAATAGATCTATCTTGGTGAATCTCTGGTTTATGAACAATAATTCTATTAGCATCAGTTTTCTCAGTTTTAACCACAACTTTACTTGTCATGTTAGCTTTATACGTTTCTTTATCTACACCAAAAGGAAAGATAACAGCTAGAATTAACCAGACTAAAATACTCATCATTACGCATATTGAAGACAATTTGCAACATCTTTTAGGAATTGAGCATCTCAAATTTTCATTAGTATAAGAATAAGACATATTTTACTTTTTAGAATAACAGCTAAATAAAAAATAAAAATTGAAAAATTTAAATTGAAAAATTGAAAAAATTACTAAATATACCCCTCACTTTTTTTTATTTTTTTTATTTTTTATAACTCTAACAACTTTTTTCGACCTTATGTCATACATCAGATGTGTTTTTCAGCTAACACAATTTCTTCGACCTTGTGTCTCCTAACACAATTTCTTCAACCTTGTGTCAATTAATCAATGTGTTCAATCGTTGCCACTTGCATCATCAAAATCTTCCTGGCTGCTATTAACCTCAACTACTGGTGGGATTATTATGTAGGCCCACTCTGGCGATTTATATTTCTGGTTTGGTTTTAATGTTCTCTTTGTTCTACTACTTATCACTTCTATATTTTTTCCTGTTTGTTTTTTCCTATTCAAGTCTTTTTCTTTTTGACTTGAAATCTCATTAACCTGCTCTTTTGCTCTATTCACTAATTTAAATTTTATACTTCCAATTTCTTTTGGCCAATTATCTCCTTTTCTTGTCAACTTCTTTTTTGGCTCTTTCAAATTATATTCAACTCTCCAAGCTCTTTTTCTTGTTTTCTTCAATTTGGATTAATCTTCACTGTCATCTGTTTCACTTTCTGTGTTTTCAGCTGATTCATTAATGATCAATTTTTCTGAGTCAGATTCTTCATCAGATTCAGGTACTTCTTTACTCGGCAGTTTCACTTTGTTAGGAAAATTATTCTTATAGCTGGTACTTGGAATTTCTTCTTCTTCTTCTTCAATTATTTCCAGTCTACCAGTTTCAGAATTACTGTTCCTTCTTCCAAAGTTTCTACACTGCTTTTCAATACCCTTCTGATCTTGTCTTTGACTCACTTCTTGATCAGTTTCTTTTTCTGCTTCTTGATCTAGCACATTTTCATTTTCTTCTTCAGAATCTTGTATTTCAATCTCTTCATTCAAAGCTTCATTCGCATTTGAATCTTTCAGATGTCGACTATCTTGTCGATCTTCAGGATCTGGATTTTCATCAGGCTCTTCTTCTGAATCTGAATCAGCTGTTGTCTCATCGTCTTCGTCAGGATTCTCAGGTTCTGGGACTCGAATGGTATGACTCGCATGAATCCACCTTTTTAATCCCCTACACTTTACTGCATTTGTTGTGACCACATCAACTGTCTTGCCTTTTGCCACCTTGGTACTAGGCAATTTCTTCTTCGATGCACTTTTGTCCTCACCCAGTCTCCTGGTAACAGATCATGAGCTTGTTCTTTCTCTTTTGCGAGCACTTCAGTTCGTACATGATGTAACACAGAAGTCACCACATCAGATAGACTCTTGCAGGAATCTCAAATGACGCTATCATTTATGCTTAGCAATTTGTCAACAGGAACAAATGCTTGCCTCATGACCCTGCACATTATTATTTCATGAGGGCTGAAACCTGTTCTCTTATCTGGAATGCTTCTCAAACTCATCAATACAAGTGGTAGTGCATCTGTCCACTTCATTCCTGTTGCTAAACACATTTTTCCAATTCTATTTTTTATTGTACCATTCACTTGTTCAACAACACCTGAGGCCTCTGGCCTGTATGCACAATGTAGTTTCTGTTTAATGCCCAATGCTTCACAAATCAGTTTCAGCAATCTGTTTTTAAAATGTGTGCCACGATCTGTCTCGAATGTCACTGGGAAACCATACCTAGGTATGAATTCTTTCAGCAGCAGTTTTGCAACAGTGATTGAATCATTATGACGAGTAGGAAAAGCTTCCACCCATCTTGAAAACAAACAAATAATCACCAAGACATATCTCAGTTTGTTGTGAGGTGGCATGTCAATGAAGTCAAGCTGTATTCTGGTAAAAGGACCTCTCTCCCGTCCTATGGTTTCCATGCTTACATATGTTTTTCTGTTTGGATTGATCTGCTGGCAAATTAAACATCTCTGACAAAATGATTCTGCAATTATTCTGAATTTTGGATTGTACCATGTTTGTCTAAATAGCCTAGTCATGGAATCTCTGCCAATATGTCCTGGACCATGGTACATGCGTGCCATGTCTGAAATTATGCTGTTTGGCATCACTGGTCTGCCATCTTTGTAAACCCAAATCTCATCCTCTTCTCTTTGCCTACATCCTGCTTTCAGCCATGTGTCTTTTTCCTCATCATTTGCCTCATCTTGCAACTGTTTTACTCCCTGCCAAGTATCAACTACAGATATTAGCATAAGCGAGTTCAAAACATGTTAATTTTCTTTTTCCCGATTAACTGCTGCATCATTTCTTGCACAGAATTTTGCAATTTCATCAGCATATGAATTTCCTTTTGTTATGTAATCCATTCCTCTCTGGTGTGCTGTACATTTAACTACTGCAATTTTTTCTGGTAATTGAATCCCGTCTATCAGTCTTTTAATCAATTTAGCATTCCTTATTGGTGATCCCGCCAAAGTTAAATTACCTCTTTGAGACCAGAGCTGGCCATAGTCATGAACTACGCCATACCCATACTGACTATCAGTCACTATGGTAACTCTTTGTCCTTTTCCCAATTCACATGCTCGAATCAAAGCAATTAATTCTGTTACTTGAGCTGAACGAATTCCTTTGAGACTTGAAGCTTCAATCACATCTGCAACCGTGCACACTGAATATGCTGAGCGTAACATACCCTCATCTGATCTCAGGCATGATCCATCAACAAACAAAACCAAATCAGATACAGGAAACGGGACATCCTTAATATCCTGCCTTGGTTTTGTGCAATATTCCAATACATCCAAGTATTCATGATGAACAATTTCACCTCTGATTTCTGTTTCAGAAGCATCAGGTAACAATGTAGAAGGATTCAAATTTACACATCTTGCAATCGAAACGTTGTCTGATCCAAGAATAACTTTCTCATATTTTGTCAATCTGTTGCTTGTCAAATGTTGAGTTTTGCTTCTGGTAAGGAGAATTTCAACAGAGTGAGGCACATATACCTTCACTGGAAATCCCATAATTATTCCTACACTTTGTTCCAAACTTACACTGGTTGCAGCTACTGCTTTTAAGCAACCTGGTAATGCATTTGCAACAGGATCAAAGACGGCTGAGAAATATGCAATTGGTTTTCTCAGTCTTCCATGTCTTTGAATTAGAACTGATAATGCACAACCTTCTCTTTCACTGCAATACAGCTCAAACTCTTTTTCATAATCAGGCATACCCTTTTTTTTTTTTTTTATTCGTTGGCAAATTCAGACAAACAAAACAAGTACACAAAAATAAACAATGCAGATAAGTACGATATGCATGGAGTACAGCATAGGAACATGTCATATGTTGAAGTGAGTAACCAATATAATACCTAGAGAGTATAGAACATCTATGAATTAAAGATATCTTAATGGATTAGAAGTCAATGCAACCTATAGCATATACTTTTTAAACATAGCGAGCATCATTATAATGCGAAGTCAGACGCACAGTAGGTCAAATAGTTAATAAGGAAAAAAAAGGTAACTAAGACGGGAAGCGAAAAGAAACATAGTATCAAAATACATCAAATATCCAACACTTGGTTTCCACTTTCACTATTATACCACCTAGTAATAGGCTCCCATAACTGTTTCCCTATTGCCCTCATTTTCCTACCTCTTGTGGCATAAATTGCAGTTTCTTGTTTATAGATAGCTATAAAACGACTAAGCCACATATGAAAGGTAGGGGGCTCTGCATCTTTCCATCTAGCTGCCAAAATTATCCGAAGCACGGCGTATCCCAGAAAAAGTACCGCCTGTTCTTCGCTGTTGTGCTCCAAGGAATCATCATGGCCTAATAGGAGCAATGTTATAGAGTCTTTTATTCGATGCCCAAAGATTTGGGCCCAATATTCCAGTATCATAGCTTTGACTGTTGCCAATGCAGGGCATTCAGAAAACATATGCAGGAGATTTGCAAGTGGCTGATTACATCTAGGACAGTTATCATCAGTCCTGAGCCCCCAAGCAAACAATTTAGCTGGCGTATAGTATAGGTTATAAATGGTTCTGCAATATTGAGCCTTTAAATTAGAGGCTACAAAATATTTTGCTGAGAGGGTTAGTGAGAGATCTATATCTACATTGGGGTTAGCTAATTTCGAGGCCCAGGATTGTTCCGTGCGCTCAAGGTCGTCAGGGGCATTGACCATAAATAACTGATATAGGACCCCGATTCTTGTGGAGTTTTTCCCTATAATATCCAGTAATGGTATATTATCTAGTAGAATTTTTGGTATAGTATTACAGATGCTAGATGAGATTTGATAGAATTTTAGAAAATCACAAGCGGGAATGTTGTATCTTTCTTGAAAAGACTCAAAGGATAGTGGAATACTGTTACCAAAAAATCACCTATTGTTTTAATGCCTTGGAGCTCCCACCTCTGAAATCTACTGTCGTTAAGAATGGAGGAAAAAATTTTGCATTGCCATAATGGTGTATATTTCATAAATGTAGGAATACCCAGATGTTTACAAATAGCTTTCCATACTACTCGAGCGTCTAGAACTGTCTTTAATTTAATTTCTTTGTAATATGATGGTTCTACCTGCCTTAAGAACAGTCCCTTATGTTTTTCACCTAAACTAAGCTCATATATTGATGGAATATATGGAGTTATAGGGGTTAAGACTCCAGGTTTAGCAGTCAGAAGAGGGTCCATATGTTGTACTAATGTTGCCCAAAAATATAATCTCAAATTTGGTAGAGCTAAGCCACCTCTATCTTGAGGGAGCGCTAACAGGGGAATGGCCCGTCTTATTTTACCATAGATCCACATAAACTTTGCAATAAGGGAATCTATAGTCTTAATAAAGTGTTCTCCAGGCAGTAGAGGGATTGCTCTGAAAAAATATAAAACCCGTGGGAATATGTTCATTTTAACATAATTGGCCCTACCTATTATCGAAAGGTACAAGCTGTCTATCCTTCTAAGATCACTTTTGATTTTATCAATGAGGGGAGAATAATTTATTTTGCTAATCTTGCTTATCTCCGCAGAGAGGCCTACTCCTAGATATGTAGCCTGTTTAACCCTAAGTGTACTTTCATACTGGGTGTTATTAGTGGCTAATACCACTGTTTTGTCTCTATTCAAAGAGTACCCTGAATACATCCCAAATGCCTGAGTGATTGTCTCAATTTCAGAAATTGCTTCAGACGGATTGGTGGTTATAACAGCGACATCATCAGCGTATGCCATGACTTTAGTGGAGAAAGATCCAGTAATAACTGGTTGAATTGCGGGTGAGGTTAATAATTTCTGAATAAGGGGATCGATATATAGGGCAAATAAGACCGAGGAACATGGGCAGCCCTGCCTTGTGCCTCTTTGAACCTTAATAAACTCCGACTCGTCACCAGCTATAGAGATTTTGGCCGTGGGGTTGATATAAATGGCTTTAATGGCTTTAATAAAGTTGTTTCTAAAATGTTTACTTTCCAAGATATTCCAAAGAAACTGCCATGATACTCGATCGAATGCCTTTTCGGCATCGAGGAGGATCATCGACATCTCGCCCCCCGTGGCGCCCATGATGTCAAACAGGGTTATGGCTCTCCGACTATGGTCTGTAGTGCCCTTGCCGGGGATAAAGCCATGTTGCCACGGGGACACAAGATGTTTGACGACCCCGCTCAGTCGATTTGCAAGTATTTTAGCATATAGTTTTGAGTCTGAGTTAATCAGGGATATGGGCCTATATGAAGAAGGAAGGTGAGGTGGTTTACCCTTTATATGAAAAATTATTATATTTGTTTGCTTCCATGACTCTGGAGGAGTTGTGTGATATTGCACTCCAAGAAACAAATCAAGCAAGAAAGGGGTTATTTGATTACCAAGGATTTTATATAGATCCAATGGGATTTTATCCGGACCCGCCGCTTTACCATTGGCCATCTCGGCTAATGCAATCTCCACTTCAGTGATCGTAATTTCTCTATCCAGATTAGCCTTAGTCTCATCATCAATAATTTTATGTAAAGTCTGATCTGGAAGCCAATTATTTAAGAATGTTGTTATTTCGTTATTAGGATGTGATATATCGCTACCATAGAGTTTTTGATAATACTTTTGGAATACTTTAACAATCTCTTTAGAGGTTGTATGCTCATTACCCTCAAATTCGATCTTCTTAATACTACCTAGTGATTGTTTTTGTCGAGTACGTAATGCTAGCTGCTTCCCCACATTTTCTCCTGATTCATACAGTCTAGCCTTATTAGCCTGGTAAGTTTCGGCAGCTTTTTGGATGAGCATACTATTGATCTCATTTTTTAGGATCATTATTTTGTTTAAAGTTTTCCCAGGATCTAAGGTAGAATCGACTTGCCCTCTTTGAGACTGATTTATTTGGGAGGCATGAAGGGTCTCGAGATTAGAGAGTTCTTGCATCAGTTGTATATTAGTCTGCTTTTCCTTCTTTCGTTTATTAGCTACAAATGAAATAGTTTCTCCCCTCAATGCTGCTTTAAAACAGTCCCAAACTATTACACGGGATGCACTAAACTGGTTACAATCAAAACAGGACTGAGCCCATGATTTAATATACATTATATATTCCCGATTAACCAGTAATCTCCTGTCAAAAGTCCATTGGGTCATTGGTTTAACCAAATTGGCAGTATCGAAGATGAAGGTCAGCGCATTGTGGTCGGATATTGTTTTCGGGGATTTAGTTATTTCTATAATGTCCCTCTCCTCTATAGTTGACATAATATAGTCGATTCGGACGTACTTATTGTGGGGGAAAGAGAAGTAAGTGAAACCATCTGCATTTGGCCCCTGGAGTAATCTCCAGACGTCCACTAAATTATGACTTTTCATCATCTGACCTAGTGCGCTGTATACCTTCGGTTTACGCCCTTTATAATTTAAAGATAGGTGATTCCCTGTGGGCAGCCCTATATCAATATTAAAATCCCCGCAAAGAACCAGAGAGCCAGACCTAGAGGCCAATTCGATTTCGAGCTCCCGAAAAATATCAGGATCTTCTAGATTTGAGCCATAAATTGCACAGATAGTAATACCCACCTGTAGCTGAATTATGACCCATCTACCATGTTTGTCGGCCAATTTACGAATTGGGGAGGCTATTATAGGTTTAGCTAAGATGGCTACCCCTCTGGTTTTGGATGTTTGGGATGTGGCTACCATTAGATTATAACCAGGTAATTTGAGTAAGTCTCTGTCAGTATATGCTATATGTGTCTCTTGAAGACATATTATGTCAACTGGGTTTTGCCGTGTTAATTGAAATAACTGGGCCCTTTTATTTTTATGATTGAGGCCTGCCACATTCCACGTGCATAAACTTATTCTCACCATTTATTAGCATGAGAATCTAACCCAGGTTTAATGTATTGGAACCGAAAACCTCAATTTTTCTTGAAATGCATAATACAGTTTTGCTTTTTACAATTTCGTTTTTTGTTTAAGCTATATTGGTTCACATCATACCATGATCTTTTTGTGCATCGTAACTTGTGACTGAATTTGCCATTTTTTTTTTTTGCATTCCCCCCCTCCTCAAGCCCCTCCCCAAGCCCCTCCCCAAACCCCCTCCCCCCACACACCACCCTTTGAGGCATATAGACTCTAACTAGAGTCTGTAGTGATGGAGAGACACCCCTGCGCCGCGCCATATTATTACTTCCATGTTCACCTAATAACACTTGTGCGGACTAACAGAGAGGTATAAAGAAGGAGACAGATAAATCTAGAATAGAATAATCAATCTAGGACCCTATGGTACCCACTGAGCCGAAAAGAGAACCCATAAGTGCTAGCCAATCATTCATTGGAGCAGTGATAGAAACAGCATATTCCTATTCATATTCTAGGTGACTATCAGAAAAAATAGGAGTTAGTATCAAGCTTAGGACTTCATAATTCTATTAAATGTACTTATTCCTCCTATGTCATTAAGCATAACCCACCGTCCGGGGGTTATATAGTAATCATAATAGTCACTGTATTTAGAGTTCTTGAAGAAAAGTATTATTATTTCTTATTTAGGTCAGGCTATCTAAAAAGGCCTTCGCTTTGATTTCAGAGGAAAAAATTTTTACCTGACCATTATACAGAACTTTGAGTGTGGCAGGGTTGTTCAGATAAACCTTGGCCTTTTTGTCCAGAAAGGGTTTAATTAACTGTTGGAGTCGCCATCTCCGCTCCACAGTTGTGTGGCAAAAATCCGGCCTAACAAAGTATGAAATGTCGCCTCGAGACCGATGGGCATCAGGCCTCGCTTTCTCTGCAATAGCTTGACGTAACAGAAAGTTGCCGAAATAGTCCAGTATCGCCCTAGGATATTTGCTTTGCGAGTTAATAGCCCGTAATGTAGCCGGGGTTCTGTGGACACGCTGAACTTCTAGCTCCCAATTCCATGAGGATAACTCAGGAAAAGTATCTTTAAAGAGTTGAATCACAAAAACGCGTATGTTGTCTCCTTCACTTTTCTCCGGAACCCCCAGTATTCGGAGGTTATTGCGGCGCATGCGATTTTCCATCTCCTCGAGCTTCCACCTTACATCAGTCAGTTCAGCGTCATGGGCATCAACCTGTTCTTTCACCACAGTTGCTTCAGCCTCGTTAACCCCTATTCGATCTTCCATATCAGCCTGTCTTGCGTTGGAGGCCGCCACAGTTTTGGAGAGCTTACGCATCACTCCTTGTACCTTTTGTAGGGCTTGCTGAGCTTTCCGGCCATCTTTAGAGGTTTGTTCCCTATGGGATGCGATCGCCTGCAGCACCGTGTCCATTACCGCAGTTAAGGTAGTATCTTGCTCCTTCAAGAAAGAAGCCCCCTGAGAGCTGGAGGTTGTTGCAGGAGCACAATTCCGGTGAGGACCTGCTGCGCCATGATGGCTTCTTTTTTTTCTAATCACTGTATGCCTTCCCAATGTAGCTTCGCCCAATAGTTCATCCGCATCACTATCCTGTGTGCTGGTGCTAGATCCTGTGTGCAGATCGGATAGGGGATCTAAATCGGAATCTAAGTCATGGTGCCATCCTAGGTCCTCGCGGCCTTCAGAAATAGTATAGAATTCTAATGGTTCCAAATCCGTGTCAGAAGTGATTCCGGCTCCACCAATATAGTCTGGCATAGGCAATGTTGACTCTTCTTCATTTTCCTTCTCCACTAGTGTGGTTGATGCAGGAGTGCCTTGAGTCTGAGCCAGTGTTTGTACTAGAGGGGGCGATGTTAAGTTGCCCCCCACGTTAGCCAGGTTAAGTAGTGCAAAATGCGTTTCAAGCCGTGGCTGGCCGGGCATATTTGCTATGTTACTTGTGCCAATTGTAGGGGCAATTGTAGGGGCGAGTGTAGCTTCAGCCTGTGACTGTGATTGTGACTGTAGCTTCGGTTGTATAACCCTTGCTTGCAGAGGCTCATTTATGGTAGGTGTAAGTGCTGTAGGCTCAGCTATTATTGAGCCTGGTTCTTGAATCGGTACATTTGCCCCCGCTAATATTGCTAAAGCTTGTGCTTGTATTTGCGCCGGTATTGCAAAAGTTTTTTCCCCCGCCGCTGTCTCTACAGTGTAGCTCCCTGGCCCTTCTGTTATGGCTGTTAAGCATTGCGGTGGTATGGGCAGGCCAGCTGTAGCTGTAGCTGTAGCTGGAAAACTTACTGTGAAGCTCGCTCCTTCGAATGGCTCAGAACGGGCTGCTGCTGACACCGACGAATCCGTGTTGGAAGGCGCCGCCGGGATTGCGGGCGGCGCTGCAATCCGCGGTCCGCTTGTTGCGTGTTGAAGGGAGGGGGAGGGAGCAGCTCCGGCCGGCGTTTTTCGAAGCAGATCCACAACGGAGGGACCCGGGCCCGGGGAGTTGATGTTTCTTGCTGCCTTTTGTTGTTTCAGTTGAGGCTGAGCCTGTCCCCCATCGGATCCAACAGCTTCATCCGTCAGGGAGCCAGCGCGTCTTGCTGCTAATTTTTGGTCACAAAGCGCTTGCTTGGCTGCCCGGGTCTTCGAGGCGGCTCAACCGCTGCAGCATTTTTCGGGGCCATCTGCGTATTCTGTAGTATACGGTCGTTAACAGGGGCGCTTCTGGGCTTATCTTGATCGCCAGAATGTTCTATACTGGCACGAAGCTGGATAAAGAGCCTTAACACCGTAAGGCCGAGGGCTGATGCGATACAGTGGAGTAGTGGCCGTGACTGCACCGGTGAGAGTGACGAGTCTCCTGATGCTTCAAGGTAGGCGCCACTCATTCTTCATTCTTTAACCTTGTATGCCACAGTAATCTCAGCTCGATTACTTTCTGATGTTGTTTCTCGCTGTATCTGCTAGTATTATTTTCATTGTGCCTCCATGAGTGCTACAAGGTCCTGACCCTTCTCCTAGCCCATTAGTTAGGCTCGGCACAGGAGAGTGTCTCACAGCGGTCTAGTGAGCCGCCGCCATCTTGCCTCCATAATCAGGCATACCCAATGCTGGAGCTTCACACAAACTTCTTTTTAACTGTTCACAAGCTTTCAATTCAGTTTTTGTTAAACTAATCGGGTCTTTTATGTCTGCTTTTGTCAGTCTCTGTAAAGGTTTTGCAATTACAGAAAATCCACTAATCCATTAGCGACAATAACCTACCATGCCCGGAAACATTCTAACCTGTCTCTGTGTTTTTCGAGGTTGCATTGCTTGAATCATTTTTATTCTTTCTGTTGTTACCTGTCTGGTACCTTTTTCAATTCTGTGACCAAAATATTTTACTTCTTGTTTACAAAACTGCAATTTCGCAGGAGAAACTTTGTGTCCTTCATCTGCCAAATGATTTAAGAGAGTAATGGTATCTGTTACACAATTATCTCTTGTTTTTGCAGCAACAAGGAGATCATCAATATACTGCACTAATGTAGATCTTCCAAGTAAATCTAGATTTTCCAAGGATTTCTTTAGCAACTGATTAAAAATAGATGGACTCTCGGTGTACCCTTGAGGGATTCTACACCATGCTAGAATACGATCTTGAAATCTGAACGCAAAAATTTGTTGGCTTTCTGGATGCAATGGAACAGTAAAGAATGCATTGCATAAACCCATACCTGTATACCATTCTGCATCAAGCGGAATCTGATATATATATACCGCTGGGTTTGGTGCAACTGGACAACATGGAACAACATTTTTGTTAACTTTTCTCAGGTCCTGAACTATTCTGAAAGTTCCGTTTGGCTTTTTAATACCCATAATCGGTGAATTACATGGGCTGCTTTCTATTTCTTTTAAAACACCTTGTTTGATGAATTTATCAATCACAGGAATCACTCCTTGAATCACTTCTGCTTTAATTTTATACTGTGGAATATTTGGGTAATCTACTCCTTGTTTTACTGTAATTTGCACAGGGTCTACATTTTTCATTAAACCCATTTCATCTCCTGTGAAATCCCAAATTTTAACATTCACTGTCTCTTTTAATTCTTCAGGCAAATTATTTTTATCGAAGACAGGAAATAATCTGCTTTCTTCTGCCTCTACAATTGACATTGTTAATTTGTAAAGACCATCTTCTTCTGGAGTTTGCAGCTCAATACCATCGGGTGAGCAATATATTGCGCAATTCATCTTGCAGAGTATATCCCTACCTAACAGATTTACAGGACTGCTGTCACAAACTATAACTCTATGCATGTCTTTAAATTTACCTATTTCAACTTCAACTGGTTTAGTTACATCTGTTTTAATCTATTGATTAGCTACACCAACTACTTGGATCTTCTCCCCAGAGAGAGGTAGGTTTTCTATTTCCACTGATCTAACAGTAGAACGGGTAGCACCTGTATCCACTAGAAAAGTAATTTCCACATTATTCACTTTACCATTCACAAATGGACCAGACTGATCTACCTCAAGAGTGGCTCCAAGCACACACTCTTCCTCTTCTCTCAGGCACCGTCAGAAGTAATCATCAAAATCACACCCTCCATCTTCTTTCAACAAGAATTGTTGAGATAGATTTGACACATTCACTCTCGGTGATCTGTTCAACTGTTCACCTCCGCTGAATCCTGTTTCTGTACTGTATCTCTGCAAATTTACACAGTTTGGAAGTGGCGGTTGTGGTAACTGTTGTGGCAACTGACTTTGCTGAATCACTACCTGTCGCTGTAGCTGTTGCTGCTGATTTATCTCATTCTGCATCTGTGGATATAATGATTGATTTTTAACAACATTTCTGGGCGGATTCTTACATTTGCGCTTCCAGTGTCCAATATTGCCGCAATTAAAATATGGGAGTTTCTCTTTTAACTCCTCTATATTTCCCATTAACTTTGGCTTATTATAATTACCTTTAAATTTACCTTGATTCTGATCAATATTTTTATATCCTAAAGTTGCTATCTGTTGCTCAGCCACTTTCACTTGTGCCCACATTGCTTTTTCTTTTAATTTCTTTTGTTTAGCATCTATCTCATCACTACAGTATTTTGCTTTTCTCAAAATATCATCAACTGTTTGTGATTGCCACCCAACTATTCCAGTTCTTATCATTTCACTAATTTCAGGTCTCAAGCCATTTACAAATCTGTATATAAAATGGCTCATATCTTTCTCACTCAGATGCTCATAACCACTGTATTGTTTAAATACCAGCAGTAATCTTTCATAGAATGAATGCACTGATTCTTTCGGTTCTTGGGTTGTTCTGTCTATTTTAACCCAATCTATTTCTTTTGGGGGAATCTTGTTTTTCAAAAATACAATTACTTTGTCATACATTTTCATTACATCTGGTGAAGGAGCACCTGTTACCTTGTCTCGAATAGGTTCTTCTCTAGGCCAGTCTATAGAAATTTTACATTCTGTCCAAATATCTGATGGGACAATTATGTCAAATAATCCATCAAGATCAACCCACAAAACTTTTGAAACCTTCACAAACCTTTCTACTTGCCGGTACCATTCTACAGGTTTTTCTCTCAGGCGAGGAAAATCATTCGTGAACAGTAAAATGTCCTGTCTTGTCCATGGGACATGCACAAATCGGATGTATGACGTTACAACGCATACTTTTACCACGCATACCTTTACAAGGCGGTATTTACAACAAATACCTTTACAACGCATAGCGCTTAGAGGTGCTGGATAGTGGTAAGTATAATTTTTTATTCCAACTCCAGTCCCCGTGGACACTAGGGAAGGTGTTGGATAGAAAATTAAACTTATTCCCTATCCTAGAGCGCCCCCCAACGCAATGCGCTGTAATGGTATGCGTGGCAATGCCTGCGTTGTAATGGTAGTGCGTTGTAAAAACTTCGTTGTAAACGTTGTATACCGCACAAATCCACCACCTGCTATTTCTCTCATTGGAAATTCATTTACCACTTAGGGCCATATGTATGAAGCCAATTTTTGGTCGCAAACGCTGAGAATCGCAAAAAATTAGCGTTTGCGACCAAAAACCAGCATTTCCCAATGTATGAAGGAAAAATGCATCGCAATTTTGGGAATCACAATAATAGCGATTCCTTAAATTGCGTGATGCAAAAAATTGCGAATATCATTGCGATTCCTTATTTTGCGACCTTGCAGTTTGCGAACATCGCAAATGAAGCAATCGCAAATAAGGAATCGCAATGGTATGTATCAAAAATTCACAAATAGTGAAATGAGCAAAATCGCTAAATAGCACATCGCAATTACCACCAAGTGGGAGCAGGTGGTAACCAGGTGCAAAGTATATAAGGAATCCCACAATGCAACAGACTCTTTTCCACAATGGCTGGGCTGTACGTCATTGCAAGGAGGCGAAGACTGAGAGCTGCTGCGCAGAGGAGGAGGCGCCAGGAGAGGACATTCCGTGACCGCATCACCATCTACCAGCGCACAGAGGAGGACATCTACAGCCATTACAGACTGGAGGAAGACAGTATTATGGATTTTGATTGATGAGCTCAGACCCTATCTAGAACACCCCACACGTAGGACACAAGCCATCCCCACACACATTCAGGTCCTGTGTTCACTACACCTGCTGGCCTCAGGTAGTTTTCAGGGGGTCATAGCCTCAGTGGGACGGGTATCACAAAGTGCACTGTCGCGCTTTTTCCATGCATTCCTGGATGCCATGGTACACAGAATGCCACACCACATACACTTCCCCAGCACCCCACAGGAACTTGCCCAGACCAAGCTGGACTTCTACAGCATAGCCCAATTCCCCCACGTCATAGGATGTATTGATGGGACACATATCGCCATTTCACCCCCCTCACACAATGAGTATATATATAGGAACAGGAAATGCTACCATTCACTAAACATACAGGTGGTGTGTGATGCTAAAAATATCATAACTTATATTGTAGCGAAGTATCCTGGCAGCACACATGACTCATTTATGTTCAGACACAGTGGCCTATACCGTAGACTGTCCAGAGGAGAGTTTGGCGAGGGATACTTACTAGGTAAATGCTTGTCCACATAGGGTACATTACCACTGACTTACATGTCTATTACAGCCACTAACCATTTACCTTTACAACCACAGGTGACAGTGCCTATGCAGTCCGGGACTTCATCTTGTCACCCTACCTCAATCCCACAACTGCTGGTGAGCGGAGATACAATCGGGCACACATTAGCACAAGAGGCACCATTGAAAGAACATTCGGCATACTGAAGAGCAGATTTCGATGCATCCATAAAAGCGGAGGAGCGCTTTGCTGCACAACATCGCCACAAGGAAAGGCACGGCAGTGGAGTTGACAGAATCCGATTCCTCTGACGTGGAGGGGCCTGGACCAGGACGCATGGCAGCTGGTGCAGCTGGTGTAGCTGGTGCTGCAGCTGGCCGACAGAGGCGTGATGAGATTATGCGCAACTACTTCTAGGTAAGGAATAAGACGACAACAACTTCTAATTTTGTTAATGCTTTAATTTTACTCAGTAAACAATGCCACATATCCTCTGTGGCAAGTAGTCACACTCAAAATGTAGAGCACATGCTCCAGTCACAGTGCTAAAATATAACTGGCGTGAATTCAAAGTCTTCCTAATTGTACGTAGTAGGGCGACCGCTCCGGCCACTACGGCGCCTCTCCTGGCTGGGTGGAGGGGTATTGTTGCTCCACACAGACTGTGCGTCCTCCTCACTGGGAGTGAGTACTCCTGGCCCAGCTGTACGGAGTGCCCTCAGCTCATCCACGGCGGATGTTGCCTGCACGACAGCTGTGGCGATGTCTTGCATGCCATGTGTAAACTCACGCTGCATGAGTATGCTGCGCCTGGAAGACACGTTGATGGCAGAGGCCAATCTATTGATGGCCCGTGTATAATGTTCCAAGCGGTCCTGCTCCCTGCGCCGTGCAGCACGTTCTGCTCGCAGCTCCCCACATAGCTCGCGCATGGCATCCCTCACATCTCCTTGTATGCCCCTGAGCCCTGCCCTCAATTCACGTTGCATTGACTTTATGTTTTTCGCTTGCAGGCACTGCACCTGGAGCATATTTAATTCCAAGCCTGCAAAGACAGTCTCATCCTCCTGATCAGCCACGCTGCCGGCTCTGCGTTGTGTGCGTCTTCCTATGCCCTGTTGACGCTGCCTGTCCTGAGGCCTGAGGCCTGGACTCATGCTGTGGCTGTGCTCCTTGGGACTGCTGATTAGCATTACTGTCCTCTGCCTCATCCTCCATTGGTGGCAGTGGCCTCACTACGTGTCGCCTACGTCTCTTGGGAGGATTGACAGGGCTGTCCTCCCCATCTGACTCTGGCTCCTGCCCTGCTTCTCCGGACTCTGGATGGTCCCTCAATGTTCAACTGCGTATGGGCTGGGTAATTGCTGGTGCTGTGGACAGAACAGCACACATCAGTTCCCTTTCCTGACCTGCATAAGGAAATTTGGCCTAGCGGGGCTGCGTAACACAACTCATATTTACATTTCACTACATCTCCCATAATGCATTACTCTGACTGCCTTTGGGACTGCTTTGGCTCTGAATGTGCTTCCCCTACCCTCTAGGATGATGCAGGGAGTGGGGGTGGGGGGGTGGGGTTGTGATGGCATGATTCTTACCTGCAGTGGATGGTGGTTGCTCCGAGCTGTCTAGGTCAGCCACGCCCTTCACGGTCTCAGGTGCAAGTGTACCCTCCACAAGTTCCTCCAGTGGTGTAGGATCAGGCACTGTAGATGTTCCCCCACCGGTGAGGTGTGACTGCTCCATCCTGGCAGCTAGCATTTCCTTGGAGCGCTGGCGCAGATCATACCAGCTCTTGCGAAGCACCTCTACAGTCCTGTGAGTGACTCCCAGGGCATTAACTTTTGCCTGTATTTCTGCCCAAATCCTCCTTTTCCTGGCCTCTGGAACTTTCAGGGAACTTTTGCCAACTAGCAAGTCGTGGTTGTGCACCATTTCCTGAATGAGGGTCTCTATTTCTGCCTCTGAAAACTTCATTTTGCGCTTTCTGGCATGTTCTCCTTCCTGCTGCTGTGTTGCATCCATTTCCTTGCTGCCATTATCAGCCATGGTGTGCCTGGAGCAGTCTTCCGTCTCACTCACTCCCTCTCTGTGAGTCTCCCTCTACAAACAGTGTTGCAGCATGGGTAGTCTGTTACTTCCTGGTGGTGATGTCATCAGACTGCACCAGTGTTCCGATTGGCTGTTTTGCGAAAATCGCTATTTTGCGATTTTTCCCATTAAGGAATCGCAATTTAGCGATTTTTTCCGGTTTAAGGAATCGCTTTTCACGTTCTTGCAGATATTTAGCATTTTTACCGAATCGCTAAATATTTGCAATTTTCTTGATACATCGTGATTTGCGATTCGGAATCAGCGATTAGGTAAAAATCGCTAATTCCAAATCGCAATACTTTTCCTACATACATAGGGCCCTTTATCTTTTTCTTTTACGAGAAACTGTAAACTTGTTCTGTCTTCATCTCTTTTCTTTGTCCATTTTGCTCTCCATTTACTTAATTCACCCCATTTTCTCAGGATTGCAATTAAATGTTTTATATGTGTAATTCTTCCTGAATTATTCGTGTTTTCAATATCTTTATCAGAAAAATCCACCCTGTAGCTTTTCTGTAAATTTTTCTGTTTGCTCAAATCAATTTCAAACTCAGCAGCTATTTCTTCCAAGTGATCATATCTGTTTTTTTGTTTTCCATGTGATGCTTTTGCAAATAAATAATAATTCATCATCCTGATATCCCTTTAAAGTGTCAGTTCCAATTGTTCCAATAATTAATTCTTCTAAATCTGCTTTCAGTTTTCCAACATCAAGTAATTTACCTTCTGGGGTTAAATGTATCTTATTAATACTTTTCTCTGGAGATTCTGAATCAGAGTCTGCACCAATTGGGGTTTTACATGTTAAGCTTTGATTACGTGTTAAGTCAGGAATCCTCATTCTTTCTCGATGTAATTCAGTTAAATCTGAAAAACATTTCTCAGTAACTTTTTGTATTTCCGTATTTAAGGGAACAGATAAAGCTGAATGTTTAATTTCTTTTTGATCAAACACTGGAAGAACAGGTCGAATCGTTACAGGCACTGTTACTGCTTCCATGCTTTTAGTTAACTGCTGTATTAATTCATTTGCTGAATGAATATATTCTGAAGTATCTGGTATTGGTAATTCTTTACACCTATCTGCTCTGAATCCGTTATTTGGGGTTTCACTACTTGGAGTTACATTTCTAGGAGTTATATTTCTAGGATCCAGAGTTTCTGTAAAATTACTATTTACTGGTGATATATTTGAATTAAGTCCTGTTTCTGCTCTTTCTGGAGTTTTATTATTAGTCAAAATCGTTTCAGGGGAAGTTTCATCAATAATTTCTCTAGGTGGGGCACTTGGAGGAGTAGTCCATGTACAAACTGGTTGGAAAGGTGACAGTTTTTTAGTATACATGTCTTCTAAAAACACATCTTCTGAATCACTCTCTTCTCTAGTATTATTTTTCTTTTGGGAACACTTTTTTCCAGAAGTCTCATTAATTAGTCTCACTGGATACAAGCCATCACACATATCTGCACTTCTTCATAGACCCATTCTATCGTGATGTGTTTCTCTGGCTTTTGTTTTTGGAATGCCTCTATTCTCTTGATCTAATTCACGCATCTCATCTTCCCATTCAACTGAAGATTCAAATTGTGTAGGTCTGGGTATCGGTACAAGATTTACCATTCTTTTTCTTAAATTTCTCAAAACCGCTACGTTAAATGATCTGTCTTCTGGCCATGCTAAAACACCATCATTCTCAGTATATTTAATCCAATTCTCAATCCAGAGGCAAGTATGGTAACCATATTCACCTAACATATAAGCTACAGGCGTTTTGTACTTATGAATTAATTTGCCGCCTCGCGTTGCAATTTTCTTGTCAGTTTTAAATTTATTTTTCAACTTTTGAAACCATGTAAGTTTCTTTTTCTCTCTAGAAATAATAATCCATGTTTTTAAACGATTTCCTCAACTTCGAAAAAGATTGTAACAAGGAAGTTGTATTTCCGCAACACCAACCAATCCGTGCGCGAAACTCACTAACAAGCCAATCAGGTTAAACCACGTCACTATTCTGCTCAACCAATAGAATAACTGCTTTTCACAACGAGCCAATCAGCTATAAGCTTGTCTTGTCACGTGAATCAATCTGTGCGCGAATACTGTGATGTATGTTAGCCAATCACAGCGCAGCACTAGTGACGTATGCTACCGCTGCAGCTTCTGTCTCTCCCTTCGCTCCTTACACTGACCCCTCCTTTACAAATATTTTTCACAGCGCCATATTTACAAAACTCTCGACGAAAATCAGTTAATAACTTCACATTAAACAAACCATTTGTCTGTTTCGCTAAAATAAAGTAATAGTTTTCTCATGCATTCAAGTATTCATTTCGCGTGAAATAGACAACGCTATTTTCACAGAATATTCAGATTCGTCAATAAAGTAAGACTACTTTACTCTTTCATTTACACACATCCATACGGAAAAGATCCCTAACCATTCATACATAAATCTTCAGTAGGACTTTAACCCTCCAATAGAAATCCTCACTCGTCAGTAAGAAAGACAACCCTTTTCTTACCCTTCACTCAAGCTTGGATAAATTCTATTACTCTTTTCACAGTAAGTTTTAAAGCAGGACAGAAGTCCCTGTACTCGAAAGCTACAATTTAATAGACAATCCTCACTATTACATTCTACCTTACACACCTAAGTTCCCTAAACTTGTGCTGTACGTCCACAACACTAGTGATATACAACAATACCACTACTTTGAAACAGAACAAATGCACTGTGTAACCTCACTTGTCACACTACTCTTATGCCGGCACAACTAGGAGTTTTCACACTGCTGGAAAAAACCTTTCGACTACATATAACAACTAAACAAACGTAACAAGTTTTAAACATGTAATCCTATGCAACTACCATGTAGCATGTCAGTTACCATAGTAACCATCCTCTGCTACCAAGGAATTTATCCAGCGCTCCTATAGAAAAATTGTCTCACAAACGCTACCTACACATCAATACTCACCATTATTTATAAAACATTCAAACAGGCCCATAACACCAATGAGACAATTATTGAGCAACTGAATCGTGGTTTGATTTATACTATATACACATTTATATTTACACTAACATATACAACTTCAGTTTATTTCTCATCATCATGATATAAAAACGATTTTTCATTTAGATCAAACCACTATGGTTGATGGATCAACTAATGGAAACTATACCATGAATAAACAAGACCAGCTTGTCATTTAAATCTAATTTTATTAACTTTATTATTCATAAGGAAAGAACATTTAAAGTTTCAAATTCTTTATTTCATAAGCAAATAAGAATTAGCAGCATTTTTTATTAAGGAGATGAAATTAGAACTGACATTTCAAAGTTAGCTCAGCCTTATGAAGAATTAGCAAATAAAGTTTTCATTCCTCGTGCCTATTTCCCTGACTAAATCTCTCTTTACCTAGAAAGGAAAATTCATAGATTCATAAAGTCAGCTATCCTTACGTGCGCCAAAGGTCCATCAGCATAACTAACACCATTCAGGAATCGGAAAGTAAGAGATTTTTCTTCACTCGTGGTGTCACAATTTATACCTTTTTCTCTAGCTAAACTTTTTACATTTCACATTCCTTCATAGGAGTCCAGGTTTCCGATTGGCTGAAACCTGTCAGTCCATCACTAGCTCATCTCAGAATTTTGACCAAGCTCAGGCTTTACATAAGCCCCATTGTCTTTTCCTTCCGTGACATTCAGCTTCCTTTAGATTGTTACTTTCACTCGAGTTCAGAACATTACTTCCTAATCTTGGCAGACACTTTCTTCCTGTCCTTGAGCCTTTTTTTCCGAGAGCACATTTTATTCAAGCAAAAAGTCTTTTTCTTTTATTAATAATGTTCTATGCAGCAGAAACCAAATACAAGGCTCCACTCTGGACAAGGTTTCTTTCACGTCTGCATCTCTGTCAGACATATTTTTCCAGAGCCAACTTTAGGCCTCACTTCGAAAACTATTATTTAAACAAACACAAGACAATAATTAATTAAAGAATCAAGGCCCATTCTGTTTCCCTCCCCCTTTGCTAATTAACACTGTTAATTATGTTACCTAGCATAGCACACAAAGCAGCATCATATTTACGTATCCTTTTTCGAATCAGGAACTCTTAGAGCTTTTATCACAAAAGACACAACAAAGGCACATAAAATAAGCACATGTCATTATTTAAAACTGCCACATTTAATATTGACACAAACAATAGACAAGGTTAGTTTATTATTTTCTTCTTCGCGTAAGCAACATAAAGCACATCAGTTAATCCCACGTGTAATGTTTGCAATTTTAAACTAAATTGAATAATACTTTTCACCACATGCTTATTAGTCAAGTTATATATTATGGGAGATTAACTTCACAGGTTAGAAAAAAATGTTGCTCTTCACTCTGCTCCATCAGGACCACCCAGCCGAGTGATCGTTTGGCTAATTTTTTTTTCCTCTAATGCGGATAATAAGCTGGTTACCTTATTTACAGTTTTTTGAAAAGTGAAATGATTCGTCGAGGCGTTCCACAGGTCTGTTAGACCTAAATGTATAATAGATTCCTGGAGGTAAAGACTTGCTAGTGCTTTTCCTGGGCGAGAAAGTTTCGTCCAAAGTAGGTCGTTCAGGGTTCCTTTTTCATCGCCTTTGATCTTATGCCAACATTTCACATATGCTCCCTTACATTCCATAGACTGTTTTCGTAGCCCAAATTCCAACCTATTTGGGCTGGGGGAGACATTTTTGGGGAGTTAAAAGATCGCTCGGTAAGAGTTGGATATTATGTTGTCAAGGGTTGTTGCGTCTTTTCCCTTCATCTTTACGCTCCCATAAGTTATTGTTGGCTGGAGTTTAGCTTGCAGAACCCTTAGCAAAGGGTCAAGCGTCAGATCCAGTAAAAGCTTCTTTAGGAGCTTTACGGCTAGATAGGTCATTACCCCCTTTATCCGCAAAGATTCTATTTGCGGTATCGATGAATTATTTTGATCCAGTATTACCCCTAGATACTTGTAGCTTGCTGCTTGATCCAAACAATGACTGACGAGAAACCAATCAAGTTGTTTCTTCCTGCGATAATTGACTGCCATAATTTTTGTTTTGTTGAAGTTTTTTTTTTGTGCGTTTTCTTCAGAGGATCTATAAGTTGCGTTCAGTAAGTGCTGAAGTCCAATTGGGGTCCGACTTATCAAGACTAGGTCGTCCACGTATACCAGGTTAGACAAGTTGGCTACATAACTGTTTAGCTCCCCCGGAAGGTCCCGCTAAGAATAAGTTAAAAAAGCAGGGGGGCTAGAACGCACCCTTGTTTTAGCCTTTTTGTAGTAGGATTTTCTTTTTATATATGTAGACCTTCGCCAAGCTTTATCCTGACCCATGTGTTAGTGTGCAGATTCCTTAGTAGGTATAGGAGAGTTGAAGGCATCCCCCAGCAATCCAGTTTTTTCCAAAGTTTTTTTCGGTCCATGTGTTTGAATGCTGCTACAATGTCTATGAAACAAAGAAAAAGGGGGTATTTTCCCTGTTTAGCTGCATCCATGAGCAAGGTCAGGGCCATTATGTTGGTTGTTGTACTTTGCCCTTTCTGAAACCCTGTTTGTGTACGCAGGGAAGACCGAAGTCATGCTCTTTGGCAAAGCTGACCAAATCTGGTCATCGGACTGGTGGCCTGACGCCCTGGGCATGTGCCCTGCCCCTAAACCATACGTCAGGAACTTGGGTGTAATCCTAGATAACAAGCTCACTATGTCTGAACATATAAAAAAAACAGTTGGAAGTAGCTACGGCCAGATACGTAGTCTGAGGAAGATCTTTAAATGTATCCCGCTCTCAGCACGCATGCCCCTAGTCCAAGGGCTGGTTATAAACAGGATGGACTACGGGAACGCCCTGTTCTCAGCCATCAATCAGACACTACTAAACCGACTTCAGGTTCTTCAAAATACTGCTGCGAGGCTAGTATTAGACCTTCCTCCTCGCACCCCGTCAGCAGCATGTCTCAGAACGTTGCACTGGCTCCCCGTTAAAAAACGCATAAAGTTCAAACTCTGCTGTCTGGTTCATAAGGCAGTAAATGGACATGGACCAGCTTACCTGGAAAGGAAACTTAAGGCCCATATCCCACTTAGGACTCTACGTTCCTCCAGTAAAGCCCTCTTATCCATTCCTAGAGTCCGAACGGTCAGGAACGGGGACCGAGCCTTCAGCAAAACCGCCCGAGAAGCATGGAACTCCCTCCCCACATCTCTGAGAGAAGAGCCAGATCACGCCAGATTTCGGAAACTGCTCAAAACCTGTCTCTTTAACCCTTAGTATTCCGAACCCTCAAACCTCTCTGAATCTGCTGAATCCAAGGATCTTGTCTGCTCCTAGCGCTCTGAGACCTTCGGGTGAATTACGCGCTTTACAAGAGAAATAAATGTAAATGTAAATGTAAATGTGTTCTCGGGATAATGTGATTCTCTTCAGCCCAAGTGACTAGGTCATTTAAAATAAGCCCCGCAAAGTATTTTGCCTCGATGTCAATCAGGGTTATCAGGTGGTAGTTTTTCGGCGCAGACCTCGCACCTTGTTTAAAAATTGGGCTTATAATAGAGTCTCTCCATGACTCAGGAATTGTAAAGTTTCTGACCGCATACTTAAAAACAGGTTCAAGTACGTTGCTCCAGTGATCTGGATAATTTTTTAACAGCATTAGCGGAATGCCATTGGGGCCAGGAGCTCCAGCCAATATGCCCCTTGTTATTTGTTTCTTTATCTGTTGACCTAGTTAGCTGCTGTGACCCTCTTCTAATCTCCGTGTTTCTTTTTGTACAGAAGTTGCAGTTATTACCCGTTGTTGTTGGGGGGTTACACTGTTCTTTCCCTATCCTCAAGTAAAGGTGGGCATTGTTGTATCAAATCCTTTGCAATCCCGCTAGAATTCTCAGATCCCAGACGTTTGGGTTGGGTAGTGAATTGCTCTATTTCATTAAAATGATTAAAGAGGAAGTCTACCCAGGCCTCTTCGGTAATGTGAGAGTTGATACCGGGGTGATTTGGCCAATGTAATTTATTTACAGATTGCCAAAACTTGGTGCTATTTTTCTGTTTTGCATCATAAAGGAGTTTAGCCCAAAATTCGTTATTTATGGTCATTTTCCTGGTCCATTTTCTTCGCTTAAAAAGGGCCTTTGAATCACAAAGAGACTGTAGCAGGCTCTGGTTTCCCGGTGTTTTCTGGAGTTGTCGTAATAATTGGTTTATGGTTAGTTTCAGTTTCTTAGAGACTGGGCTCCTTACTGTCATCATAGGCGGGTCTTTTCCATTCTTTCGTTTCAGGCCCATTTTGGTATAAAATTTATCGCCAAGGGACCAGACGAATTTCTCGCAACTTTCCAACGGTTGACTTGTGTTATCCTGTACTTGCTTGAGGACTTCTTTGGCTATAACTGTTACTGTTTCTATATTTGTTGAATTGCACCTTATATGGTCAAGGTTTATTGTTCCTACTGGAATGATGGATTTATCAGCCTCCAAATATATAGTTGAAGCTGCTCAAAGTTTATTTTCTTGTGGCATATGGTCACTAAGTACGTTGTTGCCTATTTGGAATGAGGCTATTTTCTTAAACATGGATAACGTAGTGAATGTAAAATCTAGGTAGTAAGATGTTTTAGCTGAATGGTATGTAGATACCAGAGGATTATCCCCTTTAAAACAGCAGTTTACTGCCCTCAAGTTCAGGTGCTCTAATTCCGAGAGGAGGTAATTCTAGCTCTTCGTTGGTTTGGTTTCCTTCGAGGGGCCTTGAGTCGGAATTCCCCATGCACCAGTCAGGTCGTGCGTGAAATCATCATCCTCATTATTCCCTAAAAGGTGCATGTTAAAATCCCCAGCCAAGATAACGTTGTCTGACCTCTTCTTCCATTATTCTTGTAACTTTTTTAATCAATTCCTTGGATGCTTGTTGTTTGTGTTTGGGATGTAGGTAGATGTTTATGAACATTACTTTCTGTATGGTCTGGTTGAGAGTCAACTTAACTATTGAAGCCTAAATACAACTTGGAGGGGTAATATAAATTTTTATGGGGAGCATTTCTCCAATTTTTGTTATAGAGGAGAGGAGGAGTAAACCCCCTGAGAAGCGTCCAAAAACAGATCCCTTAGTGGCCGGAATGAAGCTTTAGGTGTAGCCTTGTAAGTCAAAATGTTTATTTTCCCAAGTCTCCTGGAGTAAAATGATGTCAAAAGTTTTGAGGTAGTTCAAAAAGTCATAATCACTTAGTTTGGAGTTTTGGCCATTGACATTCCAGGTACATATTTTACCTTCACTGGGCCCAGTCGAAGAATTGGTGGAGAGGGCATCCAATGTCAATTTGATTGTGCTAATAGAAATGTACCTTGTAGCCCCTGCCTTCCGTTTGCTGACATGGATGCCATTGGAAGAGATTAGTCTTCTGTTGGTGAGCGGCCCCTTGCTCCCCTTAGGACTGAAGTAGACGGTCTGTATTGACTGCTAGTGCCTGTGATTAGAAATGGAGCTGGGTATCGTGGTTTTGGCACTGGTTTTAAAGTAATCCCCCAGCTTTGAAATATTTTGCTTTCTTGGATAATTCTAATAGCTATTTCTGATATTTTCCATCTAATTTTAGAAGCTTGGGAGTATGGCAGGCCATTGTTAGGTAAAAACTCTACAAACAATAAGTCGGAAGTGTAAATGTTGGCTAATTTTGGGATAGCTTACAGAAGCCGTATCATATTCTCTTTGTTTAAGATGTCTGCTCGGCCTCGCAACTTGTATTGAGGGGCGAAGATGATTGTGTCAGTCTCCTACTCTTTGGTGAACTCCTGGATCGAGGGCTCAAGGCAGTCTCTAGTTGCGGCTGTAGACTGATGTAAACTGAGGCTGTTAGGGACATTTGTTTTGCTGTCAGTTCTGTCATCAGTGGTTGGTAATTAGCCTTGGGGGTCTCAAATTTTTTCTTACGTGTCTCTATTGTGCTCTAGGTTTTCTGTTAGTAAATGATATAACTCTCTACTCGTGGTCTCCGATTTTATTAGTCTCTTGTCATCTGATGGTAAATTGCAGACCTGAGGAAACTTGCCTAGAGTTTTTGTCAGGTGTGTACACTCATGGGTAGTCCTGTTGGATTTTGGGGTTATTTCTAGTTGGTTGCTAAGTTTTTTTTTTTTTTCGTTTCTTGAGCACTTGCCTCTATTTGCTTGATTTTTGGTGAGATATGCGAGTCCCCTCGCAGTTTTTTTTGCGGTTGTATAAACTCGTCATTTGTGCCTTCTTCCAATAATGGAGTTGGGGAACATTGAGTATCTGTGACATTGATGTTCGTAACTAATGGTCGCAACGGTAACAGATTGATCAGATGTTGAGCCTGAGCAGTTATTTTCCTTTTCCTCCCCTTCCTTTTGTTCCTGCGATGGGTATTCGTTGGCGTGATTTCATTATTTGGTTCTGATAATTTCGTTACTAGTTTGTCAGGAGTGGCTGTGTTGGCGTGTTGTGAGGCCCCCACTCTCCTGTTTCGTCGGTCCTGTGTGAAGACAGCTTCTCAATGTAATGGGATTCTGTTTTTATTTCCCTCTTTGTAGGTAAGTCCTGGCTTGCTGCTGTCTGAGTTTCAGTTGCTACTTCAATGGATAGTAAGTTGCCCAGCAGTGTTGGTAAGATCGATAGTTTGTCTACTATTGGGGCACAGGTACATTCTTGCTGTAGTAATTTGTTGTTAAATGCCGCTTCTTGCCCTCGCTTTATCAATCCGTTTAAGTCTGCCAACTTTCTATCAATTGCAGAAGTGAAATCTGCTAAGGTTTGAAGCACTGTCAGCTGTAAATCCATTTTACGGGATTGATATAATAGTGATGCAGTTGAGTATTGCATCATGCTTAATACTGTTTCCCAAAATATGTCTTTAGACGTTTTGCTTTTATCGCTAGGTTCTGTCTTTGTGCTATTTGTTGTATTTTTTGGATCGTTGCTATATGATGCAACTAATTCCTCCCACAGGACATATTGCAGTTGGAATTATGGTAGATGTTGTGGGGGGTCGCCTGACTATGTTCCAGCGGGGTTTCTTCTTCAAATATTATTGCTTCGTTCTGCTCTGTCGTTGGCCGGTGTTGAGGGGAGGCGCTGGTAACTGGCTCGCTAAGTGCCTTGGATTTTTGTTCTGCTCTTTGTACTATATTATTTAGACTCGCCTGGTGGACACTTGAGTCTGACATGGTGATTGGTCCTAGTTGATCTGACGAATTTTGAGTAATAACCGGAGGGTAAGATTCCTCTGCCTTTGAGAGACGCTGTCTAGGTTTAATAGTTGTGCCTTTTTCTGGCCCTTCTTGCTGGCAAGAGTTTGGCGTGACTACCTCTGATTCTCTTCTTGCCATGATCACAAGGAGTCGGAAGAGTTGGGCAGATTTATTTGGGGGGGACCTGATGGTCCCTATACCTGCCAGTGAAGGTGAATGTGTTGAATTTTGTGCTTGTAAATTGTCAATAATTTTGTCGGGATCACCTAATTCTGCCTTATGATTAATCCTGGCGAGTTACGCTAAAGTCTTTAGACCTCTTGTCCCTTCAAGTTTGTCTTTTGGTTCCTGGTCTTGAGTAGGCCTGTTATTGGTTAAGTTACTGTTACTTGTTCCATTTGATTCCAGTTGTTGTGGCTCCATTGTGTGAATTAGTGCTATTGTTTGTTTTGAATGTAATTGTGTGTCAGGCTGAAAAAGTAAATCGAAGTTGCTTGGTTGCAGAGGGGTTTGCAACCCTTTAATGTTGCTAGTTTTTGAAAATATTACGGTGCCCGGATCCTTCAGAAATGCAAATTTGGTATAAATCTTGAGCTGGAAGCCATGAGGAGTTTTCCGTTGGGAGAAGCCCTCAATTGCGATTAATTTTTTTGTTGCCAGGCCCGGCTTTATGTTGGCCACTAGGTTTAACTTAGTATCTTTGGGTGTTTCTTTGGCTGATGTCCTGGTCAGGTTTGAAGAGGCATTGTGGGGGGTTCTGTAGAAACTGTAATGTGCTGAGCTGTCAATTGGAGAGATTTTTGAGGGGCTGGAGATCTCTTCAGATAGCGATATGCCGCTATTATCCTCAAGCTTCCCACATTTGACTTTTTGGGAGTCTGAATCAGAGCTAGTGGGGTCATCGTCCTTGCTCCTATTTTCAAACATTTATTTCCTTTTTATTGATTTTGTAGCTTTTAGCTTTGACTTAAAGGTTGTTGGGGTCTTTCTTTCTCCGCCAGACCTCATATTCCCCCCTTTTTCCTCTTTATTTACTGGTGTTATCCCCAATGGCCTTGGTGTCCGCCTATCGTCTCTTTTCCGTCGTTGTGGAGATGTAACTTGGTTCTGTCTCGTTGATATTATTAGATGTTAGATTAAGTTGATTAATTACACACTTGAAACAAGCCTTCTATGGGCCGCAAGGATGAGTAGTAAGTAAGTAAGTAAGTAAATTTTTTATTTGCATAGTTAATTAAAACCATTGCAATTCATCAATTAAAAAAATTCTTCTACACACAACACATTTTTCCCTGGACCATAACATTACATCTACATAAAAATATATATTCTATTTCACGTTTCCTTTTTAAAACCATGAGGTTAATACATATTAACGAACATTATTAGATAAGGTTCAGATTCATTTTAAAAACCTCTAATAGCTTAGCAGTGAGTCAAGTTCCGACATTCTCTTTTTCCGCCACCTTCATAGATTTAATACTTTTTAAACAACGTTAATAAATCAGCTTGATTTAATAACTTCTAGTAGCATAATAAAGGGTCAAGCTTCTGCATCTTTTTTTCCACCTCCTTCATAAACTTCACCAAGCTGCAGTTCAACTGTGGGTCGTTAGGTGCAAAACAGACAAGAACTGCATGTCTTCGTGAACGAATTCCTCGCTGGTTAAGTTGGAATTTCAAGAGACATTTCCTTTCCTCCATCAATTTATCGCAGGAGCACAATAAATGTGGCATGTCCTCATTCGCCTTGCCACATAAGCGACAGAGGGATCCCCCATTATCCCTAAGCCAGTGTGGAAGATGGCATGTGCAAGGTAACAGACCCATTCTGTAATTTAAAAACTTCAATTTTGTAGTTCCTGAGTACCCCAAGTCAAGGTAGCTCTGTTGACCGTGTTTAGAGTAGGAATTTAGGATAATCCACCCATGTGACCTCTTTGCAACCAACGCTTTGTCTTTGATACATGAAAGATGTTTTATTGTTTTTTTTACTAATCTTTTGATTGTGGTATGATTTGTAGGGGTATTCCACAGCTCTTGCAGCCCTAGATTCGCCAGGCTATTTTTCAAATACTTAGCGGATGGAGAATCTGGATTCCGCTCTAATTCTGACCATAAGTAGCCGTTTAAGGTTCCCTTTTTTGCCTTCCGGACTTTGTCCCACGTTGTTATGTAGACCCCCTGTCTTACCAAAGCCTGCTTCTGGTCACCAAACTCCAGCCTAAGTTGAGCCGGGGAAGTGTATTTTGGCAGACTGAAGATAATCCTGTATGCAGCTGTCACAGTTTTATCCAGGATCGCTGCGTCTCTTCCTCTCTGTACATCACTCCCGTAAGTAGTTGTGGGCAGCAGTTTGGCTCGTATAACTTGCGCCAGGGGCAGAAGAGATGGACTGGTAAGGCTGCTATTTAATTTTTTTAAAGAAATTGCTATTGCATTGCCCTTTCCTCTGATGCTGGCTTTCTGAATGGTAAATTGGCCACTATTCTCAATCTTAACTCCTAGGTACTTGTACACTGTTGTATCTTCTATACGGATGTTGTTCCAGAACCAGCCATGTGGAATTTTCCCTTTCTTGTTAATTGACATTGTTTGTGTCTTTTCCAAGTTTATCGTCAATTGGTTTCCATCAGAGTACCTCTGTGTGGCATCCACAAGGTTTTGCAGCCCTATTTTTGTGTGACTGATTAGGACTATGTCATCTGCATAGAGTAGCGTTGGGAGCGTTTGACCTCCTAGTTTCGGTGTGTGCGAATTGCATTTGTTAAGAATCGGAATAAGGTCTCCTAAGAACAAGTTAAAAAGCGTTGGGGCCAAAACACAACCCTGTTTGAGACCCTTATTTGTTGGGATACGTCTAGACAGGTGAGATCCGTAGCCCAGCTTCACCTGTATCCATGTTTCACTATGCAGGTTGATCAGCAGGTCTAGCAATGGCCCCGAAATTCCCCACCTCTTCAATTTGGACCATAAAAGATTCCGATTAATATGGTTAAAAGCCGCCTTGTAGTCTATAAAGCACAAGTGGATTGGCATTTTAGTAGTTTTGGCTTTATCAATTAGCAGACCCATAGTCAAAATATTCGTTGTTGTCCCAACCGATTTGGCAAAACCTGTCTGATTAAAAGGAATTAGGGAGTTTTCTGTGGCCCAGGCCTGCAATTCCTCCAATAGGATCCCTGCAAAATACTTTGCCTCATTATCCAGGAGGGCGACCAATCTATAGTTACATGGCAGAGATTTGTCCCCTGACTTGAATATTGGAGAAATAATAGAGCCCTTCCAAGTACGAGGTAGTATATTAAACTGTTTAATTTCCATAAATAGTAGCTCGAGTGCTACAGCCTATTTACTTTCATTCTGTTTGTAAAGAATGGGTGGGATACCATTCGACCCTGGCGCCCCCTCTCTTTTTCCCTTTTTGATTTGGCGCTTGATTATCTTTTGTAGGTTTATCTCTCCTATGTTCATGGTTGTAATAGCGCCTTCATGTTCATAGCGAGTTCCGCATCTTGGATTTGATTTATTGTCATCATTTTCTGTTTCTGTATCGAAGTCTATATGTTGTGTGAAGTGATCTTTGAGATAGTTTGCTCATGCCTCTTCGGTGATATTAGAGGATACTCCATCGTGCATAGGGTTTATAAAGGAATTGATTGTATTCCAGAGTTTTGCCCCGTCATTCTGCTTAGTGTCTGCATATAGTTTGGCCTACAAGCTATCCTCCTGAGCTCTATTTGCTTCCCATTTTATTTTTTTCAAAGATGCCTCCAGTTCACGTAGGAGGTCATATTTCGCCATATCTTTTGGGGTGTACCCAAGTTGAAGCATTGTTTGAAAAATACTTTTTTTTGTACGTTTTATCTTCTCTTTATATTCCTTTGTAAAAGAAGTAGTCGATATGCCGACAATCCGTCCCTTTTGAAGCTTTGGAGTTGTTGAGTAGCCTGCCATTGTTGTTTTAAAACTTTCCCATTTCTCGACTTCGCTTACACCAATTCTTCCATCAAAGTGCAACTTCGCCATTTCTTGCAGACATCCCTCATTCACTGCCGAATACTTAATCTTTTTATAGTTGACAGTGTAAATTGAGTCAATAGGTACCAGTGATCTTTCAAATTTAGGCTGGCTGGTATTCAGTATGATTTCCTGCGGGCAGTGGTCACTATCTGCGTTTTCCCCTATTTGAAAATAGGCAATATGATGAAATAAGGATAGTGACATGAAAGTATAATCCAGAATCTTACTTAGTCTTGTTGAGTGAAACGTGCACGCTGGTGCGGTATCTCCCATAAATCTCCCATTTAGTGCTCTGATGTTATAGGACTCTAGATTATTTAGTGACTGCTTATCTCGCTTGGAGTATTTGGATATTTCTGAAATTACTTGGTGCGGTATATTCCAGGCTATGTTTTGATAATGGTTCTCATCCTCTGTTGAGGTTCCCATCAGATTAAGATTAAAATCCCCGGTGATCATAACATCCATTGTTGTTGTTTTGTTTATAGTTTCCTCCAGGAATTTGCATAATTCTTTTACTACCTTTCCTTTCCTTTTTGGATGGATATAAATGTTGATTAAAGTTAAGTTTGAATTTGAGCCCTTCTTGCCTGATTTCGAGATGAACAGTTTTATTATCTTTAAGTTAGGAATAAGTGGTCCAAGTTCCTTGATCTCATAGGCGCTTGTGGTCGAAACATAATTCGCTAGTCCCCCTTGTAGATGACCAAAATTTGCTACTCTCATTGCACTTGCGAATAAACGTAGAAAGCCATGCAGATGCGGGGGCTCTACCTGCCATGTGTCTTGAAAGGTCACGATATCAAAAGATCTTATATAACTGACAAATTCTGGATTGGACATTTTAGAGGCAAGACCGTTGATGTTCCACGAGCATATTTTGTAATGGTTATGTCCATTTGATTTAGGGAGGTTATTTATTGGTCAATTTACTCGATTATTTATTGTTCTGGCGATCCATCTCAGATTAATTGGTCCTACTGATACGCCATCTAGAGTATGTCCCCTAAATTTAAGATCTTCCCCGCTTCTTGCTCCATCAGTACCTATTGCTCCTCGGAGTACCGATATTCCGGGTCTATTGAAGAAGTTCTGTTCTCCATCTTTTACTGCTGGAAGTAATAGATCCGGATATTTTGGTTTTACATAGGGGGCAATTGTTATTCCCCAGTTTTTAAAGGTTTGACTCTCTGCTAGTATTCTGTATGCAACTGAGGATGTTATCCATGTTGCTTTTGTATTTTCCACCTTTGATCCGTCTTCTGTTATAAATTCAATAGAAACCAAATCCTGAGTTGTCACACCAGCCAGAGATGGAATGTGAGATAACAACCGTAAAATGTTGCCTCTATTCAGTGTATCATGTCTTCCTTTCGAGATGTAATCCGGGTTGAACCATACAATATTTGTTGTCGTACTTCTTGAATCTTCCATACTCCTGTTGTTTTTATTTTCGTCGTTTCTTCCTTATCCAATTTCATGTCCTTGCGGTGCCCTTAATAATGCTTGATGTGTAGAAGATTCTACTTCATTGACCCATTCCTGGCGGAGTATTACATTTCCTCCTGAGTATCGATTTTGATTCTCATCTATCTGGCCGAGGACAGCTGGTTCTGTTCCCACACCCCTTACATGTACCTGGATATCGTCTCTCTGGTTTGCCCTTGAATGTATTGATATAGGTATTTGTTTACTAGAAGCCAGTTCACTGTCGCTTGACTCTTTAATTTCCCTCTTCGTTGTTTTGGGTAGTATGTGCTGGGCGCTTTCTCTCCTGAGCTTTACTCCATTTGTTGCGATTGAGTTCCTTGTGGAGTTGATGATCGAGCGGTTCATAAAGTTCTGTATTACTTGTTGGCTTTGAACTGGATCTTTGAGTTTGTTTTCTTTCATTGAAGGTCTGCTAGTTTCTTCTTGATGTAGAACTTCTCCTTCTTTATTCTTATTGGTATCCTTATTTGGCTCTCCATCTTCATCCTTATTGATATTGTTTGAGTTTTCGGTTTCGCCTTGATCAAGCAGTGACGTTGACCCACAGAGACGCTTAAATCCTTCTCGATCTAAGATTGTTTTTTTGATTTCTGCCTTTACGTTTTTTCGCCCGCCTTTGTTTTGCATTTATTTGTTTGTCAGCCATATCTTTTATAAAAACTGCTGGCGGATGATCATTCACTCTTTGGCCTCTTCTTTCTGGTTATTGTTAATCTGTGTATCCTTTACCCCAGGGTGTACGTTTTTAATAATTGTAGGAATTCATGTGCTTTTCATTTTATCTGTTTTGTTCATGGTGCAGCTTTCAAGGTAATGCTTATCAGTTTTAGCATCTGTTTGTCCGTCACACCAATGGCTCTCATTTCCCCGTAGGGGCTTTTTTATTGATGTACATAGGCCGCTCAACATTGATGGTAATGTGGCCAGTTTGTCGATTATTGGGCCACATCCACAACCCGGAATCTTCTTTTGGGCCTGGTTCTGGTTGTTTTGTAGCAAAGTTTTTAGTGTGCCCAGCTTCCCGTCGATGGCAACCACAAAAACAGCCAGAGTATCTAAAAGCGTCAGTTGGGTATCCATTTTATCTGACTGGTAGTGGAGAGCTTCAACTAATAGTTGTACTGTTTTTAGCAAGCTAGGCCATGCCGTTTCCTGGATTGTATTTTTTGGTGATTCCTCCACACCAGCCGGATTTATTGTCTCATTTCGATCTTCATTTATTTTTCCTCCCACATTTGATTCATGATTATGTTCAATTATTTTATCATCGGTTTTACTGTTAGTCCCACTCCTGCTTTTGTCTTGGGTATAAGCGGCCATAAGGCCTTTCCATTCTTCTGTTCCAAGGTATGAGGAGATCTTTATGTCTTCTGTGTTTTCTGCTAAGTTTTTCGCTGAGATCAACTCTTTGTTTCCCCCAACCCCACTGTTTGGCTCTAACTGATGATTTGATGTTACATTGTTTGGTATTCTTGTAGGTGGTGCCACTTTGAGTTCTGTTTCTTCCTGCACCTCCCCATTCCTCTCTTAGATGGAGTCCATGCCCCTAAACAGGGGTTTCTCCCACGGGCTTATTAGGCCATGGATTATTGGTGTATGGATTATAGCACAGTTTCCAATTCTGTTTTTGCTATTTATTGGTCCATTGACTCTATTCAAATCAAAGCTGATTTCTTGATTATCTTGATTTTCTCTTTGGACGTCATTTGCCCTCTTAATTACTTCATTTTGCCTGTGGACTTGAGCTATGTCGACATCTCCTGTTTGTGTAGGTTCAAACCTCATCCGTGTTTTATTGTATTAAGGAGTTGATGTTATTTGTAAGGGACTAGTGGCTATTGTACTAGCATTTCTTTTTACGCCTGGGCTTCCCTGTTTGAGAGTTAATTTCTGCTCTTCTATAGTTTGTGATGATTGATTTGATTGTAAAGGCTAAAGAGGTGATTGAAGACCTGGCACCTCTCTTGTATTTAAAAGTAGAGAGTCCCCCGCATTTTTCAAAAAGCTACATTTTGTATAGATTTTTGGTTGATAGGAAAACTGCCTTTTATTTAATTTATTAATTATCTCTGAATTTGGTGTTTGCCCACCCTTTTCTAACCCAGAAGTGTTTCCGTATACAGCTATTTCTATGAGGGAACAGTTCTTTTGGGTTGCCAGATCGGTCTCTGATGGTATTTCATTCCTTGCCTCCTCCAGCATCTTGGTTTTTCGCTTTCTTTTATTTGTCTCTCTTTTAACTGTTATGTTTCCCCGAATGCGACCTGACCTCATACTGTCCTCTGCTTGTTCCAATTTCTTATCTCTGGTCTTGTGTGTCTTATGTATCCCACACAGCCACAGCTTGTCGCAATTGGACTATATTTATCTTGCTAGGGTTGCTAGGGTTAATGTGACACGATCCAATATCCACTCAAGCACACTCAAGCGCACCAGTCATGCTACCCCCACAACCCACTGTTTCCACCCTCCTGTTTTTTTTTAATTGAATTGGCCCTCACCAGCTGTACTGCCCCTCAAGCCCCCTGGATTAGTAGAGACCAAGCTGGGGACTTATTCCAGCAGATAGCACTGCAGATGCTTAGTAGCCTACACTCTGGGTGGTTCTTGGTGGTTCGGTTGCTCCTGGCAGCTACACACTAAACACAGCTGCTTAACGCTTGCTCCTCCCCCCCCGCCCTACCCAGCTCCCAGCCCAGACCAGACTGTCCGCCTCCAGAAACGGGCTCAACACCCGTAACAGTGATCTGAGTTTATCCAACAGTCTGAGTATTTCCAACTATATTTCCACAGTTAAAAAGGAGTTTGGGGGCAAGTCTGAGGACTAGAAAACTCCTGGCCATCTCCAGCAACTTTTACTCCTTCCCTTCAGTCGCCGTACCCATCCACTGTTACTCCTGTTGACCTGCCCTGAGCCCTTGCTAACTGAATTTCTGTCACTAGCGCTACGAGGCCTCCGGGTAGATAGCGCTATACAAGTACTGCTTCATTCATTCATTCATTCATTCATTCCTCCCTTCAGGGGACTTTTATCCCCCCACCTCCGCCTTAGCCGCACCCAAAGTCAAGGTGCAGCTCTCAAGCTCCGATCGCAGCGGCTTACTTCCCAGCCTGTCTGCACCCTGCTCCCGATCCTGTGCCGATCCGAGCACAGGAAGAACCGCCCAGACCCGCCAAACCCGCCTGCCGCCAACCGCACCCAGCTGCGGCAACCGGCGGCGGCTGCGAGTGAAGACGGAAATGCGGTGGTGGACAGACGCGGTCGCAGCAGCCGTCGGGAAAGGCAGCCGCTGGGGAAGCCCAGCCAGGCAACGGAGGAGGTCGGCAATGCAAAGCCGGATCGCAAAGCGAGGAGACACGGCAGGCAGGCACAGCTCAGGTCGGCTCGTCTCAGCAGCTCGTCTCAGCACTCGTACGGTACGTAGCTCCACCCACGGAAGAAGTTGCTGCTGCAGCTGGGATGAGGCAGAGAGAAAGCTAGACCCAACTTAGACCTTCTTGATCAAGACTCGTAATGGGTTCGTAGTGCGTTTTCTAGTGGACTCCTAGGGGCTGTGCTGGGAAATCCTCAACCTAAACCTTGGCCTCAGCCTCGATCTTGATCTGATCTGATGTCAGATGGTGGTGTTGGTAATTATCATCAAGCCCCCACTATTCCCTCACGGCCCCTCCGCTGTCTGAAACCGCACAGTACTCCAAGCTCTATGTCACACCCCACTGTTCATGCCCTCCCTGCTGCTCTCACCTTCTCCGCAGCCTCAGCCCGGTGTTTTCCGCAGGTTATGTTATGTTATGTTATGTTAAGTTAACGCATATTTATATAGCGCGAGGCTACTCCAAAGAGTATCGAGCAAGCCGGGCCGAAGACGGCTGAAATGCCAGAAACCGGTCCCCGGTAGCTTGTTTCCTTCCCAGTATAAGAATTGGCTTGGTAGTTTGGTCTGCCCTGTTCCCATGATGCACTGGGCCAGGGTCAGACTAATTTGCATATACTCCAAAGAGTATCCCAGCGCTAAACATCAAATGTCCAGTAACACAGAGCATAACCAAAACACTAGCAGTAACTCACAGCTGGAAGAGCTACGTTTTAAGCCTTTTCCTGAAGGTAAGAAGGTCAGAACTCTGCCTAATCTCAAATGGGAGACTATTCCACAACCGTGAGGCAGCTACATGAAAAGATCTACCCCCTATCTGGGCCGTAATACCCTGGGGGTGGTAATCAAAAGTTGAGATGACGATCTCAGGGAGCGCTGAGGCAGATAAGGCTTCAATCTTTCCCCCAGATAAGGAGCTCTGATCTTATGAAAGGCTTTAAAGACCAGAACCAGTGCTTTAAACTGAATTCTCTTCCGGACCGGAAGCCAATGGACGGAAGACAGAAGCTGTGTGGAATGAGTTCTCGAGCCAAACAAAAAAATTGCCTTGGCAGCTGAGTTTTGGATCACTTGTAGTCGGTTCAAAAGATATACCGGTGGGCCGAGATACAAGGAGTTGACATAGTCCAGTCTGGACATTATCAGTGCCTGAACTACTGTTTTCCTGTAAGGAATGGAGAACAAAGGAAGAAAATTACGTAGCATCCTCAATAGCCCAAAACACACCCCAGCCACCTAGTGTACTTGGGCCTTCATGGAGAGGGGGAGTCCATCTTGACTCCCAAGTTTTTCACTGTGGAAACCGCCGACACAGGAGGAGACATATCCTTGGGCCACCATTCTGTTGCTCCTAAGCTCACAGTGGGTGCTTTTAGTATTACATCTTTTATTGAGCAGTAAAGAAGCGCAATGCACCTCACAAAACCATTAACGCCGACCCAGATAGGAGGCGGCCTAAGACAGAAGCACTGCTTATTCCCAACACGCTGACTCAAGGGCCAACACAGTTAACACAGCAAGCCGCCTACAACCCATTCGGGCCGGCCGCGTCAAAAGAGGTGCCATAGAGGTGCAAGCAGAGCCAATAATAATGCAAGAACGAACAGGAAGCCCCAACATCGGACAGAACAACCCCAGTAGTCCCTCCCCCCACCCTCTCCCTCCCCTCTACTTGTCCATTAGTCGTGCCTAGGGTAACAGGTCATCACCGACTCTTCTACGAGCCAGTCGGCATTGCACGTGTAGGGCCTCTGCGCCTATGTGAGTGTGTCTTAGGCTCTGGGAGTGGGGTATCCGCGAGTCGTAGCAGCCGCAGGTAAGGGGGACAGCTCAATTCTCTGAATTCCCCGGTCAGCAGGGTAAGGAAAGGCTGCCAAAGGGCTGCAAAGTCCGGCCCCCTCCCTGCCGAGGCTAAGGACAACTTTTACATCCCCAGAATCGCCCAGGGACGATGCAGCCAACCCAGTGGGTGCTTTTAGATGGATACTCCATTCCGCTCCACAAGTAGCCTGTGCCTGTGGTTTAACTGGGTAAGTGGCACGTACTGCAGCTACCACAGGGGTGGTGACCCTGCACCGGTGGAAGTCGAAGACTTCAAGGTTGTGGTCCTATTCATGGTCTGGCGTGGGCAAGCATGTCCTTTAAATTTCTCCTTCTCATAAGTGCGAACATAGGTTTCAGGAGGTTGAGTTTACAGGAATTCAGGAGACTCCAATGTAAGTTTACAATTTTAGATTCCTGGTTCGAGTAGGTGTTGAATGTGATGACACAAATGGGTCTTTCCTCACGTTCACCAGGTACCCTGTCCTCCAGTAGGGTGTCACTGTTATTGTTGCGTGCTCTTTTCAATGCTTAGGTGAAGATCATTGGTGGGTAATTGTGTTTTTTAATTTTTGTCTGTAGCTCCGAAGCTTGAATTTTGAAATCTTTGAGCTCCATGCGGTTCCTCTGGAGGCGGAGGAACTGTCCGTAAGGGAGATTATCCTGTAGGTGGTGAGGGTGAAAGCTGTTATACAGAAGTGAACAGTTCTTAGCTGTGGCTTTGAAGTGTGTGTTCGTTTTCAGAGAACCACTGTCTGGATATATGTTCAGATTCAGAAAGACCAGGTTGTCCAGTCAGGTTGTGTTCATGAAATTGAGAAAGTTATTCTGTTGATTGAGCCAGATCAAGATGGCCTCTGTGGATGAAATGTCCCCTTCCCATACCACCAGGACATCATCGATGTATAGATATATTTAGGCAACAATCAAACCTTGATAATACATTGGGGCTGATTTATAAGCCCATTGTGCCAATTACGTTGTCCTTGCATCGCTTCTGTGATGCTTCGGTGTCGTAAGCAATGCGCCACAATGTGACTTATATATTATAACCAAAAGACTAGCAGTAACTCACAGCTGGAAGAGCCACGTTTTAAGCCTTTTCCTGAAGGTGAGAAGGTCAGAACTCTGCCTAATCTCAAATGGGAGACTATTCCACAACAGTGAGGCAGCTACATGAAAAGATCTACCCCCTATCTGGGCGGTAATACCCTGGGGGTGGTAATCAAAAGTTGAGATGACGATCTCAGGGAGCGCTGAGGCAGATAAGGCTTCAATCTTTCCCCCAGATGAGGAGCTCTGATCTTATGAAAGGCTTTAAAGTCCAGAACCAGTGCTTTAAACTGAATTCTCTTCCGGACCGGAAGCCAATGGACGGAAGATAGAAGCTGTGTGGAATGAGTTCTCGAGCCAAACAAAAAAATTGCCTTGGCAGCTGAGTTTTGGATCACTTGTAGTCGGTTCAAAAGATATACCGGTGGGCCGAGATACAAGGAGTTGACATAGTCCAGTCTGGACATTATCAGTGCCTGAACTACTGTTTTCCTGTAAGGAATGGAGAACAAAGGAAGAAAATTGCGTAGCATCCTCAATAGCCCAAAACACACCCCAGCCACCTAGTGTACTTGGGCCTTCATGGAGAGGGGGAGTCCATCTTGACTCCCAAGTTTTTCACTGTGGAAACCGCCGACACAAGAGGAGACATATCCTTGGGCCACCATTCTGTTGCTCCTAAGCTCACAGTGGGTGCTTTTAGTATTACATCTTTTATTGAGCAGTAAACAAGCGCAATGCACCTCACAAAACCATTAACGCCGACCCAGATAGGAGGCGGCCTAAGACAGAAGCACTGCTTATTCCCAACACGCTGACTCAAGGGCCAACACAGTTAACACAGCAAGCCGCCTACAACCCATTCGAGCCAGCCGCGTCAAAAGAGGTGCCATAGAGGTGCAAGCAGAGCCAATAATAATGCAAGAACGAACAGGAAGCCCCAACATCGGACAGAACAACCCCAGTAGTCCCTCCCCCCACCCTCTCCCTCCCCTCTACTTGTCCATTAGTCGTGCCTAGGGTAACAGGTCATCACCGACTCTTCTACGAGCCAGTCGACATCGCACGTGTAGGGCCTCCGCGCCTATGTGAGTGTGTCTTAGGCTCTGGGAGTGGGGTATCCGCGAGTCGTAGCAGCCGCAGGTAACGGGGACAGCTCAATTCCCTGAATTCCCCGGTCAGCAGGGTAAGGAAAGGCTGCCAAAGGGCTGCAAAGTCCGGCCCCCTCCCTGCCGAGGCTAAGGACAACTTTTCCATCCCCAGAATCGCCCAGGGACGATGCAGCCAACCCAGTGGGTGCTTTTAGATGGATACTCCGTTCCGCTCCACAAGTAGCCTGTGCCTGTGGTTTAACTGGGTAAGTGGCACGTACTGCAGCTACCACAGGGGTGGTGACCCTGCACCGGTGGAAGTCGAAGACTTCAAGGTTGTGGTCCTATTCATGGTCTGGCGTGGGCAAGCATGTCCTTTAAATTTCTTCTTCTCATATGTGCGAACATAGGTTTCAGGAGGTTGAGTTTACAGGAATTCAGGAGACTCCAATGTAAGTTTACAATTTTAGATTCCTGGTTCGAGTAGGTGTTGAATGTGATGACACAAATGGGTCTTTCCTCACGTTCACCAGGTACCCTGTCCTCCAGTAGGGTGTCACTGTTATTGTTGGGTGCTCTTTTCAATGCTTAGGTGAAGATCATTGGTGGGTAATTGTGTTTTTTAATTTTTTTCTGTAGCTCCTAAGCTTGAATTTTGAAATCTTTGAGCTCCATGCAGTTCCTCTGGAGGCGGAGGAACTGTCCGTAAGGGAGATTATCCTGTAGGTGGTGAGGGTGAAAGCTGTTATACAGAAGTGAACAGTTCTTAGCTGTGGCTTTGAAGTGTGTGTTCGTTTTCAGAGAACCACCGTCTGGATATATGTTCAGATCCAGAAAGACCAGGTTGTCCAGTCAGGTTGTGTTCATGAAATTGAGAAAGTTATTCTGTTGATTGAGCCAGATCAAGATGGCCTCTGTGGATGAAATGTCCCCTTCCCATACCACCAGGACATCATCGATGTATAGATATATTTAGGCAACAATCAAACCTTGATAATACATTGGGGCTGATTTATAATCCCATTGTGCCAATTACGCTGTCCTTGCATCGCTTCTGTGATGCTTCGGTGTCGTAAGCAATGCGCCACAATGTGACTTATATATTATAACCAAAAGACTAGCAGTAACTCACAGCTGGAAGAGCCACGTTTTAAGCCTTTTCCTGAAGGTGAGAAGGTCAGAACTCTGCCTAATCTCAAATGGGAGACTATTCCACAACAGTGAGGCAGCTACATGAAAAGATCTACCCCCTATCTGGGCGGTAATACCCTGGGGGTGGTAATCAAAAGTTGAGATGACGATCTCAGGGAGCGCTGAGGCAGATAAGGCTTCAATCTTTCCCCCAGATGAGGAGCTCTGATCTTATGAAAGGCTTTAAAGTCCAGAACCAGTGCTTTAAACTGAATTCTCTTCCGGACCGGAAGCCAATGGACGGGAGACAGAAGCTGTGTGGAATGAGTTCTCGAGCCAAACAAAAAAATTGCCTTGGCAGCTGAGTTTTGGATCACTTGTAGTCGGTTCAAAAGATATACCGGTGGACGAGATACAAGGAGTTGACATAGTCCAGTCTGGACATTATCAGTGCCTGAACTACTGTTTTCCTGTAAGGAATGGAGAGCAAAGGAAGAAAATTACGTAGCATCCTCAATAGCCCAAAACACACCCCAGCCACCTAGTGTACTTGGGCCTTCATCGAGAGGGGGAGTCCATCTTGACTCCCAAGTTTTTCACTGTGGAAACCACCGACACAGGAGGAGACATATCCTTGGGCCACCATTCTGTTGCTCCTAAGCTCACAGTGGGTGCTTTTAGATGGATCCTCCGTTCCGCTCCACAAGTAGCCTGTGCCTGTGGTTTTACTGGGTAAGTAGCACGTACTGCAGCTACCACAGGGGTGGTGACCCTGCACCGGTAGAAGTCGAAGACTTCAAGGTTGTGGTCCTATTCGTGGTCTGGCGTGGGCAAGCATGTCCTTTAAATTTCTTCTTCTCATATGTGCGAACATAGGTTTCAGGAGGTTGAGTTTACAGGAATTCAGGAGACTCCAATATAAGTTTACAATTTTAGATTCCTGGTTCGAGTAGGTATTGAATGCGATGACACAAATGGGCCTTTCCTCACGTTCACCAGGTACCCTGTCCTCCAGTAGGGTGTCACTGTTATTGTTGCGTGCTCTTTTCAATGCTTAGGTGAAGATCATTGGTGGGTAATTGTGTTTTTTAATTTTTGTCTGTAGCTCGGAAGCTTGAATTTTGAAATCTTTGAGCTCCATGCAGTTCCTCTGGAGGCGGAGGAACTGTCCGTAAGGGAGATTATCCTGTAGGTGGTGAGGGTGAAAGCTGTTATACAGAAGTGAACAGTTCTTTGCTGTGGCTTTGAAGTGTGTGTTCGTTTTCAGAGAACCACTGTCTGGATATATGTTCAGATCCAGAAAGTCCAGGTTGTCCAGTCAGGTTGTGTTCATGAAATTAAGAAAGTTATTCTGTTGATTGAGCCAGATCAAGATGGCCTCTTTGGATGAAATGTCCCCTTCCCATACCACCAGGACATCATCGATGTATAGATATATTTAGGCAACAATCAAACCTTGATTATACATTGGGGCTGATTTATAAGCCCATTGTGCCAATTACGCTGTCCTTGCATCGCTTCTGTGATGCAGCGGTGTCGTAAGCAATGCGCCACAATGCGACTTATTTACAACGTGACGCATCTAGGGAGTTGTGTTGCGTTGTAAAGCCCTGCGCTACATTATACCTGCAATACAAAAGGGGATGATGGACAGAGCGTTTGAGCAAATCAAACACTAACCCCCCCAGTCAACTGATCTGGGTTTAATCCATCACCATTCTTTAGCTCACTCCGCCATCCCAGTTTAGACAGGGCCATATGCAAATCAGTCTGACCCTGTGCCTCATGGGAACAGTCCAGCCCGAACTGCCAAAGCCATGTCTTCCCTGGACCGGAAACAAGCATCCTGGTACCGGTTTCTGGCATTTCAGCTGTCATCAGCCAGGCTAGCTCGAATCCAGTGGCAAAATGAGCAAGGGACTCACGTCTGAGCATACCCTGCCAACTTAGGGTGAACAAAGCGATACAAAAGAGGGATGATGGACGGAGCGTTAATTATGAATCCGAAACCGGTCCCAGGGTGCTTGTTTCCAGTCCAGGGAATATATGGCTTAGCAGTTCGGGCTGGACTGTTCCCATGAGGCACTGGGTCAGACTGATTTGCAAACGGCCATGTCTGAACTGGGGTGGCGGAGTGAGCTAAAGAATGGTGATGGATTAAACCCAGATCAGTTTACTGGGGGTGAGTGTTTGATTTGCTCAAACGCTCCGTCCATCATCCCCTTTTATATTGCTACATTATACCTGCGTCAGGCTCAATGTATGCAGGGTGGGCACTTGGTCACAAGGAAGCCTTATAAAAGTGGCTCAGTGAAATCTAAAAGATTTCACTGAGTCACTTTTACGACGCCACTGCGTCAAAACCTTGTGCCTGCTTGAAGAAGGTGTAAGGAGTCATGCAGCATGGTCGGAATAGGCATTTCTGACCATTACTGAAGTTGCTCTGTGCTTACGACTCCAGCAATGTGTTGCTTTTCCCCCAGAAGTCCTTGCGCCACGGGGCGCCGCATTGTAAATGTACGCATCAATGGTGGTGTAAGGATATTTTACCGTCAAGCAATTGAACGGGCGCATCTCTGCAAATATGCAGAGATGCGCCAGTATTTTCAACAGACCGACAAATATATTGCTCCTGACTAATACAAGTAGGTTAATAGTCACAATTTTAAGGTGTCCCCCAGCAGCCTGACAAAAAACACACCAAATAGTAAAATAAAACAGTAAGTAACAAAATTAGAAAATAAAATAAAATAAATTAAAACCGAATAATCAACCCAATCACAGTTGTATTTGATGCATACCTCCATATAGCTGTAACTAGACATCTGAAGGACTGACACCATATTTAGCTGAAGTACAAAGTGTTTGTAAATCATCTCTATTCGGACACCGAATTCGTCAAAATGTAATTAGAATACCTCGGGTAGTGGCAATTTGTAAATCAAAAGCATTTGCCTCACAATCTCCTTGAGACAAACGCAAAAGACGATCGCTTTTTGGTATGAGACTTGAACTTCGTTGTTTCCAGTCTTAGGATGTTGTTGAATTTAATTTTGGTCTCCTGGGGTAATCAGTGTAGCTCTTTCAACACAGGGATGATGTGGTGAGATTTCTTTATAACATACACAGGTCGTGCAGGCTAATAAAGTAAAGCTTGGAGCACTGTCGGCGTGCTGTCTGTCGCATGATCAAATGTATATGCACCATCCTCCATTATAGTGCAAAATGGCTTTTTTGGAGCATAAGAGTATTTAAATCAAACATTTATTAGCGGTTGCATTGATATACTATCATATAGCTGACATAAGACAGCAGAATTCTCATATTTAAAAGTATAAGAAGTACAAACAGAACTTCTTAACAACCTCTAATGTCTCATTTCCCTTACCCAGCCTCCTTAACTGGCCATGATCAAACATCTGTTTGTCACCAATTAGTAAATGGCTTCAAATTTGACGATGAAAGGCTTTCTCCCATCCACTGAGTGACATCGTAATTGTATGCCCATATTGTCCATCTGTCAATCAACTTATTGGAAGACATGGGGTGCCCCTTCATAAATATTCTACCACGGGGAACCAATGTGTCTCCAAGTTGAGATATCCTCTTGACATACCAATGGAAAATCGAAGGAAGGTCCTTTCGCTTCCAACACAAGGATATTGATAATTTCGCTGCTCCATACAGTTCCGAAGGACTGCCGTATCATTTATTAATTATATTTCTTAAAGTCACCAGAGTTGAAGTCGTGCAATGAATATTGGCAAGGAGGCCAACGCTAATAGAAATGTTACGGTAGTGAGTCGATTTTTATTATATGCTGCTATTTACTTATTAAGCTGCTGAATTAAGATCCCTACACTTTTATCCCTCTAAGTGGAAGTTTCCAATGAGTTTTGTCTTTTTATTGCATGCTTTTATCTGTGTATCTTTTATGATCTGCTTTTGGAAGATTAAATAAAGATTATTATTGATTGATTATTGATTGACCGATTTATCATGATTTGACATATATTTAAGCCCTGTCTGTCTCAGGCACAGCAAACACGGTGTGAGGTAAATAGCAGAGGGAATCCCAAAATCTCTTTAAGTGCGTTCTCTGCCTCTTTTCATAAGGACTGCGTGTTTACGCAAACTGTGGATGAAAGAACCTCTTAGTCCACATTGTCTCAAGCATAGTGAGCATTTTGTGAACTTTAGTGGGGTGGAAGTGTCAAGTGTAGAGTCGTTTATGGTGGATTTCTCTCATCTTTATAGATATGTAGCATTTAAGAGTGCCCGCTCAAAATTTCTCCAATTCTTTAGTTGAGATTTCTCTACCTATGACCTTGTCCGATTTGTTCTGAAAAGCCCACTTAGGGTTATACAGTTTAGCGATAAGGCCCTTCTGGGCCACAAGTGTTGCCAACAGTTTCTCAAAGGTCGTTTTTTCTATTGTACCAACTAGTCCAATCTCTGGGAATTTCCCAGTCTTTAACTGAGCATAATGCAATCTTTCTGACTCCGTTATTTGAAGTCCAGTTTGCGCTGTGTAAAAGATTTATTTATCCTGCTATTAAACAGATATGCAATGTACCTTAACCTCGCCTCCACCGTTTAGTGCTGTAGAGAAATCTGGATTGGAATACATTGGGGTGCATAGTGACAGGCAGGAGTTCAGAGACCCTTTTCTAGTTAAAGTGTTTCACGTCTGAAGTGTTGCATTAACCCCTTCGACGCTCATGAGTTACGCCTGTCGTACGCTCATGACGAGCTGAGCTCGTCATGAACCGCAGGTTTTTAAAAAAATCAGCGCACAGCGGGAAAAGCCGCCGCGCGCATGGTGGTAATGGTAGTGCTTAGAGAGGCACTGCACGGTCGGTACACAAAGAATTAGGTAGCCAAAATGCTCCCCTTAAGGGTTACATCATAACCTTAAGGGGAGCATTTTTGGCTGCTCCATATGTGGCCTTTGAAAATCTGTCTCCTCACTGAACCACTCCATATGATTTGCAGTTGTATTGTCAATGGTAAAGTTTAGATTTCCCTGGCATTTGCTTCAGAGAAGCAACTTAATGGGACTCACGACCTAGTACCTCTCCAGATAAGCCTATTGATTGCTGCCTAAAGAGAAGTAAAAAGGTTCTCCTCCACCCACCAAAACTGGAAGAACCTTTAATAGGTATAAGATTCTCAGCAGGGTCATCACTTTTACTAAATTAATGCGTTGATCTTAATGCCGCCTATGCACAAAATTTAGAAGAGTGACCTCCTATGTAGGTTTCAACTTATTTCAAACAGTAGAGAGGGGTTGTTTGCTTTAATGCATCTTGAGTCTATAGTCTGATTTTATCCCTATGTATTTGACCTGTGATCAGGACAACAAAAGTAGAAATCCACCCACAGGTCCTCCATCTCCTCAAGGGGGAAGGTCTAGATTCAGGATTTCTGATTTGATCATATTAATTTTAAACCTGCCAAGTATTCAGCCTGTTAGTTGTTTAAGTTCTCCAGTGAACAAGATTGGTCACCCTTACATGTCTTTCGCCCCTCTAAAATGGGATGCCAAAGGTTCAAAACTGAAGAAAAGTAACAGAGGACAACCCTTTTGAGTACCACATCTCAACTGGAACATCTGAGAGATATGGCATTGAGTGTTATTCTGGCAAAAGAGTCTCATAGTTAGCCATGATTAAATACATAAACATTCAGCTCATGCACACTCCCTCCAGGACCAATGTCATAAACGTTTTGTCCACCCAGTCGAAGCCTTTCTATGCATCTAGAGAGACCAAAACTGTTTTTCTTTCAAGCCTTTTCGACCAGGTGGACTAGTCTGTAGATGTTATGTGTTTTTCTTTCCTTCACCAAGGCTGACTAGTCCAGGTGGATGATCCCAGGTAGTAAGTCATCTAGCCTGTTTGCAAGAATTTTTAAGGTAAGCAACAAGTCTTAATAATGCATTTGTAGAAGGTGTATTTCTGTGGGTCTTTACCAGGTTTCAATATCACAGGGATATCAGCTTCTGTTATAGAAGGTGTCACTGTCCCAGTTGTAGCAAATGTGTTGAACAGGGATGTTTATCTAGGAATCAATGATCAAATGTCTTGTAGAATATGCCTGTAAGGCCATCCCTGCTTGGTGCTTTGCCCATCCTAAGTCGGGATATCGCAGATTTCACCTCCTCTTCTGACATGGAAGATTCTAATTCATCAGAATGCTCCGGAGGGATTTTGGTGCGGCCAGCCTTAGTTACGTTTCCTTTCTGGGAGACTGAAACATTCTATGTGCATACAGGTTTTGGTAGAAAGTCTGACTTTTTTTTATCTTATCTGATTCTGCCTGCAGACTTGGACCATGTGCCAGGAGTATCAATTAATCAATCAATCAAACAGGACTTTTACAGTGCAGCTAAGCACCCGTGAGGGTATCAATGCATTGAGAACCCTGCTGCTTCGAGAGCGAGAGGGAGAAACAGGTCCGGGGCTGAAAGGAGTCATTTAAAGATTTAGCGCCAGGAAGTAGAAGGAGCAACCTTCAATGCTGCTTCGGAGGAGGCAGGGGGACTGTGTGAAGGAGAAGGAGGCAGAGCACAGGTGTTTGGAGGGTTGGGGGGAAGTTCAGGTGGTGGTTGATGTATGCTCGTTCTTGATAGTGAAGGGACGTGTAGGTGTGGATCAGCATCTTGAATTGACATCTCTTCTGTATGGGGAGCCAGTGGAGCTTCTCGAGGTGGGTGGGTGATGTGGGTTCATTTAGGGAGATCAGAATGAGTCCGGCAGCTGAGTTCTGTATGGTTTGAAGTGGAGTGGTGTGGCTCACTGGTTAGAGGTGGCAGTCCCGGAAGCAGAGAACGGCCCGGGACCAGGGTTCAATTCCCGACGCGGCAGGGTAGTGGACCAGAGTCAGCGGACTCGATAATTCTCGCCTCGGTGCTTACTCTAACCAGGGACCACACTCGGCAACTCTGGGCATTAGCTTGCCTCATCTCTACAACGGCCCCTCACATTCGCCGGGGATGACTGGTTTCACCTTGGAGATACCCAGTAGGGACCATCTCACAGGGATAGCCAGGACGGGTTCCCCAGTGGTCTACAGCGCCACGACGCCTCAGGGCAGCAGTGCGCTTTACAAGACCACATACATTACATTACACATTACATCTTCAAGAGGTGCGACAGGAATGTCTCTGTAGAGTACTTTGCCATAGTCCAGGTGGCTGGTGACTAGGGCTTGAGTAACAGTACGCTTGGAGTCGACGGTGATCCATGTGAAGAGTAAGCAAGCAGGTAAAGGAGACTGCATTAATTTGGCTTTTTATGGCAAGCTTGCTGTCCTGGATGATGCCAAGGTTGTGACTATGGACTTTCGGAGTGGGTGAGGGTCTTAGCTTGGAAGGCCATCTCCTTGACAAATCAATTCATAGTTTTTTCTCCAAGGAGATGTGCAAGGTAGAGCCTACTTTATTGTGGGTTTCATAGGACTGGCCCTCATACTGCAGTAAATTAAGCCCATCTCTATTAATCATAATGGCTCTAAGTCTGCTTCTTAAGGTTGTCATAAGTGAATTAATGAAGGGGTATGAGCATATTGTTCTGTCGTTGTACATAATTCTGATTCAGTTATTTGGAGTTCATAAGAATGAAGCTGTCTAAGATTCGCCATAATAGAAGTAAATTCCCCCCATAGGACTGCTTTAAAAGCATCCCATAGAGGAGCTGAAGGCACGGTGGTTATCATTGGGTGTAAAATAATGTACAATACCTTTCTCCATTTCTTGCTTGAATATGTAGACTCACAGTGAGGAAGAGTGTAGGCACCATTCCTAGAGCCCTGTCTCTGGCAGCTTATATCTAAATGTTTAGTAATTTGTGCATGATCTGAAAAAGAGATCTGTCCAATCTCTGATTTGATCACCAATGGACCTAAAATGATACTGGTCAGGGTGAATGTAAGAAGCAGGTATACACATGTTACCATGTCTCATGTTATACATGCTATATATCTCTGAGACCCACAGACAGTTTTGTATGTTTAAGAGTTTAAGGAAAAATCCCCAGGAATCTACCAGACATGTCAGAGCTGTCCAAGGATCTGTCCCAAGCAATATTCAGATCATCTGCTAATTTGATCTTGCCTCTGGCAAATCCATCAAATTGTGTAAAACATTCTAGTAAAAATGGCCCTTAATTCTGTGTGTGGGTTGTAGCGAGGGTCAAACAAATGCCCTCCCAATTGCCTCTTGAAATTATATATCCCTCCTCTGGTGAATAGAAATAGCCATTTCAATGTGTTTTAACCTGCAGTGGGATAACGTCTGTCTCATTCTGTATTGAACAAGTCTCATCAAGTGTATCCTGAAGACAAATTATTGAAGGTAGGTTTCTCAGAAAGAATTTCCATATGAACATTCATTTGTTTCGGACATTGAGTGCTTTACCATTATGGGATGTGATCATCACCATTATGATGCGGGGGTATAGGGTCTGCTGCTATATGGGATGTGCCTACAATTGAGCCTTTTATTGTAACATCAGGGTAATTATACCCCTGACTTAAAGAAGAAGTCATTGCTGTTTGTTAGAAATTGGGTTTCTGGTTGGCAGAGGTATGCACCTTATCCAAGAAGGAATCACAATCCTAGTCAGATACATCATAAACTAACCTGTGCTCACTCTCTGGCAGCTTGGCTCAGAGCAGTAAGGCTTAATTTAAGAGGCAATATGTAAAGTATTTGTAGAACATTTTCAACAGTAACACAGTGAAAACACCACAAAAAATATTCTATACAAGTTTAGAATATTAGATCATGGTTCAAAATGAAAACAATCCAAAAAGTAGAAGTCAAGTTATGAATTGTTAAAGAATAAAAGTAAAATAGTGATTAAAAGCAATAAGTGCCTAAGGGGGTATCTGGTCATGCAAAGTCAGGGCAAAGTCAAGAGTTCAGGCAAACCACAATGGAGCACGGGCTGGGTACAGGGGCCACACGAGGCCTACTGAACAAAAGTACATTGATCATGGCTGCAACAGTGAGATGCGCGGTGCCTTCAAGTGATGTGTCGGTGTTGATCCCGCAGTCAAGGTGATGCCTCAATTTTCTCCATGCATGATGGAGAAGCGCCGGTTCCAAGATGATTCTAAGTGTGATGCAGTGGGTTTCTTGACTCAGTCAAGGGGATGCTTCTATGAATTCTCACTGCAATAGAGCCAATGCAGTGATTCAAATGTGTTAGTTCCAATGGCGATGCACTGGTTCCAAGTGCTATGCACCGGTTCTGTTCTTGCAGCAGCATCGGTTCTGCTTCACTCAGCATAGGATGTGTTTGTTCCATCGGAGAAAGCACCTGGATCTACTTCCAATGGACCAGGCATAGGAGGAGGGGGTAAGCCATTAAAATCCCTGGTCTTAAAACAGGATGCAAGCCAGCATGCCCTTGGAGATCTCTCTGAGTTCAAATAAGTTAGCCTAGGCAGAGGGTAGCAGGCAGCAGGGCAGCACAGCAGAAAAGCAGTTCTTCCAGAGCAGCAGTCCAGTAGAGTGGTATTTCTTGTAGAAGCACAGCAGTCCTTCCTCCTGGCAGATTTTCTTCACAGTTCCAGTAGTATCTGGTTTGGTAGGGTCCGAGACTTAGTACTTATACCCAGTTGTACCTTTTAAGTTGAGGTTACTTCAAAGAAGGGCTTTGGAGTGTACAGAGGCCCTTCTTCCCAGATATGGCTCCAAACTCACTACTGTGGGCATACAGTCTTTTGTGTGGGGACAGGACAATGCCTATTCAGGTGTAAGTTTCAGCTCCTCCCTCCCATCCTGTAAAGGATGACCCATAAGGATGTGGATGGCCACTCACCCACACCTAACCTTCCTTTGTTAGTGGCTGCCTAGAGGAATGCACAAAGTCCAGCTGTCTCCCACTCCAGACGTATATTAAAGACAAGCTGGAGGCACCCAGAGCTAAGAGCAGAGAAATGCCATATTTCAGTTTGTTGCTGCGCAGTCACCGTCGAGCCGTGGAAGAAAGAGTTCGAATCACATTTGCGGACTATTCAAGCAATTTATTGCCTACGCCGCTCCTCCCTCCCCCCATACAAAGGGGGAAGAGGGGGCATCTCAGTGAGACTTAAGTTGTTAAAATTATGAATCCAGTTTATAGCCCTGGGTCTTTAGGAGTTCCTTATGTCAATACCAAAGGACTTGGCTATCTTGAATGTCATTATGAGACCCCTGAAGAAGGGTCGCCAATGACCCGAAATGCGTTGGGTTTAAAGAGAATGTATGTTTGATTTTTGACCACTACCAAGAAGTAATTGGTACAGAAAACTTTCCTAATCAAAAAGGAAAAGTATGAACCTTGGATGACCTGGTATTAATTGTAAAATATCTTCTATAAACTTGCATGAACATAGTGAAGAAAACAGATATGTTTTCTAGATAATTGCTCCCATCAGCCAGGCAGCAGTTTTCCAAATCTGGCATTCCTGTAGTCATCTTTCTGAAAATGGCATTTCTAAAATAGTTATGATAAATTCAGCTTTGCCAGCAAAGAGGATTTATTATTACCATTCCAATGACATGAAACATGATGGAGCTACTCCTTCTCAGTAAGGAATTACAGCTTTTAAGTGTAATAAGGAATTCTCAATGTTAAGATCTGAGAGGGGTAGGCCTCACAGCAGTGAAAAACTAACTTTGGTGTTTTTCACGGCCAAGACTGCGGTTGTGTAGTTTCTATAAACCTATATAGGATCTGCACGTTTTGACAATATAGACTGTGGAATTGGTGTCTAGACTGATTGTAGGCACCCCCACTGGGTAAGTTCGCCTGTATACCAGCCAGCTCACAGTGCCACTGTTAACTCCTCATACCAAGGAGAGAATATAGTTCTTAACAACTATCGAACATGACAACTCTGTCCCATCAGGGATCATGGAAACCGTACAGTACTTTTTGCTCAGTCACTCGTGCCCCCTTTGTCTCAGAGAGGTACACAAAATAAACGGTGGGGACGTTTTTCAATAAGCATTTATTGAACCAGCGTTATTCTAGTGTAAAATAGATAGGGGCCCTGAAACAACCATAAGACAGAAACAGTTATAAATGATTATAAGGACTAAAAGAGTAAATGGATGGTAGATTCCTACCACAGTGCTAAAACAATGAATACTGGCAGGTATATAAATACATGACAGTAATAATGCATACTCCTATGATGCAACCCTAACTAGATATACCTAAGTGTACCTAGCATGCATATAGGTGCAGAGCCAAGAGTCCCCTTAGGCTGAAGCCAACCCCATTGCCTGAAGTGATAGACTGTGGAACCCCTTCTTGGTATCGAGATGGATACCCCGCGAGGGATGCCAAACCCCTGCGAGCTGGAGCGTCTGTGTGCAGGAACCTCAGCATCTCGCTTCAGTGTGTCAGCATGGAAGTCTTTCTTCTTTGCCTGCCCTTTTAAAGATATGGTGTATATATACCAAAAAGCTACCCTCTGGTGTTCTACCTTGCTGTGTCATGTCGGCTGAGGATGATGAAAGGGATGACCCTTATACACTGTTATTATGCAGAAGATGGTAATCTTGCTGTGATTCTGAGAATCCTCATGCATAATAAATGAGGCTAGTTTTTTGGGAAAACCACACATTTATGCAGCACCTTAACTAGGCAAAAGAGCAATACCAAAAACTGTTATGTAGTACAATGGCAGGGAAAATGTAGGTGAAAGGTTAGATGACTACCAAGGCCTATATTGGGGTACATTACAAAACTTAAGAATTCAAAACTTGTCTTACTTTTTAATTACACAGCACCCTGCCCTCAGGGTTACCTAGTGTCTACCTTGGAGCTGACATATGTAATAAAAGGAAAGTTTAAGGCTGGGCAAGAGGTTTTAAATGCAAAGTCGACATGAGAAAAACTGCACACACAGGCTCTGCAGTGGCAGGCCAGAGACATGTTTAAAGGGTTACTTATGTGGGTGGCACAATCAGTGCTGCAGGCTTACTAGTAGCATTTAATTTGCAGGCCCTGAGAACAGGTAGGGCACTCTACTGGGGCCTTATGGATAAATGAAATATGCCAATCGATAATACGTCAATCGAAACCATGTTGTAGGGGAGAAGGACATGCACTTTAGCACTGTTTGGCAGCAGTAACGTGCTCAGAGTCATAAGGGCAGTAAAGAGAAACCAGCAAAAAGGTGAGCCAAACAGGAAAGGAGTATGGGAAAGACCACCCAACGGTTGTCAGTTCTAACACTGTCCTGTTGGGAACTTCTGTGCTCAGATTACCTTAACCAAGTACAACATGTTTAACCACAACTAAAAACAATTGCAGAAATGATCCTGCATTCTGACCAAACAGTAATACCAATCAATAAGGTGTCTTACTGTGAGCCAGGAGGGGTAAATAAAGTCCCTCCTGGGCTTCTGTGAGTTAAAGAAGCATGAAACCTTACCATATGCATGATTGCACCACGGGGAAGAAAGTAACGAGTCCTTAAGCCATATAACCCCCCAAGTCACCCACTCTGTTAAATAGTCTCATCGTCCTAGAAATTCTAATAGACATACATTCTACGTCTGAGCTAAGGGTAGAGACATGAAATATAAAGTTAAGGGAGGGGAGAGGGGAACCTCCTTAACCCCCCAAAGCCAAAAGTCACCCATTGTCATGTTCAGCCCTTAATTCAGAACCGGACAAGTATCATTCATTATCTATGCAGATGAAGTAACACCCTTTTTGATGTCTCTCGCATGCGAATACAATAAAGCATTCCCTCAAAAGGCGAGGACCTGTGAAATGGTCAGGTCAGCATTCTGTCTTTCTGTGTTGTCTTTCAGTGTTGTTGAGCTCTTATTTTATTCTTCTAAGCTAGTTTTGGGTCAGAAGTCAATGAAGCCAAAGCACAAGTTGGTTTGACTGAGAGAACTAGCCCTAAAGCTTTGGCTGCATCCTCTTTACTTGTTCAATATTGTCTTTTTCGAAGAGGATGCCAAAGGGAAAGGCCTATTCATAGTGCATGTTCTCATTCTTAAGTCTGTCTACAATGGTGCCAAAAAAGTTGTTGCTTCAGTAGAGTTTCCACAGATATGTTGTAAAAAAGCTGGCACCCATATTCTTTAATGACAATGTCATCTTTGGTTCAGCTTTCAATATTTCCTCCTTCATCGTAACATTATGCAGTTTAGCAAGTATATCTCCGGGGTGCTTACCTGAAGGTGGTCTCCAAGGTTCAACTCTGTCAATCTTGGAAGGATCTCTGCACTCACTCAGACGTGAAGTGAATAAACCCACAAAAACAACTCTAAATTAGGCCTCTCCACTCCGTCTGGATGGCCTTAGATGTGAATATTCTTAAGGCAGGAGCCATTTTCTAACTCTTGGCTTCTAACTAAAGAGATCGCTATAGGTGGGGACACTTTTTCAAGCCTCTGCGTATTTCTCGCGGGACAGCGCTTGAGCTTCTATCTTGTTTTCTAGTTCTTGGGCCCTGGTATGGGTTGTTTCTGTGGCAAAACTTGTGGAGTGAGGGATGGTAGGTAGAACCTCAAATCCTTCCAGGCAGCTCTCTTCAGTGGCATTCACCTGTTCCATATGCTAATTTGGTGAGGTACATGTATCTTGATGTAAGCTTTGGGAAAGTCTAAGAATGGCACATGTTATCTACCAGTGGTCAGTAATTCTCCACTTCAGTCAATATGCACATTTGCCTGATTCCACAGATGCAGTTACTTATTCCAATCAACACCCAACATGAGTAAGTGGGTGGGGTGCAGGCAAACAGTACATTATGATTCTGGGCAACCATGGTGCATTTGTAGGTGCTCCTTCTATAAATCAGAACAAATAGAAATTGGATCTGCGCAAGACCTCAAAAAAAAATTGGAAGGGGGTCAATTTTCCTTCCATTTGAGTGTTTACAAGACCCTCATGTCCACATCATCACATATATAACATGAGGAAAGCAGGAAAACAAGAGGGGCAAGGGTGACCATGGTGCTCCCTCTTCTCAAGGCCATCCAGCTTCATTCCCCAAGAAGATAGCCCATATATGATATGACATGTTAAGGTTGCAGCTAAACATGAACTAAAGTGGGGTTATGAATTTACAAAATAAATTTGGCAGATCAATATTATAATTATAGAGCCGTTTTGACTAAGGGAGAAAATCCAACACGCTGGCAACAAGTATCGAGGGGTTGCACATAGTCAAACTCACCCGGATGCAGTAATTTAGGTCCAGTAGTGGAGGTCCTCGATCGTGTCCGCCTCACATGGTTTGTCAAGATGTATGTGCGGTGGTTAAAAGCCATGCTCCTTATATACTGTTACTAATGGCAATATAACCAATTAATTAATTTAAATTGGTGAAATGTTTTTTGAAAGCCCGAAGGGAAAAGTGGGCGCCATCTTGGAGTGGAGCCGTTTTGTTTGTAAGCTTGTTCGAAACGTTTAAAAGCTAGTATTTTATATCCTTTCAGTAATCCCATGTGTTTTAATAACTTTAATTTTAACTAGGCGATTTAATAATTAAGAAGAAACCAATTAATGGCTTACGGTATGTAAAAATTACTGTATTCGTTTATTAGGGAATTGGTTGAGTTTTATTAAGCATTATTAATTAAATTATTTTATTTTAAAGTGCGGGCGGTAGCAACTATGAATTCTATACGTTAATACAGATTATGAACTTGTATGTATGTCCATCACCTAAAACGGGCAACTGGTTGTTAAAGGTCCGCCATCTTTGCACAGGCAATTTGTAGTATAAGACTGCAGTATCTTTAAAAGAACACATAAGATAATAACGTGAGGCTTATAACAAGTCTCATGTGTTATTATAACTTTTAATTTTAGTTAGGCAATGTTTGAAATTTAAGGGAAGCATATTAATGACTTCCCTTATTTAAAATATCGCACTACTTTTATCGTAAGCATTGATCAGTTTTTAACGTGCGTTACTAGTTAGATCGTTTTAGATACACACAATAGCAGCTATAAATTCTCTACGTTCATACTAAAAATATGCTCGCATTGACATTCACCACAAAAAACGGGCAACTTCTTATTAAGACTACGCCATCTTTAAACAGAAAGATTGTTATTTAAAATACAGCATCTTTAGATGGACACAACAGTCATTTGTTTTTTAACTCGCAACCGCTTGATATTAAATATATCAACCTCGAAAGCGAAACAGAACCCAAATACTAAGATCTGGGTTGAGAACAAAGCAATAAATGTGCCTTATTGTTTACTGGAACATTTTAAACATGGGGACATATTTATATATCCTAAGAAACCACAAAAGGATGTTTTGAGTATTATCTTAAACTGTCTTGTTACAGAGGTGTATTTCATTATTCTATTACATCTGTCTGAAGTTGAGCAATTTTTTCTCTACTCGTGCGCGGCATTTGATGGAAAAAAGACTGTGCTCATGTTCATGTGCCCATTCTCATGTTATCAGATGGTCACAGTTATGGTGCACAGTTTATCGTACTATAGTTCTTTCTGCTACTGAGCTCAGTAAGCGAAAGAAATATACATCATCCCTCTGTAGTTATTAATCACGACAGGAAGACCATGCATATAATGCCTTTACAGAAAATAGTGGAAATCATTCTTAATATTGAGGCCATAGGTCACACATCTAAGTTTACAAATCCAAAGGGATTCAGTCTTCCTCAAATGTAAGGTCCTATCACCACCCCTCACACTATCCTTTATATGATCAATCGCATGAAAGGTGATGTTCTGATGTTCTGGGTGATTTTCTAGTATATGGTGTACTATTGGATTTGACACATCACCATGTCTAATGTTCCTCAGATGTTCTTGTATCCGCACTTTAAGACATCTGGTGCTGCTTCCCACATAGATTTTATTGCAAGCACAGATGATAACATATACCGTATGTGTGGTATTACAATTGATAAATGTTTTTATATGGTATTCCTTAGGGCCATTGTACTTAAAGGTCTTTATTTTGTTTTGGCCAAATTGGCAAACTGAGCATGTCCCACAGGTATAGAAACCAAAAGGCTTTTCAGGAAGCCATGTCACCGGCTTCAATTTGGGTCTGGTTATATGACTGGGACACAGTAGATTTTTTATAGTGCCTCCCCTTCGATACACCACCTTTGGTTTTTTAGCTACTAGATCGTGTGGTAAGGTCTCGGATTTTAACAAATGACAGTTCTTTCTTAGAATGTTATAGATATGGTTGCTGTAAGTCCCATATTCAGTAATAAACACACACTGGTCTCGATTGTTTTTACCTTTAGCGGTTTTCTTTTGTTGTTGTACTAAAGTATCCTTTCTTTTGCGTTTCCTGATCTTATTTTCTGCCTTGTTCAGACATGTTTTATCATATCCTCTATTCTTGAAATCACTCCTGAGTTTGTTTAGATTTGAATCAAAATGACACTCCTCACTGCAGTTACGACGAGTTCTAACCATTTCACCGTATGGTATTGCGGTGAGCGTTGATTTCGGATGACAACTGGAGGCATGCAACACACTGTTGCATGCAGTAGGTTTTTTGAAAAGATCACTTTGAATTCTGTGATTTTTGATGTATAATCTCAGGTCTAGAAACGTGATCTCCTGTCTAGAGCTATTTATTGTCAGCTTAACACTCCTCCTATTATTATTTAAATAGAGGAAGTATGTGTCTAGATCTTCTGAACTGCCCTTCCAGATCAGGAAGATGTCATCAATGTATCTTGTATAAAACAAAATACTCTCCATCCAGTTTTTGGCTCCTGGACCCCAGGCATGCTCCACCTCATACATCCCCATGAAAAGGTTAGCATAAGATGGAGCAAACCTGGAGCCCATCGCCGTCCCTTGTCTCTGTACGTACCAGTCCTCTCCATGTAGGAAAGCATTCTGGGTTAAAATCATATCTGCCATTGTCAGAAGCATGTGCGTGTGTGCTAAATGAAACGCATTGCGTTTGTACAAGAAGTGTTTTAAAGCTCTAAGTCCATCATCCAAACCAATGCACGTATAAAGGCTTTCAACGTCCATCGTAACTTACGCGAAAATGTCATCCTCCCAAATGAAATCCTCTAATTTGCAGAGTAAATCTCTACTATCTTTCAAGTATGATGGAAGATTATAGACAATCGGTTGTAGGAAGGTATCGACATATTCTGCCAGGTGTTCTGTGGGGCCCCCATTCCCTGATATTATTGGTCGGCCCGGGGGAAAAGCTCCCCATTTATGGATTTTGGGCAGTAGATAGATACAGCGATGTCTTGAATTGTCTGCTAGAAGGTATTTATACTCAGAATCTGATATAAGACCGGATTTGTGCCATTCTGTCAATGTCCCATTGATCTGTCTCTCAATCTCTGCCGTATAATCTGTGAGATTCATAATCACAATATTGCCGCCTTGATCAGCCTCACGGATGACAAGATCATCGTCATCACGTAAGGACTGAAGAAAGGCACTTTCTTTTTTTGTGATATTCTGCTGATGAAAACATTTTGAGTTGATATCATGTCTATCTTCTAACTTATAAAGATCCTGTGTAACCAACATAGAGAAGTTATCTATTGCTGACTTTGTCGGAACCGGTGGCATAAATTTTGAGGATTTTTTTAAACCACTGTTTATACTAGTGTCTTCTATAATATCAAGATTTCTAGCATGTTCAAATAGATCGCATTTATTGTCTTCTTCTAGAGTAGCAATATTATGTGAAGTGGTCATTTCGAGAGGCTGCTAAACTGCCAGTGTGAATCTATAAATCACTCAAGTAGAAATAAGTGTATACCTTAGTTGATAAGTGTATACCTTAGTATGAGAGAGATGTAGTCCCAAACGTACCATGTAAAATAATTCAATATAAGGAAAATTATATTACCTTAGACATTATCTAGTCCTGCTATAATCTGTAAGTTATGGTATTTTGAGTTTGAGACAAGTAAGAAGTTACCTGCAATAAAGGTATACTGTCTTAATCAGTCTAAATTAATTGATAGAGATATGGTACATATTTAGCCATGATGCACTTAATCTGATTAATTTAAATCCAACTATACATAGAACAACTTCGTAAGTATTGTTGAAAAAGCTGTATAAAAATTTCAACAATCTCTATATACGATTGTTCTACTGTGTTATCAAATGTGTGCTGTCTTCAGACTACTAAAGACGATTATTAAACAATGTTTCCTCACCTTTCGTCTTGTATATTAAGTTCTCTTTCATTAACGCCGCAAATTTCCACCGCCCTGGTTATAAATCCTTTGACAGGATACACGTGTACGTGTACCTGTGAAATTTAACGAAATAAGCGATTCAGTAACGATTTAGTAGATAAGGTGCCCCTGTTCCCCTCAGTTTCGGTGCTTACCTGTCTGATCACCGCTATGCTCCCTCGTAAGATTCTTGGCTTTCGTGTTCACGTTGTGTACTGGCACCATATTTGAATAATTGTTCACGGACATAAGTGTAGGCGCCATGTTGAAATGGGGTAGATTCTAATTTTTATCGTATTTCTTTGTTTTTTATATTATATATATATTCAAAAATTAATTATCATGTTAGATACGAAGTTTTTGGATAAACTAATTACATTATGTCAGCGATTTACGATATATATTCTATTCTAATATAGTAGCCTAATTGGGTTTATACTATTCCCCGAATGGCTGCATTTTTCCAAATAATCTAAATAATTCTCTTCTCTATATATCTCTCTCTAGAAAACTGTTTATTTCAATCCAATGTTAGTCTGGTTTTTCAGATTAGTCCTTCCTCTATTACCGCATCTGTGAATGCACGGCGACTGTCTATGTCAAGTTGGTATTAGTAAAGGTGAAGTTATAGCTATAATTCTATTATGTATTTCGTCGAATATCTGCCAATTTTCAATAGTTTCTTTAAGAGAAGTTAGCAATGTAATGCATAATATTATTGACATAAAAACAGAGCCGGCATGATTGGTAGCCATAGCTCATTTGAACCGGCAATCTCAAAACTATCTATCTCGCTAACTATCTATCTCGCTAACAGAATCATGGCTATGAAAGCTATTTCAAGTTAGCACACAGACTTGTATACCTATTAAGCATGGGCGAATTTTGCGAATTCGCGATCCGCGAATTTGCGGATTTGCGAATTCGCGATCCGCAAAATTCGCGAATTTGTGCGAATTTGCGGATTTTTGTTTTTTGCGTGTTCGCTGCGTTTTTTGCGTGTTCGCGGGGTTTTTTGCGTGTTCGCGGGGATTTTTGCGTCTTCGCGAGCCGCTTGCATAGCGAAGTTATCCATGCAATCGTTTATGGGAGAGGGAGAGAGAGATAGATAGATAGATAGATAGATAGATAGATAGATAGATAGATAGATAGATAGATAGAAAGAGAGGGAAAGAGAGAGGGAGAGAGAGAACGAGAGAAAGAAAGAGAGGCCGGATCTCTGAAGGGCCAGATTCCTGAGTTGCCCCTACAGAACATACAGGAAGAAAAGGCAGAAAGGGGAGAGGAACAAATTCATCTATTTACAAAGTGGTAAATCCATCAAAGCAGTCAAGTGAGACACATACCTCGTAAAGTTAATATAGAGTATTCAATTTGGTATTCTTTCATATGTTCGCAACAAGTAAATCTGTAAGATGATGGGAAAGTATATATGCAGCCAATTAATTTAAGTTAAGACTTTATTGAAGGTGTTTACACCTAAACATCTGGGTTAAGAGTTACTTACTTTGAATCTTAGTTAATGCACTTCTTCATATATTCAACATAGGCAGGTAAAGAATCTTTAGAAAGGAACAGTGTCCTAGAATGAAGTAAAGTATAATGTATATTAATATATTGAACAGAGCCATGTCGGTAAATTATATTATAAACATCGGTCATGGGCATCATTGTTTTCTTTTAAAAAGTTAAACTGGAGAATACAATTTTAGTTTCAGACTTATTTAATTCTCATATGTATGTTGTAAGTATATTAATTGAACCAGAAATACCTGTCCTTTAACAATGAGGAAACTAACATTTAAGTTTCTGATCAACATGTTCCAGAAAGAGGCAACTACGATTCCAATGAATAGATCAATTCATTGGAATCCAAACTCACAAACCGAGGAGATGTTATCTAATATTTAAGACCATGCATATCATGCCTTTACAGAAAATAGTGGAACTCATTATTAATATTGAGGCCAGAGGTCACACATCTAAGTTTACAAATCCAAAGGGATTCAGTCTTCCTCAAATGTAAGGTCCTATCACCACCCCTCACACTATCCTTTAAATGATCAATCACATGAAAGGTGATGTTCTGATGTTCTGGGTGATTTTCTAGTATATGTTGTACTATTGGATTTGACACATCACCATGTCTAATGTTCCTCAGATGTTCTTGTATCCGCACTTTAAGACATCTGGTGCTGCTTCCCACATAAATTTTATTGCAAGCACAGATGATAACATATACCGTATGTGTGGTATTACAACAAGTTTTTTTAATCTACTACAAGTTGTGTATAAAGTGTGCCAGGCTATCATATATTCATATATTGTTGAATGCTAGGTTCTATGAATCAGCTTCTAAATTGAGGAAGTATAGTATGCTTCCAGCACGTGGTCTGCACCATTTCTTGCCACTAACACTGATAGGGATTACAAGACTAGAGCGGGCAAAATATGATTTGATTCCCATTTCTTTGTCCTTTTGTATCTTTGTGAGCTGCCGAGCACAGTCTATACCCTTCAACTATTCAAATTAGTTTGACATACTAGTGTGACCCATACCATGAATTTTGAAGATAATAGGGAGGAATTGTTGGATGACCTTTTTAATAAGAATGATGGTAATAATGCGCAGGCCCCAATGCCAAAGACAAAAAAAGATGGTCTTAAAGACAAATTTGTAAGATTGGAAAAACTAAAAAAACAAGAACTCACTAAATGGTGGGATGGCGCAACACTAAAAAAAATACCTGGAGAATAGACGCATCCCTAGAGGCCTCCGTATATTGATTTTCCCAAATTTTGAGGATCTTGAGCCAGAATTGCTGGGAGAGTGGGAAGAAGGTTTACATGCCGCTTCCTATAAGATGATGGATATACTAATTCGAAACTCTGAGTGTAGAGTAAAAAAGATTATAGAAGAAATTTTGATTCTTAAGAAAGAAATACTTGATACGAATTTACCTGATGCCACACAAAAAACTTAAGTGATTATCAAGATAGAACTGGGTACATACCAATTATATCTAAAAGGCAAAAAACAACTAAAAATAGACAGAGATCAGAAAGATTATGAGCGTGGTCGTATCTTCACCTTTCCATGCAAATATAACGATGTAGTGACTAAAGGTACAGGAGCTCCACCAATAGCAAAAAAAGCCACTAGCATTTCATCCAGTAGTACTTCAATCTCTTCTGTGTCATCTGTAGATAGCAACCCAGGAGAAGGACCTAGTACAGCAAGTCCTAGCTCAAATCAAGGGTCTGATTTTTTAAAGGAAGTTCAAAGATACCGTCTTGGAAACAAAAGGAAAAATGTAGGAGAAGAACAAGACAGGGTGGCAAGAAACACCAGATCCATAACAAAGGCCAAATTAGGAAACAAAAAATAGAAATTGGCTCTGTGATTGTGAACCACAATGTGCACAGAAATATGAAAAATATAGAGTCTAACACAGTAAATGTTGTCAATCTATCATCAAAGGAGTTTGATACAGAGCAATAAAAAATTTAGAGTAAAGGCTTAAATTATTGTTTAACTGGAAGTCAAACATTGGAAAATGTACATGTTGACCTTTTTCGTTTTGTACGAAAGTTGAAATTAAAACAATTTTTTGCTGACCATCCAAATGTCTGTCCTCCTACTGTAAATGTTTCATGTGTGTCTGAATTTGAAATATCAGAAATTGCCACTTCACATATTATTGCTACTCTAGAAGAAGACAATACATGCGATCTATTTGAACATGCTAGAAATCTTGATATTATAGAAGACACTAGTATAAACAGTGGTTTAAAAAAATCCTCAAAATTTTTGCCACCGGTTCCGACAAAGTCAGCAATAGATAACTTCTCTATGTTGGTTACACAGGATCTTTATAAGTTAGAAGATAAACATGATATTAACTCAAAATGTTTTCATCAGCAGAATGTCACAAAAAAAGAAAGAGCCTTTCTTCAGTCCTTACGTGATGACGCTGATCTTGTCATCGTGAGGCTGATCAAGGCGGCAATATTGTGATTATGAATCTCACAGATTATACGGCAGAGATTGATAGACAACCAAAAGATGAGGAGTGCTATGTGAAGTTGCAGTCAAATCCCACTAAAATTATTGAGAGACAGATCAATGGGAGATTGACAGAATGGCACGAATCCGGTCTTATATCAGATTCTGAGTATAAATACCTTCTAGCAGACAATTCGAGACATCCCTGTATCTATCTACTGCCCAAAATCCATAAAGGAGGAGCTTTTCCCCCGGGCCGACCAATAAAATCAGGGAATGGGGGCCCCACAGAACACCTGGCAGAATATGTCGATACCTTCCTACAACCGATTGTCTATAATCTTCCATCATACTTGAAAGATAGTAGGGATTTACTCTGCAAATTAGAGGATTTCATTTGGGAGGATGACATTTTCACGTTCGTTACGATGGACGTTGAAAGCCTTTATACGTGCATTGGTTTGGATGATGGACTTAGAGCTTTAAAACACTTCTTGTACAAACGCAATGCGTGTCATTTAGAACACACGCACATGCTTCTGACAATGGCAGAGATGATTTTAACCCAGAATGCTTTCCTACATGGAGAGGACTGGTATGTACAGAGACAAGGGACAGCGATGGGCTCCAGGTTTGCTCCATCTTATGCTAACCTTTTCATGGGGATGTATGAGGTGGAGCATGCCTGGGGTCCAGGAGCCAAAAACTGGATGGAGAGTATTTTGTTTTATACAAGATACATTGATGACATCTTCCTGATCTAGAAGGGCAGTTCAGAAGATCTAGACGCATACTTCCTCTATTTAAATAATAATAGGAGGAATGTTAAGCTGACAATAAATAGCTCTAGACAGGAGATCACGTTTCTAGACCTGAGATTATACATAAAAAAATCACAGAATTCAAAGTGATCTTTTAAAAAAACCTACTGCATGCAACAGTGTGTTGAATGCCTCCAGTTGTCATCCAAAATCAACGCTCACTGCAATACCATACGGTGAAATATTTAGAACTCGTCGTAACTGCAGTGAGGAGTGTAATTTTGATTCAAATCTAAACAAACTCAGGAGTGATTTCAAGAATAGAGGATATGATGAAACATGTCTGAACAAGGCAGAAAATAAGATCAGGAAACGCAGAAGAAAGGATACTTTAGTACAACAACAAAAGAAAACCGCTAAAGGTAAAAACAATCAAGACCAGTGTGTGTTTATTACTGAATATGGGACTTACAGCAACCATATCTATAACATTCTAAGAAAGAACTGGCATTTGTTAAAATCCGAGACCTTACCACACAATCTAGAATCTGAAAAACCAAAGGTGGTGTATCGAAGGGGATGCACTATAAAAAATCTACTGTGTCCCAGTCATATAACTAGACCCAAATTGAAGCCGGTGACATGGCTTCCTGAAAAACCTTGTGGTTTCTATACCTGTGGGACATGCTCAGTTTGCCAATTTGGCCAAAACAAAATAAAAACCTATAAGTACAATGGCCCTAAGGAATACCATATGAAAACATTTATCAATTGTAATACCACACATACGGTATATGGTATCATTTATTTTTTATTTATTTATTAATTGAATTTATTGAGCGCGACAGCTACCCATGAGGGTTTCCCGGCGCTAAGAGACAGATCAACAACATCAGGCAGAAGAATTAGAGATCGAAGAGCCAGGTTTTCACAGCTCTGCGAAATCGCATATGACAGTTTTCCATCCGAATGGCCAAAGGAAGTGAGTTCCACAGTCTGGGTCCCAAGTTCGCAAAGGAGCCCCCGCCCATTCTGGTGAGTTTGAATTTTGGTATATTGAAGAGATGATGGGATGAGGAACGAAGCGAGCGGGCAGGAAAGTAGGGGCTGACAAGGGCCTGAAGGTAGAGGGGAGCTGATCCGATATTGATCTTATGCATAAAGCTCAAAGCTTTAAACTTTATACGATTTTCAACACAAAGCCAGTGCAGCTCTCTCAGGCATTCTGTGATATGGTCACGTTTATGACTGCCACAGAGAAGCCGAGCTGCGGCATTTTGTACCAGCTGAAGGCACCGTATGACGGCCTTGGTAGACCCCAGGTAGAGCACGTTGCCGTAATCTAATCTCGAGGTTACCAAGGCATTCACAACAGATCTCTGGGTGATTTTTGGGAGTATCCAAAAGATTTTACGTAGCCATCGTAGGATGGCTGTGACTTTGTTGACCTGATCTTTCATGGATAGTCCCCTGTCGATAATGACTCCCAGGTTTCGCACTTGTTCAGAAGGAGTTGGTAGAGGACCCATGGTAGTAGGCCAATTTCTTAGGTTCCAGAGGTCAGGTTTGTTACCAAGGACCAGGACCTCAGTTTTTCCGTGCTTGCAATAAAATCTATGTGGGAAGCAGCACCAGATGTCTTAAAGGGCGGATACAAGAACATCTGAGAAACATTAGACATGGTGATGTGTCAAATCCAATAGTACAACATATACCAGAAAATCACCCAGAACATCAGAACTTCACCTTTCATGCGATTGATCATATAAAGGATAGTGTGAGGGGTGGTGATAGGACCTTACATTTGAGGAAGACTGAATCCCTTTGGATTTGTAAACTTAGATGTGTGACTTCTGGCCTCAATATTAATAATGAGTTCCACTATTTACTGTAAAGGCATTATATGCATGGTCTTCCTGTCGTGATTAATAACTACAGAGGGATGATGTATATTTCTTTCGGTTACTGAGCTCAGTAGCAGAAAGAACTATAGTACGATAAACTGTGCACCCTAACTGTGACCATCTGATAACATGAGAATGTGCACATGCACATGAGTACAGTCTTTTTCCATCAAATGTCTCGCACGAGTAGAGAAAAAATTGCTCAACTTCAGACAGATGTAATAGAATAGTGAAATATACCTCTGTAACAAGACAGTTTAAGATAATACTCAAAACATCCTTTTGTGGTTTCTTAGGATATATAAATATGTCCCCAGGTTTAAAATGTTCCAGTACACAATGAGGCACATTTATTGCTTTGTTCTCTCCCCAGATCTTAGTATTTGGGTTCTGTTTCGCTTTCGAGGTTGATATATTTAATATCAAGGGGTTGCGAGTTAAAAAACAAATGACTGTGGTGTCCATCTAAAGATGCTGTATTTTAAATAACAATCTTCCTGTTTAAAGATGGCGGATTCTTAATAAGAAGTTGCCCATTTTTTGTGGTGAACGTCAATGCGAGCATATTTTTAGTATGAACGTAGAGAATTTATAGCTGCTATTGTGTGTATCTAAAACGATCTAATTAGTAACGCACACTAAAAACTGATCAATGCTTACGATAAAAGTAGTGCGATATTTTAAATAAGGGAAGTCAATAATATGCTTTCCTTAAATTTCAAACATTGCCTAACTAAAATTAAAAGTTATAATAACACATGAGACTTGTTATAAGCCCCACGTTATTATCTTATGTGTTCTTTTAAAGATACTGCAGTCTTATACTACAAATTGCCTGTGCAAAGATGGCGGATCTTTAACAATCAGTTGCCCGTTTTAGGTGATGGACATATATACAAGTTCATAATCTGTATTAACGTATAGAATTCATAGTTGCTACCGCCCGCACTTAAAATAAAATAATTTAATTAATAATACGTAATAAAACTTGACCAATTCCCTAATAAACTAATAAAGTAATTTTTATATACCGTAAGCCATTAATTGGTTTCTTCTTAATTCTTAAATCGCCTAGTTAAAATTAAAGTTAATAAAACACATGGGATTACTGAAAAGATATAAAATACTAGCTTTTAAACGTTTCGAACAAGCTTTCAAACAAAACAGCTCCACTCCAAGATGGCGCCCTCTTTTCCCTACCGGCTTTCATCAAACATTTTACTTTTAAAAGAGCTTGGAAATTTCGCCAATTTAAATTAATTAATTGGTTATATTGCCAATTAGTAACAGTATATAAGGAGCATGGCTTTTAACCATCGCACATGCACCTTGACGAACCATGTGAGGCGGACACGATCGAGGACCTCCACTACGGGACCTAAATTACTGCATCTGGGTGAGTTTGACTATGTGCAACCCCTCGATACTTGTTGCCAGCGTGTGGGATTTTCTCCCTTAGTCAAAACGGCTCTATAATTATAATATTGATATGCCAAAATTATTTTGTAAATTCATAACCCCACTTTAGTTCATGGTTAGCTGCAACCTTAACATGTCATATCATATATGGGCTATTTTTGTCTGTATATCTCAAAAAACTCAGTAGGAGATTGTATACTTTAGCATTTCTTCATGAATGACAAGTTTTCTATGGCACATATCCCACTATTGGTCATCCATATCTGTGACTACTAGAGTTCCTATTGTTGATAATTAGGATGTTAACAATTGATAAAGTAGATAACATCTCCCCGGTTTAATAGGTCTTTTATTCATAGTTGAAACTGATGCTACTGTTGGTCCATCCACATTTGTGACTACTAGAGTGCCCATCATTAATAATTTGGGTTTTGTCAATTAATTATTAGATAACATCTGGTCGGTTTGTGAGGTTGGATGCCAATGAATTGATCTATTCATTGGAATCGATGTTGCTTCTTTCTGGAACATGGTGTTCAGCAACTTAAATGTTAGTTTCCTCATTGTTAAAGGACAGGTATTCCTGGTTCAATTAATATACTTACAACATACATCTGAGAATTAAATAAATCTGAAACTAAAATTGTATTCTCCAGTTTAACTTTTTAAAAACAATCAATGATGCCCATGACCGATGTTTATAATATCATTTACCGACATGGCTCTGTTCAATATATTAATATACATTAAACTTTACTTCATTCTAGGACACTGTTCCTTTCTAAAGATTCTTTACCTGCCTATGTTGAATATATGAGGAAGTGCATTAACTAAGATTCAAAGTAAGTAACTCTTAACCCAGATGTTTAGGTGTAAACACCTTCAATAAAGTCTTAACTTAAATTAATTGGCTGCATATATACTTTTCCATCATCTTACAGATTTACTTGTTGCGAACATATGAAAGAATACCAAATTGAATACTCTATATTAACTTTACGAGGTATGTGTCTCACTTAACTGCTTTGATGGACTTACCACTTTGTAAATAGATGAATTTGTTCCTCCCCCTTTTCTCCCTTTTCTTCCTTTTCTTCTTCTTGAATATTTGTTTTGGGTATGGGTCCTACCCGTAGACAATAACAAATGTAAATGAAATAGGATGTGATTGTAAAAAGCCTGTCCCTTCAAGAAACAAGTTTCATAATATCAGAAATCTAATTGATATCTCTGTAAAAGTCGATGTGCGTGTTTTGCTTCAATATTGTTATGGATGAATTGTAAATAGTTTTTTTTATATGCACTTTTGTAGCCCTGAAGAAGTCCCTGGATGGGACGAAATGCGTTGGCGGTTTCAAAAGTGGTGCTCTCAAAAGTTTTTAAAGAATGAGAAATAAAGAATAAGTTGAAATTTAACATCGACTCGTCTATGGAACAAAATCCTTTGAATTGTTTTTTGAATCTACTACAAGTTGTGTATATAGTGTGCCGGGCTATCATGTATTCATATATTGTTGAATGCTAGGTTCTATGAATCAGCTTCTAAATTGAGGAAGTATAGGGAATTGTGCTTCCAGCCCGTGGTCTGCACCTTTTCTTGCCACTAACACTGATGGGGATTACAAGACTAGTGCGGGCAAATTATGCTTTGATTCCCATTTCTTTGTCCTCATGCCCCAAGAAGGTCTTGCTCTGTAGCAGGTATGTATCAACTCACTGTACCATTCTCCTCGAGACGTTGTGGGCCCATTGTGGTCTCCCTGGTGCCTCCTCAGCATTTCCATCTTGAAATTCACCCATATTCAGTTCAACCCTGTCCCCAAGAAGCATCTCCTCAGAAGGGACTGGGGAGCCAGGCAAATCGCAGGCCCGCCAGGGGCATTGGATTCCCCCACGACCCTCAGGTTCCTGTAGGCATTGCAGTAAGTATTTGGCTGTTCTGGCCTCAACAAAAAGCCAAGTGAGTCCTCCAATGCACTCCTCTGCTGTCGTCTCCATCTTCTGTGATGGCTTACACTTTGACAGGGGGATCACCTTTTGCCACTCCAATCTCTGGGCAGCCCATGCTTGGAGAGTCCCCGCCAGATCCTTGGCCACAGATGCCACCAGCCTCGGAGTCACCCACGCAGGGAGTTCCCACTCCTGCATGCCTGAGATTTGGTTACCGTACTCGGCATTACACGAGTGGCGGCGGGCAGGGAGATAAATTTCAGCAATAGTCTTTGTTAACGGATTGCATCAGGATCTCTGGAAGTTCAGTTACCTTATCTAAGGACGCCGCTAAAGACAAACACCCTTTGTGGGTTGGAAGTATCACCAAAGAAAAGTAATAGCCTTGAAAAAGTTGCGGGTTAACTCCCCATTGTGTGCGATGAAACATGTGTTGGCTTGGAGCTTTCGACCAGTCACATGATTGACATAATTAGAAGAATCATCAAAAGTATTAAAGACTGATGATTCTAAGAAACTTACTTTGTGTTTGGATACATGTTCTTCTGGATTCACTTTGTTACTGTTGTTACATTGTTATTACCTTGAAATTCATTTATGCTAGGAATTTGGTAAATATTTGTGCCTATGATTTGGAATATTTCTGGCAGCACACCAGCACCAAGGCCAAAGTTACAAGGGATAGGCTGGGCCTCCAGGTTTATAGCTCATGCAGGTACCATAATGGCCACTGGGCTGCTGGAAGTGTCTTTGTAGACAGAAATCCAGCAGGATCTCAGAATCTTATATGGTTCCCCAGAAAACTGAGCAGGCACACTGCTCATCTCAACTGATGCATCAACGGTTCCTAGGGTGTCCGTGCTCCAGAAACAGGGTAGCCGATGAGAAGTGAGCAGGATCCACCTCCGCTCAGTTAGCATTTTGGATCCTCCATGAGAGTATTTAAGACCTTCTGCTAGAAATGTCTTTCTTCATTTTAGTTTGTGTAGAAATCAAAAACTGGATGGTCAGTACAATATGAAATGTACAATTTACCAATCCCCATTTCTCACAAGATGACACAGAACGCAAACACACACACACACAGTATTGTTTATGTATCACTATGAGGACCGGCCATTGACCGTAATGAAATCTGTGCCGAGCCAGCACCCACAGTGTGGGTTATACATGCCCCCCACACACACACAAATACACACCCACAGAAACACTCACACTTCATATTCATTTGTTTAAGTCTAACTTGGCAGTGCAGCTGTCTCCTTATGTGATCAACAAAAAAGAGTTTTAAGAAACACTATTGAGAGAGGGGCTTTACCTCTGTCCACATGCTGATAATTCCTTTAGTATGGGATTTGATTAGACAAAAATAGTGTGCTTCAACTAAAAACTTGTTAAAGAAGAATGTGCCTGTGCCTCACGTTTTTTAAAAGCTAGGTGTCTTTGCTAAATAGCCAAACCCATTGATTTTAGTTTGAACTGGTGTATTTATTTTCACCTTTTTATTATCACTATTTTTTGTTCTTTGGTATTTCTTTCAATCTGAAAAAATACATATATAGTGTCATATCAATACATCCTTGTTCTCAAAACAATTTACAAACACACTTAAATAAAACATGAAGGTGCTATTCTAAAAACTGTTTAGCAAACACTTAAATAAGGCATAAATGTGCAATACAACATATATCACAAACACACGTTTGTGATATATGTTGTTTTGCACATGTATGCCTTATTTGTGGAAGATATTCACTTTGGCAATCCTTATTAGCCCCTTCTAGGTGAGGTTGGGCATTGTTTAGACCACTCTCATTCTGTACGATTGCAAGTTTATGACTGTTTGCCTTTTGGTTGCCTTGTGGGAATGTTTAAATGCAATGCATTAGGCCTAAATTGCTTATGATGAAAAGTCTGTGATAAAGGCAAAAGGCCTGACTGGTTCAATGGGCAAACATATACCTGCTGCTGTAAATCTGCTCTATTTATTATGAAAAACTGTGATGAAGGTAGTAGAACTGACACATATATTGTCAAAAGCATATGTTAATGCTAATAGTCATTTACAGGTGGTTTGTTATTATGCTGTAAAGTCTGTAGACAGCTATTTTGTTACATGAAATCTCACAGATTACAACAGAAATGATGGTTTTTGGTGAGTTTACCACTTCTGAAAAATGCTGGGAGTAGATGATTGTTTGTAATCCCTGTTAGGGTTTCTTTAAGGGGGGTTTCATATTGTTTTGCCTACTGTAGTTTTGTATATATTTGCAATTTTGGTGACTGACCGGTGGGGAGTATGCGAGTTCTATGTGAGACTGACAGGGGGGACTCCAGGCACCAGATAATAATGTGCCAGGAGGTGCTGCCAACTGCTGCAAGGGGCTGGACATCGCATTTCAAAGCGAGGTACCGGTTCCCGCCTCGTGGAATACATACAGGCCAAGGGCGGGCCCATCCTGCACCCATCATCAACCGGAAGAGGCTAGGCTGGGTCACCCACTTGGTTTGCACCTGGGCTGTAGCAGGTAACTTGCAATTTTATTTTGTATTCATCGAATATCCTGGGTTATTCTGCCACTTACTGAACTGTCAACCTCACCATAGGGAAAAGAAGGGTGGCCTCGCCCAAACCGCTATCCTCCCCGGCACCTGCCCGAATCTCTACCATCGACAGCTTTTGGGCTCGGGTTGTCAGGGATGACTCTCTAAAGAGATTGAGCTGGCCGAGCATAGACTGTCCTTGACGGGAGACGGCCCTCTACTGAGCAGAACAGACCTTGGTGCGTTGCCCAGGAGTGATTCCTTGAAGTTCACACACCAGCCGGATTTTAGAGTACCTCTTTGACATGTGATCCCTCAATTTAGATATGTTCTCACATCTTGATCACTTTTGCTTCATCTGATACTGACCTGATGTAGATTCCTAGTTGGTCTTGGAACCCTAGCCCAGCATGTAAATGCAGGAGGAGGATCGCTAACACTAAAGGGAAATCCAGCCAGATGAACCACAATCGATTGACTGAGGTTTCTTTCTGGAAATATACGGGACTTGGTCAATTCACTCAAAGCTGAATGTGAGGCTACGCTGAGCGCCAAGCTATACCCTGTCATCTTCCAGCTGGTTTCCATTGAGTGAACCTTGTTGCACCTCGTTTAAGCTAAGGATGTGTGTGATAAAGGGAGCGAAGGTTGTGCCCCCTCAGGGCAGGTGAAGTCAGACAGTGCTACCCCTCATGACATAGTCACTCATGGCAATACACTACATGACCTACATCTAGTGTGGGCGACTGTCCTGTTGCAATTAGAAGACTTGGATCTTGTGGCCAACACAAGTTTGTTGAGGCCGGCATTTGCAGGGATTTAGCATCCACATCAATGGGCAGTTCTCAACCACCAGGCAGGGATCTGCTGCCCCATTACACAGGGATGGGCCTTCCACATTAGATCTTCTGCTAGCATCATGCCCATACGTGGCCGTCCAGGCCAATATCCCTGCATTACCCCTGGGGGCTGGCAAAACAACCACAGAACTTAGAAATAAGGACTCCCACTGATTGAACTAAAAAATAACTTACCACCATGTTGTGTTTGCTCTGTCAAATGGATTTTAATGGTATGAAAGATTGGATGGGTGGGCTTGTGACAAAAAGGTTATGACGAGGATTGTGTCTTTGTGAATTTCTGAAATCCTCAAATTGTGGATGTCTGGTGTCCCTGGCCAACAGGGGTCTGCTTCAATCAAAATCGATCCAGCTCTTGACACTTTCTTATTTTTATAGTACTTTGGCTCTAGTGCTGCGGTGCCCGCTTGCTAGAAGCATCTAGGGCAGCCTATGCAGATCGTGGCTTCTAATCACCTTGCACCACTCTCCACCCTATGTGAGGTGGATTGACTCTTTTTTGTGGGCCCTGGTAGCCTCCCAGTGCCACCCTTCCATTGAGTGTGGTGATGCCTTTTTATGTGTCTCCGGTGAATATATCATTACCTGTTTCTCTGACTGACTAGGCCCCTGCAGGAGGGTGAGAATTGTTCCCTCTTTTCCGATAAAGTGTTGACTGAACTGCAGTATTCCAGGGTGCCTTTTTGGAACGTGGCAGGAGTTAAAGCCACAATGGGATCAAAGGTCTAGATGCAATTGGTCCAGCAATTTGATGTTGTTCTGCTCTGCTACAGGAGATTTGACCACGGAAAATGTCCTGTGGGACAATTTTGTTAGTTTCTCCATTCATGCAGTTCAGTCACCTTCGGGGACGGTGAGGGGTGGTTTACTAGCCTGGTTTAAGGTGTCCCTGGGCTGCACAATAACTTGTTTGATTCCAGCAGCAGACTGATTCAGGCCTCTCTTTTAAAATGGCCTCTGAATGGAGAGGTATTTCTGATCAATTTTGAGAACAATGAGTTTTAGCCAAAGATATGAGAAATCGTACTGCCTTGCCCGTCTGTATCGTTTCTTTGGCCCTCAGCCCTCCTTGTTCTGAGGGGTACATTGGTCTGTTGGTAAAGGTTCATTTCAATGCGAAGCTGGGGGACACAATGGCACTTATTGGGCCCCAGCCCTCCGAATGATCCAACTAATCCTTCAGCAGGAATCGCAAACACTAGGGGTACTCTTCTCTATCCTATTCTATTCAGCCACAACCTGGGCAATGCTTTTGATTTTCTTAACCATGCTGTACCTGATCTTATTACATTTACTGGGAGAGAAGGTTTCACCACTATTGATTATATTTTTTTTCCAGAAGCAGGGCTACCGGAGTATTGGAGGATGGTGTTATTTGCAACATGTTTAGTGACCACAGTACCCTCTACATTTCCAATATCCATCCTTTGTTGGCCCATAAGGATCCTTGGCGGGTAATTGTATTATTAAAGTGTAGGATAACCTTAACAGACTTGTACGGAGGTATGCTGATATCGAACTAAGGTGCACAAAGCCATTGGCTGGCAACCAGATCTACATCTCTATTTGTCTATCTCTGAAAATTAAATTGATAGTTGCCTGTTTGTGGACTCTTTTATGGCCCTGGGGGATGCCATTAGAGCTATTTTTACCAACAAAGAAACAAGAAGAAATTCTTTATTGCATGATTATTAAAAATCTTTGCAATTGAGCTAAGAATACAGAATAAAGCACCTTTGCAAAGCACATAAAAACAACTCATTTCATTGCAATGATGTTAGTTAGAAAGCCATTTAAAAATTGCAATTTGTTGGGTTTTTTAAATTTATTTTTATTTTGTGTTACTTTTGTGTTAATACCATTAGCTACAAGTGAAAGTTATAAAATATATTTAAACGACCCTAAATTAAAAAATTTTAAGAGCCAGGAGTCTCCATATGGCAGACATCAATTTGTACTTTTTCTGCTTACAATATCTTAAAAGTTCGCTAACGAATCTAATAGGAACCAGCTTAACAGATAAAGGTTATGAATCCGGTATATAATTTGCGGATGTTTGCGTTTTAGTCAGTTCATATACTGGCAGCGGGGTTTAGCACAATGTTTGCTAATTTCATGAAATGTAACAGTCTGCAAGCTAATTGAATATCTCCTCCTGCAGAACATGCCAATAATACTTGTCAGCGAGTTCGCAGGCGTCTTTGGTTCCAGAGCTGTTTTAGCCTTCGTTTATTCTCTAGACCTTTGAGGCTACAAAGTAAATGCAAAACATCCTCTTTTAGGTCACCGCAAAGTCTACAGTTTGTAGTGGATTTCGAGCGTGTCCATGGGGGAGATGTTCTTTTGCTGGTATAACTCCCATCCTCAACTGCAAGAAGAATTCATTTACAGCCTGTGAAAACCCTGTTCCCAGGTATGCTTGTGGTAGAGGCCTGATATAGCTCTGGATCACGAACCACCCATGGGCCCTCCTGGTTAGTGTGGATTTGTTTTCTTCCAGGGATAGTGTCTTCACTGTTTTGTTTACGAACTGCTTGAAGCATTTGTGAGTCCCATTCGCTTTCCAGAGTTCTTTTAGCGCAAGAGAGTTTATTGCTGCCTCGAGATAGACCATTGCTGGGCAGTCCTTGTTCCTTTCCAGCTCTTTCCATAGGTGTGAGTTCAAGGAGCCTATCTCAGCGCCCTTTATTTTATGCCAGCATTTGGTGTAGGGTAAGGAATGGCTACAAGGGATTTTGTTTATCTGATTATTTAAGTTAATTCACTAATATGTATCTTGTGAGTTAGTTTTCACAAATCTAACCCAAATGTATTCATAGGATAACGACACAATTCAATAATTGAATGGCAAGAACAAGAACAAAAAAGGAAAAGGAAAAAGCACACGGAAAATTGATTTAGACTGTAAAAGTATTGTATTGAGTAAATCAGAAACTTAGTTTACGGGGATATAGTGAACAAATAAATGTAGGCAAAACAAGTCATGAACAGATGTATACATTAATCAGCAAATCAGTTCATAACAGCTCATCAACTCCTTAAATATTTGAAAAGTAACCAAGTCCAGTAATGTACAAAGGTTAACACTTGGTGAAGGTGAATTGCTTTGGAGATGATGATATGGTCGACGTTTCGGTCTTGGCTGCAGGTGTCTATAAGACCATCACCAGGACTAGTATATTTTTGCAAAGGGAGCCCCCTAAGTAAAAACAATGTATTGAAATTACCTAATATGCAAACTCAATAGAATAATGACATAAACAAAAACTTGAAATTTATAAAGAGAAAACCGTGTGCTTCACATCCTAATGATGTGTTTTAAAATATTTACATTCACATTTATTTTATTTTATCAAATTCATTCGACAGATTTAGTTCGAAACTTTCAGATCATCCGCTAAGGTTATAGCCCTTAGTCGGATTCATACTTACAGTACTGCGTTTTAAGTATGAATCCCACTAAGGGCTATAACCTTAGGGGATGATCTGAAAGTTTCGAACTAAATCTGTCGAATGAATTTGTCCTCATAGTTTAAATGATCAAAGAATGTCATTAACTGATGAAGTTGATAAAATAAAATAAATGTGAATGTAAATATTTTCCACTGCCCCTGCATCTTTTATGAAGGAGAATTTGGTGTAAAGTTTTGGTTGGTGGAAAGTTTTTGGTACTTTCAACAATATTGACGCCGATCCCTCTATTTCAGTTTCCCTGTCTAGTTTCATTAGCGCTTCCTCCTCCATGTTGACCGACACGTCAGTTCTCGTTGATTTCTCCTGGGTACTGGCAGGTACTTTAAGGATCTTATTTTTCTTTTTCCGATTGTTGATAACTGTTGTAATACTGCACCTTTCTTTGCCCGACCTCATATCTGTTTATCTGTTTGTCTGTTTATCTGTCTGAGTCCAAAGTGTGTTGTTTGCTGCTGAAGACGCTGATGTAGGTCTCCTAAGATAGGGCTGCTTGGTTAGTTGATTGTCTGTGTTATTTGTTGCTTAAAAGCTTCCAACTTCTGGCTTCTTTTATTTTAGAGCAATCCTGTGTAGTTGGAATTTGTTGGAAATTGTCTGAGATTTGAAGGCCCTTTTTAATTTGAGTTAAATTTAATTTGATGTAATCATTGGGGTGGGATAGGATCCACTTCAGCGAGGAGATGGAGCCGGGGTTGAGTCCGTGGTAATTTTTTATTTTTTTTGGTGTGCTCTTGCTAATGCTGTTCCCGTGACCTAACCAAATCAAGGGTGTTTGATGTCCTGAACTCGCCTGGTGTTCATCTCAGTTAGAGATGAGGCGATAGCGCACACAGGAAACAGCATCGGCTGTCAGCTGAACACCCGTGCCGTATGCCTCACGGCCCACTCCGCTCTGTCCCGCTTGCTCCAGTCCGCTCCTCCTGGCCTACCGTGCCCCCCCCCCACCAGGCTGGGAGTCAGGAGCTTGGAGACCAGAGGGTTAAATACTTGGAGCAGGATCTGGAAGCTCAGGGCTGGGGCTGGGGGAGCTGGAGGCTTCGGGGAACATAGGACAGCTGTTCTACAGTTTTGACTGTAAGGTGGTTTGGTAATTTTTAGCGACTTTAACTTTCCGTAAACGGCGCAGTCGGTGCAAGGTCCCTTGCCTTGGGGGCTACTGCCCTCGGCTGCCCAGGAAGGGCAACAGTGATACACTTATTTGTTTATTCATTATTTATTTTGAGAGAGCATGGAAGATGGAAACCAAGGCAGGCTGTGGCAGTGGCGATGGAGCTGTGTGGCAGTGGGCTGGGCTGTGGGCTTTAAGCCTGTGAGCACCAAGCTAGCCCGAGGCTCAGGTTCAGGATCAGGCTCCCCCACAACTCTCCCCACTCTCGCCGCTCACACTGCCCACCTACCCTGCTCCCCTGACACTGCTGCCCCTCACTTGCTCCTCTCTCCGGATGCCTCACTCGAGCTCAGGGCTCCAATGCGGTCCAAGTGCTGTGTCAGGCTCAGGTGCATGCTCAGGGCTCAGGCTCCAAAATCAGGACTCAGACGGGTGCTCGGGGCTCAGGCTCCAAAGTCGGGACTAAGGCTCAGGTGCGTGCTCAGGGCTCAGGCTCCGAAATCGGGACTCAGGCTATGCTCTTAGGTGCCACTCATCTTGTCCCAACCTCTGCTGCTCCCCTTATGGCTGTATGTGGCTCCTGCGGTGATTCGTCAATTTCGGCAATTTTGCATGTCGGCAGCTCAACGAAGTTCTGCGGTTCACGGTCCTTTCCGCTATGCAGCCCCCTTGCTAGCAGCTTACTGTTGCCTCATTCGCACGCGCCACTGGGGCCCCCACAAACTTCGGCAAAACCTGGACCGGATCAGCAGATGTACAAACAAAGTTAAGATCAGCGACCACTGCCTGGCTTCGTGGTTCAATAGAACCTCCAGGCTACTATGTAGGAATCTACACACTGTCTTAGGGAAACCTCCTAAGAACAGGGAGGAAAAGCTCAGTGTAGGAAAGATTACACATGGGCCTTGAAGATTAGAAACGCTGAAGTCAGAAACATGCAATGGAACAAGCTGGCAAGAGCCTTTTCCTCCAAGGATTGCAGGACTATCTGGAGTCTGGTAAATAATTATTCTTTGGCTGATGGCTTTGGACTGCAATATTGCCTCTGAGGACTGGGTGGCACACTTCCAGGGTATTTATGCCCTGAGGGGTAAGGCTCAAGAGGAGGGTTTTCCTGTTCAACTAAATTTACCTATTGAAATCTTTTCCCAGTAAGAGGTGACCCCAGCTGTACAAAACAGCCCGCCTATGAAGCCCCTGGACCAAATGTCCCTTTGGACCTGTACAAAGTCTTTTCAATGCCACCTGGCAGTATGGGTTACCTGATTACTGGGTAATTGCTACTATAGTCCCAGTCTTCAAGAAAGGGGATAGACAAGATCCAGCCTGTTCTAGGCCCATATCTCTTTTAGGTACTTCTGTGAAAATTGTGGGTCATATTATACTAGAAATGCTTTAACTATGGTTACATGAGAACAACGTCCTATCTGAGATTCAGTTTGGATTTCGCCTTGCCCTGGGAACCATTGAACAATGTGTTAACCTCATAGTATATACATATATGTTGTTAACGCGCAGTGCTATACACCTTGTTTTCATGGACCTGTCTAGCACGTTTGATAGCATTAACAGATCCAAGCTGTGGGATCTTATGAGGCAAATGGGTGTGGACAAGGGACTTGTCCAGTTCCTGAGGGGAGCTGTACTTGAACCTCCAGGCCAGGGTGAGGTATGGGAAAATGGAGAATGCACTGATCTTCTGAGCTTACAGAGAGGAGTCCGGAGCTGCCGGTACTGGCACCCATTCTCATCCTCCAAAGGAGAGTCAGCCCTAGTAGGTTTAGACACAGACATCCCTAGATTTATGAGTAGTATGGTGCTGGCTTTACTATACGCCGATGATGCCATCCTACTGATCAGAACCTCTAATGAAGATCCATATTGATGGTTTTGTTGATTGTATGGAGGACCTCAACTTGGAAACTAATATGTCCAAGACATTTATAATGGTTTGTGGCCCAAGCAATTAAAGACCCATACAATTCACATTTAGGCTCATCAAGTCGAGCGGGTGCGAACCTTTCCCCATTTAGGTATTACCTTTGAAGAAAACCTAAGTTGGTCTGCGTACCTGGCTAGAAGGTGTTCCAACTTCATGCAAGCCACTGGGCCTATTTTCAGTTTCTGCAAGCATAGGGAAAAAGCCCATTAGTCCTCTCATTGAGATTAATAAACACAGATTTGTTCCCATTTTAACTTATGGTGCTGGGATCTGGGGCTGTACAAATTTGAATAACCTGCAGCTAGAAGAAAACAGGCTGCTGAGCAGACTTTTAGGGGTTTGTTCCACAAGTTCCAATAATAAGGTGCATGAGGAGATTTGCCTAGATTACATTAAAGATCATATTAGTATGCCCTGCTTTTACTCTGGTGTTCAATTTGTTCCAATGCCCAGGTGTCTCTCTGTTTACGGTAATCAAGGACTGTTTGCAGTGTGAATGGGGATTCTTGCTGCCATAGTTCAAATATATTCAAGATAACCCCTCCAGCTTTGGAAGGCCCTGTCTTTTTACTGACCCTACAACTATTCCTTTATTTTTTATTTTTATTGCGGCTCATAGAACAGAAGATATACATTGTTACAAAAAGAAGGAACACACAACAACAAAAAAAGATGCTCAAATAAACAAAATGAAATTCACTTTTGATACAAAATTCATAGATATAAATCCTAGCTAGTAAGGCCATATAATAAACCAATTGTTGCAGACAATAACAACAACTTAAACACATATTGTATTTCACTTTAAAAAAAAAATCCCACATTTTCTCAAATATCATTAGCAATTTTGTACCTCTTTGTTTAGCCAGAGCAAATTCCATAACATAGATTTCATTAAGGAGAGACCACCATTCCATGATATGTGGAGGAGTTAGAGAGATCCAAGCGCGGGCAATAGTTAACTTGGCGCATGACAATATAATAGTGATAAGAATTTGCTGTGGGACATTAACAGAGTAAATATCAAGTAAAATTAAAGGTGACGTGAGAGACGGGGAGCAAATCAGTTTTTGTTTCATTACTTTATCCAAAGCCATCCAAAATTCTGATAGCATGGGGCACGAAAAAAACATGAATATATAAGATTTTTCAACTATTACAAGTTCCACGCATGGCATTACCACGCGAATTTTACATCGCAAGTGGCTTTACCACGCTGGAATTTACAACGAAGGATTGTACCACGGTAGAAACGTCTTACCTGCACGTCTTTCTCCAGCAGCCCCTTACTTCCATCTACCTTGGAAACAAGCGTCAAAACACGTCTTCTAAAATAAAAAAAGGACTATTTTTTTTACGTACACTGCACGTCTTTGGGGGAGGGTCATTCCTTTTACTTCATTAATACCACAGAGCGTTTTTTTTATTTATCTAACTCGCTCCTTAATTGTTGTTATTTTTTGGGGGGGAGACCCCCCCAGCCCCCCCAGCCCCCCTAGCCCCCCTCCCAACCCTCCCCCAGCACGACTGGACGGAATACCACGTCTCCCCCCAACCCACGCTGAACGTACTTTCGTGGTCAAGACGGTCGTTGAAGGCTCCCTCGTTGAAGAGACGTTTGCGGGGTAAGTGGATCGTTAAAAACGTCAAGCGTGGAAAAGACATCGTTGTAAATGATGTTTCCCAAAAACATATGTGCCAAGTCCGCTGCAACAAGGGCACACTTAGGGCATTTAGTTCGTTCAGTATAAAGAGCATTTGTAGGCCATTTTGATATCTTTTCTGGAGTATGATACAGCATGCAAGTAGTTTTAAATTGCTGAAGCCTCAAGCTAGAAGATGAAGTATGTATTTTCTGATCAAAAGTTGGGTACAGGTGCTTTCAGTCAGGTTTGGTGAGCTGTCTGTCTGATTTCACCAGGGATTTGTGCATGCACACACTGACAAAAACACAGACACACAGCCATGTCTTTTGGAAGTACTAAAAAATAATTGATTACTTTACAAAATATTGTGTTTGCTCTCACTTGGGGCCCGATGTAGGTAATTCTAATTTACCACTTCTAAAATACCGAATCATACCGATTCGGTATTTAAGAAGTGGTAAATTAGAAGGGGGGAAATGTAGGTATTTCAGATACGGTAAATACCGAATCGTTAAGATTCAGTATTTACCGATTCTGTAAATACCGAATCGGTAAACCCATTGATTCCTATGAGCATTGCAGCCCATAGGAATCAATGGTCATTACCGAATCGGTATTTACCGATTCGGTAAATACCGATTTTTGCAAGGGTGCAGGGGGTGTCACTTTGACACCCTCTTGCACCCCTATTTCGGACTTGTGTGCCATGTGGCACACAGACATGCCCTAGGGGCATGTCTGTGTGTCACATTGCACAGGTGTGCATGCACAGATGTGCATGCACACCTGTATTCGGTATTTTACCACCCAATTGGATTGGGTGGTAAAATACCGATTCTTAAAGCCCTGTGGCACTCTGACATGTGCCAGCTACATCTGCATTTACAGAATCGGTATTTTACCGAGTCTGTATTTACCGATTCGGTAATTTTACCGAATGGGTAAATACAGAATCGGTAAAATACCGATTCTGTAAATGCATGCCCTACATCTGAAAACCGTAATACCGGTCGGAAACGGCCGAATTCGGCCGTTTCCGACTGGTATTAGGGCACCTACATCGGGCCTTTAGTACCCCCACCAATCCGAATTTGTCTTCCTTTCCAATGCCTCTTCAGCCCCTTTCATGCGCCCTGCTTGTCATATAATGTATTTTAACATTATATGCCAGCGTGATTGTTGAGAAAATTGAAGCTCACCTCCCCCATCTTGCTGACCAAGCTACGCCCTTGGGGCTTACTTATTCCCACTCTACAGAAAGCTCAGATCAAACAATGTAATGCTGTGTTATCTTATCTTCAGTCACTGTCTTCCCAGCACATCAGTTTTAGAATGGGCTTATTTTTAAAGTTCTGCCACAATTCGCAACTCCTTGATGTTATAACTGATGTTTTAAATGTTCTCTTTTTACGTGCTGCCATGGAATGTGTTTTTCACTTAATTAATGTAGTTTTTAAAGTCTGAGTTTGTTAACGAGAGAAGCCAATGGGGACCTCTATAGGTTTGGTCGGTTCATTGTGAAAAGCTGTGATGTGCCATAGGTTTGATCATTTACTTTGAAAAGTAATGACAAAAGGCAGTAGGCCTGTATTATTTACTGCTAAAAGTCATAGATTTCCCTGTACTCATTTCATGTGCATGTGTTTCTTCCGGAGTAATACATTTTACCAATGGAGAAACCTGTTCCCCTGAATCCCAATCAGAACTGGAGTGTGTGCTCCCCATAAACACAAGAATTAACACTTACCCCTGACTTTGCTAACCATAAGGATGGTATGTTTCCAGAATAGAAAAACACCTGCAAATCATTAATGAATAATAAAAAAGAATTATGAATCTGTGCGTATACCAACTCTTGATAGTGGACCCACACAGTAATGCAAAGAAATCTGCCTCTAATCCATGATTTGCAAATGTAGAGTTTTGCCCATAATTATGGAATTTCTCTATTTTCAAATCCAATTTGTAAGAGTACAATTCGTCCCAAGGTGCTTTTGATGCACCAGAATTGAAATTTGATGCACTAAAGTGTTGGCTTCAGGCCCAAAAAACTGTTTATCAAAAAATTGATCCTGATAGTTTTGATACCCTTCTGGAAGATATTTTCACCTTAATATTAAACAAATCATACTGGACCTGATCACGATGTTGATTGGACACCGTTTCGGTGTAGCTATGGTCAGCGGTTCGGTACACCGAATTGCGACCTGACCGCACTCCCATTTCTCAATGGGAGCATGGGCGGCAGGCTGTTATCACCTGCAACAGAAGTTTCCATTGAGAATTGGGAATTTATGAACATCCCTGCACCGTGTGGCATGCACAGTGCCTGCCGCAGGCTGCAAGGATGCTCAGGGGGCACCATAGTTGCACCCCAGGCCAAGATGCAGAGGTCCAGGGGAAAGGGGGCCCTGCTCGGGGCCTGCAATGTCGCTTTCTGACAGCAAAGGCTGTCAGAAACTGGCATTTTAATCCCGACAACAGAAACGCCATCTTTAAGGGATTATGAGGAGTTTATGACCGGCGTCGGTCGGTCCCTCCGACTGCTGCCTCCGACTGCTCGCATCATAATGCATCGGTCAGACTGCAGCAGTAGATGCAGTTTAATCTAGGGTGACCAACCGTTTTTAAATTTCACGGACAGTCCGTCATTTTGGCCATCTGTCCGTAGTCCATGAAGGATCTATTAACAAAAGCCATTTGTCCGTAATTTTAACCAGGCACCGGTCGCAACTCCCTGAAGCTGGCGCAGCTTCCACCCACCTCCCTTCTTGACTCCGATGCTGAGGTCGGGTGTAACAGACACCGAGGAAGTACAAAAGCTCACATACCCAGCAGCATTGGTGAGACACAGCGGGGTGGCAATCCTCACACCTCCAGCCCTTGATGAGCTGTTAAGAGGTGCTTGCTTGAAGGTGACTGAGGGGAGGGGCGGCAGCTTCAGGAGCAGGGCATCTATTCAGATGCAAACAGCCCTGAATGCGCTATGTCTCCGCGATTTAGAGGGGCTTCACACATTCCATTTCTGCACAGGGCCCCAAACATCTTAGAACCGGCCCTGATTACACTGAGGCAGCACGTGGTTCTCTTCACAGACCGTAATTACTGTCACTAGATTGTAAACAAACCTTGGTTCTTCAAACATGCAGCCTTTAATGTAACAAAATAAAGAAATGGCACAATCACACCCACACTGATTAACAAATGATGGAGGACAATCAGTTAAATCAGTTCTCTTGGAGTATCTCCTTTAAGTACTGTACATCACAGTGGGGGATGGCAAAACTAACATTTTGGACCGAGAGCCTGTCTTCTCATTGTCTTGTCCAGGAGGGGGTGAGGAGCCCTACCCCACCCTGGAAGAGACCAAGATGATACCAGAATACTGCATGCCCGCCCCTGTGCCCACCCTGGTGGATCCTGTTCCCTCTCCTGTGATGGCTCCTGCCCCCCACCCCCCAGTGATTGCACTTGTCCCCCCATGTGGTGGATCCTGTCTCCTCCCTGGGTGGCTTCTGTCCCAGTCCTGGAATGGCTCCTGCATCAAGGGTGAAGTTCTTGATGGGCCTCTTCTCAAAAAGGCTCAGCTCAAAATTAATATGAAAAGGTGGGCGAGTGAGCAAGTGAAGGGATGGCTGGATGAATTAGTGAAAGGGTGAATGGATGAATGAAAGATTGAATACATGGATAATGAGAGGATGGATAGATGAGTGAGTGGAAGGATGGAAGAGAGGAAAGGTAAATAGCTGGATGTATGGGTGGAAGGATAGCTGGATGGGTAAAAGGGTGGATGGATGAGTGAAAGGATGGATGAGTGAAAAGGTGGATGCTGAGTGAGTGAGTGGGTGGATGCATGAGAGAAATTATGGATGGATGGATTGATGAACTGATAAGTGAAAGGGTGAATGGATGGACAGATGAGCGAAAGGGTGGATGTAAGGATGGATGGATGAGTGAGTGAGTGAAAAGGAAGGTAGATGGCCAAAAGGATGAATAGATGAGTGAAGGGGTGAAAGGATAAATGGATGAGAGAAAGGATGGATGAGTGATAGGGTCAATGGATGTATTCATGAGTGGATGAGTAGATGGGTGGGTGGGTGGATGGATGGAAGGAAGGATTGCTAAGTGAAATGGTCGATGGAGAGAGAAAGGGAGGATGGATGACTGAAAGTGTGGAAGGATGAGTGACTGGATGGATGGATAGTAAGTAAAAGGGTAAATGGCTGGATGCATGAGTGAATGGATGGATGGGTAGAAGAGTGGATGGAGGAGTCTACAGATGGATAGGGTGAAAGGGTGGATGGATGGATAATGAATGGATGAGTGAAAGGATGAATGAAGGGATGGATGAGTGAAATGATAGATGGAAGGATACATGATGGATAGGTTTGCAAATGGTTGAATATGTCTGTATATGGCTGGGCTTACTTATATACTATTGCGCGACCTCTGATGTGTCTGTAAAACGTATCCAGTTGTCCTGAGGTTTTGTCCTGAATTTTGACCTCCTGTCCTGAATTTGTGTCCTGAATTTTGACCCTTTGTCCTGAACATTTACACTCACCGTCCTGAATTTGCACCAATGCCAGTTGGTCACCCTAGTTGAATCGCAACCGACAAGCCGTTGGTTGCGGTCCGAACCGCATTGTAATTAGGCCCCCTATGTTTCAGTTATAATAGATGCGTCTCTTAAAAGAAAATATTACCTTTATTTTTTTATATAGGTCAATTAAAATGTTAAAGCCTTTAATTAGCTGAATGTGTTTTCAAAATAAACAGCCAAATACCATGATTTTCCATGATTCCATAAAATCCTGTGATTTAGTGAAATCGACATCACACATTTCCAACCACCATTTTCTGCGAAACACAAGCCTTTGAGACAGCTTGGTGTCTCCGAAGTGTAGAGACATCACAGATGCACCAAAAGAAGGCCTTGGAGGACGAGTGTTTCAATTCCAAGGTAAGGCAAATAATATAGTTTAAAGTCCTTCTATTCCCACCAATGCATTAATGTAAAAGAAGAGCAGGCTTAGTCACAAAGGCATACGGCATCAGGTAAAGATAAAAAAGAACAAGAATGCAATAAAGAAATGAGCAGGCACCCCCCCCCCGTGCCTAGCGGAGGGGCGCCCTTAGTAGTACCAGGGGGCTGAGCCTCCCCCTGGGTTTGGCCCTGGGAAGAGGGGCTGGCTAAAGAAGGGCTGGCCCAATTGATGTCATTAGGAAGAAACAGAATTTAGGAGGTTATTTAAGGGTGGGCTCTGGGAGTTTCGTTTCCTTTGTCTCCTCGGACCACAGCAGGGCCACAGGAGCATCGTTAAGGTGTGTGGCAGACTGGGTTGGATGGGACCGTGGCCTAGTGTAATTAATAGGTTATATATATGTTATTTAATGTCTTGCTTATAAATGTAAGTTACTAATAGAGGTGTTTAGTTTAGTGTTAAGATATGAGTGAAGGGGGCGCCGTTCCCGCGCCCGGTTCTCTGCAAGTTGATACAGCCAATCTGTAGCCGGGTGGTTGAAAGAGGATCCGCGGCATAATTTGAGCAGTACAGCTCATTTATTTTATCGGTCGCGGCCTTTTGGTTAGTTTGTTGGCTGCAGGCAGAGCGACTCGGTAACCGGGGGGTGGAAAGAGACCCACAGCATAATTCAAGCACTACACTCTAGCGTTTGTCGTGAGGCTAGCGCCGAGTGAGCGGCCTTGTACCGCTAATAATCACAGGAGCCAAGTTTACAGTTTACGCGTGGCTCCCGACTGCCGCCGTAGCCCCGCCTCTTTATTTTTATAACCTCCTGCGTCTGACGTCACGCGTCGGCGCGGGGACGCTCTGGTGGCGCGGGTCTGCTAGACCGCTGCCCTGTGCCCCGGAACACTACATTCCTTTTAACCTTTATCAAAACAGAGAAACATCAACATTACAGTATATTATAAACGATGGATCTGTTACCAGTCTGTTACTGTTCATTCAGGGAGTCAGCCCACCAGGTAATCAGCCAGTTGGGAGGATGGTGCAGGGTTCCGTCATAGTCCATACCTGGACTGCCCCCTCTGGATGTGGTGACCCTCGGTGTCCCCAGAGCCGGGGTGCTGTTTTCTCCCGCTTGAGGAGACGGGCTCGACATTCTGCAATCAGGGGTAGTTGGAACTTGGGAGGTATCCGGGTCTCCTGGGCCTTCTCCCTCCGAGATGTACAGCTCTGCCTCAGGCTCCCCTCCGGGCGGTGTGCTAGGGCAGGACTGTGTTGGACCCTGTGAATTGTTCTGATGTGCTTTCTTGAAGAATGAGACGTCCCTGGTGACCGTTTCAGCTCCTCTCTGGGCCGTCACCATGGTCCCGGTCCGGCGAGTGACAGTCCACGGTTGGGGTTCAAACGGGAGTCGGTCTTTGACGTAGACTTGGTCGCTTGCTTGAATCGGGGACTCACGGGCCCCTCGTCATTTGCTGGCTTGCTCGTTGGAGTGAGTCCGCTTTGCTATGGCGTTTTCTTTGCTGGCTCGCCTGGTAACCCACGTGGAGAGGTTCGGGAGAGTGCCTTTCACAACCCGGCCCATGGTTGAGGCACTCGGTGCCGCCTCTGTTGTGACATGTGGGGTCATGCGGTATTCCCTCAGGAAACTGTAGATGGCCTTTTCTAGGGGTGACCCATCTGCGAGGGCTATGTGGATAGTCTTGTTGAGCGTGCGCATGAACCTCTCGACTTCCCCGTTAGCCTGGGGCAAGCGCGGGGTTATCTTGCGATGGTGGATGCTCCAGTTCCTGAGGTACTCTGCGAACTCTTGACTTTGGAAGGGTGGCCCATTGTCTGTCTTGACTACCCCGAATATGCCATGAGTGGCGATCGTTTTCTCGGGGGCCTCGCAGGAGGCATCCTTGGCTGTCAAGAGACAGTTCTTCTTTGATTCTCAGGATGGATTCTAGGGTCATTTTTGCTTGTGGTGTCCTTTTGCTGAGGGATTCCTGGATGGGGTGCCAGTTCCCTGATCTGACTGCATCGGCGGCCAGTTGGAGGCACTCGTCGGTCTGAGAAGCTTCAATGATGGACTCGAGGCTCATGGGAAGTGGTCAGGATCTTTCTGTCACCAAGCAGACATACTCCTCTGTGTCTTCTGCTTCTTCCTTCTCTTTCAGGGTAGCTTCTCGGGGGTGCCTGGACAGGTAGTCTGTGGGATTAGTTGACCCCGGCTTATACTCCACTCTGTAGTTGTACCCTTGTAGCTGAAGGATCCACTTCTCGATTCTCAGAGGTGGATTTGAGACTGAGCCTTGGAACAGGGGAAGGAGAGGTTTGTGGTCAGTGGTTACTGTGAAGGGGTGGCCGTACACGTAGACATGAAAGTGACGGCAGGCCCAGTGGATGGCTATGGCCTTTCTCTCAATCTGTGAATACCTCTGCTCCGTGTCCGTCAATGAGCGGCTGGCGTAGGCAATGGGCGCCCACTCTCCGTTGCTCTGGAGTTGCGTCAGCACCGCCCCTAGGCCAAAAGGGCTGGCGCCCACGGCCACGTTGGTGGGCATGGATGGGTCAAAGTATGAGAGGGTGGTGTCAGCTGATAGGGCTGTCTTTGTGTCCCGGAACGCTTTCTCTTGCTCTGAGCCCCATTGCCACGTGGTGGCTGACTTGGTCAGTTCTCGGAGAGGTTTGGTGAGGTTGGAGAGGTCCATGCCCAGGAAGCTCCTTGTTTCTGAGACATTCGTTGGGGCTGGGGCCTCTTGGACATCTTTTACTTTGTCGGGATCCGGTGCCACTCCGCGGTCTGAGAAGGTGTACCCAAAAAAGCTGATTTTGCGCTGCAGAATTTGGCACTTTTCTCGGTGTAGGGTTAAACCTGACTCTTTGATTCTTCGTAGAACTCCTCGTAGTCTTTGGTGATGTTCTTCAACGGATGTTGCATAAATGAGTAGGTCATTGCTCTCGTTTAGAACTCCTGGGAGTTCACTGAGGACTTCGCGAATGGTGTTCTGGAATACCTCAGCTGCACTCGATATCCCAAAGTTGAGGCGTCAATATCGTCCTAGTCCTACATGAGTGGAGAAGGTGTTTATGTACCTTGAGTCAGGGTGAAGCGGTAGTTGATGATATCCTGATCGAAGATCCACCTTGGAGAACCACTTCGTACCATTGCGTTCCCCTAGGATGTCGTCTATTGTGGGGGTCAGGTGCCGTTCTCTCTTCACCGCTGCGTTCGGGAGGCGCATATCCACGCAGATGCAGACCTGTCCTGGTTGCTTGGGTTTTCGGGCCACCACAATTGGAGATACCTTTTCTATGATCCCCTGTCTCTCTAGTGTTTCGAGCTCCTCTTCAACCTTTTTCCTTAGGTGGAACGCAATGCGCCGATGTCTCAGCGTGACTGGTTGGACTGGCGGGTCGATGTGGATAGACACCTCTTTCCCTTTTAGGCACCCGATGCCTTTGAACACGTCTTCAAACTACTCCATTATGGTGTTGAGTTCTTCTTCGAGTATTGCGAGAGCGTAGGATATGAGCTTGAGATCTTCGGCCGACTGTCCGCTCAGCAGCATGCCGCTGCCCTCCTTCGTAACATAGATCGTTGAGGGTACCTTTGCCTCGTGGTGCTGTAGTTCTGTTTTGAAGCACCCGATCAGAAGGATAGGTGTTTTCTGGCCGTATGCGAACACTCGGATCTTTGCTTCACGTAGTGGAGGTTTTGTCCTTAATTGGTTGTATACACTCGCTGCCATCAGTTCAATAGACACCCCTGTGTCAATGGTGGCTCTCACCTCTTGTTGGTGAATCTTAATGCGGCATTTTGGGAGGCGGTGCTTCTTCCTTTCTGGTTGATTGATGGTGTTTATGTAGTGGACTGGATAGTCCTCAGTATCGTCATCCATATCTTCACTGTCCCTTTCTTCTCTCACCACGTGTGCAGCTTCCTTTTTGGCTCTCGTGGACCTGCATACTTCTGCAAAGTGGTTCATCCACCCGCATGCGCTACATTTGTTTCTTCTCGCTCAGCAGTCTTGCAGGCGGTGGGGCTGTCCTCCACAATATTCACACTCCTTTCTTTTGTCTGGTTGCTTCCTTCCACCCAATAGTCTTCCCTTGGGTCTGACTACGTTCACCTTTTCTGCTGTGTTAACCTGTTCAGTTTTGACAGGTCGGTGTAGGGCCGACTCCATGTGGGAAGCCCTCGCCTGGGACAGTTCTTTAGATCGGCCGAGCTTGAGTATGTCTGCCAGGGGTTTATCGTCTTCTTGGAGTATGGCGACTCGGAGTTTGGATGAGAAACAGCCTTGGATGATTTGCCCTCGAATTTCCTCTTGTTCGTCTCGGAACCTACAGGAGCTAGCCAGTTCTTTCAATCGGCCATGGAAAGCATCTAGCGACTCATCGGCTTCTTGCTTCGCCTGGCAGAAGATGAATGGCTCATAATCCTTACTTGCCATGGGTTCAAAATAGGCGGTCAGAGCTGCGAGGAGTGTTTGGTACGTCTTCGGGGTGGCCTCTGTCAGCATTTTATAAATGCGGTGTATGTCCTTGCCTCCTAGCTGGAGGAGTAGGGCTCTGCGCCTTTCTCTGGATGTTCCCGCACCCTCAAAGTAGATTTGGAGGCGGTCCGTCCAATCCCTTCAGCGTGGAGCGAGGGATGATGGAGCTCCGTCCACTACGAAGGGCTCTAGGGAGGGAATGGGCGCCATTTTGACACGTGTGCGGTGCGCCGCTCTGAGCCTGGGATGCTCTTGGGAGGCGGCAGTGGCCCTGGGGACTGACAACCGTCCCTCTGCGGGTCGACAGTATGGGGACTTCGGTATGGGGGCACGCTCTTACGACCGGGTTCTAGGGCCTCGGTGGGGATGCGCGTATTCACTTCCCCTTGGGTGAGTCCTTGCCCGGGGCTCCTGCATGGTGCGCTGCCCTTACCCACTCAGATGTCGTGGGAGACGCTAGTGCCGCTCCGCAGGCTTTGCCTTCGCCTCTGTTCCTTGTATGCTGGCTGAGTCCTGAGCGAGGCCTCTGCTCACGGGGCTTTGGGCCTTCTGACTATTCTCCCCACGTGGTGCTCGAGAATGACGTTTGCCGCTCATAGAGACCGCCAGGCTAGGAGGGCGTAGTGTAGTAAGTGAGGTGGGTTCTGTGGGACCCTCGTCGCCAGTGTAGCATTTGTCGTGAGGCTAGCACCGAGTGAGCGGCCTTGTAATGCTAATAATCACAGGAGCCAAGTTTACAGTTTACGCGTGGCTCCCGACTGCCGCGTAGCCCCCCTCTTTATTTTTATAACCTCCGACGTCTGACATCACGCATCAGCGCGGGGACGCTTCGGTGGCGTGGGTCAGCTAGACCGCTGCCCTGCACCCGGGAACACTACATACACCTTGTTTTAATTTTTCTTTGTGGGCTTTTGGTACACCGCATGTTGTGTGTTAACGGCGGACAGTGTGGTTAGTATCCCCGAGTTCCTGAGTGTATAGGTTACGGGGGCACAGCTTGTTTTATTAAAATGGTCGTTCGATTTTGGTTAGACCGCGTGCCCCATGTCCCTGAGTGTATATTTGTTACGGGGCACAGCGGGTTCCGTTATGAATGGGCGCCCGCTGGATGATTAACTGCCAGTACATGTAAATGAAGCAGTTGCCCCTGTTGCTTGAGAGTGGAAGCAGGCGGGGAAGCCTGGTGGTGCCGCGCCAAGAACCGTGGTCGAGGGCAAGTTGCGGGTGGCACCTATTAATTTCGATAATGTTAAATGTGGTGGGTCTGTAATTTATTGCTGCTCGCAAATGCTATAACAATGTTGCGCATATAATACACATGCCTTGCGAAGCACATGCATGTGCTTCATTTTCCAGCACACTGGAAGGTGTTCTAAATTTAATGTTGTTTCTCCCCTTCATGGGCAATAACAGCACTTCCTGGGTTAGAGATTAACGCATGACGTGTTCATCACAGGGGAAGCACGGCTTGTGTGGGAGGATGCCTGGTATGTCCGGAGGTAGTCGGGCAGCTTCTTAGAGGTCGGAACTGAAGCTGGGAAGAATTTGTGCCTGTGGAGCACTTTAAGTTTGGAAAATAGCTGTTTGTAAGAATTGGTTGTGGCCGAGCTTTCTTCAGAAGGGTGACTGGCAACATCCAGACACGTGCTGGAGTGCGGCGTGTCGTTCTGGGGGAGCATTCTCGGTGTACCTGCTTTGTGGCATTGAGTGCATTCTTCCTGATTTAATCAAGAATAAAAGGGCCCACAAAAAGAAAAAAAGTACTAACAGGACTTTAAAGCATTCCTTTTGCCTTTCAACAAACTGATATCTGAATTTAATGTCTCGGATACATAAAGATTCATACCTTTATAATTTGCGGAAAACAGCTTATAGTGTATGTACCCACGTTTGCGGTTTGTGAAGTCACTTTGGCAATGATTCTTGGTGGCTGGGCAAGGAACGGCCTTCAGTTGTGAAGATTTATGGTAATCTGTCAATACCATTTACATTGGTCGGTTGAAATAGTGACGTCACTATGGGTGTGCGGGGGTGCGGACCACACTGGGTGACACCATCACCCTTGGTGACTCTGTGACAGGTCTGCCACCAAGTATCACGCATCACATCAGGCGTGGCGCTAATGCATTTTCGTGTGGTGTTCCCACATCAACGCACAAGTGTATTGTCACACAGACACGCGTTTTAGCCACTGAACGGTCACTCTGCCTGACAGCGCCTCTGACTGACACCCGGCTGAGTGTGCCCGCGCGGACCGATCCGCAGCTTCACTTGCCAGGCTCAGACAGACTAACAAGATTGTGTTGGTGCTCTGAGTCATAGTGCCGGGAGTGCGCAGCTCTCTGCTACAATATAAATTTTTTTAAATCTTCCGCACTGCGCAGCCCTGCCTAGAGAGACCCGGGCGCCGGGCCTGCCTCCCAGCGGGAAACAACACTTACAAGGCAACTTTTACAACGCACTACCTTTACAACAAAACTTTTACACCGCAACATCCATTACAACGCATGCCATTACAACGTAACCATTACAACGCATGTCACTACAACGCATACCACTACAATGCATGTCATTACAATGCAGTCATTACAATGCATACCATTACAACGCATACCTACACTATCCAACACTTACCCTACTGTTGCACCTCCTGGAGTTAGAATAGTAATTTTTGTTACCCCTACACTATCCAATACTAACCCTACTGTTGCGCCCCCTGGAGTTAGAATAGTAATTTTTACCCCTACACTATCCAACACTTATCCTACTGTTGCACCCCCCTGGAGTTAGAATAGTAATTTTTACCCCTACACTATCCACATGCAATGTAATGGTATGCGTTGTAATGGTATGCGTTGTAAATGTAGTATGCGTTGTAGTGGAATGCGTTGTAAAGGTAGTTTTAAAGAATTTGTTGTAATGGCATGTGTTGTAATGGAATGCGTTGTAATGGATGTTGCGGTGTAAAAAATGTGTTGAAAAGGTATGCGTTGTAAAAGTATGCGTTGTAACGACATACATCCCTCCCAGCAGAGTCTTTGCTGCCGCGTTAAAGTAACCACTGCCAGGCAGCTGACAGACTCTTTGGCGCTGTGGGGTGTGTCGAATGTGACCTCACAAGGAAATGAGGTCGGAGAAGCCGCGCGGGGCTGGGGTCAGATTCAAGTCTGAGCTGTGTCGTTGGTTCGACCGGCCGCACAGCATCTGTATCAACCTGCACACAGGACTATGTGGAGTGAATTTGACAAACAAGTAAGTACTTTCTTTGGTCAGGCAGGCAGCCTGATACAGTGTTGTTTATGTAATGGCTCTGTGAGCAGCGCATTACCTCTTGGCGATTTCTTAAATTGTTTCATAGGAAAGGGTTTTATTCCAGAGTTTGGGTGAAGTTACGTTTTAAAATGTGTCTGCCTCTTGGTATAATTTTGATTACAAATGTGTAGCACAGGTTGAATTTTGAATTTCACTCTGTTGCTCAGTTGTGATGCTCTGAACTTGTTGGGCTGCACTCGCGTCATTCCTCACAGAGGCCCCTCTCAGGCCTCTCATCATGCTCTTGCCATATAATAGATTTTGCTGGCAAAAGCTGGCAGGGGGCGGGCCCTTCTACTGGACTGGCTGGCAAAACTTGTGTACTAGTCAGTGACATTTGTTTTTCTGCCCCTGTCCGGCAACACACTGACTGACCTGTGACTTGAGGCAGGCTCCTCTGCTCACACATTCTGTTGGGGCTTGGGACGGTCTTTGAGACACACATCACCCACGGGAGATTATTGCACCCGTCTTAGCCTGCGAGGCCGCGATATGAAAAGCTTAATAGTTATGCGGGAGCATCGCTTCCATCAGCCGTTGGTGCTCTGCTCAGCGCGGGAGCCCGCCTTCTGATTTATGGGAGCAATAAAGCACCAAACTCTCTTACACTGGCGGACTCAGAGGAGGTCCATGGGTAAGTCGTGAGGGGGTGACACCATGAGTTACCGCACAGGGTGACACCAACCCTAGTGACGCCACTGGGTTGAAATGAGGCAATAACTGACAATGCTGCTTTTATAAAGTCTAACGCCAAGAAGTTTAATATTGCAAGGAATGAGGAGAACGCTGCAAACTGTGAAAGTGAAGGATTAATTTGTTGCTGCGTTCATAGCGCAACGAAGTGTGGGGCTGGCAGAATACATTTGTTTGACAACAAGTACTTACCTAAACGTCTGCAAATTCGAACAAAACAGTGTGAACACCTGCCAGCACATTTGTAAGCAGCTATGTAAAGAGAACGTGGCTATTGATGTTTTCCCACAGAGCGTGCGCAGGGCATATGCTGCCAGCTATGGTAGTGAAAACAGCATTTACGTGGTGGAATTTTGTATTGCAAGAACTGCTGGGCATAATGCAGGCAGTTTTTAAGTATGCTGTACCACGGGTGATTGCAAAACAATGGTTCTGTGATATTTAAAAATGGAAATATCACAAAACAGGAGTACCTTTTCTGAGTTGAAGAAATAGGCAACACTTGTAGGGAGTATTTAAATGTGGAAAACGGTGCTCTTCAAGGTTGAATAAGGCTGTTACTATAGCCGGAACCCATTCTGGTGAGCAAGTGCTACCAGTAAATAAAATGGTAATTCCCATAGATTTCAAGGGCAGAGTGCAGAGACAGATGGGAATTCTGCTGCAGTATTTCATACTCTTCCTTCAGCAATATCTTAGGAAATAAATGATATTAAAGATTTGGCGCCACAACAGAGGAAAGGCATTCCAAATATGCAGGGCGATGTTTTTATAGGTATGAGTTAAGCGCTGGTGTGTGATGCTGAGCATGCTTGCATAGCTTACACTTGGGGATGAGCAGCTTCAAACAGCACTGGAGCTACAGCGGTTATACCTGGAAATTGCCTGTGGTTTTATAAAGATGACCTTTTCTGCTCCACACATATGAGCGCCTTCAAAGCGGAAGACCACCTAACATTGACTGCTTGTTTTTCTTTTCCCTTATATGCTGGTGGGGGCCCACTACGCTGACAATGGCAGTAACATGGTCTTCGGACAGCAACTGCCAGGAACTTAAGGATGGCCGTCATATCAGTGCCAGCACACATGTGTGAAGGAGTCTGGGTTCTCTGTGGTAAGAGTTTAACAGTTTGTATGGGTCATGCCATAGGATATGCCGTGGTGGTGGAATAGGAGCCAGAACAGCAAGGAGTGAAGCGAGTTTGCGTCTCTGTGGGCTCATCATCCTAAGGGCGTAAGAACACAGAGGGTCATACATACATTAAGTCGTAAGAGTGCTGCAGGGTAACAACATCGGGGCAAAACCACATTTAGGTTATAATTGGTATGGGGATGTGACAACAGATAGAAGTTTCTCCCTTCGTGCTAACACATTAAGCGTTCTGTTGTGGCTACACAGTATGGGAGATCATCCTCCGGGCCGGGTGAATGGGGCATGCCCAGCTAGCCTGGTCGGGTAGCTTTACCGTGGTCGTGGCTTTCCTTTATACTTGGCTGATATCTCACGCCATGGTACCTCTTACACACAATAAAAAACAAGTAGGCAAGGTACCAGGCGGCTTTTTAGATATGTCACAATACCACAGCACATTAACTTTTAGAGATTATCAGCCCGATTCATCAAGCTAAAGTGCGCTCGCAAAGGGCCAGGTTCTGAGAATCTGGCCCTTTGCGAGTGCAATTTTTGCATTTGGGATTCATCATCCCAAATGCAAAAATCGCTATTTGCGAAATCGCATATTTGCGAGGAATTGGATTTAAGGAATCTCTGTTAGAGATTCCTTAAATGCAATTCATTAAACAATTTGAAATTGCGAATTCGCAGTATTTGGTCGCTATTTAACACGAAGGCTGACTTCGTGGTAAATAGCGAAAAATTTGAAAAAAGCACTTTAGTGCATTTTTCTCTGTTGCATGTTACACACACACATGTCCTTTGGACATGTGGGTGCGCAACACCTTTGTAAATTTGCATTTCAGGGGTGCTACAGGGAGTCCTTTGGACACCCCCGGCACCCTGGAAATCGCTATCTTATTTGCGATTAGCTAATTGCTAATCGCAAATAAGGAATACTCCCCATTCATTCCTATGGGCCTTTGGGCCCATAGGAATGAATGGGGAGTTATTCCTTATTTACGATTAGCAATTTGCTAATCGCAAATAAGGAAGATGTAGGAATCGCAATATTTTTTGCAATTCCTACATGAATCCCGTTTTGCAAGTCCTTAATAGCGATTCCTTATGAATCGCTATTAAAGACTCGCAAAACGGGTCTTTGATGAATCTAGCTATAAATTGGGTCAAAAATTCCACTATTAATACATTTCTGTGCATAATTTCCTACCATGATTACATTTTGTGCAGTTAGTTTTACTTAAAGGTTCATAAAAGATTGGGAACCAGGCTGTGTATAAGTTGCAAACACATACATGGGTCTTTCAAACACTAAGCACATTAAATACTTATAGTACGTTGAACAGACATTAAAATGTAGCGGTTTATCCATAAGTACTTGTCTCTCATTATTAACAAGTCTCTTATCATTAATTACTTTGATCTCGCTGGAGTTAATGTTGCCTAATTCTAATAACGCTAGCAGGCCTAATTTATTTCATGCACAATTTTAATAGGTTTCTGACCCCATCTACTCTGGTAACTACAAGGAACAGTTGGATTGTAGCTATGGGGGGAATGCAGGAGTGGGCTTTGGGCCTGCAGAACATGAGCAGATCATCTCATGTAGTTTGTATTTTATTTTATTTTTTATTTTATTTTAAAAGTTTTATATAGCGCTAGCTTGACCTGTAGACAATCACAATTCTGTGACTCTCAAAGATGGCAAGATCCCAGGCACACTGTTTGGAGTTCTTTCAGCCCTCTGATGGACAAGCCTGGTAAAATGAGAACCTCCTCTTCTCTACCAGAAAGAAACCCACCCAACTGGTTCTGATCATCTGGAATGTCTTGTTGTGTCAGAAGCCAGCATGGCTATGGGGTAGTCTCTCTTCAAAGCCCTGTTTGCTATAAATGTGTTAGAATCTTGGTTCTTGACTACCTTTATTTGCGTCAGGGCTTACCACTCACCTCACACTTCTTGATATATGTAATTGAATTTTCCAATAGTTATTGTCCCTTGTCTACTGCCAGGGATCTGGCAATATCCAATTTCCTTCCGAAGGTCCTTTTTTCTTTTCTGGAAGCCACTTCACACCTTTTGGTTGAGATGTGAAAATCTAACTACTGTCCCTGTAGGAGAGAAGACCTGCTAGAAGCAAAACAGACAACATTTAGAACAATCATTTTTGGGGCATGTTTACCAAAAGTCCATTAACCTGGAATGTCTTGTTGTGTCAGAAGCCAGCATGGCTATGGGGTAGTTTTCTTCAAAGCCCTGTTTGCTATAAATGTGTTAGAATCTTGGTTCGTGACTACCTTCATAATGTGCCAGTGCTTACCACTCACCTCACACTTTTAGATACATTACATTGAATTTTCCAATAGTTAATGTCCCTTGTCTACTGCCAGGGATTTGCCAACATCCAATTTCCTCCGAAGGTCCTTTTTTCTTTTCTGGAAGCCACTTCACACCTTTTGTGACTCTAAAAAAAATCACAATTCTGTGACTCTCAAAGATGGCAGGATCCCAGGCACACTGTTTGGAGTTCTTTCAGCCCTCTGATGGACAGGCCTGGTAACATGAGAACCTCCTCTTCTCTACCAGAAAGAAACCCACCAACTGGTTCTGATCACCTGGAATGTCTTTTTTTAAAAACTTTATTTAGCATGTTTTTCAATTTATATCTCCAGCACATTAAATCAAGTAAGGTACAATCATACATCATATATGCCCTATACATATAAATCCTCATCTCATTTCCAACAATCGGCCGGCTGCAGAACAGTAGCGAGGATGAAGGGGGGCACTTGGCTGCCTCATATGTAGGTGCATTGTCCTTTAAAACCTTACTGAACTGTATAGGAACTCCCCCTCCCCTCTCCTCCAACCCCTATCCCTTCCCCAAACTCCCCTCCTCCCCCCCTTCCCCCACTGCCTGGTCCAGAAAAGAATAAAAATAGGGTCTAAGCCATCTAATCTCTATGGTGGGTCATCATGTGTCACGTCGTCTTGGGTCTGAGCCTCCCCCTGCCCCAAGTTTACCAATTCTGAACTGTTTTGCGTCAACGGGGCATCCTGTCCCACCAACTCCTGAAACATTACCCCCCAAGCCTGTAGGACCTCAGGCAGCTTCCCATCCCTCCTTGTATGCCTCATGTGCTCTTCTTCTGCCAGTGCCCATTCCCTCATATCTGCCCTCCACTTCAGCAGCGTCGGGCCCTGTGGGGACAACCAGTGAATTGCAATACGACGTCGAGCTGTAAGCAGGCCTAGCATTAGGAACCGTCTGCTCACCCTTCGTTAAGGGTCTCGGGGATTAAGCCCAGGAGACAGGGGCGCGGGTCCAAATCTATTACCCATCCCGACACCCTCGCCAAAACCTCCAGAACCGACACCCAGTATGATTGAAGGGTGGGGCATGTCCACACCATGTGGAAGAAGTCTGCTAGGGGACTGTGGCATCGCGAGCAATGGGAATCCCTGGTATTGTCAATAACCTGGAGACGTTTAGGGGAGAGGTAGGTCATGTGTATAATATTATATTGAATTTGTTTAAAGCGGTTGCTCACTGACATCTTCCGCACACTTTCATGTATCTTTTCCCATACACGCCCTCTGCCATTTATCCTCTATCGCCAAGGGCCGTAGCCGTTTATCCTACCTCAGAGCCTTGTAGAGGTGAGTCACAAACTTCTGGCCCCCCACCATTGCCAACATAGTGACTAAAGTATGGGTGTGTGCCGGGGCCTCCGGGAACGTGGGCCACAGCTGCCGCGCAGTCGCCACTAGTTTGGCATATTGAAGGAATTGACCTGGTCCAAGCTCGAAGGCGATGACCGCCTCCTGATAAGAGATAAATTTGTCGTTGGGATATAAATCAGCCAGCATAAGGCAGCCTCCCTCCATCCATTTATCCGTGGACATGACCCGTGCAATCCGGGCAAAGGGTGGCATCAGCCATAGATCCAAGTCAGGGGCGAAAGGCTTGCTGCCGACGTGTCATCTCACCATTCTATCTCAGACCGCGGCCACCAGCTATGGTAGTGAAAACAGCATTTACGTGGTGGAATTTTGTATTGCAAGAACTGCTGGGCATAATGCAGGCAGTTTTTTAAGTATGCTGTACCACGGGTGATTACAAAACAATGGTTCTGTGATATTTAAAAACTGGAAATATCACAAAACAGGAGTACCTTTTCTGTGTTGAAGAAATAAGTAACACTTGTAGGGAGTATTTAAATGTGGAAAACGGTGCTCTTCAAGGTTGAATAAGGCTGTTACTATAGCCGAAACCCATTCTGGTGCGCAAGTGCTACCAGTAAATAAAATGGTAATTCCCATAGATTTCAAGGGCAGAGTGCAGAGACAAATGGGAATTCTGCTGCACTATTCCATACCAAATCCTCCTGCTACAGCAATATCTTAATAGCTGCAGTGCAGGATGGGAAATAAATGATATTAAAGAATTGACGCCAAAACAGAGGAAAGGCATTCCAAATATGCAGGGCGATGTTTTTATAGGTATGAGTTAAGCGCTGGTGTGTGATGCTGAGCATGCTTGCATAGCTTACGCTTGGGGATGAGCAGCTTCAAAGAGCACTGGAGCTACAGCGGTTATACCTGGAAATTGCCTGTGGTTTTATAAAGATGTACTTTCTGCACCACACATATGAGCGCCTTCAAAGTGGAAGACCACCTAACATTGACTGCTTGTTTTTCTTTTCCTTTATATGCTGGTGGGGGCCCACTACGCCGATAATGGCAGTAACCTGGTCTTCGGACAGCAACTGGCAGGAACTTAAGATGGCCGTCATATCAGTGCCAGCACACATGGGTGAAGGAGTCTGGGTTCTCTGTGGTAAGAGTTTAACAGTTTGTATGGGTCATGCCATAGGATATGCCGTGGTGGTGGAATAGGAGCCAGAACAGCAAGGAGTGAAGCGAGTTTGCGTCTCTGTGGGCTCATCATCCTAAGGGCGTAAGAACACAGAGGGTCGTACATACATTAAGTCGTAAGAGTGCTGCAGGGTAACAACATCGGGGCAAAACCACATTTAGGTATAATTGGTATGGGGATGTGACAACAGATAGAAGTTTCTCCCTTCGTGCTAACACATTAAGCGTTCTGTTGTGGCTACACAGTATGGGAGATTATCCTCCGGGCCGGGTGAATGGGGCATGCCCAGCTAGCCTGGTCGGGTAGCTTCACCGTGGTCGTGGCTTTCCTTTATACTTGGCTGATATCTCACGCCATGGTACCTCTTACACACAATAAAAAACAAGTAGGCAAGGTACCAGGCGGCTTTTTAGATATGTCACAATGCCACAGCACATTAACTTTTAGAGATTATCAGCCCGATTCATCAAGCTAAAGTGCGCTCGCAAAGGGCCAGGTTCTGAGAATCTGGCCCTTTGCAAGTGCAATTTTTGCATTTGGGATTCATCATCCCAAATGCAAAAATCGCTATTTGCGAAATCGCATATTTGCGAGGAATTGGATTTAAGGAATCTCTGTTAGAGATTCCTTAAATGCAATTCATTAACCAATTTGAAATTGCGAATTCGCAGTATTTGGTCGCTATTTAACACGAAGGCTGACTTCGTGGTAAATAGCGAAAAATTTGAAAAAAGCACTTTAGTGCATTTTTCTCTGTTGCATGTTACACACACACATGTCCTTTGGACATGTGGGTGCGCAACACCTTTGTAAATTTGCATTTCAGGGGTGCTACAGGGAGTCCTTTGGACACCCCCGGCACCCTGGAAATCGCTATCTTATTTGCGATTAGCTAATTGCTAATCGCAAATACGGAATACTCCCCATTCATTCCTATGGGCCTTTGGGCCCATAGGAATGAATGGGGAGTTATTCCTTATTTACGATTAGCAATTTGCTAATCGCAAATAAGGAAGATGTAGGAATCGCAATATTTTTTGCAATTCCTACATGAATCCCGTTTTGCAAGTCCTTAATAGCGATTCCTTATGAATCGCTATTAAAGACTCGCAAAACGGGTCTTTGATGAATCTAGCTATAAATTGGGTCAAAAATTCCACTATTAATACATTTCTGTGCATAATTTCCTACCATGATTACATTTTGTGCAGTTAGTTTTACTTAAAGGTTCATAAAAGTTTGGGAACCAGGCTGTGTATAAGTTGCAAACACATACATGGGTCTTTCAAACACTAAGCACATTAAATACTTATAGTACATTGAACAGACAATAAAATATAGTGGTTTATCCATGAGTACTTGTCTCTCATTATTAACAAGTCTCTTATCATTAATTACTTTGATATCGCTGGAGTTAATGTCACCTAATTCTAATAACGCTAGCAGGCCTAATTTATTTCATGCACAATTTTAATAGGTTTCTGACCCCATCTACTCTGGTAACTACAAGGAACAGTTGGATTGTAGCTATGGGGGGACAGCAGGAGTGGGCTTTGGGCCTGCAGAACATGAGCAGATCATCTCATGTGGTTTGTGTTTTATTTTATTTTTTATTTTATTTTAAAAGTTTTATATAGCGCTAGCTTGACCTGTAGACAATCACAATTCTGTGACTCTCAAAGATGGCAGGATCCCAGGCACACTGTTTGGAGTTCTTTCAGCCCTCTGATGGACATGCCTGGTAAAATGAGAACCTCCTCTTCTCTACCAGAAAGAAACCCACCCAACTGGTTCTGATCATCTGGAATGTCTTGTTGTGTCAGAAGCCAGCATGGCTATGGGGTAGTCTCTCTTCAAAGCCCTGTTTGCTATAAATGTGTTAGAATCTTGGTTCTTGACTACCTTTATTTGCGTCAGTGCTTACCACTCACCTCACACTTCTAGATATATGTAGTTGAATTTTCCAATAGTTAATGTCCCTTGTCTAGTGCCAGGGATCTGGCAATATCCAATTTCCTTCCGAAGGTCCTTTTTTCTTTTCTGGAAGCCACTTCACACCTTTTGGTTAAGATGTGAAAATCTAACTACTGTCACTGTAGGAGAGAAGACCTGCTAGAAGCAAAACAGACAACATTTAGAACAATCATCTTTGGGGCATGTTTACCAAAAGTCAATTAACGTGGAATGTCTTGTTATGTCAGAAGCCAGCATGGCTATGGGTATCCTTTCTTCAAAACCCTGTTTGCTATAAATGTGTTAGAATCTTGGTTTGTGACTACCTTCATAATGTGCCAGTGCTTACCACTCACCTCACACTTTTAGATACATTACATTGAATTTTCCAATAGTTAATGTCCCTTGTCTACTGCCAGGGATCTGCCAACATCCAATTTCCTCCGAAGGTCCTTTTTATTTTCTGAAAGCCACTTCACACCTTTTGTGACTCTAAAAAAAAATCACAATTCTGTGACTCTCAAAGATGGCAGGATCCCAGGCACACTGTTTGGGCCTGCAGAATATGAGCAGATCATCTCATGTGGTTTGTGTTTTATTTTATTTTTTATTTTATTTTAAAAGTTTTATATAGCGCTAGCTTGACCTGTAGACAATCACAATTCTGTGACTCTCAAAGATGGCAGGATCCCAGGCACACTGTTTTGAGTTCTTTCAGCCCTCTGATGGACAGGCCTGGTAAAATGAGAACCTCCTCTTCTCTACCAGATAGAAACCCACCCAACTGGTTCTGATCACCTGGAATGCCTTTTTTTTAAAACTTTATTTAGCATGTTTTTCAATTTATATCTCCAGCACATTAAATCAAGTAAAGGTACCTGCATACATCATATATGTCCTATACATATAAATCCTCATCTCATTTCCAACAATCGGCCGGCTGCAGAACAGTAGCGAGGATGATGGGGGGCACTTGGCTGCCTCATATGTAGGTGCATTGTACTTTAAAACCTTACTGAACTGTATAGGAACTCCCCCTCCCCGCTCCCCCAACCCCCATCCCTTCCCCAAACTCCCCTCCGCCCCCTCCCCCCGCTGCCTGGGCCAGAAAAGAATAAAAATAGGGTCTAAGCCATCTGCTCTCTATGGTGGGTCATCATGTGTCACGTCGCCCCTGCCTCAAGTTGACCAATTCTGAACTGTTTTGCGTCAACATTACCCCCCAAGCCTGTAGGACCTCAGGCAGCTTCCCATCCCATCCCTCCTTGTATGCCTCATTTGCTCTTCTTCTGCCAGTGCCCATTCCCTCAGATCTGCCCTCCACTTCAGCAGCGTCGGGCCCTGAGGGGACAACCAGTGAATTGCAATACGCCACTCATTTCTTTATACCCGTTTTTTTACACATTCCACAGTACCTTCTTCTCGCATCTGTCAAAATTTGTACCTGATTAGGACCAGGTTGGAATTATCACCGGTCCCCCGATATTGCCTTCAGCCTGACTATACAGCCCTGAAGAGTCACGGGTCTACCCTGTTATTGACAAAACATGTGTCAGCTGGTTTTTTGTGCAAAAAACTTCCCCTTTTGGTTAGGGGAGCTTCTCACCAGATAAATAAAAGACAAACAAGACAATAACACTTGAGTGTGATTTTATCCTTTCCATAAACAATACAAGACAATACCTATCAACTAATTTAGGTTGTGTGCGCTTGACTTTTCCTGCATTTCACAGAAGGGAGAGCTCCTCTCTCCCTTCCTTTTTCGGGGATTAGGGTTATCTCTGATCAAGAGGCACCAACCATCCTAGACCCCGCAAGTACCATTTAACCACTACCTGTAGAGCGCCATCACATTTCTGAACACTCTAATAACCCTCCGCTGAACTTTTTGGCCGTAGCTGTTTATCCTCCCTCAGAGCCCTGTAGAGGTGAGTCACAAACTTCTGGCCCCCCGCCATTGCCAACGCCATTGCCAACATAGTGACAAAAGTATGGGTGTGTGCCGGGGCCTCTGGAAACGTGGGCCACAGCTGCCACGCAGTCGCCACTAGTTTGGCGTATTGAAGGAATTGCCCCGGTCCAAGCTCGAAGGCGATGACCGCCTCCTGATAAGAGATAAATTTGTCGTTGGGATATAAATCAGCCAGCATAAGGCAGCCTCCCTCCATCCATTTATCCGTGGACATGACCCGTGCAATCCGGGCAAAGGGTGGCATCAGCCATAGATCCAAGTCTATCCCAGATCGCGACCACCAATCGTATCAGTGGGGCATGTGATCTCGCCGCCCCCCACCTGCCCTAGCAGTGCTCCCAGTTGCCTATTCCCATAAGTTCCTGCCAGCAAGGACCGCTCCCACGAGGGGTCCGTATCCAACCAGGCAATTCCATGTTGCAGTTGTGATGCAAAGTAATACAGCTCCAGATCAGGGACTTCTAATCCTCCTGCGTCCCATCTACGCCTCAGGACTTTCAGACTCACCCTGCATCTCTTCCCGTTCCATAATAGGAGGACTAGAAGGGAATCCAGTTCCCGAAAAACCCGGTGCGACAGCCTAATAGAAGGACCCCTGCATAGTGTACAGACAGCGGGGAAGGACCACCATCTTGATGAGAGCAATCTTCCCCATCAAGGAGTGCTTAAGGGTGTTCCAGAAGGCAATACTTCCCCTCAAACCCCGGATTATCTGCCCCATGTTATGTTGGAAGAAAGTAGCCGAATTTCGACTAATCCAGATCCCTAGATAGCGGAGTGTGACGACTACCCATGGGAGTCCCATCTCCGGATGCTGGACCCCCTCCCACTCAGACTGCTCTCCAATCGCATAGAGCTGGGATTTCGCCCTATTTACTGCAAGGCCAGAAGCAGCTGTAAACTGTGATAACTCGTCCATCAAGATCGGCAATGACTGCATCGGCTGGCTCAGATAAATCAAGGCGTCGTCCGCATACAAGGACACCACATGCTCCACTGCTCCTACCACAATGCCCCGGCCTTTAAGCACCATACGGAGATGGCATGCCAATTGCTCCATCGCCAGGGCAAAGAGCAGGGGAGAGAGAGGGCACCCCTGACGTGTTCCTCTCGATATGGGTATCTCATCCGAGACATATCGACCCGTACGGACTCTGGCCACAGGCCTGGTGTACAGTAGTTGAACCCATTTTAAAATCCTTCCCCCAGTTCCAGTTTTAAAAGCACCTTCCAGAGGTAGGCCCAGCGGATTGAGTTGAACGCTTGTTCGATATCCAAAAAGACTAGCGTGCTTTGCTTGGCCCGTCCCTCCAAGGTTTGCATGACGTGGGCCAGGCGGCGGATGTTCCGCAAGGTGTTCCGGCCTGGAATAAACCCCGATTGATCATCATGGACCAAATGTCTAAGATAGGGAAGGAGTCTAGAGGCCAGCACCTGGCTGATAATGTTTAAGTCCACGTTCAACATGGATATAGGCCTATATGATCTGGGAAGGAGAGGATCTTTACCTGGCTTGGGGATCATGAATATCGTTACCGCCCGCAGGGAGTCTGGGAGCAAGCCCCGGTTGTAGGCCTCCATTGCAGTTTCAAGGAGTTTTGGGACCAAAACCCCCTTGAATTCCTTATAGAGTTCGGGTGCTAATCCGTCCATCCCCAGGGATTTTGCTGTTTGCAGATGGGCTATTGCAGCACGCAGTTCCTCCTCTTGGAGTGGACCTCCCAGATACTCCTGGCTCTCTACTTCAATACCGGGCAGTTGTATCCCCTCGAGGTACATCTCTGTGTCCTCAGCGTCCGCAAAAGGCTGCGATTCTGAGTATATTTTGTATAGATGGGATCGGAACACTTTGTTAATTGCCTGCTGGGTATACACCATCTGGCCCAGTTCAGTCCGCAGTGCCAGAATTGGGTGGGGTTGGGTTTCTGCCCGAATCAAACGCGCCAACAGCCTCTCCGCTTGGTCGCCCTCTGCATACCATCTCCGCCTGCTGGCTGTCCTATTAAATTTGCCAAGCGGGGCCCAGGTGTCCCCCAGCTGTTGCCGTGTGGCCGTCCATTCAGGCCGTCGCTCTTTGTGGGGAAGTCCCTTTCCATCTCCGCCAAAGGGTCTTCATGTTGTCGGAGTTGCCGTTCCAGTAACCGTCTGACCTCCACCTCCGTGGACAGACAAGTCCCCCGAATGAGCACTTTCATTGCATCCCGTTCAGTCGCCCCTGTGCTAGCCGACCCCCAGTTCACTTCTAGATATGACTCGAGCCCCTGCAAGATAGCCTCCTTGTAAGTGGGATCCCCTAAAGCCTCCGTGTTGATTCTCCAGAGCGGGATCTTGGGCCGAGGTCTACCCACCAAATATGTAAGCAAGAGCGGGAGTGGTCAGATAGGTAGCGCACCAAATAGTGGATCTCTTCTATCCTGTCCGTTACCATGCCCTGATGAAATAAATAATTCAATCTACTGGGAGTGTTGGCCGCAGGCGTGTAACACAAGTACACCCGATGAGCAGGGTTACGGTACCTTCATACATCGATCAGGTCATAACTTTGAAGCATCTGGGTCATTGCCTCTCTCATTTTGGGTTTTGCGTCTAGCTTTGGGGGGCATCTATCCAAATCCCTGTCAAATGTACAGTTAAAATCCCCTGCTACAAGGAGCTCTGTATCTGGGTCTACATCCAACTGTCCCATCACTCGGCCCAGGAACTTCCCATCATCAGTATTTGGGGCATAAATGTTCACCAAGCATAGACTACGCCCATCCAGAGTACCCACCACTATTACAAACCTGCCCTCTGGATCCAGTTTTGTGTGTATGGCCTTAAAGGGGACCCCCGGTGCTACCCAAATTAGAGCCCCTCTGGCAAACCCGGAGTAAGATGTGGCAAAAAACTGTCCTCGCCATCTATGCTGGAGATACTTAAGGCAGTCCCCCCAAAGGTGTGTTTCCTGGAGTAATGCAAAACTGACCCCATAACGCCCAAGATAGGTGCCCACACTGATCCGCTTAATCATATTATTGAGCCCCCTAGCATTCCATGTTATTAATTTGTATTTACGTGTATCGCCCATCATAAGTTAGCAATGTTCGCATTCGCAACGCCCCTTTAGTGCCCATTGGAACCCTATCCACAGTGCGACGTGACCCTCCAGAAAGTAAACAACTTGGACATTTCAAAACAGGGTTATAAATTGACCCGGCAGCATCCCTCCCAGAACCAAAACAAGGAACCTCAACATCACCCACCCACAGGCGGTAGTACCGCATCTCCCAATCCGAACCTGGTCAGGAGATCTCGAACCCCACCCCAAAGACACTCCCCCCCTCAGACTCTCCCTATCGATTTGCAATTAGTGTATAAACCATGATAAACACAGCAATTGAATACGTTATAGTCCAGAAGAATCCCTTCACCCCGTAGGTGGATCTTCAGCCGACTGACTGGTACTGCGCTGCTCTGCCCGGCCGAGGCCTAGCTGGCCACCTCAGCACACTACAAACGGCCTCTTAAGTTGAAATTTGGCACAATAGTACAGTCACTGTGATAAACCGGTTTTCAGCCCCCCCTCATCATTATACGCCTATTTCTCCAGGGAACAGCCCCATCTCTAACTCGTCCGGCTGCATTGATCCCCCCAGGTTTAAAGTGTTGAAATACTCACAGTGTCCAAGACCCCTGCGTTACATTCAGACTACCTGGTTTACCAGTCAGTTGTCCTGTGCAGGTTCAGCAGCTTGGCCGGCGGCACCCCCTGAGTCCGACTGCATTTCCTGCACCAAACACAGTGGAGAGAATTGGTTCTGGGTTGGGATCGCCTCTAGTTCCGCCCGGAGGGCCCACCATGATGCGTCCGCTCTCTGCGCCGGCGCGCCCTCCCTGGGGTTGACCTCTCTCACTGCGTCGTTGGCTCCGCCGTCGTGTGCTCCGCCGTCTTTGTTCCTGCCAGCCTTGTGTGTGGTCTTGGCCCGCCAGGCCTAGTGAGTCCATCCAATCCTCTGCGTCCAATGGGCAGTCGAAGAAGTGTGTTCTGTCGCTGTGCTGCACTCAGAGCCTGGCTGGGAAGAGCAGACTGTACTTGACGTTGTGACTCCGCATCCTCCGTTTAACCTGCAGGAAGTCGTTCCGGAGGTCTTGTACTTTCCTAGTGTAGTCCGGGAAAATGTGTATGTCGTGGTTATCATACCTGGGCGGGCTGGTCTTGCGGATATGCTGTAGGATCATGTCCCGGTCTCTAAAATTAAAGAACCGGGCTATCATGGCCCTAGGTGGAGATCCCGGCTTCGGTGGCGGCCCCAGAGTTCTATGGGCCCTCTCTATTGCGAACATTTTGGACAGTTGCAGGTTCGGGAAGACCTTGCCAAGCCAGTCCTCAAGAAATAGGTCAGCCGCCGGCCCCTCTGTGCATTCAGGAAATCCCAGGAAGCGGATATTGTTCCTCCGGGACCGCCCTTCTGCATCTTCAGCCCGATCCTCCAATCGGGCCGTATGATCCTGGAGAGCCGCAATCGTTTCCTTCAGCTGTCGGACCTCAGTTTGTAATATAGTCAGATCCCCCTCCGTGGTTGTGACCCTGTCCGCTACCTTCCTGAGGTCAAGGCGTAAGTGGTTGATGTCCATGGCCATTCCGTCCATCTTGTTTTCCAGCACTACCCTGGAGTCACGGATCGCCGCCAGGATATCAGATTTGTCCCGGGCCGCCACATCTGGGTGGGCCTCCATCCTCCGATCCATTCCAGGGAGCTTCACCGCTGTAGGGCCCGGGACCGTGTACTGTACGATCTTGTTCGCCTCGGCTCCCCTTGTCGGTCGGTCCTTTCCCATAGTAATGTGGGCTATCGAGGGTGCTCCACCGGACACCTCCCAGGAGTGACTTGCGTTCCTGGCGTCATCTCCCTATGATTTGCAGATCAGCCCTGACAGTAGCAACCCAGGGTCCGACTGGTTCAGCCACTGGGCACCTGCAATTTAGGCCTCCGGTCGGCCGCGCTCCCGTTGACCACCGGTCCACACTGGTACCACATCAGGGATACTCCGGTCGCCACACCACCAAAGAGCGAGGCGGGGGGTGGCAGGCTCCAGCGTTCACAGTCCAGCCTGCAGGTCACCGCGCTGCCGTCCGGCCCCAACCTCGAGATATCACATCACCTCAGCCAGACAGTGTTAAAACCTAGACTGCAGTGTCAACATTATCGGCGCCATCTTGTCCCCCCCCCTTTTGAGTCCATTTGTGCGCGTAAGCGGCAGCCATTTTTAATACCATGGCCTCTCTGTCCATCGCCAACAGCCAGCGCATCTCTCTCTCTCTCTCTCCTGACCTCGCAGGCATCCCCCGCGCACTGACAATCCCCGCTCCCACATGCTTGGACCATAAACCCTTCTTCAGCGCAACCCTGCCTCGGAACCCCATCCTGTTCCCAGCTCAACACCTCCCTCCATTCCTTTCATGATCCTGGGTCCTTTGATAAAACCCCCTTTCCTCTGTGCCAGATTGTCTTACTCGTTCCCAGTCCGCCACCTGGCCCTGCGGATGCTGTTTATTGCCCCCCATACAGTAGGAAGCTTCTCCCATCAAAGGATCCACGAGTTGGTCAAAGCCCCCACCCCATGAGATCCGATCAACCACATACATTCCGTGAATCGGCGGAATGTCCAGCTGCCACCTGGCCCTGGGGATGCTGTTTATTGCCCCCCATACAGTAGGAAGCTTCTCCCATCAAAGGAGAACAACAGAGATTGCGCAACAATCGTCACCTGTTGTGACCGGGGTGGGGACTTCAACTGTAAATGTGTGTGGGAACGGGCCTGAAGCGGGGATTCCGAGGATGTCCTTTCATACTTCAAAGCATTTGCAAGAATGTACCACATGCAATAAACTGTAATAAAGATCATAAACCTGTGTATAAGAGGCCAGGCCTCAGAGATGCGGTTAGAGCACCTCGAGAAGATACCCTGTTGTCTGTTTTGATGTGTTCTGCTCCGTCGGAATAAAACTTCTGTTTCCTGCCTTCCAGTCTCCAGCGCCTGCCGCTTTGTTTGGTAATTCGAGTGGTATTAGAGGCGGTTAGCACCGGGCAACTCTGAAAAAGGTCATCGGCCCGTACCTTTTTCCAGAATTGGCATCCCAAACGTGGGGCCCATCAGCGACTCATGGATCCACTGGGAGAGGTCCTGACGACAGAGTGAACGACTGCAACGATCGGGAGAGCTCCTGTCCGATAGACCCTCGTCTGACAGCCGATCATCCGAACTTCACTGGTTCCGAACAGACCTCTCTCGAGTGATCTACGGTCCTGACTGGGAACCATCAGGAGTGCCGCGACGGTCACGAAGAGTAGAGGACGATCGGGCGCTGGATTCGGAAGACAAGAAACTGTCCATGCGGTCCGGGTAAGGTCGTGTAACACGACAAATTGCGAAATGATTGTTTGATTTGGAAAATACTAGTATTACTCTTTGAATTGTTGGTTCTTTTAGAGATTCGCTGTCTGCAAACGGAGAACAACAGGCTCTCTCTTTGCAAGCAGTGAAGGATAGGTAACGCAGACTTTTGTCCCCGTTGTAATCCGTCGTGCCTATCTTCCTCCCCCACTGATTGATTGTTTGACCCGAACTGTTGTTCGCGGATTGTTTTCTGGAGATTCTCTGCCTGCAAACGGAGAAGAACAGGTTCTCTCTTTGCAGGTAGTGAAAGGGTAGGTAACGCAGACTTTTGTCCCCGTTGTAACCCGTCATGCCTACTTATTCTCCCCATTGATTGTTTGTTTGACCGAACATTGACTGTTCGATATTGGTTCTTTTGAGGTATTCACTGCCTGCAAATAACGAAGAATAGAAATATTCTGTCTAGTCTTTGCACGCAGTGATAAGATAGGTAGTGCAGACTTTTGTCCCCATTGTAATCCGTCATGCCTATCTTCTCCCCACTGATTGGTAGCCTGTTTAGCCCGGACCGCTTATTAGAGATGAACCATCCAGCTCCATTGGAGGGCACCCCTAATAAGGACATGTTCATGAAGCATGGATTGATCGCTTTAGCTTATAGCAAGCTGTGACATAAATATACGAAGAAGGATCAGAAAAGTCAGTGGCCACTGATAGGATCCTTCGACGAGGATAAAATAAGCGCGCTAGAAACAGCCCTTGGGAAACACAAGACAACGCCCACTATGCTTGATAGTCTCGGCATGTGGCGCAAAGAAACCGAACAGCGTAAAAAGAGAAATGAAAGTAGGTTGGGAAAAGAGCTGCGAAAGGCAGCCCACCTAGCTGCTAAGAAATTAGAAGAAGAGATTAAGGAGAGAGAAGAAGCCAAGCAGAAACAAGAGTTAGCGACGTCAAGCTAGTGTCCGGTTAGAACGCCCTCTACGCTCTACCCTGAATTACCCTCGAAACAGCGAGCCAACGATGATCTCTTGTTAGGTCCTCCAATCATCTACATGCCCCCTCCATATGCCCCTTCCCAACCCTTAGCGCAACACCCACTACCCTCAAGCACAGACAAGAGTAGTACCAGAGCTTCGGTCCCCATGGCCTCCGCGCCAGCCAAACCCCTTGTACTAGAGACAGCACAAGCGACAGTGTTAGATGACCCAGAGACCCGAAAGACAGATTCCACAAGAACGAACAGGTTAAGCAAAGATGAGCGAGCAGGGATCGACAAGGTAGTGAGGACACTGGTAGAAAGAAAGGAGAGTGGAGAGCACATCACGGATATGTTCAACTCATACGCAGGGAGCCACAGACGGCACTTTGCCGTACGACTGTGTTATCATGCCCTAAATGCGTATGAGGACCGATATCGAGACAAAGGTCCCGAGAGCCTAACGACTCTGTATAGAAAGGTATATATCGGGGATGAGGGCGAGTGTGACGTGACGGACCTCCTTACGCGTACGCTTGAGGTTTTCCGCCACCTCACTGAACAAGAATCGGAAGCTAAACCTACGACACCCGTAGCGACCAAATCACGAACTGAGCGAGCTAGCACCATGATGCCAATAAGAGAGGCTGCCCCCTACTGGGTTCCCCCACGAGGTCTAGGAACACACGATGACGTCAACCACCAAGATGCAAGAGGGAGGGTAGTGTACAACTGGGTCTACCAGCCATGGGATCGGCAAGATATTCTGACGTTCCGGAAGTCTCTGCCCGATTTACGAAAAAAAACCACTGCCTTCTACACTGAATTAGGTACAGCCCTAGGTTCAATGATTATGACCCTGGCTGACATCGACTTGTTTTTCGGGTTATGTCTGCCAGCTGATGTGTGGAAGCAAATCCGGAAAGTCGACCACCTTGAGCTGTTCGGACATACCTGGTCACAACTCGATGGCATAGATAGGCAACGAGAACCTGGACAAAAACCTTTGAAACCCATTTTAGAACTTCCAGACAAAATTGTACAGAAATTGAAAACCCTGATCCCAGAAAAGAAAGTGGACTGGTCGATAGTAACGGCCTGTCGTCAGAAACCCCAGGAAGACGTATCGGAATACTTCTCCCGGTTCGAACCGGTGTTCTCCGATTACAACGGCCAGGACATGACCACTGCAACCGGACACCATCTGTTTGTCCAGAATTATGTAAAGGGTTTGTCGCCGGAGGTCTCTCAGAAACTGCAGGCCAGTGAGAGTAGTTGGGCGGCCTCCAAACCTGCGGCTATCCTTCAGATGGCCCAATATTACGAGCACCAGAAAAATGAAAACGATAGAGCGACAGAGAAAAAGAAGAAAGATTTAAAAGAGAGGGTAATGATTGCTCAGTTGCAAGGGGTGACTGTAGGACGAGAGCAATACAAAGGGAACTTTCAGACAAATGTCCCTAGGAACGCACCTCCTAAAGACCGCACCCCAACACCCCACATTGGACGTAGAGACATTAGCGAGGACCAGTGTGCCTTCTGCAAAGGATTCGGCCATTGGAAATCCCAGTGTCCGGTTCTTTTGGAGATGAACAGAAATAGGGACCCCAAGGACGTAACGGGTGGACCGAGAAATAGAGGGCAGCAACGGGGGTCCGTAAATGACACGACTAACGATAGATCAAACAGACCGAATACATTTGACCGACCCCGACAGAACCAGTACCAGCAGTCTGACTGCGACGATGCCCACGACTTCGCATAGGACTGCCAAGGGCAAGGGAGGGATCTAGTCGAGCTCTATGTTGACCAGCAAGGTCCTTATGTCACCGCTAAGGTCCTGGGTACAAAGTCTCCATTTCTGGTAGACACTGGCGCGACACGTAGTGCGTTATCTAAACGACTGATTCCAAGGGCACCCTTGTCTGGCTCACTTGTAACATCGATAGGTTTCGATGGAACTCCCTCCACTAACCCTTTGTCTACACCGATCCCCTTTGACTTAGAGAACAACATAACTGACACGACGTTTTTGCTTTCCGCCAATACTCCTGACGCCATTATGGGACTTGACTTGCTGAAACATTTCCGAGCTACTATTAGATGTTCACAAGACGGAGTTCGAATTTTCCTGTACGACAACCCCATTCTGCTCAGACATTGCCCTTCCCGACGCATGTTTTCTATCACTGACACTGACTCGTCCCTACTTGACACTCTGCCTCCGTATCTGTGGGCCAAGACAGATTCGGACGTAGAACGCATGATGATTGACCCAGTGCACATCACTGTTCGACCGGACGCAATACTCCCAAAACTTCCACAATATCGGATATCGCCCGAGGGCAAGAAGGCATTGGTAAAGATTATTCAGTCACTGATAGACACAGGAGTGGTAGAGGAAGTGGTTAGCAATGTTTGCAACAGCCCTATCTTGCCCATCATCAAGAAACAAGGAGAGGGAGATGAGAAAGCATACCGCTTCATCATCGACCTTCGAGAGATCAACAAAGTAGTTGTACCCCAGTACCCCTTGGTCTCAGACATCACCACTATTTTGACTTTGATTCCTTCTACTGCCACCACCTTCACTGTCATTGACCTCAAAAATGCTTTCTTCTCTATCCCCATCCATCCAGACAGCCGATACCTCTTTGGCTTCACCCTAAAAGCCCGCTCATATAGATTCTATCGAGCACCCCAAGGCTACACGGAAAGCCCCAGCATCTACAGTCAGGCCCTCAAGAGACAACTGGATTAGGTCCAGTTACCAGATGGAGTGGTATTGATACAATACGTCGATGACATCTTTTTGGCAGCCGATACCACTCCACTAGCAGTTACAGCCACCATTCAACTCCTGCACTTCCTTGCGGGAAATGGCCACAAGGTCTCCAAGAAGAAGTTGCAATTCTGCCAACCCCAGGTCACTTACTTAGGCCACCTTTTGTCCAAAGACGGAAGGAAGCTTACTCCCGACCGGATCCAAACCATTCTTGAAACCCCCGTCCCTAAGACTCAGAAACAAGTCCGATCCCTACTAGGCCTCACCTCCTTCTGTCGGCAGTGGTTGCCAAACTTCAGCCTCATTGTGAAACCGCTGCTTTCTCTGCTAGCTAAAGATGTCCCCTTCCCCCTCCCTTGGACTCCTGAATGCCAATCCTTCTTCATAGAACTACAAGATGCCCTTTGTTCGGCCCCTGTCCTAGGAACCCCCGACTACACGAAGCCCTTCTCCCTCTACACTCATGAAAGGGGGGGTGTGCTTTATCTGTCTTGACCCAGTCCATTGGCCCAAAGCAATGACCATGCGCTTACTTCTCTGCCACTCTTGACCCCGTAGCCAGAGCCTTGCCTGCCTGCCTTCGAGCTGTAGCTGCCGCTGCTATCTCTATCCGACAAAGTGAGGGGATCGTGCTCTCGAATTCCCTCACTGTATTAGTACCCCATGAAGTTGACACCTTCCTGAACCAAACTAAGACGCAACACCTGACGAGTGCACGACTGACTGGATACGAACTGACTCTGCTTGCACCCCATATCACTCTGAAAAGATGCACCACACTGAACCAGGCAACTTTGTTGCCCCTACCGGAGAGCGATCCCAATGTGTCCCCTGTACATGACTGTGTGACCCTCACAGACGAACAGACTAGAAGTAGGGTTGACCTCAGAGACACGGCTTTTCCTGACCCTGGCGGAGAGCTGTGGGTGGACGGCTCTTGCATCAAACTCCCCGATGGCACCCCTTCAGCTGCCTATGCAGTCACCACGGCCCGAACTGTAGTAGAGACAGCCCGCATCACACAACGATCTGCACAGGCAGCAGAACTGATTGCCCTGACACAAGCATGCATCCTAGCAGCAGGAACCACAGCAAACATTTACACCGACAGCCAGTATGCCTTCGGGGTGGTTCACCATTTTGGGCTCCTTTGGAAGGAAAGGGGATTCTTGACCTCACACGGCACCCCCATCTTACATGGAGATCTAGTCTCCACCCTGATCGAAGCCGTCCTTCTCCCCAAACGACTTGCGGTCATCAAATGCCAGGCACAGAAGAAAGTGACAGACATTACTGGACAGGGAAATGCACTAGCCGACACCACCGCTCGGACCACAGCTGAGAATAGGACAACGACACGCATGTACGTGACCAGGTCACAAGCAGAGAAATGGACAGACGCTAGGGACACCATTAGGGACATTCAAATGGCTAGCTCACAACACGAATTGACTGAATGGGCACGGGGGGACTGAAAGACAATGAAGGCTGCTGGCGGACAAAAGACACGAACAAATAGCTGCTACCTGACTCATACCTGATTCCCATATTGACTATGGCACACTCCCCTGCACACATAGGATCAGCCCCCATGATTGAACTTGTCTCCAGAGTTTGGCACAACGACAAAATCACAGACTCCGCCAAACGTCTGGTCCAACAATGCTTGATATGTTTGCAACATAACCCTGGGAAAGGAACTGTAGTACCCCGGGGAGGGTTTGGGGTCCCCAATCACCCATTTGAAGTCCTACAGATGGACTACATCCAACTAGACAGATGCCAAGGCCTGAAATACGTACTTGTTGTGGTGTGTGCATTCAGCAAATGGGTGGAAGCGTACCCAACCCGTGACAACACTGCTATGGCCACTACAAAAGTACAATTAAAAGAATTTTTCCCTCGCTACGGCCTTTGCCGAATTCTATGGCGCGACAATGGCCCCCACTTTGTAGCCGAAGTTATCCAGCTCATCTTGAAGGGGCTGGGTGTAAAATCGAAGTTCCACGCAGTCTTCCACCCCCAGTCTGCTGGACTTGTTGAACGACACAATGCCACACTGAAACTAAAACTAGCTAAGATAGTGGCTACCACAGGACTGAAATGGCCAGACGCTCTCCCACTGGCATTGCTATCGATGCGTTCCACCCCCACCAAACACCACTTGACACCTTACGAGGTCGTTTTCGGCCGACCCATGAGCGTCTGGTCTGCACCAAAACCGACTCCCATTCATGACGTCCCGGACGTCCTAATGTCTGATTACTTGTATAAATTGACTGAAACTCTGTCTGTCATTCACCAACAGGTGCTGCATGCCATCCCAGACGCTTCCAGGGGTCCCGGACACGACCTGCAACCCGGGGATTACGTGTTAATAAAGAACTTCCAGCGCGCCAAGAGTCTGGAACCCCGGTGGACGGGCCCCTGGCAAGTCCTCCTCACCACCAAACAGCTCTTCGAGTGGAAGGAAAACGGACCTGGGTGCATGCGCACCACTGCAAATGGATCCCCCCGACTCTGACGACGACTGAAGACGTGACCACCCAGGAAGAGCTCCTGAACAAAGACCGACCATCACTGGACTGCTATCCAGACACAGAGACACTTGAACTTGCAAAGATTCCTGACCCCACAGTGCCATCCAGAGAAGGGTATAACCTGCGACGAAAGGAGGGAGTTTCGGCTAAGCAGACCATTGACTAAGTCATAATTCTCAGATTGGTGGCCTAACACTACGAAGGCTGTCAGGAGAGAAAGCCAGACGAGGTTTTTGGTTCTGCCCGCTACCGAGCTCCCTTGAAGATGATGGAAGCGCCCGATAAGAAGATGATGGAAGCGCCCGATAAAAAGATGATGGAAGCAACCGGACATCCGAAAACTCACTACAGAAACCCAAAGACTGACAAAATCCACAGTTCAAAGACAATTGCACTTTTTATCACGATCCTCTTCTGCCTTCTCCTCATGACCACACCTTGGATTGTGGACGAAAACGCACCCGCTCATGAGACATTCCTGACCACTGCTCAGCCTACCACCATGAAGGAACATTATCTGATTTCTCTCTCACCCCAACTCAGAGAAAGGCGAAGGGAGTTTTGGAACAACTCCTTTGTGCAGCTGCTGCACCAGCACAATCTTGCCACCAATGCCACCAACTGCTGGATCTGTGGGTTGCTACCCCACGCCACTGGACATTCGATACCCTTCATCCCTTCACCCTTCTCAATTCACGGCTCCTGCCTTGCTTGGCTGATCCTCTTGCAAGAGAGCTATAGGTATAATGCCACCTCCAGCAAAACTATGACGCATTTCTTTCCTGAGGTCTGGCGAAACAAAACGAAGACACATTTCTGCCCGCAGACCTCCAACGACTCTATACACATGGACATCCCTGCCATAGAACGAATTGAAATGCAGGTGTTCAACAATCCGACCAGACCCACCTTCTCCTACCTTCGGAAGCGAACAGCCGCCACCCTGACTGTGGCCCTATCCGTCATCAACGTCACAGGCCTTATGTGCATAGAAGGGCTTGGGACACAGCTGGTGGGCCGCAGTGCCTGCCGCATCACCAGAACTTTGGACTCCACCGATCCACCTTCCTTTGTATCCTCTCCAAACATGTACTTTGTTTGCGGCACAAAAGCTTACACCTGGCTCCCCAAAGGCTGGGGGGGCACCTGTTTTATCTACTTCATCCTTCCTCCGACCTATGTGGCTCCGGCGAATCACCATAGACAAAAACGAGCCAAGGACATTGAACAAGCCGATTCTACAGGAGCACAGTTCCTCGATGCAATGAAGGGACTTGTTCCACTCTGGGGCCCGATGGCAAACAGCCGTGCCATCCGACATTTGACTCAGGCAGTCGAGACAACAATGAACATCACAGCTGGTATCCTTGCAAACAACACAGCCGAGCTTCAAGCGGTCCGCCTGGTGGCTCTCCAGAACCGCCTTGTTCTAGATGTGGTTCTAGCGGATCGTGGTGGAGCATGCCGCATTATTGGGTCCAGCTGCTGTACATATATACCGGACAATTCACCTTCAGTGTACAAAGCCATCGAACATCTCCACAGACTCTCCTCAGAAGTTCACCAGGAGCAGGAAGAATGGTCGCTTGGTGGATGGTTTTGGAGTACTGTTAAGAACTGGGGCTGGAGACTGTTTACCATTATCCTGATTCCTGTGGTTGTAATATGTGGGTTCTGCTTAGGAATTCAATGCCTGCCGCCTCTGTGTTCATTATGTGCGAATTGTATCTGCCCTAAGACTGTGGACTTTGGAAAGGAACGCATGAGAGCACTGTATGATGTCGAGGTTCGGAATCTAATGCAGATAGACATTGATTAGACAAGCTGGCTAGATATGTTGAAAAGGGAGGACTGTTAAAACCTAGACTGCAGTGTCAACATTATCGGCGCCATCTTGTCCCCCCCCCCTTTTGAGTCCATTCGTGCGCGTAAGCGGCAGCCATTTTAAATACCATGGCCTCTCTGTCCATCGCCAACAGCCAGCGCGTCTCTCTCTCTCTCTCCTAACCTCGCAGGCATCCCCCGCGCGCTGACAACCCCCGCTCCCACATACTTGGGCCATAAACCCCTCTTCAGCGCAACCCTGCCTCGGAACCCCATCCTGTTCCCAGCTCAACACCTCCCTCCATTCCTTTCATGATCCCGGGTCCTTTGATAAAACCCCCTTTCCTCTGTGCCCGATTGTCTTACTCGTTCCCAGGCCGCCACCTGGCCCTGCGGATGCTGTTTGTTGCCCCCCATACAGTAGGAAGCTTCTCCCGTCAAAGGATCCACGAGTTGATCAAAGCCCCCACCCCATGAGATCCGATCAACCACATACATTCCGTGAATCGGCGGAATGTCCAGCTGCGCAACAATCGTCACCTGTTGTGACCGGGGTGGGAACTTCAACTGTAAATGTGTGTGGGAACGGGCCTGAAGCGGGGATTCCGAGGATGTCCTTTCATACTTCAAAGCATTTGCAAGAATGTACCACATGCAATAAACTGTAATAAAGATCATAAACCTGTGTATAAGAGGCCAGGCCTCAGAGATGCGGTTAGAGCACCTCGAGAAGATACCCTGTTGTCTGTTTTGATGTGTTCTGCTCCGTCGGAATAAAACTTCTGTTTCCTGCCTTCCAGTCTCCAGCGCCTGCCTCTTTGTTTGGTAATTCGAGTGGTATTAGAGGCGGTTAGCGCCGGGCAACTCTGAAAAAGGTCATCGGCCCGTACCTTTTTCCACAACAGGGGGGGGGCCTATTCCCCTCTTCCGGTCCACTCTGAGCCTCCGCCGGTCAGCACCCGGTCTCCCCCGCAGCAGGAGCTCCAACAAATTCAACTGTCCCCAAACAGGGTGTGGAGGGGGAAAAGACACCCAGGCAGCCCGGCCTCAATTAACACTTAATCCTCTGTGGTCACTGCGGCGTCCCAGGGCCATCGGAATGCATGAGGGCCTCACCTCCCCGACTTCACGCCCCACTCTCACGCCGGGACCACAGTGCCTCGTCTGCCAGCCACACCTTGTCGCCATCAATCGCCCCCGCTATCACCTTGAGGATCGTTCTGTACCTCGCTTCTCTCCGCAGAGGGGATCCCTCTTTGCACAGGGCCTCTTGCCTCTTCAGCCATTCAGGGGGCCCGGAGCCCCCCCCGACCCGCCTCGCCGCCGTCCGCCACCCGGTCACCCCCGGGTCCAGAGTCCCTACAGAGCTAGTCGGCCCCCGACAGGGCGGGGGAGAGGGAAAACGACACCCCAGGCCACACAGACCTCGCGGGCTCGGTCCTCGGCCTCTCAGTTGGCGCCCCGGGGCGCAGGAATGTGCATAGGCCCTCCTCCCCGGCCTCGCGTAGGGGCGTACTCCGAGGTCCGCGGCGACACCCCAGTCAGCCGCACCTCATCACCATTGGCTGTTCGTAGGTAGTTATGTATGTCTTATGCCCAGGTGAGAAACCCTATATAGGCAAAACCAGCCAAGATTTCTGAAAACAGACCATAACATAAATCTCTCATCAGATGCAAAACAATGTCCTCACCCTTGGGAACATTTTGTTTGAATTCAAACACAATGAAAATGACTTAAGATGAACTATCTTGGAGGTGGCGCTTACTAACTTGAGGGGAGGTGACACGAACCGATCCTTGCTGAAGGTCATGACAGCACAGATGCCTATGACATGGCAAGATTCTGCAAAGCAAGGGCTGCCTTCATTAAGCTACAGAAGATCTGGATATCCAAGGAGATAACGCTGCAAACCAAGATCAGGCTTTCTAACACCAACGTAAAATTGGCCCTTCTATATGGAGCAGGAACTTGGAGGACAACAGTGACCACCACCAATAAAGTTCAGACCTTCATAAACACCTACATGAGGAAAATCCTCCAAGACTGCTGGTCAAACACCATCAGCAACAACGAGTTATGTTAGTAGACTTTCAAACTCCCTGCTCATCAAGAAATCATGAAAAGACGATGGGGCTGGATTGGTCACACCCTCTGCAAGCCTGCATCAAACACTACCAAGCAAGCCCTGACCTGGAACCCTCAAGGGAAAAGGAAAAGCGGAAGGCCAAGAAACACTCAGTGTCGAAGCCTTGACGCTGTTTGCAATGAGATAGGTTACACCTGGAGTCCGATTGAAAGAAAAGCCCAGGACAGAGGTGGCTGGAGAGTCCTGGTTGATGGCATATACCCCAGCAGGGGTAGTAGGCATACGTCAGTAACTAATGGAAGAGATAAACCTTGCAGTAGTGAAAAATGAATGTAAGAGTTTTTCACTACCAGGGCATGTAAAACTTCAAAGTACATGTCCCCCTTTTCAAATATTTAACAAACAAGGAGTATATACTGTCTCACTATGACTATGGCATCCTCTCTGTGGAGTCTGTAGTATTCTTTGGGAGCATGTGTACATTTGAGCAAGTGCTCTCACCCACCCAAGAGGTTGAATGCTTTATCATTAGGCTGGCTCCTCGTCGAGCTGGTGCTGCCCTACAGGTCCCGCAAGAGGGCTCTTTGTTGGAGATTTTTCAGTCACCAATGGTTGACTGGGAGTGCATCTCCAGTCAGTGAGTGAGAAGATTGGGAAAAAGCGTGCTAAAATCAACCTATAGACCTCATGAAGTTATCTATTTAATTGGGTTCCGATCCAACGTTGAGGTCAAAAACAAAGTGAAAGTTTCTTGTACATAATGGTCCTAATCTCTTAAGTGTCATGGTATCTTTTGTGGTATGAGATTGAGTAGGTGTGTCTGGATGTCAGGTTGACATATTTCACAATAGTGCCAGAAGAATCAAGTGGCATTTCGTCAGGACCAAATGATACCTAATCTTTTAAAGGGCAGTGTAAACTAAGCGTATCTGGGTCTCACCCCTGTAGAGAGTGTGATGATCCACCTCAAGATAAACTTACCTACAGGCACTCACATTGTTGCATGTGTGCTTTGTTTTAAATCTGCGACCATCCAATACTATAGTAAGGTCCCCTCGGAGACCGGGGACATGTCTCTCATCAGTCAGAAATGTGTGATGAAGTGACAAATGGTCTATTCACCTACCCCTGTCATCACATCAATTTTTTTTAATATACTACGCCTTGCCCTATAGGCCTACCTTCGGAATGACTTATATGTATCAAGAAGGAAGGTTCAGGCTTGACAAAAGGTTTATTTTTCCAATTCAAATTGTCAGTTTAAAACTGCACAGAGGCTTCAACAGCAGGCCTGAGACAGGTATTAAAGGGCTACTTAAGTGGGTGGCACAATGAATGCTGCAGGCACACTATTATCATTTAACGTACTAGGCCTGGGTGCATGTTGTACCAGTTTACTAGTGACTTATAAGTAAATTAAATATGCCAGATGGATGTTAGCCAGTTTTACTATGCCTAATGTAGAGAACACAAGCGCCTTATCACTGGTTAGCAGTCCTAATGCCAACAAATACGAAAGTTAGAACATAGGAGGGGAAAAGGCAAAACAATGTTTTGGGGGGTGACCCTGGAGAGAGGTTCAAGTCTAACATTCAGTAACTTTATAAAGTGCTGCACATGTCCTTTCAGAACCTCTGAAGCCCTTGAAAGAGTCTATATGAAGATAAGTGGACAGTTAGGTTCAGTCAGTATGGAAAGGATCCTGTGATCAACATTCTTTCATCACAACCACTGCTCTGGATTTTTACACAATGCACAACTTAATCCATATACTCAATCTCGATAAGTGCTAAATTTAAAGTGAAGAACACGAGGACTTTTTTTGCTGTACTTTGTGAATATTGGCATAGATAAATGAATGTGTGTGTCTGTATACACACCCACACAGTTTTAATCTGTGCTGTTCATTGGAATATTCTGTGAAACCCTTGCAATGTTTTTATTTCTGGCGAGATAAACCTGAATAAAAAGGACAACGAGTTATCGCTTTGAGGCAGGCGTTGGCTCCCTGAAGGCTTTTTTTTACCATTCTCAAAACACTGACCACCATTGACACCGTGAGAGGAGTCAGAGACGCAGAGATGGGTACGAAGGAACGCTGGATTGAAAGACAGGGTAACAGAGAGCAAAGGACTCGAGGAATATGTGAAGAAAGAGAAAAGATTATTTTATCACCAGAAACCCTTCTGCATCTTTACCGTTGACCTTTATGAGCAGGAAAGCACTTTCAAAATTGTATTCTTCTGAGCCGGTATTGAGTTTAGCGTTGCTATAGGGACCATCGCGTACAGATGTAATCAGGGGAGCAGTGTATAAAGAAAGGGATTTATTTTCTATTCGGGTGAAATTATGTATAACCTTTCTTCCTCTGAAAAAGCTGCAGATGACATTACCATCAAAATTTGTGTTCATTGTTATTCTAAAAACAAGGCCGATGGAATGGAAAATAAACTGTACTTGATTAACCTTCTTAATTTGATTCGGCTACAACATACAACACTAACGATTTCTCTAATTCCTTATAAGCATAAGCATGCTCTCTTCTGAAGCTAGTCGCTTCGTTTCAAATTGTAATCTTAAACGGAGCTGTGTTGTTATTCACCACAGATTGAGGGGCCAGATGTACAACCAGCTTTTGCGTGCACAAAAACATACATGGCAATCTACAAACACTATTTTACGACATGCAAAAAATTGCGACTCGCAAAATAGTCTTTTGCGACTCGCTATAAGGAAGGGGCATTCCCTTCCTAATAGCGACTCTCTAGCCATGTATGAATGTTTTGCGACTGCAATTGTGGTTGCAGAACACTCACAATTTACTGCTCTCTTCAAGAGGGTGGTAATGGAGTCGCCCTTCCCCTTTGTGACTGGCTCTAAAGATATTTTTAAGGGTTGACAGTTTTCCCAGGGACCACTACCGACCTTTAATAAATGAAACAAAATTGTTTCATAATTTTTTATAATGCATCCCGTTTTCCTATAAGGAAAACCAGCTGCATTAAAAAAAATGCTTTATTGACAAGCAGTCCCAGACATGGAGGTCTGCTGAGCCCAGCAAGCTACCATCCCTGGGAGGGCCAGCTATTCCCGATGGGGACGCAAATTGCGAGTGGCTCAATAATTTTCATGAGCCTCCCATTTTGCGACCCGATTGAGAATCGCAATCAGTGTCTCCGACACTGTTGTACATTCCAAATTGCGACTCAAAATTTGCGATTCTCAATTGGGAATAGTCATGCCTCTGGCCCTTACTAGTGTAACCCTCCTCATCGCCGAATATTTGTTTTATTTATTTCATTAATTTTGCATAACGCAAACTCTGCAAAAGGGCATTGGAGTGCTTTAAATGAGCACCAGTTACATTGCACAAGGTCAGATTAATTTGTATTATTAGTTTTTTAGACAAGGACAGATGAAGTGATGAGCCCAGAATCACAGGATGTTGAAGCATGGACTCCACCGGGTTCCCCATTTCTAAAGTCGGCACCTCTGGCCACTTCCTCTTCCCTAATAACACCAACAGCAATGTACAATGGACTTCAAGTATATGTATGTTGCCAATATCACCCATAGTCCTACTGGATCAGCTGTCTGAATGTGACAGGGCACAGTTCCCTTAATGAATGAGCCCTTCAGGATAGCTCGTGTGCTGACCCAAGGTGTGTTAGGGAGGAAAGGTGTGACCTGAAAGGCTTTTTCTTGCTTTTCGAAATGCTATGTAAACGCTGTTGAAAGGAACGAATTACGTTTTTATCAATAAACAGCAAGTATTCAACTTAAATCCTTAAATCTATTTGCATGCATATGTTTAGCCAACACGCGCAAATTGGTTTTTACGAGTCTAAAACCTCTTTTGAAATTCACAAAAGTGGTTTTACACCATACAAATTGTACTCAAACAAATATATACTTGTGAGCTAATGCACTCAAAGTGCATTAATATATACTTGTGAGCTAATGCACTCAAAGTGACTGGAAGTGGGCGTTCCATGGGGTGAAACGTTTTTGCACAGTTGTAAACTTACCCCTGTTAAAATGTGAGACGGAATGCTAAAGACACCATCAAAAATGTATATTATACAACCGGTGGATATGCTTTGAGATACGCACATCTATAAGTCAGTTATATTGTCATATAACATTCAATATTTAACATATCAAAATTCAAGGGTGCTCTCGTGGTGCCGTATTACCCACCCACCTTTGGTGAAAATCTGCTAGACCTGCAGCTGCAGTCTAGATCAAAATGTAAAACAAATGCACCGAAGCACACCAAAACACTGTTATTTTTATCCTCTGGCAGTAATAAAGCAAAGAGAGCACAACCAGTTAATAAAGTTCCATTTGCAACTTTCCCAAAAAGTATTTCACAGCCGTAGATGTGTCTCGTCATTCAAGTTTATTCCATTGTAGACAAAGACAAAGGCAGCCGACGTGCATTTTGTCCTCCTGGACTTTCTCAAGGCTGCAAATTACACATACAAATAATATATATCAGAATGTATTTATTAAGAATAATATGTACATGATTAAAAACGTGTGCCTCATTTATCGTGGAGAATGAGTGCACAAACCCAACCACGGTTACTCCTAGTTTAGATCCACATATAGAAAGAATAAGAGAGAGAGAGGCGAGAAAAAGAAAAGAAAAGAAGAGAGGACACCTCCCATGATATTATGTGCCATATAACCCATGGGAATGCATGTTGACCAATGTAAAAAGTGATTAAAGTCGGACATGTGCTCCATGACAATTGAAAAGCTGGATCATGAAAGTTAAAACACCCTCATACAGAATGAGGTTGAAGCCCCTCTCTCTATGAAAAAAGTTATTATCAAAGTACAAGGGTGCCTGCGTTGGTGCGCGGCTACAGTTTGTGCACCGGGGGGAAGCACAGGGGTGAGCTGTATTCTTGTAAATACAGCACAATCCTGTGCTTTTTAAATAGGGCTCCAGGTTTGATAGTATTTCGTTTTTTTTGCCCTTTCCGTCTGTATTTATCCATATTTATTTTTTGCTAATTTTATCTGCATTTATCCATATTTATTTTGGGGTTTGAGAAAAAATGAATCTGAGATGAGTATATTTCTACATTTATTTGACAGATAAATATGCACTCATGCCTGACTGACAGGTTTCAGGGATATGAACACAATCAGATGATAAAATATGCTATTATAGGAAAACATGCACATTTTAATATCAAGGTTGTGTCTATCTAAGGGAGTGTGGCCAGACGGCCGACCAAGATGGCTGTGCAGCACTGAAGCTCTGCCAGGGGATTCCAACATGATCGTTCTCTCCCCAGCAAACTGCAAGTTAACCCACCTGTAATGCGGTTGCCAATGTGGTGGAAGTGGTTGTGATCCAGCGGAGCTATTTGCTGCCACCAAAATCGCCTGGATTGTCCAATTTCAGTGCCATACAACATATGTGGGCGGAGCCTGCTACCGCAAAGAATATGGGCCTGGAGCGAATCTGCGCCATATCGGAGTGTGGCATGTCCAGCTGGATGGTGCCGAGAGCCCTGGATTGTGAGGTGAGCGTGACAAGGACCTTCCCCCCCACCCCAGTTCCACTATTGCGCTCCGCTCCTGGAAACTCTGCCAGAGTGTGAGTGTCTCTTGTTACACTCTTGGAGGCCCCACAGTGATAGGCACTGCGGGAGAGCCTGGGAGGCAGTCACTCCACCGCTAAATGGTTTGCAGGAGGTGTTCGGTGGGGTTGGGGGCCCGGGTGCGCACCATCATCCTTCAGCGTCCGGGCGATGGCGCAGAGTGACTACAACAGTGAGCTCCACACCCAATGGTGCACTTAGAGCGTTACCTTTGATTGCCTCATTGTCAGCCAAAATTGTACAGCGCACAGCAGCTTTCAACTCCAGCAGCTCTAAGTGGTGCCCTGTAATCCCTCCTGAAATTAAAGCCGCGATTCGGGGCTCCCTGGAGATGTCTTGAGAATCCTCAGACCACTCGGACATTGTGGCAGCTAGAGATCTTGCAGCCCAAGTCCTGTCCTGATCAGGCGTGTCCCCCGCCCCTGAAATGTGAGACGATTTGGGACATACGCTGCGTGTTTGAGGTCCCTGCAGGGTGGCATGGGCCGTAAAGACCCTAAACAGCGATTGCTGTAATTAACCAAACCCACTGGAAAATCAGCAGGCTCGAAAACTACCAGGGTGGAGGGTGTTCTGGGCTTGCCTTCTACAGGAGGCCCCTCATCGGATTCAACCTCATTGCTTCAGGAATTGAGGGTTGGCTTTAGTGCTCTAGACAACCAATTTGACTCCCTGGATAAACGCCTCGATAGTATGGGTGCCAAACTGGATTCACATGAAAGGCGACTTGATACGGTGGAAGGTACGGTGTCCGACCTAGAGGACGGCTCTGCCCAGGCAGTTAAGCGCTTAGAACAAGTAGAAAACATTCTTAAATATGTCGCACTTATAAATTAAGATTTAGAATCATGCAGCAGGCGCAATATTATTCACATTTTTGGTGTGCCAGAAATGACTAATACTGGTCGTATGGATCAATTTGCAGAAACCTTGTTGGTCGATATCTTCAGTAGGGACTCCTTCACCACTGGATTTGCTGTGGAGAATGCACACCGATCCTTAGGGCCCCACCCTAACCCAGATTGCCCCCCTAGACCCATAATTGCTAGTATCCACAATTTTCGAGACAGGGATACTGCGATTTGGCTGGCAAGAGAGCGCAGTGCTATCACATGGCAGGGTTCTGCGCTGTTAGGTCTAGAATAAACTCCATTTGGGGTATTCTTTCAGCATTCCAATCATGCCTCAAACTCCACTCAAACAACACTGGGTCAATTCTCCAGTTGCCAGGAAGTAAAAATTAAATTCTTGTATCCAGACTTTACTGCAATAGTTCAGGAGGCGAGGCGTAAATACAATGGCATCAAGGCGACTCTTCGGAATCTGGGTCTCAAGTATGTTATGCTATTTCCAGCTCGGCTCTGTGTGAACATCGAGGGCAGAACTCCCCTGCGGCTGTGCAGATGTTTTGCATGGACTATAGGATCTCTAATAAACAAAAACCCAAAGACATTCTCCATAGCTGTCCTCCTCATAGCGGTTCGGTGGCCAGTGTCGAACTTTTCTCCCCTGAATGAGTCTGAATAGCACACTGGGCTATTTTGATTTAAAATGTTCGATTTCTTCTAGTGGGAAAGGCTTTATGTCCAAAACACCACAGCAATTGTAAAGTTGAATCCCTGGCGTGACGTTGTCACCCCCCCATGTGTCTAACACGTTCAATGTGTAACATGGTGGTAATGTACCCGGTCTATATAATATTTAATTTGTTGCTTTGTTTGCAGGTAACATATGGTTGCCTATTTCACTGGAATTTCACTGTGTTGGGGTATGCAGGTATAGGTGGGGGAGTGGCGGGAGGGGTTGATTTCATTACTTTGCTACAGAAGTTGCCTTTGCAGCGTACTCACTGTCTATTTTATATGGTCTGCTGTGACATTCAACAGCTGATATTGTTTTTCATTATTGGATGACTTATCTAATTATACTGACCTGTCTCTCATCACATGGAACGTCAGAGGTCTCAATAATGCTTGAAAAGGGAAGTAGGTTTTACACTACATGCAAAGACACAGATTAGAGATTGCATTGCTTCAGGAGACCCACTTGCCCAAAACTAAAGCCACTTCTTTTGCATCTAGCTGGGGCCCCCACCGACATTTCGCAAATGATAACTCTTCTGCCAGAGGCACCGCGATACTAACACACAAGCGCCTCCCCTTCCAGCAACACAATGTACATAATGACACTGACGAGCGCTATACAATGGTGCCGGGGCTACTAATGGGTCACAGAGTAGCATTTGTGAATGTTTATGTCCCCAATGTGGATAATCCGGAGTTTTTTTATGACCTCCATGCACACCTTCTGCAGTTAGAAGCTGAATATATATGTATGGCGGTTGACAGCTCATCTAGCTTCGCAGACTCCAAAGCACGAGCACACCGGGCATTCCTAAATTTGTGCGACTCCCTTGGCTTGGTGGACATTTGGAGATTACGCCATCTGGCAGACCCTGGGTACTCCCATTAGTCTGCCCAATTCAATACCTGGACCAGACTGGACTACTGGCTAGTCTACCCCGGTCTAACTACTTGGAATAGATCCTCTCAGACCCTGCAGAGAACTTATTTGGATCACACCCTGGTGGTATGCGTGTGAGGATCCCCAGGCCTGAAGGTCGCGAAAGCCAGTGGAGGTTCCTGGGAGGGTCCTTCTGGATGAGGCTCTTAGGGCAGAGCTGCGTGACGCAATAGAGGAGTACTTCACTCGCAATATTGGCTCTGTAAACTGCTGGGCAGTCCTCTGTGTGGCATTTAAGGCTTATTTACTTGGGGTGTGTATCTCCAAGCATTCAGGTGTGTTGGAAAACCTCAGGGCCACAATAGCACGTGTTGAGCAGCAATTAAGGACGGCAGATGATGAACAAATAGCCAACCCTAACCCTGCCCGACTTAGTCAATGTCTTTACCTATTAGCAGAATTCAGGGAGGCGCAGAGGGGGAAACCCATTTCTTAACTAAACATGGCCTGGCCCGGCGGTATGGTGAAGGGGACAGACCGGGCAGAACATTATCATATAATAACCTGCTGGCAGCTCATCTTTTGGAAGTTTACAATAAGGCTTTAGAGAGACAGCAACTTCCCCCCACCCAACGGGAGGCTGTAATAATACTGCTACCAAAGCCTGGGAAAGATCCGCTTGATTGTGGATTGTATCGACCTCTTTCCCTTTTAAACCTAGACTACAAAATTCTGGCCATGATGATAGCAATACAACTGGCCCTATTGCTGGATCGAATTATGTCCCCAGCACAAACGGGTTTCGTCCCGCACAGATCTACTGCCCTTGTTTGCTTTGTGCTGTGGGCGTCTGATGGGGGCGTGACAAACGCTGGGGGCGTGTGGTACGTTCCGCCCTTCATGCCATGTCCCATATCGTGTGCTAATCCCACCCTGCTCCCTTTAAATACCCCTGCACCCCATAATCATAACCCACCCTTACTCCTTAAAATACCCCAACACCCTTAAACACTAGCCCATCTTAAAACTATAAATATACCCTGTACCCCAAAACCCAAACCGATCCCTAAACCCTAAAAATACCCCTGTACCCCTGTACCCCAAAACCCAAACCTAGCCCTGAACCTTATAAATACCCCTGTACCTCAAAACCCAAACCTACCCCGAACCCTAAAAATACCCCTGTACCCCAAAACCCAAACCTAGCCCTGAACCCTAAAAATACTACTGTACCCCAAAACCACCCCTGAACCCTAAAATACCCCTGTACCCCGAAACCCAAACCTAGCACTGAACCCTAAAAATAGCCCTGTACCCCAAAACCCAAACCTAGCCCTGAACCCTAAAAATACCCCTGTACCCCAAAACCCAAACCTACCCCTGATCCCTAAAAATAACCATGTACCCCAAAACCCAAACCTACCCCTGAACCCTAAAGTACCCCTGCACCCCAAAACCCAAACCTAGCCCTGAACCCTAAAAATACCCCTGTACCCCAAAACCCAAACCTAGCCCTGAACCCTTACAATACCCCTGTACCCCACAACCCAAAACTACCCATGAACCCTAAAAATACCCCTATACCCAAAACCCAAACCAAGCCCTGAACCCTAAAAATACCCCTGTACCCCAAAACCCATACCTATCCCTAAACCCTAAAACTACCCCTGTACCCCATAACCCAAAACTATATCTGAACCCTTAAAATACCCAAACACCCCAAAACATATACCTCAGTACCCCAAAACATATACCCCTATACCCATACTTACCTTATCCAAACATTTTTAAAAAAAACATGCTTTTACCATTCATGCATTTACAACAAATTTTGTTGCAAATGTATGCGTGGTAAAAGCATATAAAATGTAATGCCATGCGTTATAATGGCATTGCGGAGTCATGGTACTTTCGTAATGAAAGCATGCGGAGTGATGGTATGCGGAAAGAAAGTTGTGGATTAATGGGTGTTTACCCTCCCCCGGTAAGTACATTGGTGGCACGGCGGCCCACATCTCCAGCAACATACTCATATTTTTTCACCACCCATTTGAAAAATACACAGGTCTCTTTCATTGATGGCCAGCACCGACATACACTTTTAGACACACCTCCCGCCACAAGTTCTAGAATTGCGAACTTTAGAGCTGGGGAGCTAAGTTCGAATCTCGGCATCAGCTCAACATCCTGTGATTCCAGGCAAATCACTTTGTCTCCCCGTGCCTACCACAAATGAATGTGTTCTTCTGTAATGTAAATTGTGCTCATGCCATGTTGTCGAGTTAGCGCTATATAATATTGCAAGGAAAAATAAAGTAGGGAAACTCGAGTTCACACACTACTGAACGCACACTCTTAAGTGCATCAGCAGTGCACTGTGAATCAGAGCGTTTCACAGGCCTGTCACAGATAAGAAATGCTATCAAAACGAAATCCTACAAAACAATATACTACTGGCCGGCAGCAATATATATATATATATATATATATATATATTTATATATATATATATATATGGCATCAACAAGACGTGTTTCGACCTCTTTCTGAGTCTTGGTCACATGACCTATTCCTGAATCCAGGAAGTGATATAGTTTCTCAAAATCTGCACATCACAGCGTGCACAGTTAGCAGTGAAAAAAGACGGTGTTTCTCAGCAATATATGCATGTCCTACAGAAATCATTTCAACAGAAAGGTGAAATACAATTCATTCATTGTATCATAACCTGATGAATTTAAAACTACAATTGATACATTGTGAGCAGAATTAGTTGGATTGGAATTCATTATTTACAGGTTAGGAAAGTGTGTCTTGTGTCGTGGATGGCATTATTTGTGATGGTGAGACTACAGTAGTGTTGGTTGCCTCTACCTTGTTAGGTGTCCATTGTAAAGATTTAAGTTAAACTCATGCCCAGTGTCGATGTAGTACCTGTGTGTTTCTAGTATTGAAAGGTGTGAACGTTGGTCTGTGTACTATGCCATGTCGTTTCAAAGGGGTTGGGTAGCGTTTTCTGACTATGTGCGAAGATTAAGTGAGAAAAATACACAGATCTGGGTGTAATAGCCATGGTCCATTGACTGCAACCTGGTAGTGTTAGTAGTATAATCATAGAGCAGTGGCTCGACTAAGACAACGGATTGCGTTGCTTATGTTCTTATCGGTACCCCCTGCTATTCTTCACTCTGGTTGTGTCTCAGGCAATCTGTGGAACTGCATAGAAAACATAAATGCAAAACAGAACATTAACGTTCATATCGATTGAAGTTGACAAGCATACAATCGGTCACAAGTTGTACAATTCGTAGGGCTAAAGGTAACATTGTCATCTCTCCACACATGATATTCCTTAAACATTGACACATTGTACTTTTGATTTTAATTTTTTTAATTCATCAGTTAATTACTCTACACAACTTATCAAATTTAGGAAAGGTGGGGGAAAGGTTAAACATCAAACTATAAAAATAACACAGTCTAAAACAATTTGGAAAGGAGTGACTTAAAAAACAGTATATCTATAGAGAATCCTGAATTCATGTTCAACTGGGCCCGGCTAAAATTCAGCAAATATTTATTAATAAATGTAAGTGCATCTCCTCATCATTGTTCATCCCTACTGGGAATATGCTGCCTGCTTGTAGGATGGTACAATAAAGAAATGGGCACAGTAACAACAAATAATTCTCAAGAGCGAAATTAAAATTCATGCCTCGTTCACAATAACACGTTGAAGATTTGCAAATAGAATGCAATTTAATATAAGTGTGAATATGCATTTTAAATATGGCAACACAGTTGCACTTTCATCCTCAAATGATTCTAATATTTCAAAAGGTGCTCAGGTGTGGTAAAAAGGAATTGGAGTGTTGTTGGTCAAAGTGAAACCGTGAGGAAGGTGGACAAGGAAAAGAGGTGCAACATATATCCATTAAATTTTCATAAAGATACTATTCTGGCCTAATAAATGGTCAGTTGTTCCAATATCACGTAGACCTAAATTGACACTGTTGCTAATTTTCAGTTATCAGGGCTTGTGAGTCAACGTTTCGACCCCTATGACATTAGATAGGAGATTCCTGCCTTAGGGTGGGGTCTTCTTCAGGACAGTGAGGAAAGGAGGCACCTAAAAGCAAGAATCATAGTCTGTGAGTAAGGGGCATGGTGTCTAAAAGGGGAGAGAGAATGCAGCTAGACAAAGGTAGAGATTACATAATTGTGCATCCAGCACGCGTTAATCTGCTGGGCTATCAAAAAGGAAAATGGGCTCACCAGAGCTCCTAAATGTAGAGGAAACACACATTAGAGAATCCAGAGCAAATCCAGACCTGAAGGTGGTGAATTTGCAAACCCTGCCGAAAGGGCACTTACTGTATACAATGGAGAGGAGTACAGCCTTTCGTGCGCATACGCGGTAGTAAACTGTCGGTCAACTGATCCTGAGCAGTTCCCAGATAATGAAATCTGAAAGGACAGAAGGGGGAGCGTCAGAGAGAAATTCTGGCGCGTTGTTTGGAACACGAAACAGCATTGGGAGCCTTTCTCTGTCATTGTGAAAACCAACTAAGGAAAACTTGCATGGTTAAGCCACAGCGATCTCCATAAGAACTCTAGTAAAAAGGGTGAAAATACTGTAATCACAAGGCTTATGGGCATTGGACCCCCTTAAGTTGGATAAAGTAAACTGAAAAAAAACAACTTGCATGGTCACACACGGAGTGCCCTATGTATGTTGTAATGGAAACTACTAAAGAGGAAACTACTAAAGAACCCCCTTAAGTTGGCCAAAAATAAACAACTTGCATGGTCACACACGTAGTGCCCTATGTATTTTGTAATTGAAACTACTTGAAATAGGGGAAACTAATAAAAGACTGCTCTGTGTGGCAATATAGTTAATTTGTTCAGAGTACAAAATGATGGCGAAGGTTTAAAAGTATCTGGTTAGGGAAAAAGTGACAGAAAGCGATGCGGCCTCACCTTGGAATGTAACCTCTTGATCGACATCTGATGCCAGAATGAGCTTGCGGTAAAACATCCCGGGGCAGATTTATGTTAACTGGCGCATCCCGAGGGATGCGCCAGTTAACATGCGCCACAGTGCGCCACAGCTACGCCACCCATGGTGCGCCGCATTTATGATGCGGCGCACCATGGGACAAAAACGGCACAGATGCGTGACGCATCTGTGCCGGAAATGTGGCGCATTGCTGGAGTTGCGTCGCAAGCGCGACACAGCTCCAGCAATGCTCTGGGGGGGGCCTATTCTTTCAATGCTGCCTCAAGCCTTACACCTGCTTCAAGCAGGCGCAGGGTTTTGACGCAGCATTGCCCTGAAAGTGACTGAGTGAAATCTTATAGATTTCACTCAGCCACTTTCAGGAGGCGTTCCTTCGCAGGAACGCTACCCCTGCGCAGGAACGCCTCCTCATGGCGCAGTGCTGTACAACGTGACGCATCTCCTAGATGCGTCACGTTGTAAATAGGGCGCAGGGATGTGCCACGTTTCCGCGCCGTTGCGTCACGCAATGGCGGCGTAAACGTGGCGCAAGCCCTTCATAAATCTGCCCCCCCGTTTATAAACGCGGGATGGAACGTGCACGTTAAGTGCAGCCGCTGGATGCCTCCCGTGTAGCAACGTGGAGCGCACAGTTCAGACGGCGGGAAACAGAAAACTGAATGTCTGAATATTCAGCACGTAGTAAGGATCTAAACGGTAATCATGAAGGCAACAAAATGTAGCAACAAATGCGGGGATATGTTATACATAATAGGTGCCACTTGCATTACATAGGGTCTGCCTGATGGACTCGGAATGACCATATAGTGAGTTATAAGTATTTACAGAGAGCAAACGTTAGGAAATGCAAAACATACAGTAGCAGCGGGAATTCATTTGGAAGACGTGTCCATCCCGTTATTTATACATATTAAACTTTTATGGCATATGGTTCTTCCGAATCCTAAGTCTTAATTATAAGACATTTTACTGAAAACCAGATCACTAGCAATTATTCAGATTACAAGTTATGGTAAATAGCATATGGTGGTCGCAAGAGTGAGAGTCAGTTATCAGTTAGAGGAGGTCATTGCATGGACATTTTTAAAGAAAAACATGGACGTTACGTGATGTATAATACTTTAAAGGTCAGAGCTAAATGGAGGGTCTCAATGATGATAGCGTGTAGGGCACAATGGTATTGGGACATGAACATTATTCAGTGGTAAGAATGGAGAGTTGGGCATTGGTGCCATCCAGTTCGTTTAACCCATGATTCACGGTGTCCAATCTATGCATCCACTTGCATTCTCTCACATTTATGATGGAGGTGGTGTCACCTCCCCTGTTTCCCAAAGACACTTTCTCGAGGACTAGCCATCTTAGTGATGTGTTGCAATTGGAATGTACTTTTAGGTTAATAGTGTGTTTTTTGTAACAAAATGTCTTGGTCTCAATGGCCAGCTTGCAAGCTTTGCATTAGGTGCATCCCAGCGCTTTCAGACCGAACAAGTATTCAACCACTCAACGGAACAGAAAGGTCTTCAACCATTTCCTGAATGCCAGATGATTAGATTCCAGCCACATAGAGTCAGGGAGCTGATTCCAAAATTTCGCTGCATGAAATGAAAAACGTCGGCCACCCATGCGCGTCAGTTTGACCCTAGGAACTTTAAGCAGGTTTTTATGATTAGATCTGAGAGATCACAAGCTCTGCTGGTGATGAAACATAGGGTGCAGGAGGGCCGGGCCGTTGTCAGAAATTGACTTGTGGACCATACACATGGCATTGAACCAGACCCTTTCCTGCATCGGCAGCCAGTGTAGTGATCGCAGTGCCGCCTTAGCAGAGCTACGTCTCGAGATATCCATAAGAAGTCGGGCCGCACAATTCTGCACGGTCTGTAAGATTTTAATGGTACCCTGAGGTGCACCCAGATACACCGCATTAGCATAGTCCAGACGAGATAAAATAAGTGTCTGGACTAAGAGGCGTCTGGCCTCGGGGGGAAGAAGGGGCAGGATCTTCCTTAGGAGTCTGAGCAGGCCGTAACACGTAGCCGCGACCTTGCGAGCTTGCACTTGAAAACCCAGACTCGGATCTAGCCATACGCCCAGACTCTTAATTTGATTTTTCAGTGGGGGAGGGGGGCCAAGACACTCCGGCCACAAAGGGTCTAAATTAACAGGGGCCTTGTACCCTAACATCTTCATTTCGGTCTTTGAACCATTGAGCTTGAGAAAAGAGGAGTCCATCCATGCAAGAACCTTACTAAGACAGAGGGCAGATTATTTTCCCCTGACTCGATTGAATTAGTCCGTGAGAGGGAGCCCACCAGCTGCGTATCATCGGCGTAGGTGACCAACTGAACTCCCCAGGGAAGGACCACATCAGGCCTCATGTAGATATTAAACATGGTAGGGCTCAATGAGGATCCCTGGGGAGCGCCATACTGCAAGGGGAGCTGTTAGAAGTTGCTTCATCCTCAAACACGGCAAAGGTTCTATCATCTAGAAAGGACTGCAACCAGTTAAGGGCAGTCCCCGTGACTCCTACCTCCCTCAGGCGTTGGATCATGAGCAGGTGATTAACCGTGTTGAAGACTGCGATGAGGTCCAATAGGACCACCGCAGCGCAGCCTCCCGCGTCGACAATTTTCCTGGCTTCCTCGACCATGGCAACCAAGGCAGTTTCTGTGCCCTGCCTGCTTCTAAAACCCATCTGAGTAGGATGTAGGGCTTTGTTGTTCTCCATGAACGATGATAATGTGGAATTAACATGTATCTCCGCAATTTTACCCCTCTTCATTTCGTTACTCCTTGTACAGAACATGATTACACAAATCATTCTTGAACTGTCAGTAGGGCGTTGCTTGGGAGTCAGGAGCGCATCTCGGTCATAGTACCAGGTCCTCTTTGTTGCCCGTTTTACTAGCCTTTTTGTGTATCCTCGTTCGATGAGACGGATGATCAGATCGTCTGATTCTTTGAAATAGTCGTCTTTGAAAGAACAGTTCCTCCGAATGCCGAGGACCTGCCCAAAAGGCAGATTGTCACGTAGACCTCTTGTATGATGGCTGGAATAGCTTAATAGAGCATTCCTCTCCGCTGGTTTTCTATATGGTGTGGTGTATAGATGGTCATTCACCACTTTGATGGTGATGTCTAGAAAGTCCATAGTATTCTTATGCCAATTCATGGTGAATTTTATGTTGGAGATCCTGTGTTGAGCCTTTCAAAGAAATCTTGGAGGTCTCTTTCATCTCCTGTCCAGATGAGTAGGACATTTTCTATGTAGCGGCACCATTGTGTCACACTGGTTTTATGAGGATTGGTCTGATTAAAGATGAATTGTTCTTCAAAATCATTCATGAAGAGAATGGGCAGATCTGGACTGAAGGCTGCACCCATGGCCACTCCCTTAGTTTGTAGAAAGAACTCGCTTTGAAATAGGAAGAAGTTCTTCATCATGGCCATCTCTAGCAGGTCTATGATGAATTCCGTTAGGACACACGCTGGTTGAGTTCTTTTATCCAATGCCCTTTCCATTGATTGTAATGCAGGTCGCTGAGGAATACTTGTGTACAGGGACACATTATCCAGTGTCACAAGTAATTGAGTCTCTTTGTCTAATGACATGCCGTCAATCAGGTTGATCACTTCCATGGTGTCACGTAAGTATGCCTGGGTCCGTTCAGCAAGAGGCTTTAGAAAAATGTTGGTATATTTACATACTGGTGCCAGGAGGGAGCCGCATCCAAGATGATGGGTCTGCTGGGGGTTGCTGTAGGTTCTTATGCACTTTGGGTAAAGTGTAGATCGTTGGCAGGTGAGGTTGTTTGTTAAAAATTATTGCCGGTTTAGCGGCAGAAAACTGCCGCTAAAGCGGCGAGAATGGGCTTGATAATATGCCCTGGAGAATTCCAATAGAAGCCCATGTTCACACCAGAACCTGGACTTCTATTGGAATTCTCAAGGGCATATTATCAAGCCCATTATTGCCGCTTTAACTGACGTTTTCTGCTGCTAAACCGGCGATAATGTTTAACACCGTTCTTGATAATATGCCCCTTAGTTTTTTGTGGTTTCAGACAGATATTGACTAAGAGATCTTTGATAGATAAATTCTTTCTAAAGGACAGTGATGGTGTAATGCCTATTTTAGATATGAGAAGTGTATCCTGTGTAAGAATATCCCATCTCTTTCTTAGGATCTGTTTCAGATTGTACTTATTCCACCTTATACTAGGTGGAATAGTATCCAAACCATAGCCCCTAAGAAGTTCCCTATTGCTGCAATGTTTCTCAGCGTAATGCCTCGCCACTGGATAGGTCACATCGTTTTTGGCAATTGCCCTCATATGCGCTAGCACCCGCATCTTGATGGAATTGATGGTGCTCCCTATGTTCTTCAGTCCACAGGGGCAAACTAGGCAGTACACTACATAGGTAGTATTGCATGTATTGAACTTCTTTATAGTTCTAGGTTTCTTCAATCCTGTCACCTCATATGTTAGTGTTCTTTTACTGCCAGCGCAAGCCTTGCACTTGCTGCAAGGATAAAAGCCCCTAAGCTCCCTTAGGGTACCCACTGTGCTGGGACTAGTATAGAAGTGACTTTGTACTAGATTGTCAGTCTACAAAGATTTGTCAATAGGGGCTATAATAGGGATTTCCTAGAGGTCATTCTCACCAGGGTAAATAACATATCAAGAAAAAACCTTCTAAATGATGAGAACAAGAAAGCTAAAAAGAACAAAACAGACAGCAAGTTCAGGATGATAACCACTTTCTCAAATGAGGCCAATGATATAAGGAAAATCATGAAAAAGCATTGGAACATTTTGAAATCCGATGATATGATAGGCCTGGATATACAATCTGTGCCAATGATAACATTCAGAAAAGCGAGGTCTAAGAGAGATAATGTAGTACAAAGTCACTTCTATACTAGTGGGTGGGGATAGGATCAGGCAGCTACGCAGACTCGAATCTAGATATATAATCGATCTAGAAACAAAGAGCCCCAAGGGGATGAATACAGGAGAGGAGCTATCAATACATTTGGGAGATTGATTGATTTATATGTGAATAGGAATCATGAACAAGTTTTGTGTGAGATCTGTTACATGCTAATATAATATTGATGGATTTTTGGTCATAGATGCAGAAACCATAAGAGGAGATAGGCCGATACACGGAAAGTTTGGAAATTTATGTTAGAATGTAAATGAATGACTGCGAAGGCTGATACACGGCCTGATAATGCAGTTGATGCTGGGGCAATGCAGCATATAAAACAAAAGGTCTGTATTCTTTACGCTCCATAAGAGCGAGGGTATTGTTATAAGGCATGGTATTTTACTGAGTATTAGAACTTTTAATGCATTGAACAGCATTAGACATGTTCTAAGATGGCGCCATTAAAATTATGACTTAATGGTCCTTCTTCAATATTTGGTTTCTGTGCATCATGTGACTTGTTGATGATTTAAAAAATGTTGTCTTTGGCGCATAAACATGATAACATCAGAGAAAGGCAGAAGCCGAAACGCGTCATGTTATTGCTGGCAAGATTAATTAAAATACTCGTAAGAAATCGAAAGACCCCTGTGAGTGCTTCTTTACTCGGATGGGATCTAAAGAGTGAGCGTTCATTTCAAACATGGTTGGCACTTCCGTTCCGCGTCACAGCACCCGTTGTCATAGCGCGGGGACACGCCAGTGGCGTAACCAGGCGCTTAATAAATGTCCATTAATAATAATAATATATATATATATATATATATATATATATATATATATATATAACCTACTGGCAGTCGCCAGTAGGTAGTTATAGTTAGGACCTAGTTTCCGTAGGAAATCTGCAAAATTCTATTGGGAATAATCTCCGCGAATTTCTCAAAGAAGATGGCCCGCTATGCTACGCTCCTTCCCTGAAAGTCTCGGGAAGATTCGTCAAGCGGAGGCCGAGAAAAAAGGAGGGTCCCAAAACATGTTTTCCCCATGTTAATTTCCATAGGACGTTTAGACACGGCTACAGCCCGAACCGCTGAACGGAATTACACCAAATTTGGGAAAATGGTAGAGTCTGGTAAGCAGATCACGCTTTTATTTAAATGGTGTAAATCCCTCCAGTAGTTGCTGAGAAAATTAAAGTTGAAATCAATAATATATATCTATAAGCGCGCACCGTGCGCGCACCTTGACGTGCACGAGCTTCATGCTGATTGGCTGCCACTGTCTGTCAACACTCTAAAACAGAAATTGTTGGCAGCCATCTTGTGCCTCGGTAGACTGAGGCACAGGAAAGCAGAAAAACCAAGGTGTAGAACTCAAAAAGGGGGCAGGGTAGAAGCACCCTGACCCCCTAGGCCTGCTCAGGGGGTCCCACAGGGACCCCCAGGCAAAAAAAAAATTTTTTTGGGGGGGGGAAAATCGGGGCCATGATTTTTCAAAAAGAAAAAAATATTTTTTTTTGCCTTGGGGGTCACTTACCACAAGGATGATGTCATCAGTGATGTCATTTGAGATGTCACCAGTGATGTCATGAGTGATGTCACTGACCATGTCATGAGTGATGTAATATGTGACGTCATCAGCAGTGCATTGCGGGCACGCGAGTTATAGTTAGCTGAACTAACTATAACGGGGGAATTTCAATGGTTTTATATGAGTGAAATGTCCAGCTAACTATAACATGTGTGAAACCTACGTTTGTTTCAGTGAAAAAATATATATATATATATATATATATATATATATATATATATATATATATATATATATATATATATATATATATATATATATATATATATATATATATATATATATATATATATATATATATATCAAAAGGAAAATTTGTATATCTGACCCTTACTGCCTAAAGGAAGAAAGATGCATCAGTTTGCATTTGCGCTGTGACTGAGCACCAATACAGGTAGTATAGGCCCAGACGTACAAAGCCATTTTGTGATCAGACTCCCTGTGATTCACAAAATTGCAATTAGGTTAAGGACTTGAACGGGGTGTTCAGTCCTAACTGTGATTTGCTATGGTATGGAATAGTGTGTGTCAAGGTTTTGCTACTGCAAATTGTTGTTGCAAACCATTGAACAGTTGAACTTTTCGGGGAGGTGGTGATCCATTGAACAGCTTCTCTTTCGGGTACTGTGTTGGGACAGCTTGGGAGAATCAGTGGCCAATGTCCTGCTCCCCCAACACATTTGCATACAGTATTTGTTTTAAAAACAGAACTGTTTGTTACCGTTAGGAAGATCTATAGCTGCATACAAAAATACTCCCAGTTTGTGAATGCAAGCACAAGGATAGTAGTTGCATTCCCTTGCTTGTAGGACATTCTTGTTATTGTAACCAGCCAGTCTATGACCTCCTGTGATTGGATTTTCTGATGTAACCTATTAGTACAAAGTTATTAGTACAACATATTAGTATGAAATTAAACTCTAGCTGCAAAACATTGGTTCACAATTTGCAGTCACATTATCTGACCAGCCTTTTAATACAAATGGCCCATAATTCATTAAAAAATACCAGGTTTCTTTGAGGAACCCCAAACTCACAGAAAGCTTGGCAAAAGCAAAGCCTTTGTCAGAGGAAAGTGAAAGTGATATGTGTTCAGCTACATCAAACCAACAAATAGAGTTAAATTGGCAATATTTATTGATTAAAAATACACTGAATTGACAACAATTGCATTGATGGCGATTCACCAAAATGGTAGGGGAGCAGAAGTGACATCACATTCTCTTTGACCTCAATGACATCACATTAAGTGACATCATATGGCCCCTGACCCTGATATTCTCCAGGATGGCATGTACCATTCCTTAAGATCACAGCAATTGGAGATTTGCATTGGAATGTAAAGTAACGCAAAGTAGTGCTTTGTGCTGCTTTGCATTATTTTGTATGAAAGGGCAATTCCATAGGTGGTGCATGAGGATTCCTTTGCAACCACCCAGGTGTTTTAACGCAAATCCCTATCTATAAAAATTGGTAGACAGGATTTTGCGCCAAATTCCTATGACACAAAGCCACCCCTCCACTTTTGAATAAGGCATAGTCTCGAGGAATGGGATCCCCATGGCCTTTGGAGGGAGGAGGGCATGTGCCCTTTTCCCTTTCGTTTATATTTTGACCCGGGGGTCACATGCCCCTCCACTTTTATTAATTATTTGGCCGTGGAGTTGAGGTCCACGGAACCTAATAAGGGTTGAGGAGGGTAGCCACATGGACCCAACCCTTTTTAATTGGGTTTGGATCCGAGGGATGGGATCCGAGGGCCCAATACGGTTCTGGGAAGATGTCCACACTCTCGCCTCCCCTTTTTAAGTACTTTGGGCCCCTGGGGATGGGGGTCACTATACCCTGATAAGAATCGGAATGGAGACTGCGTGATGGCGAGTTTGAAGCAGCGCTTGGCTGCAACACAGGCCCTGCAGCTAAGCCTGTACCACGCACAACCAAGGCAAAGCACAACTTAGGGTTGGCTGGGTCCAGGTGGCTACCTGCAGGCAGTTGGATGCAGAGTCTGTCAGCAAACTAGGTCCTGTGGGCAACCCCATGCCTCACGAGATGAAAGGCCCTGTGCAGCGTGGGGTTGGTTGCTTGCACGGGGAGGTCGGCTGCCTCGCCAGGCCATGTAGCCAACCCACTGGCTGTGCACAGCCAAAGGCCGTGTGAAGCAGGGTGTTGGCTTTACGTTTAGTAATAAAATATTACTTTGTGTTACAAAAACTGTAGAAATGAAAAAATACAATGTTTAAAGTAATGCTATAGGTAGATGTAATAAAAAGATCTGCTTTAAAAACAAAACTCAGAAATTCACTTAAAAAAACAAAAGTTAAAGTTACAATATAGTTAGGTGAACATGTTAGTGAAAACATAAATGTTTTGAACAAAAAATGAGCACAGAAAATCACCACTTATAGTTAGCAGAGCTAACTATAACTTGTGCTCATGCCATGCACTGCATATGACATCACAAATGACATCACTCATGATATGTTCTATGACATCATTTATCTCATCACTGATAATCTCTCAAAATACATAATTTATGACACCGCTGATGACATCTTCCAAGCTTCTTTTGTACACATTACTCTAAAAACTAGTATGGCATTAGAGGCCTGAAATGAAGTAAAAAATATCTCAGAATAATATGAAGCATCATCAATGCCATCATAAGAAGAACTCTCTTAGGTGCAGATAGCAGGTGTTATGTCCAACCTTGGCTCTTTACCATACACTTCACGGGTAGCCTAATTCACATTAACAATCAACCACAGATATATGGAAAACCCTAATTGCACACGGTGTTCAATATGAGTCCAAATCTTCAGACAAAAGCAAATTCCTTAAGATACTCAACTTCTGTTAAAAAATAATGCCCTACTTCGGACTGCTTTCATCTGTATTCACCGAACCTACATAGAGAAATGGAGGTGATATGAGTAGAAAAGTGGGTACAGTAAACAGTGTTTACTTTAGGAGGTGAGTTTACTGTGTACCTCACTATTTGCAGACAGTTAAACTCTCATGAGAAATACTCCACAGAGAATTAAAAATCATCTACTAAAACAGTGTACACTCTATGCAACACTTGCCAAAAAAGACCCCATTCATTTAAAATAACCAAGGTTTGAAGGTGCTAAAGATTATACTGCCTGCAGCCTTCATACTGTGGTGAAAACTTTACAGATAGCCGATCTTATGAAGCAAAAGAAGCACATGTACATAGGTTAGTACCTGGTGCACAGAGTCTTCTATGTTATGTAGAAATTGTCATGCTGAAACGATGGTGGGAGTCGGCAAGGACTGCCCAGGCTCCCCCCACGGTCCAAGTGCAGACCAGGTTCTCTGGGGGAACTCAAGACAAATGGCTATTCCCCAGGGGATGGGGTCCCCAGGGCCGAAATCAGCCAGGGGTATGAGTAAGTGAGTGGGTGTCTGATTGGCTCTAGGGATGAGTGAGTGGTTGTGTGAGTGCTTGTATGGGTCTATGAATGGGTATGTGAGTGGTTGTGTGGGTATATGAATGTGTGTATGAGAGGTGGTATAGGAGTGTGAGTGGTTTTGTTGATGATGTCATCAGTGATGTCATCATTAATGTCATTTAAGATGCCATCAGTGATGTCAATGACCATGTCATGAGTGATGTCATATGTGAGGTCATAAGCAGTACACTGCGGGTGTAAGTTATACATGTATAAATATACTAACACCCACACACCCACACACACACACACACACACATTCAAAGCCAAAAATCATGTACGTTTTCAAGTTATGGTAAGGAGTACAATACACAACCTGCATTAAAGGTATGCAAACCACACACTAAATGCAATGCTCACAATCTCACCCTTAATTTGACGGATGCAATTAAAAATGTTGTAAATAAACTTAAAGATGAGATTACATATCATATTGCATCTAACATTATGACAGAGTTGACTATGAATTTGGTATTACATATTGGTTGGAGTATAAATGGTTATGTAATTCTGGTTTAGGTGTGTTACTTATTGGTATACATATTGCATGGTCATAAGCATTCTATTTAGTGCATCAGTTCAGGTTAGCATGTTTATTGTGCAAGTATGAATTGAGGTCCTAACCTAGAATATCAATGGTTTCTGGTTTTGATGGTATTTTATTATATAATAAGTTATGTAACTCTTCGTCTGCTGGTTAGAGGAGTCTTTCACCTTCAAGCAGGAACCAGCATGAAGATTTAGGTGCCTTGAGCAAGAATAAATATAAGGAGACACCAACGAGCTCAAGTTTCCAGTTCCATGCGTGAGTAACTGATCAAGTTCATGTTTATTTTTGCATTCTGGGATATCTGTACTTGTTGTTTATGTCATTATAAAATCCAAACTTGTATCCCAAAAATGCAAAGAAAACTGGACTAGTTGAGCTACTTACACTGGAACATGGAAAACTTGAGAGCACTGAGACACAAGTAACATATCCTCTAAAGAAAATGAATAGCGGCAAAATAAAGAAAGAGAAAAAAGAAAATCCAATAAGGTGTTACATAGGGATAAGACTGGTGCAAACTTGAGTGACACAAGGCGAAGCCTACAAAAGTGCATGTTGACCAGGCACAGTTCTACTGCTCTTACAGATCCTTATGATGCTATTGATTGCCTTGTTGAGGTAGTGAAAGTAAAGTTGTCCACAAACACTGATTGGGATCACCCATACATGCAGTACAGGAACTTGCAATCATCTTAGAATGGGCAAAATGCTCCGCAGCCATATATGGGCGGATATAACTACTACTTCTCCATTTCATCGGATGCCACAAAGTTGTCACATGACACGCTGACTATGCAACCCGCACTTTGTATCAAACACCACAGACAACTGAACATGACTCCTAGGTACCCACTGCTGGATCCCAGCATCCATGCCACAGTGAATTCTGCCTGACACACCACTAGCTTGACTTTTCAACTATGTAATTGCTTCAACTTAGCTGAGACCTGCTTAATCACGTATTTGGTGCAACCAGTGTCCCTTTTTGTCTTTCATGACGGCATCATTTACATTTGGTTAAGAGGAAACTCAGCCACAACAATATATTATGTATTGTGAATCACAGGCTCTCTTTTCTATGTTGTGATGTGTATTGGTTTGCTGTGCGCTTCTCTTGTTCCTACTTAGAATCTTTGAAGTACCTAGTATTGTCAAGGCTTTGTGCTGGAGTCCAGGACTGCACAGGCGCCCCCCGCGCCTATGGGATGGGCGCCCTTAGTTGCGCCATTTGACAAAGCCCCCAACGGGTCGGTTAAGAAGGGGTAATGTATTGAGTAAGGAGCGACGGTGATGCCATCGGGGCGCGCTGGAATGCAAGGGGGAGTTATAGAAGGTTGCGCCCTGGAGTATGCAGCCTCTTTGTCCCCTTAGACCTCCATGGTGGAGCACTGACAGTTAACAACAGAGGGGGATGCACAACATGAGAAGTACAAAGACTGGATTGACCCCAGGAGGGGGTAGGATCCACGTGTGCTGAGGGTAGGTCGAAAATGAGGACTAACCTGCTGGTAGTCCTGGACCCTACTGCCCTAACCCACAAAGGATGGACTGAGTAGAACTTTGGGGAGGCTGCCTGTGCTCAGGCGCCCCGGTGGGCCGGTGCGTTATGCGGTGCCCTGGATTGCAAATAATGCAACTGTTTGCTGTGCGCGTTGGGGCCTGCTGGCACAATGTGCGCAGCTGAGTGGAGAGCTTGGCGGATGGATGAGAAGGTCAAGTCCATTGTAAGGCCAAGCTCAAGTGCAGGTGTAATGTTGTGCCTAATTTTCTTACTGTCTTTGACATGTTGTTGCCGCTAAAGTGTACGGCCAAAACTGAAGTTCAAGTAATGTTGTGAATGATTTACTTAATACCTTTTACAGGTTGATGCGGCTAAAGCACGATACTGTGAATAATTGTATACATCAAAACAGGATGGTCTTCTTCTATTGGTCTGTGAAGTATTATCTGGTTTCATGTGAATAAAAGGCTACGCCCTAGACAACATGCTTTGACTCTGCGAGTTCTTGGGCTTAGTGGGGTAGAAAATGTCAAAATAAAGAAAGGTGATTGTCACATTGTGCGCATACTATAGATGGGACCGGGAGACCAAGGGCTCACAAGACAGAATATCCTGCTCCTAAAATAGTTCCATTTTGAGGCATGGACATCTAACCTAGCCTAATCATTCTACAACTAAGTTTAGTTTAATACAGGAACGTAGCTTAAACTGTATACCAAGCAACCATCTGTGTGTGTGTGCAGTACCTTGATATAACAATGTATTCAGATACTTGTGTCCTGTAATTCCACACAGCAACTCCAGTAAGCATAGCTTCAGGATACACGCCACCACCATGCTTCTTGGAAACACTTCTAAAACCCCAGCCCAATATCTTTTTATGATGGATCAATCCCAACAAATAGACAAAAATTAAACCTAGTTATCTCCATGCTGGCAGCAACAATCATGAATATGTTAGTTCATTTTATTGAAACTATTGGGTTTGAACGGTCCTGTGCAGGAGATTACACCAAATCAATGTATTTCTCAAATTCAAAGACCCTTCCTTCTCACGGTCAAAAAACCTTGAACCATTCCTGATGTTAAATTTGATGTCCTTGGCCTCAGGCCACATTTGCTCTTACCTTTTTCTCCGTTTGCGTTTTGTTTTGTGACTGTAACAGCAAACGTTGAGGGGCTTTCAAGAAGAACTGCTCCTCGGTAGGCTGTAACTTGGGCAAAACTTAATGAATGGCTGTAGTTTACTCTTAAAATATTTGATATAGCGCTTACTACCCCTGACGAGGCGTTTAGTCTCTGAGAGTCATACATTCCTTTACAGCCCACCCCTGCTTATTAACATCACAAAACGGGAAACAAATATTTTGCTAAAACCTTTGTGTTGCTCAAAACTTAAACCATAGTTTAAGTTGTCCAAAGGAGACAAACTTCACAACTTTCTGAAGTTGCAAATGAGGTCACTTGTCACAAAGCTTCGCATCGGATTTTTTAAATTTCGCACGTGTGACTCAGAATGGGACATTTGTATAAAACCACTGCAATTCCAAAGTTAAATAGCATGCATACTATATAGTTTAGAGTCATGTAGCTAGCACACATTATGCGATTCTCCAATATACCCGGGTGCTAGGAATGTCAGCTACTGCACCAAAATACTAACGCAGGAATAATATGCCAACTAAAATATTGTGGTAGACACTAAGAAAATGTAATAATTATTTTGCTGCAAGCAGTAGAGAACGAGAAAGAGCTGGCGATCAATAGCTTATATATAGACACTGTAACTGGTTGAGCATTTATGGTGCTTTGGGAGGGTGTTTTTGGGGCTGTAGTGATGAATGAGAAGCTTTCACATAAGTCATAGCCCTACGCCCCAGTTCTTGCTGTCCGAGTTCATTAATCAGAATTTGCTAGACAGTTATATAGATGAAGACCTTCCTGGCGGTGCTGCCCAGGAGAATTAGATGCCAATTTGTATCTACAGAAAAAAAGACGAGCACCTTATGTCGAAGATGCATTCGCTAACTTGATTAACATGCATGCACATTAAACCTGCTAACAGGGAGATAATGAGCTCATTACTGTTTGAGAGCATGGAGCAGAAATGAATGATTCTTAAAGCTGCAAACGACACTTGTATTATGTTCAATGAATATTTGCATATCATGTCACAGCAAAGACGCGGAGCCGTATATGGCTTCGTTTAGGTCTGATTGGTAGAAAGACAGCACATTTTCCAGAAATAAAATGGCTTTTATTGTATATTTTATTAGATTGATTGGAAAATTATGCTAATATTCATGATATTAATAGAAATAGGCAATCCTTATTTATTTTCTCTGGCGATCGACTCCATGTGATCTACCACTCTTCAGGCACCAGAAGAACGCTGTTGAAGGCACTGTATGACTGTCTATCTCAGTTTTAGCAATGGAAATTGGGCAAGAGAGCACAACACAGGCCACTGACAACTTGTAGTGTATAAAAGGGCGCATTAATGAAGCTATTTCACCTCACAAACTTTGTGTAACCCTGGGCAAATCGCCTTACAAAACTATCCTCCTCACTATACATTAATGTACGCCTACCACTTGCCCTTCTCCCCCACCATCCAATTGTCCCCCCACTATTATTACCCAAGTCGTCTACCTGTCACTGTACCTATACGCTTGTTGTGTAGTTCATACTAATCCGTAGGACCTGCGCATTTGCAGCCAACATAAACTTTGGGTGAGGTGCCTAGACTGATTACAAGCACCCCTGCAGGATATGTTGGCCAATAGACCAGCTAGATCACAGTGCCGCCATAAGCCCCCTAACCTACCAGGGAGTGAATGGTTTCTGGCAACTACTGAACATGACAACCCTGACCCCTCAGGAATCATGGTAACATATCAGAACCTCTTGCTCAGTCACTCGAGAATACACAGTGAGACGTGTTCAATATATTTATTGAACCAGCATTATTCTTGTATAAAATACATGTGCTGCGATAATCAAAACACATAAGCAAATTAAAGTGATTGCAATCACTGAAAGAGTAGATAGTAGATATAGTTCTTCCATGGTGCTGAAACAGTGTATATATGCAGGCATATACAACAAGGTAGTAATCAGACATATTCCTACTATGCAAACCCTACTCTGTGTATGTCCAGAGTGTGTGTAGGTGTAGAACCAAGAATCCCCCCAAGTGACGATACAACCCCATTGCCTGGTGGGAGAGAATGTAGGACCCCGTCTTGATCATGAAGTGAACACCCCTCGCGGAGATGTCAGACTGCTGCATGGTGAAGTCTCATCCTGCAGGGACCATTGGTGTCAGCTGAAGTGCCTCCTCAGCTAATCCTATGGGATGCTGTTTATTTATAATAAAACGCAACCTTGCGATGTCCGTACAGATTAGTAATGTCATGGATATGTAGATAGCCCTGTCGCCCCGTGGCTGAAGATAGAATTACATTTGTACATAAGTGCGTAAAGGCCTTGTACTAGGTGTATGAGGCATTGTGATAATGTTAAATGTCTGATACCTACCTGATAATGCCTTACAGAGCCAAATGTGTAAACAGAAGTACTTTTAGTGAAACAAATACAACTTTATCACACACATGAATATGTGCAAAAGGTTACAGCAGAAACTGTTATTGTGAAAAAGAGGACAAAGTAAGAAATGACCAGCTTCACTACTTGGGCCTAACACGGGCACATATCACTCAAAGGGCCATATGTATCAAGCCTTTTGTGATTCGCAAAGGCCGAAATTTGCAGAATTTTGGCCTTTGCGAATCGCAAACGGCCTTTTTGCATGTTTTGGGATGTATGAAACATTCCCAAAATAAGGAATTGCAAACTTGTGCGATTCCTTATTTTGCCATAGCATTTAGGGAATCGCAATTTTGCGATTCCTTAAATGCTATGTATGTAGCATTTTTGGCTAGCGAATTTTGGTTAAGGAATCGCAAATTACCACCAACTTGTAGTTGGTAGTAATTTGCGATTTCTTGTAAATATGCACAATTGTGCATTTGTGAGGGTGGCATATGACGCACATACATGCCCATTGGGCATGTATGTGTGCCATATGCACACACATGTAATTTACAGGGGTGCAGCAGGGTGTCCTTGAAACACCCCTGCACCCTTGCAAGCATTCTCAAATTGCGATTATCAATTTGCGAATTCGCAATTTGAGAATTATTTGGAAATCATTCCTATGGGCCTCCTGGCCCATAGGAATGCATTGGAAAATATTCCTTAATTGCGAATTCGCAAAATGCGAATTCGCAATTAAGGAAGCTTAAGGAATCGCAAATTAAATGCGATTTTGTTCATACATACCATTTTGCATTTCCTAAATAGCGATTCCTTAAAATTCGCTATTTAGGAAATGCAAAATAGTTTGATGATACATATGGCCCTAAATCCTGAACTAACTTTACTTTATAAAACTGTAAACATTTTAACTTCCTGCCTTCTGCCAGATTAAGCTTACTCTCACCCCCCCCTTCAAACTGCTTCACTCATCCCAATAGCAATAAAATCGATTCAAACCATGAAAACTCAGCACCTGCCCATACTTGACACCCCTCCCTGTACATGTGATCTTTGGAACCAGCCTACACATGATAAATTCCTTCAACCCTTAATAAAGGGGGTGGCCGGATGGTCAAAAATGCTGGCCCTGTCTTAGCTACCTGTCACATGTCACCTTACCGCTAAATGGTGATTGGCAGCCCTAAGCCTTTCTACCTATACCCCATGCACTGTCTCTGCCTTCTAACAAAGTCCAATCTTAACTGACAGTCCTCTGGACTGTACCACCCCAGCCAAAATGCTTGGGGGTGGACTATATCTCCCCAGGTTGGCTGCCCCCCAAATTCCTACAGGGCGAGAGGGCACAGCTGACAACTTGTAGTGATAAAAAGGCAATTTTATAAGGAAGGTGCACAACACAAAGATTTATATAACCCTAGGCAAATCACCTTAAAAAACTATCACCCATACTATACATCAATATTCGCCTAGCCTTAACCTACTCCTAATTGTCCCCCCAAAATTTAAACAACTGGACTGCCTGTTACTTGACTTATAATCTACTCACTAAGCTAACTTTACTTCCTAAAACTGTAAACCTGTAACTTCCTGCCATCTGCAAGTGTAAACTTACTTCCACCCTCCCCTTCAATCTGCTTATCCACTCCAACCACAATAAAACTGATTTAAACAATGAAAACATCTCAGAAAACCACCACTCAGAAGAACCCTAAATCAGGAGTTTTTCTGTCACCCCGCCCCCGCCGCTAAAGGGTTAAACTGTCCTCCACAACCAGATGCCTTGCGCCTCTGACAATACCTCAAGCAACTGCATCAAATACAAATCTATCGCTATGGTAGACAGATGCACTCTATCCACCTGTGACACCTCAAAACACAATTTAGCATGCACTATTCTACCCTCACCTTCTTCCTTTCCAAACATAAGCACCTCCCGGTTCACCCTCCACCTGGTTTTGCCTATGGCTGCCAGTCACTCCTCCCCTCACCACGCCCTCCGAGGAATAAACGCAGTCCACAAGGTCCATGCCCAATATCTTTTCATCTACTTCATTTCCACCTTTATAGCCTTTATCAGGACCAAGCCCTTTTCTTTCACTAAATCCATCTACCCCAAATTGAACGGCTAACACATTTTGACAGCCCTCCCTGCCAAGATTTTTTTTATATTATAGTAACAGTTCCTGACATAACATACCACATGTACTGTGTCATATCATGCTTATCTCTGGCTCTTTAAACCCTAACTGAGTCCTATGGTGTCTCCTGCTCACCTGCTTCTTTGCCCACTTCATAAAAGAATGGTCCACTACCCAGATGGTCACATCCTCCTGCTTCAGGCCTGGGACTGAAGCTACAATATACAGCCAGAAAGAGAGTTAAACACACTTCACATCATGCTTCCTCACCCAACCGCAAATATCTCTTATAGCAGTCTGATGACCACCTTCCCATCTGCAATATACTGTCCTTGGACCAATCCTGTCTATTCGCCTTTGTCGCCACCACTATTATGAAGGAGTGCATCCCATAATCAGCTGTCAGCAGCCTTAAATGTTCTAATGCCTTATTCAACACTGCCAACAGCTCATCACTTCCAACTCATCATGTTGCTGAAAAACTAGACAGTCCGCTCTCCTGTTGCTGAAAGCCATAGCACCAGTATGTCAGACAAAAAGGCCCCACATAGTAAGCCAACAACTGCACTTGTGTCCCCTTAGCCCTTTGGTCCATTTTTGACCTCAGATAAATCTCAGTGCTTTCAGCATGCATCTCCACGTGAGCCAAGTCCAGGCCTCCGCCTGATTTCCCCCCAGCAATTTAGACATCCTCAATGGTTCGAGGAACATCTAACTCATCAAAAAAAGAAAACCCTCTTCACTTTCACTGTAACAAATCATGATTAAAACACCCATCACTCTGTGCAATACTGAACAGATTAAAGGCTTTCAGCCTCAGTTTTCTATCTCCCGCCCAATCTTCCAACAAATATTTTCCCATCTCACCAGCAGAAGGGGCATATCCCCAAAGCAACCAACAGACAAAGACTATGCCCTCCAAACTACCCACTATCATAAACTTTGACCAATGATTCTCAATCATATCTACGATGAAATGTACCATGTCCAGGCTTAGCCACCAAGTCTCCTTCTCAGTACCTCTCCTCCATGACCTAGAATCCAAAAACTCGCTCCATGCCTGCCTCATCGTGAATTGCATCATAGAACACACTACCATATGAAAAAACATATTGTGCCTATCTGTCATATGATTATATGCCTCGTTGGCATTGGAATTTTCTCCCTGTCCGCACCATAGCATGCCCATGGAATACAAGACAAAGGATTTGCAATGTAATTATCAATTGCTGGACCATGCCATGCTCTGAACAATATGTTACAATGCAAACAGTCCTGCACAAACACTCCCAACAGCTTCTGTACCTGTCCCTTGCTGACAGCCTGTTAACCCCTTCCACGCTGATGACGAGCTCAGCTCGTCATGAGGTGCACCTCTCGTACGTTTATGACGAGCTGAGCTCGTCATGAACCGCAGTATTTACAAAACTGCAGCGCACAGAGGGAAAAGCCACAGCGCGCATGAGGTTAACTATCTGCACCACTGCTATACTGTCCACATTGAGATTTTTTTGTTGGCAAGCTCATCATCCCACAAAACCAAAACAACCAACAGAGGGAAAACTCCAGGAAGGCTATGCTTCTCCACCATGTTCTTTCACACCGCCGACCTCCAACAGAAAATAGGCAAAACAATCATTTAAATGCGGAATGGAGCAGCCAGGGCCAAGTGCAGCACACATCAACAACCCCCTCCAGACACCCAATATCCAGGATGACCAGTATGAGAGCCTGGATGCCTCACTGGACCTGTGCCTGGAGCCTGGATGCCTCGCTGGACCTGCGCATGGAGCCTGGGTGCCTCTCTGGACCTGCGCCTGGAGCCTGGATTCCTTGCTGGACCTGCGTCTTGAGCCTGGAGTGGGATGCGGAACTGTGGAGTCGATGAGCCATGGCGGTAGACATTGAGGGGGGCAATCGCCCGTACCTTGTGGTGAAGTCTGGCCGGTCGCATGGAGACACGTTGCTGATCTGTGTGAGAAGACCACCTTGCGCCCCTTGGAGCTGTGAATGGTAGTGGCGCTCCTGCGCACCAATGTAGAGAGGTCTGCATTGCTTACTACGATCCACCACTACACGGGGGTGCATGGAGGGGACTACCAACAGTGGGTGGCACCTCTCTGCATCACAGGTTGGATGAGGTGGTGCTGGCTGGACCCTGTGGAGGGTGAGGCCCCTGAGCTGCACCAAACTTGTGTTGCGGGAGTGCTGCAAGTTCACACCTTAGGGGGTCCTGCTGCATCAACTGCATCAGGAGGTTCACCAGCAGTCTTGGCCGCAACTGCTGTACCCAGGTTGTGAAATCCCACCTGGCTGAGGCTCCTGCTGGCTGAGTCACATTTTGGAGAGAGTTTAGCAGATTGCGCTACGGTGTCACTGTCCAGGTAAGGAGAAGGTGGGACACGTAGCGGAGGCCGGGAGGTCGAGTCGCCCAGGCCTAGCACCTGTAGATGACGCACCCCCAGTGTCGGCTCATCCGCTTTGGTGGAAGAGCGTCGCCCCACTACTTTCAAGCAGTGCAAAAAGAGGACCAATCATCACATGATGATAACTTCCTGATGTAATTGTGCCATGTTTCCTTTGTTGTAGGGAGGGTGGGTAGGGCTGCTCCACTCATTGAGCATGGCAGGGGCGGAGTGGCATGCCACTCAAGTGCCCAGTGACTGTTTGGTCGACCCGCTCAGGCCTCACAAAGCAGTTATGCGCACTGTCCTGTTCACAATGCAGGCTGCATTACAGCCTGCATGGAGAACATGCCCACACCTCCAGCACCTGTATGAACGCCTCATCACGGCACCACTGACCAATCCCAATGCTGCATTGCAGTGTTGTGATTGGCTTAGGGGAGGGAGCCTGGCTGCCTACTTCCTGTTCCTGGAAGCAGACTCAGGAGAGCAGGAGCAACGAAGACACAGGAGACGGCCTTGAGGTAAGATTTCTCTCATTTAAATTTTTACAACTCCCACTGACATACACACACCCCACGTCCACGCCCCATCCAGTGTTCTTTCCTTCATTTCCCACCTCCCAGCTGTCCAGTCCCCCATGCATCAATTCTCAATGGCGGACACTGTGTGGCTGCGCGCAGCAGGCGTACTGCTGGTGTGCCAAAGGTATATATGGAGTTACGACGCATACCATTATATCGCATTCCATTACAATGCATACTAATACTAGGAATATTGCAACAATAGGGAAGGTGTTGGATTGTGGAGATGTAAACATTACTATTCCCAATTCAGTGAGTGCATCAATAAAACTAACCCTCGCACCCCAAAGCAAACCCTGAACCCTAAAATTCATCTTTGAGCCCCCAAAACACACCCTAAAAATCATATTTGACCCAAATGCACAACCCAATTTTCATATTTGACACAAATGCATACCCCAATTTTCATTATTGCCCCCAAAACACACCCCAAATTTCAAATGTTACCCCATAACACACTCCACATTTAATCTCCGACACCCAAAACCCATACCCACCCTGAAAACTAAAAATACCCCATTACTGACCTCACAATGCGTTGTAATGGAATGCGATGTAAAGGCACTTGTGTTGTAGAATTTGCATTATAAAGGCATTATGATGTAATGCCTGTGTTGTAATGGAAGTCTCCCATGCCTAAGGCAAGCCTGTCTGTGTCCGTCTACCCCTGGACCGAGCTCGGCACCAAGGACCCTTCCTCTCAGACACTCCACCCCTACGGCGCCAGCATTCTCCTCGTCATCCACCCTGGATGCCACATCGCCTGCCAGGACCAACATCTGCTCCGGACCGGACACTGCCATTGCCATCCCTGACGTCTACTAAATCACCCACAAGGACCACCCGCACCATCCAGGACGAGGCATGGCCATCACCTACAGAAGCACACTCCAACTGACCACGCACTCTAATGTCCCAAAGGTGACCATGGAACACCTCAACTTCCAGATATGGACCAACCCCAACCCCATCCTCTATGGCACCCACATCTGCAGACCTCCAGTGCCATGTACACCCATTTTCCAATACCATTGTAGACTTCATTGCACACCAGGCTCTCCCATTCACCGACGACATCCTACTCAGCGAACTCAAGTTCCGCCTGGACAACTCCAGTGACCAGAACACCACCCCTCCTGGGGTAGCTCCCCAACATCAGACTCAAGCAGCTAGTCACCTCAGTAAGCCAAATAGCAGGACACACAGTTGAGCATGTGTGCTCCGCCAGCGGGACCTTCAACTACAGCCACACTACCGGACTCTCCTGGACCGACCATCATTGTATACATCACGTCTTCATCATGCCCACCGTGCACAACTGCCATCATCACCCCCTCGCAGCTGGATCAAGGCTGTCTCATCAACTCCCTCAGCACCACCACTCTGCCAATGCTTACAGACGATAACACCGCATCGCGTAACTGCCACCGATGGATGATCTCCAACTGCGCGGACACCGGGGCAACCCTCAAGAATAGCACTGTGTCAGTACCTTGTGCCTCCATGATGGCAGGCGTGAGGGTGACGCAGTGCCACAGGGATAGGCTGGCCCCATGCATTGTTGGAGTTGCGTCATCGTTGTGACACGACTGTAGCAATGCATGACTATAGCGTAGATAGATATATCAGAATTCCAGACATATCTGTCATTACTTGCGTCATGGAGTGCTGTCAAGTGAATACAGCGTATCCATGGTGTCGCAAGAAGGGGGTAGTGAAAAGTGATGCAACGCTGTCTTGTCGCAGCGTTGCAATACTTTTCATGAGTGAGGACCAGGAATGTGCACTATCTTATGATCCGCAGTCCTGTCCTGTAGTTTTTTCGCAGGGCAGCGCAACAACATTGCTTGCAGCGCGGTCCAGCAACAAAACCTGCTGAAATGAGGCCCCAAGGATTATCTCCATTTTTAAGACCAGCTATTTTCTGGTCTTAAAAAAATGCCTCTAACTGCAGTTAGAGGAAGTGTTTTTGGTCCTCCAAACTTAAAGAATCCCCTTGTAAATATCGCAAAGCGGGGTTAGCAGCCGTTTTTGCACGGGAATGCCTCTCTTGCATGTCATTATCATTAACAAAAGTGTTGATCTTTATAATGGACGAATTTGCCGGAAAACTGCAGTTAACAGAGGTTAGCGGCAGCTTGTACATAAGGTGATAAAAATCTCACGACGAAACCGTCGAAAAAGTGCTGCTAATGCAGCGTTAACTCCTCGTACATATGCCCCACAGTCTCTTGCAAATGTTCCTACCCACCTGAACCACTTTGCAAGCATACTTCAAATGCACCAAAAGCAATTGTACCTCCTGTGTCTGCACTTTTGTCTTTGCCAACATCGTCTCAATTAGTGATATCATTATCATTTTCTTATTCTCTGGCAACCATGCCTCCATTTCAACTGCATTAATTTCAATTCCGGGAAATGTCAACACTTTGCATGTTCCCACTGTCTTTTCAGCTGCCAACAGCACTCCCAAGTCTTCCATGAGCCCCTTTAAATTTGCAAGCATATGCTGGCCGCTTGTGAAGCCTGGCTTTACTACAAAAAAGAAGTTGTCCACGTAGTGTGTCACTGTTGTATGACCTGTAACAAATGTGAACAGCCCTTGTAAAAATTAACCAAAACTCTCAAGTAGGGAACATGATATGGCGCAGCCAATTTGAGTAGCTTTGTACCTGTACCAATGTCCATCAAAATGTACGTCTAATGTGAAAAATTGGGTTGTTTGTTGACTGGGGTGTGAACCCTTGTCAAGCAACAGCAATAATCCCTTTCAGGATGAACCATAATAAGTCACTAATTAACCTGTGCTTAAACCTAGATAGCTTGGCACAAGAAGCAGTCAGGCTTCACTTAGAGGCAATGTGTAAAGTATGTCTGCAGTACACAAACAATAATAAAGTGAAAATACAACACAAGAAAAATCCCAAAGAAGATTCAGAAAAATAGATTATATTTTAATAAATTATTTCCCACAAAAATCCACTAGGTAGAACCGGAGATATTGATTTTAAAAGATTTTAAGTTAAAATGGAGCCAAGCTGAACAGAGCACCAATTGGCATATCTGGTTGTGCCGGAGGAGGGAAGTCAAAAGTTCAGGCTGATGCGCTGGTCTTGCTCGCACAGCAATGGCAATGCATTCGCTTCAATTAGTGGGTTGCTGTTGTGTGGAGTTTCAGTATTGTCGTCAAGGCTGTCATTGACGGAGATGTGTGGACTTTGCTTTAGTAGAGCATCACACAGTGATGGTACCGAAGGTGGAGCCACGCAACAGCAGCGAAGCACCAGTTCTGGTCCACTCAACAGGGGTGATATGCTGGTTCTGACCAACACAGTGGTGTTGATGCTGACCCACACAGTTATGGCAATGCAACAGATCTGTTCTCTACAGCGGCCGTGGTACATTAGTTCTACTGACCAAAGACCTTAGGCCCACTTCCAATTGTCCAGTACTGGGGCGGTGCCACTTGGCAGGGTGTCCTCACAGATGGCGGAGTCCAGGTGCACAAGCAAGATAGTTGAGAGTCTTTTATGTCCCTGAGATTTCAAATCAGAAGGCCAGCCAAATAGGCCTTGGGGTACTCTGGGTTCTCGGGGTCCAGTGATGAAAAAGTGTCCTGAAACGGTGGGGCCTAAGGTCCATTTGGTATACCCAGTGGTATAAGAAAGATCTTTGAAGTGCACAGATGTGCTACCTTCCTGCCCTGGCTCCAGACCCATTGCAGGGGGTATGTAGCCCTTTGCGTGGGGACAGGACACAGCCTTTTCCGGTGTAAGTGCAAGGCTGTGCCCAGCTCCTCCCTTCCATTCTGCCAAGATGGCCCGTGAAGTCCTACCTAAGTTGCCATTGTGTGTGGCTGTCTAGGAGGAATATACAAAGTCCAGCTGTCACCCTCCCCAGACGTGTATCAGAGACAGGCTACAAACACACAGGGCTAAGAGCAGAAACATGTAAACTTTCTAAATCTGACTTTGCCATTAAAGAGGATTTATGTTTACATTTCCATAGGTACCAAACTTGGAAGATCTACCTCCTCCCAATTAAGAATTGCAGCTTATTAAATGTAACAAGGTTTACCAAATGTTATCCTGTTTGAGGGGTAGACCTCACAGTAGTAAAAAAACACAAGGTGGGAGTTTTTCATTACCAGGACATGTAAAACTTAAAAGTACATTTCCTACCTTTTGATTACACAGAACCCTGCCCTAGGGTGTACCTTAGGGTGACCTATGTGTAATAAAAGGGGAGTTTTAGGCTTGGCAAGTGGTTTTAAATGCCAAGTAGACATGGCAGTGGATTGCTACATTCAGGCTGCAATGAAAGGCATGAGACGTGTTTTCGGATGCTACATAAGTGTTTGGCACAATAAGTGCCAAAGGCCCACTGGTAGCATTTCATTTACAAGTCCTGGCTATATGTTATACCACTCTACAAGGGACGTTCAAGTAAATTAAATATGCCAATTTGGTATATGCAAATGTTTAAGGGAATGAGCACAAGCATGTTAGCACCGGTTAGCAGTGGTAAACTGCACATAGTCCTAAGGTCAACAAAAATAAATTCAGCAAAAATGGTAGAAGGAAGGCTAAAAGTTTGGGAGTGACTGCAGAAAGGACCATTGTCCAACACCTAGCAACTTAAAATCCACTGGCTGCACTGGCAACAGGCTGAATGCTGAATTAATGTTACTCTTTGTCATCTTCTCATCTTGTTTTATAGGTCGATGGCCACGTTTGTTGAGGAATATGACACCAAAGACAACTCGTCTGAAATGTAATCATTCATGGACTGCCCTTCTGGCCATGACAAATGTTGAATCAGCTGCACTTTTTCTTTCTTTGGCACCACACTGATAGGTAACGTAATCAATCTGTCCAAGGACACTCATCAAATCGGCCTGCCATTCCTCCTTCCTGCACTTCTTTCTCCAGTTTCTCCCTCACCACCTAGAGGTGTTCCTTGGCAGATTTGAAATTCTCTGCCTACCTCCTAAATTGTGGGCAAGTATAACCCAGCTCAAATCCTTGCTGAAAGCCCTCCCATAACAAATATGGTCGTATATGAAGCAAACTGTATTCATACAGTGTATAGGGAAACCCACTCGAGTTAGTGTGGAGCCCCAGGGGTGCGAGCTCAGTGCGCGAGGAATCCTGGTTGGAATGCAACGAATAAACCGGTTGATGGAGCAGTAGATGATCTCAGTCTATACTGCCTAAATGTGAAGGAAGAGTGGCAGCAAAATGTGACTCTCTACTGCAAAGGGCCCGGGGAATGGCGGCGCCTTGATTCAAGGTGCATGCGGTCCCAATAGTAGCATTCAATTTTACAGGCCTTGGGCACAGGTAGTGCCATTTTACTAGGGACTTACAAGTAAATTAAATATACGAATTGTGTATAAGCCTATTTAACTTGTTTTAAGGTGTGAGCACAAGCATTTTAGCACTGGGCAGCAGTGGTAAAGTGCACAGAATTCTAAGGCCAACAAAAACAAATTCAGCAAAAAATAGAAGGAGGAAGGCAAAAAGTCTGAGGATGACCCTGCAGAAAGGATCAAGTCCAACAGGATTCCTCACTACCGGCCACATGCATCAAAGTCCGTTTTTGCGATTCCTAATTTGCGATTTATACCGAATCGCAAATAAGGAATCGCAAAACGGGATGCATGATTAAAATTTAATAAAATTTGCGATTCGGTAATAATCGCAATTTTTACCGAATCGCAAATATTATGCAAATTCCAATTTGCGATTTTGCAATTCCCATTGATTCCTATGGGCCAAAAGGCCTATAGGAATCAATGGGAATTGCGAATTCGCAAATTAGAATTCGCAAAATGTTGATGCATTCCATGGGTGCAGGGGGGGTCCTTTGGACCCCCCCTGCACCCCTGAAATTTATTTTGAAGTGCATGTTTCAAACACACATGTCCTAAGGACATGTGTGTCTGTAACATGACAGTGTTTTAAAATGCAAATTAGAGCTTTAACACTTTTTCGCAAATTACCACGAGGTTCAACCTCGTGGTAATTTGCACCCCAGATTTGCGAATTCGCAATTTTAAAATTAATCATGCATTGCTTTTAAGGAATCGCAATTTTGCGATTCCTTAAAAGCAATCGCTTTTTTGGAATTCGCTAAAAATAGCGATTTCACCAAAAATGCTTGATGCATCCCAGAAACCTATTTAGGAATCGCAAACGGCCGATTTTACGATTGCGATTCCTAAATAGCTTGATGCATGTGGGCCAAAGACCTGCTTTGGCTTTTGGATGCTGGATTGTTTTGAGCGTGCAGAGTTCACCCCATCACACTGATTCGTCTTAGCCACAGTTCAATAATCTGGCTTCCTATAATTGGGAACTGTGGCTTTCATCCATAGTGAGAAAAAGGCGCACTGTCAGTCATAGAACTGATGCTACAAACGCAGAGGTCTTGAACTCTCTTATATACACCGTGCAAATGCAAATCTATTCTAAGTTAAAGATTCTAAGGTCACGACTTAAGGGCTGTAATGTGGAAGAGCAGAGATACACTTCTCAATTTTTTCCGATATACATTATTTATGAATTTATCAATGAATCTTGATTGGTACATTTTAAATATGATTTTTCCACAATGGTAGGTGCAATTTTAAGCAGTGTGACCTTTTTACACATCAAAGACATCTGCCCTATGACCTTCAATGCAAAAGCGACTCAAAGGCTGCTCTAGCTTGAAAAATATATATTGTCAGGATACAGGATCTTAAACCAATTAATGATGAAATCGAGCACACAGTGCTAGAATTTCTACATCTCAGTGCTCAGACTTTATTCTTAATTGGACTATGTGGCTCGGAAATGCGCAGAAATCTCAAGTTACCAAGTCACATGCATGTAATATTCATTCAAGTATAAAATGATGTATTATCTTTGTTTTTATGATACCATGCATAATAGTTCAGATGCGACTTTCAATAGTCTTTACTATAAAATATAAATTGATCATCTTTGTTGTTTTACTTGGAAAATCTTAAGCAGAATCTAAAAAATAGAAACGGCAGTGGTTAGATGGTGCAATAAAATAGATTTCTGTCTTTGACATGAAATATATAGGATTATTATAAGAACATAAGGACCAGCAGGAGAATCATTCACCAGTTGCTAATATTGCTGCTGAACACTGAGGGGTTCCTTCCAGCAAACATTTACCAAGAAATTGACATACATAAATAGTCTAACCAAGGGTGCGATTTTACGTGTAGTGCTGCACGGGAATAGTAATGCAGCAGTTCCCACGTAGGTTATGCAGGTGGACAGTATTTAACTTGGGTGTAAAGCACATGCAGAAGACAGCTTGAACTTCTATTCCCTTTGGGCGCTGCACCTGTGTGTTTATCCTAGTTATATACCCTGCCAATCGTAGATCAACAATAATGAGGAGAGGAGTTGGCCTAATGGCTTGTGCGGTCAACCTCAAATCTGGGGAACCGGGTTCGAGTCACGGCAAGGACGTGCAATATGCAGTAAATCTGGGCAAACCACTTAATCTCCCATGCCTTTTTTAAAATAGAAATACATTTAATAAAAAAAATATAGACAATATTTAATTATAGAATAATATAAGAACTCGTTGGAATGTAGAAATGTATAATTATAGTAACATTATTTTTTTTAGCAGACTATAATTAAATTACTATTAATTACTTTTATACATCACTTAAAAATTATGAACGACTAATAAAGGAATATGTATTTTTTTAGGTGGGAAACTATTTTTATTTTAAATTTCATCAAAATATTTTTTTATTTAAATTAATATAAAACGAATTAAAGAGGTAATTTAAAATGTAGTTGTTAGTATTGTCACATTTTCTGTACTGCAGCTAAAATAAATATATAAAATTAAAGTACACTAAAATGCACCAAATAAATACTTTATACTTTACCATAGGGAGACTTTGCAGTCGATGAAGTGATCTTTGTACGAAGATGAACTAATTTCTAAGGCAGGATATCGATCATTTATGAGCCATCCCCAAAGCTCTCCAGTGGGTTCATCAGATATGCATCCACAAAGTCCAGCACAATAACACCCCGAACACTTCTATAATTTCATATCTACTTACCATTGCAAGAACTCAAAACTCATCAATTTTACCCTGCTGCAGCATCCTCCTCATTTCAGTAGCTTATCCACTGAAAAGGAAGGAATTGAGGTCCTTACATCTAGGAGTGTTGAGCCTCAATATTGATACCTTCAGAAATCAAGTGACAGCTTAGGATGTTGGTAAAGAGTTTGATTATTTACTGGCTCTTTCTTTCTCTTTTTCGCTTCAACCCTAACCTGTTGTTCCATCCTATCCTTTTCAGGAATTTTGAGGCTTCTGTGCTTTGTTTCACTGCATAGGTTTATGTCTGAATAGGTTTAAAAATGCACTCAATCTGTTAAATCTTTAAGGGGAGTATTGCAAATCTGAGCAGAGAATCTGAGGGGTTAGTGCTCTAGTCAATCTAGCTGATCACAACTGACTCAGTGTTCCAGCACCATGTGTATGGGAACAATGAGATCAATTTTAACTTCTGAAAAGAGCCAGAAGAGAGACTTGCATGAGTATCAGGCAGGAGTTGTGGGCACATCTCGGTTGCTGCCCGGCCCCCTTCTTAAAGCACAGAGGATCATAGAATGCTTCCTTCTATTGGCCCATGGCCTATTGTACCCTTTACCCATCACATCCTTCATCCCACATAGGACCCTGCCCTCCCTCCTACCACCACCTTACAGCAAGTGGTAAATGGGAAAAGAAGTGACCCTGTAATCGAGACCCAATAATTCCGGGATCCACATTCCGGTGAATATACCTCATAGTTCCCCAGTGCAAGCGTAGAATTACCAGCCAGAACTCATGATTCCAGAGCTAGCAAATGTGGTACCCTTGCACCATACAACTCAATGCAAGTTACTGTAGTAACATGCATATTGAGAGTGATTCCTTCTACATCAGTGCAGCTTCGCACTATCCTGAGGTTACAGTATAGTGGCATAGAGTGGGCTGTACACACAGTGAGTTGCATAGAAAGATGACGCTGGTATGGAAGGCCAACAAGACTCAAAATAGACAGAGGGGCTCCAACTCTTCAGCGGGGATACAGATGTAATGACCTGATATGTCTGCAAACACTGATTCACCTCAAATGCAGCTTTATTTGTAGGAAGAATAATTGAGAATATGAATGCTGAGCCCTGATGTTAGCATTGCCACCATGCGCCTCAGTCTCACGTGTGATACATTTCAATCAGTCCCGGTAATTAGCTTTGAGCTATGTCAACACCAGCGTCAAAAAGGCGGAAAGTGTGTCAATGACATGCTCAATTTTAAGCAGGTCGTGTTTTTCTCTTATGGTGCAAAGAAAGCAGCAGAAAATCTGTGTAGAAACAAGCTTAAAGAAAACAGACAGTGATAAAGTATACATTAGCTACGTGCCAATCTCAGGTGTGTAATTAACATAGCGAGAGGTTTCCATCAATTAAGATGCTGATTTCAACATGCTGCAGAAAGGCTCAATGAATTTCTTATTCTCCCTAAGGCGACTTGCCTGCCTGTAGCGAAATTATATAGCTAAACATACAGCTGTGAAATACTAAATGAAATAATTATCTCTTGCTAAGAGGCAATCTGCCGGAAATGTCAATGCTTCTGATTCTCAGAGCGAGCATGCTGGGAGGTAGGGGGCGAACAGATGTGCCTGTCAAACCCTCAAAGCAAAGCACTTGAAAATACCTGAATGTCGAAGCAGATAACCAAGCGCTATGAAAAGGTCGGGTGCAAAGTCGGTGGGAAGCTTTGTATGAACAGCCAAGTATACCGTAGACAGACGTATCTCAGTTGAAGACAAGTTCAGCACGTGTAATAAAGAGTTCAGAGTCCTTTTCAGCATTCTTTCAGACACTTGCTTTTTTATTACAAAACACAGTGCAGATTCGTGCTACTCCAGGGCAAAAATAGATCTTGTTTGGACTTCAGCAACAGAAGAAAATACATTTACATATATTCTCTTCGTTCTATGTTAGATTCCAAAGTCACGCATAGCTTCTTTTATTATTTTTAGTCAATTCCTTTTAATATGTGTCTCAGAAGCCTCTTTATAGTTTGATCCTGGTAGATCTTTCTCAGGCCTAGGGGCTTCGTGAGAGGTGGGGGAGAAATTGTATGGGGCTGTGTTTGGGATTGGCGAATGAACATCCCTGACAGGAGGGTGCATTTAGTGCCTGGACTTACGATAGTCACACGGAAAGGGAGCCAGGCGAACCTTGTGGGGGCGGTGTCACTGGGTGCTCCCATGGTGCTGACCTCATTCCAGGATATTTCTCTCTCTAGGGAGAAAGCTGACATTTGCATACGCATGGTGTCTCACTGCAAGTGCAGGGGGGAGTAGGCATTCCTGAAACTTAGTTGCTCAGAATGGGAGGCCCTTCCTAACTGTTTCACTGCCAATGACCTATGACCACGTGTATCTCCTCCAGCCCTGCAATTTTGCAGGTGGAATGATTTGTTTCAGACAGGTAATCCGTTTCCACTTGAGATGCGGACCCCTCGCCTTCTACTGAGCTCCCCCTCTTTGGTCTACTTCCCAGTTATTGTCCTTTACCAAGCAAACACTCTCTTTTGTCCCGTTGCCCTTCGCCTGAGCTCTGCCACTTTGGTCTCTTCCCAAGACATTTTCTTTTACCTGGTTAGTCCTTCCTGTGCTCCTTTAGCCCTTCTTTTGGATTCTGCCACTTTGATCTTCTAAAAAGCCATTCTCAATATCAAAGCACAAGTTTCCAGGAGTGCAGCTGTGTTAGCATGTTTTGTCTAGGTGTTAGGGACTGACCACAACAGAATAACAAGGGGTATTGTTTATCGACCTTGCACATCGTGTTCAGACCAATCTCCAGGAACAGGCAGAGAAAGCAGACAGTTCTCTTGTGAAAGGCACAAACAGAGTCTTGCAAAATAAAGTCATGTAGTAACATGGGCAAAAGCAGCATCATAGCAGCAGAGCTCATGCTAACGTAGCAACGCCGACAATGACCCTAATGGCCATATAACAATACCTAAGGTAGTATGTCATTTTATAGCAACAGCCAAGGCCACCTAGTATAGTACTTTGTACCTATACAGATCTTACTTTCTTTCCTCTATGGATATGAAATAGTAATTTCTGTGCTAGGTCATCATTTTCATTTTACCAGTAACTCCCCATGCTTTGAGGTAACTCTATTTCATGGCATGGTACAACAAGAAAGAAATCTTAAAAGGTTAACATTGTAGGTCACCTTTTTTCAGTGGAGAGATTGACAGACCTAAGCAACTAGCATGCTGTGCTTTAGTTCCAGAAATAATCCAGTCCAGGCTAATCCAAAAACGAATACAACTATTTTCTATGTATTTTTAAGTCACACGCATATTTCCGCTCTCCGCTTCATTACCTAAAAGCTGAGTTCCCGGAAATACACAATAAGTCTTAATCAGCCATCAACGTATGCTGAAGGCATAAGCCTGTCTCCACCCATCTGTGTCCTGTCCTCAACTAGGCCAGGGATTCTGCCAGCTTCTCCTGCCATCTTTTTCATTCTATAGAGGGTTTTCTGAATATTCCCAACTACTGTTGGTACATTTGATACCTATTTCCTTTTCCTGCATTATTTGTAGATTTATAACGTGCGGCTTCTCACCCATGGGGGTATCCAGGCGCTGTCCATGGGCACAGGGGAGATTACGGCCAGATTCATCAAGCCGAAAATGGCTCGCAAAGGGCCAGATTCTGAGAATCTGGCCCTTTGCGAGCGCTATTTTTGCATTTGGGATTCATCATCCCAAATGCAAAAATCGCAATTCTAGAAATCGCATATTTGCGAATAATTGCATTTAAGGAATCTCAATGAGAGATTCCTTAAATGCAATTCAAGAAGCATTTAAAAATTGCAAAATTGCTATTTTTGGCCGCTATTTACCGCAAAGTCTGACTTCGTGGTAAATAGCGAAAACTGAGAAAAATGCACTTTTGTGCATTTTTCTCAGTTATATGTTACACACACACACATGTCCTTTGGACATGTGTGTGCGCAACATCAGTCTACATTTTCATTTTAGGGGTGCTACAGGGTGTCCTTTGGACACCCCTGGCACCCTTGAAATTGCATCCTTATTTGCGATTAGGCCCATAGGAATGAATTGGGAGTTATTCCTTATTTGCGATTAGCAATTTGCTAATCGCAAATTAGGAATATGTAGGAATCGCAATTTATTTAGCGATTCCTACATGAATCCCGTTTTGCAAGTCCTTAATAGCGATTCCTTAATAATCACTATTAAGGACTCGCAAAACGGGACAATGATGAATCTAGCTGTAAGTGATTTGCACAGAATCCCCAGATGTTGAGCAGATGCTGAGATGCGAACCTCAATCCCCAGCTCTTGTGCTGGCAGCTCTGGCCGCTGCATCACATCCTCTCCCTCATGGCACTTGTGAACCAATCTTTTTGAAACTGCTGGATAGTTGGAGTCCTTCATCAATGGGACTTCTTGCGCCCCTCTGACTGAACTTTTAGGAACTTAATTAATAAAACCTGTACCTCTGGCCATTCTCTGGACCCATAACATAGTTATTAAAAAACATATCATTTAAAAAGGCGATGGTCTCACTATCATTTTTAGGAAGACCTTTTCGATTTCCATTCAGGATATTTGCTTTCAGGCTACTGAATCATTTAGGTTTACTACTTCCTTTTATCCCACCAGGTCACTGTCTGGGACACCTATATATCATCATACTCACTGTTTTCATTAGCTTCCTGTGAGAAATGCTTCAACCATCGTTCCGTGTTTCTAAATGAGGATGCTGCTTAGAGTGTGTGGCTAAGCCAAAGGTTATGATATTAAGATCTCTTGCTTCCAGAAACACAGGAGCGTAACAAGTGATCTTTCCACGAGGGCCGGCTTTTGGCATGGGTGAGCTCAGCCCAGGGCGCCAATCATCACAGGGGCGAAAAGAACTGTCTGCATAAAGGTCTTGCAAACAACAATGCCTCATACCCTGGCTCAGGTGATACCACCCGTGATTCAGTTTGAAGTGCTTTTAATCTTTTTAAAAGCATTGTACAGAGATGTTTTTTAAGGTATGGGCAAAGTGGGCGTCGGCCCAAGGCACCAGGCTTTAAGTGGGCCCTGTGATAGAGCCAGCTTTGATCTGCAGTCTTGCCTTGACAACCTTGAATGATTCTGAAACAGATTGCTCTAAATACCGTTTTCCTTTAATTTATTTTTAATATGGCTAATGTGTGAATCTATTACAGACATTTTACAGAGAAATGTTGGGGGAGATTTACAAGCCCCTTGTGCCGCCGGTGCATCACTTTGCGTGACGCACCAGTGGCGCAGCCTGCTAAGTGTTATTTACAAGGACAGGTAGAGTCAACCTGCGTGACAACCTGTGCTTATAAATATCGCCCCTGTTCATGCAACACTGTGCGTGTTAGGGGCGTGACACTGATGTTGCTGTGGGTGTTCCCCTGCAACACCCATGTCCACTGATGCATTTCCAGATTGACGAGAAATTGTAAATCTGGAAATGCGTCAGAATGCTACGCCACTCTAGGGGTGTCGTAGCGAGGTGCAACAAGGAGAAATATTTTCATTTCTCCTCGTTTATTTCCTCTTTCAATGCGTGCTGCATTCTACAGCACACATTGGAAGAGGAAATCACCTCAATTGATTGTTTTTGTGCAGGAAGATGCCCCTACCTGCACAAAAACAATCTCCCCACGACACAGGCACCCTGGTGCAAGGGTGCCTGCGCCGGCGCTTGGCAGCAGTTTGTGCACCAGAGCAGGGGGAAGCACAGAGGTGCAACATATTGTTGTAAATGGGTCACATCCCTGCGCTTTGAAACTAACGCAAAATGACTTGCCGCACCGCGCTGCATTAGTTTCTTGTAGATCTGCCTCGTCGTGTTCATTTTTCATTCAACATCCATAAAAAAGTTTTTTTATATCAAATCAGGACCTTATGTATGAGAACATTGAGGGTGTCACAAAGATTATTTGCAGTAATATTAGTAAGCTGCTGCTGTGTGACAATATTGAAAGACATGTCACTATACCTGAATTTTAAATATAAACATATTGCCTGTGCACTGTCAGTGAGCTGGACAAGAAGGGCATGAAAGAGCTGAAACTGGATCATAAATTCAAAGCTTTTCCGACCGGGGAACCCCAAAATAAGTTTGGCCCTGGATCCCCAAAATCCTTAGGATGTCCCTGGTGCTGCAGTCACGGTTTTTTAGTACCTACCAGGCCCCTATTTTGCCCTGCCATCTACCTCTTACCCCCTGCTGCCACACATCAACACTCCGTCCCCTCCCCAACAAACAACTGAGACCCAGTCTGAGGGAGGTAAGTTGTGGGTGATTAAGGTGAGCTGGACGAGGTGTAGGGATATCCGTTCAGAGGCAAGTTGCTGCCTTGATATAGCCAGCTAAGTACTGACCTGAGGAAAGGGCCGATGGCCTCGTTTCTTTCATTCATCATTAGCAACAAAGGCAGCGCATTTCTCTCCTCCTAGGGCACTATTGGAGCAGACGCCGGCCCTGCCTTCCAGCAAGGCGTCCTCATACACTCCTTTCTTTAAGCCCAGGGAGCAGACTGTAGCATTCAGAAGTGGAAGGTAGCTAGAAAGAGGTGCTTCTGATGTCGGTGCCTTCAAGCATCCAAAGGGTCTGACACAGATGACTGGAATAAGGAACCATGATCAGAGTTGCATTGCATCACAGGGGCATGGTGCATGAGCAACTCGGGTGCCCTACTACTCTGGCCTCGGATGCTTTTGAAACCGTATTATTTTTTTAATTTAGTAATTTTTCAAGTCTGCATTTTTCTAGTTTGGCATTTGCAGAACTTAAAGCTCCCTTCCTCGTCTCGCTTTGATGAATGCTGGGTTTCATTTTTTCAAACCTCAAGACATTGACAGATGTATGTGGCAAGTGTTTAAAAGTTCCTTAAAATCATCGTAGGCATTGTTATGTGTTGAGGTTGCATGTTAAAGGATGGATTTGTAACAACAGGGAATGCTGCTTACATCAAAAGGTATAGAAAAACTAGAAACATCTCTTGCACAATTCTACTCACCTGGCTCCCTCAACATGTCCACTTTGACTGGTGTGGTTGAGCTCTGCCTTGAGCATTTCCTTTTACTCATGTGGGATTAGGTAATGGCGGAGAGCCTGTTAAAATCACTGGTATTGGGAAGGAAATGCTTCCTGTATATAGGCATGCAGGTATATCTCCCCTATGAGCCAGTGATCAAATACATTTAAAGAGTGCCAGGCCCTAGCTCTTATAATGTGTGTTAGACCTCTCAGCCTTAGGGTAGTCTTCTCCCAAACCTTTTGCCTTCTGTTTTTCCTCAATTTGTTTTTGTTGGCCTTAGAACTCTGCATACTTTACTACTGCTAATCAATTAATCAATGCTAAAGAGCTTGTCCTCTCTCCTTTGGACATGGTGAAATTGGACTACACCAAATTGGCACATTTAACTTACTTTTAAATCGCTAGTAAAGAGGTACTACATGTACTGTATATTAAGTGGTGGTAGTCGGCTTGCAGCACTCTTTGTGTCCCCCACTTAAGAAGCCCTCTAAATATGTCTCAGGCCTGCCATTGCAACCTGTAGGTGCAGTTTTAAGTGCCATTTCAACTTGGCAGAATAAGCCTTTTGTCAGGCCTTAACTTTCCTTTTTAATACATACAAGTCACCCATAAAGTGAGCTCTACACAGCCCACAGGGCAGAGTGTTGTGTAATTGAAAACGTGGACAGGTACTTTTAAATTTTACATGTACTGGCACCGAAAAACTCTGAAATTCGTTTTTCTATCCACCAGGCCTGCCTCTCCTATAGGATAACATTGGGTTAACTTATTACATTTAATAAGTGAGTACTTTCAATTGGGAGTTACAGGAATGTCAAGTTTGGTCTCTAAAGAATTGAAATGTATAACCCTTTTTAATGCTATAGTTGGATTTTAAGTTACAATTGTGAAAATTACATTTTCAGAAAGTTGGCATTTCTTTATCTCAACCATTTAGAGCCTGCAGTCTGTATCCTGGGGGACATGACTAGGTTTAGCTGGCAGTTGCTCGTTGTGTATTCTTCACAGACAGTGAGACAAGGGGGGTGTCGTCAGGATGGGCCATCTCTTATGTGATAAGGATGAGGAGCTGTCACCTACCACACTTATACATCACAAAGGCTCCACCTCTGCACACTCACAAAGGTATCCACACTAGTTGCTTGTGCCCTCACACAAGCAGAGGGGACTCAGGGACAGAAGAGCTGCATCCCTGCCCAAATTATAAAGAGGCTGAGGTGGCTGAACGTATCTTTTGAGTGAAGCACTACCTTTCCCGCATGTTGGCGGCAGGCCCAGGAGGAGTTACACCCTGCAGGAACATCAGATGCTCTGGGGGACAAGTGTGGTGCTCTATGCATTGCACCACCGGTGTCCTGCACACCCAGCAGCAGCTGATGCACCACTGGGTGGACATTATGCGAGAGGAACAGGACCTGCTCAATCTGCTATGAATCAACATCACTGAGCAATCTTCTTTTTTTCAAATAGTAACTAATAACTTTTTTCAAGCAGAATGATCACGGGTAAGTTAGGTTTATGCGATTTTATATGATATATATTTATATATCCAACAAAGCGCAGGTTCCCATTCAGAGAGAGCCACACACGAAATGGATTCAAATCTCCTTTATTCACATAGTTTGCAAGCAGGCTTCTGGCATCGGTGTTTCTTCAAAGGCTGCCAAACGCGTTTCGAGAGGCCAAGCTCTCTTCATCAGTGGCGCAGGTTCATTCACTTGAAAGCGCCCCTTCATATGTACAGTCCCCGCCCACCTGGGCGTGTAAGTTCTCAGTGGCGTTGTGGGATCTGAAGTCCTGTTAAAATTCAGTGGAGCATTTTCAATAAATTCGAACATAATTGACATCACAGTGGATGGGAGGAAACATCTCTGCCTTCAGCCGGCCCCGCTTCTCAGCTGGTAAAGGAGTGTCACAGGGGCCACCCCTGCAGGGCCCCGGAGCATTTGTGTCCTAATATTTATATATATATACACACACACACACATGTATTGTGTATATTATGTATATTTTTTGTGCATTAATAAAAAATATATATTTTACGTTTAGTAAGTATGCCTATTCACTATTCATCACAATGTGAATATATATATTGAATATATAATATAATATTTTATTAATAATTGTGTGTATTTAAGTAATTGTGTTGAAGTTTATCTATAGATAGATAGATAGATAGATAGATAGATAGATAGATAGATAGATAGATAGATAGATAGATAGATAGATAGATAGATAGAGTACTGCCTAGCTCCATAGTGCAAGGGTGGCAAGTTACACCCTGAATTGTTTTTGTTTTGTGCCGGAAGGGACACTTTCCTGCATAAAAACATTTTTTAGAGGCTTTTTCCTCTTTCAAAATATGGCACAGCAGAATGCAGCACACTTAGAAAGAGAAAAACACAAGGCGATATAAACATATTTCTCCTTATTGCATGCACCTTTTCTGGGAAGGTTTAGCATGTTGATTCATCCTTCACCGGAAAACCTGGGACTGTGCCAAAATAGCATACATGGGTGTATTTGTGGGAATACCCAGTCTCAATCCCGACTCACGTCACGTGGACCACCTTATTAGCGCAGAGTAATACAACAAGGCAGCAACTTGCATTGCCTTTTTCTATCACTCCAGATTTACCAAGTTGTGCAAGTCCCGGAAAGTTAGCTTTGCATGTCTTGGTAAATATCACTTAGGGGTTTACGTTGCCCTTTCGTTACCTTGCATAGTGCAAGGACGAGTCAAAATCCCTTGATAAATCTACTTAATTTGTGCACTGGATTCCAGAGTGGTGTGCATGGTGCCAGCCTGACAAGGAGGGTGTTAGACTTGGCATCTTTTGGCATGTTTCCCCTGAGTTTTTGCTTTCTAGTTTCCCGGGTTTGACTCTGTTTTTGCTGCTGTAGTGTTTCTACACACTTTTAGCACTGCTGATCAGTGGTAAAGTGCAAGTGTTCCTGTGGTAAATTGTGTTTTGGATTGGTGTCTCCATGATTGGATATTTAATCTACTTATTAGTCCCTAGTGGAGTGAACTGAGTGTGACAGGGCCTGTGATTCAAATGCTACTAGTGGACCTGCAGCACTGATTGTGCAATCCATGTGAGTAGCCCTGAAAAGGTAACTCAGACCCACGATTGGAGAGTCTGCGTGCAGTTTGTAACTGCCATGCCAACTTAGCCAGGGCGCACATGTGCCAGTCCCTCACCTTCCCTTTTCTTACAGGTCAGCCACGCCTAAGGTAGGACCAAGGTACCCATGTGGGCCTGGTGCAGTGTATGTGAAAGGTAGAACATTCCCTGGTGTGTGTGGCATGTCCTGATAGCAAAGTACGGCCAATTTTGTTTTTTGCTTTTGCAAGGCTACCTGTTCCCCATTGGACAGAATGGGGAGTTTGTTTATAACATCTAATAAACATAACTGGCCTGGGTAATTAGGTAGGAAAATAAAGTTTGGAATGCCTGAACTCAGAATCTAAAGATGCATCTTTTAGTGAAGGTGATTTTTACATTCTGTGTTTGAAAGCCCTACTTTTAGAATATAGGTATTTTCTTGCCCAGTCATCCCGTGTGCCTCTGCTGTCTGGGTTTTGGATGACAGAAGGCTGGGGAGCAGGAGTGGCTGCAGATAGTCTAGGTGGGTCAGAAAAGGGTTGAATAGACCTGGGCTGCAATTGGGGAAGGGGGGGAGATTTCCTTGCACCTCAAAGGGCCTGGTCTGCATCTGACCATACCGTCTCCACCTCCTACCAGGAAGTCACACCAGAAAAGGCAGAACTGGTTCTGGCTGGGCACAGATACTCTCTGCCTAAGAGATCAAAGGATTTTGGGATATAAATATTGGGGCCCAGACCCCTGAACTTTAGAGCTCTTTTGGATCAAGAAGACTGCTAAGAAGAAGAGCTGGAGAAGCTGTGATGAGGAACTACCACTTTGCGGGGTGCTTTGCTGTGTTAGCCTGCAGTGGCTGCTTCTGTCTTGGGCAGTGAAAGGACTGGAATGAACTTTCTGCAATCTACTTTTGTGCGTTTCTCCAAGGGCTTGAGATAGAGCTTGCCCCCTGTTCAAGAAGTCTCAGGAACAGCAAAGACCTCATGCTCTTCTGCCCGTAGCACTGGGGACTGTGTGTTTTGTGCTGCAACAGAGGAAAAAGCAACCCGATGCCGTCTACGACGCCGTTGCCGACTCCATGTCCTGGAGGCACCACAGAGGGCAATGATGCACCGTGACCCTGGTCTCGCCGCCGCCGACTGCTGGTGCCGCTGCTCGCACCATTACCTGTGGGCACCACACTCCGCACCGCCTCGCTTCATGATGATGCCATGGCCTCCCCGACTATGCTGCTCCATGACAAAATTGATGCTGCTGCTTGCACCGTGGTTCAAGGGCAATGCTTGGAAAGTTACACGACGCACCACCTTCATCCCGCACCACAGCCTTGGCCTAACGATGCCAGCGCCATTGACTACAGACAACAGTGCTCCAGCAACAATGCCACCGCTGCTTGCACCGCGGCCTGCCAGCACCGTGACGAGCACCACCTTTACTTCGCACCACGACCTTGGTCTCACCAAAGACACCATCTGATGTCGCCACCGAGCCGCTGCTCGCATTGTGACCTGAGGGCACCACACGCCGCACCGCTACATTTTGCCCCGCAGCACCCAAAACCTGTTGATGCCAGTGCTCCTGACTTCAACAGAGAGGAGTTTGATCTGCAACGTGTGTGACTTCGAGGGCCCCAACGACTGCTGCACCGACCTCTGGAACTGACGCCTGCTTTCGGAAGCTCAACAAGAGGTTGCCGACACCCTGCATTTTTAAAAGGTTCTCTTTGCGGGTCTTCCGTTTGGATTTATTTGTTCACAAAGCTGTGATAGCCCCAGGCAGAGCTATTGACTTTAAGGAACTGTTTTTCAAGGGTATTTTGATAACTGAAGATTTCTAATTACTGTATTGTGGATTGTTATCGTTTTTGGTTTGTTTTAAGTATATAGAAAGATTGGATTTTCTTTTTTTTACTGGTGTGGTTTCCTTTTGTTGTGCGTACACTGTATTTCAGTGGGTTATTTGCAAATGGTTTACACACTGCCTCTAAGATAAGCCTCACTGCTCGTGCCAAGCTACCAAAGGGGTGAGCAGGGTTTATTTGTGTAACTCCCTTATCCTGACTAGAGTGGTGGTTTCTGCCTGGCTTTGGCACATGCCCTAGCCTACCAAAAATGTCATTTCTAACAGAGGGTGCAGGACCGACTGTAGGAGTAGAGTGGACGTCACGCGGATGATACTGCCAGGATTCTGTTTCAGTGTGAGCCATGTGCTCAGTTGGGCTGATTAAAGGGATGCCACTATTACAATAGTAGTATATCAGGGATGTTAGTGTTCTCTGTGTGCAAAGGGAGACTGACCTTACCCATCAATTCTAGCAAAGATCATTTGTTGAAATGAATTATTAGTTCAAAATATAATGGTTAGGAAACTAGGAACAGGCTATCTAATTTAAAAAGTTCAATGCTATGCCTTTCATAATGCTTTTTTTGTAGAGAGTAACACTAATCAGCCTTATTTTTTTCATTATTCCTTTCATAAGCTTCCAAGGGAAAGAGAACATCCAGCCAAGCAGCTACCACCACCACCACCAGCGCAGCGGCAAGTGAGATGATTAACACCACGACTACCACAACCAGCGCATCGGTTGAGGCAGATGGTTCTGCTGGACCCAAGAAAGTCATGTTTATTATTATTTCTTACTTTTACCTATTACCAATAGTAATGTTGGCCTTCTGTATTTACTTTTTTCCACCTCCACCATCTAATGTTTGTTATCCATGCATTTTCCTGTGTTTTCCATATTTCCTGTTTTTGCAAATGACTTTCTCTAGTCTCTAGCTTTCTTCTGCTCCCTTTTTTAGTAAGCTTTTCTTGTCCCTCTTCTACATGTCTAGTGTAGTAATAATAAGAGAACAGATTTTTGGTAATGTAAAGAGGATTTTAGGCCCAAGTATTCACCAAACATGTTGGTTGCGAAGGGTTTCTTGATCAAACAGTCAAAAAGTACATGGACAGCGAAAGAGTGTTCATGGTGACAGACCCCCAATGCTGTCTTATACTAGCAGTTTCCATGACAGACGACAGGAAAGAGATACCATCCATTACCAATCAAAACCAATACCATATGTCTTTTGGATTCCCTTCCACCCCTTAATTGATTTTCATTCTTATCCGTTCGTTTATATCCCTCCATAAGGAGTAAAATGTTTTTGGAAGACTATGCTGTTTTAGAAATGTTTTCAACGAAACCTCTCAAAGTGATACATTTGATAGAAGGTACTGCTAGCTTATCTTACTTTAGTGAGGTATTGCTGTAGTTGTACTGTGTGCATAATAATTACTTAGTTTACTAATCTGGCACAGACCACCAGTGCTGCCACCAGAGCCAGCCAGTCAGGGATGGCTGAGGGGGCCCAGTCGGTCGAGGGAGGTGGATCAGTCCCAGTAGTAGCAGGGACAACTGGTAAGTCACCTTGGTTTCTTATTGACAACAATGTATTTAAGTGAGGCAGATATCCTGCCCGTTTCCTCCCTATCCACAGCATTTTGACACCTAAATCTGCAGGGCAGTTTAATGCAGTGATCAAGTGTAGGCAGTGACATGTGTGTCTGCTTCACTTAACATCACGAAGTCTTCAATACATATAAAGTGAAGTCAAGATGTGTTTCACAGCGACCACTCAGTCACCTACTAGTACTTCACTTAATCATTCTTTCTTTCTGTCCCAGCCGACCCAAAAATATAAATTCCATCTTTCCATGTGCCACATTTTTCTGCTCAAGTGACATATTTCCTGACTTCCATTACTGATTTCCAATTGTTTCCTTCCATCAACCAATGTGACTAAGCAAAAGCTTAGTACATGAGCAGTAACTTTGAACTATTCCATAGCTAAACCTCTACCTAGCCCCATCCCAATAACTTACCCTTCCATAGACTAAGGGCCCTCATGAGGAATTGGAGTAGGGTCGCGCTGCAAGTCTTCTTGCTGCACTGCCCTAGGCCAATGTTAAAGGGCAGGAACGCACCAGTATTCCAGCCCTTTTCCCCTGTGCTGGTGCACAATTTGGCGCAAGGGTGCCTGCGCTGCAGTCAGGATTATTTTTGGGCTGGAAGGGGCACCTTCCTGTGCAAAAGTAATCCCAAGAGGCGTTTTCCTCTTTACATGTGTGCTGCAGACTACAGCACACACAGAAAGAAGAAATAAACGGGGAAAAATATATATATTTCTCCTCGTTACAGCTGCTCTAGGAAGGCGTAAGGTTTTCGACACTGTCTCAAATTTATGGGATTAAGTAAATTTGGAACAGCGTCAAAGTCCATGGGTGAAAATCTCCCGTAACACCCATGGAACACCTCCTTGGTGCAGAGTAATCAACGCAACAGCTTGCGCTGCTTTGTCTTACTCTATATATATGAAGTGCAAAGCCACACACATAGAGGGCCTTTGCGTCGCCTCATATTTGTTGAAAATAGTTTGTGGTGGAGGCCAGGGTGTAATGTGGGACCAAAGGCCTGATTTAGAGTCTGCTGAATGAGATAATCTGTGACGAACATGAAAAAAATATATCTCCATGTAATGCATAATTTATTTTCTATGCACTGTTGTTTACTATACTTCAGCGTACAGGATATCTGTTATCCATGTGTGTGACAGAGTGTCAGCCCCTAGGTTTGGACTCAGGTTAGAATTCAAGAGAGAGTAGGAGAAGAGTAAGGCCATTGGAATTAATGATAATAAGTTAAAATAATATGCCATTACAGCTGCCCCAGAAACATGCTACATCAGAGTAGCAGACCCACCATTATTAAAATTATTATTAAAAGGTTCTTTTATAGCGCATGGCCACTCGGGAGCATCCCAGCGCTTAAGACTAACCAGACAGAGATGAATTAAAAATGAAGATCAGAGTTATCTGGTTTTTGGAAACAGAAGAGTTTTTAACTTTTTCCGGAAGACAAGAAGGTTAGGCTCCTGGCGAAGGGGTGGAGGAAGTGCATTCCACAACCCAGCCGCGTTGTGCGAGAACAGACGACCTCCTGTGCGGGCTCTGCTGATCCTAGGAGCTATCAGCAGGTTTTGTTGGTTCGAGCGAAGATTCCTGGAGGGTTTGTATGGTCTGATCATGTCATCTAGAATGGGGGGGCCACTCCCATAGAGTGTTTTATGGACCGTGCAGAGTGTCTTAAAATGGATTCGCTCCTTTATAGGGAGCCAGTGCAGGGTGCAGAGAGCGGGCTTGGCTGATGTACGATGGTTGGTGCCCGTAAGTAGCCGTGCTGCGTAATTCTGGACAACCTGAAGTTGCCGGATAACCGACACGGGGGCTCCAAGATAGAGCGCATTTCCATAATCCAGCCTGGATAAAATAAGGAACTGGACTATGGTTTTCTTTGCTGTTTTGGGTAGCTGAGGGAGGATTTTCCGAATAGTTTTCAGCAGTCCGAAGCAGGTGGCCACTGTCTTCCTTGCCTGGATCTTGAATGACAGCTCTGCATCCAACCAAAACCCGAGACTCTTTATCTCGGTCTTTGGGGTAGGTCCTGGACCCATACAGGGGGGCCAATGTATCATGTTGTTAAATATGGCTCGTTTTCCTAAGAGCATCAGCTCTGTTTTTCCTCCTTTCAATTTCAGGTGGGACAAGTCCATCCAGTTTGCTACCGCCTCCAGGCAACGACAAAGCCTGGAGGGGGCGGATTCCACCTGATTGAGAGAGACAACTAGCTGTGTGTCGTCAGCATAGCTTACCAGTTGGATCCCAAAGGGAGCTACTACTTCTGCCAGAGGCGCCATATATACATTAAACAGTGTGGGGCTAAGGGAGGAACCCTGTGGCACCCCACACTGTAATGGCATTGATGGGGAGCAGCCGTTTTCTGAAAAGACCTTAAAAGATCTGTCACCAAGAAAGGACTCCAGCCACATGAGTGCCCTGTCTGTGACGCCCAGCTTTCTGAGACGGGACAGGAGGACACGGTGGTTCACCGTGTCGAAGGCGGCACTGAGGTCCAGGAGGATAATGGGCGCGCTGCCACCTGCGTCCAGAATCCTCCTGGAATCCTCTACCACCCTCAACAGTGCCGTCTGCGTTACCTGTCCTCTCCGGAACCCAGTTTGGGTTGGATGGAGCAGGTTATGGGTCTCCAAAAAGGATGCTAATTGTTTATTTACCCATTTCTCGGCAAGTTTACTGATGCCAGGGAGCAGGGAAATGGGACGGTCGTTGGAAAAGTCCTGGGGGTCAAGATGAGGCTTTTTTAACAGGGCCCTAACCATGGCCAATTTCCAGTCTTGGGGTACTCTTCCTGATTCAAGTGAGGTGTTGACTAGATGAATGATGTGTGTACTGATATTAGGCAGGGCCAGCTTTAGAATATTCATAGGGGCTGGGTCTAGCGGAGACCCGCTTTTTACAGAGTTAAAAAGTGAGGGTAGAAGCTCAGTGCTAAGGGGGGAAAAGAAAGAAAGGCAAGGCAGAGTGATATCAGTATCATCTGGCAAAGGAAGGATCGGTTCTTCCAAGGATAGAGGAGGGAGGGGCAGAAGGATCATTTTAATTTTTTCAGCAAAAAAATTTGCCAGGTTGTTGCAGTGAGCGTCAGCCTCCTCCGTACTGAGTAGTGGTGATGGCGGGTCGGGGGCTTTTAGCAGAGAGTTAGCTATCTTAAACATCTCTCTTGGGGCATTGGCGGAGATCTCTATTTTTTCTGCGAAAAAGATGGATTTGGCCACGTTAAGGGCAGATTTATATTTTTTCAGAGAGAGTCTATATTTGTTTTTTCTCTCTTCCTCAAAATGTTTTCGCCACTGTCTCTCCAACCGTTTACATTCTTGTTTTAGTGACCTTAGCTCAGAAGTAAACCAAGGTTGTTTAGTGGAACCTTTCTTTTTGGAGATGTTTATTTTTGGAAGCACCTTATCCAATGATTCAATCCATTGGTTAAATTCCACATTAGCCCTGCCAATGTCCTGATTGGCTTGGGGTTCACTCGTGTTCAGTGCCTCTACCCATTCATTCATGTCTAATTTTGTCCACCGCCTACTCAGAGTTTTACTGAGCGGTTTTGCTGGACCGGGTGCGGGCGTGTTCCATGTGAAGGGGATGAGTATATGATCTGTCCAAGGAATAGGGTATGGCTCGGCTGATGTTAAGTCCACAATGTTTGAAAATATAGGGTCTAGGACGTTCCCTTTAGAGTGGGTGGGATGGGAGACTATCAAATTCAGTTCACATGCCGCAAGATCCTTAGTTAATTCAGTGGCAGTAGTATCTGAGGGATTATTAAAATGGAGATTCAGATCTCCCAGAACTATGAAATTGGAGACCCTACTAGCCAACTCTATAGTTGATTCGATGATTCCTTCCTGAAATTGTCCAATAGCGCCAGGTGGACGATAATTTAAAAGTCCAGAAAATGACACTTCTGGGGATACAGTGATGGTGAATTGTGCACTTTCACAGTCAGGGATGAAACTGTCGATCATACGACAGGTTAGGTGCTCCCTACATACTATGGCTATCCCTCCTCCAACTTTAAGTTGTCTGTCCCTGCGTTGTATCAAATATCCCGGAGGAAGAGCCTGGACAATATCTGGGCCAGACGTGGATCCCAGCCACGTTTCAGTTAAAAAGAGGATGTCAAGTCCAAGATCTTGAATTAGCAAGGAAATTTCCGTAGCATGTTTAGGTAAAGAGCGGCAGTTAACCAAAGCCATTTTCAAGATGCCTTCTGCTTGAATTGTGTTAATGTCCGCTTCCGTGGTCCTGAATGGGCAGTATTGACAGGAAGGACGACATGCCGCTAGATTTATAGAATGAATGCAAGGGGGCGGCAGGACACTCTTAAGTGCAAGGAGAGTCAGGCGGGAGTAAGTCTGTAGAGAGCTAGAAGAGCGCTCAGAGATACTGGCCCCTGGGCCCGTCCGAGCGCGAACGGGCGCAAACGGGCTTACCTCTAGCGCACCTCCGGCGCTAGTCCGGCGCGTCCGCTGCCCGCGTCCGCTGCGCAGAAGCATGACTGACCATTTAAATAGAGCGAGTAGAGCGCTCGTCCAATAGCGCCCAACCTAAGATGGCCGCCAATAACAACAACCCGGGACCCGGTGAGCTTAGCCTCGAGGACGGCCAAGCCCCACCTGGGAAGCGGGGAAAAGTGAGTTCAAAAGCTAGCGTGTCCTAAGCAGAATTATCAGCCCCTAAGGTGTGCTGAATGTGGCTCGAGGGGGGGGGGACGGACACAAGGGGAAATTCAATAAACAATTGTGGTATTGTATTTTAAAAGTTTAAAAGAGCGTTTCAAGTAGGAACGACCGCTCAAGAGCAGCCTTAGGTGTCTGTAAGGGTAATCTCCCGATTTGATGGAGAGCCCTTCCTTAAATAGAGCGAGTAGAGCACTCGTCCAATAGCGCCCAACCTAAGATGGCCGCCAATAACAACAACCCGGGACCCGGTGAGCTTAGCCTCGAGGACGGCCAAGCCCCACCTGGGAAGCGGGGAAAAGTGAGTTAAAAAGCTAGCGTGTCCTAAGCAGAATTATCAGCCCCTAAGGTGTGCTGAATGTGGCTCGAGGGGGGGGGGGGACGGACACAAGGGGAAATTCAATAAACAATTGTGGTATTGTATTTTAAAAGTTTAAAAGAGCGTTTCAAGTAGGAACGACCACTCAAGAGCAGCCTTAGGTGTCTGTGAGGGTAATCTCCCGATTTGATGGAGAGCCCTTCCTTAAATAGAGCGAGTAGAGCGCTCGTCCAATAGCGCCCAACCTAAGATGGCCGCCAATAACAACAACCCATCATGGTTTCATTAATTTTGCACATATGTGGTAAAGTAATTGTGCAGCATATATATGCCTTACTCGTTATTAATAGCAGATAATTCATTTATTAACACATAAAGTGTCTTCAGTTTCACTATAAAATTCTTTGCACTAAAAGCACTTTCTGGTTAAGTTGGTGGTTCGGTTTTGTTCCTTGATGTAGGTGCTATTGCATTATTTTATGTATGTGCAGGAAAATCTGGCCCAGACTAGTCGCATCAAAATTACATTTCAGTGGCCCTGGGGGGACCAGCAATGTTCTGCTACTGTGCCATATAGTTAGTATACATAGGTATTTGTGTGGAGAATCACAATTCGTTTTTTTCAGGGTTGAGCCTACAAGAGTAGCTTGCAACCTCAATCACAAAACACTATTGTTTACAAAAAGATCTTGGAGCCCGCCCTTTGCTTACCATTCATTGGGTTTCAGTGTCTCTCTTTCTTCCTGCCACTGAATTGGACAGCACAGCCCAAGTGTCAATTTCTGTTTCTTCTCTGGCACACAGACCAAGTACATATTGATTCTTTTTAATTAGTGTTTCTCCGCTGCTTCCGCTGGGATTGAGTTTTTTCTTTTACCCATGTTGCATCTTTGCCCTACCACCCACAACTTCTCTGTGTTGCTGCCCCCGTTTCCATACCACTCCCCGCTGTCCTTGCTTTCACATATACCCATCCCCTTTACTGTTCCTTCTGTTATGGCATGGGGCATTTGTGACTGTATTTCTCTAAGTATGTCACTGAGACCAGAGATTGCCAGGTGGGAACACGTCTGATCCGCCGCAGACACTTCATCCACTCCAGCAAAATCGATGCATTCTCTGTGAGCACATGTCTGCTCAATAATGAAAGTCTGGCCATGAGAACTGTGCGTGCTGGTGCTACATGCAGAGTGCATATTTATGGTGATATAGTCAGATTGTACACGTTGTACATATGTAGCAGCGCATCGCACTTCTAGCAACAAACGTAAGTGGTTAATGGCTGAAATGCACCTCGCCACATACCACACATACATGCCCATCTATTGTACATAAATGGCTCTCTATGAGCATGCATAGTAATGCATGCATGATTCTAGCACTGCATACTTTTAGATATGCATGTACGTTTCCGCTCAGCATCTAAAGACCGGTTGTTTACAAAGGCACTTTATTTTTACTCTCGTGCCTGGTGATGCATGCATGTCTTTGACAGTGGACATCTACCTTTGCTTGGCATGGGTAGCATTAGATATGTTTTATACAGTTGCACATGTGTACATGCAGCATTGCCCACACATGTCGAGGGTCACAGAGGATTCTGCTGCGGCACTTCGCACATGCATCTGCGAGTCTCTGCCCATAGCTCTGTTGCCCAGACATGTTTCAGTGCAGCTGCTGCTCCAGGATTCCTCTTCTACGAAGGTCCATCTGTCACACTATTGTACTTGGAGGCAGGCCCACATTCCTCCAATTTGTAATGGCCCGGAAGGCCACCAGCCCATCAAAGCGTGTCCAGCACCCGCCCTATTTCTCCTGTTTAGGTCTTGCCTGAGCCAGCAGCGCATGTGCTGCGAGAATTTAAGTAAGGGGTTTCACACCTATTGGCCTTTGCGTGAGCCTTTCTAAGAAAGACAGCACGCATTTGGCTAAAGGCGGGTGCATGGCCCGCTTTTCTCTGCCTTGGCCTGGGGTCCACAGGAGCGAGCAGTAGTGCCATCTGTTTTCAATTATGTTAATTGGAAACAGATGACGGTCGCACTGGCCCTGGTGCAAATTACTTTCAGCGCGTGCGCACCACTCCCGGGCTTTTGTTTTTATTTTGGGACAGGGCTTGGAAGCTGTTGATGTTCTCTGCTGTGCGACTGGTGCACAATTGATGAACCCCACCCTCCCGGAAGGCCCCCAACCTGTCAAAGCGTGTCCAGCACTCGCCCCTATTTCTCCTTTTTAGGTCTCGCCTGAGCCAGCGGGCATGCGTTACGCTGCGATACTTTAAGTAAGGGCTTTTTAACTTTAAACACACGCTTGTGCCTGTACATTTTTTTTAATCACACCTATTGGCCTTTGCGTGCGTCTTTCTAAGAAAGACAGCACACAATTAGCCAAAGGCGGGTGCATGGCCCGCCTTCTCTCTGCCTTGGCCTAGGGTCCGCGGGAGCGAGCAGTAGTGCCATCTGTTTCCAATTATGTTATTTGGAAACAGATTGCGGTCTCTCTGGCCCTGGTGCAAATTAATTTCAGCGCGAGCACACACCACTCCCAGGCTCTTTTTTGTGTGTTTTGGGACCAGGCTTGGAAGCTGTTGATGTTCTCTGCTGTGCAACTGGTGCAAAATTGATGAACTGCACCCATGCATTATGAAGAATACAGAATGCACAGTACACAATGCTGAGCAGCTGTTCCCTAGCAAATTGTGCACAACCCTGAGCAGTCTTCTTCCTACATAATTGTGCACGGTTCTGAGCAGCTTCTCTATACCGAACTATGTACTGTCCTGAGCAGTGTTCTCCCTACCTAATTGTGCACAATCCTGAGCAGGCTTCTTTCTCCCTAACAAATTGTGCGCAATTCAAAGCAATCTTCTCCCTATCTGTGTACAATCCAGAGTAGTCAGCCCACTATGTTAGGCGCACAATCCTGAGCAGTTAGTCTGCTATGTTAGGTGCACAATCTTTATACGTCAGTTTGCTGTTTCGTGCATACTCCTGAGCAGATCGCCCCGAGTTTTCCGTGCCCAATTTTGAGCGGTCAGTTCTTGTGGGCAATCCAAGGGTTCCACCCATGTTCAATGCACTGTCCTGACCAGTGAAGCCCCTCCCCCCTCCGCCCGGCCCCTATGCACAGTCCTGAGCAGGCACGTACAGCCCGTTCATTGCTGATTCCTTAAAAGCCAATCCCCAGTGTTTATTACACAATCCTGAGCTTTCTACCCAGTCCTGAGCAGTAAGCTCACCTCCACATTCAGTGCACAATTCCAAGCAGTACACTCCTCCCCGTATTTGGTGCACAGTCCTGCTCAGTTGGCGCCAGTGTTCACTGCATAGATGACGAGGGCTGTTAATTTTCTGAGGGGTGCTGCAACCTGATTGAATTTGGAAGAGATTGAATAAACCTGTATTTTAATCAGGAGGCACAACGTCCCTCACCCGCCCTTGCCCCCAGGTTTTTTGTTGAGTTTACAAAAAATCCCCAGCTTTAAGAGTTTGGAGAGTTTGAGAAAATATGTGGCTTAACTGTTAGAGGTGATAACTTTGTAACTGGGGAACCAGGTTCGAGTTTGTTAGTGGGAAGAATATTGTGTGTTTTTTGGCAAATAAATCCCTTAATCACCCATGCCTACCCAAAAAACAATGCATCCTTGTGTAAAGTAACTGGTGCTTATGAAAGGGCTCTAATACCTTTGTGTCGAGTTTGCGCAAAAACATCACTTTCCCAGCCTGCAGGCTGAACGCGAGCCTGCCCCCAAGGCCCTGTGACCTTTTAGCGTGTGTCGTTTTGGGCATTGAGGCCCCAAACCTGTCATCTGAAAAACCCGCCATGAACGATATTGTTAAGCGATGTTGTGACTTTGGGTGCCACAACCTTTTTTTAAAAACAAAATGTCCATGTACGCATTCTCTAGAACATCATCTATACATATGCAATTTTAATCCATTCATGTATCCATCCATCCATTCTCCCACCCATCCATTTGTGTTTTAATTTTAACATGCATTCATCCAAACATTCTTCTAGACACACTTTCCTATACAGGCATCCATCAAGAAGCACAGACAGGGAGCATTTATCCATCCTTTTGCACTCACTTTACCATTAAACCGCCCATGCATTAATCATCCTTACATTCAACTGTTTTAATTATCCAAGATATTCATCTGGATCTGCAGGTATCCATCCGTTAAGAGTTTGGAGAGGATAAAATAATTAGTATGTTTTGACTCACAATAGCACAAAAAAGATTACTTCTCTATATCATGTTTTTTCAAATGCCACTTACTTTTTTTACCGCAATGCTGTTTGTACATTTGCTGTAAACAGGCAAAACTAGCAATATCTGATACAAACTTCTAGCGACATATTACTTAGCTTACAGTTATCTCTAAACATAATTACACTCTACTAAATACAACATACACTCCCCATAATACGACTCAATGCCACATATTTCCATGACACATAATTACACGCTACTCAATGCAACAGAAATACACTACACATAACACATAATGCCACATATATACACATCATATAATAACACTATATTCAATGCAACATACCACTCAGTCCCACATAATTACACACCACATAATTACACTCTACTGAATACAACATACACTCCCCATAATACCACTCAGTGCCACATAATTACACGCCACATAATTACACTCTCCTCAATGCAACATAAATGCACTCCACATAATCCCACATGAGAAGTGTGGCTCAACGGTTAGAGGCGGCAGACCCGGAGGCAGAAGTTGGACCGGGACCAGGGTTCAATTCCCGACGTGGCAGGGCGCAGGACCAATGTCAGCGGGCCCGATAAATCTTGCCTCAGTGCCACTCTAACCATCGGGTCCCACGCTGCAACTCTGGGCAATAGCTTGCTTAATCTCCACTCCGGCCCCATCACCGCCGGGGATGCCTGGCTGCACCTTGGGGATGCCCAGTAAAGGGACCATCTCACAGGGAAAAAGCCAGGACGGGTTCCCCAGTGGTACAGCGCTGGGACGCTTCGGGGTAACCACGCTCTCTATAAATCCAACATTCATTCATTCACTCATCCCACTCAGTGCCACATAATTATATGCTACATAATTACATTTCACTCAATGCAACATACACTCCAAATACCACTCAGTGCCACATAATTACACTCTACTGAATGCAACATACACTCCAAATACCACTCAGTGCCACATAATTACACTCTACTGCATGCAACATACACTCCACACAATACCACTCAGTGCCACATAATTACTAGCTACATAATTACACTGCACTCAATGCAACATACACTCTAAATAACACCACTCAGTGCCACATAGTTACAAGCCACATAATTACACTCTACTGAATACAACATACACTCCCTATAATACCACTCAGTGTCACATAATTATACGCCTCATAATTGCACTCTACTCAATGCAACATAAATACACTCCAAATAATACCACTCAGTGCCACGTAATTACACGCCACATAATTACACTCTACTGAATGCAACATACACTCCACACAATACCACTCAATGCAGGAAGAGGTTGCCAGCAGTGCAAGTACAAAAAAAGTAGAAGACATTTTTTATGTTAAAATCTGTTTTTAATCAGGTTTTTCAGTTGTATATAATGTGGTCTTTGTTTGTATAAAGGTAACAAAAATGCTTCACACTTTTTAATATAACTTTTCAACATAATGCATAGCAGCCACAATGCTCTACAACAGAGCCAAAAGTTCTGGATAAAAACATAAGGTCCCAAAGGCGAGACCTATTGGCTATGCTAATGCTTGTTGTGGAGAAGTGTGGCTCACTGGTTAGAAGCGGAAGACCCTGAAGCAGTGGTCAGGCCCGGGACCAGGGTTCAATTCCCGACGCGGCAGGGTCTTGGGCTCAATGTCCGCGGACTCGATAATTCCTGCCTCGTTGCCTACTCTAAACATGGGTCCCACTCTGCAGCTCTGGGCAATAGCTTGCTTAATCTCCACAACGGCCCCAACAGCGCTGGGATGCCTAGCTTCACCTTGGGGGTGCCCAGGAGGGGGCATCTCACAGGGAATGCCAGGAAGGGTTCCACAGCGGTATACAGCGCCAGGATGCCCCGAGATGGGGCGGCAGTGCGCTTTACAAGTATACACGCATTTACACATTTACATTTACAGTTGTGCTTTAGTGTTCAGTGTCCTCCAGGGTCACTGGGAGGTCTGCTGCTGAAGAAGAGGTACATAACATTTTAGTTAGTTCATATATCTTTTTTATTTAAAACTGCTTGTTTTGGTGATCAGTGCATAGCGATATACACTCTTGGTACCACCAAGGACAAAAGCTCTGTGAATAATCTCAGCGGAAACTTAAAGTAGATTAATTAAATCCTACTGTTCACCGCACGTAGAGCAAAATGTATATATCATTACAGTTTTTAATATGCAATTTAAAGGTTTACGTTTGTTGAGTTATGGTATGATACCTGCAATCAGACTTCATTTTTTCCAACCATGGTAGATCTTTAAGGCAATTCTTCTTTAGAAAATCATATTAACTATTTGTTTGTCTGTTTTGTTTTGGTTTTTTATCTTTCAAATATTGTGAACTGGTGCTCTGTGTGTGCGCAGCTTTGGGACACGGTCAAAAATGAAACAGTACATTGGGACAGCTGGCTGAGCTGCTCCTTAGGTGCTGCTGCTAATGTGTAGCTCTCCATGGTCTTTGTTTATAACCTGCTGTTCATAGTGCTTGCAAAAAATGAACACTGCATTGTAGTGCTGCCAATATCAGTTCTGACTATCCATTTCGAGATCTGGCATTAGCTTCAGCATTTGGATTTTGCTTAACTTACATATGTAAGATTCTTAAGTATAAGTGCTTTTAGTAAGTCTTCTTTATCAATTGGTCTGTTGTTGTGGCATTCCCATTTTAATTATTATGCCTACTGCAGCATATAGTATTGGGGAGTTGGGCAAGCCCACTACAGCCATAGTGTAATTTCACTGACTGAAGGCATTAACTGTGATTGAGGTACTGTTTGTTTGCCCTGTTGCTTATTTCCCCGCCCATTCAGCACTTCTCTGTGTTACTGCCCATGTCCCCACACCACTCCATGTCATACTTGCTTGCACATGCACCCAAGCCCTTCCACCAGCTTTCCATCTTTCTATTATTGTTGCTTACTCATCGTCAGAATCCCTCACCATTGTTGCCTCTTTGTCCAGTCCTTTCAGTCCCTGTTTCTTCTCCCCCACCTTCCCACCCTTCTGCCCTCTAGAGCCAGTTTGTTCTATCCCATCCCAAAAGAAAGAAAAAAAGCTCTAAAGTGTGGCTAGTGCTGGCCACTCCATATCGCTTTTTTGACTGTCCAGTTACCCGGTACCCACCCCACCCGATTTGCAAAGCTAATAGCTCAACCAGAGTAGCGATCTATTGGCTTTGTCAATGCTAATTTCTTTCTTGATATAGCTACTGTTGCTGCTGCTGGAGCCGGCTAGCAGCATTCATCCCAGTGGAAGATAACGGGCGGATGGTGGCTTTAGATGTTGAAGAGGAGGAGGGACTGGCCTCTAGTGCCTTGAGCTGCCGGCCAGGCCAACCTCCAAATCGGCCACCTTTGCCTTTGCCGGTGCTGCCTGCAGCCAGAGTTCACTACTGCCCGGAACACCACCAGCCCCGTCACCTGCTTGTCAACTTCCGACAGCCACATCCACTGCATTCTAAGTGAGCTGACTCTCCTCAGTCGCGGGTAACAGAACTTGGCCTGGGAGGTGACATATATCAAAAAAGGAGATGGATGCCCTCAAAGTCCTTTATTATTGAAATTATTTTCGGATGGGTGGGCCTGTTGGTGGAGAGCATGGGTAGGAATTTTGAGGAAAGGGTCAAAAGGACAGTTGTGGTTTTTGCTTGGGAAGGTGGGTGGGCCGGATGTGGGTGGAGAAGTTGATACGGGTAATTAGGGAAAGGTCAAAGGGACATTTGATGTTTTTGCTTGGGGAGGGGGTGGGCCTGTTGTGGGTGGGTTTCATAAGGTAAAATAATAAATGGGCCTTTTTATTTTGAGAATCTGTCTTTGCATTGCTAGTTAGAGTAGAATTGTGGTTTAGTGACGAGAGCGAGATGAGATGCTGTCCTCTGAAATTGTCACACATTATACTGTACATCTACTTTTACCCCTAGACTATCCATACCAGAAGTTCATTGCCATGTATTTGTTCTTCAGTATGTTACTTACCTCTTCCTGCAAACAAGTGTACCCCTCTACCAGAGTGGGAATTAAAAACTAATTATGTTTGACTTTATTGCTTGAGGAGGCTTTGCAGCACCCAGCTACCTATCAATGATATTGTATACTAGTTAGTTACTGCCTTTGTCCTACCCTCTGTAACTATTGACCATTGATGGGGTCTGCCAACAACATACATGAAAATCTAAATCTCATCTCTCCTTCCCAAGAACAATTTAAGTAGTCCTGAATTTTTAACTAGTTTATCCCAATAGATTAAGCGATGTTGGCTACCTCTCTTAATCTTCCCTTCTTAATGCTGGTAGTAGTGGGCTAGTGCTAACAGGGAAGACATCACAAATGAGAACTCACATATTCCAAATGCAGCTTGCGAGGCGAACTCCAACTATAGAATTATTCAGAAGAATTATCCATCAAAGGCAACTTGACTGAAAGAAAACACAGTGAGAAATACTACCAACCATCCAGAAACCTTAGCTCTACCTCCCTCACCCTTGCAAAGACACTGCGCATCTGTCGTACCCTAAGTGGACCCCGCTCCTTCTCCTGAGAATGACAATGAAGTCATACAAGCGACTAGCAGTAGTAAGCATTCTGGAACACTAATATTTAACATATTAAAACAATTAAAACTAAACACACAAAAACCTCAAGTCAGGGCTCAGGAGAAGTTTGCTCCATGTTGCATAGATTTTGGAAGCAACACAAAGTCTGATTCACACAGGTAAAGTAAGTTACACTTTTGGTGCTACTTTACTCTTGAAGTGTAAGTTACGACTAGCAAATTTCCATCCTTCCCTTTTCTTACATGTCATTCACCCCTATAGTAGGCCCAAGGTACCCCTGTGGGCAGGGTACATTTAATGTGAAAGGTAGGACATGCCCTGATGTGTGTGGCAGGTCCTGGTAGTGAAAAAATGCCAATCTCGTTTTTCACTATTGCAAGGCTATCTGCTCCCATAAGAAAGAATAGGGAGTTTGTTTATAACATCTTATAAACATAACTACCCCTGGGAACAAGGTAGGAAAATAAAGTTTGATATGCCTGAACCCAGAATGTTACAATGTATCTTTTGGTGAGGGTGGTTTTTACATTCTGTGTTTGCAAATACCATTTTTAGAAAGTAGGTATTTTCTGGCTTAGCCATCCAGTATGCTTCTGCTAGGTTTGTCTATTGCATGTTTGGCTTTGGAGTGTCAAGAGCTGGGGAGGAGCAGTGGCTTCAGAGCGCTGATGAGTCAGGGCTGGGCTGAATAGGCCTGGTTTGCATTTGGAGTGGTGGGAGGAGTAGCCCCTGCACCTGACTAGGGCTGTGTTTCCTTCCACAATGATGGCTCCGCCCCCCTGTGGTTTGTCTGGAGCCAGGGCTCACATTGACAATGGAGGTTGGTGTGCACTTGCAAAGTACACCTCAGAACTGGTTTTAGCTGGATACAGACACTCTCTGCCTTTAGAGAACAACAGATTTTTGGGTATAAAAAGAGGGGCCCAGACCCCGGACTTTTAGGTCACTCCTGCAAAATCAAGAGCAACCTTTGCCAAGGAGAAGAGCCAGAGAAGCTGAGGAGGAATACTGCCCCTGTGCTGTTTGCTGTCTGGGGTTGGCCTGCAGTGGCTACTTGCTGCCATGGAAAGAAGAAAAGGACTTTGCTGTTTGCTGTGTCCTCTACTTGTAGAAGATCTCCAAGGGCTTGAAACTGAGCTTGCCTCCTGTTCTGACGTCTCAGGGACACAAAGACTTCACCACCAGCTCCCCTGAACTCCCTTGTTGAGAGTACTGACCTGGACAAAGGTGCCTGCTGTTGTTTGGACCTCTAGAGACTGTTTTACACTGGGAGGTGGAAGAATCTACACATCATCCCGGATCGTTGCATCCCATTGTGCGCCAAGTTTGTCACATTGTTGGGGGATGCAATAAGAAACTGACGAATCACCTCCTCACACCGTAAGAAACCTGCGCACCACCTACTCTCTGGTACGGAATGGATGCATCGCCTCCCCTGCGCCGCAGTAAGGAACCAACACATCACCTCCCCCAGAGCAAGGAACCGATGCATCACCATCCCTGAGTGTAAGGAACCAACACATCACTATCCCTGTGGCCCTTTTTGTTTGTTTGCATGACACATCTCAGGTGCTTTGTGTGAAAAGTGTTGCATCTGCAATTTGCTTTGAACTGAACTATTTCTACCATCTGAAAGTCATTTTGCATTACTGTATTGTGGAATTTTGTTGTTTGGTCTTCCTTTGGTTTAGATAAAGATTACTTATTTTTCTAAACTGGTGTGGTGTCCACTTGTAGTGTTTTCACTGTATACTGTATGTGTTCACAAATGCTTTACACACTCCCTCTGAGATAAGCCTGTCTGTTCGTGCCAAGCTTCCAAGGGGCTGAGCAGGGGTTATTTTAGAAGTGAATCCCCCTTACTAGGAGCAAGGGTCCCAATTTGGACGGATAGAAAATTTGTTACTGTTAAGAAAAGAAAATTTATACTGCATAAATGCCAAAATGGAAAGTCCATCTGTATTTTTCTTCTGCTTGAAATGTCCATCTTGGGTGCAGGGCTGAACAGTCCCGGTAAGCAGGAGTGTCAGTGCTTTGGAGCTTTCTTGCAGAACAAGAAAAGGCCTGTGCAGTGCAAAAAAAAAAATGTCAATATTGTAAGGTAAAGGTATGTTTTATGGTGGATGAGGCTCAAGAGGGAAGAGCATAGGCTGGATCAGTCATGTGCAATTAACTGAGAAGTGAGAACAATCTTCTACCACCAATCCCAGACAAGTAGCTGTATTTACCTGTCTGGTCCAACTCACAAATATTAATAACATTTATCTGTGTGCACCCACCACTTGAAATGTGTCTAGTAACAATCACCCAAGACCACAACCATTTAATTAGAGTTTGACATTGGAAGCATTCCACTACTCACCATTTTCATAATCAATGTACCTCTTTCCAGTCCAAAGAAGGCGGCCTTTTTGAGTCATTCTGTTTCCCATTGAGGTAGATCTGCATTGTTCCTAACTACTTACTTCTAGCTTTAGTGGTCGTCCCGTACTGACTCTCGACCCCAATGAGCTAGACATGCAGTGCTGATGAACAAGATATGCAAATGATTTCAAGCATTTTGTGTGGTTTTGTTAACTAGGATGGTTTCTGAGGAACCTAACAAAAAGTACAGGAAAGCAGTGGACCATGTATGTAATTATGGTGAAATGCGAAAGCAAGGTATTTATTCAGACAAAATCATCCCACAGGTCCCAAACATATCAGGTTTAAAAATGTGTTACTACACCCTTCCAATCAACACCTCAATACATCACTCATTGGTGAAATAGGTACCTGTTCCAAGCAAGGTGCACATTTGTCTATTGTATATCTTTTACTAGGGAAGTGATAAACAAGGGCATTCTTGTATAATTAATGATGACCGTCAGTGGCAGCCCAGCTAGGAAAGGAAGAAAAGAAGGACAGGGATGGGATGAATTGTTGTCTTCATGCCTTTTAAGTAAAAACTAGGCTTCTTGTGTGCACTCCATTCATGTGATGTGACTAAATAGGGCAGTGTCAGCCATACACCAAATATATAAATGTTCATCTCTGCATAATTTATTTTCCAAAGCAGTTCTATGATATATATGCAAGTTCTGTTGTGGGCTACTTGGTCAGGGAAGTACAGTTTGTTTTCAAACCCAGACGTTCCGCAGCTAACACACTTCAGTCTGACCAATCACCCTCATCCTCCTCCTGTGCTGTTTCAGGCACAGTGTAATCTTGTGTATTAAGTGTTGGATAATTTTAATCATGGTCAATCTTTTCATGTTTTGAGGCGAGACTGGTCCTTTTGATAGAAACAACTATGCCAGCTTCACTGAATACACACTCAGAAGACAAACTGGCAAGCCAGATACTTGCCAGCCTGTTTGAGCTCTGCCACTGTCGCATCTTCCCATACCAATAGACCTATGGGTTTTGATGTAGGTAGACTTCCTTTAGGGTCAACCAAATAGTCTTGATCAACCTCTGAACGGCTATTGGTACTGTCGGTAATGCCGGTGGTAACCCTTTTAGGTATAGGTCAGATTAACTTGCAGCTGTTTTTCTTCATTGTTAACATTTTTTATAGTTAACATCACCTTCTTGTATGGTCGATGGAACTCATTTTTGAACTTACGTGAAGTGCTTTATTTTCTTGACAAATATGGTTGAAACATATATATGCTTGTATTTATAGATGCACCTGAAGAAGGGAATCTTTTTTCCAAAATGCATTGGGTTGTTCTAATAAAATCATGACATGTGGAACCTATTTAGTGCTTCTGAGCTTTTGTGAATCGACGCAAAATATTGATTGGATAAAATGAATTGAAAGAAAAAGTGAAGAAAGAAGGTTGAAAACCAATGGTGAATAAATGGAGAAAATAGAACATTAAATGCTATGAATTTGATTCATTGGACTCAGACAGTCTTGGGGTTGTGCAGCTTGGTGGAACCAACAATGGTTCACTCGTGTTCTAGTAATGTTGCAGCGCAATGAGACGAAGCTCGGAGCAAGTTTTGCATGTCGAAAAAGTTTAAATGGAGTAAGTTTGGTGTAAAATGGATGATCAGATGTTGCATCTCATCCTTACTAATCTCATGGCTTTTGTTTGTACCATGGGTCAAATATTGTAGCACATATGTACTCTTTGGAGGACATAATATCTCTTTGCAGACAAAGATTAACTGCTAAGTGACGGATTAAGCCCTGAACCACCTCATACGCTTCTTAGTTCACACTGGCAAACCTTTGCGACAGCTTTATAAACTGATCTTGTAGCAGATGCAACGTTGGGATTACTTGGCTCATTGTAGTGTCCTCCTTGCTGACTTCTCGTATGAAAACCTTAAAAGGAAGTAGCATTTGTCAGACATTTGAGTAGGCCCTTCTTGTCCATCTCCATGCTTTTCTCAGTTGTATCCCCTCCTCTTTGAAGGACATAATACTTGATCAGTACTGCTCAAACAGATGTTGCAGCATATAGTACGTCAAGTTACAAAGTGTCGGCACCCCTCATATGAGGGCTTTAACCGTTACTCTATTAGCACACTGGATGATCCTCAACTGCTTCTGGGCTTTAAAAGAATGACTTAAATGAATGCAGATTCTTCTGCAGGTGGCCAGTATGTTGCTGACTATGTCACAATCAGGTTAATAGAATGTGCTGAACACAGTAGCCTGAAATACCCACCATCTGCCATGACTATATTATTGCTATTGTCCGTGACAATAAATCCAATTATGAGACCCATGGGTTAAAACCATTTGAACATCTTGCTGTTCAAGTCTTCCAAGATGTTTGCAGCTGAATGCGATTTTTACATGGTGAACATTGCTACAGTTACATGCAGTAGAACACCCTTAAATGTTTCTTTGGCACTGAGATCTAACAATAGCTGTTGCCTGACAGAAGGGATCCAGTGTGCAATGATACACAAGTTCTCAGTTGCTTGACAACTGGTCCACATGTCAGCCTTCAGGTGGATAATGTGAACAGTACTCTACTGCAAAGCTTGTCCAGCTAATTTCAGCACGTCCTGATTGAGCACTGGAACAGCAACTCTGGTAAAATAGATCTGGCTGGATACTTTCATTTTGGACAATGTCCTCCACAAATTCTTCAAATCCCAATCCTTTCCTTTCGCAAAAGAAAAAGAGAGTTCCAGCGCTAACATTTTAGCCATCTTCCCATTGTACAAATGTGCAATTGGGTGGTTGCCTTCATAGGTCCCCTCCTGCCTAAACATGTGTGTAATAGCGTGGATTATTTTTTTGTGGTTCCATCGACACAGGTAACTTTCAAAGAGAACCAGGAGGGGGGTAGACTTAATTTGTGTCTTTGGCAATTATCAATTTAAGCAGTGGTGTCTGCATCTGAGTATTGTGCCAGTTGGAGGTTAATGATGCGGGTGATGCTGGTTCACTGAAGGATTCAGAAAAGGGGGTGGTGATGAACAGAGTTCACCATAAGCGTGGAAGGGTATACTCAGATGTGAGTCCCTTGCTCATTGCACCATCAGGATTCAAGCAATGCCAGAAACTGGTCCCCGGAAGCTTGTTTCCTTCCCAGTATAAGAATTGGCTTGGTAGTTTGGTTTGCCCTGTTCCCATCATGCACTGGGACAGGAACAGACTAATTTTCATGTAGCCAGGTTCTGAGCTGGGATGGTGCAGTGAGCTAAAAAACGGTGATGGATCAAGCCCTGATCTTTGGACTGGGTAAGAGTGGTCTGCTTAATTCAGACACTCTGTTCATCACCACCCCCTTTTCTGGTTCACTGAAGGAGACAGAGCTGCTTTATGTAAAGCTGTAGTCCTCTTCTTCCTCATCACCATGACCAGAGCTGATTCCCCTCTCTCATCACCATCACCACCACTAGCTACTTTTTTGAGGTGCTCCTCCCACTGGATTGCATGATGTTTTTTTCAAGTGAGTCGTTTGGCCTCCAGTACTAAAGTGTGTAGCAGGCTTACCTCGAGGAACGCTTGTGTCGCAAATTGAGCTTATTGTAATATTATCCTCCTGTGTGCTAAAAGTAAAAAAGTCCAAAACGAGGAGCCAAACTTTTTTAGTGTGCCACTGCTGGTCCCTGGAGAACTTGAGGTAGGAGGTAGGAGGCTGTGTCGGTTGTCTTACTGCAGTGGGTACTTTGACTGACAGAGTGGTGGGTTCAGGTCTTAGTGGGGGCCCCATAAATATGAAAGACGGGTGTAGTTGTGATGGAACCAGTGCCACATCCCTCTAAGCAGGTTGAGTAGGGGGTGTAATTTGGTTATCCACTGAGCATCCTTCAATACTGAAAATCACATGCTTGTCCTCATCACTGTCCCTTTCCATAATTCCAAGCCTTTCAGGAACTCTTCTTTTCCCTTGCCTCTTGTGGTGGATCTCGGATTCGGCCAAGTTCCAATCAATGTCCAGACCATCAGAAGGGTGGCTTGGAGAAGATGGTGGAGTACCCTTTTTTTTCTTGCTTAAGATCTGGAAGCCAATGATTCAAGAGCTACATCTTGCTCAGCAGGAAGTTCAACCACCTGTTCTGCTTCACTTCAGGAAGAATTGCTGCTGGCTGTTGCTCCTGTTGTCCCCTATACTCAGTTTCCTCCGACAATTGGACAATTTGCGGCTGAGACAAATCTAATTCAGACTCACTGCTCATCGCCATGATTACAGTGGCTCCCTTCTTGGGAGACATGGCCTTGAGCTTAGTTTGGAGGGGTGCGTTTATGCAGGTGTGCTGCTCACGGCTTGCTGCTGGGAGGACGGTGCAGCAAGCAGACCATGTTTCCTGAAAGAGGTGGAGAGCGGTACTCCAGTGTCAGCTATTTGCATGTTCTTTTCCTTCTCACTTGCCACTTTGTTGGCAGGAACATCTTTTTTCAGACTATTTTTAAGCTCTGTCAATTGGCACTTAGCTGCGCAAGCAGAAGCATGCAGAGGAAGACTCAGGCGGTGTGGTGTGCTGCCACTTTGTGTTGGCCTTATGTCTGTAGGTGATGTCTCATGTGCACCTAAGCAAACAAACAAGAACAACATTCATCTAAATGTGGAATTTTTCAGTTTGAATGATTTATTTAGACAATAGTAAGGTTATCCCGAATAATTAACAACAATAGTAAATCCATTAAATTTCAATCTAAACCATATAATAATATTTCAATTAGGATAACAACAACATACAGATTCAAAAGTGTGTCTCTAAAGTGATACACCTATGGCAGACAGATAGGTGCAGGGAAAAAATGAATAATTCTTAAAAAGGCGGATGCTGGTGTGCGCCTATGACCTAAGACTCAGACCTATGGCAAATTGGGGGTGCAGGGAAAAATTGAATAATCCTAAAAAAAAGTGAATTATAGTGTAGGCCTATGACTCAAGAGGTCTATGACAGGCAGAAGATGTAGTGAACATTGGAATAATACTTACCATTGCCCAAGACCAAAACTTATGCCAAGCAAGGGGTGCAGGGAAAAATGTAATAATCCTTAAAAACGTGCATGCTGGTGTGTACCTATGGCCTAGGACTCAGGCCTATGGCAGGCAGGGGGATGCAGAAAAAAATGATATCAATCTTAAAAAGGTGAATGCTGATGTGCACCAATAGCCTAGGAGACCTATGGCAGGCAGGGGTAAAGGGTAGGGGTGGGCGGAATTTGCGTAATCGTGTTATGCAAATCTCTGCGGAACGATAAAAAATCTCTGCGAACACGCAGAAATTCAGCGAACATGCAGAATTGCTTGTTCGCAATGCTTTTTTCCTGTTTGCAATCGCTGTTTGCGTGCTCGGGGAGAAATATCTTGCGAACACGCATTTTGAGAACGCGAACAAGCAAACAAATTCGCGAAGTTGCGGAACTCAGAATTTTGCGCAATTTCGCGTTCTCCGCGCAACGCGAAATTACCCAAATTTCGCAAATTCCGCCGGTGGAACGGAATTTACTGCCCAGGCCTAGTGAAGGGTAACATTGAATAATCCACAAAAAACCTGAAAGCTGGTGTATGCCTATGGCCTAATAAACCTATAGCAGGCAGGGGTTGCAGGAAAAAATGTAATAATGCTTGAAAAAAGTGTATGCTAGTATGCTTCTATTGCCTAAGACTCAGAGACCTATGACAGGCTGGGGGTGCATGAAAAGAATGGAACAATCCTCTAACAAAGGTGAATGCTGGTGTGCACCTATGGCTTAAGAGACCTATGACAAGCAAGGGGTGCAGGATAAAATCAAATAATATTTTTAAAAAGTCATTACTGCTGTCTCATAAGGGACTATGAGAAAATGTTTTGGAGGCAATGAGGTGCAGACGAAAATGGAATCATGCATTTAATATTATTACACTGTACGTACAAAGATTTCTACGAATGGGGGTGCACCAGGTGATGAAATCCAATAGGCTGTGGAGTAGTGTCAAAAAAGTTCTTAATTTTAATTTCAGGAGCAATTTCAGTAGTAAGCAAAGATCAGCCAACTTGTTTCATTCCCTCTAGGGCACGGGTACTCATAGGATGGCCCGCAGGCCGCCAGCGGGCCGGGAAGCCTTCCTTGGCGGCCCGCGGACCTTGCGAACATCTTACCCATGTTTAAAAAAAAAAAAAAGAAAATTAAAGAGTGTCTGCAAACACTGCGCATGACTCTGAGAGACTCTGCTGCTCTTGTTTGGAGACTGAGCGGGACGTGAGATACTTCATCAAAAGACTTGTATTCGAAGAAACTGGACATATGCAGTTTAAAGGCAGCGTGTCAGCTAGACCGGGCTTGCAGACGCGCACTACATGCAGCTTATGACCTTGCACTCGAGGATGGGAAGAAGATACAGCAGTTAACGCCAGATAAGAACTGGATAATTATGAAGTAAAAGCCCGCTCCACACTGCCAGATTGATCGCGATCGCTAAAAAAAAAGAAGGCTATTCCAGCCAAATAAGACAGTTTATCCACAGTCTTCCGCCTGGAATTCGACATAAAGAAAAAAGGCCCTGATGAGATTCCAGGAACTGGTTTCCTGGTTTCGAAACGCGTCGGCAGACTTGGAGGATTAATTTGTTCATAAAAGCTAGCAAATATTATTAGTTAGCTTAGATAGTATCAACTAGTTCCATCAATTTGATTGTATTCCTCAGTTTGCCACTAAAAAACCTCCCTTTTTTTCGGATTTGTCTCTCATTTATTGAAATCAATTGTATAGAAATTTTGGTATGGTTTTTGGTGTTGAACAAGTGTTTTTTATGGATTATGTTGTTTGATGTATTGTTTTCATTTTTTGTAAATGGTTATGTATAGTATTGTAAATATATGTACAGTTGGTCCTTTTTTGCTAATCAATGTGTAAAAAACTTTTAAAAGAAAAAAAGAAATTGAATGGTATGAAAAAAGAATACCGAGTCAGAATAAAATAATAAATCATTCTGGCCCTTCTAAAATCGTGTCTGTGTTAAATAAAAGTGGTTCAGGCATATTTTGTGTTTTACATTTGAAAAAGGGTCCAGCCTACTCCATGCCCAAGTATGGACCTAACTACTTTGTGTTTCAAAGCTCTGTGGGAGCTGGCATTCCAGTGATAGTCAGAGTGCAGCTGCAGGGGCGCTAAGAGGTGAAATACAAAAGACTCATTAACATACAAATGGTCTTTCAAAGACCTGTGAAGTGCTCGGGTGCGGCTGTGTGTTTGTGTGTGCCCAGGAAGCTGTTTCAGCCCGGGCACACACAGGCAGGGTGAGGTGACAGAGGGTGACAGAGGGAGGTAGAGGGAGGGAGACAGAGGGAGGGAGGGAAAGGGAGGGAGACAGAGGCAGACAGAGGGAGAGCGAGGGAGGGAGTGAAAGGAAGGGAGAGGGAGGCAGAGCGAGGGAGGGAGGGAGAGGAAGGGAGAGAGAGGGAGGGAGAGCGAGGGAGGGAGGAAAAGGGAGGCAGACAGAGGGAGAGCAAGGGGGGGAGGTGGGGGGAGGGAAAGGGAGGGGGAGGGAGAGCGAAGGAGGGAAAGGGAGGGAGAGGGAGGAAGAGCGTGGGAGGGAGGGAAAGGGAGGCAGACAGAGGGAGAGCGAGGGAGGGAGGGAAAGGGAGGCAGAGAGAGGGAGAGCGAGGGAGGGAGGGAAAGGGAGGCAGAGAGAGGGAGAGCGAGGGAGGGAAAGGAGGGAGGGAAAGAGAGGCAGCCAGAGGGAGAGCGAGGAAGGGAAAGGGAAGCAGACAGAGGGGGAGGAAGGGAGGTAGAGGGAGGGAGACAGGGAGGGAAAGGGAGGGGGAGGGAGAATTAGGGAGAGCAAGGGAGGGAGGGAAAGGGAGGCAGACAGAGGGAGAGCAAGGGAGGGAGGGAGGGAAAGAGAGGGGGTGGGAGAGCAAGGGAGGGAAAGGGAGGGACAGGGAGGAAGTAAGGGAAAGAGGCAGACAGAGGGAGAGCGAGGGAGGGAGAGAAAGGGAGGCAGACAGAGGGAGAGCGTGGGAGGGAAAGGAGGGAGGGAAAGAGAGGCAGCCAGAGGGAGAGCGAGGGAGGGAAAGGGAGGCAGAGAGAGGAAGAGGGAGGGAGGGAGCGGGAGGGAGACAGGGAAGGAAAGGGAGGGGGAGTGAGAGCGAGGGAGGGAAAGGGAGGGAGAGCGAGGGAGGGAGGGAAAGGGAGGCAGACAGAGGGAGAGCGAGGGAGGGAGGGAAAGGGAGGCAGACAGAAGGAGAGCGAGGGAGGGAAGGAAAGGGAGGGAGAGCGAGGGAGGGAGGGAAAGGGAGGCAGACAGAGGCTAGAGGAAGGGAGGGAAAGGGAGGGAGACAGGGAGGGAGGGAAAGAGAGGGATGGGAGAGCGAGGGAGGGAGAGCGAGGGAGGGAAAGGGAGGCAGACAGAGGGAGAGCGAGGGAGGGAGGGAATGGGAGGGGGAGGGAGAGCAAGGGAGGAGGGAAAGGGAGGCAGACAGAGGGAGGAGGGCAACCGAGTGAGGGAGACAGAGAGGGAGAGGGAAGGAGAGAGAGGGAGAGGGAAGGAGAGAGAGGGAGACAGCGAGAGAGGGAGACAGAGAGAGAGGGAGACAGAGAGAGAGAGGGAGAGACAGAGAGGGAGTGAGATAGTCTGAGTGAGACAGAGGGAGAGATTGAGGGAGAGAGGGAGAGAGAGGTTGAGAGAGGGGGAGAGAGAGGGAGAGAGAGGTTGAGAGAGGGAGAAAGAGGGAGAGAGAGAGGGAGAGAGGGAGAGAGAGAGAGAGAGAGAGAGAGAGAGAGAGATGTGTGTATGCCGGGTCTAGTGGCTAGGTGGACAAAGGTGTCTGTTAAGCGTTCATCCACGAGGTTCCTGTTGTTTCCTTCTTGGCGCTGCAAACTCCCAACTCCCTTGAGAGCTAACCAGATAGCAAGGAGGAGTACCCTTGACTGAACTGGTTATCCCCCAAGGGAAAGGGGAAGTGGACAGAGAAAACAAACAAACACTGGATCTCTTCTGAGATGTCAGACAGTTTTCTCTTGAAGTGTTCTTTGCTTCAGAGTGATCGGTAATGTTCAACCACAAGTAACTGTACAAACAGGACACACTCATATATAGGGATGTACCTTGTAACATATTATTACCCATTACACTTGAACATAATCTGTACATACCATTTCAGCTAAAGCCCATTCTAACACTCCTATTATTGCAAGACGCTGTGTTCTGACTTTGCCCCTTTTAAGAAACAATACAAATTAAGTCAGCCTAGATCATAAAATATTGTGATGAGTCAACTGGTTAGTTATTAGTAAAAGGATATAATAACTAATCAAACGTCGAATCCTACCTTGCAATAAGAACTTGAAGTCTGTAAAATCGGTTCTGTAGAGTCAAAAGAAAGAGAGAAAAGAAAAGCAAACAAACAATTTCCACTTTAATAGCATCTTTTGATTGTAAACGCTAACCAGTACTAAAAGTTGTCCATTAGCAGTTTTAGTCACTGCTGCGCAAACTTTGAACCTTGGTTGCTCAAGGTATCACATTAATAATGCACATAGCTTTTGACTTAATACATATAATAACAGTGACAAAAATCACATTCACTAAAAGCCTTTTAGTAAACTCAAAAGCCTTTGTAATTAACTACAAGAATTAGAATTGTCTTTACCAAGGATTGTTTTTGCACGGATTAGAAATTGTCTTTACCAAGGTTTGTTGATTTGTTGCATAACAACTTGACTCTTACTGTTTTTTCTTTTCAGGAAACGGAAGTCCGTGAAGAAAGAACCAACCGGAAACCAAAGACGGAGAAACTGGTGTCCAGGATGAGTTCCGAAGACTGGCAGAGATGGCAGAAACAGGTAGGCTGGAACAGATAGGAAGGGGGGAGAAGGGAAGACTTGCGGGAGCAGGTGACGGAGTCCGGTGGGGAATCCAGATGATGAGAGGAGCAGGCTAGCGGAAGAGGAATAGCTGGATAGAGGCAAGAAATGCGGGACCAAGACGGGGAATCCAGGCGGACCAATGCGATGGGTCAGGAAATTCGCGGTGACACTCGAAAACGAAGCGAAGTGTCACCGTGAGTGAGGGCACTGCTTATATAGTCTTTGTTTAGGGCATCGGCTCAGGGCGTAGGCTCCTTCTCACGTATGACTCAAAAGCAGTTGTTGGCAGGTTTGAACGTGAGATTATTCCCGTGACCAAACAAGCACTGTCAGCTGTAAGAGCTTATCCAGCAACATCATATCCAAACAAGCATTGTTAACTGCAAGAACATAAGAACTTATCCAGCAACATCATGTCCAAACAAACATTGTAAGCTACAAAAACACAGCCCATAATTATATTCACAACCAAGTACACTAACAATGTTTGTACAAGCCCACCTGGCATTGAAGGAGTATCTTAACTTAAGGAAGCATGTGCACCCATGACAGTTCTCCCCCCCAAAGGCCGTCTAATAGGTTGTGGTTTTTGTGGGTGGAGAGCATGAAAAGAACGAACCAGACGAGAAGCATGTACATTAGTTTCTGGTTCCCATGACCTTTCTGAGGAGTAAAATCCTTTCCAATCAATCAGGTAAAATAGGCGGCCTCGAATGCGTTTAGCATCCAAAATCTTTTTAACCTCATACTCAACATGGTCTCCTACAACTATTGGGGGAGGGGGGTTATCAGGACGAGTGGTTGGATTATACGGTTTTAGAAGGGACACATGAAAAACTGGGTGAATAGCATAATCGTGAGGAAGAATCAGCTTAATAAATACTGGATTTATGATTTTCTCAATGGGAAAGGGCCCAATAAAATGGGGTTTTAATTTCTTTGGTCCTTCTATTTGAATGTTTTTTGTGCTAACCAAACCATGTCTCCAGGTTTGTACTGTGGAGCTGGTATTCAATGAAGATCAGCTGATTCTTTCATTTTTTCTTTGTTCTTACTTAATGCCTTTCTAACGTGTTCTATAAATGTTTGTAAGTTAGCTAATGGGTCTGTGACTGCAGGCATGTCGTGTGCTTTATTTGGAAACACTATTGGTAGCATTCGGGGAGGATGACCTGTAAGGAATTAGAAGGTTGAACATCCTAAGGCTGAGTGTACTGATATTATAAGCGAACTCTGCTAAAGGTAATGCCTCATCTCAGTTGGAAGTCATCGTGGTAGTCAGACAGCGCAAAACTTTGCTCAAGATACTGGTTAACTTTTTCTGTTTGGCTGTCAGTTTGGGGATGAAAGGCCGAGGATAAAGCTACTTCAATGCCCAACTTACAGTTAAGTTGTTTCCAAAACCTTGAAAGAAATTGAGGGCCTCTGTCCGAAATGAGTTTTTGTGGCAGTCCATGAAGCTTGACTATATTAGCCAAGAAGATGTGACTCAGCTCAGTTGCAGATGGTAATTTACTTAGAGGGATGAAATGCCCCATTTTTGATAAAAGATCCACCACTACTAAGATTGTGGTTAAACAATGGGACTTGGGTAGGTCAGTGACAAAGTCCAAGCTAGTTGTATGCCAGAGGTGTGGTGGTAGGGCCATTGGTTGTAACAAACCTATTGGAGGAGTATGTAATGATTTCTGCCGTGCACACACAGGACAGGAATGTACATATTGGTGTATGTCAATGCTAATTTTTTCCCACCAAAAATGCCTTTGGCATAATTCAAGCGCTTTGTGAATTCCTGGATGAGCTGCTGTAGCTAAATCATGATTCCATTGTATTACTTGTTCCCTCAATACTTTTTCTGGAACAAACAATGTATCCTTGTAAAAGAAAAGATTGTCTCGTATGGAAGTGTGTTTAAGCAAGAGCCACTGTTGTTGATCTAATTTCTGTGTTTCTTTCTTTAGTAATGTCAAAAAATCATCCGAGAGAGTCTCAGCACACACCTTTTCAGCAGGTATTATACTTTGTAAATCCTTTGGCAGATCTTTATCTTTATCACAAATCAAACGCGAAAGAGTATCAGACAGTAATTGTTTAGGGCCAGGACGGTAAGTGATAATGAAATCAAACTCGCTAAAGAATTGCAGCCATCGCATTTGCCTAGGTGTAAATGCCTTTACAGTCGAATAGAACTGTAGGTTCTTGTGATCTGAAAAAATAGTGACAGTGTGCTTAGCCCCCAAAAGATGGTGTCTCCATTCTTGAAGAACTGCCTTAATCGCAAGTAGCTCTCGCTCGGCTATTGTGTAATTTTGTTCTGCAGGTAACAATTTGCGTGAAAAAAAGGCCAGTGGGTGTAAATGATCAGTGTGAACCTCTTTCTGCAGCAGAACTCCACCAATAGCTGATTGTGAAGCGTCCACTTCTACAAAATAAGGTCTGTCTGGGTCCGGGTGTACCAAAATAGGGGCTGAAGTGAAAGCTCTTTTTAGGGTTTGGAAATCAGCCTCAGCTTTAGTACTCCAATGGAACTTTTTTCCTTTTTGCAGTAGTTGCGTAATTGGAGCAACTATTTCCGAAAATTTTGAAATAAAGTGTCTATAGAAATTTGCGAACACAAGAACTCTTTGTATTTCTTTCACTGAGGTTGGAGCAGGCCAAGTTAAAATTGCTTCCACCTTTTTTGGGTCCATATTAATTCCTTCTGGAGATAACCAGTACCCCAGGAACTCTACTTTTGAGGTGTTAAAGACACATTTTTCTAATTTTACAAACAAGGAGTTATCTCTGAGCCTTTGAAGGACTGCTCGAACGTGTTCTGCATGTTCTTTGAATAAATGAGGATGTCATCAATATATACAATGACGCAGATGTCCAACAGGTCATGCAACACTTCATTAATGAAGTACTGAAATGCTGCTGGAGCATTGCACAGACCGAATGGCATCACTGAAACAAGCCAAATTTAGTGCGGAAGGCGGTCTTCCATTCATCCCCTTCTTTGACGCGGATGGGGTAATAGGCTCCGCGTAGGTCCAATTTTGTGTACAAACTTGAGCCTTTTACTTGATTCAAAAGTACAGGGATCAAAGGTAAGGGGTACCGATTCTTAATCGTTGCCTTATTGACCGTGCGGTAGTCGATGCATGCTCTTAAATCTCCCGTCTTCTTCGCTACAAAAAAAAGAGGAGATGAAACTGGAGAGGTTGAGTGACGGATAAAACCTAACTCTAATAGCTCGTCCAAGTAGGAGCGTAAATATTGATTTTCAGATTCTGTTAGGGCATATATCCGACTACAGGGCAGAACAGAACCTGGGATAAGGTCGATCCAATAGTCATAAATCCCGTGAGGAGGTCATTTAGTTGCCTTGACTGGGTCAAACACATCTGAGTAATCTTGGTAGCCTCTAGGAATGATATTGTGCTCTGCATGTGAGGCAGCATAAAAAAGAGGCATGACAGGATCTTTTATCTCTTGGAAACAATGAAGTTTACAAAAAGAGGAGTCTAGAGTCACCGTACGTTTTATCCAGTCAATCTTTGGATTGTGTAGTTCAAGCCATGGGATCCCTAAAATGACCCCAAAAGTGGGAGTGTCAATGAGATCAAAAGTGGTAAGTTCAGTATGGCCATTATCAGTGACAAGAATCAAGGGTGTCGTGTGGTAACGTATTAAACCTGAAGAGAGGGCAGAACCATTGACAGCTCGTACAGGCTCAGGTTCCTTTTTGAGTACTTGAGTTATATTCAATTTTCTAGCTAGTTTCAAATCAAAAAAATTACCTGTAGCCCCAGAATCTATGAGTACTGGGATACTACTATGTCTCTGCTGGTTTGTTAAAATCAGAATTATGCGTATTGTAAAATGTCTAGGTATATGGTTGGTTACGCTAGTTGCATACTGTGAGATCTCTTGGCAACTGTTTCCCGAGAAACCGATCTCCTTATTCCCCTGGACAGTCAGTTTTCCGAAATTTGAGAAGACTCAGATACTACTACTAAAGCCTTCTTTTTTACCGGTTTAATAGGACACTCTCTAGCAAAGTGGCCAGATTTGCCACAATACAAGCATAAGTTTCCTTTCCGTCTTCGGTCTTTTTCTTCCAATGATAGGGGTCCTTTTACCCCTCCGATTTGCATAGGTTCTACCTGGGCGTTTTTGTCTTCACTATCCCTGCGCTCAACTTTGAAATGTAAATTTCTAATGTCGCCTTTAGATCTTTCGCCTTTCCGTTCTCCTAACCTATGATCTAGTTTTACCACTAAATCCTGAAATTCGGTAAAATCATCTGGCAAATTAACTATGTGAGCTAGAGAATCTTTTAGGTCATCCCTAAGCCCTCGATAGAATAGTGATGTTCTTTTTCCCTCAGGCCACTGAGTTTCAGCTAGTAATCTATTGAAGGTAGTGACGTATGTTATTAAATCCTTTGACCCTTAGTGAAGGTTCAGGAGTTCATTATCTGATGCTTGCAGAAAAATGTGTTTCGCAAACAGACTTGACATTGCTGCTTTGAAATCTGTTAGGTTGTGTAACAAAGGATCGTTCCTTTCAACTAGGGGTATAGACCAATTAGATGCCACCCCACCTAAATAAGAGATAATAAAAGCCACCTTGGCAGTATCTGAGGTAAACACTTGAGGTTTACACATAAAATATAACTGACATTGACTTACGAATGTATTGTAACGATTACTATCTCCTGTAAACCTTTCGGGGTTTTCTAAATGGATGGGATTAGGCGCTACAACTGTAACTTGTACTGGTTGATCAGTGGAATGTCCTGATGAGGCCTGAGGAGGAGGGTCGGAAACACCAAAATTAGCAGGCGTCAGGATGGATCGCCTGTCATCTGATTTTTCCCGCCATGTAGTAAACCCTGGTCTAGTTTTATCCAGTTCATGTTTGAGGGTTTGATTTTCTAGATGTAACGTCTGCATTTTTTCATTCAATTGTTGTACCAATTGTGTTAACTCGGGAATGTTCATAGTGGGTTGATCCATCAAGTTGCACCACCAAGAGGAAACAAGGGTGTGGCTTCGCTTTCTGTTAAGCGTTCATCCACGAGGTTCCTGTTGTTTCCTTCTTGGCGCTGCAAACTCCCAACTCCCTCGAGAGCTAACCAGATAGCAAGGAGGAGTACACTTGACTGAACTGGTTATCCCCCAAGGGAAAGGGGAAGTGGACAGAGAAAACAAACAAACACTGGATCTCTTCTGAGATGTCAGCCAGTTTTCTCTTGAAGTGTTCTGGGCTTCAGAGTGATCGGTAATGTTCAACCACTAGTAACTGTACAAACAGGACACGCTCATAAATAGGGATGTACCTTGTAACATATTAATACTCATTACACTTGAACATAATCTGTACATACCATTTCAGCTAAAGCCAATTCTAACACTCCTATTATTGCAAGACGCTGTGTTCTGACTTTGCCCCTTTTAAGAAACAATACAAATTAAGTCAGCCTAGATCATAAAATATTGTAATGAGTCAACTGGTTAGTTATTAGTAAAAGGTTATAATAACTAATCACCCGTCGACTCCTACCTTGCAATACGAACTTGCAGTCCGTAAAATGGGTTCTGTAAAGTCAAAAGAAAGAGTGAAAAGAAAAGCAAACAAAACAAATTCCACTTTAATAGCGTCTTTTGATTGTAAACGCTAACCAGTACTAAAAGTTGTCCATTAGCAGTTTTAGTCACTGCTGCGCAAACTTTGAACCTTGAATGTTCAAGGTATCACATTAATAATGCAAGTAGCTTTTGACTTAATACACATAATAACAGTGACAAAAATCACATTCACTAAAAGCCTTTCAGTAAACTCGTAAGTCTTTTTAATTAACTACACACATTAGAATTGTCTTTACCAAGGATTGTTTTCGCACAGATTAGAAATTGTCTTTACCAAGGTGTGTTGATTTGTTGCATAGCAACTTGACTCTTACTGTTTTTTCTTTTCGGAAAACGGAAGTCCGTGAAGAAAGAACCAACCGGAAACCGAAGACGGAGAAACTGGTGTCCAGGATGAGTTCCGAAGACCGGCAGAGATGGCAGAAACAGGTAGGCTGGAACAGATAGGAAGGGGGGAGAAGGGAAGACTTGCGGGAGCAGGTGACGGAGTCCGGCGGGGAATCCAGACGAGGAGAGGAGCGGGCTAGCCGAAGAGGAATAGCTGATAGAGGCAGGAAATGCGGGACCAAGACGGGGAATCCAGGCGGACCAATGCAATGGGTCAGGAAGCTCGCGGTGACGCTCGAACACGAAGCGAAGCGTCACCGTGAGTGAGGGCACTGCTTATATAGTCTCTTTTTAGGGCATCGGCTCAGGGCGTAGGCTCCTTCTCACGTGTGACTCAAAAGCAGTTGTTGGCAGGTTTGAACATGAGATTACGCCCGTGACCAAACAAGCACTGTCAGCTGTAAGAGCGTATCCTGCAACATCATGTCCAAACAAGCATTGTCAGCTGCAAAAACACAGTCCATAATTATCTTCACAACCAAGTACACTAACAATGTTTGTACAAGCCCACCTGGCATTGAAGGAGTATCTTAACTTAAGGCAGCACGTGCACCCATGACAGTGTCTGCTGCAGGGACCTGTGTTCAACCTTTTTTTGCTGCTCTAGCCCCGCCCCCTCCCCCACTGCCCCCGCCCCCACCGGTGTGGCCCTCGGACACAAACCACACTGTAAATCTGGCCCCGAGAGAAAGTAGTGAGTACCGATGCTCTAGGGGAACTCGTGTGGCGCGCTCTACAACTCTACTACAAAGTTTTGACTGGACAAGCACTCTAATGGTCGCAACATGCAGTCTTTATTATGCCTGTAAGTACTCCAAGGGCTTCCGGCACAATACACTGGAGAGAATTTCCTGCATGACAAATTCATCAATTGAAAACTAATTGATTAACTTTTAAGCCCTGATGAAGTCCCCTAGAGGGAATGAACCGTGTTGGCTGAGCTTTGCTTACTACTGAAATTGTTTATGAACATTAAAAAAATGAACTTTTTTGACACTACCCACAGCCTATTGGACTTCATTACCTGCGCACCCCCATTCATAGAAATCAATTTTGGATGTGGAGCACAGAGGCGTCGCGCAACGGCTGGCACTGGGGCGTTTTTTGCACAGGGACAAGACTTGTTGCAACTAGCGTGAGCTGCAGAGCTAGAAGTCTGCAGTTGTAAACTTTGACACTGTACATACATACTACAATGATTGTCAAGCACAATAAACTGATATCAGGCAAAAAGTTTAAAAAATGAACAATAAGGCATAGCCCTCTTCTATCAATGTCCATAAAAAAGTATTTGAAAGCTAGAAAAAAGGATTTAACACACTGGCAGGCTATACAAAATGGCCAGATGCCTCAGGCCACAGGCCACATGTTCAAACACCAGGAAGCAATGAGGCATGCACAACAAAGAAAACATTCAGGCCTATTGCAAAAGCACACTGGTTGGCTACAGAAAATTGTTTGCAGGCCACATGTTCAAACAACAAAAAGCATGGAAGCATGGACAACAAAAACACAAACAAGCCACTGGCATAAGCGTGCACACTGGCGGACTACACAAAGTGGCCTCCGGCCACCTGGTCAACCACCAACAAGCAAGAAGGCATATTCCATAAAGAACACATGCAGGCCTATGGCAACACGCACACTGGATAGCTACACAAATTGCCAGCCAGCTGCATGCTCAAGCAACAATAAACAAAGAGACATGGACAGCAAAGAACACATGCAGGCCTATGGACAGTGACTACACAAAATTACTGCTGGCCACACGGCATGGAGAAAAATGACAAAATGGTGGTTTATGGCAAACACAAACACATACACACTTGCCAGACAAAGGACGCATGGCAAACAATGAAGAAAATACTGCAATCAATTCAGCAATGCCAAAAATGAAATTTAAGTCAGCTATAAAAACCTTTACAAAACACATCCTCCCAAGGCAGAAAAATATATCACACCAACAAAATAAGCTTTTTGCAGAAAAGAAAATGTGAGCTACAAAAATACCCACATCCTATGCCATCTCTGGCCTAAATAATAGATGTTTTAAAACAACATATATCACAGAAACAGTTGCTTCATATACCCAATGACTAATACTGGCTGGATGGCGCATGGGCAGAGTAGGCCTTGTGGTAAAATAAATGATTAGTGCAAATTTAACAAACAGTGAGAAAATATACACACAGTCACATTTAAACATCGAATAAAAATACAAATACATATTGGTGCATGTCCTCTATCAAACTACACCCTTAGACAAATGTTTTCAACTTACTTCTGATGTCACAAAAACAAAGTCTGAAATTCAATAGTATATATTCAAGAGGAATTGCAGATAAAGAGACTGATTCTTTCACTCCAAAATTCAAATGAAAATTGACTAGGAGATGGACAAAGTTCTAGGAGGAGCCTTCTGGAAAGGAAAGGAAGTTGGAGTATCTGTGGCACTTTCTTCCTATTGTAAAAAACAAAAACGGAACCTGTCCATTAGGGTAGAATATTCACTTGAAAAGGTATTTGCGAGTTGCTTTAGCTGCTTCTCGAGTAGAGAATCTACACGAAAATTAGTTGTGGCTGCTCACGATCACCGGTGTTCCAAAGGGCGTCAGAAGACTCTGTGGCAACCGGAAATCGCACCAGCGGCAGGCATTTCTCGCTTGCAAGCATCCATTATGGATCCTCACGTTGTTCCCATGAACATTGCAAGGCTCGAACAGTGGAATAATTCTAACAACTGCCAAATGAGTGGAATTTGGCAGGAACGCCGCCCTCACACGCATAATGCGGAGTTACCAAATTGAGCCAACTACGCAAGCGGAATTATAATTCTGCCCAGACCTATTTAAAAGGGTCAGAACATGTATGAAGTTTGGGATGGATGTTAAAGTTCAGTCACCTATCCTACCAGCTACACTTCTGCAATTTTCAGTAGTACTATTAGCACCTCTGCAATTGCCAATAATGCTTCCATCAAGCAGTGGTACTGATAGTACTGCAGTCAGCATTACTGGCATTGAAAATGCAACTATTAGTATTTGTATTGTCACTATGATTGCTAATAGTAGTAATAGTATGGGCCACATTAGAATGGACAGTGTGGGTAGATAGTGCCATTATTTACTTTAAGGTAGAGATTATTATCTAGATTCTAATGTTGTCTCCTTATCTGAAAAGGAATATTATTAACTAATTAAAATGATAAGATATTAATATTATTAAAATCTTATCTACTAATCAGTGAAAAAATAAATACATTTTGTGAATAGAGGATTATTAGTGTTAAAGGAGTCTGTCAAACTGTAAATGTATTTCAAGATTTTTATGACATTTCATGGAAATTTTGTAAAATAATACTTTTAGTATGAAATGTGCTTTGCCACATGTGTCACTCGTGTGAATTCTTTCAAGCAAGGGCACATAAAATTTGACAGAGGAATGGTTTGAGCTGAAAATGTCTCACCGTGAGACGTTTTCTACACAAGCCAGCCTCCCACGGGTGAATCTAGTATGAAACTGCGCATTGTGAAAACTTGAGAACGTTTGTGAATTTCACTTAATACAAGGTTCGGGAACTTTTCAGATTTTTCTGGCGCAATTAGAATTTTGCCCTGGCCTAAATTATTTGATCAAATATTATGAAGTATTGCAGCCCCACTATTACCTAATAAAACTTCTAGCTTCTCCTACTCAGATGTACCTTGTAAGACTGAAGCCCTGAACAAAAATTGGGAAGCTTGGCAACCAAACAGCTTACATTTCTTTCTACCTGTTCAGCCATGGAAGTAATTTTGGTGTTGCCAGGAGTCACAGCTGCAAACCCTGGCTTGCCCCTTGTGACTCCTGACACTGACTTTGCAATCACTGGGACCAGAGGTGGCAGAATCAGTGCCAGGAACACAGGGGCAGCTCTTCCTTGTGGACATCAGTCAGAGCTACGCTTTCCTTGTTTTTGTGAATTTGTTATATAACACTAATAGTGATTGATATTATATTATTCACTATTAGTGTAGTATTGTATTGGCAAGGTTGGAGTTGTACCCCTCAACCAATACTTTCTGGCCTACCAAGTTGCAACAATCTCAAGCCTTACAATTTGTCATAGGATGACTCCCCTTTTGCTGATAAACTGTTACCACAATGCGCAGAAAGCATCAAAACAGCACGCAACTGATGACCTTTGCAGATGCCTAGAAGTCATTGTTCTGGACCACCTCTCACATGAAATCCTGCTTACAGGTAACTTCAAGATTAGGGACTTGGGAGGTGTCAGCATCCCTGCTCATAAAGTTAAGGATCAAGAAAAATCAACAGCCTGCCAATAACTTTCAAATGAATCTCTGCCGACCAAGCTTTAAAGTCCCTTGCTCTATATCTTCAATCCCCTCCACTTTCAAAGAAATCTCATCAATTGACTACACCTTCCTGTCTGAATCTCTAATGGACTATCTCACTAAGTTTGAGATTCTTAGCCCATGTGAAAGTGATCATACACCCATGATATTAACCTTAAACTTAGAAGGTCCCATGGCACCCAAATATTGTGCAGTGGGCCCCTCTTCACAATTTAAAGCAACAAATATAGTCAGGTGGATCAAAGGGAGGCCTACAGACACCTCAGTGTTGTTTAAGTGGTGTCACAAGGTAACCACTGTGTCTTCTACCAACATTCTGGGTGTCACAAAAAACACATGGAGCGGACTGACCACTGAGCTTATGGATTCTCTACAACCTACCATGTGCCGCAAACAACCCCCAATAGTGACAGGGAGTGTGCAGACCAACAAACAGCATAACATAGTCATCATTACTTCATGAAGGAGGTTAAGAAGGTCCATGAATATTCACATATGCAACCCAACAATCAAAATTGCAATGGCCATCATTAAAATGTGCAAAGAACATAAAAAACTGTTTTGGAAATGAAGAAAGCCCCAGAAGAAAAGGAAGCTACACCAAATGGTTCAAGAAAGAAGCCTCGCTCGCCTCTGGAATTACATCAACAGATTAAAAGCTGCAAACTTAAAAAGGAGTCACACATAGAGCCTGGGTGACTCATGTTATTGCATTGTACACTAGCAATCCAACAGCATCAGGGTATATGGACGAGTAGGCGGCCACCGGCTAGCCAAGAAGGAACCAGCAGGATCTTACCACGATAGCCCAGGCATGTAAAATCATCAAGGCATTGAAAAATGACGGGGAGCCAAGACCCAACGACATTCCTGATGAAGTCTTCGAATGTACCTCTGAGGAATGGCCAAGGGTTCTAACTCCCCTATTCAAACAACCCTTCTTTGCTGCTGAAGTACCAGACTGGAGGGGCTCCATCCTGTGCCCTATACTCAAGAAAGGTGACTTAACAAAGTCATCCAATTACCGTCTGATCTCCTTGTTGGACTTAGAGGCAAAAGCATTTGCCAAACTATTACTTAACCATCTAGAGTCCTGGGCTCTGGACAATGATGTTCTTTCAGTTTTTTCATACAGGCTTTCACGCCGCCCTATGAACCATGGATAACATCAAGCAGCCCAAAGAAAACAATGACCACTTCTCTACTGTTTTATTGATTACAGTGCTGCCATTGACAAGGTCAATCATCCCATGCTTTGGAGGAAATTAAAAACGTGGGGTATTCCCTCAAACCTCCTATGGGCCATAGTCTCTCTTTATTCAGACACATGGGTCCACGTAAGGATAGGGCCACATACTGCCACCTCCTAAATTCCCATCCAAGGTGGTCTCAAGCAAGGCTGTGTCCTGGCTCCTCTGCTCTTTAATCTATATACAGCAGACTGGCAAAGCCTTGGCAAACAGCCACCTTGCTCACTCATGATTAGGCCAGTCAGCTCTACACATCCTCCAATATGCAGACAACATCGCAATAATGAACCACACAAGTGACATACAGCAAGCATTGAGTAGCCTCCACAAATGCAACAAGATCTCAAGATCAACCAGGACAAGACTAAAGTCATGGTCTTCAGCTGCCATACAAATAAGAAACTTCTTTCCTAGGGCCAAGACCCTTAAACAGCACTGAAATACAACTACCTGGGTGTTTGGTTTTCAGAGACCTCCAAACCCTCAACACACTTAGACTTACTAAAAAAGAAAGCCGCAGTCATCATATGCTGGCTTGCCTGTCTTAACAGGAAAATAAAAAGTGCCCCTGCTGCTCCAATCCTGAAAGTCATAAAAGCGTGTCACCTCCCAGTGCTATACTATTGGCACCAGGCTTTTCCCGGGGGCTGTGCTCCAAGTCTAGAACATGCACAGTGTTCAGATCTGAAGAAAACTTTTCAACTGATCAGGCATCTTCGTAGGTCTAGGACCCACCTGGAATTTGGCCTGACAAATCAAAACTAACTTCTGAGGCTGACATCTTGAAATACTACATACACATGCTGAAAGAGCCAGCTAAATACCTTAAAACTTGCCTGAATGACACCTTCAAGAGCACAGGGAATCCATGGCATTGTCATCTACAGTAGGCAATTACATCTCTCCAAATTGTAGCACCTGCATTAACATCCAACACCATATCTTTCCTGACCTGGAAGAAGGCAATCAACCGGCAGATGTGCTTACCCGCATATCAGCAAGACATCGCCTCCTTAAAGACATCAGACATTCTAATCCCTTTTAACACCTCTTACCTGGAAGGGATCCCCCAGATATACCTTTCAGAAGCCATCAATCATTGTGTGTGTGGACATTTTGTACATGCAGCTCATTAGTCTTCCGATAGCAGACTTCAATCCAGCATGGGTCATCACAGAAAAGGAGGGACCATTCAGACTATATAATTTCTATCGAGAATCATGGTTACACCTCTTGTGCTGCCTCCCCTCACTTGATGCCGCTAGATGGTCCTTGCTAAAACCAATCTTCTTGATGAAGGGGGCCCGTACTTGGCAGGAAGCTTAAGCGATATGCTTCTTTCAATTAGACGCGAGCTCTCCATCAAGGTTTGGCAAATTCATCGAACAACTTAGAGCTAACCTCCGACCTCGATCGAATGAATCTTCACCTGTCAATTTAATTCAAAGGTCCATAACTGACTACTGTATTTGGAAACCCAGCATAGTCTATTTTAATCACCTTTTCTATTAGCAACCCTGAGAACACTATTTTGCACCATTGCACTTGAACCATTTATGCCACTTGGGTTATTGTTCTATGCTCAGGCACTGTCAAGATCATCAGCTCATCCATGTGCACAAAGGACCTTTTTCGGTATTGTTTCAACAGGCTGCATCAATGGGGAAATATTTCAGCCAGGGCTCCTACCTCCCAGAGCAAAACTTAGTATATGGTGCTCCATAATTAAAACTAGACTAGCCGTAAAATATTCCCGCCACCTAAGTAACTGACAAATTGGTCCCTAATAATATGTACTATAGCTTATATGAAATCTCATAACAACAGATTTGTACATGTTTTGTCAACAAGAAATGAATAGTCCCAAGTCAGCGGCTTTTGATTGCCACCTGTGATAATCACGTCGGTAAGGTAATGTCAACTTAACCTGTTCAGCAACAGGCACATTGCACTTTCAAAAGACTCCCTTGTACCACATCTTTTGTCTGAAGTGAGCTATTGGATTAGAATTTCTGTATTTTGTGTTTTAATCGTTTGTTACACTGAACTACTTTTTATCCTGTGGTCTCTTTATGTTATTGTCTATTTATACGTTCTAAATGGTTGTAATGATATCAATTAATCAAACAATCAAGTAATGCAGACTATATTGTAATACAAAATGGAGTACAATTATCTGGAATATGACCCTCCCTACAAGCTAAGGTAAGTAAAACATGCTTTTAAGATGTGTGTTGTGTGCATACGTGTTGGTGAGAGTGTTTATATGAGAGAGAATGTGTATGTGTAAATGTTTGTGTATGTTTAAGCGTTTGTGTGAATGAGTGAATGCAAAAGTCATATGGTGTGTGATGTGACTTCTGCTACCTCTGATCTTTTAGTGAATTTAAGCGCATGTGTTCAACGGGAATGTTTGCTGTAAATACTATTGTGCAATAGAACATAGCATGTTTTTAAAAAAATATTCAACAGTACATCCTCAAAGTAGGGGCAATGGTGGCTTTTTCCCAGTTTGTCACAATTATTGTTTTTTCCTGAATGGCACTGTCACACTGAGCTTGGTGACCTTGAGTGGTTACATCTTCTTCAGAAGGCCATCTCTTGCCCATGTAAGCCTTCGGATGCCAAAAAGTGGGAGGTTTCTTGTGACTGACCATCTGGAAAGATGTTTTTGACAATGGAGCCTGCTTAGGCTCCAGAGTCAGAAGAAAAGTAGTTCCTCTAATTCTAAACAAGTTGAGAGAACAGACAGATGGGTATATGGGCCATCTGCTAATTTTTAATAAATGGCATGTGACCACCCGCATATACATGGCCACCTAAGAATTCAATAGGTTGATCTTTTATCTCATGTCTCTTTCTGAGCACTGATGTCAGTTGTGCAAAACAGATAGGGAGTAGGGACTTCATGTCAGTACTTTATGCCCTGGCTCGTGGGGCTGAGAATGCTTTATTTAAGAGCCACCTTTAACAAGTGAAATGTGGATAAACTTTCCACTTCTGTTTACAGGCTAAAAACAATCACATTTGTACTAAAGCTATTAAAGTCTGGAAATTATAAATTCCTGTATGTGGCTTATACTACATTAAGGAACATTTGAAGGATTGGAATGTTATCCATTTGAGATTTTCATTTTAATGATTTGTACGATTCTAGAGGAGTAAGAATAATTGATTGGGCGTATTTATGTTTTTTAAGTATTGGTAGAAATTGGGTTTTTGGTTGACTGGGGTATTAGCCCCAGTCAGGCGGCGAACACAATTCTAGTTAGAATAAGAAGCAGGCAAACCCTAAAATAACCTGGGCTCATCCGCTGGTAGCTTAGCACAGAGGAGTCAAGTTTGACTTAAGACAATCTGTAAAGTATTTGTGCAACACTTCAAACAGCATACCTAATAAAACATCTAGTTTAGAAAAATAGAACGACATTAATTAAATAAAACAAGACCAAAAAGGAAAGGGAAATATCCAATAAGCAGAGCTCTTAATATGAATTTTTAAAGAATAAAGTGGAAATCGCGCCAAAAAGCACTAAGCGCCAACAAGGGACATCGGTTCTCGCTGGTCCGGAACAAAGTCAAAAGCTCAGGGGGACTGCAATGGAGCGTGGGCTGGCTACAGGGATCAGTTAGGGCCCGCTGAGCAAAAGTACCTTGGTCTGGGTTGCATCGATGTTGAAGATCCTGTCGGTGATGGGGATGCGAGATACAGCGGAAGCGATACTTTGATGATGAAACAATGCGCTGGTTTCGAACATTGCAGTACAGCGATGTTCTTTTTCTGATCCGTGCAGCGGCGCCTCCGATGCACGCAAGGGCTTCTATGTGGAGTTCGTGTCATCAAGGCTACCATAGATGGAGGTGCAAAAACCTCAAGGAGAGTGTCATGCATTGCTAGTTTTGAAAGCCATGCATCGGGTCAATTCACGCAGCAGAGGGGATGCGCCCTAAGTTGGCAGGGTATGCCCAGATGTGGGTCCCTTGCTCACTTTGCCAATGGAATCAAGCTAGCCGGGCTGATCAAGGGTGTTACCCCAAAACCAGTCCCTGGATGCTTGTGTCTTGTCCAGGGAAGACCTGGCTTGGCATATTGGGCTGGAATGTTCTCATGAGGAACAGGGTCAAGATTGATTTGCCTATGGCTAGGTCTGTACTGAAGTAGCGAAGTGAGCTAAAGAATGATGATGGATTCAACCCAGATCTGAGACTGTGGGTGAGTGTCTGAAAAGTTTCAGCGCTCGTCCATCATCTCCTTGTGTTTTACCTGCAAAATTATTTATAGCATGTACACTGAAATTCATCAATAATTGCTGGTGATGATTTCACGTAAATGTTCAGGCCTCAACAAATCATAACAATGTTACTAGACCTACAGGTCGAGAAACTTTAATAATCTACTCGACTTAACTGCAATGCACTTGACCCGTAAACTGGTCTCAAATTTGTGATTATTGGCAGGTATTTTATTTTACAGTCACCTTTATCTTCATTCACACAAGGGCACCTTCAACTATGTGAGTTCAGCAAATCTGCAGTACATAATAAAACTCTTTCGTTTGATTAAATAGGCTAAATGTTTGCTATATGAATAAATGGAATCTAGCCCACTTATAGGGTACACCCAATCCCTGACTTGCCTCTCAGTTTACTAAAAGCATTGCCATGAGGGCAGGGGCAAGGCTGTTTCTGAGTTCATGTTTAAACATTCACTTTTAATAAAGGTATTTCTAAAGTATGATGTGGTAGCGCACTGTTGTTTACAGACAGAACATTTCCAAGAAATAACCAAAAGCTTCCCCACTACTTTTCTGCTTTACTTATAAAGCTACATAGTGTGCTAACAATAATTTGGGAACATTTGATTTCAGAAAACATATTTATCCTTTGCACATAACCAAGTAAAGTGTTCTGATATGTTTTTCACCCTAATAAAATATTTTTTCATCACACAGCAGTACAAAAAATGGGCTTTCACAACTACTGAAATATATTTTGACATGTTTGTATGGTTGACTTATTAGGTATTTAAATGTTTTTTAGGAAAAACCTAAAACCCAACAGTCTTTCATTTCAAACTTCTTACAACAGGTCAGACAATTCACTTTACAAAATCCTGGAACTCTGCTATCAAAGAAAAAAATTTAATTGTAAACTGACTTCTGACCTCTGTCTCTGAACACAGAGCAAATGTGGCAAGATAAAAACAAGATTTAAAGATAAAATCAAGATTTGAAGACATTTTTATTGCTTGTTAACTTTCTGACTGAAGACAACACCTGCCCCAATGTTATCCTATGGACGATATAGACCTTGTGATAGTGAAACATGTTTTAAAATATGAAGAAGTGTAATCTTGATCTCATATGAAGATAATGTAGGGGTGCATCATATTCACACATGGTCAGCACTCAAATATATTCTGTCCTGACTAATGTACTAAAGGGAGGAATTTTTATGTGCTAAAAGGAATTTTGTTTGAAATACATGTACTTAGAAAGTGATTAATAAAGTTGTGCGGCAAGTTATGTATTAATGCGACAGGAAGAAATAACATGAAATGCCATATTAGGAAATACTTAATTAGGATGTGTGCAACTAATGTTTAATGTTTGTATGCATAATTAGAATTAATCAAGAACAGATGGATTTAAACTGACATGTTTATAATTCATTGCATTTATTCATGCTTTAAGCAGTTGCATTTTTTTTGTAGAAAGGAGCACATATTCTTTAACCCTGTGCACATGTTAACTTAGCAAAACTAGGCCTCGAGAAGAAATTAGTTCAGTTGCTGCTCACATTAGGATATGAAATATAATTTCACATTTAGCCTCCATTATGCAATCTATATTGCTGAGTCGTTTCTGTTGCAGATGTGGATAAGCCTAATTATTTAGAATGAAGGAGTTTTGTGCAAAGAGATAACGAAGCGTGCGAAGGAGGAGTCGACTGAGGGAATAGCGGTTCTTATGGGAGAGGACTGGTCAAGGAGGAGAAGAGATCATTTTTCCTGTCTGGCTGGGAAAGCTGCTGAAAGTATCCAGTTGTGCCAGAGCTATGGAAAGTTCCCAAGGAGGAGTCACATGAGAGTGTCACGTCAACAAAAGACGATATTATGTGCTGTGTTTAGTTAGGGAGAGTCTATCTTGTGTTTCCTTAGGGAGCAGACCTATGCTGCTGCTTGCATGGCTTTAAGCTAATTGACCCAATGTTGGAGTTTTTCTGTTGAAAACTGATGGCTGACACCTTTCTTCTTTCCTTATTTGATTATGTCCTTACTCAAATGCTTTAGTGTAGAGTTGCCCTTTTAAAGTAGAGTAGGGAAAGTTAATTTACTCATGCTTGTTAAAGAGAATCATCTAATGCAATTTAAACTTCATTTCTTTTTTCTGATTTCCTGTGTCATTATGGTCGAGTTTGTCATTTGCTTTGTATTATATATAGGGTACATCTCTTAAGGATATTTGGACTTACCTTGATCTTTTTGTATTTTGTATACCATTATACTGAGACTAATCTATATTAATTTGTTTCTGAATTTACAATTAAACCTACTCAACTCAGATCAAAGATGCAATCAGATTAATGTGTAGCCCCATTGGTCTCATTGTATTGAAATGATAACCAGTGATTTGATTCCTTTCACCACTCCCTCCACTAGAAAGACCTGTCCCCTCTGGAGAGAATTGTGTAAATGGGCCTAGCCTTTAACAAGTACATATCTTGCCTTTTAAATACACAGCACACTGCCCTCTGGGTTGTTTAAGGCCTGTCATAGGTGTGATTTATATGTATCAAAAGGGAAGGTATGGACCTGGCAAAAGGGTTATCTTGCCAGGTCAACATGGCAGTTTAAACTGCATGCACAGGCTCTCGGGTGGCACAAGCAGTGCTGCAGGCCCACTAGTAGCGTTTAATTTATAGGCCCAGAGCACATGTAGTGCACTTTACCAGAGATTTATATGTAAATTATGTATGCAGATTGGGTATGAGTAACTGCTACCATGTTTTAGGGAGAAAGCATGCGCACTTTAGCACTGGTTAGCAGTGGTAAAGTGCTTAGAGTCCTAAAGCCAACAAAAATGAATTCAGTTTAAATAGACAGAGAAAGGCAAAAAAATTGGAGATGACCCTGTGGGAAGGGCCATTTTCCAACAAGTGTCTTTTTCTCACCAGCAGAAGCAATCCGACAATAAATGAAGTACAAAAGTATATTTTCAATTGGTACATAGGTCAAAACGTTTTTGGTGGGTCCATACATAGATTATGATGGGTAATCAAAGGGTTCCGTGATGGCAAAGTATGAATTGAAAATTGCAATTTTTTTTTAAAGTGAAGGGCATATTTATCAAAGTGTTGCTTTGCCCTTGAGCCACATGAGATAGCTCAAGTGTAACACAAATCCTGGAATTATATTTACCAAGCCACGCAAGGCCACATTGCGTGGCTTGGTAAAATTGGAGTAACACAAGGTAGTGCAAGTCTCTGCCCTCAATTACTATGCCCCAGCGAGGCATCCATTGGTGGAGTATGAATGTTTCCACTCAATCACCCATGGATATTGGTGCTGTACGAGATTTCCCAAGACTGCTAAATCTGGGAATGCTTCAAAATGCTACGACTTCCCAGGAGAGGCGTAATGAGGAGAAATATCTTTATCTTGCCTCGTTTTGCCTGTTTCTATGTATGCTGCATTCTGGACCACACATAGAAAGAGGAAAATTCCTCATGGGATTGTTTTTCTGCAGAACGGTGTCCCTTCCTGCACAGAAACAATCCTGTCTGCAACGCAGGCAACATTGCAGCATGGTGCAACGGTGCCTGCATTAGCACTAGGCAGAAGCTTGTGCTCTAGCACAGGTGGAGAACAGGAATGCATCATACCGGTAAACAGCCATTAGTTCGTAGTCATTACTTTGAATACCATTACAACGCATGCATTAACACACAAGCGTTGTACAACGCAAAGTAATTACAACGCTTTATTTTTACTTTGCATGTGCAAATACCATGCATGTCTTTACAAAGAAATTTGTTGTAAAGGCGTGTATGGTATGCTTTCACAACGAAGTTTGTTGTAAAAGTATTCACATGCGAAGTATAAATGAAAAAAAACTATCCATGTTATTGTGAGGAAACTGAGGCTGTTTCCTCACAACGGCATGCACCACCCATCGGAAACGACATGAGAAAGGTCCCAGGAGGAGAGAGGAACCACGAGGAGAGAGAGGTAGGGGGGATTGTGCATGGGGTGGGGGTTCATTTTTTAAGGGTTTAGGGTAGTGTTGGGGGGTCATGGAGTGGGGGATTGGGCTTTTATGGTTTGTTGTAGTGTAGTGGTGTTTGTGTAGTGTAGGGTGTGTGCTGGGGGTAGTGTTTTAGAGTTTAGGACAGTGTAGTGGTGTTTGTGTAGTGTAGGGTAGTGTTTTAGGGTTTAGGGTAGTGTAGGGGGTTAGTGCTGGGTAGTGTTTGAGTGTAGGGACAGGACTGAGGGTCAGGGTCGTTCTGGAGGTAGTTTTTAGGGTTAATGGTAGCGTAGCTGTGTTTGTGTAGTGTTGGGGTCGTGCTGGGGGTAGTGTTTTATGGTTTAGGACAGTGTTGTGGTGTTTGTGTAGTGTAGGGGTCATGCTGGGGGTAGTGTTTTATGGTTTAGGACAGTGTTGTGGTGTTTGTGTAGAGTAGGGCGTCGTGCTGGGGGTAGTGCTTTATGGTTTAGGACAGTGTTGGGGTGTTTGTGAAGTGTAGGGAGTAGTGCTGGAGGTAGTGTTTTAGGCTTTAGGGTAGTGTTGTGGTGTATGTGTAGTGTAGGGTCGTGTTTTAGCATTTAGAGTAGTGTAGGGGGGCAGTGCTGGATAGTGTTTGAGTGTAGGGACAGGACTGAGGGTTGGGGGTCATGCTGGGGGTAGTTTTTTAGGGTTTAGGGTAGTGTAGTTGTGTTTATGTAGTGTAGGGGGTCGTTGTGGGGTCAGTGTTTTAGGGTTTAGGGTAGTGTTGTGGTGTTTGTGTAGTGTAGGGGGTCGTGCTAGGGATAGTGTTTTAGGGTAGTGTTGTGGTGTATGTGTAGTGTAGGGTAGTGTTTTAGGGTTTAGGATAGTGTAGGGGGTAGTGCTGGGTAGTGTAAATGTAGTGAGAGGACTGTCACTTACCTTAGAAACTTTTACCACGACTATACCTTTACCACGCATGTTTTTGCGTTATAATGACATGCGTGGTAAAGGCACAGTTGTGGTAAATGTTTTGTGTAGTAATGGTATCTCGTTGTAATTGTCAATGCGTACTAATAGACACGTTGTAATGGTATGCGTTGTATTTGAACCCGTTGTAACGACTCATATTCCATCAAACCTTGACAGGTATAGCACATTCCTGCCCCCTTGCATTCATGCAGCGCAGCGCCTTACTACATTGTGTTGCATGAAATTGTGATAAATATAGCCCTATATATTTACAGTGAGGACGTTGTTGTAACATGTGCTCTCGAGTGAATAGGTATAATTATTTTTGTGACTTGAGATATTCTTTAAAGGCAATATTAAATAAATTTAACAAATTGACCGACAATAGCTTACTGGGAAGAGAGGTGGTTTGTCGCATTCCACGGGCAATATTTATACATTTTTCTTGCTGAGCTGCATGAAAGAAGAGGGCAGCAATGCAATATATCTATCAAGATAGGGCGCATTCTTGCTTTCTACTTCACTGGCGCACTTTGGCTGCATAGCTCTAACACAGGCCTCCTTGCACCATAGTGCAAGATTGCCTGTTTTGCAGCCAGTGCTGTTTTTGTACATGAAGCGATACCTTCCTGCACAAAAGCAATTCTTTGAGGCCTTTTCCCCTTTTTATGCGCGCTGCGGAATTGTATCTAGGTTTTTTGTTACCTTGCGTGGGCATTGCCAAACTTTGATAAATATGGCCCCTAGTCTGTAGAATGAACAACGTCTAGATGTTCCGCACACAGGTTTTGGTGTAGCTATGATGTCTGATTGGCAGATCATAGTGCGTGATTTGCACTGTAACAAAGAAGAAGTGTTGCTAGGTGGTTCTCCGTACGGCTTGAGAATCAAGATTAGAGTTAGTAGATGTCTCTCATTTTCCGATAACCAATTGTTTTGACAATAGTATTGTGATGTGGGCTTAAGGTTGAGAAGATTGAAGATGGTCCAAATGGCAAGTTTGGAACTTTGTTAATTGTTGTGAAAGAATATACAGAAGTGTAATCAAAGACATAGCAAGTGTGCCATGGGTCCTAAAGCAACAGAGGGAAATGGGGGCCCATCATTTGGTATGGAATTAAAAAAAAGGTAGAACTGAGATGCACTGGGTCTCTCAGAATCCTGAGTCCCGGTATCACTGCACCTGCTGCACTATTAATAGCTATGCCCCTTGGTCCAACTTATAGTCTGCTGCAATAGTCTAACTTGCTGAGGGCTAATGAGGAAATGAGTGTATCGGTAGAAAGGAATGGTGAAGCTTATTTTACAGATGGAATTTTGAAGCAGAGGTTGTATTGGGTATGATCTGTCTTATGTTCATTTTGAAATCAAAGTATATGCCAAGATTTCTGGCAGACAATGTCGTGGTCCCGATGTGTGTGTGTGAAGTGGACAAACATGGAAAAATGGGAGGGGGTGAGTTGGCAGGCAAAAATTGTTAGTTTAGTGTTGGATAATCTTACTACAAGCGAGTGAATGGCAATTTAAGGGTACATGTAGGGAATGAAATAAATATTGATATGTCATCTGTGTCTAGAAGATAGGAGAAGCCAAAGAAAGAAATGTCCTTGCTAAGGGAGGATGTTGTCACGTTAGCTCCAATTTATTAGGATCACACCTGGGATAATCCCCTTAATTTGAAAAGCAAACTGTGCCCTTTCGGGATAAAATAACTGGCAGGTGCTTCTCACTCTTCCGCTACAGAGTAATCATTCTGCATGGAGTGCTTCAATTATAGTTCATGAGGCTTAGGCAGGGACTATTTTACATCTCATAACTACAATGAAACATCACACGTTTTCTCATAGTTAATCCACTTTACTCTCACTGCCACCACATGATTATCAACATTGTCATGCCACCACACTTCCAATCCATATTACCATACGACCGGCTCATCATCCCCATACACCTCTGCACTGCTGTTCTACTACCCCAGCCTCCTCTTTCACCAAAAGCTTCACAAAACCATTCTACCTCTGCACTACCTTCTTCCATCTATGTAAAATGCCTCACTGTAACACACTAAATTCAGCGCCCTGACACTGCTACACACCATAAGTGTAGTATTTTCCCACACTTAAACCTCTGCCTGAAAGTCCCTCAGTATCACTCATTACCACCAGATTACCACACTGCAGCCAACCCAGAACCACTCTGCCTCCACTGAACTTCACTACCACCTCATACTTCAAAGTACCAAATGAACAACCCTGAGCAGCACACTATCAACCCTGCAGGGAATTAGTAGCCCTACCAAAAAAAACGCCTCACAGCACCATGGGCTAAATTATCAGCACCACAAGCCTTCAATGCACTGTAAAGCCTTCACAGTACCACTACTCGACAGAACCACAATACAACCCACCATCACTAAATTGCCAAACTCTACCACTTTTTGTTTTGCGTTCTTAGTGTGTTGATGTGTTGTTGTGGTGCATTGCTATTGTGATGTGCTATTGTGTTGATGCATTGTATTGTCATGCAGTATTATTGTATTGCTTTGGGGCTTCAGCTGAGATTTCATCAGTATTTTTAAAAGGCACAATAAATCAAGGCCTCTTCGTTGGCAGAAAGACCATGAGTTGGCAGCCTTTCTTAACCCAAGGAACATTGGCAATGGGCATGCATTTGCTTGCAATACAGCTCTAATGTAGTTTTCATTTGTGCTGTGTATATATTTGTAGGCATTGTTGACACAATAGTGCATAGCCCCGGTGTAATAATTGTACTGGCATAATATTGGCACTTCAAAGCATTTTAATAACATTATTATTTCTGCTCCACTGTCACTCTTATTTGCTTACTTTCTATTGGGTGGCTTTCATTGTTTCAGTCTGTCCATTGTGTGTCTTTTCCTTCAATGAAGTACCACTTCTTTGCATCCATGCATGCTTCCTCTGCTTGTTTTTAGGGAACCACGTTTAGCTATTGGCGTTAGCCAAGATCTTTTGATTTTACTCAGATACACATACTTACAAATAGGGGCTTTTAGCCACCTCTCTTCATTCATTGGTTCTTTTGTCGTGACATTCACATTCTGCTTTTGTCAATTACAGATACAGTATGGGCAAGTGGGCAGCCTATGTAAGCATTTGGTTAACTTCACTTTGAGTTAATTTGGCACTCGTACATGGAATACATCCACAAACAAGCTAGTTCTCTTTTGTTGGTGTTTTTGTTTTTGACTTTATAATTACTTTTGTGTTCCTTTTGTGTTTAGAGCTTGATGTGATGACAGGACACTTCTGATGCACATTCCAACTTTATCAGATCCGATCTTCTGCCAATTCATGTAATAAATTCCTTTTGGAGTGTTCCGATTTTCTCACTACTGCTATTTCACAGGGCAACGTACCAGATTGTGTCCATTCCTAACTGTTCTATATTAAGTTATCCTCTTTTAAATGTTTTTCTTGCTCTCTGTTTTTTCTATACTTTTTTTCTTTCTTTCTTTTCCTTACTTTTTTCTGTTTTCATTCTCTTCTTTTGCTTGCTCTTTCACTTTCCTCTTTCTTTTTAGGCTTCTTTTTTTCTCTCTTTCTTTCTTTCTTTCTTGCCTTTGTCACTTCTTTCTTTCCTTTTTTTCCTTCCCTTCTTTCTCTTTTTTGCCTTCTTTATTCCTTGCCCTCTTGCCTTTTTTTTCTTGCCCTCTTTCGTCCTTTTTCTAATCCTTTTGCTTCCTTATGTCAGACTGATTGACTTTTTCGGTCTGGGTTAGCCAAGACTTTTTTCTAAATGTGTGAGTATAACATAGTTACTTATAGGTGTTTCAGCCAGACTTCATCCATTATTCTGTAGTTTGGGTCATACAGATTTTCTTCCATCCACTCCAGCATGCTTTAAGGGGCAATGAATCAGCCCACTTCAACAATTGGCAGACTTCGTTATGAGTTATAGCAGGGGAGCCTTTCATTGGGAGCCTTTTTGGCTAAGAAACTGGTTTGCCGAACTGTTTGCTGCAGAGGGACTCAAGGACTGCGAGAGAGTCACAAACTTGTCCACTACTTCTCACGTTTCTCGCTTCGCAGGAAACGCTCAACCTGCTGGGTGACCTGTGCTCCTGTGAGGGGGCAGTGGAAAGAACTACAGTGCCCAGAAGGTAGTGCATCATGGTGACACCCTCCTTCCTGCACCGCCCAGAACAGGTGCTTTAAATCTACACCTGACCCGCGCATCGCGGGAGCCTTTCATCGGGTGCCTTTTTGACTAAGAAACTGGTTTGCCGAACTGTTCGCTGCAGAGGGACTCACGGACTGCGAGAGAGTCACAAACTTTTCCACTACTTCTCGCGTTCGCGGGAAACGTTCAACCTGCTGAGTGACCTGTGCTCCTGTGAGGGGGCAGTGGAAAGAACTACAGTGCCCAGAAGGTAGTGCGGCATTGTGACACCCTCCTTCCTGCACTGCCCAGAACAGGTGCTATAAATCTACAACTGACCCGCGCATCGCGGGACGAGCCGGGCGAAGCCAGGGCCCAGGGCGGGCCCATATGAGCCTGTCAGAGACAGTAAGAGACTGGGCTGGGCCTATCCCCTTGGTTTTTATTAATTTTTGTTTTTATATAACTTTGGACTTTTATATATTTCTGATGCTATAATGTACTTCATATATTATCTTGGTTAGTGCTTTTTTAGTTATTCTTAGTCAATTTAACTTAGATACAACTGTTGACAGCTAAGGAGAATGTCATTTACAAACCTTAAAGGCGATAAAATGGGCAAAAGGGGTGGTGGAGGCTTAACTGGTACATTGGATGACTTCATCACCAGGGCAGCTTCGAAACTGGAGAAGGAGATTGAACTAACTGTGCGTCGTATCTCCTTAGACCCTGTGTACCAAAGAAGGTCATCATTAGGGAACATAGCTTTGGTCTGGTCCCCTGAACAACTCCTAAATCAGAGTTTACCAATATCCCAGGTTAATCAGGATTTATCTACCATTCTGGATATAAGTGGTACGGATGTGAGTATTGATTCTTTTATGACCTACCCAAAGACAGGGCAGGGCCCCGATCAAGTTATTCACAAAAAACATGATCTGGTGTTAGAACGGAACTCTTCAGAGAGTACGCCAGCTCCTGTCCAAAAGCGTAAACGTGGTGGGAACCAACAGAAGGGAGGGCGCACTAAGAAGAGTAAAGTTGCTTCCCCTAAATGTAGGGATGGGCATAACGTTGTAACAAATAAAACATCCACACATGGGAAGCCAGCATGTCAAAAACCAAACAGTCCTGTGGTAGCAATAACTGATAGCATATCTGAAGAAGCCAGGGATTCAGCTTGTTCGTTAGAAAACATTGAACATCTGGTTAAATCCCTAATTCTCCCTCTATTAGAACGAACGAGAAGGATATGTAGTCAGCTAGAAACGCTTCAGAAGGCTATAGAGACAAACTCAGAAATGATAAAACAATTAGGGGAAATAAAGTTAGCCCAAAATATTGCACCTACCCCACTTAATCCATCCACAAGTACACAGAAACCTGCTTCTAAGGAGAGGCCAAGTAAAGGGGTTAGTGAATTGTCAAATCACGGGGAGGAAAGAACCACTGGTAAGGCCTCTGGGTTGATGTGTCAATCCCCTAAAGGTAGTCAAGTTGACAACAACAAAAATAGAACCACCAAGGGGTTAGATTTAACAGCCACTATGACTCAACCTGTCAGAACAGAGGCTAAAAAGAGCAGGGGGAATATAAAGAGAGTCAACCTCCCCCCTGACTCTTATCCCTACGTTATTGTTTTGGCTGGTGTCCCAATATGGAATCAAGACAGGGTGGAAACTTATTTTGAATTAAAAAACAAAGTGGTGTTTTGGCTAGGGAAAAATAGGCCCCTTAGGCAAGATTTAAATGGAGAAATCATGAACGTTCGGAGAGCATGCTGGGTGGGTCATAAGGTAAAGGATGTAGAGGGAGACTGCATCATAGTGAATTTTAGAGACGCACGAGTTGCAAAGTTCATTAGTGGTTTCCCGAACCATGATATCCTAGGGGGAATCCTTTCCTTTGATCTAAGTTATTTTTACCCCCCAGCTTCTATTGTGGGCAGTGGTGGGAGAATGTTTAATCGACCTATTGATAGTAATTGCTTTCAAATAGGGAGTTGTTTTACTGTCCCATTGGCCTCTAACATGTATAGAGGTGTACCCCCTAACTACCCGCATTGTGACTACTCAGCAGGGAACCTATTTAATGTTCCAGTTACTAATAATTTTGAACCCCTGTCTGATCTTGGGTGCGTGGATTGACCAACAAGAGATGAAGTTACAGTGTATAATGAAACCTCCCTGTCTACTCATGTAATGCCCCAAGAAATGAACTCAGGCCCATCGATGATTAAAAATGATGATCTCCCTGAAATCCCTCATAAAGCCTTTAATTATGATACTCCAGCAACCATAACTTACCTCTCAGGTGGTGGAGTTCAAACGCCTGGATGTACAGGCTTAAAGTTTGTATCTTGGAATATTGCCGGTTGGAGAAACAAAGTAGATGACCCAATTTGGAGACAATTTTTGGGTGCGGGCCGATATTATTGGCCTACAAGAAACATGTGATACAGAAAACATCCTTAGCTTAGATGGTTACTCTACCCACAGCATCCCCGCTGTAGCATCAAACATGGGGAGGGCTAAGGGTGGGTTGGTTATATTAATCTCTGCTTCTATCCCGGGCACCCATACTCAACTTGCCACAGGGTCACCATACTGTATGGCAGTACAAATAGCTTGCAAGGGGGCGTTTAATATTCTTATCGTTAATTTTTATAATTCATATGATAGAGCCACTATAACTGAACATCTGGTCTCGTTAAATTTATTCTTGGCAGATTACAGGGAGATAAATAACAATCTTTGTTTTATTATACTTCTGGGTGACTTCAATATCCATGGTTGCCCAGATAAATGTCTGTCACTGGACCAATTAGGCCCCTCTGAGCAAGATGAGACTCACTTTGAGCACTCGGCACAAGGTGATGTTCTTGAAAAAATCCTGGCAGAAAGTGGTTTGATGCTCCCATCAAGGGAGGATGAGGAGATACCCACTTATAAAGGGAAGGGAAGACACTCGGTTATTGATTATATTTTTATCAGTATAACGATGGTAGACAAGATTAATGGTTACTCAGCGGTTTGGTCTCATTTTAGTGAAGATAACCCAGTGGTTTTGAGCATCACTGATTTAATTAAAAAGCCCGAGATAAATAATAATAGGACTAGTAAATATGACATGCGACCAACAGATCAAGCTCGCAGAATTAGATGGAACAGAGTTGTACCAGAAGGTTTTTTAAATAATCTTTTTACTAAATTAGAACCACAGCTTAATACTTGTATGAATTTTGAGGCAGGGAATAAGGAGGTATTAGATGCTTATTCTAAAATATTTATCCAGGTCGGAGCCGATCTTAGAAGGCCATGTAAAACAAAAGATCTGGAGGGAAAGGGTTGGTTCGACCACAAGTGTACATTAGCTAATCAGAAGCTAAAGGCGGCTTTGAAACATAAACCAGTCGATAAACCCACTGTGGCTGTACTAAGCAAAGCCTATAAAATTACATTGGAATCTAGGAGGTGTGAAATTAGGGATGCGGCCTGGGAAGATATAACCTCCATAGACGTTTTTAAAAACAGCTCTAAATTCTGAGCTATTGTAAATAAGCCCTTTTTTTACTGATCCCTGCAACAATCAATTGGACTGTGGTATATAGGAACAAGTGTGGTGTTCTTATTTTAAATCAGTGTATGAAGGGGAAAATTTAAGGGAGGGGGTAACAGCTACCCCTCTGAAGGACCATTTCATTCTGGTGGTTACTGAGACAGAGGTGGCAGACGCCATCAGGAAGATGACAAGTAATAAGGCCCCAGGCCCTGATGGCGTTCCGGCCGACCTCTTCAAATCAGATGTTAAGATTTGGTCTAGAGTTTTAACAAACGTTTTTAATAGAGTATGTAAATCAGGGATCCCTGTTACCTGGTCTAAGTCAGTAATCATACCAATTTTAAAAAAAGGCAATAGAGGAGAACCAAGTAATTATCGCCCGATCTCACTTATTAATTCTGCCGTGAAAGTTCTAGGTCGAGTGGTCCTATGCAAACTTACAGACTGGTTAGTGGAAACCAATACTCTGTCTGAACTACAATATGGGTTTAGGAAGGGACGAGGCACGATAGATCAAAGCCTCAACCTTCAACTACTAATTGGGAAGTACCCAATTGCAAAAAAGGGCATGTTCTACCTAGCATTTAAGGACCTTTCCTCGGCTTTTGATCGAGTGAATAGGTCCAAACTGTGGGGGTTGCTCCTGAAGCTGGGTATTGATGAAAACATCGTGCACTTCCTTGCGAATTTGCATTGGGACCTCTCGGCCACAGTTAGATATGATCGTTTGGACAACTGCACGGGCAATATCGGGATTACAAATGGAGTCAGGCAGGGTTGTATTCTGGCTCCCCTACTATTTACCCTTTATATTAATGAGTTAGGTGCTGTTTTAAGTGTGGCGTGTAAAGATATACCGAGGGCAGGCAAATATCTTATACCGGCATTGCTCTATGCCGATGACGCCGCTCTTTTAGCCCGGACCGCAGTAGGATTGCAACGTCTCCTAAACTCGTTTGCAGATTTCATGAAAATGTTAGATCTAAGTGTTAATTTTTCTAAATCGCATGTAATGATTGTGGGGAACAGAGTGAAAAAAAGAATTAAGACCCTGCATTGTGAAGGGAATGTTTTGTTTAGGGTCTCTAGATTCCCTTATTTAGGGGTCATTTTTGATGATAATTCCACATGGTTACCTCAGCTGGTTGCAAAACGTAATGCCTTTGCTAGGTCCATCCTGGCTGTTTTGGGATTTTCCCGTAAACTGGGGGTGAAGCCGTTGGAGGCGGTGCTGAAAATTTATGATGCCAATGTATCTCTTTAGCCATGTATGGAGCGGAGTTGTGGGGGATTAAAAATGTAAAATTGTTACAGGTAGTTGAGGATAAATTTCTGAAGTCCATCCTATCTAGTCCCCAATCAACTTCTGGGTACATCGCTCATCAAGAGTGTGGGGTAAAATACTTAGAATATCGCATAACCATAGCCCCGTTACTTAAATGGATCTTAGTGGGGTTGAATCCAGAATTAGAGCTGAACCATGAGGTTCCAAAGGATTGTTTGGCACTAGATAATGGTAACTGTATCCCCTGGCTGAATTATGTTAAAAAACTAGCAGCCAATCTTGGTCGCCCAGAATTATTTGACCTGACACTTAAATTAGTGAAGGGGGATTTGAAATGGGTGAATGACACATATAACTTGAAGACACTTTTGGCTAGAGAAGAAAATGAACTGAGTAAACCTACAGTAAGGGCACACCAGCTATTAGTAACCACAAGTGATATTGAACCCTACTTAAGAATTGTTAACAACTGTAATCATTGATTTTTGTTAACAAAATTCAGACTGAATAAATTTCATCTACTTATATCAGAACGTCCAGCTTGGACTAAGGAGATGGATTTGGAGATCTGTACTTGTGACGGATTTTCCATTATGGATACTGTTCACTTTATTTTCTTTTGCGAATATTTTCATCCTATTCGCAAAAGGTTTATCATTCCTCTTATTAAGGACAAGGGGTTTGTACAAGTAAAACCGGCCCTTCTGTATCTACAGTTACTGCCAAATATCTGGGTAATTTTTAATGTAGCGAACTTCCTGACTATAGCTATGAGATTAAGGAAGAAAATAACTCGGACCCACTGTACATAGCGGGAAATAAATTAACTATTTTTGATCATTCTGTTTTTAAATTTTTACGTATATGATATCTTTATACTGTTACCTCTTTTTAATGTAAGATTTTAATATGTTATTGAATTGTATGGATTGTCAATTCGTGTACATTTTTATATATGTAACTATGGCACTAATTTTGATGTAATATACTTTTATGGTTTTTCATTGATGAACCGAATAAAGTACTTTAAAGAAAGAAGAGTTATAGCATGTTGCCTTTTCACAAGAAGCACATCCACACACAAGGTAGATCTGTTCAATGTCAGTGTTATGGTAATGTGTGATTGTTTTAGACCCAACATTTTTTATTCCGGTGGCAAATGTCTTTTTCTTAGATTGATGAGGGCCCGGCATATTCCCAAACAATAAACTTTTGCAACAACCATGCCAAAACTAAATAAGAATTGCCAGAATGATGGCGGCCAATGCCAGACCTATTGGCTTTGCCAGTGCCTGTTTTTGTTTGTTTAAGCACTCCATGAAAGTGCATGTATTTTCGAGGGTACTCCCACTTTTAGCTGCCCCTCCAGGTTCTGTAACTCACCCATGTACTTTTCCCCCTACCTACAATTATGTTACTCTAACCTATGTTTTGCACTGCTCGTGTTGAGGCTACTACCTTTCTCCTATGTTCTCTTCCTCGTGTTGCTTCTTTTCCCTTCCCCTGTGTTACTTCTCTTCCCCTCACCCGCTATGTCGCTTTTCCCCACCTGCTGTTATGCTTCAATCCCTATCCTCTGCATTCATTCACTCCAACCCCTCCCAAACCTGCTCCTGCAACCAGCTCATCCGCCTATTTATGTATTTGTTTCTTTAAAACTCTATCATATGTTTAAGTCTATTTATGCTACTTTTTTTGTTTACTGTCCCTTTGTAAGCGTATAGATGCCTAGTGAATGCATGCACATGCCTACAACATTACAGGATGACCGCTTCACTACAGCAGCCAGGAAGTTGTTCTGCATTGCTGAAAGAACACTGGCAAAGCCAAAACCCCTCCCAGATGTGTGAGTGGTCCTTGTCCCTCCCGAATGACCCACCTGATCCCATCATACTTATTGAATACACTGAAACCACTTATGGTGCAAAGTGGCAGCAGTTTATTATACCTTGAATAACACAAGGTTTATCAAAAACATATTACTTAGCCATTGTAAACTATAAAGCATAAATGGACAGTATTTACAGTCTTTGTTCCCACTGTTACTTTACCAGCATGACTTGTCCCAGCTCTGCGTGATGGCCCCTTTGCAGGTGTCTAGCATTTGTTGCGTCTAGGCTTCCCTTGCTACCAAGATATGCGTGGGTGGCCATCACCTCTCCCAGGCTGCAAGTGCTGTATCCGCCTGACCCTGACCCTTGCAGACCAATCGCCTTCTCCCAGTACCCCTGCCATGGGACATCCCCAGGACATGTTTGAGCCACTCATTCTACTGAGCTAGTGATCTTTTGTGTTTGTCTTTGCTGCTGTCTCCGCTGCCCGTCTAACGATTCCCTTGCGGCTGCATTCAGATGGGAGTAGGTGGGCTTTCTTGCAGTGGCGTAGCAAAAGTTGAAGGGGCCCCCTGCAAGGTACACAAAGGGGCCCTCCCTCTGGATTTAATCCGGAGCCATTAAACCTCAGATCTGTGCTGAGCAGAGTTGCAGATTTTGAGACCCGTCCTAAGCCCAAAGCCGTCCAAGTACAAACCCAAAATCAGCCCAACGCAGACCAGTGTCAGCCCAAACACCAGCTCAAAGATGAAACTCTCAAATTATTCAGAAACAGCCTTCAAAAAACCTTTTAAAGTTAATTCTATAGTCTATTTGATATACATATGGTAGGAGGAGGAATACTGGGTGACAATGGGCTTCTGAAATCATGCCTGAATTCTGTTACAAACACTCATTTTGATAACCAGTCCCCACTGCAACCTTTTAATCAGCACTTCTGTCACCACAAATACAAACTCGAGCCCGGTACTCCTGAATTAACTCTACATGAGCAGATTATAATCAGCCTTAATGAAATCTAAAAACTGGAATGTCAAAGCGATTTCAGCAGAATGGTTCCATGAAAGAACATTGAATGGATCTTGCAGAAGTAGCACCAAACAATGATACATGTATTAAGAAACAACCCTTGTGATACAGTACTTCCAGTATGACTTGGCTTACAAGGTTTGCATTCTATAGATTTGCCTGCAGAAATTTGAACAGAAAAGCTTCTTTTACACGCATTAATGACAGTTTGAGACAACAATAAAAATAAACATTGTGGAACACAAATAACAAGAGTGCTTAAATATGAAGTAACAGTGTGAAAACTTAAAAGATTAGAAGAAGAGTCCTGTTTAACAAGTGCCAGGGTCACTGCAGTAAGACGAGAGGCCAAAAATGAGACATTCCCTTACTCTGATCAATGTATTCCTCGCCTTTTACTCTAAAGTACTTCACCATGACCACATAATCTGGCACTAAAAGTAATACAGTACCTGTGCGGTTGCCTTCGCGTTGTAGCACAAACTAGACAAAAGCTTCTGGTCTTGGCATGAAGCATATGTGTTCCTTTGGGGTCCAAAAGACCTCTTTTCCCCAGAACCTTCAGCTACACCCTTCCCTAGACATCTGAACACTGATGCTCTCTGAGCTCTGCTGACACTGTCATAATTTCTCTTGTCCCATCCCAATCCATTCCCTTTCATCATTCGGGCTGTCCCACTATCATTACACTGCTGCCCTGGGCAATCTCATGCGCCTGAGCAGCTGTTTTACGCTGATCACCCAGAATGAACTTTAGTTGGGGTGGGTCCTCAAACTGACTTTGAAATGGCTACCTATATTCATGTAGTTAACTTTAAGGGCAAAAGCACTTATCAATTTTTTACCAACGACTGTAAAACCCCCAAGGCAATCCATGTCAGCAAAACAGTCCCTGTTTATGTTTCACATGCTTTACTTCATTCCCAAGAATATTTGCTTTTGCTACATGTTGGGTTTCTGTTTTACTTTCATGCAATGTGTGGCTGCATTATAGTACATACTATGAACTATTTACTTTCAGAGAAGCAACCTGTAGGGGGTTTCATATTCTCATTTTCATCTGGGCCCAAAACAAAAGGACTCAGTTAAGGGGCCATCAGCCCTCCAGTTGTTGGAGTCCCATCCTGGCTGAGTGCTATCTGGAGCCTAACACCAAGATATCTATGTAATGGAGGGAAACAATATACTCAGCTCCATATCACTTCATAAGTTCTTAAACAACACTATGATTTGGAGGCAAATTTTTGGCTCTGCTCATCACCTTTATGTAAGAGATATGCATACACTGTAAGAATGTCAGATGTATGTCTGTATGAGTAGTACGACTAATTTTTTAAATACCACTTACTAATTTAGTTTTGTATTCAATTTCTTTTATGGTGCTATTTATCCTAATGTATGGTTTCAGAGTGCTGGACAACACACAAACATATTATACAGAAGCAATGAAACATACTAGTGGGTAAAACAATGTAAATTGGATTTTTACATAAGACAATCAGTGCTACGGGTGTAGTAGTCACATATCTTCCATACAGGTAGGCATTAATGTAAGAGTACTTGGTCTGAAGAAACAAAGTTGGGATTTACAACATGATGGAGTGGTTGCTCATGCTAAGACTTAATTATTATCCAAATGAGCCCTTTTTAGGAATGTTGGAATAACAAATGCTGAATGGGGGGGGGGGGGTGGGGGGGTCTAAAGCTATGCCTTTCACTTTGAATGCAGCTCCTTGAGACCCATTCTTTGTTCACTGCTGTTATGTTAGAAGGATTTTAATGTATTAACTGCTAGTAACTAAAGGATCTATGTGACAAAAACGCAGTAAACAGCTGAGCGATCTGTATACAGTATAAATCTGGGATCTGCATGTTAAACGTAGGGTTGCCATTTGGTTGAATTTGCTCCAGCATTACCAATACTTTAAGGGCTTAGTCAATAAAAAAATTACCAAAGTCTCCAAAAGCTAGTATTTACCTCTCATCAGTACATACTCTAAACAGTAACTATAACAAGAAAACACTTTAAAATGTGTTATAGAGCTACCTTAAGGATACCCGACTGATAATTAGAATAAACAAAGACAGGAAAGCCATTTTGAATTTGAGTAAAACTTTATTTAAATATGCAGTGGATATTTAATACAGAATCTTCAGACGTGAAAATATGTCAATATGTTTCCCCGGGAAGTGATGCTAGTGATGCTTTGCAGCAGCCACATTGACCCTCAGCGCTATTTTATAATGAGGCAAAACTGTGATGAGAAAAAACAAAGCTCTCATCCGCCAAATTCTTAACCACAAGATTTATCTTACTGTTTCTTTTGCCACACATGGGCTCTCAGGATACCAGCAGGAATCACATCTTGCCAGCCAACAGAGAGCAAACACCTTATCCAGTTAATGAAGCAAGCACCTATCTCCAGTAACATACCCGTCACCTGTTTCAGCCAAGCCCTTCGCCTCCAGTGACAGAGACCCCACTCAAATAACTGAGCCACCCTTAATTCAATGAGAAGCACACTCTCCTTCACTGACAGAAACATCTCCCTGTAGAGGTGTCAACATAACCAATCTCCTTCACAAACAAAACCCACCCCTTGAATAACACAGTCCCACTCCTTCAATTTCAGGACCACCAGCTTCTTCGTTAATAGTGCCTCTCCTTCCTTCACCTTCCGTGACAGAAATTCATTCCTTTAGTAGCAAAAAACTACTTTCACAAGCGAGAGCCAGATTTTTAGTGAGAGAAACCTCCATTGACGTACAGTTAACAGACTTCAGATCCTGTATTGACAGTTCCCAGCCTAGTGTGAGATACAAGGACCATACCCATTCTCCAGTGAAACACCCAAGGCCCTTCTTTGCCTATCCAATGAGAGCATTGTACCCAGTGCTTGAAATGAAAAAATAGAAGTGCAGGTACCCTGTATCAGAGTACCTGTTTGTTTCAGAGAAGAGCCAGTACTCTCCAATTAAAGCTATTACCTCTCTTGAAAAGTGCAGGTACAGTCCCTCTCAAAATAAAAAAGTGATGGTACTCAAGTACTGGCCCATTTAAAGCATTGATCGTATCCCAAGAAGTCCCTACCTTAAGGAGAGTATGTACTGATGAGAGGTCAGGCCTCTTCTCCGTAATATTGTATTGTAATTGCATTTATATAGCGCTTACTACACCTGACGAGGCATCAAAGCGATTTTTCGGCGAGTAGCACGCTACTCTGGAACCCGTAATGAATTAGTGGTGAATTAGTGTAGTGAAATATGTGAGTAATTTGAGTGGTGAATATGTTAGTCAGTTATTTGGATAGAGAAAGATAGTGAGGGTTAGAAGAGGGAAAAAAAGGTTCACATTTATATAGTGCTTGATGCCTCTAATGAGGTGTTGATGTGCTTTTCGGGGAGTAGCACGCTACTCCGGAACCGAAACAGGATGGATATATATTTTTTTCATATCTATATACTGTGTTATACACACACAGATTTTAGATGCATGACAAAATTTGGGAACAGGACAGTGGAAGATTTTGAAAATAAAATGATAACCGATTTTCTCCTTTGACTGCTACTGCAGCAGAAGCAATTATAGGAAGGGCTTTTTGGCTTTAAAATCTAGAGTCTCCTGCATGTATCGGGTCTATTCTAAAGCATGCGTTTAGCAGTTAATTCCATAACTATCTGTTCAGTCCATCGTAACTACCTCTATGGCCCTCCGGCAATGTTCGCACTAGGCAAACGACATAAGTAATCATAGAGTTACTCTGTGTATTATCTTAAATTCGCGTAATCTCAAGAGTGTTTTGCTAGTTGCGATATCCTTTAGAACTTGATGATAAGAAGGTTTTCATGAGGTTGAAAGTCTGGCTCCTGAGGATGCCGTTCAGAAAGTGCTAATGCAGCCTCATACAAACAGGAGGCGCCAATCCTCGATATGAGCCGCGCCAAACACAAAACAAATATCACCTTGGATGCCCAAATGGCCAGGGCAGCACGCAAAAAAAAAGTAAAGGCTGCCCATTCAGAATATACACTGCATTTCCAGATCAAGCATGGGGGTACGCAGTTAATGCAGTGCAAGGAGAGAGTAAGCGCACCGGACAACAGGGGTGGGGAGGCTGTCTGTGCAGAACGGACAGATAGCACAGGGGTGTGTGTAAAATGTTTGCTACTGTAGGTGTGCCGAAGACAGACAGCTGAGACGAAACGAACAAAGGTACATTCAGAACCCACGTAAGGGCTCTTTACGTGGGATGGGTCCCTCTGGGTCTCTCACCTGGCAGCAATGAAAAACTGGCGTTAAAAACTTGTCCGTTTATATATATTGATGCCCATTAAAGGTAAAAACACAGATCCTTTTCTCAACAACGGTTTCTCAATAATTACTTTTGCGCCATTAACAAAATCCATGTCAGTGAGGCAGCAGCTCCGGTTTATATTTCAAATGGTTGAATTAATTTACTTCCCTCAAAGTGGTCGCTTTTTTACAGTAAGCTGTATTCCTGTAATTTTTTATGCAGCTTATTAATCAAATATGCAGACTCTGAACTGCATCTTCTGTAGGTGTCTGTTTGAGCTTAGATTGTGGGTGGATGTTTATGACAGTCCAAGATTAGATGCTCTGGAATGGAGGATGAAGTCAATGCAACGTTCTCAAAATGCATGTCAGTTGGTCATAAATGTGGTCAGAATACATGCTTGTGCAATCCTTGCCCCCTATGCTGAGTGTACAGAGCAATATGGTGGCACGCACAACTTATAAATGTAGATAATGTGCTAAAGCGTGGAAAGGAGATACAAAGCTGTTGAAATACAATGAGGGCGATTTTTTTTTTATGAAGTGCTTACAGGTGAATACGTGTGGGTGTGGTGATGGAGGTGCAATGAAAGTATGTGCAGAGGGAGAGAGTGAATAGAGGGTGATCAAGACGAAATGGTGTGCAATATGCAGATGGAGGATTTCTGAAAGATGTGGGGAGAAAATGGGTGAGAGTGTCTAGCAAAGGGGCTGCAGAGTAAAGTGATGTGCGGGGAAGAACATGGTTGACTGGGACACTTGGCAGACCACTACTCTTCCACAGACATCAGTAATGTTTCATTTGCAGGCTCATATTATTCGAGTTGAAACTAAAACATTTTCAAGTCTAATTTTCCACAACTATATCATTGTTACTCATTTATCTGATACGTCAGGCAATTTAGAAGGTCAGTAGTTTAGGCTTGTTTTAACCACATGTTCGTTATAGTGTGACGTGTCTGGGAGGGAGCATATACCAGAAAACTCAAGAAAAACACTCAAATGCTAGTCATGCGGAATGCTGTATGATACGTGTTTTAATCTACGCCCTTCACCACGTAAGCCACGCCTCTTGTAAAGGATTAAGTTAGGCTTTTTTAACCAAGTCTACCTCCACGACCACCCCTACTTTTTTCACGACCCCCCCCACCTTTTTCACCCCACTTAAAACCCTGGACCTATGGTAGAGGGCAACACTGCTGAAGTGGGGAATTGCAGGTGGGATTGGGTGGTATTCCTGCAGTCACATAAATGCAATGATCTGTATGTACGAATCTATTCAAGCACATGACATCACCGCATAGACTTCACTATACGATCTTAAGATGGAAGAAATTTGGGTTTCTTGATACCTATGAACACTGACATAAATAAGCCTGCTAAAAGACCTGAAAGCAACTTCACCACATACGAGATAAACGGTGATGTGAGTGATGAGCTTTGAGTGATACATACCCAGAAAAGAGGTAGTCGTGACAGGTCCTTGGTACCCCATTGCTCAGCCTGTAGATCCTTTGGCGCTTGGACTATAATTATGAGCGGCCTAGTCCAGGGCCTTCATCCTCCACTGGCACAGAATGTTCCCCTATGTAATTGGTCATGAGTACCCTAACTTTTGGGCAGGTCTTGCTATTTGCTGAAGCTGGTTCCCCATTGGTCCAGACTCTCTTGGGGCAGGACAGCAGCATTCAACAGGGCCGTCATAGGTAGCGCTTTCGCGCTATATGGATGATTAACACCCCTTCTCTGTTGAGTTCGGGAGCTACGCAATAATTTAATTGGCAGAGCCGCCGCAGACTAAATCTTGCTAACACAGCAGAGAGCAAAATTAAGCCTAAATTTCTGCACGGAGAGGTATTTCCACGTACAAATGGGAATTATATCACCCATTTCTGCGGGAAATACCCCAATCTGGCAACCCTGCTGAGGGGGCCCCTTGAAGCTCGCCCCCCCCCCCAGCACTGCGAGGGCTGCGGGGGTCTGTGTTATGCCCCTGCTTTCTTGTGAAGGCTTCTATTGTACAATGGGGTCCCGTGGCTTTGCTTATGATCTCTCCCTTCTCTTTGCTCCTGCTACTGCACTGGGCGATTCGCAACAAGCCACACAATCGCTGGTGTGCATTTTCACTGGCTTTTCACCCCGCTCCTGCTGACCCCCACCCTCTGTAGGCGTTGATCGGGTGCCCTATGTGGTCCGTCTATGCCTTCCCTGCCCACGGCCATTGGTCTTATAAGCGAGACAGATTGTTTTTCTGATGCTTGTTTGATTTTGGAAATCAGTAGTAGTAGTCAGTTTATTGTTCAATGTGCTTCAGAAAACAAAAACTGTCCTAATACATTAATTTTATATCTTATCTTCATATATATGTTTTCCAAAGCTGTTCAACCAGAATGTTCTTCTCATTATTTGCTAACCTGCTGCTTTCCAGCATGACATGGCCATGTCAATAAAATCAAATATGTTCTTTTTCATGCAACACCTTTGTTCGAAGACCTCTTTCAGCTTTCCCTCTCAAAAGAAAATCATTTTACTAATGTTTTCCTTTCTGAAAAGGATCTAATAATTGGCAAGTGGGCACAGAGGATCCTGCTGTGATGCTACAAGATTGTTTCCGGCGACAGATGCCTCGCCGCCAGGCTGTGTAGTGTGCTCTCATTCATCTGAAATAAAGCGTCTCCTTTACTGACAGCTTAAAGGCGAAGCAACTGAAAACAACTCTGCATGTCTTCGTTGTTATCACTCAATCCCCATCGTTTAAAGCAGCAATTAGAGGTCTACTCGAAAAACAGTAAAGCTTGAGTTAGTGTCACGTAAACATTAAAACACTTTTTTTGTTCACCTGTGTTATTTACATTCTAAAAAATGTTTTTTGCTGCTTTTCTAAAGCTGGCTATTATAAAAATGTTGTTCAATTAGTGCAATCTGAGATTTTTCTGGTTTGAGTAGAAGACAATTGTGTTTAATTATTCTCTCTACCAGGGGCACTCCTTTTATGTTGGCCAACTTCAGGGGTGGCTCCTCCGTTTGAGCGGAGGCGCGTCACCTCATAGACCAAAGCTGAAAGATAAAATGCTAATAAAGTTTATTTACTATGATTTTATTTTTCAGCAATCGACCCATCCTGAACTGAGTGACAGGACGGGCTGGGGCCTTTGAGGCCAGCGGCGTAACACAGGCCCCCGTGCGGGGGCCAGAGCTGTAAGGGGTCCCTTCAGCAGGTTTGCCAGATTGGGGTATTTCCCGCAGAAATGGGTGATATATTTCCCATTTATGCGTGGAAATACCTCTCCGTGCAGAAACTTAGGCTTAATTTTGCTCTCTGCTGTGTTAGCAAGATTTAGACTGTGGCGGCGCTGCCAATTAAATGATTGCGTTGCTCCCGAACTCAGCAGAGCAGGGCTGTCAATCATCCATATAGCGCGAAATCTCTACCTCTGACAGCCCTGCTGAATGCTGCTGTCCTGCCCCCAAGAGAGTCTGGACCTATGGGGAACCAGGTTCAGCAACAAGCAAGGCCTGCCCAAAAGTTAGGGTTCTCGCGACCAATTACATAGGGGAACATTTTGTGCCAGTGGAGGATAAGGGCCCTGGCCTAGGCCGCTCATAATTATAGTCCAACGAGCAAAGGATCTACAGGCTGAGCAATGTGGTACCCAGGACCTGTCACGACTACCTCTTTTCTGGGTACGTATCACTCAAAGCTAATCACTCACGTCACCCATTTATCGTGGATACATGACGTTACAACGCATACATTCACAACGCATACAACAAAACTTTTACAACGCAGGATCCATTACAACACATGCCATTACAACGCATGCCGTTACAACGCAGCTGCTATTACAACGCATACCATTACAACATAAGTATGGGTAAGTATTTTTTTTTAATTAATGGGAATGTAATACTAGTGTAAGTGTTGGATAGTGTAGGGGTTAAAATTACTATTCTAACTCCAGGGGGATGTAATAGTAGGGTAAGTTTTGGATGGGGTAGGGGTTAAAATGTAATTAAATACGTACCCATACTTACGTTGTAATGGCATGTGTTGTAATAGTAGCTGCGTTGTAAAGGCATGCGTTGTAATGGCATGCGTTGTAATGGATCCTGATTTGTAAAAGTTTTGTTGTAATGGTAGTGCGTTGTTTTAGTTGTGTTGTAATGGCTGTTTCCCGTTTATAGCGCATGTGGTGAAGTTGCTTTCAGGTCTTTTAGCAGGCGTATTTATGTCAGTGTTCATAGGTATCAAGAAAAACGAATTTCTTCTATCTTAAGATCGTAAAGTGAAGTCTATGCAGTGACATAATCTTCTTGAATATATTCGTACATACAGATCATTGCATACATGTGACTGCAGGAATACCACTTGACTCAATTCCACATGCAATCCCCCACTTCAGCAGTGTTGCACTCTACCATAGGTCCAGGGTTTTAAGTGGGGTGAAAAAGGTGGGGGTGGTTGTGAAAAAGGTAGGGGTGGTCGTGGAGGTGGACGTGGTTAAAGAAGCCTAACTTAATCCTTTACAAGAGGCGTGGCTTAAGTGGTGAATGGCGTAGTTTAAGACACGTATCATACAGCATTCGGCCTGACTAGCATTTGAATGTTTCTCTTGAGTTTTCTGGTATATGCTCCCTCCCAGACACGTCACGCTATAACGAACATGTGGTTAAAACAAGCCTAACCCAGGGGCATAACACAGGCCGCCAAACCCCCGCAGTGCAGGGGGGCCCGAGCTGCAAGGGGCCCCCTCAGCAGGTTTGCCAGATTAGGGTATTTCCCGCAGAAATGGGTGATATATTTCCTATTTGTGCGTGGAAATGCCTCTCCGTGCAGAAACTTAGGCTTAATTTTGCTCTCTGCTGTGTTAGCAAGATTTTGATTGCGGCGGCGCTGCCAATTAAATGATTGCGTAGCTCCCGAACTCAGCAGAGCAGGGCTGTCAATCATCCAAATAGCGCGAAAGCGCTACCTATGATGGCACTGCTGAATGCTGCTGTCCTGCCCCCAAGAGAGTCTGGACCAATGGGGAACCAGGTTCAGCAACAGCAAGGCCTGCCCAAAAGTTAGGGTACTCGCGACCAATTACATAAGGGGAACATTCTGTGCCAGCGAAGGATAAGGGCCCTGGCCTCGGCCGCTCATAATAAAAGTCCAACGAGCAAAGTATCTACAGGCTGAGCAATGCAGTACCCAGGACCTGTCACGACTACCTCTTTTCTGGGTACGTATCACTCAAAGCTCATCACTCACGTCACCCGTTTATCGCGCATGTGGTGAAGTTGCTTTCAGGTCTTTTAGCAGGCTTATTTATGTCAGTGTTCATAGGTATCAAGAAAAACGAATGTCTTCTATCTTAAGATCGTAAAGTGAAGTCTATGCCGTGACGTCATCTGCTTGAATAGATTCGTACATACAGATCATTGCAGGTGGGGGTGGTCGTGAAAAAGGTGGGGGTGGTCGTGGAGGTGGACGTGGTTAAAGAAGCCTAACTTAATCCTTTACAAGAGGCGTGGCTTAAGTGGTGAAGGGCATAGATTAAAACACGTATCATACAGCATTCCGCCTGACTAGCGTTTGAGTGTTTCTCTTGAGTTTTCTGGTATATGCTCCCTTCCAGACACGTCACGCTATAACAAACATGTTGTTAAAACAAGCCTAACCTACTGGCCTTCTAAATTTCCTGAAGTATCAGATAATTGATTAACAAAGATATAGTTGTGGAAAATTAGACTTAAAAATGTTTCAGTTTTAACTCGGATAATATGAGCCTGCAAATGAAACATTACTGATGTCTGTGGAAGAGTAGTGGTCTGCTGAGTGTCCCAGTCAACCATGTTATTCCCCACACATCACTTTACTCTACTGCCTCTTTGTTAGACAATCTCAACCATTTTCTCCCCACATCTTTTAGAAATCCTCCATCTGCATATTGCACACCATTTCGTCTTGATCACCCTCTATTCACTCTCTCCCTCTGCATATACTTTCATTGCACCTCCTTCACCACACCCACACATTTTCACCTATAAGCACTTCATTTTAAAGAAAACTTTCGCCCTCATTGTATTTCAACAGCTTTGTATCTCCTTTCCACGCTTTAGCACATTATCTACGCTTATAAGTTGCGCGTGCCACCATATTAGTCTGTACGCTCAGCAGAGGGGCCAAGGATTGCACGAGCATGTATTCTAACCACATTTATGACCAACTGACATTCATTTTGAGAAGGTTGCATTGACTTCATCCTCTACTCCAGAGCATCTAATCTTGGACTGTCATGAACATCCACCCACAATCTAAGCTCAAACAGACACCTACAGAAGATGCAGTTCAGAGTCCGCATAATTGATTAATAAGCTGCATAAAAAATTACAGGCAAACAGCTTACTGTAAAAAGCGACCACTTTGAGGGAAGTAAATTAATTAAACCATTTCAAATGTAAACCGGAGCTGCTGCCTCACTGACATGAATTTTATTCATGGTTCAACAGTAATTATTGAGATACCGTTGTTGAGAAAAGGATTTGTGTTTTTCCCTTTAATGGGCATCAATATATAAAAGGACAAGTTTTTAACGCCAGTTTTTTATTGCTGCCAGGTAGAGACCCGGAGGGACCATCCCACGTAAAGAGCCCTTACCTGGGTTGTGAATGTACCTTTGTTCGTTTCGTCTCAGCTGTCTGTCTTCGGCACACCTACAGTAGCAAACACTTTACACACACACTCCCTCTGCCGCCCCTGTGCTATCTATCCGTTCTGCACAGAGAGCCTCCCCACCTCTGTTGTCCGGTGCGCTTACTCTCTCCTTGCACGGCATTAACTGCGGACCCCCATGCTTGAGTTGGGAATGCAGTGTATATTCTGAATGGGCTGCATTATCACTTTCTGAACAGCATCCTCAGTAGCCAGCCTTTCAACTTATGAAAACGTTTTTATCATCAGGTTCTCAAGGAAATCACAACTAGCAAAACACTCTTGAGTTTACACGAATTTAAGATAATACACAGGGTAGCTCTATGATTACTTATGTGGTTTGTCTAGTGCGAACATGGCCGGAGAGCCATAGAGGTAGTTACGATGGACTGAACAGATAGTTATGGAATTAACTGCTAAACGCATGCTTTAGAATAGACCCGATACAGGCGGTAGACTCTAGATTTTAAAGTCAAAAAGGCCCTCCTTTAATTGCTTCTGCTGCAGTAGCAGTCAAAGGAGAAAATTGGTTATTATTTTATTTTCAAAATCTTCTACTGTCCTGTTCCAAAATGTTGGCATGCATCTAAAATCTGTGTGCGTATAACACAGTATATAGATATAGAAAAAATATATATCCATCCTGTTTAGGTTCCGGAGTAGCGTACTACTCACCAAAAAGCACTTCAACACCTCATGAGAGGCATCAAGCACTATATAAATGTAAACCTTTTTTTTCCTCTTCTAACCTTCACTATCTTTCTCTATCCAAATAACTGACTAACATATTCACCACTCAAATTACTCACATATTTCACTACATTAATTCACCACTAATTAATTATGGGTTCCAGAGTAGCGGGCTACTCGCCGAAAAATCACTTTGATGCCTCATCAGATGTAGTAAGCGCTATATAATGCAAATACAAACGGCTAGGGGGCTAGACCTCGGACCTGGGGATCTGGTTTCGAGTCTCAGTAACGACGCCAAACCCTCCTGTGATTCTGGGCAAATCACTTAATCTCCCTGTGCCTAAAATGAATGTGTGTCCTCATGTAACATAACTGGTGCTGTGTAAAGTGCTCTGATACCCGATTCGGTTCGGGTCTAGTTCGCGCTATATAAAACTCTTCAAAAAAAATATATATATATCACGGAGCAGAGGCCTGACCTCTCATCAGTACATACTCTCAGTAAGGTAGGGACTTCTTGGGGTACGATCAGTGCTTTAAATGGGCCAGTACTGAGTACCATCACTTTTTTATTTTGAGAGGGAATGTACCTGCTCTTTTCAAGAGAGGTAATAGCTTTAATTGGATAGCACTGGCACTTCTCTGAAACAAACAGGTACTCTGGTACAGGGTACCTGCACTTCTATTTCTCCATTTCAAGCACTGGGTACAATGCTCTCATTGGATAGGCAAAGAAGGTCCTTGGGTGTTTCACTGGAGGATGGGTATGGTCCTTGTATCTCACACTAGGCTGGGAACTGTCAATACAGGATCTGAAGTCTGTTAAGTGTACGTCAATGGAGGTTTCTCTAACTAAAAATCTGGCTCTCGCTTGTGAAAGTGGTTTTTTGCTACTAAAGGAATTAATTTCTGTTACTGAAGGTGAAGGAAGGAGAGGCACTATTAACGAAGAAGCTGGTGGTCCTAAAATTGAAGGAGTGGGACTGCGTTATTCAAGGGGTGGGTTTTGTTTGTGAAGGAGATTGGTTATGTTGACACCGCTACATGAAGATGTTTCTGTCAGTGAAGGAGAGTTTACTTCTCATTGAATTAAGGGTGGCTCAGTTATTTGAGTCGGGTCTCTATCACTGGAGACGAAGGGTCTGGCTGAAACAGGTTACGGGTATGTTACTGGAGATAGGTGTTTGCTTCAGTAACTGGATAAGGTATTTGGTCTCTGTTGGCTGGCAAGATGTGATTCCTGCTTGTATCTTGAGAGCTCATGTGTGGCAAAAGAAATAGTAAGATAAATCTTGTGGTTAAGAATTTGGCGGAAGAGAGCTTTATTTTTTCTCATCACAGTTTTGCCTCGTTATAAAATAGCGCTGAGGGTCAATGTGGCTGCTGCAAAGCATCACTAGCATCACTTCCCGGGGAACATATTGACGTATTTTCATGTTTGGAGATTCTGTAAAGACCTGCACGTCATATTTAAATAAAGTTTTATTCAAAATCAAAATGGCTTTCCTGTATTTGTTTATTCTAATTATCAGTCGGTATCCTTAATGTAGCTTTATAACACATTTTAAAGTGTTTTCTTGTTATAGTTACAGTTTAAAGTATGTACTGATGAGAGGCAAAAACTAGCTTTTGTGGATTTTGGTAATTTTTCTATTGACTGAGCCCTTAAATTTCTGGTAATGCTGGAGCAAATTCAACCAAATGGCAACCCTACGTGTAACATACAGATCCCAGATTGTTATTGTATACAGATCGCTCAGTGGTTTACTGCGTTTTTGTCACAGAGATCCTTTAGTTACTAGCAGTTAATAAATTCAAGTCAAGTCAAGTCAAGTCAAAAAATACGTTTATTTAGACCATTTGATGTATAAACCACAGTTCATACTTTATCATATAAAATCACATAACACAAATTCATATTCTTAACAGTAAAAGTTATATTATCCTAAAAACAACCTTTGTACAATTTAAAACCAGAGTTCATTTGGATTATAGGGCTATTGGCTATTTTTGGGCCTCCAGTCAAATCAGGAACTTATATACCCCCTGCATAAATTTCCCGATGGCTATCGCAATATCAAGATTTTCCATATCAACTAGAAGCTCCCGTGCTTAGGTGCGATCCTAAACATCATATTTTAAAAATATCGGGCGAAGAAACTGTTTGCGTAAATTTAAAAACATATAACAATCCAGTAAGATGTGCAAAATATCACATTTCATTCCTAGTTTACACACACATTTACCATCAGGGTGCGTTAAGGCAGTTTTTATTGCACTATTTGTAAATAACGGATTAATACCTATTCTTAATTTAAGAACTTCTGTTCTTAACCAATGGTTTGGTAACAAGTCTATATATGGAAAGTTTGAGTCTTTCTCCCATCCTGAGCTCATAAACTTTACGGAGTCTTTCTCTCTCAGATACATTTGGCTTATTGCCCTAGAAGTTTCTTTACCCTGCACTTTAAGAACATTCTTTATTACATTAGTTTGGAGTGTCATCGGGTCGATGTTCACATTCAGGTGTTCACAAATGGCCAGGAGTTTCCTTCTTCTTGCCTTCGCCCACTTTAACTCACTGGTCAGAATTTCTTTCATGCACCATTGTGACACCTTAGTGACTTCCCCCTGACCCAAACGATTCCAGAATCTAAAGAGACTCATCTGGACCTGGACATTCCATGCGGTTAGGCCCAATTCTAATCTTACTGCCTGGATCATTGCCGACCCAGGGAGGGACAGCAGGGATTTTAAACATTTTCCCTCCTCTTTATTCCAGGTGCTTTTCCCATCAATGCAGAGAACTTCAGCCCCATATTTGAACTGTGGCGGAACCATAGCCTTAAAGGCAGTCAAGAGAGGCTTATGTGACATATCGCCATAGCTATGGTTGAATCTTTTCATCCCGCATACCACTAAATGCGCTTTTAGTTTCTGTTCTTCCAAATGGGTATCCCACTTCAGAGACCTTGCAAACCATATTCCGAGGTATTTATATTCACTTACAGTATCTAACTTGGTTTGGCCCAAGTACCAGCTAAACTTTGTACTCTTCTTCCCAAGGCATAGAATTTTTGTCTTATCCATGTTTACTGTAAGTCGCTTTGGAATAGAATATTCATTTAATACATTTAACTTCCTCTGAAGCCCCACCTCTGTTTGGTCATTATTACAAGGTCATCTGCATACAACAGACAGGACAAATGCTTACCATTTATTTTTGGGCTTGCACCTCTGGCTGTACCCAAGAGAAGGGGCAAGTCTGCTAGAAATATGGCAAAAAGTAACGGGGCCAAAACACAGCCTTGCCTGAACTCATTATTTATCAGTATTTCCATTGTAAGGCCGCCAGAGGTATCTTTAATTACCCGTGCCCAGTTATGGCAATGCAGTTCTTGGATAATCAGCAAAAGATTAATAAATTAAAATCCTTCTAACATAACAGTGAACAAAGAATGGGCCTCAAGGAGCTGTACGCAAAGTGAAAGGCATAGCTTTAACCCCCCCCCATTCACGTTTGTTATTCCAACATTCCTAAAAAGGGCTCATTTGGATAATAATTTAGTCTTAGCATGAGCCACACTCCATCATGTTGTAAATCCCAACTTTGTTTCTTCAGCCCAAGTACTCTTACATTAATGCCTTCCTGTATCTTTTAGCACTGATTTCCTTATGTAAAAATCCAAGTTACATTGTTTTACCCACTAGTATGTTTCATTGCTTCTGTATAATATGTTTGTGTGTTGTCCAGCACTCTGAAACCATACATTAGGATAAATAGCACCATAAAAGAAATTGAATACAAAACTAAATTAGTAAGTGGTATTTAGATCATAAGTCGTATTACTCATAGAGACATGCATCTGACATTCTTACAATGCATGCATATCTCTTACATACAGGTGATGAGCAGAGTCAAAAATGTGCCTCCAAATCACAGTGTTGTTTAAGAACTTATGAAGTGATACCAAACTGAGCATACTGTTTCCCTCCATTACATAGATATCTTGGTGTTAGGCCCCAGATAGCATTCAGCCAGGATGGGACTCCAACGACAGGAGGGCAGATGGCCCCTTAACTCAGACCTTTGTTTTGGGCCCAGATGAAAATGAGAATATGAAACCCGCTACAGGTTGCATCTCTGAAAGTGAATAGTTCATAGTATGTACTATGATGCAGCCATATATTGCATGAAAGTAAAACAGAAACCCAACATGTAGAAAAAGCAAATATTCTTGGGAATGAAGTTAAGCATGTGAAACATACACAAGGACTGCTTTGCTGACATGGATTGCCTTGGGGTTTTTACAGTCATTGGTGAAAAATCGATAGGCTCATGAGATTGCCAAGGGCAGCAGTGTAATGATAGTGGGACAGCCCGAATGATGAAAGGGAAGGGATTGGGATGGTACAAGAGAAATTATGACAGTGTCAGCAGAGCTCAGAGAGCATCAGTGATCAGATGTCGAGGGAAGGGTGTAGCCGAAGGTTCTGGGGAAAAGAGGTCTTTTGGACCCCAAACGAACACATCTGCTTCATGCCAAGACCGGGAGCTTTTGTCTAGTTTGTGCTACAACGCGAAGGCAACAGCACAGGTACTGTATTACTTTTAGTGCCAGATTATGTGGTCATGGTGAAGTACTTTAGAGTGAAAGGCGAGGAAGGGAATTGATCAGAGTAAGGGAATGTCTCATTTTTGGCCTCTCATCTTACTGCAGTGACCCTGGCAGCTGTTTAATAGGACTCTTCTTCTAATCTTTTAAGTTTTCACACTGTCACTTGATATTTAAGCCCTCTCTTTTAATTGTCTTCCACAATGTTTATTTTTATTGTTGTCCCAAACTGTCATGAATACGTGTAAAAGAAGCTTTTCTGTTCACATTTTTGCAGGCAAATCCATAGAATGCAAACCTTGTAAGCCAAGTCATACTGGGAGTACTGTCTCACAAGGGTTATTTTTTAATACATGTATCATTGTGTGGTGCTAACTCTGCAAGATCTATTCAATGTTCTTTTATGGAGCCATTCTGCTGAAATAGCTTTGACATTCAAGTTTTTATATTTAATTAAGGCTGATTATAATCTGCTCATGTAGACTTAATTCAGGAGTACCGGGCTCGAGTTTGTATTTGTGGTGACAGAAGTGCTGATTAAAAGGTTGCTGTGGGGACTGGTTATCAAAATGAGTGTTTGTAATAGAATTCAGGCATGATTTCAGAAGCCCATTGTCACCCAGTATTCCTCCTCCTACCATATGTATATCAAATAGACTATAGAATTAACTTTAACATGTTTTCTGAAGGCTGTTTCTGAATAATTTGAGAGTTTCATCTTTGAGCTGGTGTTTGGGCTGACACTAGTCTGCGTTGGGCTGATTTTGGGTTTGTACTTGGACAGCTTTGGGCTTAGGACGGGTCTCAAAATCTGGCATCACTGCTCAGCACAGATCTGGGGTTTGATGGCTCCGGATTAAATCTGAAGGGGGGCCCAAGGGAGATTCTTCCATCCTCTAGTCTTGAGTAGAGCGTTGAAGTTCCAGGATTCAGTTTCAGAGTTTTGTCCAGGTTTAATCTAAAGTCCTGTTGCCGGGGGCTCCTTTTTATATACTAAAGAAAGGGGTTGGACATACTCTGGGTGCCCACCTATGGGAGGGCCTGGAAAGAGGGGTGGCTATACCCATCTTCTTTGTCCAGTTTCATGCCAGAACCGGGGCTGGTAGCCCCTGCAACCAGGTTGGACTGGACCATGCACGGGGACACCAAATGTGCCCCCAGTTCAGACATCAAAGCACTCTCAGCGTGCACCCACCCAGCCCTAATACACTAACACCTGTCTGGGAGGTGGTTACACCTCCTTGTGACAGGAAACCTATTGTCCAGGCCTCCCCTGTCGGAGTTTCGGTCAGCAGCAGGAGGCCAGACTCATGTCTGTGGCTGTAGCATTCATTTTGTGATGCCAGGCCTCTTTAAAACTATTTCCGAGCAGACCAGTGTGTACATGTCTCTCCCTCTAGAAGGGTGGAATTCTACCTCTGCCGCCAGGACTGGCGGGGAGGGGTAGGATTCCAAAGTGTTTGACACCAAACACGACATGTTTCCATGCAGCCATTCCAAAGTTAGCATGTACCGCTAGGCTATAATGCACTTAAGAGTATATGGTCTGGCTGCATCACAGAACAGCCTCAGAGAAAAGGCTCCGGAAGCTGCAGGGGGGTCCAGCTCATGCATGGGCACCCACTCACACAAAACCAATCACTCTGCCTTCAGGATTGATGAGGCCTGCTATAGGAGTGACTGACTTGCTTATATGTGTCAGTGATTAAAGGTAGATATAGGTAACCTATATCTTAGTAAGGGGTGCATGCACCACCTTACCCAGGCTGCAGTAGAAGTCCTGTGGTGCAATTTTGGAAGGCTTCCCAGGGGTGACATAATACATGCTTCAGCCCCTGGTAGGCATCTGGGGTACCTATGCCCGGAGTACCTGGTGTACCATATACTAGGGACTCACAAGGGTAACCTTGTAACAAATCTGGAGTGTACCTAATGTACATGCAATCAATTTAGAGAGGAAGCAGCTAGGCTGGGATACTGGTTAGCAGGGCACCAGCCAGACTAAAGTCGAAAAACAGTGAAACACCAGCAAAAAAGTGGGGGTAAGCATAGTAAGCAGATCCTGCTCTCCTACACAACCCCCCCCCCCAAACGCAGGGACATTAAACTAACCTTGACCAGTTGAGTCTTGATGATCTAAGTGGAAATATCTGGAGAGCCCATCTGCATTGGCATGGTTACTCCCAGGTCTATCTTCCACTGTATAGTCCATCCCCTGTAGGGAAATGGACTACCTCATAAGTCTGGGGTATTCATCCTTTATCTGTTTTGGCCATAAGAGGGGCTTATGGTCAGTCTGAACAGTGAAGTGAGTGCCAAACAAGTATGGCCTTAGCATCTTCAGAGCCCAAACCACAGCAAAGGCCTCCCTATCAATAGCTGACCATTGTTTCTTTCTCTCTAGGGGTCAGCCTTCTGCTAATAAAAGCTACTGGCTGGTCCTGGGGAGAGAGAGACAAACTCGGGGGTGTTGCTGCGCCCTCACCTTTTCTTGCAGGATTGCCGCTGCCGTTAGCCGCTTGCCGCCGCACACCCTGTCGGCCAAGCGCCGCCGCCGCACCGAGGAAGGCAGAGCCTGTGGGACCGGACTCCATTGCCCAGGATCCTCAGCGGCTGGAAGCCGCACACTGTGGTATCGTGCCAGGAGGCGCCTAAAGAACAGCGCTTCCCCCGGCAGAGCGGGTGAGAGAGAGACAAACTCGGGGGTGTTGCTGCGCCCTCACCTTGCCCTTGCAGGATTGGCAGAGCCTGTGGGACTGGACTCCATTGCCCAGGATCCTCAGCGGCCGGAAGCCGCACACTGTGAGGAGGCGCATAAAGAACAGCGCTTCCCCCGCGTCACGGGAGCGCGCCGGAGCAGCCCAGGAGAAGCCCGGGACAAGGGCGGGACAGTCTATGACAGTCATAGACAGGAAGAGGCAGGGCTGGGCCAGATCCCTTGGCCTATTCTGTACCGGATCTTCGGGAGTTTAAAGATATTCACATCCGGTAAAGTGTTCCCCTGATATATTGTTTAGAACTCAGTTTGCATTGTAGCAGATATTTCTGAAGCCTTATCCTCACCCTAGTATTTTAATCTAGACAATAGGATAAACCATGCCAAGTGGTTCAAAGGAAAAATTTACATTGGGGTCAGGCCCTATTGATAATTACCTGGTGAAGATGGTAAATAAAATCAACAAAGATAGGAGGGCCTCTCTGGGACGGGATAGCCCTCCCAATAGTACTCAAGTCCCCCTGATTCCTGTGGAGAGCCCCCCCAGAGCTTGCTACCCTTGAATCGGATCCCACAGTGGTTTCCACGGTCATAGCCCAGGTTCACACTGAGCCCCCAGTAGCAGACATACACATAGTAAGTGAGGACAACGATGAAGCACTGCCTGTTGATAGACCGGTTAGAAACTGTAGGAAACAACAAAATAAAAAGGGGGGGAAACATTCCAAAAAAAGGGTTGACATCCCCTTACAAGCACAGATCAACATAGATGAGCCCACTAAAGTACAGGATGATAGTATTGTTGTTAATAACACTTTAAGCCCTGACCAATTTTCCCAACTACTTCGCTCTCTGGAAGCCAAGTTTGAAGCCAAACTAGAACAGTTTGTTCAACCCCTAGTGCGGAAACTCGACAGTGTAACTGCTGAAGTTAAGAGGTTAGGAGGGTTGCTATCAAAACATTTATCAACGGCTGACAGTAACAAACAGGTGGAGATGGGCATAGGAGGGCCAGAGCAGGTAGCTAGAGTGGAAAATCAGCAGCAAGCTACCCAGCATTTAAATAATATTAATCCAGCTATAACAGCCCCCACCACTGTAGTGAGAGAAGCTACTCGATTAACGACAGGGTCTGATTGTTCATCTAACAATAACTTTGTAAGGAGAAGTAGATTCATAAACCTACCCCCAGCGTGTACTCCCTATGTTGTTGTTTTAACAAATGTTTCGCTCCAAGACATGCAATCAGCCCTGACACACGAGGAATCACATGACTCCCTTAAAAACAAAACTGTGTCATGGTTAAACAGGAATTGTGGTTTCCCTACAAAATTAGCCCCTGATATCATAACTACTAGAAGGGCAAATTGGATTGGGTCTTCTAAAAAGACCTGTAAAGGGGACTGTATAATTGTTAACTTTAGACACCCACAACATGTGGCCACAGTCCTGTTAAGGACAGCCTCACGGACGCATGATGTCAACAGTATTTGGGTGCGTCCTCTTGGTTTTTTTTTATAACCATCTTACTAGAGTGCCCCCACACAGTGCGAGATTGAGACCTTATACTCCCGTTATGGCTCAGACCCCGCTTTCATTTCAGGGATCCGGTGGAGAGAATTACTTTAACTTTAGGCCTAACATTCCCACACATAACAGATTTGACGTACTTTCTACTTTCTACTTTGGAGTTGTGTGATTGACGAGAGGCTAATAAGGGAATTGGGGAAGAGTCTCACCCTGGCTTGGTCCCCCTGGTACCGGATCATTCCAATTTGACTCCTCTCGCTAGCCACTGCAACCCTGTAACCCTGTGTAACGCTAAGGGGGCAACGGTTAAGATGATAAGTTGGAACGTCGCTGGTCTGCGTTCCAAGAGAGAAGATACCAACTGGTTAAATTTTGTGAAACAACATGACATTGTGGCTCTCCAAGAAACTTGGGATATAGACTGTGACTTTTGGATAGATGGTTTCACCTCATACTTTGTCCCTGCATTAAAATCGTCGGCCGGGAGAGATAGAGGGGGACTCGTGGTATTGGTTTCTGTGAATGTAAGAGGGACAGTTAGCAGGGTAGATTGTGCTTCTAATAATTTTCTCATCCTGGAATTTAAACTTACAAATAACACCAAATTAATTCTAGTGAATTGCTATAATTCACAGCAAGGGGACTACCCAAATGTAAACTTGGTGTGGTTGTCCAATTTTCTAAACACTTACACTCTAAAGCAAACCACTTTCTGCCAATATATTTTGTTGGGCGATTTTAATGTGCACCTATGTAATCATAATTGTTTATTACTTGATAACGATGGGCCAGACTTCACATCCCCGCAACATTTTGAGCATACTAGTAAGGGGGAAGCACTGGAGAAACTCTTATCTAACAATGACTTGTTTGAAGCAGGGTTTTTTGACAAAAGTTCCCGTGTTCCCACATTTATAGGCAGGGATTGTGAAACAATAATTGACTACATATTTCTTTCTTCTGGACTTTTAAAATATGTAGTTTTTTATAATGCTATACCTTCTTTTTTTAGTGACCATAATCCAGTGGCAATTGAACTGGTAAATAGTTTTTCTCTCTTAAATAAATCCACTCCGTCTATGGCGGTAGCTGAAGTCAAAGCAAAAGATCAGGGGAGGAGGTTAAATTGGAGTAAGGTCATGCCAGAGGAGTTCTTTAATCTCATTACTGCTAAGGCTGCTCAGGATTTAGAAATCTGTGGAGATCCCCTTTCAATTGGGGAGCAAGTAATAACCTCCTATGAAGCTATCTGCTCCCAAGTGGCTAAAGAACTTACGTCTAAAAGCCGACCAGCTATAAATAATCCGGTTACGGGCTGGTTTGACCACAAATGCACTAAATCCCATAATCTCCTCAAAAAAGCCCTCCAGGAGCGACCAAGGAATAAAGCTTTGGTTGCACAGCTCAGAAGTGAGTACACAAGAGCAGTACAGGTAAGGAAAAACGAAATCAAACACAATGCTTGGGTTGAGCTTATGGATAAAGCAACCTTAAAAGATAGTGCAAAATTCTGGTCTATTATTAATACGCCCCTATTTTCTAATAGCAACAACAAAGTTTTAGAAGTAAATATCGCAGAGGAAGACTGGTTGAGCCACTTTGAACACATTTACGGAAGTCATCTAGAGTTAGAAATCTTTGTGGCCCCAGCCTCGGAACCTCCCGTCATGCCAGTTAGGTTTCACCTGGGGGAAGTTGTTAAAGCAATTGAAGACTCTGCAGGGCGAAAGGCACCAGGACCAGACGGGGTTCCCTCAGACTTGTACAAGGCTAACCCATTGTACTGGGCTAACATCCTGACTAACGTTTTTAATACCTCTGCCTGTGTAGGATTCCCTAAATCCTGGTCTCGGTCAACAATAATCCCGGTGTTTAAGAAGGGCCAAAGGGCTGACCCTAGATGTTATAGGCCCATATCCTTGCTAGATTCCTCTACAAAAATTCTGGGGAAGGTTATTCTAGCAAGGATAACAGGGTGGATCTCTGACAACAACATACTGTCAGATGCCCACTATGGCTTTAGAGCGGGGAGGAGCACGGAGGACCAATGTTTGAACCTACACTTAACAATAGCTAAATACACTAAGGCTGCCAGGGGCTCCATTTATTTGGGCTTTATGGACTTGTCCACAGCTTTTGATCTAGTCAATAGGTCAAAGCTGTGGACAATGCTCCTGGAGCTGGGACTTGATTAGCCCCTTGTGTATTTTCTGGCCGAGTTGCATAAGGACCTGAATGCCTCAATCAGGATGACGAATGAGGGGAAATGCACGTCCAGTTTTAAGTCCGGTAGAGGGGTGCGACAAGGATGCATCTTGGCCCCTATGCTGTTTACGCTGTATATAAATTCGCTGGAGGTAAACCTGTTAACAGCGACTTTGGACATCCCGCGTATGGGAGGAACACCGGTTCCGGTGCTCCTATACGTGGATGACGCTGTCCTGTTGGCAAGGACCCCCTGGGCCTGCAAAGATTGCTGGACTCGTTTGGGGATTTTATGAAAAGCCTGGATCTGGTAGTAAATAACGGCAAATCGCATGTTATGTCACTGGGGGCCTCAAAAAATAAAGTTAAGACCTTCTTCTGTGGCAGCGAAGAAATCACCAGAGTTAGGTATTTACCTACTTGGGAGTAGTCTTTGATGATAAGGGTTCATGGTCCCCTCAGCTCTCAATAAAGGTAAATTCAGTGAGAAATTCTTCAGCCGCAGTGCTAGGCTTTGCTAAAAGGTTGGGGGGGAAACCCTTTGAGGCGATTTTAACAATCTACAAAGCTAAGACTATTTCTATCATAAGGTACGGGGCCTCAATATGGGGATTCACCAAACCCGACGCTAATCAAACCGAAGAAAACAAATTCCTACGGTCCCTCCTAGGCCTTCCACAATCTACTGCTACCCACTCTGTCCATCTTGAATTGGGGATTGGTTACATAGCAGACACAATTAAAATAGCCCCAATGCTGCTATGGATTAAAATTTGGTTAAATCCGAAGCTCTCCCTAAATCATAAGATCTTAAAGGACTGTATTATGCTCGACAATATGAACAAAATCCAGTGGTTGTCTAACATAAAAATGTTAGCTATGTATATGGGGCGACCAGAGATCTTTTTCAACCCAGAATCTCTCTGTAAGGCTGACCTAGAGTGGGTAAAAACTAATTTCATCAAGTTAAGGGAGGCAGAGCGGGAAGGAGCAGAACTATGTAAACCATCGGTTAGGGGCCATGTCTTGGTTACTCCGTCATTAGCAATGTCACCGTACTTGACCATAGTGACAAATTCTTTTCATAGATGGCTATTGACAAAATTTCGGTTTATCCAAATATACACAGTTCTCTGAGATTTGGAGGGTTGGAGTAGACCTGAAGATGCTGCTCCGTGCAAATGCGATGATTTTTCCCCACAAGACACTATGCACTTTATGATCTTTTGCCCATTGTAACAAGATGCCAGGAAAAGGTTTATTCTCCCATTATTGAAAAAGATGAATTTTATTCAGTGTAAACCTGCTTTATTGTTTTAACAACTGTTAGAATCCCCGGTAACTATGTTTTGTGTCGCCAGCTTTCTTGCCACGTCTGTTAGAAACAAGAGGGACAGACAGAAAGCTGTACAAGAAATTGAATCCTCTTAATATACAGACAATGTATCCCTATCAATTGCTTAAACGTGGGTATGACTGATTACGTATTTTAATTGATTTTGAATTGCATTTTTTTATCTTGTATAATATATTTTTAACAGATATTTTTAATGTTTCTGTATATGTATTGCATACTTTTATGATTTTAAATAATCGAATAAAGTGGTTTTGACTGACTGACTGACTGGTCCTGACCTTCATCATTCAATTGTGACAGTACAGCCCCTACCACCAAATCAGATGCATCTGTTTGGACAATAAAATCTCTAGAGTAGTTAGGACTTTGCAGAATTGATGCAGTGCACATGGCCTGCTTCAGGTCATCAAACGCCTTTTGACAGCTGACTGTCCACTGCACTTTCTTAGGCATACTTTTTAAAGTTCAGTCATTCAGGGGTGTCACACGGGATCCATACCCCTTGACAGATTTTCTGTAGTACCCAGTCAGGCCCAAGAAAGCTCTGACCTGAGTCTGGGTAGTTAGAGCAACCCAGTCCATGATAGTCTGGATTTTGCTCTGTAATGGTTAAACCTGGCCTCCACCTACAAGGTGGCCCAGGTTCACAACCTGACTCTGCCCTATCTGGCACTTAGTAGCATTGATAGTTAGGTCTGCCTTCTGCAGGGCCTCCAAAACATTTCTCAGGTAGACCAGGTGATCCTCCCAGGTGGAGCTAAAGACAGCAATATCATCAAAGTCCAACAGGCCTGTTAGGACTTTGTTCATCAACCTTTGAAAAGTGTCAGGTGCATTTTTCAAACTAAAGGGCATTACCACAAATTTTAGTGCCCACTAGGGGTAGAAAATGCTGTCTTGGGCTTTGCATCGTCAGATAATCTGATCTGCCAGTAGCCAGCTGTAAGATCAAATGTGTTCAGAAACTTGGCTGAGGCCAAAGTATCTATGAGCTCATCTGCTCTTGGGATTGGATGGGCATCAGTCCTAGTGACTGCATTGAGACCCCTGTAGTCTACACAAAACCTCATCTCTCTCTTACCACCCTGGGGTTGAGGTTTAGGTACCAAGACCACTGGATTAGCCCAAGGGCTACCTGAGGGTTTAATAACTCCCAACTCCAACATCTTCTGGACGTCTGTCCTGATACATTCCCTGACAAGATCAGGTTGCCGGTAAATCTTACTTTTAACAGGCAGACTGTCCCCAGTGTCCACTTCATGAGTGCACCAGGTAGTCTGACTTGGAGTCAGAGAAAACATGTTCCTATACTGATCGAGCACCTGTCTAAAATCAGCTTGTTGCTGAGCAGCGTGGTTACCTGCCAAGGCTACACTATCAACTGAACCATCATCAGTGTTCTGTGAGAGCAGGTCAGAGAGAGGGTCACTCTCTTTTTATTGTCCCACATCAGTAGTCATGAGCAAGCCCATGTCTGTCCTGTCAACATAAGGTTTCAATCTGTTGACATGAAGCACCATATGGGGGCTCCTGGGAGTTCCTAGGTTTACCAGATAGGTAACCACTCCCTTCTGTTCAACAATGGTGTGGGGTCCACTCCACTTGTCTTGGAGAGCTGCTGGGGCCACAGGCTCCAACACCCACACTTTCTGTCCTGGCTGGTAAACAGTCAGTACAGCCTTTTGGTCATGCCAGGCTTTCTGTAATTCCTGGCTAGCATCAAGGTTTTTGGTTGCCTTTTTCATGTATTCAGCAATCCTGGAGCGGAGACCAAGTACATAGTCCACTATGTCCTGTTTAGGGGGTTTGAGAGGTAACTCCCATCCCTCCTTCACCAGATACAATGGGCCTCTTACAGGATGCCCAAACAGAAGTTCAAAAGGGCTGTAGCCAACACCCTTCTGAGGAAAATACCTGTATGCAAATAAAAGGCAGGGTAGCAGGATGTCCCATCTCCACCTAAGCTTTTCTTGGAGACCCTTGATCATACCCTTTAAGGTTTTGTTGAACCGTTCAACTAAACCATTGCATTGTGGGAGAAAAGGTGTGGTGAATTTGTAATTCACTCCACACCCTTCCACATTGCAGTCAAGTAGCTAGACATAACGTTTGCATCTCTATCAGATACTACCTCCTTAGTGAAACCCACTCTTGAGAACACTTCCAAGAGGGCCCTTGCCACGACAGGTGCTGTAGTGGTCCTAAGGGGAATTGTGTCTGGGTACCTAGTGGCATGGTGTACCACCACTGGGATAAATCTGTGCCAAGATGCTGTCTGATGACTCATGGGACCAACTATATCCATCCCAACCCTCTCAAAGGGAATCCCCACCAAGGTAGTGGTTGCAGGGGGGTCTTTGCTGTACCCACTGGCTTGACAGGTGACATTGGAGCGACAAAAGTCCTTTGTGTCTTCAGACATGTGGGGCAAATGAAAGTGAGGGACAATTCTGTCCCAAGTCTTGTTTTGACCCGAGCGACCTGCTAGAGGAATATCATGAGCTAGTGTCAATAGGAAGCCCCTGAAGTTCAAAGGTAAAATCAACCTCCTGGCTGCACCAGGCTTGGGGTCTCTACTCTCTTAATACAGGAGTCCATCATCCCAATAAATCTTATGGGTGCTACTAGCATTCCCAGCAGCCTCAACAGCAGGCTGCTGCCTGAGGGGTTCAAGAGAAGGGCAGCTCAGCTGCTCCTGGCTCAGATATGCCCTGGAAGGGCCCCCTGTCCCCAGCAACTCAACCTGATCAGGCTCAAGCTCATCTGGGACAGTTCCTTCTTCAGGACTACAATCATCTCCCTCAAGAGACTTATCTGTATTATGAGTCAGGAGGGAAGGCACTGCCTTTACCCTGCTGCTCCTTTTCTTGGCAAGCACCTGGTCCATTCTTCCAGGATCCAGGGCCTGTTCAGTGTTAGACATTTTGGCCTGTGACCTAGTCACAGCAAGCACATGTGCAGAGATACCTAACATTTCTGCGTGGGTCCTGAGCTCCACTTCAGCCAAGCAGAAGTCTCTAAGTCATTGCCAAGCAAGCATTCAACAGAGAGGTCTGCACTTACCACAGCCTTCTTGAGGCCAGTTACCCCTACCCAGGAGAAATTAACAACCGCCAGGGCATGATTGGTCCTGACAATGCTAGCATTGGTCACTTGGTAAGTTTCACCAAGTATGAGTTGCCCAGGAGCAACAAGGTCTCGTGTCACCATTGTGACACTTGCCCCTGTGTCCCTGTAGACCATGGCCTCTTTTCCATTTATCAAAGGCTGCTGTCTGTATTTGCCCAAGTTACTGGGACTCACAAAGGAGGACATATCCATGCCTCCATCACAGATCAGTACAGCCTGAGTTGGAATTCTAATTAGGCAGAGTCCATCTCAGAACCCAGGGTTAACCCTACCACACGTTTATTCAGATTACCATCACCTGGAGCTGAACTAGGGGGACCAGTTGCCTTAGAGGCAATGGTGGCTAGAGTTGAGTCTTTGGGCCTAGTGCAATCACTAGTCCAGTGGGTTTTCTGTTTACAGATTGTACACCATGGTTTCTTTTGGCCTTTCTTTTTGGATGATTGGGAACCCCCACCATTAGAAGATTTTTTGGGGGCCTTGTGAAGGCTTCTGGTCTTTACCCTTCTCCCCACCCTTATTAGGATCTTGCTTCTTCTGGTCACCACCTTGGATCTGAACTTTCTGTTTCACCCTGGTTCTGATCCATGTGTCTGCCTTCTTTGCCAATTCTTGGAGAGAGGTCAGATCAGAGTCTACCAGGTGCTGATGCGACAGCTGATTCTGACAATTAGTAAGGATCTGCTCCCTCATAATCAAGTTGTACAATCCGGTATAATCACACACCTTACTACTAAGTAACCAGCCCTAAAGAGCCTTAGTAGCACAATCAACAAAGTCAACCCAGTCCTTAGTCTGAGCCTTTTGGGTATCTCTGAACTTAATCCTGTATTGTTCAGTGTTTAGGCCAAACCCTTCAATCAAAGCACTCTTCAGGACTGTATAATCATCATCATCCTCTTCTCTGACAGTGAGGAGCTTATCTCTACCTTTGTCTGCAAAGGAGAGCCACAAGATAGCTGCCCACTGCTCCTCGGGGACCTTCTGAACTTTGCAGGCCATTTCCAGTGTAGTTATCCATTTGTGGATGTCATCCCCACTCTGGTAGGGAGGGACAATCGTGTTTAAGTTTCTAAGGTCATAAGACCTTTCCCTACCACTAGGGAAGTTGCTGCCACCATGGTACTCTAGTCCCATCTTTTTTCTAGGTCTTTCAAGCTCTAGGGACTCCCTTTCTAAGGCTCCCAGCAGTTTTTTTGTCAAAGTTTTTTTTGTCAAAGTACCCAGCTGTTTTTTAATTCTAAGCTGGTGTTCCTAAATTCTCATCTGCCTTTCTCCCTTCTCTTCAAAGGTTTCGCTCCTATGGGAAGAGACAGAGGTCCCTACCGATATACCAGAATGATCAGATTCCTGGGAAGGAGATCTGGGTCTTCTAGTTGTAACCACAACTCTTCCTGGGGGGACAAAGATAGGGCCAGCTTGGCCTTCTTCTTCATCTCCAGTAGGAGCTGGATTGTCCAGGTCCAGGTCATTGTCACCTGCCTGGTCAGCATCAGAGTCTGAGACCTGGGGGTATGCACCTCCAGTTTCTTCCTCTGCTGCTGCCCCATTCCCACTGCCTATCCCCTCAGGCTCTGAAGCCTTCTGAAGGTCATCTAACAGTAGTACCTCTCTGAGGCGTTGGGTATTGTCACTTTGGCCTGTCTTCAATTTCCTTATAGTAAACAATGCCCTTAATTCTATAAAAGGGAATGTGTCATACTTGGATGCCTGTAACATAGTGACATCTGGCAAGAACACGGTGGTTCCTGGCCTTGAAGACATTACTAGGGAGGTGTGGTGTATGCACCTACCAACTCTAGTTGTTTACCCACTAAACTCTCTTGAGTTGTAGAAAGGATGTGCTAAGCCCTTAACACACAACTCTAAGTTCAGTAGAACTTACTGAATTTAAGCTTGTGTTATATGTACCTCTGGTACCTTTAGTGATTTTCAAATAGTCAATCACTTGAGATTATCTGGTAAAATAATGGCAACCTGGAATAGCACACGCTGCACACCAGTGTGAGAAGTTGGCCTGGCATATGCTGTCCACTATTCTAGTGGGCACCTTGCACCAGTCCACATGACCCTTATTGATAGTAGCTTAAAGACAACCTTTATAGAAAGCTATCCTAGTGGTAGCTGTGGAGAGCAGCCTTCAGGCTAAGTCTTGGAGGAATGTAAAGCGGCTTGTTTTACCAGTCTATAATCTCGTGAATGACCAAATTAAAGGAGAACCATACCAGGTACATATATAAAATATATGTATTTATTCTAAACACATCCCACTAGTCTCTTTATGAGGCTAGAGGCAAAAGTACATTCAGTAAACTTAATAGCACACAGTAAATTAGCACAATATATAAGTTGAGCCCTAGGGGCGTACCAAACCATGTATCAATAAAGTGGTATAAGAACCATGATTTGCATAGATACAAGGCCTAGAGCCTGTAGGACCGCTGGGGCCACCAATAACCACCCAAGGTAGTGACACAGGGGACCCACGGGGGACGTGTGCAGTGTCTAAACACAGCCGCGAATCACCATTAACTTCTATGGGGAAAGTCACGGTTGGAATTTTAAAGATAAAGAACATTTAGAGGAGGACTTTGAGAAAACCCCTTTAGACTTAAGGGGTTCTAGAACCAACACCCACGGGAGCACCAGAGTACTCGATTTACCTCACCCAGGGAAGCCGGGTGTATAGGTGTCTTTTGGTGTTGGGTTTCGTCGTTTTTTTCAATGGTGATCTGCAGCAAAGTGCTGCTACTGAAGAAGTGGAAAGTGTCCGGAGTGATACAAGCCTGGATCGAAGATGTGAAGAACTTGAAATCAGAGGGGACAGAGTCTGGGTCACTAGCCAGTGACCAGGGGCACGATAGTCGAATGCCCACAGATGTCTAGTGATTTCAGGTGAAGGTGAAGGCTTGAAGGAGCCTTGAGCAGAAATGCATGAATCAGGCCCACAGAACACTCGTGGAGTGTAGGCCCACAATCTTTGGTGCAGATGGTGCTCAGGACTTGGGCTACCAGTAACCCAAAGCACAAAATCAGGAAAGCTCGGGAATTCAATTCAATTAGCAAATGTGAACGGTGTCCAGGGATTCCAGTTCCACATCACTCATGAGGGCTGCGGGTCTCAGCTTTGCTGGGGCTCGGGTTGACCTGCGAGAAGTATGGAAATTCTCTTCCTGGGCTGCCATTACTTCGGAGTCCGGCGGTAGCTTCGGAGATGCAGACCGGCAAATGCTTTGTTGGTGCCTGTTTGAATAGGGGAGTCACTCCTTGAACCCAATGGAGATTCTTCCATCCTCAAGTCTTTAGTAGAGTGTCAAAGTTCCAGGATTCAGTTTCAGAGTTTTGTCCAGGTGTAATCTAAAGTCCTGTTGCCAGGGTTCCCTTACTTATACTAAGAAAAGGGGTTGGACATACTCTGGGGACCCACCAATGGGATGGTTTGGAAAGAGGGGTGGCTACACCCAATTCCTTTGTCCAGTTTCACATCAGAGCAGGGGCTGGTAGCCCCAACAACTGGTTTGGACTGGACTATGCACAGAGACACCAATTGTGCCCCCATTGCACACATCAAAGCACTCTCAGAGGGCACCCACACAGACCTAATACACTAAAGCCTGTCTGGGAGGTAGTTACAACTCCCTGTGACAGGAAACCTATTGTCCAGGCCTCCCCTGCCGGAGTTTCAATCAGCAGCAGGAGGTCAGACTCGTGTCTGTGGCTGCAGCATCCATTTTGTGATGCCAGGGCTCTTTAAAACTACTACCGGGCAGACCAGTATGTACATGTCTCTCCCTCTAGAAGGGCGGAATTCTACCCCCGCCACCAGAACTGGCGAGGGGGTAGGGTTCTAAAGTATTTGACACCTAACACAACATGTTTCCATGCAGCCATTCCAAAGTTAGCACTTACCACAAAGTTATAATGCACTTAAGAGTATATGGTCTGGCTGCATCACAGAACAACCTCAGCGAATAGGCTCTGAAAGCTGCTGAGGTGTCTAGCTCATGCATGGGCACCCTCTCACACAAAACCAAGCACTCTGCCTTCAGGATTGATAAGGCCTGCCATAGGAGTGACTGATAGGCTTCTATGTGTCAGTGATTAAAGGTAGATATAGGAAACCTATATCTTAGTAAGGGGTGCATGCACCACCTTACACAGGCTGCAGTAGCATTCCTGTGGTGCCATTTTGGAAGGCTTCTCAGGGGTGGCATAATACATGCTTCAGCCTCTTTTAGGCCTCTGGGGTACCTATGCCCTGATTACCTGGTGCACCATATACGAGGGACTCACAAGGGTAACCCAGTAACCAATCTGGAGTGTACCTAATGTACATGCAATCAATTTAAAGAGGAAGCAGCTAGGCTGGGGTTCCAGTTAGCAGGGCCCCAGCCAGACTAAAGTAAAAAAACAGTGAAAAAGCAGCAAAAAGTGGGGGTAACCATAGTAGGCATATCTTACTCTCCTACACCCTGGAGATAGGGAAATTGCAAATTTCACTTCCCCAATTGCAGTAAAGTCCCTCCCAAAATCAACTTTGGTGAAATGAGCACTCTCCAGTGAGGATCTACATTATTTCTTGCATATTTAGGACCCCCAAGGTCTCCCCTCGGTGCCCCAAGAGTGGGGTGTCGTGTCACTATAAGCAAGGCCTTTATCACAGATATTTTATGTGACCTGGTGATGGAAAAATTGCACATTTTGTTTTCCTCATTGTAGATACCTAGCCACACATTGCTAGGAATTGAATGAAAATATCATTCAATGTCTTAGGAGAATGATATTGACAAATACAGCAATATGCAATTGCTGAATTTATTATAAATTGGACAGAAAATAAGTTATAAGACTTTCTTGTCTGTAAGCCAAACTTCAGCCTTCCTGCAGTCTTCCCTGATTGGTCAGAGTTAACAGGATTAGCCAGGCTGCTTTGATGAAGTGGCTCACCAGGGGATTGGCTATCTGCTGGAAAGGGCTCTCCTATACAGAAATGCCAGAGCAGGGGGGAGGGGTCGTAAAACATGAGGCTTCAAAGGAGGAGCAGGACAGGCAGGGATACCCCCATCCCCTCTGTCCCAGCCAGCTAGCATGCTTAAGGTAGGAATCTGTAGATATTAGGAGCAGGAGAGCTATGGAAACGAGCCACACTAGAGGGTGGTTTAGCTAGTTCTTGCTCCTCTGCTGAGATTTCAGCCATCATGAATTTTGGAGCAATGGTATTTTCTTGGACAAGAATATGCCACACTTTGGAGGAAGTTGTCATGCTCTGGGGTGTTGCCTTGCACCCCATTGGACAGGAGTGCTCTCCTGCTTGACCCCAGAGAACACTGATTAAATATGTGAGATCTGCTGTTTTAACTATAAGAAGAAGGATTGCCATGCTAGAAATTTGATGTGCACCACCAGGACCTGCATTCTGACGGACTGCGTCTGCTGCACTATCTGGAACTACAGCCCTGTGATGTACCTTTATTCAAAAGCATTAACGAGGAGATTCCCTACAAACTACATGTTATGTTATGTTATGTTACCAGTTCTTGTATAGGGCACAGCTATCCCAGCAAAGGGGCGTCCCAGCGCTTTCAACATCAGTGAGGCGGGCCAAACACCACGACAGAACAACCTCAGAAGAAGACCACAGAGGCTAATTTAAGGGAAAGAGAAAGGTTTTAATTGGTGTATTGAAAACGAGCAGATATTTCATACTGCGTATCTGCACAGGCAAGGAGTTCCATGACTGCCGCCAGGCAGCGAATGGAACGGCTCCCCGCGCGACAGCGCTTCACCCGAGGAACATTGACCAGGTGCTGCCCCGCGGAGCACAACTGGCGAGGGGGAACATAAGTAGTAAGCAAATTACCCAACAGACTAGGCCTAGCGAGCTTCAGAATCTTAATGTTAACAGACCTCACTTGCACCATCTTCACCAAGAGTCCCCAGCCTGGAGTGCATCCAGTGGACTTTTAAGGATTTGGACAGGTGCATTGTGGGAATTGCGGTATCATTCTTCCAAGGACCATTCGGAAGTTTCTAGACCCTTGGATTTGTGTTTTGGGCACTTTGAACCCACAAAGAGATCTTCAGGAAACACCTACTGAAGACTGGAGAACTTTTGGGAAAAAGCTCCAGAAGGGGACCGACTCGACCAGGAGAGCCAAGCTGCCCTCCTTCAACCGTAACTTGGCCTGAGCTGCAGGTTCATTCCCCTGAAAAGCGCCGGAACTCAGACTTCCAGGATTTGACCGGGATCTTGTGGAATCTCAAGCTGGGAAACTCTCTCCAGCCTGGTGAGGAGCAGCGAGGGGGGTTGGAAGCAAAAGCTTCAGAAAAGTTTCTAAAATTTTTACTGGGGCCTCCCGCTAAGTATATCCATCCAGGGTTCCATCGCGGTCAGCCTGAAATTTTGACTTTGTCCTGGTCAAGTGCGACCAGAAGTCCTAGAGTGGCGCTATTGGCTTTTAAGCACTATAAAGTGGTTATTCTTTCAAAATCCATATTTCTCTTTCCCTACATAGGATTTTTGTCATTTTGGTGATATTTTAAAGATAAAAATAATTCCTATTTTTATAAATTTGTGTGGGATTTGTATTTTGTGTTGTGTCTTAATTATTTACAGAATTTGTGTTTTTAAATGCCTGACATACCTGTCTCCTAATTTAGACCTGCCTGCTCACAGCCAAGCTAGCAAGGGTTGAGCATGGGAATAATTTATTGAGACCTATACTGTGCCCTAAACCGTATTGGTGGCCTTATTGCAGGTGTTAGATGTGTATTTACCACTACTAATAACCCACTTTCCAGCAATAACCAATGGAAGAAACTTGATTAGACTATGACTCCAAAGAAGGTGAATGCACTTGGAGAGGAGAACATGTGCAATGCTTGAGTGCCTGAAGTAAATGACTACACAATCATCCTCAATGTTCTTCTTTAGGGGTATGAACAACCAACATGGTAAGTGCAGCAGTGACACAGAAATCTATGTCAGTATGAAGTCAATGGAGCATCACATTTTTTACTGGGGATTCAATGGCACTTATTGCTCAGAGCTGCATGTTGAACATCACAAGGGTAGAGCATTTCATACCCTGTCAAACTACAGAACTCATTTTGAGGACATTTTCAACGATTACAACATTTACAACATTTTCAACTGTCCGCTTGTCTCTCAATGTGTCTCCCTCTCCTACTGCATTGCTAGCATGCAATATGGTTTTAGAAATAATGTTTGGGCTCCTTGTATTCCCCACGCCCACTGTGTTTGGAACAGTCCGACTGAGACCCTCCTTAAGAATGGGCCCATTGAGGCTAAGATTGACTTAACCAGCAGGCTGGGTGGCAGTAAAATTGCCGCCAATTTGGACAATTCATGTTCAATGGAGCCCAAGCTGTCGTAAACGGGTTGCTGCTTGGCCTCCAATATTGCTGATAGTTTCACATCTAGTAACCCATCAACAACAGACAAGTCTACCAAGTCTCATGCATTTGAGTCTTGCTGGGTGGCAGGAGTTTCTGGATGTTTGCCCTTCAATCAATCAATCAATCAATGCATTTCTAAAGCGTGCTTCATACCTGTGAGGGTCTCAAGGCGCTGGGGGAGGGATGGGCCGCTACTGATGAAAGGGCCAGGTCTTGAGAAGTCTTCTGAAGTCCAGCAGGTCCTGGGTCTTTCGCAGGTTGGTAGGGAGAGTGTTCCAGGTCTTGGCGGCGAGGTAGGAGAAGGATCTGCCGCCGCCGGTGGTTTTCCGGATACGGGGAACGGTGGCGAGGGCGAGGTTGGCAGAGCGGTGGCTACGGGTGGGGGTCTAGAAGCTGAGTCAGTCGTTGAGGTATGCCGGTCCGGCGTTGTGAAGGGATTTGTGTGCGTGGATGAGGAGTTTGAAGTTGATCCTCTTGTTGATGGGGAGCCAGTGCAGGCCCTTAGCTCCTATTAACAGGCGGTTCCCTATTGGATGAATGTGACAAGTGATTTAGAGGTGAATATAAAACAGGAGAATGACTTGATGGCTTTGACATGTGATCCCGAGCAAACAACAATGGATTTCCAAGGGAGGTGGGCAATGGGATCGAGAGCACACTGGATGACCCAGTGAGTCAGATGAAGAAGAGAGTCGGTGTTCAGCCAATTGAATTTCCATGCTGATCACTCCAATGGCACGCTGCAGAAACCCATCTAAACACATGGACTGGGAGAGGGGGTTAGGAGGGCTCCCACATGCTTGTGTAGAAACTCATCATCCAGAATCACCCAATAACAGCCAGGAGCCCAAAGCCTGGTGCAAAGGTGAGAGCACTAAAAAGAATTAGTAGACCTCAGGGCCAGAGAGCAGGAACATGAGAAGGCGAGGATGATGGGCCAGTAGGCTAAAAGGTTCTCTCCTGGGCAACAACGGGGGCAGGAGTATGCCAAGTTCAAAAAGGTGGTCTTCAGAGTGCACCTCTCACTTTCCCTCAGCACTCCACCCCTCTGGGCCTATGGCCCTTTATGATATCGGGACCACTTACAGCTTCCATAAAGGCAACAGCATACTCCACGGCCACTAGTTGCACTACATCTCTCCATCAGCTCCAGGACAGGATCAACAATGTCACTGTCAGAGTCAATGTTGAGACTTCACCAAAGAGCTTAAGAGTGCTCCAGCAAAGTTATTATGCTGTTACAGCAATGTTACAATGCAGTTACAGAATTATTTAGTGACACACATAGTTGACTTGAAGCACTCACCTCCCCCTCCTTATGAACGAAATCCTGCCATTACCACCAATGCAGCACGAGCCAGTAGGCAAGAAGAAAAGGCCAGCCTTTAAATATTTTTGGGTCCCAAAAAACATCCAGCAAAAGAAGAGCAAAGAGCAACAGTTAAAGACCCTGAAGTCAACTCTTCAGGGGCCCAAAGCAGACAGGAAAGAGCAAGTAGTAGTTGGTCGAAGTAGCAGGCAATCGGTCTGAGTGTAATCTGTATGGAGCTCATAGTCAGTGTTGAGCAAACTAGATGATGAGGGTGGGTAGGGTGTTAACAATTATGGAGGCATTGAAAGAAGGAGGAGGTCAGCTGGATAGGAGATGATGGAGAAAGCACCAATGTGAAATTGACCGGTAGCTTACTATACATTAATGGAGCCAAGGAGGATTTCTAGTATCATGCGGTTTGTCTTTTTCATCATGTTGTGACGACTAATGATGAGGGGAAAAAAAAGAAATAGAGAAGATAAAAAGAAGTACAGAAAGGGCAAGTTAAGTAAAAGAAAACAGAAAGAGTGGGAAACAACAGAGATAAAAATTAAATAGAAACAAGGAGATTCAAAAGACAGTAGTGAGATAGCTATTCATTCAGGATCACATGAACATTTATGGTTTGGATTAAATCCCAGAACCTGTTCTTAAGGAACAGCTGAATTGAAGATATGACCTGTTCCAAAACTATGGATAAAAATTGATGTAATAAAACTGCCGGCTAAGAAATCCAAACTTGAGGTGATGTCAGCAAAGTCTGATGAGGATGGTCAATTATTGACAAATGATTTATGCCATCAGTATCACTGTTCCCAATGCTGCCACCCCTGACTCCTGGAGTAGTAAAAGAAAATGTCATGCAAACTTCCTGACACTACTATACTTCTAAGGGTGAGTTGGACAGACATTAAAACTATAAAGTCACACATGTTGATGAGAAAACTCTAGGCGTAATTTGACCTGAGAGATATGTGGAGAATATATTATCCAGATGAGAGGTAAGCCACTTTCTTCTCATTCCCACAACAAACCTAATCTTAAATGAAATAACTACTTATTAATGGTAGTCCACTACCCCAGATGGAAGATTAATTTGTAGAACCTATGGAAATATCAGATCATGATTGTAAATAAGGAACTTCTGGCAAGCGATAGAGCAAAACAAATCACAATTTCAGCTGCAGTGATAACACTAGACACAGATAAGGCCTTTGATAAGGTAGTGTGTGTTTGTCTGTTTTCAGTGCTCCACAGCCTTTAATGTGATAACAGTTTTCTACAAATGTCATTAACCCCACGTGATAACTCCTCAGCTACAGTCAGGGTATTTTTAGCACCCCGTGGCTATTGTCACCACCTTTATTTTTGCTAGCAATTGAGCCATACCTGGCGACTAAACATAGTCGACAGGATTTTGATTTCGAATTGACTAAACATAGTCGACAGGAAAGCCCAGGACCTAAGCCGAGGTCCTGTGCTTAGGTTTAACTCAAGTAATCTATGCTGAAGATGCTAACACTTCAATATCTGTGTTCCTTGACCCTATTGATGAATATGTCCTAGCCTCTGGTTAGAAAGAAAACAGAATAAATTAGAAATTCATCCTCTTAATGCGCTATGTACAATATCGAAGACTGGGAATTTTGGACTTAGGCCAATGTTACAAGATTTAGGAGTTGGGATACCGGCAAGCCAGAATCTCTGATTCCAGCTGGAGTTACTGCATTTATATCTGAGGTTTACAAGTTGTTTCTCCTGGAATTGGGAATCATACATGGACCCAAGAACATTGAGTCCAACTCTACTTGTTTTCCCCTCTTCCAGGGAAAATAACTACCTAAATACTCACACGTTTACCACCTGCTTGGAGCAGGTGATAAATGTATAGGGGACTATTTTAGGATCATTGTGTGGGGGTTGGGGCAGGGAGGGGAGGGGAGAGTGTTTGATGCTCTTCTCTCGCAGTCTTTATATCGTGTGCATGGGTGATTGCACCAGCTGGTAGTTCTGAGCCCAGAGACAATATAAATGTTACAATGGCTGGAGCAGTATCCTCACCAGGGACACTGATCGAGGAAACTCCTAATCAGGCCTGTTACAGTGTAAACGCTTATTATTCCTTAAACAACACAAAACAGATTATGACAACTAAACTCTAATGTGCATTTTACACACGTCTAGAAAACCAACACTGAAACTGAGAAAGGTTGAAGCACCAGCAGCACCGTAAAAGTGTGTTTGGATATGTAGAAATAACAAGATTAATAGAATAATGAATTTAACATGTTTATGAAATGATTACCTTATATTTTTAACAAAGTCATTATGAATAATTAATGGTGAAACTTATCATCTCCATTGCCTTCATTGTAATGCACCCTAACAAAACGGAAAGTGGTGCAAAAGATTTATGCAATGTGGTATATGACTGTAACTTTCAGTATAAGTGCTAGACATTATTTGGTTCTTATGTTTCTTAAAACATTTGTATTTAAATGATTTTAGGAATAGGTTGGACGTAGGTACTTTTAAAATGTTGGTAGTAGGCCATAATTAGAGTTGAACATTTCTGTCTAATAATCACTGACGATGTTACAAATATTTCCATACAAGATCTGCTTTATTTATTCTATTATTCTTAAACTAAATTATGAGCTTCTTTTATTAAATAAAAATGCTAACAATAAAATGCATTGTATTGCCTTTTTCCTTAGGGTGCATTATTTCATAGCCTGGTGTAATGGATTTTTGTTACATTTCTCAAAAATTTGCTATATCTGTTCTGTTTATGCAACATTCTTTAATCCCCAAACCACTTTTCCAGTACTTCATTGTTTGTGAGTTGTTGGAAGCTTGACCTCTTAACTTAATCCATGGAGAGCAATAAAGTAAATAAGCTCTTTGCAATTCACCTGTGAGGACGGAATGGATAGTTGTTTCTCATGAGCAACATGAGAAAATATGTTGGAGTATCAATCTTGTACCTGGTGAACAGACAAATGGTCACATGACATTTGTGGTGACAACTGATGTCACAAATGGACGGTTTGGGGTATAAAAAGCGACTTTCCAAGGAGAGGGGTGGCTCCTTCTTTTCAGCAGATTGATTGGAATCCTTTTTTAACTGCCTGCCGAATTATCTTTTCTATGCCCTTTCCTTTTTCCCTTTGCTGATGAACTTGCCTATTCGACTATATGGAGCCATCTCGTGAGAGACCAGACCTGAACTTTCCTGATTATTCTCCATTCCCCTTGCCCATGCCCAGGGACTTTTCCTTAGTGGACTGTAACTTGATCCTTTTGCCAATGCGAAAACTCTTTTGACCATCCTCTTGCCTTTGTTGGTGGAAGGAATCTCTAACTGTTACCATACTCTTAAGGATACATTTATTTATAAATCGATTTACTCTGACTAAATATTTGGTTCTATACTACGTGCTGTGAGACTGATGACTATACTGCTTAAAATGTTATTTATATGCATTGATTTTGAATCTTTAATACAATGACCAGGGATCTTTTTGGTTTCAGACTGCTAACCCACTTATCCCTGAATGGTTACAAATATAGAATTAAATTCCCATGGAATCCTGAACAAATCATACATTCACCCCCAGTCAAGAGAACTGGGTTAAATCCATTGTTCTTTTGCTAACCACGCCACCCCAATTTAGACCCAGCCATATCCAAATCAGTCTTGACCCCGTGCCTCATGGGAACAGTCCAGACCGAGCTGCCAAGTCAGGTCCTCCCTGGACTGGAAACTAGAATCCTGGGACCAGTTTCTGGGTATTACCCTTCATCAGCCAGGCTAGCTTGAATCCAGTGGCACAGTGAGCAAGAGACCCACGTCTGGGCATTCCCATCCCATATCGGGTGAAAAGGGCTATGCAAACAAATGATGGACGGAATGCTGAATAAATCTAAAACAATGGATTTAGGCCCAGAACTCAGTACTGGAGTGAATGTATGACATTGTTCTGCATTCTGTCCATGAATTGTTTTTGTTGCTTTATACTAATGTACAACTTAAATATAACTTAGACAACCTTGACTTGTATATACTTTTTTACATTAAAAGTGGCTCAACCTACCAAACTAAGCCTTTCAAAATTATTACTAAAGTTTTTTTATTTAGCATCTTTATTTGTAATTATAGCCATCCAACATGACGTTCATACAATCCGTAAACAGAACTTAAAGCCCATGCACATAGATGAATTGTCATTTCAGCATACACAATCATGTGTACATTTTAGTTGGAAGTCAACATAGCCCTCTCAGCGCTTCGTGTTCATTCCCATGGTTATGCATCTTTATCCTACAGGATAAATATGGGTTTCCATTTCGAACTCCTCTATTACTGAAGTTAAAACGCCAGGCCACCCAGTATCAAACGTTTATAGTGTTTTAAGTAGTCGTGGCCTATGCAGATAAGTGTATTGGGGCCGGGTGGTGGGGTGTTTCAACATATGACAACAAGAGAAAATTAAATAAATAATTAATTTCCCCTCATTATCGTCTGTCGAAATCCCCCCCCCCCCCCACCCCCACACCCGGCCCCACATTCCCACCACTCTTACCTGTGTGTGCCACAGCTGCTTGTAAGGGCTATATAAATGCAATTACAATACAATACATTAGTCCAATCGGACACTTAACTGTCCTCGTCCTAATGATCAATGCTGAAAGGGCAGAGAAATTAGAGGTGATGTATCCCAGATGCTATTTGAATCTAAGCGGGTCAATACTCAGGGGCAGGAGATCAGATCTTACATTGAGGGTATGTTTCAGGTTAACCCCTTCGCCGTGGCGCGTATTCTGCTGCGGTGCAAGGGGGGGCGGGTTGGGCGTGGCGCTGAGGTACTCATGACGGCTCCCAACCATCATAAATCACGGTAGGCGTGTGCTCATGACGGCCTGGAGCCGTCAGAACCCCGCCCACTGATTAATTCTCCCGCAGAGGCAGGGAATTAACAGACCATGGGCGGGGCAGCAACGTTCTGACGGCTCCCGGCCGTCATGAGCAGACGCCTACCGTGAGCACCGAAAGGGTAAGTTAGCTCTAAATCTGGTGCGTATGGGTGTGCATACAATCACGGATCTACACCATGTAAATCAATCTGACCTCATGTTAGTCAATCTGTTCCTTTGATTTTGAGTTAAATCATCCAGCCTAACTGGAAATCAACTAGCAACATATACACACAATGTGACAGGCTGTGTTCCCCTTGTAGCACAAATTCATTGCCTTGAAGCACCTGGGTGTAATTTCATGCAAAAGACAAATGCATTACAAAATGGACTTCAAAATGCCGAAGTAAAATCTCTGTGCCGTTTCCTCCCCTGAGGTATATTAGATCTGTCTTCTGTGGCCCTCAATAACCCCAACATTCTGGCCGGACAAGTCTGACCAGGTATTGAATGCATATACTGAAGACTTCAAGTCTGATCCCTGTGCTTTTTGATTTAATTATTTTATTGAATTTGCCTACTTTACCTTGAAGCTGTCATGTTGACATGATGCCTACTGCTCAATCGGGCGATCACTATAGTAACATGTTGTGGCGCTCGTTTTCAAGTTTCATGAATGCCTAATCTAATTTGTGATATTTGTAAATGCTTTCTGCATGGTCCTTGAATGCATGACACCTACATCAATGCATAAGATTATTGGGAAAAATGAAATATCTTCCATTGCAATGATTCTGCCTATTTCCTTTTCAAAAATGCAATAAAATGTTTTGACTCAAACTGTTAATTCTTATTTAGAAGCCAAAATACCATTACAACAAACTGAGCAAACATTCTAACGTTAAGCGTGAATGCCCCGCTTCCCCTGCTTTTGTAACCTTTAAAAGGTTGGCCTTGACTACTCACAGAAGAACATTTCAGTTGCAGCACACGGCTCAAAAAATGCACAACAGACATCAGCGTTATAACATCTAAAACCTTTTATGCTCGTCCAATCTTTAACTTCTGAATCTCAATCTCTGAATGCACAATGTACTTGTATAAACACGGAAATACCCAGTAACACATCACATTTACAGTTTTCAGATACTTTTAGACCTGCTACTGTCTTCGGACTGCACATGTGTACAAGACAAATTTTTTCTTGAAATCTCTTTCTCCAAAATAATGTTGTATTTCATATTCGGGTGACTAGGGCCCTTGCACTTCCAAATTTACAAGCATTATTAGCTGTGTGTGAGTGCGTGCGAGTCTGTTTTGGAATTTGAGCGTTTACTATTTGCTTTGTGTATATTCCTATAAGCACACATGATTTGTGTGATTTTTTTCAATTAAGTGCGCCTCCCAATATGTTGTGTTGTGGGGAGAAAAAACTGTTATTCAAGATTTGTATAGTATTCTCTGAAGTAAGAGCGCCCACCATCTTAATCAATTTAAAACATTCCAATTTGAACTCATACCATGATGAATGTGTGGGATTGCCCACTATTGTGAGTACATTAAATGACCTATAATTTGTGCAAGAATTCTATTCTATTGTGTTGTGTTCATAGGGGAAATCCCATCTGTTCTCCTTAGAAATCCGTATAAACACTTTTCAGAGTGCAAGGTGGGAAACGTTTTTGGGTGTTAGTTAATTCAACTTTTTGGCAAGTGGTTGTGTCGAGAGCTTAATTTCTTATGATTGGCCATATTCTTTTGTGAGGACCCAGAAGTCAAAGGCAATGTCCAGATCCCACACTATTGCTTGGTCTAAAATTAGGGCGGATCTACCCGGAACTTTGGGGCATATTACCAAGCAATAGCTATAATTATCGCTATTGCTTGGTTAGAGACAAACATTTACTGCTGAGCTGCGGCGATTTTTACCGCAAATAAACCTTGGTATTACCAAGGTTTATCGCAAATGCGATAAAAATCGCCACAATGCATGAATATCGCTGAAAAGTCAGCGATATTTATGCATTACCGAGCAAATGCTCTTAGCCATGTTATCCACCTCCCATTGGATAACATGGCTAAGAACTGCTCAGGGCAGGTGTTAGCTTTTGGAGATATTCGCGCTTAGCGCGAATATCTCCAAAAGTTGGTAATAGGAGATAGCGATGTTAGCGACTGTTTTCAGTCGCTAACATCTTGGCACGCCCACTTTGCATGTCATTAGTGATAAATATCACTGACATGCAAAGTGGGGCCCAAGATGGTCTCTATCTCCTACTAGCTGTCGCTAACTGGTGTTAGCGACAGCTAGGTAATAGGGAGATAATTTTATCTCCGCTTTCTTGGCTTTTAAAGCCAAAAAAGCAGAGATAAACCCCGTTGATAATATACCCCCAGCTTCTCTCACACTATCAGGACACTATGGGAAAAACACCCAGGAGTCTCAGAAAGTCAGTACTGGGACGGTGAGTCAAAATTCAAGAAAAGCCTCAAACTCTCTCCTTTTTCTCTTGATACAGCACAAATCTTGGCACCCTTTCTCAGATAAATGTCCTACGAGTACAAACTAAACATGTTTACAACTACTGGCTGGCCTTAGTGGCAGAAGATTGAGGTTAACTTTCAAACATGCTTTATTCGATAATATCACTTGATTATCATAAAAGCAGAATACAAAAACTCATAAAAGGATCGTAGCATACATGAGAACAATCACAGTTGAAAGGAAATGGTTTCGATGAATAGCTTCATGATTTACATTCAAATTGATTTCCTACATTTAAAAATATTCTTTAAAAACAATAAAAGAGATATAATAGAAAATTCATCTTCCAATAATTGTAAAACTAAGAAAGCCGGACGACATTGCCTTAGGCCAAGTTTCCTCAGGATAGGCAAAATCCAGTTCTTTTTTTCACACAAATAGAATCTGAAAAAAAATAATCCGTGGATGGTCGGCTGGTTCAATAAACCATCACAAGTGTATTTGCAAAGATCCCTTGACCAATCAATCTGTTCTGGAAATGAGATTGATCCATGTAAAGTTCCCGAAAGGAAGAGTGTTAGTAAAAATCTACTAGGCATCCCCAGCACAACGTTGGCCTTACCCACCGGGCGAACGCAGCACCAGGCGCCAGCACTACCAATGGTAGATTTACAGTTCCCAATGGTAGATATACAGTTTCCCCTGTTAGCGAATGAAATGTCTATCCCTAGTGACCCAGCAGTTTCTCACTCCTTGCCTATCTTCAATCTTACAAAATATTCCCTTTCCAGCAGTGAATTGTCATTGCTTAGTAAGGGTCTGTCTTTTGTGCCAACTGTACGTCCTAATTATTTGGACACTCAAACAGAACTATTGCGTTTTTTTAGGAAACTGAGACTACATGCTTTTTTCCTACTTCATCCAAAACCTGCACCAATATCTAACACTCCTTTCAGACCACCCTCCATTTTTTCACCTACTAGCAGTATGGTACCACCAGAAATTTCTACTTTTGAAAAACTGGTTCTGAATGATCTCTCAACCATTGAGAAGCGCCACTCGTTTATTCCATACAACATCTCATTAGATGAAAAAAGAGCAATCACAAACCTGAAATCCAATTCTGCACTTGTCATTAAAGCCGCAGATAAAGGCGGAGGCATTGTCTTACAAAATCTTGATACATACAAAATGGAAATCCTTCGACAACTAAACAACCCTGCTCACTATGTGAAACTCCCCAGAAACCCTACTAGCGAGATAAAAAACTTGATACAATTAGTCACCAAGGAAGGGCTTGATTCTGGTTTCATCAGCAAGAAAGAATATCTTTTTCTGAATGCACAATCACCACGCACTCCGGTGATATACACGCTTCCTAAGGTGCACAAGAACTTGGAACATCCCCCGGGCCGACCAATTGTGTCGGGATGTGGTTCAGTCCTGGAACCTCTTGGTCTGTTTGTAGATTATTTCATCAAAGAATTTGTGCCTACTACCCAATGCTATATACGGGATAGTATGCATATGATCAATCTGATAGAGGAACGTCCCTTTGATTCCACGTCCAGTGTGCTTTGTACTCTGGACGTCGAGTCACTGTATACCAACATACCACAGAACGACTCTATGCTGGTTATTCAAGACATTCTCAACACACGCCCTAGACCACATCGCATGCCAACGACATTTATTTTGCAACTTCTAGAGATCTGTCTATCCAAGAATTATTTCCTGTTTGATGGCCAATACTATGGCCAGATCAAAGGTACCTCTATGGGGGCTGTTTTTGCCCCCAACCTAGCGGTATTATATATGGATAGCCTCGAGTCTGGACGCATCCTTACCACGTCAAATCCCTTCCATAGTGGCATAGCCCTATGGAAGCGATATATTGACGATATCTTCATGATCTGGAGTGACTCTGAAGAACTATTACCCCAATTTTTACACTGGTTAAACTGTAATTGCAGTGGGCTCGCTTACACCTTAACCACCAGCCACTGCAGCATTCCCTTCCTAGACCTCATGATACAGGACAGAGAAGGACTTCTGATCACTAGCCTATATAGGAAGCCAACTGAGCGCAATACTTTGTTGAGTTACACGAGCAACCATCCTAGAGCTCTCCGTGATTCCCTGCCCTACTCACAATTTTTGAGGCTAAGAAGAAATTGTTTCCTTAAAGATGATTATTTCTAAGAGGCCACTGTACTTAGCACCAAACTGAGCGCTAGGGGCTACCCACGCAGACTCATTAAATCCTCGCTAAAAAGAGCCTGGTACTGCCCCAGAGAAGTATTGTTAGAGCCCAAAGTTAAAAAAACACAGGACCGGCTGGTCTGTGTGACAACTTTCTCTCCAGCATCCAATGCACTCACTAAGAGCATTAAAAAACACTGGCCAGTGGTCAATGCAGGTCTGCTCCAATTGGACAAAACGATGTTTGCCTTTAAGAAATCAAAGAACTTAAAAGACCATTTGGTGCGTGCAGCATTACCCTCTCCACCTCAAGCAACAACCATTGACAATCTTTGGGGCCTCCCACGGCTAACAGGGCACGTTAAATGTGGAAACTGTTCCATGTGTGGTAGTACCATGGAAGGTAAAGAGTTTACGCACAACGACATTAAGTATACTCGTAGAGATTTCTCGAATTGTAATAGCACTAATGTTATTTATGCTATTGTGTGCCCATGTCCCATGATTTATATAGGACAAACAACACAGAAGGTGCGTACAAGACTGTGTCAACACAGGAGCAGAATACGCTGCAGAACGTTGAATGCACCTCTGGTTGATCATTTTACAGAACTGTCACATTCTGAAATGGACTTTAAATGGACTGTCATTGATGTGATCAAACTCCCTAACCGTGGAGGCAACTTACAGCAGCTACTCAACAGACAAGAACTCCGTTGGATTCTGAAGACCCGAAGCCTACACACTGGGCTGAACCGCATGGAAGATTGGACTTCCCTAATCTAGTGTACATATATGTCCTTTGTTACTCAATGTATGTTGTGTTTGGACATAACTTCTGACCTTTTTAAGATAGGACTGTGACTTGGATGTGAATTTGCCATTAGATCTGTGATTCAAGATAAAGCACTGCATGGTGTGACTGTAATGCTTAATTCACTTTACCAAGTGATTTTCACTTTCATTCACTTTTTAAGTAATTCTCACAAATTCTTTAATCACCCCTCACTGCTCCCTCGAACCCCGCCCCTGTATTGACACTTCCAAAAGGGCCGTCGGTCTAATCAGTAACTTGTCCCTTGTTACTTTTTAGCTTCCCACTGTCGAGTCATGTAACTTCGGTAACTGAAGGACTTGTATTAAGTCCTCCCTCTCTGTTTACTCATTGAGGTCGATGCCCTACCCAAAATGGCCGCCCCGCCGAGTCGCGCTCTGATTGGCCAAACTGCCCCATGTGACCGCACTCGGGAACACCAACACCGGGTCCCGGGACGTCTTCCCGGTTGTGAAGATATCCTCACGCTGTGCAAGGACCCCCATTGTGGACCTGCACCCTCCGGTTTACAGGTAAGCGCTCTACAACTGTGGCGCTCCATGTCACCAGCACGTTATCAGAACGAGTGTAGCAGGCTGACAACACTCGACCTGGAAAACGAGTTTTTTGTCGGAAAATCTGGTTTCTGGATTAATATTAGGCGAACTAAATGGCACCCTATTGTCCTTTCCCCCTGCAGATTCTTGGACCTGGGCATTGTTCCCCATTGACCCCACAGTAATTGGGCAGACTATAATCCCTAGGTAAGTTTTTAAAAAACCCCACGGGCGATAGCAAGGTCATGCCCCTCCCTGAATTTAAGCAAACCATATCCCCCTCTTTTGCCTTTAGAAAGTCACCAAGGTCAGTAGACTTTCTTTACAAACGACCCTCACCATATCCGGACTGGTAAGCTGTTCATCTAGAGCTGGTTCACGTCCTTCACAAGGTTGCATGCTGTGTTCACTATTATGACCTTCCGTCAATTATTCACCACGTCACAATGTGTCACTAACGAGACGTTCACACTATGAACCGACGCAAACCACTTGTTTTTGCGGACACCCAGTGCAAGGACACATGTCCCCCTTTTATCACAGTCAACACGGGTTATGCCGTCAGTCTTAATAAATGCAACTCGATTGCTCTGGAAATTCACTGTGCGTCCATGGCATGTACCGCACCGCCTCACCTTGAACACTCTGGCATGTAGTGAGTGTGGCAATAATTATGCAATGAAGACAAGCGAGCAACTAACTGACATGTTCCAACCTTTTTTGTCTCCCCCTTTTCGTCATTTTTAATCTGTAATATGTTCGTTCCGTTTTTATGTACAACAAATTTATGTTTGTTCAGGGGCTTAAGCTGAATTATTAACTCTTTAGGCAATTATTCCTTGTCCTGAGGATGAACCAATAATATGTGTGGTTCGAAACGTCGTCGACAATTAGTACACTAAATGCAGAGTTAACATATTATTTTAACATGCATGTGTGTACAATGTGGATTATCACTGTTGCAATTTTCATTGTTTGATAACCTGCTGTTGCCTGAATATTCCCTCCTCTTTGTTCTGTCCCCCAAGTGTGTTGGTTGGACATCGGCTGGTTTCCCACTTCCATCGCACTGTGTGCTTCATTCCCTTGTTTCACACTATTTTCATCAAGAAATTAAAGTGTCCGGCTGGGCATTCTTAACAATATAGTTCTATCGAGTCTATATTTATTGTTTCAATTCCCTTCCTTTCTAAGGACCGCTGTCTTTTGAAAATAAGTTTCTACCCATGGTCCTTAGCTTATTGCGTCCTGGGTTCCCTTGTCCTATTTAAAAGAGTAAAAATCTACTAGGCATCCCTAGAAAGGGTTGTATTTTAAAGGTTATTAAGATGGAGTAATGGTCATGAATAGTGGGCTTTTTTAATTCTACCCCTCTTCTAAGGTCTTCCATAAAAGCCAAACAATTATTTTTAAAATCCTTCCTTGATATTGAGCCTATTGTAGTCGGATCAGCAAAATATTCAGGATGGCCTATGTTGTGCATACACTTTCTGATATATATTCCAGCCATTTTATGTTCTTAACCCCTTCTAAATTAAGGCACTCCATTAGAATTTGTCTATTTAAAATTGTCTGGTCTGTGGTCCAGAGTGCTAGCTGGATTTTTATAATATCATAGAGATGGTAAATGCCTAATTCAGTGTGACAAATGAAAGAGGTGGTACTGGCTGGTAGAGTCAATAAGTATCTCAAGAACCTATTCTCTATAACCTGCAGGGCTGACACATCCTCGTGGCCCCATATGCCTGCACCGTAAATAGCAACTGCAATACACTTAGCTTTATATATTTGTAGTTGTTCAATTGGGGCCCTTTTGCCGATCTTCCTGCTAAAATGTATTTAGGCGGCTACAGCTTGCTGAAATATTAGCCTCCTCGATTTAACCGCCTGAGACCACGTCCACCTTCTGTCAAATAGAATAGCAAGATATGAAAATGTGTCTGCACTTTTAATTTCATTAGAGTTTAAAACAAAAGGCCGGGGTTTACTACTACCCGTCCCGCACTTCATAACATAGGACTTTGGAATGTTGACGCTCAGGCCTAAATTAAAAATGTATTTAGCGAAGCAGACGATGGCCCTCTTTATGGCTATCGGGGTGCATAAGCACCTCGTTGTCTGCATACATCAGAGCGGGGATTGAGCGGTTAACTATGAGGTGTTTATCCTGGCACTCATCCACTATCACCCTTCCCAAATCATTTATATATAAGGTAAATAGGAAAGGGGCGAGGACGCAACCTTGCCACACTCCTCGTTTTACATCAAAATGTTTAGTGCATTTGCCACCTTCCCCAAACCTAACCGTTGCGTTAGCCCCTTGATACAGCTGTGCTATGAAGAGGATTATGGGTGGGTCCACTCCAAGGGTTTCTAGAATTTTCCAAAGTTTTTCATGGATCACGCAGTCAAATGCCGCTGATAGATACACGAAAGCCAGGAAAAGTCTACCCCTTTTTGCCCTTGTGTATATGCTAATCAACATGTCCAAGTTCAGGCCATGCTCTACGGTCCCTAGTCCCTTACGGAAACCGTTTTGGATGTCACTAATGATCGAGTGCTCCTCCGCTCAATCTTGAAGCCTTGTTAAAAGGACTCTACCAATTACTTTCACTGTGGAATCAAGCAATGATATAGGCCTATAATTGGCTGGGTTGGACCGGAGATGGAATTGGACCTGTCTTGCTACTTGCGTTGATAACTTGGGTTAGAATAGGGCCCCAAAATTCTGCATTAAATGTAAAAAGGTTCACGGGGATGACATCAGGCCCGGGTTCCTTGCCCCGCTACTTAGAGTAATGGCCAATACAACTTTATCTAGATCAAATCTTTGGTTAGGGAAGTTAGTTAACAACTCTGTCTCTAAGGTTAGAACAGGGTTTCCATCATTAGGGGAAACAGAGTGGGGTTTACCAAATACTTTTGAGTAGTGCTCCACCCACTCTGATTTGCTAATGGCAATCTCAATGGAGGCCTTTTCACCACTCACCATGAATGGGGCATTAACTGCCTTCCAAAATGCTTAGCTATCTTTAAGTTCTGAGGCTGCATGGAAAGCGTGCCACTCTTCATTTTTTAGCTCCTGCTTCCTTTCTTTCAGGGTGCGATTATATTCTCTTCGAACCCCTGCAATCCCTAATCGATTTTTTTATTGTTTTATGTGGACAATTTTTTTATTTGGTGTGGGCTTTAGTACATTTTGAATCAAACCATCCACGCTTGTGGCCCTTGTTATCATTGGTATTTCTTTATAAAGCCTTTTTGATATGCCCTGCAATAACTGAAAAACCCTCTAAAACGTCTTTGTTATTTGCTTATTCGTCTAGACATACCATGATTTCCTAGCTACAGTTTTTGATAATCATATTTGTGAAATTGTCAGGGACCAATTTATCCCTACGCAAGGCAAACCCATTTTGGCTAGATAAGGTGATATTTTTAACAGTATGGGATGTACAGTCCCTCACACGCCTAGCCTTATCTTTTTCAATTAAACCTAAACTCAAGACAAAATGATCGCTTAATGCAATATTATGAGTGCGAAAATCTGCCACTCTAAAAGCATGCCTACAAGTCACTAGAATAAAGTCGATTGTCGAAAAAGGTACTCCTACCATTGAATGTTGATTTAAAGGGAACTGAGAAGGGGCATAAATCATTTGCAAAGTTTAAATCAAACTCAAACAATATGTAATTCAGCAACTCACCAAAACGGGTATGAACATAATGAGAGAAATAGCAGTTTTTATTAAAAAAAAGCCTATACTACACGGACCCCCATCCACATAATTACATAACGTGCAATTAAAATCCCCACCCCAAACAATGATCAAATCCTTTAACACTGAGGCCTGGATATTCTGCAAATTATGCCTTAGGGATCTTAAGACCCCAATGATCTGATCAGGGGGAATGTTGTTATAAAAATTCACTAGAGCAGAACATATTAATTTGTCTGAATGCAATAGCAGAAGTTGTACAAACTGGTTATCATTTATCCACTCTATTCTGTTATGATTCAAACAATTTGAAACATAAATACATAGACCCCCCTTTGAGTGGCCATGGGAGGAGATTATGGCAGAGTTATGGAATGTTTTATAGCCGTTAAAATGGATCGGTTGAGTCACCTATGTCTCCTGGAGATGATAGTATTGAATCTTTTCACAAACTCATACCATAAATGATTTTCAACCTTGGTTTTTATTCCTGCTACATTCCAAAAGAACATTTCATTCAAGTTTGATTTCCGGGATCTTTCGTCTGCCTCAACCAATAATAATCCCTCACTAATGGTTTTTGATATAATTACATTGGGTAATGGTGTTGTTAGCAGGATTGCGCTTTTATGATTGTGGGAACGTTCCCTGCCTACTAGAACCGGACCAGTTATAACCGTATTGTCCTTGGGGATGGTGACTGTGTCGCTTGACAAGCTTTTATCTTTACTCGTAAGTGAACTGCAACTATTATCAGATTTAATGACTTCCTGCGGAGCTTGCTGCATCCGTGAGTTCCTTAAATCTAATTGTAGTCAATCTACTTGTTCAAAATCATTAAATAGGGCAAACCTATTGTGCACTGGGATGTTAAACCTGGCACCAAGGAACACATTTTGGGCCTCAGATCTCGAGTTGAGCTGATGGTTGAGAAGTGGAGGGTAAAAATATACTAAAGGGACTATATTAATGTCATAGCTCAAGATCCACTGAGTTCCCACTCCACTGAGGATTGATTGCATGCATTGTGGGGTACTGAAAGACAGAACCACACAGTCACCATCTAACGTCTTCAAACCTCTCCCTACCCAACTAATCCTTCTGGCCCTTTTGAATTCGGCAAACAACCCGTCCGTGTGTCCAGTTTTAGAACCCAGACAACATAGGGATTTATTTCTAAGAGAGTCCCAAGTCTCCTCCACCCCCAGTGAAAGTCTTGGAACATTCGCCAAGACATCAGTATAAGGAGTCACTGCTGGAGGTAGATCAATTCTCATGAGGTTCCCCTGATTTCTCTGGGAGGCTCGTACATTTTGACCCCTACCCACTTTCCTATCAATGCTATTTAATGGTAGGGAGCCCATGTTAAGCCTCTCGTCATCGGCCAAGTGATACGTGGTAACGCTAGCTGGGACATCCTTAGACATTAGTTGGGTTAATGTGACAGTAGGAAAGGAAGCGGGTGCAGAATTCCGGTCTGAATAGGGATTCAGAGGTTCCTTCCCATGGGTAATCTCCCGTCTCTCCAACTGTTCGTCTCTACGGGCAGGCCTGCTAGGGGATTGCTGACTGATTGTGTTTTCAGCGAAGTCTGTTCTACCATTTGATGGAAGTGAGGTTACTATCTGTGGGGGAGGGAAGACTTTTTAACAGCGTTGTCTGTAGTGACTCTATTCTATTTATTATGACTATCAACGTTTCTCTGAGGTATGAGTCTTGCTTATTAAGTCTATTTAATTTTTCCAGCTCAGAGGAAATATTAGACTGGGCTCGTACGTGGGGTTTCTCTTTAGACCTGTGTGTGAAAGTGGGCTGGGGTATAGGCTTGGCTTTTTTTTCTGGTTTTCTAGTTTTTGTTGTTTCTCTATGAATTTCAATCATAGACTCAGTAGTGCCTTTTGGATAGGTTAAGTGTCTTGCACGATTAATTGGGGACTGGGATGCACTGTCAAGATCACTTACGGAAATGTGGTCGTACTCGTTAAAAACACAACCATTGCTAGTTCCCGTATTGATTGGGACTAGTTTCTGGGGAGAAGAGGGCGCACTTAGGCCAGAAGACACCAAAAGTAAAGGTTTCCCCACTATCCCCATTAGAGTTTGTCTTTTCTGAGTTCTTTTCAGAGTTCAAGGCTTCCTTCACCGAGCTAATCTGTTGTTCAATTACTCCCATTGCGCCTGTAAAGTAGTTCAATAGCGATTGTTGTGAGGCCCCCCCCCCGGGGCTATTCTTCCGAGTTGTGATATTTTTTCTCTTCCCCATACTGTTTGAGATTTAGAGGGCGTTACGCTCCCAGACTAAACAAAAAGAGAGGAGAACTCAATACTAATGTCAGTAGTATGGTTGTAGTGACCCGGGTCCACACAGTTAATAAAAAAGTCAGATAGTCAATGCTGCAACAATCCTTCACAGGCCATACAATTAATTAGTTGTTTAGTGCATGTCCGTGCTCACCGCGATTCACTGTCCTAAGGACGGGAAGTGCAGTTCCAAGTAAGGACTCAAATGGCGTGGCCCAGCCCAGCCTCTTCCTGGATAGGACAGGTACGGACGGGCCCGCCCTTGGCCCGTGCGCGTCCCCAGCCGCAGGGGGAGATACTGTCCTTTGAGCGCGCTGGAAGCTCAGGCACCTCCCCCTTACTCGCGGCACCTGTGTAACTCTTGTTGCACCCTGGGAGATGTAGTCTCTCGACCAGGGTGTAATGTTGACGGCGCGAGGTTCCGGTGGCTCTGGGACTCCTGCCCTACCAAAGCAGGGTCGACGGGATTGCAGAATGATGAGCGGCAGTGACAGTAGTGCAGGCACAAGAACACAAAAATAGGTTAACTTTTTTTCTATGGGTCCACTCTGTGGCATTTCTAGAATTTTCGCCCTGTTTCTAATGGGGAAATGGTGTGTGCCTATTCCGTTCTCACGCCAAGTCTTTAGCCCTAACTGTTTCAAACGGGGACTTAATATGAAAACAAATGCAAAAAGAACAATTGATGGACAGAATGCAGAACAATGTCATACATTCACCACAGTACAGCGATCTGGGACTAAATGCATAGTTGTTTTGCTCACCATGCCATTCCAGTTTGAACCCAGCCATATGCAAATCAGTCTTGACCCTGCATCCAATGGGAACAGTCCAGCCCGAACTGCCAGGCCATATCCACTCTGGACTGGAAAAAAGCATCCTACGACCAGTTTCGGTCTTTCAGCCCTCATAAGCCAGGATAGCTTGACTCCATTGGCATGGAGAGCACGGGACCCACGTCTGGGCATCAGGCCCGGTTCTAGCGGGTGGGCCATGTGGGCCAGGCCCACCAAAATATGAGCCTGGTTCACCCAAACAGGAGCCTTGGCCCTCAGCAGTGAGGGCTGGAAGGCAGGCGCGCAACGCGCAGGTTGTGTGTGTAAGCCCGGCCGAGACAGCTTTCCCGGGCGCACACACACAGACAGATTTAGAGAATATCGCAGCCCATCACCCGAGTACTTCACAGGTCTCTAAACACCATTAACATGTTAACGAGGCTTTGTTTATTTTTTTCACCCCTTCATCTCGGCACAGCGAAAGGTAACAAATTCTTTCTTTGACACTGGTAACCTTTGGTAACCTTTGCCTATTGTCCTGCTGCGTTGATATTTCTATTTCTATGCAGCTCAGGGAAAAGAAGTTTGTTTATTCTTAGTCACCTTTCCTAACCCCTGCAGTGGCTTATCACATCAGACTGTGACACAAAGTGTGACTAATGGAGCAGGTAAGAGAATGTATTACTACATGTTTTTCTTTTTAAAATCTGCACAGGTCCAGCAGGACACATACTTCGTGTGAGCTTCATTTAAACAGTTTTTATCTTTATCATGGCCGATGCAGGACAGCAATAAGACAATACAAAATGCCCAGATAACGCTGGTGATTAATGATCCTTCTGGAGAGCAATCATTTGTTTGTTAGTAGTTTCTAAATGCAGATGAACTGTATTGTATCTGGATAGCTCAGTGGGTTACTGCCTTTGTCGGAGTTTAGAAGTTACAATCGTATCATAGGACAGTGACCTATGAACTGTCATCTAAGAGCTGTCTACAAACATGAATGGTATAGTTAGAACTTCCCTTTTTTTGTTTTGTGATATAGTTAGAACTTCCCCAGTCTTTCATTATTCTAATGTTGCTAAAATGAGTATGTTTGGACAGATATACATTTTTATCAGTAAAGCTGACCCCATGGAATGCTCTTTAAATCCTAAGGTTGTGTTACCCCAGACCAATCCCTCTTAAAATATACTGCCCACCAGTATGGATGACATGTGATTTCTACACCTTGTAATCCTCATTGGCTAATATGACAATCCCTGTAGACTGATTTACATACTTGTATGATTCATTGTCTCTGTATAATGTGTGTGTGATGTAAAGTACTGACACACACTACACTGATATGAGTAGCGCTATACAACAAATGAAATGCATATGAGAGAGGGGCTACGTAAAGGTGAGGGGTGCTGGTGGAGGGTGGCAGTGAGGGAATCCGAGGAGGGGGTAGTGGGAGGGGCTAAGGAGCGATGAGGGGCACTGGTGGAGGGTGACAGTGAGGGAATCCGAGGAAGAGGTCATGGGGAGGAAGGGGGAGCTAGAGAGAGATGAGGGGCACTGGTGGAGGGTGGTAGTGAGGGAGTTAGACGAGGAGGTCTTGAGTGGGAGGGGCTACCAAGAGATAAGGGGTACTGGTCTCCAAGGACGAGGTCATGAGGGGGAGGGGCTATGGGGATATGAGGGGCACTTGTGGCGTGAGGCAGTGAGGAAATCTGAGCAGGAGGTCAATAGGGGGGTCATGGAGGGATGAGGGGCACTGTTGGAAGGTGGTAGTAAATGTATTTACGGAGAAAGAGGTTATTGGTGTGGCACCAAAAAAGACTTTTGCATCAGCGATAAATCCGGCCCTGTCATGGCCTTTCTGTTTTTGTTTATTTAATTAGCAGTCGGGTCATAAGGGCTACTGTGGAACATAGTTTAAAGTGTGTGCTAATTACATTTACTGCTAAATTCAGTGTTTTAAGCTTGAAGGTGATTTTTCTAATGTTTTTACCGGGCAAAATGAAAGTGGAGCCCGATGGTGCCTGATATGGGGCTGGGGCCCAAGGTCAGCTGTGACATAAGGTGCACTGGAGAGGAGTAATGGATATTCAAGACTGTAAGGGAGTGTGTTGCAGAGTCCGGGGTCAGGTGGAGGTAGTAATGAAGATGGATTCTCCCTGAAGGCTCGCACAGAGGGAGCCCGAGAAGTGTCATTTGCCTGATACTCCCACCTCCGAAACCTCCTCTTCCCAGCAAAGGAACATTACAAGGAAAAAGCACTTTTTGAGAGTAATAACATTTAGAAAGAGATTTGGAAAAGAGTGGGTTTTACTGGGCCTTGCAAGAGTAAGAAGAGATAAATGAGGGCCCTGAAGCAGGCCTGCCCAGAAATATATGCAACAAATTGAGTCCCAGAGGCCCACCCAAATGCACCCTTGGCCCACCCAAATAAAAATTCCTGGAGCCGGGCCTGCGGGGCATACCCGTCCCTCTTGGGGTGACAAATGCAAAAAGAACAATTGATGGACAGAATGCAGAACAATGCCAAACATTCACCCCAGTACAGCGATCTGGGCCTAAATCCATCCAAAGATAGTACGGGTAAATCCTTTTGTGAATAGCAAACAATCATAAACTTACACAAAAGTGTAAGTTTATCTTTGTGTATCAGTCCTCGGATTGCTTAAAATATTCTGAGTTCTTGTTAGCCTTCTAAATAGAACCGTTAATCTCTTAAAAATATACGAGAAAACGTTCTCAGCCTGTGACTAAATAGAGCATGCCAACCAGCTTTTTACTGGTATTTTCTCTATTTAGCAGAATTTAAAACAATACACTTTTAGGGAAAACTAGCCATTCTACACATTGAAGAATTACAGCACTGTTTCTTTAGACCATTCCAAATCAAATCTGCACTTTTCCAGAACATTGACAAGTGAGCAAATAATGATATCAGACAATTATACGCAGTTTAATAACAATGGATGCATTTGTGTGCTTGGTTCTGAATGGATTCGATTTATATTGACCAAATTGAAAACATTTGAGACTTTATAATATTCTTAAATTAAATTCAAAACTGTGGCGAAACAGGATGCTAATGATTATAGTAAACATCTGTCACTTCACAGTTTTAACTCCATTGTGAATTTTTCAGATTTGGAATTCTTTCAAGTAAAGCCGAATGGTGCGTTCTTAATGGTTCCGTTTTTATAAATACATAGAAGTCATGTTTTTTCAGTTCTCAGATGCACCTAATGCTCATGATTACATTTTGCTAACTAAATCTATATAGGTATTTTCTATATGTTTCCATTAATTTGGGCTCATATATCAAATATATAAATATACATCCTGCATTAAATAGTTGACAGTTGTTTTCACTGAATATAGGATACATAAGATATAAGATCAAACTTTTAGAGATGAGACAATAGTCTGTGTAACATTAGTTGATTTTCTGGTATGTACTACGTTATGGTGCAAAGACATATAAGACACATGTATAAAGCATTTTTGTGGTCGGCAACTTCCGATCAGGCCGTTTCTGACCGTAAAAATGCTTTTATATATGTACAAAACACAAATTGTAATTTGATAACACATACTCAATCACAATTTGTGTGTGCGTTGCAGTATTTGGAAGGGGCTTCTTTAGGGCGTCCTTTCCAAATACCGAATCTGAATGGGATGCATGAATGTTTTGTGACTGAATTGCCATTGCAAAACGTAAAATATTTAGCTAACTCCTTGAAAGAGGGGGTAACCCATTCACCAATGGGAAGGGGTCCTCTGGGGACCCTTTTACCTTTACGAATGGAAAACAAATATTTTTTAAGAGCAGGCAGTTGTCCCAAGGACTACTGTTTGCTTTCAAAAAATGAAACCCAAAGTTTCATTTTTTCTTTCCATAGCATCCTGTTTTCCATAAGGAAAACGGACTACATTAAATAAAAAGTTTGCTTTATTTAAAAACAGTCACAGACATGTGATCTGCTGACCTCAGTAGGCCACCATACCGTTGATTGCTGCAATTCTTAATGGGTTGCAAATTGCAACCTACCTCATTATTATGCATCTCCCACCCAACAGGAATCACCAGTGAAACTCAAAAGAATTTCATTCATTTGGAATACTTATTTCCTGATAACAAAGGAAAGAATGTTAGTACATCTGGCTCTATGTGTTTTATTAAAGCTGTGATATGGTACTAGAGGTTAAACTAGTGGTCACATATTTGATGTTAGTAAAGTCGACTTTTAGTGGTGTGAGGTTGGCGTTTAGAAAACCAGTAAGCAAGCAATTTTCACAGCCACCTAAGTGAGATGTTTTAATGTTCTTTTGGGAAAGTTATCTGCCAGGTTTAAGAAACCTGTGCAACCCTGACAGGTTCTTGCAGCCAGATTCATGAAGCAAAATTGCGATCGCAATAGCTGCGAATTAGCTATTGCGATCGCAATTACCAGAAAAGCAATTCATCATGCCAAAAACACAGAATGTGCGAATTCGCAAAAATAAAATTGCGAAATCGCAAAATAAATTGCAGAATCTAGGAGGAACCCCATAGCGAATCGGAAATAGCGAGAATCCATGGATTCTGCAAATTAAATTGCGATTTCGCAAAATATTCTCAAACGCCATTCATGAAAACTCGCAAATACCGAAAAAGCTGAAAATCGCTATTTGCGAGGCGCAATTTAAGGAGAACCAAAAGCAGGTGGTAACCATGAAGGAAAAAAAAACTAATGAGCCACAGGTGCAGTGCTGAACAAACACACTTAAGGAAACACAGTAGTAGCATTAGGACTCACACAATGCCAGGACTCTACATGGTGGTAGGGTGGCGTAGGCTCCAGGCTGCAGCACGGAACAGACGCAGGATCCAGGAGCAAATATTCCGCCTGCGGGTCACTCTGCTGGGCCAAACTGCGGAGCAAATTTACTCTAAGTACCGCCTGAATGGGTCACTGATCATAAAGCTGATCCGGGACCTAGACCCCCTGATCCAGCACCCAACAAGGAGGACCAGTGCCGTGCCCACCCATGTCCAGGTCTTGTGCAGCCTGCACCTACTGGCCTCCGGAAGCTTCCAGGGGATAGTCACTGTTGCAGGGGGGATATCCCAGAGCACCATGTCCCGCTGTCTAAGGAGTTTCCTGGAGGCTATGCTGACCCGGCTACACCTCTACATCTCATTCCCCACCTCCCAACAGGACTTGAATGAGACCAAGCTACATTTCTACAACGTTGCGCATTTCCCACATGTAATCGGATACATTGACTGTACCCACATCCACATCTGCCCACCAGCACAAACGAATACATGTATCGCAACCGCAAGTCCTACCACTCCCTCAATATCCAGATGGTGTGCAACGCTAAAACTTACACCACGGACATAGTGGCACAATACCCGGGGAGCACACATGACTCCTTCATATTCCGACACAGCGGCATTCACACACGACTGGCCAGGAGAGACTTTGGCGAAGGACACCTATTAGGTAAGTACACATGCCCCCATATAGTACACTGTGATCATGTAGCTGCGCAGAACAGGCACTCACCCTCTGCTCCTTTCATTTAGGTGACAGCGCCTACGGTTTCCGTGAGTACCTCCCCACCCCATACCTCAACCCTGCTACACCACAGCAACGGCGATACAATGCTGCACACATACGCACAAGAAATTACATTGAGAGGACATTTGGCCTTTTGAAGAGCAGATTCTGCATACTTCACAAGACTGATGGGTCCATCAAATACGAGCCTGAGGTCTGCTGCCGCATCGTGGCCGTGTGTGCAATACTCCACAACATTGCTACCAAGCGCAGGATACCTGTCGAGATCTCTGGCAGTGAGTCGGAAGGGGACAACCGCCCACCTTCACATGTGCGTCATGCACGCGGGGAGAATCCTGTAGAAGGACACAGGCACCGCAACCACATCACAATTAACTGTTTCTAGTGCACGCAACACTGCACTCATGCATAACAAATGTAATAATGACATGAGTCGTATTTACGTTAAACCATAAATTCTTATTGTTCAATCACAATAATGTGGCTTTTTTGTCCATGAGTGCACATGGGAACAGTATTGCGTCATACGTCCCCATGCAGTGGTAGAGGGATTGCTTGCAGATACTGCATGGCCCTGCAGGCAGAGTGAAAAGTGTCAGAGGCACCTCTGTCCAGAGGCACCCAGTCGCCTCTCGCTGTCCTCAATTGCAGTGTTGGCCCTTGATGCTGCAGTGGGCCTGCTGCTGCGGCGGCGTTAAGATGCCAGCGGCAAGGACATGCTGCTGTGGCTTGACGTGCCCTCGCTGGCATCATCACCACCCCCTGGTCAACCATGGCCACTTGGCTGCATTCTGAGCACTGCTGCTGTCACCTGATCCAGTGACCTGGCAACGTCCTGGCAAAACTGGACCATTTGCACCTGCATTGCGAATGACCGGCGGGCAAGTTGGGATGTTGCATTGCCAATAATGTGATTAGACCTGGTGTAGGCGGTCATGCGGGTCAGTAACTGGCGGTGGCGCCGGCGGGTGATGTCCTGCTGGGAGACCAGGATCTGGTTGTTCTCTCGCACAGCTGCGCTCAGCTGTCCAACATGCTGCGCAGTATTGGTGAGCTGCAGATGTATGGCAGCCAGGTGACGAGCCTGCGTAAGATGTACCCCAAGCATGCGGCGTTCAATGGCCAGGCCAGGATCGCGTGCATGGACAGCCCTGCCCGCGCATGTGGCGGTGTCACGCAGCTGGCGCGTCAGTCCGCGGGACTGTGACCTGACTGCGGCTGTGCGCCTTGTCTGCCTCCTGGCTGCTGGTGGTGTGGCATGTACCACTGCCGTGGGTGTCGGTTGGGGTGGTTGCTGGGCACCTGTGGCTGCCGGAGTGGCCCTGGCCACATGGGGGGGATTGTGGTGGTACTGCTGCAGGAGGCTGAGATGGTCCTGGTTCAGGTTGGCCCTCACCCTCGGTGTCCTCTGGGTACTCATCTATATGTAGGGCCTCGCTGTCGGTGCTGGGCTCCTCTGCTGCACCTGTGATGTAAATGGGTGCATGATTAATGATATGTACCTTGCACATGAGATGTTGATACATGCATGCCGGCCTGCTTTCCCTGACTGGCTTTAGAAATCACTTTGAATTGACAGGTCTGCCTGTGTTGGGCTAACTCGGATTGTTTATTACACTTCAACTCCCACAATGCAATAGGGCATTTCAGGTGTGCATGACCTGCATTACTGGGGTTGACAAATTGCTAGCTCAAGGGTCATGGGCATTGTTATGGGACAGGCTCGCAGTCGCATGGCACTTACCTTGGGATTGTTGGGTGGGTCGGGACGAGTCCAGGTGGATGACCCCCACGCAGGCTTCACGAGTCAGAGTGTCCTCCACGAGGTCCTCCAGTGGGGTGTTGGGTGTGGCAGTGGGGTCTCCTCCACCGGTGGCAAGTCGCTCACCCAGCCTCTCCGCAACTCTCTCTTTGGCATGCCCTCTGAGGTCGTACCACCTCTTTTTCAATTCCTCTATTGACCGCTGGGTCACCCCGACAGAATTAACCTTTGCGCGGATGCGCAGCTAGACGCGGCGCTTGTCAGCCTCTGGCACCCTCCTGGAGTCCTTGCCAAACAGGCGTGCATGGTCCTTGCAGACCCCCTCAATTAGAAACTCAAGTTCTTGTTCGGAGAACCTAATCTTCCTCTTCCTCCCTGGGGCACTGCTCCCTGCTGCTTCATGTGACATTTTGGAGGTTGTGGATGTCCTGCTGTGGTGCTGCAACTTCACTGTTGTGGCGCTCTTCCCAGTCCTGCTTCCAGTTTCAGGCTCTGGGGTCTAAATAAGGGAGGGAACAGCCTACTTCCTGGTTGTGATGTGATCATTGGGCTCGAAATGCGACTTCCAGTTTTTGTGATCTCGCAGTTTGCGAGATCGCAAATAGCGATTTCGGTAATAGCGAAATCGCAATTTCAATCAACAAATCGGCCAAATCTGCGATTTTTCTGCGATTGGAGCCAAATCGCAATCGGCAATTGCGATCGATTGCGAATCGCATTTTTTTCGCGCATATCTTCATGAATGCCATTCTGCGATTTCTAAATTGCGATTTGGTAAAAATCGCAAATTGGAATTCGCAGAATGTTGCTTTGATGAATCTGGCTGTTAGTTGCTACCAGCCCTAGATTTGTAATCTAGTGAAGCCACAATTCAATGGAAGGGCTTAATTTTGTTTGCTTAACTCTTCATCGACAGAGCTATGCTTTGCTGACCTGACGATCATCACATTGTCCCCTCTTTTTCAAATTGAATAGCTCCTGGCCTCTCATCCCAGCCCATGAGCTTACTGGCAGTGGTGGCAATGTGATTCTTGCCCAGGGAAAGCAGGTTCTGTGACCCGGTGTATGGGCTACCTAACTGATGCACCCTGTAAAGAGCAGTGCTGTCTCACATAAAAGGGTTGCCTAGGCTACCTTCGTGTGGAATATGCGAGTTACGTATATTGTGTGTACATGTTTATAATAACAGACTGCACTGTGGGGAGAGAAGCTGTCCATGACCAATCATGACCTACTCAAGCGTTAGATGACCATACAGCAAATGTGCAGCTTACTGGCAGAACCCTTGCCTGACACTGGCCTAAAGAAGCAAGACCTTTGAAAAGGGGCACACAAGTCAAGGAGCTGCAGAGACTTTTTCCCAAATTACTGTTGAGCCTGTACAGTTTCCCTCCTGTCTTTGTCACCGTCCTTCACTCTGAAAAGGTCTTTACGTTTCAAATAAATTCCGATCACTGGTGTAGGGTCCAGTTCTGATTTAAGAAACATTTGTACCATCCCTGTAGCCCTTACAGTTTGGGGGATTTCACAATTTTATTTGTGGTGTGTACCTAACACTAAGATCTGGTTCCCAATTAGATATTGTAAATTCCGAGGTTCAGTGGATGCACTAAATTCCATGGGTACCTTGCAACAAAGGAGGTCTGCCCGTGACAGGTATTTCTCTAAGTGTGAGCTTCTCAAGAGAATGTACCTCCGAGGTATATCACAATGGGTGCTGATCCATTCCTATTTTGTACCCATTTCAAAATCATTTGAAATCATGTGGGCACCTAACTGGTTTTTGATTGAAACTTTCTTCCACTTCTACACCAGGAGCAAGATTCCTGGTTGCCACTGACTTGGACATTAAGGGGCCTATTAGGATGGCGGGCGGATTGCCTCCGCCAGGGTAGCGGAGGCCACCGCCACCCTGGCGGAGGCAATCCGCCCGCCATCCTTCCCTGCATTCCCCCCCGCCATATTACGATGGCGGAGGGGACCGCAGCGGTCGGAAACACCGCCCGCCTGTTTTCCGCCCCGGTCGCCTAGCGGCCGGGGCGGAAAACCTGTAACATGGTGGCGGTGTCTTGTAGACACCGCCCGCCATATTACAATGTGCATTACACAGTGCATTTCCGTGGCGGCAATGCCGCCACGGAAAGGCATGCGGAGACTCCCTGCGGGGGCCCCTTGTGGGCCCCCTGGGAGTCCGTGGCTTGGGGGGTGCACATGGGGGGTACCTATGGTACCCCCCCGCATGTCAGAGTGCAACATGGCAGGCACCGCGCGGTGCCTGTCGTGTTGCGCGTTGCCAAGCAAAACATGCACTTTTACCATTGCGGCGGGCGGACATTCCTGCTCCTCCCGCCGCAATGGTAGACATACAGGATGCGCCCGCCACAGATACAAATGTCGGGACCCCCGCACTGTTAGCGGGCGGTCCTCTTCTCCGTTAGGGTGGCGGGCGGGCAAAGCCTAATGGACCCCTAAGACTCTTGTCAGCCTAAAACGCGACTATTGATTTTACTTAGCTGGACAATAGATGTTTGGGTGCTCGGTTTTGGAATTTAGTAGCAATTTCGATTTTGGCTCAATCACAACTGGAAAGGGAGGACCAAACATATCATTGTAAAATTACTACATTGTAGTTTTTTTTGTTCTGCACTTCTGTCCTACTGCCCGGAACTTTAAAGACTATTTGAGGAACTGTTCTCCTGTGAATTAAATCCATAGTATTCCTACTTGTAAATGAAATCTGTAGTATTTTTGAAATTACAGCACTAGCTGCACTCTAACAGCCTGCTATACCAGTAACTGTGCATATTTGCAAAACTAGCAAATTAAAATTAATTCCAGTCGTTTTTGTGACTTATATACTTAGGAATAGGTTGTTCATTAGCGAATCACTGAAGTTAGCTAATGGGTTTAGCCTATTACTACACTAGGTTTCACAACAATTAGCTGCAATAACTAATTGACAAACATTTATTTTCTTTTAGCTAGTCTGTGCTGGTGGTGTAAGATGGCTCCTGTGGTAGTTGTGGACATTCAGCTGTGCTTGTGCCTTAAAATAAGGAGGGAACACGGTGTTCCACAGAACCTTATACCAGCTTCGAAACCTATGATGTACCATTTTCAAAGACCATGCAGAGATCGTCCAAGATGGTTGGGAGATACTGGAAAATGACAGTGAGGACATTATAGTCAATAACACTAATTATTTGAACCTATAACTTTCCTACTACCATAGACCACCATACTAAAACAGTTGTTATCAGAAAGAGAAACTGCTGCAACACACAATCTGGATATTAATAGGCTTTTCCCCATGGTGCGATTATTTTTATTCCAGTTTCTTGTGTTCTTGTTATCTTGGAGAAGCACACTAATTATAGATTCCTGTTCAACATACTGTCTTGTGTATTGGTTTCACCGTTGCACTGTGTTAAGTTAGCATGTGCTGGTTAGAGGTTAAACGCCATTTTTCCTTTCCTGCTGCCTCTGCCCACGACACATTTTGTTATTAATGCTTTTCGCCTAGTTAGGTATTTTGCTTTACACCAGAATAACATGTTTGCTTATAATATCAGTCTTGCTTGGTAAGCTATGTCTGTACAGTAAGTGCTGAGGCCTTCAAGGTTAATCCAACACAGCGCTTATTGTTTGGATTGATCAGCGCACAGAGTAGACATAATATGGATGCAGCTGTGGCCAACTTTGGTTTTAGGCACGAATAATAATGCACTGTACAGAGCAGGAGAAACACTTGATGAATATCCGTATGCAGAGTGTTGGTGCAGTAGATGATGTGATCTATTTCCACTGAACCCAAAGGTATGGACCCGCTCTTCTAAACCCAAAGAGACCTTCTGTAGATATAATATAATATAAACCTAGGTTCTATTTAGACCTGTTTCCTTTAGCATTTTAACATGCTTTCACACTTTGTATTTTATGGAACAGTAACCATGCTGTTAACCTTGTTCCTTATAATATGTTTGCTTGTACTAGCTAAGATACCGCGTTTGAGAACACTGCATTAGAAATAAACATTTCAAACTTGCAAGTGTCCTCATTGACTCCTCGTTCTGGATTGATATGTTAGTATAACGAAAGAGTGTTCATGTGTTCCCATTGTTACCTAAGGTGTTCTAAGTCCAGGTTCTGGGTTGTCTAAATCATTGGGGTTTTGTAAATACCAATGAGACACTGATAACAAGTCTGGTAGGGGATTTTGGATGCAGAGATGAGTTTTGGCATACCCTAATTCACTGAGGTTCCAAGTCTCTATGCACAGTTCTGTATATGAGCAGAAATCCCTGCTACAAGACCTAAGATCTGCTGGTGTTACTTGCAACTGTATTTTGGATTAAAGCCAAACTAAATTATTATGATTTTACAATCCATTTGAAAATCATAGGTTTTGAGATAGATGGGTCCATCATTCCAAAGTCGGGTGGAACATGCTGGTTGGCCAACTGTGCATTATGACCCTCAATCGAGGAAATGTTATGCATCAGGGAATTCCGATCCCATTAACTGAAAATATATATACAGGGGGCACTGACCTGATCACTGGGACTGATTGGCCACGTATAGAGGCAAGGCTGCAGAGAATAGAGGAGCTTGGTGTCTCTGACTTGAGGAGCAATCTGACTAATTTGCTGGTGGGCACTGTGAAAAGACTCCCAAGCCAGAGCTAACCAACATGATCCCCCACTGCACAGCTCCCCATTGTACCATGCAACAGACAGACTCTCAGATGGGGCAGGAAAAGGAGTACCATTCTGGGGCGCTCAACTGGGCGGACCTCCTGGTTGCGATACAGAGATCCACTGAGGGCTGGAGGGAAGGATATTGAAAATTGCAATCAACATGAATCTGGTTAGCACCAACTTGTGAAATATGGCCAAAAGGGTCCACACTACACATGTGTAAGTCTGGTAATAGGCGTACAAACTAAGAGGCAGACACTAAGGACTCAGGTGAACTCCATAACATTGACAGCACCCAGTTGAGCACAGGGCAGAGGATGCAGAGAGTCACTGCTGCTGAAACGGCTTGTGTATTCTGGGCTTCCCGGAGCGACCTGAGAGCATTTTTTCTGGAAATGTGAATTTGAAGTGAGCTGCAGCCAAGGGGTCTCTCCGTGATGCTTGTGCTGGAGCGGGTCCATAGAGCGCTGATGCTGTTGCACCCGCAGGCGCACCGCCTAGATTTTATTTTGAAGGCGGCCATGGAGGCAGACCAGCTGTATTTTGACACTATCTATATTTACCCAGATTAAACTAGGAATACAATTGCGACAAAAATCTTACACCAAAGTAAAAGGGAAACTTAAATATATGTTGCTCTTCCCTGCCTGCCTCAAGGTGATGTTCCATGGTAAAAGCCACTCACTTGACACCTCTAAGAGGCATCAGTCTGGCTGGAGGTATGGGACAGGGCAGGCCCTAGGCAGATGGACTCCCAGTACATTAACGGAGGGAGCACACAGTGGCGGAGTGTGAGTAGCAGGAACAGGAGACACTGTAGATGCTGGGTGGGAGGATAATCCTACACCCAGACGGCATGATGGACAGAGAGAATGATTCCTCATTAGAAGAGCACATTTCTTATAACTCTGAAGCGATTAACAGCTTCGAGGTAACTTCAGGAGGGGAGAGGGGGAGAACTGAGTCCCAGCACACAAGTTAAGTTGTACTGCCTTGATACCTAGTCCTCATGTGAGGCTGTAGTGTAGCCAGAGATGGTGAATAGAACTGTGAACATGGACTGGGTTGTTCCAGCTATGGGAAAACCTCCAAAGGTATGAAAGGGCATCAGAACTGGATGTACGTTGTTACAATGCATGCTTTTACCACGCATGCTGTTACAACGCAAGCTTTACAACGCAAGCCTTTACAGCGCATTGCTTTGGGGGGTGCTGGATAGTGAATGGTTTAATTTACTATTCCAACTCCAGTCCCCGTGGATAGTAGGGAAGGTGTTGGATAGTAAATTAAACTATTACTTATCCTAGAGCGCCCCCCAGTGCAATGCGTTGTAATGGTTTTCGTTGTAAAACCTGCGTTGTAAAAGCACTGCGTGGTAAAAGTTACGTGGTAAAGGATGTTTCCCATCAGAACTACCATCTCGGCTGTGGGGGTATTTTGTGCGAGGGAGCAGAGTGTTCCCTGCGTAATAGGCCTCAGAGAGACACATCACATGTCCCCCATTCCCTCATTAGGAAGCTGATGATGGATAAGATGGTACCGGCCTGGACGGCCCTGCTGGGATGGAAAAGACAGGTACCCATGTCCACACACTAAAAAGTTTGCTTCTTTCACTCTTATTTCTTAAAGTTCTACTTCCATTCTGACCTGTATGGGAGTCAGAGGGGCTATCTAGTTAAGTGAAGGAGAGAGGGTTTTTGAGCAATAGGTTCCATGACTGGACACCTAGATGACACACTCGGGCGGGCCCAAGTTGTGGACAAGGAATTGAGTGCCCAGAGGGTGAGGGAGAAGTGGGGATAGTTGAGGGTTTAGGGTGAATGCTAGTTTGCAGTTTGAGGACAGAGACAACCAGGATGCAGGTTCAGACTCTAGAGAGAAATGACTGGGGTGAAAAACACAATGGCCCACATATGGCCCACATAGCGTCACGGTGATCTCCTACAGGAGTTTGCTCCCCAGACCTTCACAGTAACCGCAACACATGATGAACAAGACATTAGTCACATTGAATGTCTGGGGGTTGAATAACTACTAAACAATACTGCATTATTTCCTAACTCTCAAGGTATAAGGTGCAGGTCAACAAAGCTTCCTGCCGAGCAATCAAATAGCAATCATATTAATTTCAAAGTTCATTCAAATGTAATTTGAGAATTACAAGTCCATTTGCAGTCCAATTTCAAATCAGACACCAGGATTCTGAAGTACGTTGATCCTTATTTTATTTCAAGATCCTGAGTTTCTCAGTTCAAGACACACTCTGCAGCCAACACGTGTTTCGTTGGGCATTAATTATATGCCTAAACAACTTCCTCAGGGCTAAGCTCAGTAAGTTTTTCTTCTCTATTTATTTCCTCTCGGGGTTATATTTCTTAAGGTTGAAACTGTATAGTTATTTAATTTTCAAGTCGTCCTCATTTGTCAATATCAAGAAATAGTCTTGTAAGTTTCTGTAATCACTCTCGAGTCTTTCTAGTATTCCACACCCGATTATCAATATCTCTTCGTCCTTCAAGATTAATAGTATCAGCATCGAATTCCAACACGTGTTTCGTTGGGCATTAATCATATGCCTAAACAACTTCCTCAGGGCTGCAAGCCAAAACAATAAAAACATGGTATAACACACCTTCTACGATAAACTCTTACTCGTTTGTCAGAAAATTAATTATATATTTAAATAAATCACCACCAAGTGAAAAAAGGCATAGATCCCATAATTAGTGACAATAAGTCTAGAGGTAACATTAGTGTGAATCCCGGTGTCTTTATCTAAAGTTTAACAAAACGTTCGGGTATTTAGCCAAATACACAGTTCACAAAAGTTCAAATATAAGTTACCTAAGCTCAGTAAGTTTTTCTTCTCTATTTATTTCCTCTCGGGGTTATATTTCTTAAGGTTGAAACTGTATCTGGAATGATATAAGGGAGCTCTTAGCTCTGACCCAGCAACTCGTGCCCAACATAAGGGTGGGGGTAACTAAATATTCTACTTACAGTTATTTAATTTTCAAGTCGTCCTCATTTGTCAATATCAAGACATAGTCTTGTAAGTTTCTGTAATCACTCTCGAGTCTGTAAATAATATATGTATATATATATTTTACTCAACCTCTCCAGTTGTTGGCGCCTTAATTGCGATTTGCACAAAGTCATCATCGTGGTTATACCACACATCTTCGATCTCTACAAATACACATTAAATATAATTTCAAAGTGCTAAGGTTCGTGTAAAGTCTGGTTTGTATCCCTGCATGTACGCATTTAACATAACTATAAAGTGCTATGGTTAACTCATAAAAAACTCATCATGAAACGATTCTCGTTTAAATTCTAGTTTGTAAACAACGCCCTTTCTTCGCAATAGTCCTCAACCTGATACATACATAGCGTCTCGTATAAACTCAAATTAGAAATAACTTACTCAACTGGCATTAAGTTGACAGATAGTAACGTAATACAGTACTCAAGAGCGAACCGTCTAAATGATCCCACTGAACAAAATAAATACCTCTTAATCATCAACTGATTTTCAATAGAAACCCTAAATTCAGTAATTAGATACTGTGAGCGTTTTACCTTTCTAGTATTCCACACCCGATTATCAATATCTCTTTGTCCTTCAAGATTAATAGTATCAGCATCTATCAAAATAAGGGAGGCCCAATGAATCGATACCTTATGTATAAATGTGCCCAATCCTAGCCTCTATGCGATTTTAACTTACCAAATTCCTCAGTACAATCAATCCCGTATGTATTCGTAATCCTTAGCACAGACCTTCCTTGTTCGGTTAGCTGGCGTCTACGATAGCCGCCATCTTGCTTAAGTATCCCTTGTTTGAGACGGATTCACGAATAGTGATTATAACTTAATTTACTAAGAAACAAGTACATTTATATACTTTATAATAATGAAATCATAGAGTAAACATTATACCATCGCTCTATATATTAGTTAACAATGCGTATTGGATACGAACAATCTTCCGTATTATTAATCACTGATAATTATCTATTTGAAACTGTAATTATTCCAATATTAAGAATAAAACTAAAAGGGCTTTTATTTATCAGTAAATCTGCCTCGATTTACGAAAAGTTTATGAAGAGCGTCCGGTGTATTTAATCGTCGCCATTTTGGAACGGGCAAAGAGTATTTTACGAATAGTTTTCCGAACACTGAAAATTCTGTGTCTTAAAACGTAACTACTCCGTAAATAAAAATAAAATTATTAACATGTAGTTTACATTGAGTCTGCCTCAGGTTACAAGAAATCAATAAAAGTTTGGCGTGTTTATGTCGCCGCCATCCAGATACGGGTACAGGATACACAGAAAGTCTACCTAATCTACACATTGTCGTTTAACTATAGTATAACCTACTGCTAAATATAAAGGCAGTCACCACGGTTATTCACCGTATGCATCATTTTCAAGTAAAAGCGCGCATAAGTAACAAGCGGGGTCCATCTACTCCCTACTTATATTGTTACTTATAAGTCCCTCCTCAACCGAAAGGGCACGAGCAGCAGCGCCAGGTCAGTGAGCGCCCCTCATCACTCCATTGTATAGTAGCTGAAAAACAATAGATTGGGACATGGCAAAAGCATTCAGAGCACTCATTTTTCAAATTCCTAAATTATAAAACTGGTATTCTGCAACATTTTCTTAGTCCATAGAGTAAAAACAGGGGATACTATTTTCACATACAATAGTTATTCAGAACAACATCATAATCCAAGATATTACTGTTCTCCCAGATAGTACTGTAATTCTGTATCCACATTAAGTCCTTCTTCTACAGCTCGAAGGACCATAATCCATCTTGCCTCTCTCCGTCTTAATTTCAATAGCCTGTTGCCTCCCCGTCTATCCAAAACCACATGTTCAATGCCATGATAGAAGAATTTATGGTTTTCAGAGTCATTCCTATTTTGAATAGAGTGTGAGGCAATAGGGTACCTTGTGTCTCCACTCTTTAACGCCCGGTAATGTTCCACCATTCGATCTTTGAGTCTTCTCACTGTACTTCCTACATAGATTTTACCACATAGGCAGGCAATTACATAAATTACATATGTTGTTTCACAATTGATAAAGGTGTCTATGTAAAAAGTGCCTGTGTGGTTGTATTCAAACTTGTGTACCTTTTTCATTGCCCACCAGCATGAGCTACAATTACCACAATGATAAAAGCCCTTTTGGCGAACTCGCAGCCAATCACTCTGAGTTGTTTGTATTGTAGGTTTAGGATAGCTTGGACTAACGATATTAGCAATAGTCATCCCTTTCCTATATGTAACACTTGGGCTGTCTGTTAAAAAAGGTTTCAGATCTTTGTCAGAACATAGCAAATACCAATATTTCCGCATAATGTTAAAGAGTTTGTGACTCCCTTTACCAAAATTGTTAATCATTCTGATTTTCTGATTTGTCTTAGATGCTTCACTCTTAGCCTTAGGTCTCAATGTCGCATCTCTTTTTAATTTCTGAACTCTGTTGACAGCCTTATTAATCACATCACTCGAGTATCCTCTGTTTTTAAATCTATTGACCGGTATACAACTGTTACAACGCACTTTTTTACCACGCAATACCATAACCACGCATCTTTTACAACGCAAATACTTTTACCACGCATACATTTACAACGCATACTGTTACAACGCAAGTACCTTTACAACGCAGGCACTTTTACAACGTATTTTTATTGAAATGAGTTTATTTGTATTGTATAATTTAAAAGTAATTTTATTTTTATTTTTAATTGATTTATTATTTTTGATAGAGTATTTTAGAGTACTTGAGTATTTATTTTTGGTAGAGTATTTTAGAGTACTTGAGTATTTTATAGTTGTTAAAATATATTGTAATTACTTGTGTATTTTTTAAGTTTTATTATGTAAATAATAATGCAATATATTATTACTAGATTATACTAGAGTATTTTGTGAAGTTGATAAAAAATATTTGTAAAAATATTTTATATTTATAAGAGATTCTTAACTGTTTTTTATTATTATTTTTTAAATGATTAAATTAACAATATTTTATTAAAAAAAATTATTAAAATAAATAAAAATAGTATATTAAATTATATGTTTATTAAAAATTTTAAAAAAAAATCTTTTATTTTTTAAACAAATGAAGGAAACCAATAACATTCATGAAACTTTTGGTTCCCACGGTTTAACATTGATTTCTATGGGTAAAATTGTCCTTTTATTTTCAGGATAATGGATATGTGTCCCGCGGAACAGAAAAAGATTGAAGAAAAGAAGAAGAAAGAAGAACAAAAAAAGGGAGATGAAACTAGAAAACAGGTAAGGGGACAAAGTAGTTAATTTAGAAAATATACATTTATTGAAAGATATAATGTATAAATAAAAGAATACAATATACAGATGATAATTTTTTATTAATAATTTTTTTATTTATCAAAAATTCATAGAAAAAATGCGGTATTTTTTAAGATTTATTACATATTTTTGAACATTTTTAACAATATAGCAATATTATAAAAAAAAAGTAATTTTTTATAATTATTATTAAATAAAGTAGTCCCTTTTTTATCGTTGCAGCATTCTATGACGTAATGACGTAAACGTGAGCGTAAGCGGCCATTTTGAAGAGCATCGAAGGAGGAAGCAGCTGGAAGCTGATCTGCGTCCAGGTAGGAAACATTTTAAACTTTATTTTAAAGAAATATTGTTAAAAAGATATACATTTATTGTAAGGGAAGGATAAGTAGAGGTTGCTATAATAGTAAATGATGTTAAGTACGTAGGCATGTCGCTTCTCGTATATCTAGAATATGCCTATGTCGGGTCTGTGGGGAAAATAGATCGATAACTTTATTTCGTTTTGATATCGTTGTATTTCAGGTAAAAAATGTGATAAGTTGTTTATGTTTATGAGATTTGTTATCGCTTTGAAAGCAATGTTTAAAAATGCAATTTTGAATGTATTGATAGCTTTTGGAAAAGAAATGAAAGAGAAAAATGTGGTTAGATAATTGTTGAAAAAAGCTTCTTCAAGAGTAAACTTTTGTATTTTTATGGTTTTTGTCATATAGATTGCTTTTTGGAGATTGGAGGTTTTGTAGAATAAAGAACAAACAGATTACGTAGTTTGAAAGGGAGTTGTCGTTTTTTCAGATTTTAGGTTAAAAGCAAAAATGTTTGCGGATTTACTTGGAAATATTTTGGAGAGAGTTACTTTTTGTCTTTTTTATAATAAATTTCTTTTGTAAAAGGAGAGTTCAGATTGTATTTGGTATTATTTGAAGAAATGATTGTTTACTTTATTGTATTTTAAAAACGTTGTATTGGTAAAAAATTAAAAAGGAAAAAACAAGAACATTTCTGTTTTTTAACACATGTAGTGCTATGAGAAAAATGAACTTGTTTAAGTGGTGATTGAAAATGCTTTGTATTATTTTGTGAATTTTAAAAAGTATAGTTCTTTTAATTTCAAAAATAAAAAATTTGTTGTTTTCTACATTATGCAAAAGAAGATGGGGAAAAAAATAAATATCCAATATGAAAAAATTGATTTTTTAGAAAATTTATGAAATCAAAATATTTTGTAATTTTCGTCCATATGCCAATCGAGATGGATGGCTTTTTTTTGCATGTATTAAAAAAAATTGTTGACAGAATAGAAAATATTTCTAAAAATTATGCTTACTTATTTGAAGAAGCTTTTTCAAAACAATGTTTTTTGGAACAGTGAAGAGCAGAAGAGTTTTACTATTTTTCAAAAATGCATTTTTAAATGAATAAACATTTAGAAAAAATATTGTGGGAAAAAATAGGATAATTATTCCTACTTTATTGAAAAAAAAATCCTTGAAATATTTGGATTGTTTAATTAATTTGCAACTAAGGGTTTTTTTAAAAGTTGCAAAATGGAGTTTAAAAAAAAAATTAAGCTAATTTAAGGTAAGGAGACCCGACTATTTTTTTGGATGAATTGGAATTTTAAAAAATGTATTAGCCAATTAAATTTAGAGAGGATGTAAATTTGGAGCAAAGCAGGAAAGTAATGTGAAGGAGAAATTTAAAAAGATAGAATGTTAGCTAGATTTTCCAGGTAATCTAGAGCCACACACAACGTAAACTGTTGTAATAGTGCCAATAGTCTCTCTGACATTTCTTTTATTTTTTGAGTAATTCGTGAGTTTAGACTACCTGTTAGAGTTTGAGAAATTCTCATTTCCTGAAAACTTTGCTCCTTCTTCAAAGTTTCCAAAAAAGAGTAGAAATTAGGGTGGGGTTTTCCAATTACATGGTTGAAGGAGTTATGCCATCCCTCAATGGCATTATTTGTTTTAGCCTCTCCCTGTAAGCAACTCGAATAACAGTTCCACCACTCCACATGGAAACGTGGCTTCCTCCTGCGACCCGATCTGCTTAGGTGTCCAATCCATGTGTCTTCCATATAATTTAGAATGGGTGCCATTTTTTCCTCATTTGTAATGTAATAATCTGATTCTGTAATGGCAGTGTAGTACTCGTCTACACTTTCGGGACGGACAAAACAAAGAGCAGTTAATTTTTTTATTTCAACTTGTAGTTTGCTGTCTGACGAGTATTCTGTAACTAGGGGTGTTTTTTGTAGTTTACGCCAGAATGCCTGGGAAAAATGGAAGAAACACCCCTGAATTTGGGTATCCGTGTACGTTTTGGGGATCACATTGATCATGCTCAATTCAAAATCCATAATTATTTTCCTAGGGCTTTGGTTAGTTTTTGATTTAATAACAGATAAAAATTCTGTGTATGTTGCAGAAGTCTTATCAGGCAGCAAACTATATACTAGGGGGATTACACTATTGTTAATTTTAGCATGTATAGTATAAATTTGGGTGAATGGATGGGGCGTACTTTTAAACCTCCCATCCATCATCCAAATTTCACTACTTTCAAGTTTTAAAAGGTTGCGGGGTGTACTAAAAATTAATATACGTTTTTGAGGGTTTCAATTATCATGCAGAAGGAAAGGTTCATCAGCAAAAGAAATAGTAAGTTCGTGAGGTATAACTTTCAGAAAAGGTATGAGGTGTATTAGTTTGTGTATTACTTGCCTGCTTTTGACGTTGAATAATTCTTCGCAAATTATGGATGGTAGGCATATTACCAGCTATATGAGTAGGGACATGCTGAGCAACCTCTCTTAAAATGGATCCTGTAGAATCATTGGAGGTGCTTGCAATTACTTTCATTTCGTTTACTGTTTCTCTAACATCAACCTCCATTGCAGAGGCAGAGTGGTTATGGTCAGTTGTTCTTACAATAATATCATCAACCGTAACCACTCTGCGGCTGCAACGGGTTGAAAAGTATTGCATGCACCTCCAATGATTCCTTGGAAAACGTATCCTTTCCTTACAATAAATGTAACCTGCATGATTCAGTAGTTGGTTTCCTTTTCTGGACTTAATATATTTGGCAGTAGGATGAGTAGACATTTTCTGCAAAGAAATAAATTAGGTAATTTAGTTACTTGTTATGTTTTTTGTAATTTTTTTACAAAAAACGAAACAGTTTCTCTACTACAGCAGTTTTCTGGAGTTAGAATATTAAGTAATACCCCTACTCTATCCAGCACTTTCTCTACTGCAGCACTTTACTGGACTAAGAATAGTAAGTAATACCCTACACTATCCAGCACTTACACTACTGCAGCACTTTCCTGGAGTTACAATAGTTATTGATTCACCTACACTATCCAGCACTTTCCCTACTGAAGCACTTTCCTGGAGTTAGAATAGTAAGTAATACCCCTACACTATCCAGCACTTACACTACGGCAGCACTTTCCTGGAGTTAGAATAGTTATTGATTCACCTACACTATCTAGCACTTTCCCTACTGAAGCTCTTTCCTGGAGTTAGAATAGTAAGTAATACTCCTACACTATCCAGCACTTTCCCTACTGCAGCACTTTCTAGAGTTAGAATAGTAATTGATACCCCTACACTATCCAGCACTTTCCATACTGCAGCACTTTCCTGGAGTAAGAATAGTAATTGATTCCCCTACACTATCCAGCACTTTCCCTACTGAAGCACTTACCTGGAGTTAGAATAGAAATTGATACCCCTACACTATCCAGCACTTTCCCTACTGCAGTACTTACCTGGAGTTAGAATAGTGAGTAATACTACTACACTATCCAGCACTTTCCCTACTGAAGCACTTTCCTGGAGTTAGAATAGTAATTGATACCCCTACACTATCCAGCACTTTCCCTACTTTAGTACTTACCTAGAGTTAGAATAGTAAGTAATACTCCTACACTATCCAGCACTTTCTCTACTGCAGCACTTTCCTGGAGTTAGAATAGTAAGTAATACCCCTACACTATCCAGCATTAAAATGTGTTTCTTGTGTAATGGTATTTATTTACCTTAAAGATTGCTGCTTGTATTTGTGGACTACTTTTGATAGCTTGTTTTTCTGTTTGATGGTTTCTTTTGGTGTTGAATGTAGTTTTGATGAAAGATTGATTTGAGTTTCTAAAAAAAGGGAAAAAGAAATGTTAATGATTCTTATGTTTTTCGTTCTTTGTTACTACATTTTCTAGTGAAAATTTTACATTAAAAATATATTTATCATTGTTCTTACTGCTTTACTTAATTTGAGTGTGAAAAGAGAAGTGACACTTTAACATTAACCAGCACTTTCTCTACTACAGCACTTACCTGGAGTTAGAATAGTAATTGATACCCCTACACTATCCAGCACTTTCCCTAATGAAGCACTTTCCTGGAGTTAGAATAGTAATTGATATCCTACACTATCCAGCACTTTCTCTACTGCAGCACTTACCTGGAGTAAGAATAGTAATTGATTCCCCTACACTATCCAGCACTTTCCCTACTGAAGCACTTTCCTGGAGTTAGAATAGTAATTGATACCCCTACACTATCCAGCAGTTTCCCTACTGCAGCACTTACCTGGAGTTAGAATAGTAAGTAATACTCCTACACTATCCAGCACTTTCCCTACTGAAGCACTTTACTGGACTAAGAATAGTAAGTAATACCCCTACACTATCCAGCACTTTCCCTACTGCAGTACTTACCTGGAGTTAGAATAGTAAGTAATACTTCTACACTATCCAGCACTTTCCCTACTGCAGTACTTACCTTGAGTAAGTATACTCATTGATATCCCTACACTATCCAGCTCTTTCAGTAATGCAGCACTTTTCTGGAGTTAGAATAGTAATTGATACCCCTACACTATCCAGCACTTTCCCTACTGCAGCACTTACCTGGAGTTAGAATGCCTACTGTTGCACTTCTTTGAATAATAATAGTGTTTGATATCCTCACACTGTCCAGAACGTTTTCAACTGCAAGCAATTTAGCATACAATTTTAAAAATGTTTTTTACGTGAAATGATTCTTTATTACCTTTAATTTGTTTGTTTTGATTAATAGTTTTCTTTAGGTCGTTGATGTTTTGGTTAGTCTTCTTTAAAGATTGTTTGGAGTTTCTAAAGGATTAAAATATGAAAATAGAAAGAAATTTTGGTTTTCGTTTGTATGTCGTTGGATTTTGGAAATGAAAAATATTCATTTTGATATCATCACTTTCCTTACTGCAATACTTTCCTGCTATTATAATTGAAATTGAGAATTCAATATTATTCAGCTTTTTTCTCCACTATAGCACTTACCTGTTGCACTTATCTGTTGATACCGCTACACTATCTAGCTCTTTCCCTAGTGCAGTATTTATCTAGATATAGACTAGTTTATAATAACCCCACTTTATCTTGTGTATTTCCTAGTGCAGTATTTTTCTGGAGTTAGATTAGAATTTGTTTCCCAAACACTATTCTGGATTTTCACTAGTGCGGTAATGTCTTTGAGTTACATTCATATTTGATACTGTCATTTTAATCCGATATTTACCTTCTGTTGCACTTATTTGAGTTATATTCGCATTTGATACCCTTACAATATCCAGTACTTTTTCTACTCCAAATGAATTTGCATACAATTTTAAAAATGTGATTTATGTGCAATTTTATTTATTTACCTTTAAGAATGATGCTTGGATTTCAGATTTTCTTTTTATTGGCTGCTCTTTGCTTCATCGATTTCAAAGCTTTCTTTGAGTTTCTAATGCAAGGAAATAAATAATGTATTTTTTTGTTATCTTGCTTCTAAGGATGTTCTGATGTTGATGTTCTGGAGATTACTTAGATTATTTTTTTAAAGGATAATGAGAATGGAAATGTTTTTTCATAATATTACTGTTATAATATTCTACACTTAGTACATTCCTGCCACATTTGAAAATTTGTGTTAAAAACCAGACTAGGAAATTTTTGTCTAATTTTCGTACAACAATTTCATAAATATTTATTTCATTACCTATTTGTTTGGATGATGGTTCAATTTTTGAAGTCGAAAAAATTAATGTATTTATTCTAAAGTGATGTTTTCTGTTGAAATGGAAAAAAAACATGTGTAATAATTCATTTATTTACGTTTCGTGTGTTTAGAATTGTCGGAAAAAAGTCTTAAATGTACCTTCAAATTATTTTAGCACAATAGTGTTGGCAGAATTTTAAAGTACAATTTTTTGGATACACGTCTTTTGCGTCCAAGTTTTGAGTGGTTCGACTAATAAATAAAACAACATTTAGACATGTTATAACAAAATATTTAACTTTTAGTTATTATTTTCATTTAAAAAAATTACTTGTATTTCTCGGTTTAAAAAATGTCGGGTTATCTAAATACGTATATATGTTTATTTAATTCTAATATGTGTGTTGCAAAAAATTATCATTAAATAATAATTTTCAACATATTCTAAATGCGTTATTAATGAATTAGTTTAATATGTCGTAAACTATTTAAGTAACTCACTTGTAAATGGAATAATAATTCTCCGGAGTTTTGATAACGATTTGGATAAGGTGAAAAGGTCAGAGAGTCAGGTTTGGAGTCTGGTCACTCTGGTAGTTGAGGATCAACTGTTTTAAAAATGGTGTCTGTCTCGTATTTATAAGTTTGGGTTACTGCCTCTGGTTTTTTTTTAAAAGATAGCGTTGGTATGGTGGTTTTATATATATTTTATTTCTGTGTAAACGTATATTTTAAAACTTAGTTAAAAGATATGTACTTAGCGTTTATCGTGCCGTTTTGGCATCCATTTTGAAAGTAGTGTGGTGGTATTATTTGATAGAAATAGTAGTAGGACTATCGTATGAGTTACTTATTGAAAATGGCTGTTTCTCAGTACATATATGTATGAATTTGATGTGTTAAAATTAATAATTTTAGTTATTTCTATATATATGTTTATGTTTATTTTTAGTGGAATCGTTGTGTAGGGAATAATTTCTACATTTTGGAAATTAAGAGTATTATTTTTAATACCAGAGTATGAATTTTAATACTCGAGCATTACATTTTTTAAAAGATTGCATATTTGTTTATTACGTTGTAGTTTTTCTTTACATTTTTTAATACACTTCCCCACCCAAAACCCCTATTTTCCCTGCATCCTGTTCCTGGTTTTATTGTACAAAAAATATATATTTTTTTTATTTGCGTTGTAATGGTATGCGTAGTTAATGTTTTCGTTGTAATAGTATTTTTCTATTTATTGTGCTATATTGCGTTGTAATAGTACTCATTGTAAAAACATGCGTTGTAATAGTTATTGCGTTGTAAAAAATGCGTTGTAAAAGTATGCGTTGTAAAAATATGCGTGGTAACGTCATGTATCCCTATTGACCATGTCTTGTATATTTGCATGAAAATCCACTTCTTTAGAACAGTTCCTTCTTGCTCTGATCATTTCCCCATAGGGGATAGAATTACTTTGACTTTTAGGGTGACAACTGTCTGCTCGTAATAAAGCATTACAACTAGTTTCCTTGCGAAACATACGACTACATAGTCTGTTGTCTTCCACAAATAGTTGAATATCCAAAAAAGTCAGTTTTTCTTTGTCATAGTGAGTAGTGAATGACATATTCAGATTGTTAGTATTAAGATACCTGAAAAAAGACTCCAACACCTCTGAAGTACCTCTCCAAAATAACAAACAGTCATCAATGAATCTACCCCAGTAATATATGTGATCTATCCACTGACATCCTTCGGGGCCCCAAATCCACTCCGCCTCCAATCTCCCCATAAAGAGATTCGCGAAGGACGGAGCAAATTTGGACCCCATCGCAGTACCAAGTTTTTGTTTATACCAGGTAGATTCAAATAGAAAGTAGTTGTTTTCCAATACCATCCTTGTCATCTCTAGTAACATGGATGTATGATCCAGATACTCCGCTGGTCTTTTGTTTAAAAAACTTTCAATAGCTTGAATTCCCTTCTCGTGGTCAATATTGGAATATAAGGATACTACATCTAAGGTAGCCCTAATCATGTCATTTTCCCAGACTACGTCGTTCATTATGTTAAGCACATGTTTGGTGTCCTCAATATGAGAGGGTAAGTTTTGAACAAATGGTCTCAAATATGAATCAACAAATTGCGACAGTTTTTCAGTGGGCCCTCAATGCCCGATATTATCGGTCTCCCAGGCGGATTTTGTCGATTTTTATGCACTTTTGGTAGACAGTACAGGCATGGGGCTCTAGGAGATTGTATTTTAAGGTATAGGTACTCATCATAATCTAATAAACATCTGTCGTACCAATCCTTAAGTTTCATATTAATTTTGTTTTTGACCATCTCCAAAGGATTACCACTTATTTTCTCATAGTATCTGCTATCTCCCAATTGAGATAATATTTCATCATTATAATCTTTATGATTCATAACAACAATGTTGCCACCCTTATCTGCATTACGTATAATAAGGTCTGGGTGATCAGTCAATTTCCGTAGTGCCTCCCTTTCATCTATTTTTAAATTGTCTGATAGGATTTTCTTTTGATGTTTTTCTCTTTTAATCATATTATCAATCTCCATAGTCACAGATTTGTAGAAAGCATCTACAACATTACCAGCTGAAAGCTGTGGTGTCCATTTAGATTTCTCTTTAAAACCACTTTGAGATGCTAATCCTGGATTAATTTCAAGGTCTCTCAAAAGTGTACCCATTGTTATTGGATCTTCTTCAGATTCAGTAAGAGATAATAATAGTTTAGTATCATGCAGTTCTTGAATAGTAATGTCACTCAGTACAGGTTTATTAGTAGGTCACACCATAACATTATCTTGTTTTGCAAAAAACTTTTTGACTTTCAACAAGCGAACAAATTTGTACAAATCAATTTTAGTAAGATACCAATCTATACTCTTGGTAGGACAATATCCAAGGCCCTTCTTTAGTACACTGTTCATACTCTCTGACAATTCAATAGATGACAGATTAATCACTTCAATTTCATTAGTACCCGTATTCACTACCTCCAAGACCTCAATCTCTCTCTCATCCCTGGGACTGCTTCTCCTGCGTCTGCCACGGCTCCCTCTCCTTGTCTTCCTGCCTGGATATTCCCATATCTCCCTCCTGTATCTCGATTTCCTTTCCTGATTCTTTGAACATCTACTAAAAAATTATTGTTAATCATATCACCACTAGAGACATTGGAAGCCTCAGTATTGTCTCCATCAGTAGATAAACTACTAGATGATGTATTAACAACTGAACTCAAAGGTGTCGTCGTTTTCTTATTTCCTTGCCCTTTTGTAAATAGGTAGTCAAATTTACGAGCAAAGGTAAAAACCCTACCTGCTGTATAATCCTGTTCGTTCCTCTTAAGTTTACGCGTTATTCTCTTTTTTATGTCCGCTTGTAAATTTGTCCATATCTCATCTAGCATATTATAATTTTTCATGGTAGCTTCTGGTAAGTTCAGTTGTTTAATTTAATCCTCACAGGCTTGTATTTCTATCAATAATTTCGCTATCTTGCGCTCTGCATTATCAATAAGTATTCTTATCAAATTACATGAACTGGTAGTTAACTCATGCTCCCATTTGTCCAATAGATCAGGTTCCAAATCCTCATAGGTTGGGATAATCGTAGATCTTAAACCTCTAGGGATACGATTCAAGGTTAAATATTGTTTAAGCGTTACCGCATCCCACCACTTATTGAGTTCTGCTTTTTTAAGTTTCTCTAGTCTAACAAATTTGTCTCTAAGACCCTCTTGTTTTGTTTGTGTAGTGGAGGCTACTGCTACATTAATAGAGGAGCCAGTACTAAGGTTTTTGAACAAATCCAAAGCTTCTTGTTCACGATTCATGATTTTCCAAAGCCACGTGCGGCAGCCCAACCCAAAATACAATATACAAAGATAGGTGACAGGGAAAAGAGGGGGCACTGCAAGGAGTTTGGCTTTAGTAAAAGTGCACAAATCACAACATATGCTCTAGGCAAGACAAGGAAGGTCACCTGACTCCCCCAATATTCCCTGAACCAAGTTCAAGGAGTTCAATTTCAACAAAGCTTCCTGCCGAGCAATCAAATAGCAATCATATTAATTTCAGAGTTCATTCAAATGTAATTTGAGAATTACAAGTCCATTTGCAGTCCAATTTCCAGATTCGCGAAGAACGGAGCAAATTTGGACCCCATCGCAGTACCAAGTTTTGTTTATACCAGGTAGATTCAAATAGAAAGTAGTTGTTTTCCAATACCATCCTTGTCATCTCTAGTAACATGGATGTATGATCCAGATACTCCGCTGGTCTTTTGTTTAAAAAACTTTCAATAGCCTTAATTCCCTTCTTGTGGTCAATATTGGAATATAAGGATACTACATCTAAGGTAGCCATAATCATGTTGGGCACGAGTTGCTGGGTCAGAGCTAAGACCTCCCTTATATCATTCCAGATACAGTTTCAACCTTAAGAAATATAACCCCGAGAGGAAATAAATAGAGAAGAAAAACTTACTGAGCTTAGGTAACTTATATTTGAACTTTTGTGAACTGTGTATTTGGCTAAATACCCGAACGTTTTGTTAAACTTAAGATAAAGACACCGGGAGTCACACTAATGTTACCTCTAGACTTATTGTCACCAATTGTGGGATCTATGCCTTTTTTCACTTAGGTGGTGATTTATTTAAATATATAAATAATTTTCTGATAAACGAGTAAGAGTTTATCGTAGAAGGTGTGTTATACCATGTTTTTATTGTTTTGGCTTGCAGCCCTGAGGAAGTTGTTTAGGCATATGATTAAAGCCCAACGAAACACGTGTTGGAATTTAATGCTGATACTATTAATCTTGAAGGACAAAGAGATGTTGATAATCGGGTGTGGAATACTAGAAAGACTTGAGAGTGATTACAGAAACTTACAAGACTATGTCTTGATATTGACAAATGAGGACGACTTGAAAATTAAATAACTATACAGTTTCAACCTTAAGAAATATAACCCCGAGAGGAAATAAATAGAGAAGAAAAACTTACTGAGCTTAGCCCTGAGGAAGTTGTTTAGGCATATGATTAATGCCCAACGAAACACGTGTTGGCTGCAGAGTGTGTCTTGAACTGAGAAACTCGGGATCTTGAAATAAAATAAGGATCAACGTACTTCAGAATCTTGGTGTCTGATTTGAAATTGGACTGCAAATGGACTTGTAATTCTCAAATTACATTTGAATGAACTCTGAAATTAATATGATTGCTATTTGATTGCTCGGCAGGAAGCTTTGTTGAAATTGAACTCCTTGAACTTGGTTCAGGGAATATTGGGGGAGTCAGGTGACCTTCCTTGTCTTGCCTAGAGCATATGTTGTGATTTTTGCATTTTTACTAAAGCCAAACTCCTTGCAGTGCGCCCTCTTTTCCCTGTCACCTATCTTTGTATATTATAATGTGCAGGTGGACCTCCTACAGGAGACACACTTGATGAGGATGGAGGCTGTATGCCTGGGAAGCAGTGGAGAGGCCATCTATTTGCAGTCACATATTTCAATTATACCTGTGGGGTGGTGACATGTATAGTGGCGGGAGCCCCCTGTATGCAGCACTTGATACATTCAGACTTCCAGGCTTGACATAGTTATGGATACACTGGAAGGGTTTGATACTGTACCATAAAAAACTTATGTATCCAATGTAGATGAAAGGGAGTTCTATTTCAAGCTTTTGAAACTGTTGCCGCATATATACACATGCGACTGGTGTAGGTGGGAGATTTTAATTGTATGCTAAATTGGCAATTGGGGTTGGGCCCCTCCTAGGCAAAGCCTTTAGCCTCACATTGATGCCTCGCTGGGATGTGATGGAGGGACTCAACCTGCTAGAGATTTCGCAGCACCACCACCTCACGGAGAGTGGTGTTTCATTTTATTTCCCTGTACATGAGGTGCATAGCAGGCTAGACATGTTGCTGAGGAGGACAGAGGACATATACATGTTTAGAAACACTACATACCTTAACCATTATTTATTAGATCACTGTTGGTCACGCTATCTGGGGGGGTTAGGCCTAGAATCCCGCTGTGGTGACTCAGTGTATTGGTGCTCAAGGATGTACCGTTCTAAGAGCATGTGATGGAGTTCACCAATTATTTCTTTTGCGAGAATTCACACACCACAAACACCAGTATGACAGAATGGGAGGTATGCAAGGTTGTGTTGAGAGGAGAGTGTATGGGTTACAGACATATATCGATCAATCAATCAATCAGGATTTATAAATTGCGCCAAATCACCCATGGGGGTCTCAAGGAGCTGGAGTTGCTAGCTGCTTCATGTAGAAAGCAGTAAGAAATAAGACAAAAGCAGCAAAAGTGAATGGGGAGAGGCAGGAGAAAGCAGTCAGAAAGTGAGGCAAAAGCAGGAAAAGCACTCAGCGAAATGGGGAGAGGACAGAGAAAGCAGTAAAAACAAGAAAAAGCAGGGAAGCATTCAGGAAAATGGAGGGAGGAAAGAGAAAAAAGTTTTAAAAAGAGGCAAAAGGAGGAGAAGACACTCAGTAAAATGGTCAGGAAGCAGAGCTGTGCAGCAGAACAGGAGAGCTGGGCCTGGGGTCTGCTCAATGTGGTCGTGCTATGGGTTCCATTAAGCAGGTTCTGGGAGGAAGGAGGGGCACTGTGAGGTGGTGGGCAGGGCTAGGTGGGAGGTGGGAATACAGGCGGCAGGTGGGAGCAACAAATGAGGGGAAAACACAGAGAAGCTGTCAAAAATAAGGCAAACGCAGTCAAAAAAGGGGAGAGGAAGGAGGAAGCAATAAAAAACCAAGCAAAAGCACGAGACAGCACTCAGAAAAAGAGGAGGAGGAAGGCGAAAGTAGTAAAAATAAAGGCAACAGCACGATAAAGCACGGAGAAATAAATGGAGGAAAGGAGGAAGAAAAGAGTAAAAAATTAGTCAAAAGCAGGAAAAGCACTCAGAAAAACAGAGGGAAAGGAAAGAGAAAGAATTTTTTGAAAACGAGTCAAAAGCAGGAGAAAGTACTCAGGGAGGAAGTAGGGAGGTGCATCAGCACTGAAGAGCTAGGCCTGGGGTGGTACAGAACTGGAACGTGATCTCACAGAGATGGAACGTTAACAGGTAACTTGTGATGGCCACACCAATTCGGTCCCCTATGCTTGCAGACAGCAAACACAGCTTAGGTGCTAATTAGAGGACACTTGGGCCCATCTTGAGAAATAGACTCACACCCAATACCTACAACGACTGTTATCATTTGTGAGGGAGGGTCGGGGATCCATTTCTGGGGCTTACCTGACACCGCCTGGCTGGACACCATGGTGTCAGGAATGCCAGAATGCGGACACCTGGAGGTTAACCCTTCCACCTTTCCCGAACAGACTGCTGAGGGACACGCCCGGTGAGAGGACCAATCCCTACCTTGGGCCGGCCTTAAAAAGAAAAGGCCCACAGGAACTACTGGAAAACCGGAAAGAGGAGGATGCCAGAGGGGAACGTGGCAACAAGAAGGAAGATCAAGGAGAAGAGACAGTGTTCGGAACTGCAGGGACCAGAAAGGAGGAACTGAACTCCAAGGAGGCGGAAGGGACTGGGCCAGGTGCTGTGGAGCAACTTCCCGAGGACGAAGAGCCAGACGAATGGACAGAGGACTGGTGGATGCCCTAGGAAAGCCAGGAATCCTACTGCAGCTCTAGGGAGAGTTGCAGCTACCGCGGTGAGTGCCCAGAGAGGATCACGAAAGCAGTGAGCAAACGCATAGGGTTGGCTCACTTTATTTTTCTTTTTTTTTTGTGTGACCTTAAGCAAAAGTGGACAAGATTGAGCTTCTTATCAGGCCTCCTCGATTTTGTTTCCGCCTGTCCCTCCAACAATGGTGTAGTAGTGGTAGCACAAGATTAGATAAATAAGACTTCAATCAATCAACGAGGAGTTTAAATAGTGCGGCTGCTCACAGTGAGGGTCTCAAGGTGCTGAATGGGGGGGGGGGGCTGCTGATCCGCCTGTTCGTGGAGGTTCAGTCGTAGAGCCAGCTCTTGAGGTCTTTCCTGAATTGGGTCAGCAACGTGGATTTATTGAGGTTTAGAGGAAGGGTGTTCCAGGTCTTGGCAGTGAGGTAGGAGAAGGATCTACCTCAAGTACTGGTCTTGTGAATCTGTGAACTGGGGTGATGAATGGTCCGTCTACCCTACTCCCCAATCTTTGATTAATTGCCTCTGTGGGATGGTGGCCAGGGCAAGTTGGGTGGAGCTAAGTTGTCTAGCGGGTACGTGGAATGAGAGGCAGTCGTTAAGGTATGCGGGTCCTGCATTGTGGAGAGCTTTGTAGGCATGTGTGAGGAGGTTGAAGGGGATTCCCTTGTTAATTGGGAGCCAGTGTAGTTGTTGGAGGTGTTGTATTATGGGACCACAGCCGGGTATATCAAGGACCAGTCTGGCTGCGGCGTTTTGGACATTCTGTAGTTTCCTGAGCTGTTTCTGGGTGTGGACGGCGTAGAGTGTGTTACCGTAGTCAAGTCTGCTGGTGATGAGTGATTAGGTGATCGTCTTTTCGGATTCTGTGGTGATCCATCTGCATGTTTTTTTAAGCAGGCGGAGCATGTGGGGCAGGATGAGGATATGGCCTTCATTTAGTGGTTCATTGTGAGCAAGGAGCCCAATATGATGCTGAGGTTGCATGAGTGGTCTGAAAGGGTGGGAGGGGTTCCTAGTGCAGCGGCCACCCAGGAGTCATCTGATACTGAGGGGCGGGTCTCCGGATGAGTACTTTGGTTTTGCCTGAGTTGAGCTTGAAGCAGCTGTCTTTCATCCAGATGGAAACTGCCTTTATTCCACTGTGAAAGTTGATTCTGATGGCTTTCAGTTCATTGGTGAGGGAGAGGATAAGCTGGGTATTGTCAGACACAATGTAGAGTCTGTGGTTTCTGACGATGGCCGCAAGAGGGGCCATGTAGCCATTGAAGAGGGTGAAGCTCAGCAGGGAGCTATGTGGCACTCCGCAGCTGATCTCTGTAGGTTCTGAGAGAAACTGGGGTAGTCTGACTTGCTATGTCTGCCAGTAAGGAAGGAGTGAATCCAGTCCAGTGCCTTGTCGTGGAGCCTCTTGATTCAGGTGCGGTGAGAGACTGTGTTGAAGATGGGCAAGAGGTCCAGTAGGATGAGGGCTGCAGTCTCGCCCCAATCGAAGAGGGGGCGGATGTCTTCAGTGGCAGCGAGGAGTGCAGTCTAGGTGCTGTGGTTGCTTTGGAAGCCAGATTTTTGAGGTGTCCAGGACTTGGTTCTCTTTGATGCACTTGGAGAGTTGGGCTTTTATTGCCTTTTTTGATGAAAAGGTGAGAAGGGTAATAGGTCTGAAGTTCTTGGGGTCTGTTGGGTCGGCAGACAGCTTCTTCAGCAGGGAGTTGATCTCTGCGTGTTTTCAGCCATCGGGGAAGGTGGCGGTTTCAATGAGGCAGCTGATGGTGTGGCTAAGGTTGGGGCTATGGAGGCGGCTGCTCTATGGAAGCTGTGATACATGCAAGGAACTGATGGAGCTCCGGAGTGGATGCTCTTCATGGTCTTGAGTGTGTCGTCTGTGGTGAGCGGAGTCCAGTTGAGCATGATCTGTTGGGGTGTGGCATGGTTGCGTGAAGTGGTGGCGAGCGCTGTGGCAGTGTCTTGGGTGTCGAAGCTATCATCAATCTGCCTACTCTTGTGGTGGAGAAGTGGCCTAGTTTGTTGCACAGGTCTTGGGAGGATGGGGCATCTTTGGTCTTGCTGTTTGACCGGGCAACCTCCTTGACAATGGTGAAGAGTTCTTTGCTTTTGTGTGCGTAGGCATTGATTTATCTTGGAGCGCAATTTTCTTTCTGGTTTTGAGGAGACAGTGGTGTGCGTTGACAGTGCTTTTGAAGGTTACGTGGGTTTCTGGGGTTTTGTTGTTCTGCCATTGCTTCTCAAGTCATCTGCAGGTGCGTCTGGACTCGTGGAGGATGGGAGTGTACCAGCTGGATTTCTTGGAGTGTTGCTTGCCTGGTGTCTCCTTGAGGGGTGCCAGAGTGTCGGTGCAGTTGGAGATCCATTGGTGGAGGTTGCCTCCTATGGTGTTGGCATCTGTTGGTGTTGGTGGTGTGGTTGTGCTGAAGAAGTCAATGAGAAGTTTTTTGGTGGCCTACAATGGGGGACAGTGAGGGCAGTGGTGAAGGGTAGGAATGGCGAAGATGAAGTACACGCAGTTGTTGTCGGTCGAGAGGATTTGTGGGGCATGGCTACTTTACTTTGTGACAGTTTTGGCATGTCTGCGGTGTTTTGGCATCGGCCGCCATGTTTTTCATGTTTGATCCGCTGTGGTAGCTATGCTGCGGCTCATCCGCTGTCTCTCCCATTCACTCCTGTTAGCGACTGCGGCGGTCGGAAACACCGGATCGTACCGCTGGACCATGGAGGATATACTAATTTCCTGTGCAGTGTCTCTGCTTTGCTTGCGGCGGGTTCTGAGTTTTCTGCTGCATTTCCGACCACCGCGGTCGGTTTTTGGACGTCTCCGCCCACACCGAGCGGTTTTTGTTAGCCCGCTACCGCTGCGGTCGGTCTTTTTTGGCGGTTGATCCTAATTTGACTACCGGTTTAACCGCAGTCCCGGCGGGCGGTTGTTTCGCGCCTCCATGGCGGTCGGGGTGATTTTCCGCCTGCTATCCTAATGGGGCCCTTAGTGTTTGTCTGATTTTATTGGTTAAGGTTGACCATAGTTTGACTTTATTGGTTACTTTGTTTTAGTTTGCACTTTTTTACCAGTTATGTCCTTCAATGGTAAACTGTAATTATAGATTTTATTTATATCTGTTGCTACACAGTTTGATAGTTTTAAATCACATTTTATTTCTATACACACTTTTTAATATTTAAGTTGATTTATAAATGTTTGTAGATAATGGTAATATTTATTCTGGTTATATTGAATTTAGTTATATATTTCTTAAGGGAATCGTAAATATTTAGGTGATGTAAAGTGTTTATTTTAATATATGTATAAAATATTTTATGTTTATTTTAAATAATTGATTTATGCAAAAAGTGTTTACATATTTATTAATGATGCTGCAATTATTTTGGTGATATCATGGTTGTCAATATTTGTGCAAATCCATATGTTTCCTTATTAAAAGGTGGCAATATTTTTGTTTCCGATATTTGTGTTTTTGATATTAGTAAAAATTTATATTTTTAACAACGATATTTGTGTACTCAAAATTTATGATTAAGTACAGAACAGGGATATTTTTGTTAACAATATTTATTTTCTGATATTTTTGTGTTTCGATATTGTATGCATCGATATTGTCAGTAAGCGTCATTTACAGACAGCACATTTTCTATTGGTGTGCCCCTAACTTTGCACAGACATAATGTTTACTGATAAAACGATATAGAGCACAAACAATAATGTGTGGAAATCAGGATTCTGTGAATATTTATAATTTATGTATCACCAAATAAAGTGCCTTGATTTGTTGTGTTCCTAATCAAATCTATGTTTCAAATACACTTCAGAAATACAAAATATGCTTTATTTCTGCATTTCCCAATGCTAAATAAATACAGTTAATTTACAAGAATTTACATTTTTTGTGTGTTGCAAAAGAAATTCACACTTACCTATACTCCACCAAGATTGTGACATAAATCACTTAAAAACCCCTCTCACTTTGCAGTCAGAGAAAGAAAAGTAAATACTAATCTCATTTAGTCTGTAATTTGACCTGCGTCTTTAAAAGCACCAAATGTGAAAGACAAACACAGAATTTAATGACTGCATTTTAGCAAAACCATCAAAAATTGGGTGGCAAACCACTAGTGGGCCACGAACCACAGTTTGAAAAACCGTGATCTAGATGTATTGTGAGGTAAAAAACATATTTTTTAGGGGTGCCCTGAACCCAATCTACATTTGCATGGGAGCAAAGCGAGCAGTTAGGGTGTTTGAATACATAGTTGCCAAAGGGTAGTGAATACATTCACATCACACTTTAGCATGAAGATGGACCAGGTGGTGACCCTGCTCCTGCTTCTGTTTGGATGAATGGTTCAGTGGCCATGTACTGTTCTGTGGGCCATCATTATTTTCAACAGGCACATTGGTGCAGTGAGAACAGGATTGCATGTCCTCAAGATCAAAACTCAAATGGCTACTTTCATCAAGAAAACAATGGGAAGGGTCCAGAACACAAATGTTAGCATACGTTTGCTGCAAAAGAATCCAGCAAGCATACAGGCATCATTATGATTGACTTCCCACTTTGAGTGAAGAGAGTGAAGCAGGTGGATGATATACTGGCAAGTGCCTAGGAGGAATTGGTTATATGCACTTTCTGCATCTGTCAAATCTGCTGCACTGCTCCTTTGGCCATCTTTTCTTTGAACTAGTGAGTAAGTAGATGGAAGTAAGCAGGGACAGTCGAAGCCCTAGATTTGCTTCTAAATTTTATTGATTGCTTCACAGCATGGTTTTACTGGGTGTTGCACATCTGTTCATCCTCCTCTTCTTTCTGTGTTTTCCTTGCATGTAATCACAAATTGTTTCATCCTTTCAGTTTTCTTATGTAATGTTCCAGTGTCGTACGTTGTCCCTTGTTGGACTGTACCATCTTCACCTGTGTGACGCATCAAAGTATTTGTTATCAGTCATCAGTTCCTGACATGTGCTGTCTTTTATTGTTCTTTCTTCTATTTGTTTTTTTAAACTGTAACTAACCTTTTTTAAACTTATGCAGGTTCAGACTTGATTTCTCTTCCCAGAGGTGAGCTGCCGGCTGGGGCTGATCGTGTTTGCGGGCTCCCAGCGGCAGCGGGCGCCATCTTCGGTTGGGCTGATTTCCTATCCCAGCCCTGCCACTCCCCCACTGCTCCGCCCCTATTTAGGAGCGCGATCCTCTCTCCCCTCGTGTTTGCCAGTGGCCCGGTGGCAGTGGGCTGACCGGTGAACGCTTGGAGAGCTTTGCTGCACTTCCCAGCATTTCGCCCAGCTGAATGCGAGCGGAGGCGCTACAACATCGCGCACTGTATTTTAAACTGTAACTAACCTTTTTTAAACTTATGCAGGTTTAGACTTGATTTCTCTTCCCAGAGGTGAGCTGCCGGCTGGGGCTGATCGTGTTTGCAGGCTCCCAGCGGCAGTGGGCGCCATCTTCGGTTGGGCTGATTTCCTATCCCAGCCCTGCCACTCCCCCACCGCTCCGCCCCTATTTAGGAGCGCGATCCTCTCTCCCCTCGTGTTTGCCAGTGGCCCGGTGGCAGTGGGCTGACCGGTGAATGCTTGGAGAGCTTTGCCTGCACTTCCCAGCATTTCGCCCCGCTGAATGCGAGCGGAGGTGCTACAACATCGCACACTGTATTTTAAACTGTAACTAACCTTTTTTTAAACTTATGCAGGTTCAGACTTGATTTCTCTTCCCACAGGTGAGCTGCCGGCTGGGGCTGATCGTGTTTGTGGGCTCCCAGCGGCAGCGGGCACCATCTTCGGTTGGGCTGATTTCCTATCCCAGCCCTGCCACTCCCCCACCGCTCCGCCCCTATTTAAACGGGCAGTATGAGTCAGCGCAGCGGGCGCGACGTAGGCGCGCCGGAGTTGCGCCTGAGTTAAGCCCGTCTGCGCCCGTCCGCGGCCGGCCGGGGCTAGGGGCACGAGATGCTGCCCATCCAATTATGTACTCACCATCACAGCTTTGCTCGTATTGGGCCTCAGGTACCATTGCCCCCTCAGCAACTACTCATTTGATACATCTTGGTCTGTTCACCCCCTCCCCTTGTCTCCCTCCCTGGATCGTGTCACACTTAGCCTCGTTACCTACTACGCCTCTCCTCACCCCCCTACCACCATTTGTCCCCCTTGTCCCGGTATTTAACACTTCGGCCACACTCCTTAACACTAGGTCTGCGGTCAACCATCAGTACGAGCTATTCGATTACATCGACACCCATGAACCAGATCTCTTATTCCTAACTGAGACCTGGTTCAAGGCTGACTCCCTGCCCAATGTGCTAGCCGCATTACCCCCTTCATATTCCGCCATTCGGGCGGACCGCCCAGAGGGTAAGCGAGGCGGTGGAGTGGCCCTAATAGCCCGTACTGATTTCAGTTTTCAGATTCTCCCCTCCCCCCCTATCCCCGACGTAGACTACCTTGTAGCCCGTTTGACTTCCCACCAGGTACCCCTTACTTTCGTTTTAATTTACTGCCCTCCCCAACCAACTCCTTCTTTTCTCTCAAGCATTCAGACTCTCCTGGCTACTCTGGTGATCAACAACTCATCAGTACTAGTCCTAGGGGACCTCAACTTTTGGCCTAATGACCCTGCTGAGAGTCTTCAATCCAAAGAGTTCACCGACCTCATGATCAGTCTGAACTTCTCATCGCTCATCCACAGTCCCACCCACATACACGGCCACACGTTAGACCAAATCTGGGCGTTGAATGTCCCGTCCACATCCCCTACAATATCCCCGTGCACCTGGTCAGATCATTCCATCATCACCTTTTCCCTTGCTTTAGCCCCGATGGCCAAACCTCAGCTCCCCAAGAACATCTGGGTCAGGAAATGGGGCAAAACTGACATGCCTTCTCTCTGCTCGACCTTGGCCAAAACTAGCCCTGACCTTTCAGGCCTTGCAGCTACTTCCCAGCTGGCCGCTATTAACAACTGGCTGACCCTGGCGGGTGACGAATTCACTCCCCTGAGGCGGCTCACAGTCAAGCGGGCCCATGCAGCTAATCGGTGGTTCACCCCTGACCTAAAAGAAAAGAAACTAGCTGCAAGGAGAGCCGAGCGAGCTTGGAGAAGAACCTATAGCCCCGCGCAAAAGACAATTTACTTGTCTGTTTTACAAATTTATAAAAAGGGTATCCTTGAGGCCAAAACAGAGTTCTATACGAACAGGATAATGGCAGCAGAGTCCCACTCGAAGGAAATCTTCTCAACTGTCCACGAACTGGCATCATCTAGCAGAACTACGGCCACTATCCCCCCTTCCCAGTCCCTCTGCAACTCGCTTAACGAGTTCTTCATTGACAAAGTTGTCAAAATCAAACTCAATATTCCTCCGCCCTCCCCTACATTTGTCAATCCCTCCCCACCCCCTATGGCCCTTAAATTGAACACTATTCCGCTGTTAACCAACCACACGCTTCCCCCGTTGCTCCATCGGGTTAAATCGGGCTCCCCCCTGAACTTTGCCCCAGCCCATATCCTTAGGGAAATCTATCTGGCCTGTCCTACCCCACCCCTGACTCTTCTCAACGACTCGCTTAGAAATGGCATTGTCCCCAGTCCACACAAATCAGCGGTTGTCATCGCTATTATAAAAAAACCTGACGCAGATCCATCCTCCCCTTCCAACTACCGCCCTATCTCCCTCCTGCCCTACTTAGCAAAAGTTCTCGAAACCCACGTCACGACCACCTTGAGTACCCATGTAGAGGCAAACCATTGCCTCTCTCCCTGCCAAGCCGGCTTCCGCCCCCTGCACTCTACGGAGAAGGTGGTGATTTCAGTAATGGACGAGCTGCGTGAAGGTATTGACATCAACCTTCGGCAAGCCCTGATCCTCCTGGACCTGTCCGCCGCTTTTGACACGGTGGACCACTCCATCCTCCTCAACCGTGTCAGGGCGGCGGGCATAGAGGGCTTGGCCTTCTCATGGCTCGAGTCCTTCTTAGCCGGAAGAGCTCAAGCGGTCCATCTGGCTGGCTTCACCGCGGCCTCCCGCAAGGTGGAGTGTGGGGTCCCCCAGGGTTCATCACTTTCCCCTCTTTTGTTGAACTTATACATTTACCCCCTTATTTTTATGTTACAGCAGCTGGAGGTCACGGTGTTTAACTACGCCGATGACCTCCAGCTCATCTTCAACCTTTCCCACTCATCTTCATCCGCCCAGAATGTCCAGACAGTCATGACGTTCATTCAGGACTGGATGAACTGCAACCACCTCAAACTCAACCCGGACAAGACCGAGCTGGTCTTGACCGGAGGTGGTTGCAGTCCGTGGCCCCCCTCTTTCTGGCCCTCATCACTTGGTGTCCCTCCACTCCCTGTACCTAAAGTTAAAACTCTTGGGATTCTCCTTAACCCACAACTTTCTGTTCATTCACAAGTTGGTTCAGTGGTTTCTTCATGTTTTTTTTCCCTCAGAATAATTAAGAAAGTCTCCTGTTTTTTTTCCCCCTCTGCCTTAAAAAGTATCGTGCTGGCCATGGTACTATCGCGCATTGATTATGGCAACATAATCTATAATGGGGCCCCTGCCTATGCGATCCACCGCCTGCAGTTGGTACAGAATCAGGCTGCCCGCCTAATTCATGGCCTACCTAAGTACCATCGGGCCACTCCACTTCTCAAAGCGCTACATTGGCTCCCGGTGAGAAAGCGCGCCCTCTTCAAACTTGGCTGCCTCACTTATCAGGCCAGGTCGGGTACTGCCCCCGAGTTCATATGCTCAGCTATCAAGCCCTACCTTCCAGGCAGAGAACTTCGCTCCTCTCATATGGCTCTTTTAGCTACCCCCCATTTTAAAAAACAGAAGGCTGGTGGAGCGAAATTCGCTGTTCTTGCTCCAGCCTTCTGGAACTCTCTCCCTGCTGCCCTTCGCACATCGCCTTCCTATTTACAGTTCCGGAAGGATCTTAAAACCTTCCTATTTGTGCGAGCCTACTCTGCCTAGCCTCTTCCAGCTGCTGCCGTCCACTGCATCACACATAGCGCCATGAAACCGCCTGGTAAAAGAGCGCTGAATAAATGTTTTTAAATTCAAATTTTTTTAAATTCAAATTGTTTTCTCTCTCCCCTCTTTTCCTTTACCCCTTCTCTCCTAAGTGCTATCTTCATACTATCTTGCTTCTTTTGGCTTATTTACTATATTCTCTAATTTATATTTTGTTATTGTTGCAGACTGCATAGTTGTATGTGTTTATGTCATGTATTCAATTCAAAGTTATTTCTTGGAATGTGAAAGGTTTTGTTAATCCGATAAAAAGGCAGAGAATGTTATCACACTTGGCCAAATATGATGCAGATTTTGGGCCTGATTATGAGTTTGCTGGTGTTGGAGCAGGGCTGCACGCCACTGCCTCGCTTCCAAATCACCAAACTCCACAGCTGACGGTCTGCCGGATTACAAATTGTAATCCCGGGAGGTGGTCCTGTAGTGGCTGGCCCAAGGTTCTGCCTTGCAAAGGCTCATAGGAGAGCCTTTGAAAGGCAGCTCCTTGGGACCACCATAGCCGTTCCAGATGACATGGATTGTAAAATCCATGCTGTGCAGGAACTGGGGGTGCAGAAATACAGGGGTTTCACCATGGTCCACCCTGCATGCACCCATGTGCCCGAGGCATAAGGGGGCCTTGCAGGGTCCCCTTAGTTTCCTCATCACCACCCTTTTAAGGAGGCCAGTGAGAAGATTACAATATGTTTGTGGGTGCAGCAGTTGCACCGCCAGCATATTGTGGCCTCACACCACTTCAAGACCACCAGGGATCGCAGATCCATGGTGGTAGCAACAGTCCTATGGCGTTCCGACCACCAAAGTCAAAATACGGTTTCCGGCCCACCACCGTGGGTTTGCCAATTCATCGGCTGCCAAACTCATAAACAGGCCCTTAGTCTTCCAGAATTGCACCTTTAGAACTGGAGGCCTTTATGCTTAAACAGAGTTGTGTGGGTTCAGTTTTTGTATCGCCTTCATCTAATAAGAAAAATTGATTAATTATACTGTGTCATAAAAAAGTCAAATGCACAATCATTACCGAAGAAATTGATGCTGAGGGTAAATGGCTTATTGTTAAATTGCTTATAAATTATACTCTTGTAATGATTTTTTATGTTTATGGTCCTGCTCAAGCAGGTTACTCTTTTTGGCCCAATATTTCTAGGAAATGTCCTCAGTATAGCGATGATTTCTTCATTTTAGGAGGTGATAGCAAACATTATGGACTCTTTTATAGATTGCCAATCTCAGGTTAGATTTACACCCAATTGAAACATATACGCAATTTCACACTACTGTCCCAAAGATCCCTGATAGATTCACGGAGAATCTGTAATCCATCAGCTAGAGAGTTCTCTTTTTATTCCCAGGCTCCTGGGTCTCTTCCATGACTTGATCACATTTTCTGTTAGCAAACCTTTACCTCAAAATATTATCAGCTGTACTATTGAACCTATTGTGATTTCTGACCACGCTTCAGTTGTTGCAGATCCAGATTTTCTCCTGACACATCCCAAATCCAGCAGATGGAGATTCAATAATTCTCTATTATTGGATCCAGATTTCTCCTCTTCCTCTTGTTTTTTTGCTGAGGACACTTAGAACATCAGTTTTATTCCTTACCCACTGGAACAAATTTGCAAGAACTCAGTAAAGTTGAGCTTCACTTTAATCAAATATCACCAGATTATGTATATATTTTACGACGTAGTATCACTTACTATAATGGAGGTCGTAATGAAGTGGGATAACTTCTTACTAATTATTTGAAGGCTTGAAAGCAACACAATAATATTGAGTCTATAGACTCTTGCACCGGGAAGCTGGTGTTTAAGGACACCTTGGTTGTAATACCTTAATTCGTATACCTACAACCCCACTTTGCACATTTTTAACAATACCAGCCGAGGACGTAATAAATAATTTTTTCCTACGTGCCAGGTATTTTTTAATTTTCTCACTTTTTTCACCTCACTTCACTCACTTAGAAAACACACCCCCTCACATAGTTCACTACTTAGTGCTCCTGCGTAGCCGTGAGTCGTAGCACGCCGCATCCCGTAGAGGGGTGCGAAGGCCCCGATGATGAAGCATGACACCAAGGGGCCTGTTGGTGTGTGAGGGGCATTTAAACAACACTGTGTGTTCCCCATCACTTTAGGGACCACCACCACTCCCTGAGTGGATTCCATTTTGTTTGTTCGTAAGGACCATGATATCCTAGAGAAATTTACAACATTCTATACAAATCTTTATTCTTCGGAATCTCCTGCTCATCCTTCTCTTATTGAGGCTTATATGGTAAACACTGCTCCTCCTAATCATGATAACCTAAATTCTGTTTCTCTTGAGGTTGATTTATCTATCCCAGAACTTCTCAAAGCACTCCAATCTCTAAAAACAGGCATAATACCTGGCCCTGATGGATTTACTGTAGAATTGTATTTGCATTTTTCCAATTTACTAATTCCTAAACTTCTGCACCTTTTTTATTTTTCTACAACACTGGTACGGCTGGAGGAACTTTTTAAGATGCAAACATATGTCTTATCCATAGGAAGGTCATGTTGCCACACAATGCAAAAATTAGCTGCCTATTTCTGTTGCTAATGTGGACTATAAAACTTTTGCCAAAATACTAGCTCCTTGACTTAAAACATTTTTACCCAGACTGATAGGCAAGGAACAATCTGGTTTTGTCAAAAGTAGACTCACTTAGGATACCTCTAGATTATTCTTTAATGTCTTGAATAGGGCTTCTTCTTTATCTTATCCTTTAGCTGCTGTTGCTCTAGATGTCAAAAAAGCATTCTATAGGATTTATTGGATCTTTTTACTGAAATCCATTGTTTGGCGTGGATTTGGTCCCAATATAAGTTCACTTATTCCCCTACTTTATAAATCCCCACAAAATTCAGTTTTGGTCAATGGAAAAGTTTCCAAATATCTTCAATTACAATGAAGAGTTTGACAGGGAGGCCTGTTATCCTCCCTTTTATTTGCTATAGCTTTTGAACTTTTCCTTTCCCTGAATTCATGACAATACTCTCATAACAGGTTTCAAATATGGAGATACACATGTGAAACTTTCTGCGTATGTGGATGTTATTTCTTTCTTTCTTTCTAATACTGATAAAACTGTCCCATTTACTCCATGAGATTTCTTAATTCTCTTCTGTTTTGGGATACAAGATTAACTCGGACAAAACTGAAGTCTTACCTATCACTAAAATTCTGTCTTAAACATTCCTTTGATTCTACTGGTTTCCATTGGAAAACTTCTAAAATTAAATAGAAAGTCTTAACAGAATTGACAAACATATCTTTTTGGAATTTGTTATTCTTATCATGATAGGTTTGACTTGACTCCATCAAAATCATGGTAACTCCTATTCTGCTTTACATCTTATCTATGATTCCAGTGTTTATACCTTTTAAATATTTTTTAACAATGGATTCTAAGTGGTGCAATAAAAAAATCCAGATTATCCTTGACACAACTCAATAAGACTAAGGGTCTGATTATGAGTTAGGCAGTGTGAGAGCAGGCTGCTACTCCACCACCCCGCTACCACACTGCAAAACCGCATCGCCATCCGCCGGCCAGATTATGATTTATCTAGTGGTTTGGTGGGCAAGGCGGCGTGGTGGTCCTGGAGCAATGCTGTTCAAAGGCTCCTATGTGAGCCTTAGAATGCACCATCACGGGACCGCCAACGCACAATCCTGCACTGTTTGGACTGTCCATTCCATGCGGTGCAGGAACAGGGTTGCAAGCACACAGGAGGGCACAACATGTGCCCCCTTTCATGCACCGGGGCAAGAGGGGGACCTGCAGGGCTCCATTTGTTTTCTCACGGCCAGACGTTTCATGGCATGAGAACCACCATGAGAATGCTGGTGGAGAGGAAACTCGTAATATGCTTGGTGGTGCCGCAGTGGCATTACCAAGCATATTGTGGCCTCAAGACAGCTGCGTCACTGCCAGGGATTGCGGATCCCTGGTGGTTGTGGCGATCCAAGGGAGGTCCGACCGCCGTACTTGTAATACGGTAGCTGGACCGTTGATGTGGCGGTCCCCAACCACCACTACACTTTCACCGCAAGTTTGGCAGTCGCAGGGGCTGCCAAACTCATAATTAGGCCCTAATACAGAAGGCAGTACACATTTTCCACACTTATGGACATATCATAAAGCTTTCTGTTTACAGCAACCTTCCAAGTGGCTCTCCACATCACCTTCCTTACATACTCCCGTATGGCTTGATATTGTAGACTCATTCCTTGCTCCTATTTCACATAAGGAAGGTCTCACTTTTTCTTCAAAGAATATTAGTACATCTCTACCACTATTTAAGCATACTTGCTCCCCGTTGAAAACTTGTGACAAACTGCAAATTCTTTCTCAAAACTCATTTTTACAGCCTCCCTTATGGCATAATCATCTCATTAGTCTTAATAATAAACCTTTCTATTGGAAAACTTGGAGACAAAAAGTTACAGTATGAGTTCTGGATTTATTTGAGTGTATTACACCACATACATTTCTGCAATTTCAAGCATCATTCAATTGTCCACGTACTTTTTTCTATAAGTTTTCCCTTCTCATAAATATCATTCAAGATATACTTTATTCACTGCCCACAGACCTTATCACACTAACACCTGAATTTGCTTCATATACTGTTTCTGACTTCTGCTCCTAAAGCTTCTCCTATTTATAGTATTTCGTTTCACCGGATATATCTTGAGTTAAAACAAAAACTGAGCTTAGTTGGGAAGCCGATTTGGGATGTTCTTGGTCAATCTCCTTCTGGAATAAAGTATGGTCTAGACTTCACAAGTTATCTAGTGCAGCTAACTCTACTCAGTGTTTATACTTTTGTATCATAGGCTTTATTACACTCCTATTTTCATATTCCAATTTTCAAGGACCAATGGTAGTGCCTGTTGGTCATGCAATCACCCTAACCGAGACCTGGTGTACCTTCTTCTTCATTGTCCACCTACTGTATCCTTTTGGAGGAAAGTCTGGTCTCAACTTACAACAAAATTTAAATCCAGGGTTCCTTCTCACCTTTATTCCTTTTTTTAGAAGCCTTTATGATAATATCTCTCTAGGAATACACACAAATAAAATATTAGATCTCATGTTGGCCTTAGCCTTTCAGCAAGTCATGATTATTTGGAAATGCTCTTATAATATGTCATACAAAGCTTAGATTTAGTTGTACCAAAATCCAGAAATAAATGTTCAGAGAACTTTAAACCACAGTAAGATGTAACATTCTCTGCATGCTCTTCTTTTTGCTATGATTATCAACCATTTATCGCCACTGTTTACACTGTTATTGCATATTTATTGTTATTTTTCAGTCTCCAATAATGATCTTTTCTTTCTTCCCTCTAATAAATTACAAAACTAAAAAAGCTTTATGTCTCTTTAGCGTAATGTACAATTTCGAATTTTAATGCATATATATATATATATATATATTACCTACTGGCGGTCGCCGGTAGGTAGTTATAGTTAGGATTTTTTTCAATGCAAAATCTCAAAATTATATTTGGAATAACTTTGACGCCGGTTGACGAATCTGCCTGAAAATTTCCTCAAATTTGCCTCGCGGAGCTCAGGTCCTTCCTTAAAAGTTTGGGGGGGATTCCTCAAGCGGGGGCCGAGATAAAAGGGGGGTCCCAAAACATGTTTTCCCCATGTTAATTTCCATAGGGCGGTCGAACTCACTTTAAGCCCAAACGGCTGAATGGATTTACACCAAACTTGGCAAAATTGTAGGGACTGGTAGCCCTATGTGCCTTTGCTATGTCTCAAGATATGTGCTCCAGTGGATTTTGAGTAATTTAGGTTCAAAAAAATATATATATCTATGGCCGCGCCCCGGTACGCGCACCGGGGAGTGCAGCGGGCGCGACACGCGAGGTGCGCACGGAAAGCTGATTGGCTCTCGGGTGTCTGTAAACATTCGAAACAGTCCGGACCGGCCACCATCTTGTTTCTCGGTCGGATAGAGACACAAGAGGTGGAAAAAAAAGGGGGGAAATGACCATAAGGGGGCAGGGTAGACCCCCCTGACCCCCTAGGTTTGATGTGGGGGCTATAAAAGGGGCCCGCGGTGCAAAATATAAATATATTGTTTTTTATTTGCACGGGGGGAGCGCCCAGTACGCGCACCGGGGAGTGGACCTGGGAGCGGCCCATGGGGAAAGAAGAATGACAGAGTTATTAAAAAATTTAGCCTTTTTTTATAAATTGGAGGTAGTTCTAAAAAGAACAGTTTTTTTTCTTCTTTTTGTTGTTTTATATTTTTTTTGTGTTTTTGGAACATTTTGTACTTTTTTTGGCTTTTATGAACTATTTTATATTTTTTGGGTATTTTTATGGGGATAAACGAAAAAACAGGGAATTGAAAATGGCTCAACTGGAGCAGAAAAAAAATAAGAAAAAATTTGGGTTTTTTGGGGCATTTGTGGTTGTCCCCAGCAAGGACGATGAGCTTTATGCTCAGTTCACCATAGGAGATGGTCTTACCACAATGTGTACATGTTATACGGAAATCCGCAAACCGTGGCTGAATGCAAGGGATCGTCTCCCTTGCCTCTGGTCCCGTTGGAGTGGGTTGATTTCTTTGGGAGGTAGAGCTTGAAGATTGGGGAAGGTTACTGGCCAGTTCCCTCATCTCTGCAGCAGAATAGTTGATTGGATGCCTGCGCTGCATGTGGCGAATCATGGTGTTGTTTCCGAAAGTATTTCTTATTAGGGTTTCCCCTGGAAAGTTCCACGCCACAGATTAGGCAAGTCACCTTGGCCGCATTTACTTTTTTCTTTCCCTCTGGGATCGAAAAAAACTCCCATACAATGTGTGGTTTTGGCTGGTATGGGGTATTGTGTTCTTGCAGCCATCTTCTCCTCCCCTCCTCCTCCTCCTCCTCCTCTTGTTGACCACCAATGTAATCTTGTGGTGGTCCTCTTGGTGGTTGTGGTGGTGGTGGTGGTGCAGATGCTCCAGCTGCTGCTGCTATTGAAGCCCTTTCAAAGTACAAAATATACTTGAAAGATTGCCAAGCAGGTCTTCCTAAGTCAAAGGACAAAGTCAGAATAAGGAAAAAAGGTAGGGTCTTTCATCATTTGGAAAAAAAAAAAGCCTGAACCAATGAGAAGTGTTATTTTTAGGTCACAAGACTAGGGATTTCATCATTATGAAACCAAAACTGTTCAGCACCAATAAAAAGAGTTATTTTCAGGTGACATGACCGACGCGCTTACGCGGCGCGCCCCCGGGCGCGTCGCGTAAGCGCGTCACATGTTTACGTTGCGCGATCGTATTCGCTCGAGTGCTTCCGGGTGCGCTTACGCCGTGCGTATCACGTGGACGCGGCTACGCGATGCGTCACAATGATGTTTTTGTTCACGGCAATAGCGCTAACGGGACGCTCTCCGGAGCGCGCCCTGGGCGCTTCAAAAGACTACGCTTTCCGAGGCGCTTTCCGGGGCGCTTACCGGGGCGCGCCCCGGGAGCACTCCCGGGTAAAAAAATATATATATATATACATTAAAAAATTGTTTTAAATACAAATAAAATATAAGATTCATTCTTTTTAAAAAATATTACATTTTATAGCTATAGACATTTGCTATTAACAACATTTTGAAATTCAAAGAAAAAAATATAGGTTTGGGGCCTTATATATAGTTAAGAATTAGCATTTAAAAAAACTATGAAAATCACTGAAAAATCCATAGGTTTCACATCCGTTATAGTTAGGAATTAGCATTTAAAAAACCTATGAAATTCACTGAAAAAACCATAGGTTTCACACCAGTTATAGTTAGGAATTAGCATTTAAAAAACCTATTAAATTCACTGAAAAAACCATAGGTTTCACACCAGTTATAGTTAGCTGGAAATTTTACTGACATAAAACCATTGAAATTGTACGTTATAGTTAGTTAGACTCACTATAACTTGCGCGTGTAATGCACTGCTGATGACGTCACATATTACATCACTCATGACATGGTCAGTGACATCACTCATGACATCACTGATGACACCATCCAGTGAATGTGTGCCTTTCTGAAAAATAAATATGTTTTATATATGTATATGTAAAGGTCAATGGAAGAATAAATGTTTAAATAAGTGTCTTAATGGATGTTTTTAAAAAAAAATTGATTGGTTAACTGGCTTATTAAATGTATTTTAGTGAATACATATATTAGCGAATATTGTTTAAATATTTAAATGTTTGTATCAGTGTTTCACTTTGTGTATAAGTGGCTGCTTGGGTTGGTGAGTAGCTACATGTGTGTGTATATAGGTTATTAGATGTTTTTTTTAGTATCAGTATGAGGGTCTGTATGGTTTGGTGGGGGTATTACTTAGCACATAGATGCATCAATGACTGAATCACTGTTTGTATGTGTTTGGAAGACAGCTTATGTGCAGGACTGTATGGGTGGATGAGTGTGTATATGTGTGTGTTAGTGAGTGAATGACTGTCTCACTAGTGTCTTTATCAGTAACTACATATGTTTTAATCTAGTATATGTGAGTATTGATGTATATAAGTGAGTATATGTGAGAGTGAGAGATTGTAAGAGTTCCTGTTTAAATAAGTATGTGTTTCGATAAGTGATTGTTCAAGAGAGTAAGTATGTGTAAGTTTCCTTAGAAGTAAGGTGGTAGTATGTGCATAGCTGTATATGCAAAGAAATGGATGTTCAATAGTTTATTTGCATGTGTTAGTATGTGTGTGAGCAACTTTTGGAAGACTGCTGATGTGTTACAGGATGTATAGGTGTATCACTACATATGATGAGTGAGTATATGTATGAGTGACTACATAGAACTGTTGGTGAATTAGTGGATGTGTATATAAATGGTGGAATTACTGAATTGGTTGTTGTAACTGGTATGGGTATCTCCTTTTTTTGAAAATTTTAGTTTCTATTTTTGAATATGTGTTTCAAGGGTTACAGTAAAAGGAGGTCTGTCACTATATCACAAGGATGGTGTCATCAGTGATGTCATGAGTGATGTCACTGACCATGTCATGAGTGATGTAATATGTGACGTCATCAGCAGTGCATTACACGTGCAAGTTATAGTGAGTCCAACTAACTATAACATGGAATTTCAATGGTTTTATGTCAGTAAAATTTCCAGCTAACTATAACTGGTGTGAAACCTATGGTTTTTTCAGTGAATATATATATATATATATATATATATATTACCTATTGGCGGTCGCCAGTAGGTAGTTATAGTTAGGATTGGCTACCATAGGAAATTCCGAACATTCTATTGGGAATAACTTTGGCGCCGATTGAGGGATCTGCCTGTAATTTTCCTTAAAATGGTCTCACTGCGCTCCGCTCCTTCCCTGAAAGTTTCAGGGGGATTCGTGAAGTGGAGGCTGAGTAAAAAGGGGGGTCCCAAAACGTGTTTTCCCCATGTTCATTTCCATAGGACGGTCTGACAAGTCTACACCCGAACCGCTGAACGGAATTATGCCAAACTTGGCAAAATTGTAGGGACTGGTACGTAGATGTGCCTTTGCTATGTTTGGTGAAAATTGCTCCAGTGGTTTTTATGGAAATTAACTTCAAAAACACTTATATATCTATAGGCGCGCTCCGGATGCTCACTGGTGCGCGTACCGGGGAGCGCATCCGGCGTGCTAAGGGTGTGCGCGAGCAGAAAGCTGATTGGCTGTCGTGTGTCTGTCAACATTCTAAACAGTCCGGATAGTCCGCCATCTTGTGTCTCGGTAGAATGGAGACACAAGAGGTGAAAAAAGAAAGGGGGATATATTTTAAAAAGGGGCAGAGTAGACACCCCCTGACCCCTAGGTTTTCTGAGGGGGGCCTAGAAGGACCCTGAAGGGCAAAAAAACATTTTGTTTTAAAAAAAGAAAATTCGCAGGGGTAAGCGCTGGGTGCGTTCCTGGGTACGCTCTCCGGTACGCGCACCCTGAGCGCACCACGGGGAAAAACAGCGTAAAAAAATAGAGTAAAAAAATAATGTAGAGTGTTTAGTGGTAAGTTAGCTCTGAAAAGAGCTGTTGTGTTCATTGGGTGTTTTTTGTACCTACAAGTAGGTACCAATGCAGAGTCTTATATTGAAGAGGAAAACTCTATTCCCCTCATCTGTAAAATGCACACCATCTCTCCTATAGATGCCTTGCATGTTGTAACGCAAGTTGTTGTGATAAATGGACCCCTTAGCATAGTCTCTGAGGTAAGCAGAAACAGATTTATTTACATGTTTCCTTGCTTTCTCAATCTGTGGACAAAATTGGTTGGACCAGTTCCATTTTTGCCTTTAGCATATATTAGAAAATACCAAGGCAGTTTTTTGGAAAAAGTGACATCAATTGCCCGAAGATGTCCTTTAAAAGCATTTCCAGATCTACCCTAGTCAAAGTGCCTAAGTCATTTCCACCACAGTGCAGAATTATACGGTCAGGGTGTGGTAAATGCATAAAGGATTTTATCAATGGTATCAATTGGTGACTCCTCAATCCTCTTTGTCCAATCCATACAATGTTCACATTTGGTAAATCAAGATTGTAAATACCTCTGTTAGTTGCGGATTTTTTAGCCCAGTGGACATAGCTATGACCCACAAACCAGATTCTTGTCATTTTGAAGGTAGGAGTGTGAAGGTAGATGTGCTTCTAGACAGATGAGTTGTGGAAATGAAATGGCAGTTTGATTATGAAAAAAAGTGTTTGAGAATCAGTGCAGATGAATAAGTAGAAATGATTGGAGCTTTGTTTAAAATCTCCACCGAAAATTAGGGTGAATGCTTTTTTTTTTAAAGAAGTCATTTCAATGGTTGAGAAAAAGTCATTTAAAGAAACATTGCATTTTATTAGCTAGTAGATGGAGAGGTTAAGCAGGCTTGGTGGATTTTTTTGCAACATAGTAAAATGAACTTGTGAACTCTGTGCTGGTTTTAGAGGGAGTTACCATGGTTACTTGGTGAATGAGCACTGGGGGGATGGGTGAATGTTATGTGAGTTTCAAAGTCTTGAAAGCTACAACCAATTAAAATGTGCAGTTTGGTTTTGAATTTGTGGGGGAACAATTTTTATTGGCTATGTGCAAGAATATGGCTCTGAAATCAGAAAGAATCTGTGCCATTATTGAAAGGCTCCCAGTGAAGGAAGCATTGTTCAGAGATTCTTCTTAAGAATTTCTGTTGATTGTGACTGACACTGTTTGACATTTTCCAAACCATTTTTAAAGGTGAGTAATGATTCTTTTAAAAAAGATTGAGAGTTTAAAGATTTTTTACAAGTATCATAGTGTGTGTCTCTGTGAATTAAGGAATTATATTTTTACCTTTTCCCATAATGTTAGCTGTGTGTTTATAAGGTAGTCTTCATTATAAATTGTTTTTTATGCTTGGATTCAATGCTGGTTTAGAAATTGTGTAATGGTTTTATTGGAGTTGTAAATATGCTCAATTTTTTTGAAGCACATTGTGCAACCTGTAGCATGGGTAGAAGGAGTGAATGTCTGGAGAGGGATAGGAATAGCAGATAGAAAACCATATGAAATGGTGGGGAGATGCATAAACACACAGCTATGTCAAAGATTGTGCACGCAGCTTGTAAATATGCAGGCAGAAAAAGCAATCTTTGACATAGCTTTGTGTTTATAAGGTAGACTCTCACAGTGATAAGATCTCTCACAGCATTTCATATTCTTGTCTGAGTGCATATTTACAAGCTTTGGGCACAATCTGTGACACAGCTGTGTTTTTATAAGGTAGACTTTCACAATGTTAATATGTCTCACATTACATAAGGTTATGTCATGAGCTTGCCCCATGTGAAAGGATGCATTTGTGGAAATTATTTTTTTACTACAATTTTTTACACTGTTTTCCCCTGTGGTGCGCTTGAGGGCCTCATTTATGAGGCCATGCGTCACTTTTACGCCGCCGGTGCGTCACTTTTTGTGACACAGCAGTGGTGTAAAAATTGCACCTTGTTGAGTTGTATTTACAAAGTGACGAATCTAGGTAGATGCGTCACTTTGTAAAGCCCTGTGCCACATTATATGTGGATCAGGTGTAATGTATGAAAAGGGGGCGTATTGACGCAAAGAAGGGTTGTACAAATGACGCAGTGAAATCTATGAGATTTCACTGCATCACTATTAGGACACTGTGTCAAAATTTTGCACCTGCCTCACAGTAGGTGTAAGACTGACGCAGGCCCTTTTAGTTGGGGCTTGCCCCATGTGAAAGGATGCATTGCTGGAAATTATTTTTTTAAATGGCATAAATTGAGATAGAATATACAAAAAAAGAGAGACATATTTACCAGCTGCGTGCGCAATCTTTGACATAGTTGCGTGTTTATGCATCTCCCCGCCAATGCTGTGAGAGATGTTAACATTGTGAGAGTCTAGAAGCATATTGTGTTTTTGTATATTATATTGGAAATGAATTTTGGAAATGATTTAGGTTTCTACTTTGCTTTGGAGTGGTCATTTAAATGGGTTGTGCTTTGTGTTAAAAACGATTTAGTAAGGAAAATGTTTTTGGGTAAAAAGTCTGGTATATATATATGCTTATAGATAGGTGGCCTGTTTTTGGCCAGTAGAGACAGACACGGTACATTATATCTAACATTATGATCATGTGCCTAAGATTACACTGTGACTGAAGCTTGATTGACCCATCACTGTGATCTTAAGCAGAGTCACACATACTGTTGGCAGAGACAGACATGGTACATTAGCTCTAACATTCTTATTATGTGCCTAAGATCACACTGTGACTGAAGCTTGATTCACCCATTATTGTGATGTTAAGCAGAGTCACATATACTGTCGGCAGGGATAGACATGGTACATTATAACTAAAATCCTATTAATCTGTCTAAAAGCACACTGTGAGTGAAGCTTGATATAATGAGCAACTAGAGTGCTAACATTCAGAATATATGGCAAATGTGTGACACATCTCAATGCCTTCTTGATGGAACCAAAGTAAACAAGCATTGAAAATTCAATAGATTTGGTGTGATCTTAGGCACATGTGCAACATATTACATGTAATCTACCATTTTTTTGTCTGCAAGCAGTATATATGTCTCTGCTCATATTATTTCAAATTATTTTCAGGCGAAAAACAGACAACCTATCTATAAACCAGACAGAACATTAATTAGTAAATTATATCTAACATTGTGCAAGCGGTTTGTAAATATGCCAATGAAACCTTTACACTATCTCTGGACCAGCATTAATGTCAAACATTCGGAATTTATGGGAAATGTGTGACACATCTGAATGCTTTCTTGATTGAATCAAAGAAAACAAGCATTGAAAATGCAATAGATCTCGCCCTCGGTGTCACACATACTGTTGGCAGTGACAGACATGGTACATTATATCTAAAATCCAATTAATCTGTCTAAGATTACACTGTGAGTGAAGCTTGAAATAATGAGCAACTAGACTGCTAACATTCTAAATGTATGGCAAATGTGTGACACATCTGATTGCTTTCTTCATGGAAGCAAGGTAAACTAGCATTGAAAATGCAATAGATTTGGTGTGATCTGAGGCACATGTACACAATATTACATGTAATCTACCATCTCTGTCTGTGCAAGCACTATGTGTATTGTGTATCTCTACACTAATTATTTCTCTGTATCTACAGCCCGAAAACAGGCCACCTATTTATGAACAAGATGTAACATTAATTAGTAAATCGTTTTTGACACAAAGCAAAGCACATGTAATGTAAATGAGCCTTTTGTTGTATACTAGTGTTTATATTGTTTACTTATTGTAATTGCTATGCAATATGTTTGTAGTGATGTATAATATGTTATTTTTTGTTTTCCACAGATTATAATCATCTATACAAACAAACAAAAATATGCCGTCTAAAACCAGAGTTGCGAAAAATTATAAACGAAAATTAAGGTCTAAGGAAAAAGAAAATCAAGAACCAACCAAAATAAAATCTTCAGAGAAAAAGAAAAATGCTCCTGGTAAGCAAAGTAAACATTTTCTGAGGAACTTATTGAAATGTCAAGTAAAAAAAGTTGTTTATCTAAGAAAAATGAAACACCTGTAATTTCAAGAAAGACAGGATATCCTTCTAAAAATGTTAGACGTGTAGAAGGAGACAATATCTTGCAAAGAAATGCAAGAAGTAAACAATTTTCTGACAGAATTGTTTTAAATTTATTAAACAATATCAAAAGGTATAAAAAAAAGACTGCTTTTTACAAGAAAAAAACAAAGTTAAGATTGTGGATGAAGCATTTAAAGTGAAAAATAAATTGTTTAGTTTAGTAATGAATAGAATTCATACACTTGATAAGATAATCAATGTGTTCAAATCAAAATGTAAGTGGAGGAGAGTAATTAATCGGACTAATTTCTGTGATTTTTTTCTGGAGAATGGAAGCATAGTTCAAGTTCTGAGCCATATTTTAATGAAGAAAGTTACTTTCAAGATGATGATTTGGTGCATGCAGTTGACACCAGTGGTCGAGCATATGAGGTGAAGGATGGTTGTCCGGTTGAAAAAGAAGAGATTGTGTCTCGAAATACAGAAGAGGTGTTAGCAAATTAAGTTTTAGGGAGATGTCCTAAGGCTCCAGTGTATACATGGAATTGTAGTAGTATTTGTAGTGTTCGATAGGAATCAATTGATTTGTTTTGCAGTTTCTTACGGACATATACTAAGAAAAGTGTGAAACAAAAAATGAAAATTTTACAAGACTTAGGGGCATATTATCAAGGGGGTTTATCTCCGCTTTTTTGGCTTTAAAAGCCAAGAAAGCGGAGATAAAATTATCTCCCTATTACCAAGCTGTCGCTAACACCAGTTAGTGACAGCTAATAGGAGATAGCGACCATCTTGGGCCCGCTTTGCATGTCAGTGATATTTATCACTAATGACATGCAAAGTGGGCGTGCCAAGATGTTAGCGACTGGAAACAGTCCCTAACATCGCTATCTCCTATTACCAACTTTTGGAGATATTCGCGCTAAGCGCGAATATCTCCAAAAGCTAACACCTGCCCTGAGCAGTTCTTAGCCATGTTATCCAATGGGAGGTGGATAACATGGCTAAGAGCATTTGCTCGATAATGCATGAATATCGCTGACTTTTCAGCGATATTCATGCATTGCGGCCGTTTTTTATCGCATTTGCGATAAACCTTGCTAATAGCAAGGTTTATCTGCGATAAAAATCGCCGATGTGCGGCGATAATGTTTGTCTCTAAACAAGTTAGAGACAAAAATCATCGCTAGTTGTTGGTAATATGCCCCTTAGATCCTTGTAGACTGAGAGAAAAAACGGGTTTGCAAGGGCATTCATTGGCTTGTCTTTCAAGAAAAGTATGTCAGAGTGTTTTTCATCATTTTAGGATGTTAGCAGTGCATCATAATAAAGTGAGGAAATTAGTGAGAAGGTTGTACTATGCAAAAAGTCCAGCACTTAAACTAAAACAGTTAAACAGTGCTCTTTTGCATGGAACTGAATTAGATGTCAAAAACATTTGTGATGAAATTGAGTCTTGTTACTTTGGTGAAAAAGAGGTCAGTACAGAAATTGATACACTAATAGAAGGTAATGTAGAAGAGAATGAAGAGATTTTAAGTACAGAAAATTTTGAAAATGAAATTATAAAGTTTAAAGTCAATTCAGTGAAAGGCCTAATTTTTCTTGTGTTTGTTGTCGACGAACTCATTATAAGCATCAGACTAGATTAGTTGATTTATATGTAAAAAGCGAAAAGATAAATAATAATGAGTCGAAGGATTTTGCTACTTATTTGTTGGTTGAAAATTGTTTTGATTTGGGCTCTGATCAACGTATTTGTACATATTGCTATAATAAATTAAATGAAAATAAAATGCCTGCTAGAGCTGTTCATAATAATATGGAGTTGGTAGACATTCCTTCTGAATTGATGGATTTGAAAACCTATGAGTCTATTCTGCTTCAATATGTGCATCCTTTTCAGGCTATTGTTCGCTTGGATCCTAAGACTGGGAAATTGCCTCCTTCAGATTTACAGAGAGGATTAAACAGGAAGAGTTGTTTATTTGCCTCTCGATTTTTAGAAAAATATTGATACGATTGGTGTTCAAAAAGTAGAAGAGGAACCTCTGGTTATTCTAGTTAATGGTGTTCCGACAAAAAGTAAGAAAATCTGGCAAGAATTAGTGGATGTTAGGAAAGTCAAGAAGGCAACGTTGTATTTGGTAAAAAATAATCAGTACTTTAGAAATGTGTATCTGGGGGAAGAAGAAACAACTGTAGAAGAGAACACTGATGTCTCTGCTGGGCAAATAGACAAAGTTGATGCCTCTAGAAGTGAAGAAATTTATGAACATTATAGTGTTCATCCATTGCACTCCAAAGAAGTAATGGGGAATGCTATTGACTTGTTTCAGATGAAAAAAGCAGAAGGAAGTCCCATTTGTGTACGGGAAGAAAGTCAATAAAAATATTTAAAAAAAAAAAAGGGAAGAAAGTTTGGAAGCTCGTTGTTTTCCACAGTTATTTCCAACAGGAATAGGTGGACGATATGATGACCTGTAGCAGGGTTTCCGTTCTCCCACAGAACTGTGCATAGAGATCTAGAACCTCAGTGAGTTAGGATGATCCAAAAACTCATCTCAGTGTCAGAAATCTCTTTACCTAGCTAGCTACAGTGTCTCATGGATCATTATGGGATGATCCATGTCTTAGACAAACCAGAACATGATCTTTAGAATACCTCAGGAGTCGTGGAACACATGAACACTCTTTCGTTATATAATCATTTCAGACCAAAACTGAGAGTCAAAGAACACAAGTGCAAGTTTGAAATATTTATTATTCAATGCAAAGTTCTCAAACGCAGTATCTTGTATAATACCAAAATGCAGATTATAAAAATCAGAGTCAGCAGCATAGTCACTAATCCATAGTAAGCAAAAGGTGCTAGCATGTTATAATGCAATTTCTATAGAAATCTATATCACCTATATTTCGCGCACCCTATCTAGCATATTATATTATATCTAAGAAGGTCTCATTCGGGCTTTAGCAGGGCGGCCCCATACCTCTCAATGTCAGTAGGAGCAGTTCACATCAACAGCTACCAGCTCTCTTCATGCGCAGCACCAAGTGTCTACGTTCATTCCGTGTAACTCTATCTTAAACCCGCGTAGAGCCCAAAATGTTGGCATCAACATTATTTGTGTTATGTCTAATGTGGTGCGAGGATCAAGCCTCCCAGCAACCTTGTGTTAGGTTAATTTTAGAGTGTGCAGCTCTCAGTGTGCAGACAGTTGTACCAAGTGTACCAGGCAAAGCTGATAGCATAGAAATAACATATTATTCTCAAATAAACCACCTCACCGCTTCTAGGGTGAAGGCGACAACAACAAGTATGTGTCGTGTGCAAAACTGAAGCCGAAGGAAAAAAGGCTGTTTAAACATGTAATGCACTCATGCTAACTTAACGCAATATATGTAACGAAGTATCCATATGACACCCCCCCATTGGTCCGAGCACCGTCAAACATAAGGGAAAAGGCAATACTAAATCAGATACAAAGATTGAAAGCAAAGTTCAATAATCTTGAGCTAAAATAAGCAAAAAAAATATGTATGAATGAATATGTACGAATGCCTACAGTGGCCTCAAGTCTAAAAATAAAAACAAAACTTTCGAACCAAAAGCTATTCGCCAGGTCTCAAAATTATGAAATGTAGGACCAGGCCGCATCAATCCAAATGTCTGTAAGAGAGAAAAAAATTAAGGCACTTATCCGATATCCAAAGTCATGTGTCATGTTGACGTTATCCTCAGCGACATCACGTGATTGAACTCTCCATCAGTTGAACACAGTCCATCCCTCCAATTCAGCGAGGGGAAAGTCATATTTCACAACAAAGCACTCCTTCAGGCATGTCATGATTGGAAAGTATATGCAAAGAAAGTTGCAACAGCCTCCAGTATGAAATCACTGCCATCATCCGAAAATAGTTCAGCAATCCAATTCAGCAATGGGAAAGAACATACGTGCTCCTCCAGCATCGGATCCTCCTGTAACGTCAGAGGACAACTCGGTGGGTTCACTAGATCGCTGTGTGTCAGAAAGGCATCCGCCGCTGCAGAGATCTCCCATTGGCCCAGAACTCCATTTATTGCTGCCAAGGCCATAACTCTCTCGCCAGAACAGATCAACTCATGAGCCACCACGGGACGCATTAGCTGATCAAAATCGACGTCAGGAGCAGTCCTCAAGCATAGGCACAAATCAATGGCCCAATCGAACTCGCAGCTCAGGCAGTGAAACACAGGTTGGACACACGTGAAGTCGGTGAACCGAAATGACAATCTATAGGCCGTGCTCAATGCTGCAAGCGGCAATGTTCCATAGTAATTGAGCATCCGATTACGGCACAGTGTCAGGAGGCGTTGAACGGCGTCTTGCGCAGGATGGGCATCCATGTTTTATGAAGAAAAACACCAACAGAATGCCTGCGGCTACAGCCAGTAACACAGGTAGTCCACCAAACAAACTCGAAAAAATAGTGTGGAAAAACGTGGGAATGATACTAAAAACCTTTTCAAACGTAGTCACGAGGCCACTGCTGACTAACTTGAAAAAATGTGCCAGCCCAGTCGTTGAAGAAGCATTAAATATCTGGTGTACCAGCTCGCAGAAATGAAACGGCAAATCAGTATTTAAAAGCGCCTGCACCTCTGTGCGGGTGTTGGCTATGTGAAGGACATAAGTTTCCCGGGCCGAACTCAGGGTCACTTGTTTTTGAGACAAAAGGGCCCTTATTCTGCTTAAACCATTGAATTTTGCTTCCAAGGTTGGAATCCGTGGCCAGATGGAGACATCTGAAGAACCATGCGTGGGTGGGTATAGAACATTCTTGCAGCACACTACACGCTCTGATACAGTTACCACATATGCCACACCAATTAATAAACCACAACATAATTCGTTGTTTAAAAGCAAATAACTACCATTAGCTAATAATGTGAATGTGGGAACCACCGCTGGAACTGGCGTGCCTTTTAAAACACATGCTAAATTTGGGCGGTCCTGATTACAAGAACCGTGTAACTGAATGTGTCTGCATATTAATGAATGGTCAGGTGACTGTGTGCATTCCTCACCATTAAGATTCACTTCATTCCCATCCTTCAGACATCTGTATGTGTATGGTAATGACCATGCCTCATGTAGGAATGCATTGCCTAGTGGTTCATATCGTCCTATAGCAATATACCGCATACAGTTAGTAAATTTATATAAAGGAAATGGTAATGTAATTAAACCATGAATAAGCCACGTGGCCGTAGTGGTTTCAGCAACAGAAAAAGGCAAGGATTCTAGCTTCTCAATATGTAACATAGAAAATGATGCATCACGCATTGAAAGCATGCGCTGTTTTTCAGTAAGATTAAAAGGGGCAAAAAGGGATGAAACGTTCAATGAGGTCCAGGGAACTCGACCAGCCTTAATTGTCTGTAGAGTCCAGGCAAACTGCATTACAGAACGCAATTGATTTTGACCATGGTATAACGTGGACACTTCATCATGTACAATATCAACAACAGAAGAAACAATATTATCCAATGTGTAAATTCTGGAAGAAAGCGTGTTAATACTGTTATCGACCACTGCAAGCACTTTTTCCAAATTGGCTTGATCAATAGCCCTCAGGCGTTTAGCTGCTTCGACTTGTGAAAATTTCCAAATTTCATTGTAAACAGCATAAATAAAGCGTTTAGACCTACCCATAGTCGGGCCTTTTATAAAATCATTTAGCTCTATGTTCTCATTCAACTGGGACAGATGCAGTTTAACTGCAGCTAAAGTGGAATGTTGTAACCAGTTCTGACACAATTTGCCTACTGAATAAGTTGTAACAGTGTGATCTGTGTCAAACCTGGGATCTGGCCTGATGCGTGTAAAACCTTCAGACAAACCCAAAAAACGACGTTGGCAAGAATCAGAGCTTCTTTGCCATAAAAGCCACCCATCTGGATCAAAACTGGAAATATTAAAGGAGGAATTCTGCAAAAGTGCTTGTATCTCACTTATGGATAATGTAGTGAAATTACTCCAACCTGAATATTCTTCCAAATCAGGGATAGTAGGCGTATTTAATTTTTTAGATGTAGCCAATCCAAAACATGTTGTTTGGGAAACAGTCGAATTTAAAAACAACATGTGATTCGGGATGAGACATGCACGATGCAAAGCCTCAGTGCCTTGTACCTGCCAATCTTTGGTACCCCAAACCGATTTAAGGTCAATAGCATCCTTCCATAACTCATAGCCATCCACAGATAACCTTTCTAGAAAGGACTTTGAATACAACAATTTTGTGTCAGTTAGCCTAACTTTGGGCATGAATTTCTGGTTCACTTTAAAATAAAACGACTCAGGATTTGAATGATTAAAATCTGTAAAGTAAGAATATTTTCCCAGAAACGTACTTGAGCTCCCCTGTAAAGGAGTAGGGCAATGTTCCCACTGAGTGTAATTCACAGGAACCCGCCTGGAACTTGTCTTGTGCAAGAAATGATTTCCATAATGTTGGTAACAAAACAAATCACCATAATTGACAGAATCTAAATATAAATCCTCATCATCAAAGGCCGCATAATATTTCAAATCAGAGAACAATGCTTCTACGGCCTGTAGATCCCAATCATCAGAACGAATATTTTGCTTAATCACATCTCCCATGTTTACTCTAAGCACATTAGGAACATTAATAACCTCTGTGGGGCCATGTATCTGAAACCTAACCGCATCCCACACAATCCCATCAAGGACAGGCCAAGCAGTAATTTGTACTGAATGTAAGTCTCTCTTTAGTCTGTGTGTTGAATGTGAGGAGGAAAGAGGGGCCAATGTTCCATTAAGGTACCGAATTCCTGTTCTTTCTTTCACATAATGGCCATCAATCAGGCGGAAAAAATAAAACACAAAACCAATTGACATAAAAAGATAAAATGAAAATAGTATGAACCAAATGTATGTCCAAGGTGGAACTAAAAAATGTTTTTTAAACAACGTGGCATATTTTGCAATAGTCGATGGTTTCTTTGAAAGTTCCGAATCAGAGTCAAAAGAGAATCTGGACTGATTAGCCAAACGAGCATGTAAATCGGACATAGATAAATCAGCAGGATCTGCATAGGTCACCTCATCAATGTTAGTAACAGGAATAGTATTTAATAAAGGACTGGATATGGCAGGCATCTCGAGGGACACCTCCTGATCTGCACCAGATGTAATAGCCAGCACAGAGTGCCTCACCATGGAAGGACAGGATATAGCCGGTGTCATGCTATGAAGAATCGGCCACCCTGTGTGTCTTGACATTGTCAATAGAAATAAATCTGTTTTCTTTACGACCTGGAAGTGGTGGTAAAATGACTGTTCTTGTGCCCTTCACTCCAAGGACTCGAACCGGCGCTCGATATGAGGGACCAAACTCTTTCTTGTTATCGATCTTCTCTCGAACCAGTTCTCCAACTTGGGGTAGCCAGCCAACTACCGGGATCTGCAACGCATCATCCGACGTGGAGGGCAAGTGTTCCTTTGCAAGACTGTCTCTGGTCTTTTGTAGATTCTGTAAAACATTGCAATGTTCATCTACGTCAAAGGCCGCGGCCTGGGCCTGGCAGCCTGCACCATCAAGGTCAGGGACGTACATCTTGATACCAAAGAGCATTTCGTATGGGGTCCGCCCACTCAGAGACCTTCTAGGGAGATTATTAAGCGCACGCTGCACGCCATAGAGGTGGGTCAGCCAGTTTCTACCAGTGCCTATAACACAGGCTGTCAAAGATTGCTTTAAGTCGCGGTTCATTCTTTCTACTACAGAATTGCCCTCAGGCCTGTAGGGACTTGAAAACTTCACCTGTACTCCCAACGCAACCATAGCATCCTTATACGCCTTAGAGGCGAAAGCCGGACCCTGGTCCGAATGGAAAGCACCACAAGCAAAGATTCCCACAAAGACACGCAAATCCTTAATGACAGTTCGCGAATCAGCGCTTCGATGCGGCCATACCCATACAAAGCGTGTGCATGAGTCAACTGCTACTAAGATGTATTTATACGCAGTATCAGAAGAAAAAGGACCGCAGTGATCTAAATAAACACATCCAAGTGGTTTATTAGAGATGTACAACTGTGTCTGAGGCGGACGCGCAGCAGTAGAAGGCTTGATCTGCTGACAAATGTCACACATAAGGACATAATCGCGCGTCTGTTTGTACAGTCCCCGCCACCAGAACCTCTGTTGTAGCTGAGATACAGTGGCTGAGACGCCCGCATGCGCAGACGCCACACCTTCATGAGCCGCTGTAATCAGAGAAGCTCTGCGATCCGAGTTGGGAACTAGACGCTCTCCAACTTCAGGAATTTTCACATAAGGAACCTTATCGGGACTTAAGTGGTATGTGTACTTCGAAGGGAACCCCGCAGGATATTTACCTCCCTTCGCCGTGGCAGCAACAGCCGCCAAGATGTCATCATCTATTTTGCTTTTGGACCTTGTGACTGCTGCAACTAAGTATTTTGATACCGCTGACTTCGCTGCTTCATCAGCAAGCGAGTTGCCAACAGCGTGGACTCCCACGCGCTGGTGGCCGAGAGTATGAATCACAAACACGAGCGGCAGCTTTTCTTTAAGTTCCGCCACTCGGACCCAGATCATTTTATGTTTTATTGTGCTACCTTTGGAATCACGAAAATCATTCTGAATCCAAAAGAACAAGTTCTCATTGTAAGACTGGACACAGTAGTAAGAATCACTTACGATTAAAGTCGTCACACTAGGATCTGCGTACTCCAATGCGAGCATAAGAGCACGGAGCTCTGCTAATTGTGCGGTGCAGTCTCCAAGCGTCTGCGTGTGCACGACACTGGACTTGAACTCATCGTTCACCATGGCACCGACCACAATGGCGCAAGCGGAAACGTAGGCATGTTTAGAGCCATGCGCAACCTGCGCCGAACCATCCGTGTAAATGATACAATGGAAATCCTCCAACGGCCGCATTGCTAAAGGAGCAGGATGAACAAATTCATACTGTAAATACTCCTGCGACCGTAAAGCGGCGTCAAAAATAAACGTGACATCCTGAGATGTCAAGGATGTAGCCCACTGAATCCACCGAGGGTGCAAAGCTTTAGAATTAGGTACACTGGCTTTCGTGACCGCCTCCAATGCAGGACACGGGGTAACAACCAACATGCGCTTTCCCTGCGACAGGGCACGTTCTTTAAGAATTGCCATCTGCACAGCCGTTAAAACTTTCTCCACAGTGGAAAAACGCAGTTCAGCCGAAGTGTACAAGTGTGACTTGTAAGCAATAGGTACAGTATCCCCCTCATTAAAAGTCAGGTACGTGAAACCCACCGTCCCAGGGATAATTCTTATCACCAGGTTAGTCTGGTTATCACGGGTCTGTAAGTAGTCAGAAGTGAGCAAATCAGCCTGCAAAGACTGCAGAATGGCTGAATGCTCAGGCAGCCAGCATGATTTGGAAAAAGATGGTTGTACCAAGGCATATAAAGGCTTGATACGCTGGGCATATTCCGGAATGTATGTCCTCCCGAAATTTAAAAAACCCAGTAAAGACTGTAATTTTTTCAGCGTTGTCGGAGAGCGCAACTGCGCGCACTTCTCCAGGAAATGAGGAGCCAATCCCTTTCCTTCATGGTTAAGTTCATAACCTAGAAACAACACTGTGTACTCCGCAATGTGTGATTTCGCAAAGTTAAACTTGTAACCCATGTCTGCAAAGTTACAAATTATGCTGTTCACTCGACACAGATGCACCCAAAGCTCATCGTCTGTGAGATAAATGTCATCCACATACGAACATGCAACTGGATCGAAACTCTCCAAAAGAGAGACTATGCGGGCGGAAAACACTCCAGGACTATTTTTATATCCCATTGGGAGTCGTTTAAACATTTTTTGTACGCCGCCGCAAGTAAAACTGGTCCATTGGGAACTTAGACCATCTAATCTATGTGCATAAAAACCATTGGAAATGTCAAGCGTGGTTTTAAACCGTTTACGCTCAAGACTATTCACTAGGGCAGAGCCGTGAGTATTCTGTACTGCACAGTTACGGCAATGCGAGTTCAAATGCCGGTAATCCAAAACCAGACGATATGAGCCGTCCGGCTTGTTAACAGTAAAAAGGGGATTATTCATTGGTGACACACACGTTTCAATTACACCTTGATATTCCAATTGTTCAAGGATAGCCGCCACCGAAGCCTTAGCTTCACGCCGTATGGGATACTGGGGTAGTGGCTGCGGCTGTGACCGCAACGGAATCTCACGGCTAGGGGACAATTTATCCCAGCCACACTGATTCCGGTACACAGCCGGCGCAAGCGCCAGAGCCCACTCTTCTGCAAAATGCAGCGCTTCCACTCTCGGCACAGTGTGCGCGAAACTGGGGAGGATTACCCCCTCCCCTCGCGGAGCTGCGAGAACAAAAGGTGGGGGCCAGTCAGCCTCCGAAAGCAAAATGCCATACGTATCCGAAAGATTCTCCCAAAATACCCCTTTTACAGTTCGCTGCATGTCACCTTCAATTAACAGGACAATTTCAAAAAGTCTTTCAGGGGGAGCAACATGTGTATCAGCTGTTTCGATTACAACATAAGTGTCAGTCGCTGTCACCTTCAACAGTGGACGGAGGGCCTCTCTCACTATGGTAATCTCCGCCGCGCTGTCCAGCAAGGTCAGAGCCCACGTCAGATTCCGAAGCCGCGTTCTCACTATCTGGGGCATATCGATGCGCCGTTAAGGCTGCGACTTTCTTCTTGGCAAACTGCGGTCTCTTTGGCGTAGAGTCGTCCCGCTGGTCCCCTTCACTCCGCGTGCGGGGCTGGCCACGTCCTTGCTGACCACCCCTGCCCCTGCCGCCCCCTCCACCACCGGTTGACGGAGCCGATGAGTCCTGAAAGGAACGAGGAGAGCGTTGGTCAGATGCCAGATATCTGGCAGGCGATTTAATCGTAGCGCGATCGCGCAATTCATAAACTCGCTCTGACTGCGCAGGTTGTGAAGGCGCCGGACTCGAGACCTGTGTCTGTTGTTGTCGTTGCTTACCCTGATTCTGCTTTTTAGGCCAATTCTGTTTTTTGGACCTGGGCTGTCCACCTGTTTCCGAAGACTGCCCCTGGGGCTGCTTCTTTTCTTTTTCAAGAAAAACCTTCGCACCCTTAGAATTGCGGCCAACCATTTTATAAGCCGCCACAATAATTCTGGCCAGAACGGAATTCACCAAGACAGGACTAATCTTCAAACCAGCCTGTTCTGCCCGAAGCTGCGCACCTGCGGGGGCTGCGCCATGAATATTACGACCAATGTAATGAACAAGCGCTCTAATCACTCCAACCGCGACCTCATGAAGACGCCGCAGGTCAGCTACACTACAAGTGGTGCGATTGGGATGAGGAGTAAATCCACCCAAAGCGGGCCAATTTGTGCCCGGAACGGACAAAGGACCTAACCTCGGAGCCGTTAAAGAATGGGGTAGGGCGCCACCAAACCAAACTCCGTGCTGCCAAGCGTCAATAGGTACTTCCAGTGCCCTGTACGGAGCATAAGCCGCCGGTACAACCGTGGCAGGGTATGAATGGTAGACACCTGAATTAGCGTCCAAAGCCGGAAATGTTACCCAGGAATAAAACAATTCGTACGGGTACGCATGTTCCGCACCCACCACTAGAACCACAGCCAAGCCTTCCGCGGGTACATTATAACCCCGCAAGTGGTCGCGAACCGCGACGCGGCTATGCTGCGCTATGTCCACGGCCATGTTAGCACAGGAAGTGAAAAAAGACAAAGAACACTATGTAGCACAACTGGGTAGTAATTCAAAGAAACCGTTTTTAGAAAAAATTCAAGCTTGAAAAGACCTATCTCAAAAATAGGTAGGTTTTCCGACACCACCGTTTACCGGAAACGGGAATGAAGGTGTTAAGGTCTGAATGATATACTACTCGAGTGTCATGAAATACGGCCAACCAATCCGTTGGGCGCCATGTAGCAGGGTTTCCGTTCTCCCACAGAACTGTGCATAGAGATCTAGAACCTCAGTGAGTTAGGATGATCCAAAAACTCATCTCAGTGTCAGAAATCTCTTTACCTAGCTAGCTACAGTGTCTCATGGATCATTATGGGATGATCCATGTCTTAGACAAACCAGAACATGATCTTTAGAATACCTCAGGAGTCGTGGAACACATGAACACTCTTTCGTTATATAATCATTTCAGACCAAAACTGAGAGTCAAAGAACACAAGTGCAAGTTTGAAATATTTATTATTCAATGCAAAGTTCTCAAACGCAGTATCTTGTATAATACCAAAATGCAGATTATAAAAATCAGAGTCAGCAGCATAGTCACTAATCCATAGTAAGCAAAAGGTGCTAGCATGTTATAATGCAATTTCTATAGAAATCTATATCACCTATATTTCGCGCACCCTATCTAGCATATTATATTATATCTAAGAAGGTCTCATTCGGGCTTTAGCAGGGCGGCCCCATACCTCTCAATGTCAGTAGGAGCAGTTCACATCAACAGCTACCAGCTCTCTTCATGCGCAGCACCAAGTGTCTACGTTCATTCCGTGTAACTCTATCTTAAACCCGCGTAGAGCCCAAAATGTTGGCATCAACATTATTTGTGTTATGTCTAATGTGGTGCGAGGATCAAGCCTCCCAGCAACCTTGTGTTAGGTTAATTTTAGAGTGTGCAGCTCTCAGTGTGCAGACAGTTGTACCAAGTGTACCAGGCAAAGCTGATAGCATAGAAATAACATATTATTCTCAAATAAACCACCTCACCGCTTCTAGGGTGAAGGCGACAACAACAAGTATGTGTCGTGTGCAAAACTGAAGCCGAAGGAAAAAAGGCTGTTTAAACATGTAATGCACTCATGCTAACTTAACGCAATATATGTAACGAAGTATCCATATGACAGACCGACCGGTTCAAATTCCTGCATCTGAATACCGGACTTAAACGTTATATGCAGAAGATCCAAGGTTTCGTCAATGCATTCCGTATTTGTTCCATCCACTGTTTGAGAGTGACTTGTCTGGACTTTCCTATGCAGTAAACCATATACTGAAAAGTGGAGCACATCTACATAATGTTTCGGCAAGGGATTTTATGGATAAAGTCAAACTGCCAGACAGTGTTTTGGAATCTCAGCTAATTAATCTCATGGCATGTCAGCGTGGTACTAACGAGTATTGGTGCCGTCGTCATGGGGAATTGAAATGTATGCTAAGAAACTTAGGAACTCCTACATGGTTCCTCACTCTTAGCTGTGCTGAGTATGCTTGGGAAGACTTACTTGAATTTCTACGAGAGGCAAATAAAAACATTGAAAATATTGAATACAAGACACCTGGAGAACTGTGCTCTTTGGATCCAGTTAATGTATGCAGGTATTTCAATCATAGGTTTGAAGCTATGATGTCTTTTATTACAAACAAACAAAAATCCTCCACTTGGAGAGGTGTTGGATTTCTTTTGGATAAAGGAGTATCAAGCAAGAGGTGCTCCTCATATACATATGCTGCTATGGATTAAAGATGCTTCAAAATTTGAAACAGATTCAGATGAGAAATTGATGAGTTTCATTGAGCAGTATTCTACATGTACTGTTCCGAAAAGTACAGACGAAAACTATTTAAGACAGCAAGTTTTACGCTTTCAAACCCATCGTTGTGGGAAATACTGTCGTCGAAAATACAAATCCAAGGACAAGTTCTACACGAAATGTCGTTTTGCATTTCCACGTCCAGTAACATCGAAAGGAAGAGTCAACAATTTTATGTCTTCTCTGTGACATATTGGGACAAGGAAATCACCCAAAAATACATACAACCTAAGAAGAAATGAGGAATCCAAATACATAAATGACTACAACCCAGTCATTTTGTCCATGTGGAATGCTAACATGGATATTCAATATGTGGCTGACAACTCTATTGCTGTGGCTCGATATGTGACGTCTTACATCACAAAATCTGAAAAAACGGAACTGAAGGAAATGTGGGAGGAAATTTCACATGAAAAGAGTATAAGCAAGAAATGATACAGTTACAGTTACAGTTTAAAGATGTTGTAGCATTGAGAAATTGGAGCGTATGAATGTTCTGATCGGTTGTCATCAGCAAGTCTATATGCCAAATCTAGAACCATCATTTGGGTGAGTCCAGGTCTTGCTGCAACACGAAACCGAGTTTTGAAATCTGTACAAGAAATTGAGTATTTGGCGGAGAAAGAACCAGACAGTACAGATATTTTGAAGACAAACATGTTGGATACATACTATCCAAATAGAAGTACTCACCTTGAGAACGCTTGTCTCTATGAAGTTCTGCAAACCTACACTTTTAAAAGGAACGTCACAGAAGACATCAATAAAGGTGTATATGCTGTAATTGGATGTGAAGGCTGTTTAGTAAAACAAAGAAAAGGTCATTTGATTAATCATCAAAAATTGAGTTGTGATTCTCCAGACAAAAGAGAATTTTATTACTTAGCACTTTTACAACTCTTTAAACCTTGGCGTAGAGAAGAGGAACTACTTTGAGATTTTCTTACTTATGAAGATTCGTTCAATGCAACCAAAGATACCATAGAATGTCCTGTTTTTTCAAGTTATCTGCAAATGTTGAACGAAGAAATACAGCAAGAAGCTACAATTGCAGCAGAGATTGCTAGAGACAAGTCTCAAGACAGTCAGAGTTCTGCTTCATTGAGTCAGGATCCACTAGGAGGACCAATTATACAAAATGAAGCTGCCACTGCCATGGATGAAGTTGAAAGTGCCATGGAACAAGCTCAGGAGGATGGAGTTGACTTATCAGATTTGGAAAAAGAACTAAACGTTGAGCAGAGGCAAATATATGACAAAGTCACAGAACAAATTAAGCATAGTTTATTACATGAGAAAAAAGAGTGCTCATGTACATCATTTGTGCCTATCCAACTGTATGTCAGTGGAGTAGCAGGAACTGGGAAACGTTTCCTGATTAAAGTGATTGTGTTAGACCTGGCACCTTGGCGTGAGTCTCCCTTCCACTTTTTTGCTGATGTGCCTCAGATGTTTTGCTGGTGTTCGATGCTCAGGGCACTGCACCATGGCAGATCCACCTCCTGCGGAGCGTCTGATGTCTCTGCCCTGCACCCTGAAAGAAGACGGCAGCGACCTGTCAACAAAGTACTTCAGAACCGGGTTGAACCAGGCTCAGGCCCCCTGGCCTGCAAAGACAAAAGAAATGCAGTATAAATATAGGAGTCCGCTCCTTACAAATCAGATCCAGTTTTGACCACGACGAACCTCTGCCTGACTAGAAAGACCAAGAGAAGCTGAAGGACGGAAACCAGTCTGTATCCTGTAAGACTGGTCTGCAGTGGTGTCTTGATGAGAATGGAGAGGAAAGGCCCAGATAGGACTTTGTAGACTTGTGCCTGAAACTATCTCCAAGGTCTTGATCGAGAGATTGCCCCCTGAATGGAACCCCAGGACCATTGGGTTCTATCTGCTTGTGCCCGTTTGCTGTTGAGCCTCAGTTCCTATTCCCTCGCCAGAGTTGTGACTCGGGTGCCTTCGCCCTATCCCAGGTCGTGACAGCTCGGAGCTTGGTCGCCCCGCCGTAGAGAGCCCCGCTCATCCCTGAGCCGCTCTCCGCTTCAGTGCCGGGCCGCCTGCTCTCCTGTCACCTCGCCGCTTACAGAGCGAGCTTCGCACCTCTCATCTTCTCCAGCCGGAATCTGCACGGAGAGCATTCCATAGCCTCGGACACTTGAACTCCGTCTCGAGTTCATATCGGATCCAGGGTCCGCAACATTCCTATTTTCCTGTCATCGTACCTTGCTAAACAACGAACACTGAAAGACTAAGTTTGCCTATTGTAATCTGGTGGCCTCAACTTACTAAATGTTATTTTGGTTTTGTGATAATCCTCCTTGAATCTATCTTTTATATAAAGTATACATATTTTTGATACAACCATACGACTGGTGTCCATTTGTGGTGGGTCAGTGGTTTGACTGTGTGTGATCATGAATGCTTAACTTACTATCGCCCTGAGGATTAGCCTTGTCTGCTCGCACCACACTACCTAGAGGGTGAGCAGGGGTTATTCAAAGGAGTAGTTCCCTTGCCCTGACGCAGAGCTGAGGATCCTTGCTTGTCAAAAGTGCATACCTGTGCCAACCAGAGACCTCCGGTTCTAACAGAGTGCAACATATTTGCAGAAAAAAATGGAGTCATCGCTCTCTTGTGTTGTTACTGCTCCAACTGGGTTGGCAGCACACAACATTAAAGGAATTACTTTACACTGCTTATTGATGCTTCCAGTGGAGCATGATAACAAATTACAATACCACAAGCTATCTGGAGAAGCTTGTTGTGAAGTTTAAAGAGTACTAAAGAAAATGAAACTTCTTATCATTGATGAAGTAAGCATGGTATCAAATGTAATGCTTGCTTTTGTGCATTTAAGAATGCAATAAACTCTTAAAACAGACTATGATGTGTTATTTGGAGGCAAACACATCATTGTTTTTGGAGATTTACTGCAACTAACTACAGTGAAAGGACAGCCAGTGTTTAAAATGCTTACGTATGAAGATACCAGGAAGTGCTTAGGAAGCATTAGAAATGTTAACATATGGCTAAATTTCAAATATGCAGAACTACTTCAAAGCATTAGCATAGCAGTTGACACCAGAACTATTTTCAAACTAAAATCCAACAACATCTTTAACTGAATCCTTTTCCTTTCTGTTTACAATTACTGTTTCATCTAATCTGTCATATGCTTGATGCCAACTCTGCAAAAATGTTCAATCTTCAACACCAAATTGTTAAAGTTGGAAAATCAAGAAATTGTGAAACTGGAAGCTTTTGATAAAATAGAACATGAAGGAGTCACTATTATTTTGTCAGAAAAGTTGAAAACAAAATTGGATTCTTTAGAGAAGACAATATCTAAAACTGCTGGTATGGAAAAGACTCTGTATGCATCTTTAAATTGCCGTATATTTCTACGACGTTATTTACATGTGGAAAGAGGTTTAGTAAATGGAGCAATGGGTCATGTTGTAGATTTTGTGAATTACCGAAATAGAGATGGAATTGAAATTATAAAAATGTAATTTGATGATATTGAAGAAGTACAACAAATCAGTCGTTGTTCTGCTCGCTTTTTGCTAGTGAAAGATTTATATGTCTGCAGAAAACAGTTTCCTGTTTCTTTAGCATATGCAGTAACTATTCATAAATCTCAAGGTTTAAGTGTTGAAACTGCTTTGGTGAATATTGGAAATTCTGTGTTAAAGGAGGGCATGGCATATATTGCTTTATCTCGAGTCAGAACTTTATCTGGATTGTACTTGATTGATTTTGATGAGACAAAGATTAATGCAGATCTAAATTGTGTACAAGAATATAATAGGCTAAGAAGAGAGTATGCTCCAAATTTACCTCAATATCCTCTGTTTGAAAAGCGTGTGGTAGGCCGAAAAAGAAGAAATGAGAAAAAATGTAGTGAAGTTGTAGTAAATAGAAAAAAAGTAGATGAAACAGTAATTGTAAACAGAAAGGAAAAGGATTCAGTTAAAGATCTTGTTGGATTTTAGTTTGAAAATAGTTCTGGTGTCAACTGCTATGCTAATGTTGTGGTTAATGTTGTTTTCTTTCTCCAAACTGTAAAAGAACAGATTGCTGAAAATCGTGATCAAACACTTTGTTGTTTATTAAATTCTGTGTTTGAGAAATGTCGCAGTGATAGAACAAAAATACCAAGTGTTTCTGAAATTCGAAAGGTTTTAGACATATGTTCTGGTCTAAATCAATTTTCACAGAATATTCAGCAAGATTGTCAGGAATTTCTAATGTATATGCTTGTTATTTTACAAGATGAAGGAGTAGATGTAAAAAATCTTTTTGGCCTTTCTTATAAATGGCAACATGACTGTGACAATTGCTCCTTTTCAAGTAGTACTACAGTACACACTGAAAGATTTATATATCTGACTTTACCAGACTGCAAATCAGTGTCTTTTAATAATCTGGTTAGAGCAGCAAATCAAAACATGGTTTGTAGTCAATGTAAATCTGAAATGCTATCAACTTTATTTTTAATAAGATATGGACAGTATGTTATTTTAATGTTCCAACGATGTAGACCAAATGGGACTAAATTGACAACATTAATTAAATTTTTTGTGGCTTCTCAATTATCAATTTCAGGAAGAACCTTTAGAACTGCAGGAATTATTTACCATGATGGTCCTTCAACAACATCAGGACATTACACAGCTTATTTAAAATGTGAAAAAGGTTGGAAGCTCTGTAATGATACTCAATTGACTTTCAAACAACGTTTGCCTTCTGACTTACTAAATTCTTACCTAGTGTTCTTACAACCGAAATTTTAGGGAAGGTAATTGGCCTATGAAGATTGCAGCAGTTAATATAACTTAGTTTGCTCTTCAAAATAACTTCCTGAATGAGAGTGATGAAGGTAATAAAAAACATGTATTTCTCATAGAGATAGTATATGTTGATTATATAAAGTGTGCTGTGAGAATTATAGGAATTATTTATTAAATGTAAGGTAGAGATGGAAGTAAAAGTCTTGTTCCATAACGTGAAAGATGTTGGAGCTTTTCTTTCAGAAAGTTGGGTAAATGAGACATTACGAAAACAGTGGACTAATTTACATAGAAAAGGACTTTCCATATACTATTTGGCCTCGTGGAAAAGTGGATGGATCAAAAGTGAGTTTAGATATGGTTTTTAAAAATTTACATTATTTAAGTAAATATTCAATGGGTTTTTTAAACACAATCATTTTGATTGTGCTTTTTTTGCCCGCTGTTATATGATGAGTACTTTTAAAGTCACTGTTTTAAGTGAAGTTCAATATATTCTGAGAACAGCAAAAATAAACCATTTAACATGTTGTTGAAATTATTTTGTATTTTCTATTATTAAATATATATTATTTTTCCATTCTCTTATACTCACTTACCAATTTCCACCCTCTATCACTCTTTTTAACTCAACCTCACTGGCCTTTTTTGACTCTCCCTCACCTCCCTTCCCTTATTCCATTTTCCACACTTATTCTCATTAACCATTCCTTCACTGCTCATTACCTCTCTCCCAGCCACCAATTTCCAGCTGTCAGTCACTCTACTTCACTCCCCTTCCCTTTGTTTCCTTTCTTTGTTCCCTCAATAATTCTCCTTCTCTCATTTACCTTTTTACACTTTACTCACTTCTTTTCTCACTTCCTCTATCCTCTCACATCCTCACTCATTTGCCCTCACAGCCTGTCTCTTAGCTTCAGTCTCTGGATCCTCTCACTCTCTCACTCCTTTCGTCATGCTTACTCCCTAAAAATAACCCACACTCCCTTCCTTACCTTTCTTTGCTCTCTTACTCAGTTCCTTTGTGTCACTCTTTTCTTCACTAGCTCTATATTCTCACTCCTTCACTTCATTTGTCTCAAGCTTACTTGCTTTTATTCTCTTTATTTCCCCTTTTTCTTCAACCTCCCTGCCCTTCACTCATCCTCACTTACCCTTGTTAATCTCCTACTTTGTCTCTTGTATTGTAAAATATATATTATAAATATTGTAACTTATTTTTTTTGTCTTTCACAGATATAAATGTAAATGAAAATATAAAACTAAGTTGATATTACTTATAAGGTAAGTTTGATGTAGAATATTTATTTTCTCTATACTATTTTCCATAACCTCACTACTCTTCTTTGATATTCCCACACCTCTGTTTCCTTATAGCACCTGTCTCACTTATTCTAAATCCCCACATTTACTCTCTTTTTTTACACTCTTCTCTTACTCTCACCTTCTTTGAGGCGTTCTCTTGTACTTTCTTTCCTCTGTCTTCTCTTACTTTGTTTCATTTTGACACAACAGCGTCATAAAAGTGACGCAGTGAAATCTCATAGATTTCACTGCGTGATTTGTACAACTCTTCTCTGCGTCAATACGCCCCCTTTGCATACATTACACCTGACGCACATATAATGTGGCACAGGGCTTTACAAAATGACGCATCTACCTAGATGCGTCACTTTGTAAATATAATTAAACAAGGTGCAATTTTTACACCACTACTGTGTCACAAAAAGTGACGCACCGGCGGCGTAAAAGTGACGCATGGTCTCATAAATGAGGCCCTCAAGCGCACCACAGGGAAAAACAGTGTAAAAAATTGTACTAAAAAAAATAATTTCCAGCAATGCATCCTTTCACATGGGGCAAGCTCATGACCTTACCTTATGTAATGTGAGAGATGTTAACATTGTGAGAGTCTACCTTATAAATACACAGCTGTGTCAAAGAATGTGCACAAAGCTTGTAAATATGCACTCAGACAAGAATATGAAATGCTGTGAGAGATCTTATCACTGTGAGAGTCTACCTTATAAACACACAGCTATGTCAAAGATTGCTTTGTCCGCCTGCATACTTACAAGCTGCGTGCACAATCTTTGACATAGCTGTGTGTTTATGCATCTCCCCACCATTGCATATGGTTTTCTATCTGCTATTCCTATCCCTCCCTAGACATTCACTCCTTCTATCCATGCTACAGGTTGCGCAATGTGGTTCATAAAAATGAGCATATTTACAACTCCAATGAAATCATTACACAATTTCTAAACCAGCATTGAATCCCAACATAAAAAACAATTTATAAAAAAGTCTACCTTATAAACACACAACTATATCAAAGATTGCGCACGCACCTTGTAAATATGTCACTCTTTTTTTGTATATTCTATCTCAATTTATGCCATTTAAAAAAATAATTTCCAGCAATGCATCTTTTGACATGGGGCAAGCCCTAACTGAAAGGGCCTACGTCAGTCTTACACCTGCTGTGAGGCAGGTGCAAAATTTTGACACAACAGCGTCATAAAAGTGTCGCAGTGAAATCTCATAGATTTCACTGCGTCATTTGTACAACCCTTCTTTGCATCAATACGCCCCCTTTGCATATATTACACCTGACGCACATATAATGTGGCACAGGGCTTTACAAAGTGACGCATATACCTAGATTTTTTGTATTTAATGGAAGCCTTATTAAAAACAGGCATAGTACTGGGGTGCCTCCTCTCGATGTGGAGCATCACATTTCACTGTCTTCTAAAAATTCAAAAAATGCCGTCGATAGTGTACTTTAGAGACAAATAGTGAGAAAAAGAATGCATGAGATGAAAAAGAGATGTGAAATGCACATTGGAGAAAATATAGTGGGAGAAGGGAAGTAACTGTGAGTAAACTAACTATGTAATACAGAAATGTTGCACTCTATACTATAAGTCTCACTTTATGCCACAATTATTTCACTACTATCTCATAAATTTCAAGTAAAATAAAAGAAAAATGTCTCAAACAATTTATAATTTATCAATATAAATTTATTCTTCAGAATTTTCATAATTTAGAAGTACTTCTAGCATTAATTGATCAGGAATCTCCTCATCAGAACTCTTCATAAATGACTCCTGGAACTCAACATAGTCCAAACATTCCATTAATTCAACATCCAAAGTCTCATCATTAAAATCCTCCATTTCTTCTTCTCTCAAAGGAAGGTCTCCTTCATGGATAGTGTCATAAATTGGATCATTTGAGACCTCAATGAAACTCTTCTCAACAAAGGTTGCGGAAATTTCAAAATTAATATTAACGGTGTCCTCTTTGACATCCATATTCTTTTTAAATTTCTTGCTGTAAATAGTAGGAAAAAAACCACTTTAATTTATCGTTTTTAGTAATAGATAATATTAAACTAGCTTTATCAAGGATTAAATTCCCCTTACAAATTAACAACTCACCTTTTAGAAAGCAGTAGAAGAGATAATTCTGTGTAAATTTCACACCAGAAACAGAACACCAGAAATTCCTCACAAATGTACCTCAAAGAGTACTATCACAAAATGGCTGTGTTTCCCTCTCATTAGAGAACCATTTCATTAGTAGAAAACCAATGAAACTTCATCACACACAAATTCTAAACCAAAGAAACATTTTAATTGGTTGTAAATTTAAAAAGCTAATTGGCTCTTGAGTGTCTGTAAACATTCTAAATGGTCTGCATAGTCCACCATCTTGTGACTCTGAAGAACAGAGACACAGGAGGTGAAAAATAAATGGGGAAATAATTAAAAAGGGGCAGAATAGACACCCTCTGACCCCCTAGGTTTTCTGAGGGGGGCCTAGAAGGACCCTGACAGGCAAAAAAAAAATTAAAAATATATATATATTTCGCGGGGTAAGCGCTCGATGCGCTTCCGGGTGCACTCTCCGGTACGCGCACTGTGAGCGCACCGTGAAAAAATGTTAAAAAATATATATACATTTAAGATATGTTTTTAAAATATATATATATAATTATTTGTTGTAAAAAACAGCTAACAAAAAAAATAATCATAGGTTACAAAGTTTATATACAAATGAATTAGCTTTTAAAAAAACTATGAAATTCACTGAAAAACCATAGGTTTCACAAACGTTATAGTTAGGAATTAGCTTTTAAAAAACCTTTCAAATTCACTAAAAAAAACATAGGTTTCACAATCGTTATAGTTAGGAATTAGCTTTAAAAAAACCTTTGAAATTCACTGAAAAAACCATAGGTTTCACACTTGTTATAGCTAGGAATTAGCATTTAAAAAACCTTTGAAATTCACTGAAAAACCATAGGTTTCACACCAGTTATAGTTAGCTGAACAGTTTACTCATACAAAACCATTGAAACTCCCACATTATAGTTAGTTGGACACACTATAACTCGCGCGCCGGCAATCCACTGCTGATGATGTCACATATTACATCATTCATGACATGGTCAGTGACATCACTGATGACATCTCAAATTACATCACTGATGAAGGAAGAAGTTAACTTCTTAGATCTAAGGGTATTCGTTGATTCAGGTACGATTCAAACCGCCCTCTATAGAAAAGAGACGGCGGGTAATTCTGTCCTACACGGACGCAGCAGCCATCCGACTTCCCTAGTTAAGAGCATCCCCTACGGGGAACTGTTGAGGATAAAGCGCAACAGCTCCCTGGAAAGAGACTTCACAGAGGCCGCCCAAAAAAGCGTGAAACGCTTTAGATCTCGCGGCTATTCTACAAACGTCCTCCAACAAGCTGAAGAGAAAGCTTGTTGGAGGATGAGTTATAGTGAGTCCAACTAACTATAACGTGGGAATTTCAATGGTTTTGTATGAGTAAACTGTTCAGCTAACTATAACTGGTGTGAAACCTATGTTTTTTTCAGTGAATTTCAAAGGTTTTTTAAAAGCTAATTCCGAACTATAACGATTGTGAAACCTATGGTTTTTTGTGAATATATATATATATATATATATATATATATATATATATATATATATATATATATATATATATATATATATATATATATATATATATATTGTCATCATACTTTATTGTTATGGCTTTTTGCTTTGAATAAAGCTATTTAAACAAAAAACAATTGGTGGTTATTTGCATTTAATAAATACATCTTAAACATCTTAAACATCAGACTTGTCGAGAGGTGTTGAATATCTCAGTATCTCAATTATCCAGTTGGTACATTGGCAATTGCACAATTTCAACTTAGGTATGAATTTTACTATCAAAAGAAACAAAGGCAGTTTAATTAACAGATAAAACAATGAACCTTTGCGTTTCTAATATTTTTCATGTTCCGAAAGAATTATTTAAAACAGGCGACTCATAATTAGTTGCTTCAAAGTACACACTGTTCAGACCTGCACTTCTGATCCCTGCACACATGATTTTCTGCTCGCTGGGAGTGGCGACATAAGGGGACTTGGAAGACTGGCTGGTTAACTCCACAACAGTGGTCATCGTGTCCTGCTTGGGTGACCGCGGGGAAGACTACTATCACACCCTCCCCACCTCACCAACCCGGACTGCCACAATCACTAGGCTTTCTGGGAGTTGAAGTCCTCCAACTAAACCAGACTTCAACAGGTGAGCCTTATTGCTAGGGGGAGGAGCGGATCGCGCCAGCACTTCATCGGAGGCAGCAGGATTAACACACAACGGATGAAGGCTTCCAGTGTTGGGTACTGAGGAAGCCACGATGGCAAAATGCATCTACCGCCACTGGGACTACCTAACTGTTAATAAAGCCCGTTTTCCTTGTCCCCCCTGGGCTCCTGCTTCATTCATTCTTGGAGGAAGTTTTGTTTACATTAATTGTGCCTGCCAGTGACACAATACAGGAGCACCGCCACGCTTTGGGACCCGGACAGCTGCTGGTACTTGCCTGATGGCGTCCACTGTTTCCTGGGAAGGATAGTCCAGCACCCGCCCCGCCTGCAGAGAAAACGGAGCAGTGAGGCATTGCCTCGTTCTGGACTTTGTGCACCTGCACTTCTGATCCCTGCACACATGATTTTCTGCTTGCTGGGAGTGGCGACATAAGGGGACTTGGAAGACTGGCTGGTTAACTCCACAACAGTGGTCATCGTGTCCTGCTTGGGTGACCGCGGGGAAGACTACTATCACACCCTCCCCACCTCACCAACCCGGACTGCCACAATCACTAGGCTTGCTGGGAGTTGAAGTCCTCCAACTAAACCAGACTTCAACAGGTGAGCCTTATTGCTAGGGGGAGGAGCGGATCGCGCCAGCACTTCATCGGAGGCAGCAGGATTAACACACAACGGATGAAGGCTTCCAGTGTTGGGTACTGAGGAAGCCACGACGGCAAAATGCATCTACCGCCACTGGGACTACCTAACTGTTAATAAAGCCCGTTTTCCTTGTCCCCCCTGGGCTCCTGCTTCATTCATTCTTGGAGGAAGTTTCGTTTACATTAATTGTGCCTGCCAGTGACACAATACAGGAGCACCGCCACGCTTTGGGACCCGGACAGCTGCTGGTACTTGCCTGATGGCGTCCACTGTTTCCTGGGAAGGATAGTCCGGCACCCGCCCCGCCTGCAGAGAATACGGAGCAGTGAGGCATTGCCTCGTTCTGGACTTTGTGCACCTGCACTTCTGATCCCTGCACACATGATTTTCTGCTCGCTGGGAGTGGCGACATAAGGGGACTTGGAAGACTGGCTGGTTAACTCCACAACAGTGGTCATCGTGTCCTGCTTGGGTGACCGCGCGGAAGACTACTATCACACCCTCCCCACCTCACCAACCCGGACTGCCACAATCACTAGGCTTGCTGGGAGTTGAAGTCCTCCAACTAAACCGGACTTCAACAGGTGAGCCTTATTGCTAGGGGGAGGAGCGGATCGCGCCAGCACTTCATCGGAGGCAGCAGGATTAACACACAACGGATGAAGGCTCCCAGTGTTGGGTACTGAGGAAGCCACGACGGCGAAATGCATCTACCGCCACTGGGACTACCTAACTGTTAATAAAGCCCGTTTTCCTTGTCCCCCCTGGGCTCCTGCTTCATTCATTCTTGGAGGAAGTTTCGTTTACATTAATTGTGCCTGCCAGTGACACAATACAGGAGCACCGCCACGCTTTGGGACCCGGACAGCTGCTGGTACTTGCCTGATGGCGTCCACTGTTTCCTGGGAAGGATAGTCCGGCACCCGCCCCGCCTGCAGAGAAAACGGAGCAGTGAGGCATTGCCTCGTTCTGGACTTTGTGCACCTGCACTTCTGATCCCTGCACACATGATTTTCTGCTTGCTGGGAGTGGCGACATAAGGGGACTTGGAAGACTGGCTGGTTAACTCCACAACAGTGGTCATCGTGTCCTGCTTGGGTGACCGCGGGGAAGACTACTATCACACCCTCCCCACCTCACCTACCAGGACTGCCACAATCACTAGGCTTTCTGGGAGTTGAAGTCCTCCAACTAAACCGGACTTCAACAGGTGAGCCTTATTGCTAGGGGGAGGAGCGGATCGAGCCAGCACTTCATCGGAGGCAGCAGGATTAACACACAACGGATGAAGGCTCCCAGTGTTGGGTACTGAGGAAGCCACGACGGCGAAATGCATCTACCGCCACTGGGACTACCTAACTGTTAATAAAGCCCGTTTTCCTTGTCCCCCCTGGGCTCCTGCTTCATTCATTCTTGGAGGAAGTTTCGTTTACATTAATTGTGCCTGCCAGTGACACAATACAGGAGCACCGCCACGCTTTGGGACCCGGACAGCTGCTGGTACTTGCCTGATGGCGTCCACTGTTTCCTGGGAAGGATAGTCCGGCACCCGCCCGCCTGCAGAGAATACGGAGCAGTGAGGCATTGCCTCATTCTGGACTTTGTGCACCTGCACTTCTGATCCCTGCACACATGATTTTCTGCTCGCTGGGAGTGGCGACATAAGGGGACTTGGAAGACTGGCTGGTTAACTCCACAACAGTGGTCATCGTGTCCTGCTTGGGTGACCGCGGGGAAGACTACTATCACACCCTCCCCACCTCACCAACCCGGACTGCCACAATCACTAGGCTTTCTGGGAGTTGAAGTCCTTCAACTAAACCGGACTTCAACAGGTGAGCCTTATTGCTAGGGGGAGGAGCGGATCGCGCCAGCACTTCATCGGAGGCAGCAGGATTAACACACAACGGATGAAGGCTCCCAGTGTTGGGTACTGAGGAAGCCACGACGGCGAAATGCATCTACCGCCACTGGGACTACCTAACTGTTAATAAAGCCCGTTTTCCTTGTCCCCCCTGGGCTCCTGCTTCATTCATTCTTGGAGGAAGTTTCGTTTACATTAATTGTGCCTGCCAGTGACACAATACAGGAGCACCGCCACGCTTTGGGACCCGGACAGCTGCTGGTACTTGCCTGATGGCGTCCACTGTTTCCTGGGAAGGATAGTCCGGCACCCGCCCCGCCTGCAGAGAATACGGAGCAGTGAGGCATTGCCTCGTTCTGGATTTTGTGCACCTGCACTTCTGATCCCTGCACACATGATTTTCTGCTCGCTGGGAGTGGCGACATAAGGGGACTTGGAAGACTGGCTGGTTAACTCCACAACAGTGGTCATCGTGTCCTGCTTGGGTGACCGCGGGGAAGACTACTATCACACCCTCCCCACCTCACCAACCCGGACTGCCACAATCACTAGGCTTGCTGGGAGTTGAAGTCCTCCAACTAAACCGGACTTCAACAGGTGAGCCTTATTGCTAGGGGGAGGAGCGGATCGCGCCAGCACTTCATCGGAGGCAGCAGGATTAACACACAACGGATGAAGGCTCCCAGTGTTGGGTACTGAGGAAGCCACGACGGCGAAATGCATCTACCGCCACTGGGACTACCTAACTGTTAATAAAGCCCGTTTTCCTTGTCCCCCCTGGGCTCCTGCTTCATTCATTCTTGGAGGAAGTTTCGTTTATATATATATATATATATATATATATATATATATATATATATATATATATATATATATATATATATATATATATATATATATATATATATATATATATATATATATATATATATATTGTCATCATACTTTATTGTTATGGCTTTTTGCTTTGAATAAAGCTATTTAAACAAAAAAAAATTGGTGGTTATTTGCATTTAATAAATACATCTTAAACATCTTAAACATCAGACTTGTCGAGAGGTGTTGAATATCTCAGTATCTCAATTATCCAGTTGGTACATTGGCAATTGCACAATTTCAACTTAGGTATGAATTTTACTATCAAAAGAAACAAAGGCAGTTTAATTAACAGATAAAACAATGAACCTTTGCGTTTCTAATATTTTTCATGTTCCGAAAGAATTATTTAAAACAGGCGACTCATAATTAGTTGCTTCAAAGTACACACTGTTCAGAACACACAGTAGTTTAAAAGCCTAGGTTGAATGCAGGGAGGAGAAATTATTACACCCTTTACTCTCTATGTATTCCATACCTCGGTGTACCATTAAATTAGGTTTGGGTAGCTCGTTCTCATTTCAAGGCAGTGTTTCTAACACTAGGCTGGCCAGGGCAGCTGTATTTGCTTTGCTCTAATTGAAATGCTTATTAGAAAATTCAGTTATTAGACGGAGCAGCTGTACGATTATAATCTGACGGCCTGCTAAATATTCTTTACTTACTTTTCCAATGAATCCTTTTGAAATCTGTAATTATTGAATTACAGCATTAATTACGGTGTGCTCATTATGTATGTGTAACCATTTTAGGAAGCCAGGGCAGCTGTTGGAACATTACATTGCTCTATTTTCGCGCTGTTCCTGAACAGAAGCAAATGTAATAGTTTCGTTCAACTAATTTGGCATTCATACATGCAAACCATGTTCAACAGATTTAATAATTACTTGAAATGACTGTGATACGACGTGTGCCTTTTCACAGGCCGCACGTTTTACTGCTTATTAAGATGCAGGCAGCACACTAGTTTATCTCAAAGATTTCTATGTATCTGGTGACACAGCATCTCTGGGTCTATAATTCAAGCTGTCAAACCTCGGAGTTTGGCAACTCGTTTCACAACTTGCAATCCTTGCTAAGCCACATTCAAAACTGCTAACTGTGTTTTGTCGTGATGAAGAAAGATGCCGATTTGCCTGCAATGGAAACCCCAAAAATATTCTCACTTAGGTCCTCATTACGAGCGCCCCGGTTAATTTCGATTGGTGCTGAAACTGCTAATAAATATCGCAGCAATTATTGGATAACTAGTAATGACACAAATGGTGTTTGCATTGATTTGTTATTCAGAGGTTGGTAATAATTTTGCTAAGAGCATGTAATATTCACCCACGAATATTCCTCCAGGTTTAACCTGGAAGTACAACCTGGAGGAGTTTTCTCGGAGTTTCCTCCCCATTTCAACTTTGAAACCAAAGTGATGGATAATTGATTTAAAATCCGATGAGGCATAAGCAGCATGTTACTTGGAGACCTCTAAAGAGCAGATATGGTGGCGTGCTGGCTTGTCTTACAGATATTAAGAGTTGCAGTATGTCAGGAGAACAACAGACTGCCAAAGAAACCAGATTGGTAAGAGCAAGAAGTAGCCGCCCTCAGTGATTTAATTCTGTGCGGCTGCTCCTGCCAGCAGCCACTTCCTTGTTCTGCTCTCAATGATATTGGAACATCGAATGCTAAGGATGAAAGGAAAAGGTAGTTCATTAAATCAAAAGGCTTGAATGCATCCCTGGACATTGTAAGCAAGGCCGTAGAATTGCAGTGGTCGATGACTGCAATTATGCAAAGATCATATATTATGACAAGTTTTAACCAACACAATATGAGTCTTAAGCCATGAAGAGGCAACCCCTAAAGTAACGTAGCACAGCCAAATAAAACTGACTCAAGCAAAACAGACAAATTCCAGAGAAGAAAAAGAGAGTGGGCTGTAGGAATCATTTATATACAGAAAGCTCACACCTCTTTGTGCCCCTGATGTGGGTACTCCGGAGGAGATACCATGCTGTGAAAAGCATCACTCTCACAAAGGCTGTATCTGAGGAGCAGACCTAAAAGGACATTTGAGAGAAAAACCACTCAAACTGGTTATAGAATTGCAGACATTGGATACACATGATCTGTCTGCTTTTTCTGTCTGAAAGTTGGGCTTAATGACCCACTCATTGTTCCAGTTCCAAGTTCCCTATTACCAAGGAAGAGTGTGTTCTTCAGATTACTGGCCTGGGACCCCTACTACATGAGTTCTAAATGTTTGCAAATGTTATCCATCCCCACAGAGTGTCTGGAATTTCCTGCATACTAGCCATACAGGCAATAAAGGCTAGTGTGAAGTTCTTTGTACGAGCATGGCCCATCCTATTGATGTGTATTTGGAGCTGTGCACAGCTGCACCCCCCAATCTGACAGTGATGGCCCATCCAGTCACACCTAGTCCCTCTATTGCGTGGCTGTCTGAGAGGGATTTACCAAAGCCTACTGCCACTCACACCTAGTCATGTGACCCAGGAACAGGCTGAAGGCACCAAATTGTTGTGACAAGAAAATGACATCAGTGGCATTTTCTGGATTCTGATTTAAAATCTGATTTCACCAATTAAGAGGTTTTGAAATTATAATTCCTCAAATACCAAACATGATTTTGCTACTGCTCGTAGTCAAAAGTTAATTTTTAATAAATGTAATGAGATAATCCATTGTTATCCCATGGGAGAGGTAGGCCTCTCAGTAGTGAAATACACATTTGTGAAAGAATGTACATACCCAACATTTTTATTACAATGCACACTGCCCTGTGGTTGTCTATGGCCTACTTTAGGGTTGGCTTATATGTATTAATAAGGGAAAAGCAACGGTGTTGGAACCAGCACTTTCTGGTTGGCTGAGGCGGTGCCCTACCCAGGCAGAACCTACCACCCCCATCAGGGTTGGGTGATTACACTCACTGTATAACCTGCGTTCAGCCTTGGGTAACTTAGTGCTGTGCAGTCAGGCTTATCTCAGAGTCAATGTGTAAGGCATCGGCACAGTGCTCTCATACTTTAAACACACTGAGCATCACAAAAGAGACTTCACAAGTGGTGAATGTAAATAAAGTTTGTAGTATACACACAATGTGAATTTCATATATTTCTGGGCATACATCACATTTGGAAATATTACTAGCAGTACTAGGGGAATCAATAGTATACACACATGGGTAAGATTCTACTTTACTTTAACCCCAGCACTCTTATGTTGTGCAAAACGTTATCAGAAATAGGCCCACCCTGGTAATTACTAAAATTGAATACCACACAGTGATAGGGTGCACCCCAGATCACAACGATATGGACAATGTGTACACACAGATAATTACAACACTTTTAAACAGCATTGTGGGCAAAGGCTTCAGGGGTACAAACCAATGTCAAATGCTGTGCAGTATAGTTAATAACAGGTGGTCCTTATGCAGTCACTCCCACACACTCACTCAACATCAATATGCAGTACCACGGATATTAGGCAGATCCATATGGGAAGGGCCTGCACACACACACACACACACGCAGCACTGTAATGCGATGTCACTGATATCCGGCAGGTCTGTTGATTATACAAATGCAGATCCCATGGCCCGAGCCACCTTACCCCTGATACTAGGGTGTTTGCAGCTGGAGTCACACTTATTTAGTGTCATATAAAAGTAGGTGGGTATAGATAGCAGGGCTAATTAGGAGGTAGTCAACAAATGGGGGGTTTAGCCATCACTAAGGAAGTTCACCCATGGGATGCAGAGTAGAAGCAGGCTGAGGGTGAAAGTTGTTCAATCAAAAGATTCACAATGTGCCTTCCAGCTCCAGCCCAGTTCTGCAAAGTACAGGGGGGTCACACAGAATCTTAACCCATTTCTGATCTCTCTAGGAGCCATTCCTAAACCCAGTCGATTACTCTCACCAAGCAGGCCCAATCTGAGCAAAAATATCTGGCAGAACGAAGTCATCAGGCCGGATGAGGATAGCGTAGTTGATCCATCACACTGCGGCCACAAAAGGAGCAATTTGAGGAATTAGGTATTAAGCAGGAGAGCCTCTTGGAAGAGGTGTGCACCCCGTCAGCACATAATAAGCAAAGTAACACCCAGACAATCTGTTCACAATGGAATATAAATCTGCTCCTCCGCACCTCCCTGGGAAGGAGCACAACGTCTGGTGCACGTTGATATGAGTCGCACTAGATAGTTCCCGTCACACACAATGAAGAGGCGCAAACTCCATACCTCCTTCAAAATAAGGCACAGCTTCTGGTGTACGTTAATCTGAGTCACACCGGACCATACCAGTTATATACAATGAAGAGTTGCTAATTCCTTACCTCCCTGTAAATAAGTAAGCCTGGGCAGAGTTCTCAGCAAAGTGACAAAAACACTCAGCAGTACTACACGGAGTTCGGTGAGTGACTGAGTGCGTCAGGGTGTTTGTTCCACGTATTAATATCATCATGAATGGAACCATGCACAACACAAGAGGGCGCAGCTCCCTTCCTACTGCTCAAGTAGATTTTTGACTTGAGCTGCAGCTTTCTCAACATGAACGGAAGGTTTCCCTACACAAGTGGTCATGACGTGTTGGAGAAATCCAACCACCCACGTTGAGAAATTTCACCAGGAGGTTGATTTTCCTCACTTACTCTCGCCTACTAGACCTTGGCGAGCACTAGCGAGGAAAAATCTTGCTGGGAGGAAGACTTTCTTTGCTTGCGCTAGCCAACTTGATATTGACAAGGAAAAAAGCCCAGATCCATGGGCAGAGTGTGGAAAACTCCCAAAACTCTGTGGACAGAGCGGAATTCACTGCCTAGAATTAGAAATTAGGCACAACACTTGGTGCGCGTTGATATGGGTCACACCATACAATCCGGTCATACACATATGCGCAAGTTTAGCCACCTGCATGAGGTTGAATGAGGCACTACTGTGGGTACACCCTACCTCTGAGGGTAGCAACCTGTTAATCAGACAGCATACGCAATGAGTATGCAGTATATCTCACAAGAGAGATGCAGCATGATCGACGAAGAGGTCATGCTGGATCCCACTACTGGTGAATCCATTCACCCCCATCAAGATGCTTATGCGTGTCGAGGCCCGCACGATGCAGTGACCACACTCCTTACATGCAAGAAATACTTTTGAGGCTGCACACAAGGCGATCTGGTCTCCAGACACAATACTTAGTTCCACGCTCAAACTACCATTAGGAATCCAGCAGAAGATGTTGGCCCTTAAGAGGGCATTACTCTCCAGGTGTCTAAAGTAGATAGTGTAGGCTCTTCCCTGGAAGTCTTTGATGTACCTGAGACTTCCGAAGCAGAAAATGGGGCAAGCCAACAAGTCCTTTGAGAGCACACTTCAGAGGGCCACACACTAGCAGGTAGTCAACCCAGGCCAGTAATTATTCAGGAAGAGTGCAAGTTCCCTTCTAATGGCAGTAATCCTCCTTGTGCACAACAGATTCCTCTGGCAGTTTTCACCACGCAGTTAGAGCATGTCCGGCCCCATGCCCCCACAAGTGTATCTCTCCCCTGCTGAAGTATACCATGAATAGTTATACTGTAGTGTGCCTTTAAAGTTGGGGGTGGTTCAGAGGGTATCCCTTCAACCCACAGATGTCTCCCTTCAATTTCTGTACTTCTTTAGTGGGGCCATGATCTGGCTTCCCAGAGGCCAAGTGTCAAATCTTCTCCTCCAATCTATCAAGCCAGGCCATCAAAGAGGTCTGTTGTTCTAGTTGTATGCCCAGTGGTTATAGTTGTTGCTGGGGAATGCACATATGTGCTCCCCCAGCCTCTAGTGTGAGCTGGAGTCAAACTAAAATTCAAACAAACAGTTTTTTAGCAGAGAAATGCCTACTTTCTAGAAGTGGGATTTCTAAGCTATGAATGACAACTTCACCTTTAACCCAGGAGAGGGTTTGTTGTGAATCCAATGATAGAAAACAAGATGAGGCTGCTCCACTGTAAGCCACTATTGCAGCTTGAAGTAATTGCAAGCATTCCACGATGTTAGCCGATAGGAAGAACAAACCTCATAGGTATTGAAAACACACACGGGTATTCTTCACTGCCCGGGCAGGAAACACACATGTGTACCTGCTCTGCCTTTCACCTACCACTCGTAGAGGTGCTCTAGTGGTAATGAAAGGCACCCTCAGGATAGGCCAGTGGTTTAGAAAGGCCAACCTGAGCATAAGTTCAATTACATACACATAAGCCTGCAATGGCTGGCTTGACACATGTTTAAAAAACATCATAGGTGCAAGTGCCCACACACTGGCCTGCAATGGCAGGCTTGAGACATGCTTAAAAACATCATAGGAACAAGCGTACACACACACAGGTATATTTAAAAACATCAGTTAGGCATCACTTCCTAACATGTGTAGGAAAGGCGTGCACGCTTTAACACTGCATTTGCAGTGGGAAAGTGCCCAGAGCCCTGATACACTAGCAGAGAATCAGAAAAACCCCAGCAGCATCTTCAGCATCATGCCCACTCAGTTGAAATCTCTGGTAGTCCATGCAAAAGTGTGTTACAGGACTTGAGACTGCTTTGGTGACCAGTTAACTCTCCTAGTACTCCATACTGGCCCCAATGACGATCTCCCTGTCGTAAATGGTTGCCCAGTCTGGGCTGGAATAGTGAAACACAACCTTTTAAAAGTTTATAAAGTTTTCAAACTTGCTGCTCGAAGCCAAAGTGAAAAACACATCTGAGGCTTCACTTCCTTGCTTCTTTTGTAACACACGCTGGTAAGGTGTTTCAAATGAGTCACTTCCGTATACCTATTGGTAGCATACAACTGGATGAAATGGATCACCCATCTTGAGTTCCTATGGATAGTTCTAAGTACTAGCTCTCTACAATTCAAATTAAGAAATCGTTTAATATAAGCATTTTGTGTTCTTATTATGGACAGCCAATTATAATCAGTCTCTATATTCTCTGCTGTGATTGCTTCTTTCTAAATACGTATCATCCCTTAAACTCTGGGCCTTATTTATGAAAACTGTTGCATAATTGCGTGAAAACATTGATGCAACGGTTTTCACTGCACCCTCCTTGTGACATGATGGATGTGTTATATTTACTGTAGCACCCAACATGTCACAAGGAGATACAGATATGTCAGTATTTCTGACATATCTGTAGGTGCAGTAATGACACATTGCTGGAGTGTGTCACACATGTAGCCTTTCACATGGGGCAAGTTCCATGTAAAAGGACCTGTGTCAGTATTACGCCTGCTTTAAGGCAGGCGTAAGAGTAGTGGCACTTTGAAATCTGAGAGATTTCACTGCGCCACTACTACGAGGCTTTTTAAGATGGAATACCCACCCTGCATACATTATACCTGATGCAGGTATAATGTAGCGCAGGGCTTTACAAAGTGCTTAGAAGCGTCACTTTGTAAATAGGGCGCAACATGGTGCATTTTTTTACTCTGCCAGTGTGTCACAAAAGGTGATGCAACAGCAGTGAGCTTTTACTGTTTAATTTTGGCAACAACCAGCTAAACATACAAATATTGCAAGGAAATAGGACTAGATTGTATTCTGAGCCCTAAAGGAAACATTTTAAAAGACATTTGATTTTTGTATACACAAAATCTAGTAGATAAATATTTCAATGTGAGAGTTAAAAGACATTTGATTTCTGTATACACAAAATCTAGTAGATACATATTTCAATGTGAGAGTCAAAGCACTTTAAGAAATAGTCTTTTGTGCACTGCCATGCAAATAATCCATATGAAGTAGATTGATGCACGGAACAGTTGGTTAGAGCGGCTGACCTTGATGCAGAGGCCTGGCCCTGGACAAGGGTTCAATTCCTGCCTCGGCGGGTCTTGGGCTCAATTTCCTCAGACCTGATAATTCTCGCCTCAGTGCCTATTCGAATTATGGGGGGCCAGCTTGGGGGGGCACAGGAGTGGACATTTCACAGGGAAAAGCCCGGAAGGGTTCCACAGCGGTATGCGTTACAGCGCCAGGACACCCCAGTTGGGGTATTAGTGCGCTTTACAAGTACAAATTACATTTACATAGAGAGAGACCACAAATATTCCTTTTGGCCAAACAGCCAATAGATTGAGATGAGAAAAACTCCTCTGGAGTTCAGCCAAAGACCACTCTATAATATTTTAAATAATTTGTAATAATAGGTCTATTACCCAACTGCACTGTCAAGAAATACCTAATAAGGTGACATTGAGTTATTGGTTTGTTTAAGAAGTACTACCACCCTCCTCTCCCACATCTTGTGGAGCTCTACATTTGCATAAAATCTTCAACAATTGTTTCTATTATAAGAGGGGCTAGTGTAACATCATTTTCCAACCTTCATCTTTATGACCTGTGATTGCATAGGTGACAATGTATTAGGTGACACACAATCTACCTTGAATGACAGTCGTATAAATAAGGAAACAAATCAGTCAAGATCTCTTTCCAGTCCAATATCCACACACATGTCAAGAACTAGAAACCATGCTGCAACATTAAATAGTACATGGTCTATTAAATTTGCTAATCCTTACTCTGAAAGCGTTACTTATGGGTACAACACACACCTAGGGCATCTTTAGGATAGTGGGGGCCCCTGTGCGGATCAACTTTGAATTTATGATCTAGTTTCAGCTCTCTTGTGTCCTCTTTGGACACAATACAAACAGTGCACATACACACTGTTTCAAATTCTAAATGTGTTTGTAGTTAATACTCAGGGATAGTGATGTATGTTTTCTATATGGTAAGACAGTAGAAGCCCACCAATACTACTGCAAATAATCACTGTGACATCCTCCAATTTCTCATATTTGGAATCCTGTTTGGATATAAAAGAAACATTTGTATTGATATTGCATGATTATAATCAAAAGAGAGGGGCTCGTAGTAACCCGTAGGGAAATAGAGCACCAATATACTTTCAAGTAAAGCAAAATATTTTCCCTATGGGGAATACTATTTCCTGATCCTAAACCAGGACTCAAAGCGTCATACTCAATCTTCAACAATCATTCAACTCGCATTTCGTTGGCTTAGGAAAACACTCACCAGAAGGGAAGAAAAAGTCTATTTGTAAAAATATACAATTTATTTTAAATAAAAAACATATGAATTCCTATGCATGACTGATTAAAAACATATAATACACAATTAAAAACCACCTAATGTGGAAATGGAGAAAGTTTTTGGAAAGACACTGCTAGTGGTAATTCTGTCAGGATGTCATTATAAGATCTAGCTTAAATATGCAAAGACAGTAATTGGAAAATCAGGAGCTAATAGCTATATTTTATTTGTGCATTAGGTGTGATACAGTTTTGTGGAGAAACATATAGAGACTGTCCTGAAGAAGGAAGCCATAATCAACTAAGGCTTCCGAAACGCGTCGACGCACTTACAACAAGTCATATTCGGTGTTGTCAACAAATAACTTGGTTATAAGGAAAGACTATTCCTCCCATTGTTGTCAAACGAGGGCCCGAAATGACATGATCAAGACAGATAGCAGTGTCTTTTCCCAAAACTTTCTCCATTTCCACATTAGGTGGTTTTTTATTGTGTATTATATGTTTTTAATCAGTCATGCATAGGAATTCATATGTTTTTTATTTAAAATAAATTGTATATTTTTACAAATAGACTGTTTTTCTTCCCTTCTGGTGAGTGTTTTCCTAAGCCAACGAAATGCGAGTTGAATGATTGTTGAAGATTGAGTATGACGCTTTGAGTCCTGGTTTAGGATCAGGAAATAGTATTCCCCATAGGGAAAATATTTTGCTTTACTTGATATTGCATGAAACAAAATGCAAAATGTCTTAAATAGACTCTCACACAGATTAAAAATAAACTAATGAAAATGCTATTTGCACCAATCTGTTTAAGAAATATTTAAGGTCATCAGGGCAAGACTCTCTGCAGAACAGAGCTGGCTCTATCAGGGGGGGTCCCTGAAAGGCAGGGTCCCTGGGCCAGAGCTCACTTTGCCCATGCCTTAAAACATCTCTGAACGCACCCAGAATTCCCATTCAACTGCCTTACAGACTATTTGCATGCCTCCATGTACATTGATAAGAATCTTAAAAGCAAACAACCCCTCCTCTAAACTCATTTTTCAACACTCAAGTGTGCTTCCTTACCATCCCCCACTTTCTTAAGCATCATGCAATAACTCTGGTCCTCTTACAAATAACCCTTTACCAACGTGTTGAAATTGCTATAACAACATTACAACTCCTCCTCAACCACAGCCCATTCCCTCCTTTGAGGCGACCATCCCTACCACTAGTTGGACAACCCTGGGGAGCAAAAACAACCTAAAATGTTTCAACCTGCCAACATTGTTTTAAATGGGTAGGCACTGTCTGGTACTGAGTACCTGCACTTTTTTATTTTGGAAGAGAGAGTACCTGCATTCTCAGCACCACTGCAATGCATTCTGAAGTTTAAAGAGAAAGTTTATTAATTTAAAATAGTACATTCAAGGAAATGGTTATAAGTACAACATTTGGAAAAAGACGGAGATCACTAAAAATCTCGATGAGTAAAAGGAAAGGGGAACTTATGCACAGATTGAATATTAAAATGCAAAGGTCTGATTTTGGATAAAAAATGAGGATTATAGTATGAACTCAAAATACTATATGATAAAGAAAGAAGACAATGCAATTAGAACTAACCATCAGGGAGGCTTAAATACATCTTGAGTAATTGGAAGGGGTGAAGACTATCTTTTGGCAGAGTCATCTACAAACTTTGTAATTGGTAACCAAAGTTCTTGTTGTTTTAAAACAAGAAATATAGGTTTCATGTATGCAGTGTCTAACCTATGATTATAAAATACATCATATCTCTTCCTTTTATTGTGTACAAATTCAATAAAAGAGATTTAAACAAAATACACCATATCACCATGGTTTAGACAATAGTTGCTTAGAGTCTTTCCAATGTTTATTAATTTGTTGAAAAGCAATTGCCAATAGGAGGTAATAATAATACATTGTTGTTTGGTTAATAAAAACCTTTACAATTTTAAAATGTCGGATAACAATTTTCAACACAAAAATGGTTTGAGCTGTAGAGGTTCAAGCATGTTATAACAGAAGGTCTACTAATTGTACATTAAGTAATACATTAGCACATATATTAGATATGTTTCCTAAGAAAATATTAGCAATAGAATAAGGAAAATCTTTACAAAATACAGAATACATTTCGGACCAAATATGTAACCAGAACTGGGAAACATAAGAACAAGTAGATATCAAATGTTTCACGTCAGTTTGGGGAGCAGAGCATGTCCAACAAGTTTCAGCACTCTGCCCATCTTCTTGTTGTTTTTGCTATGTTCGCCCTAAGTGGTCAAGGGTATGACCAAATGTGGATCTCTTGCTCGCTGTGCTACTGGATTCTGGTTAGCCTGCTGATGAGGGGTAATACACCCAAACTGGTCCCAGAAGGCTTGTTTCTGGTCCAGGGAGGACCGATTTGCATGTGGCTGCGTCCAAACTTGGGTGGCAAGGTGAGCAAAAGAATAATGGATTTAACCCACATCTCTTGACTTGGGGTGTGCTTTGGAAAGGTTTCAGCACTCCATCTATCATCTTGTTGTATTTGCCATGTCCAACAAGAGTCTCAGTTAATCTTCTGAAGGAGGTCAGTGTTATAAATAATTTATTATATAGAAAGAAACATGTTTGTGTTGTGTTAGCTGCTGTAGAGGATTCCTTGAGCTTGATCCAGATGTTCTGCCAAATCGACATAGCAAGTGATATAAAGGTCGGTCTGCCAGGCAAGATCATCAGTTGACTTAGGTCGATCTTTAGGAGTGCAGTGAAGTATTGAATAAATATAAGAGGCTTTTCGGTTTGTATGTAGTAGATCAATTAGGTTAATGGTGGATAATGTATTAGGAAGAGAGTAGGACTGAAAGAGAGTGCATGATTGAGAAACAATAATTTGAAGAGTCATAATGTTTCATTGTGCTTCTCTTCAATCCGCAACGAATTTGAGGAAAATTTCAACAAGCTGCAATGTTTTTGTATCTGACTCTGCTGGAAACCAAGGATATCTTTTAGCCTCTTAAGTTCTTTGATATTTTGTGCAGACGTGGTAGGTCCTTATAACGCTTCTTCATAATCAAAATGTGCGGCGCGTTACCGTGTTTGGCTTTGCGTCTGCCATTTTACCTACGTTTTTCACAGCATTTTTTAGACACTGCTGCATATTTTAAGTTCCAGAGGCTGGTTTTGTTTCCTTTTATTTTCTTAGATTCACTCTACAATGGTCTCCTACTTCAAGACTCCTGATACCTTTGGTGTTTATACTTTCACAGGATTCTAATACAGATTTCTTTATCCCCTGATCCCAATGCTATCTTTTGCTTCAGCTTTCCCTTGTGTGGCGTTATGGCTTTATAACTGACATTTATGAGAGAGTTTCTTGGCATTACTGCATACTTCTCTCTTGACAGAGACTTTTCTACATTACTCTTTATTCCTCAAGCAAGCTTTGTTGCAATACTATTGCTGACTGTGACACTTCTACTCCTGCTTACTACCATTGTTCCTATTAGTACTTCTCCTCTGAAATACATCTATTCAGGATTTGTGGTCAAGCTCTGTTACGACTATACTTGACAAACCCTTAACAATTCGTACATGTCTATGGGGAGAATTAAATCTGGCAGAGGCGCGCCTTATACATCCAGTCCATCTTTGCACTCCAAATCCAATATATTACAAAGTTCGAACCCTTTTTCAGTACTGTAAGATGACATGGAAGAAATAGATCAAACCGCATCTTCCCAATCTTCTGATGCGACAAACACTATGCTGTCATGTGCCGCATCCCATTCCATCAAATGGGAAAAATGTGTCTAAAGTTCCTACTTCCTCTGTATCAACATATACTGAGAGTCTCAGAAAGGATCCTCCTTCTCCAGCCACTTCTCCACCGCCAACTTCCATGGAACTGTTATTGGATGAAATCAGAGGTCTCAAACCTCACATGGAACAAACTAACATCCACTTGCAAGTCTTAAAAAATAAATGGTCTACTTTAGACAGCAAAATTAACAAGATGGAACATCAAATTAAATCCTCACAAATTTCCTCTCACCAATTTCATCCATGAAATTAGAAATTCTACTACTGCAGAAGCAAGTGGAAAATCTTGAAAACCCAAACAGTCGTAACAACCTGCATATTTATGGTCTTGATGAGGGCTTGGAAGGATCTAATCCCATCTCTTTTTACAAATCTTTTTTACCACAAGTTCTAGAATTTCCAGATTCCCCAAAGCTAAACATACAAAAAGCTCATAGACTTGGTCGCTCTCCTCAGAACCAATCATCTCAACGTAAACCTAGAGGTGTAATACTATACTTTTTGGAAAATACAGATTTGCTGAAAGTCTTACAAGCAGCCTTAACTAAATGTTGCATTACATAGCAAGATTCTCAACTATTATTTTCACAAGACTATGTAAAAGCTACAGCAGACAAAAGGAAGGCTTTCCTTTCCATGTGGCCTGCTTTATGTAATCTGAATGCCAGATATAGTCTGATCCACCCATGCCTATTTAAAGTAACTTACAAAAAAAAACAACAACATACGAATTGCCCGACTTGCTTCATAGGTTTCTTGCAGAAAGTAGAGAAGAATCCATGGATTTAGCAGGACCATCATTCATTTGAAACTCTTTCTGCTTCTTTGGTTAAAATCAATGTAGTTTTTACAATGTACCTAAAATTTATCCTGAATAATTAGTCTCCCTGTGTTTTATCCTACCAAATACCATTTCCTGTGCTTATCCCTTTGCTTCGTATTTGTTATTCATCGATGTCCTCCTCGTGGTCTTTCCCTGGGTTTCGTGGACGGCTGTTCGTCTTCCCTTGTGGCCTTAACACCCTCCACCCATGTTTGAGTATTTGGTATGTTTTTTCTGCCTGCTTTCTCTATTTTTTCCTTTTTTTCTCTTTCTCTTTCTTTTTTCTCCTTTGTTTTCTCCTCTCAATATATACACTGCTCTGTTCTTCTTAGAATACGTTGTTTACCTCTATTTCATTACTATTTTCTTTACATTTTTAATATTCTAGTTAGAAAACGTATTACCATATTTTTCTTTCTAACTGTTTCGAATTGCTTGTTACATTCATGTTTTTGCTGTAATATTTTAAGAGTTCGGCTTTATATATTTGACTAATGACATTACGTGATATTTCTTGCAATGTGCAGGGTTTGGGTACACCTATTAAAAGACAAAGAGTACTTTCCCACTTATCTAACCTTAAGTCAGATATTGTCTTCTTACAAGAATCCCATTTAATAGCTTCAGAGGTTCTTAAACTTAAGAGACAATGGGTAGAACATGTTTTTTCCTCCCCAGGCACTAGTAAAAAAATGGAACAGTGATTCTTATTCACAAAAGCTTAAGGTTTCTCTTCTTTCTCAAGACTCAGATGATGAAGGTCGATGGTTATCTGATCACCTTAAAATCAATGATGTACCTATTACTTTATTTAATGTATATGCTCCTACCAAACCTGACAATGTTTTCTGTCCTCACATTTCTACTCTTTTGATGTCTATTGATACATCATATGTTATTTTCGGTGGAGACTGCAATTTACTTATTGACCCTTATATTGATCGTACATCTAAAACACCCTTTATTTCCTCACCAATGCATCAACACTTTACTGACCTCATCTCACATTGATCCCTTGTTGATTCCTGGAGACTCTGCCACCCACAACTCAGTGAATATACTTTTTTCTCCCCCACTCATCTTTCACAATCATACATAGATTATCTATTTGTCTCAAAAGCACTAACACATTGGATCTATATTGATCTCTTATCATGCTGCTTTAATACTAGACCTAGAATTATTCCCAGTTACTAATTCTAAAAAAAGATAATACTTTAATACCTCTTTATTAGTCTCTTGTTTTGAAGATTTCATTGCTGACTTTTATAATCGTAATTTATCTTCTGTTTCATCCTTCTCTATTGTATGGGACTACTTTAAAGCAGCAGGAAGAGATTTTATTATTTCTTATGTATCTAAAAAGAAATGTCAAAATTCCCACAAAGCAAATGAAATCCCTTAATCTATTAAGTTATGAGAATCTCTTTATACAACAACTAATTCCTTAACTGTTCTTAATAATTTAATCAAAGAAAAATTGAAATACAATAAACTATCTACAGAAAATGCTTCTGTCTACCTTCTTCGAGGTAGTGCCCGTTACTATGGCGGCCAGAACAAAGTAGTCAAACTCCTTGCTTCCTATCTTAAAATCAAAAAGGATCGCTTCAACATTGATTATATATTACATTCTGACTCTGCCCCAGTAACTAAATACATAGAGATTTTAGAGGAATTTAAAAAATACTATACCTCTCTCTATACTCCTGAACTTTCTCTGGACTCTATGGACATACAAAAGTATCTTACTTCCATACAAAAGCAATTTCCCACAGATATTGATTTCTCATCACTAGAACAAGATATCATCATAAAAGACATTTCTCATTTTCTAAAGCTTTTTAGTACAGGGAAGGCACTCGGTCCAGATGGATTTCCCGTGGAGTTTTACACTCATTTTTCCAAATCTCTCCTCCCTTATCTCCGTTCTTTGTTTTTACACTTTATCTCTTCTAAAGCATCCTCCCGTACTTTTCAAGATGCCCTTATTTGCTTAATTCCTAATGAAGGGAGAGATCATCATTTGTGAATAAATTACAAACAGATATCATTAGTTAATTCTGATTTTAAAATATTTGCTAAAATTCTTGCTCTCCGATGAACCCTATTTTACAATCCATTATTTGGAAAGAAAAATCCAGTTTTATTAAAGGACCGAATATTTCGGACCAAACCAGGACTTTCTTTGATATATTGCATAAATCTAATAAATATCCCCATTCACTTGCTGCCATCTCTTTGGGTGCAGAATAAGCTTTTGACCATATGGATTGGTCATTCATTTTTCATTCCCTTTCTTGGTTTGGTCCTAAATTTATTTCTTATATTTCTTTGTTATACACCTCACCCGAAGCCTCCATTTTTGCTAATACCTCTATTTCTAATTCCTTTACTTTGCAGAGAGGAGTCCAAGGTTGCCCCCTTTCCCCTCTTCTATTTATTCTAGCATTAAAATCCTTTCTAGTTCAAATTAAACAAAATCCTAACATACATGGCTTCCAACATGATAAGGTTCATATAAAAATCAGTGACTATGCAGATGATATTCTTTTATTTTTGTCCAAATCAGAACACTCTATTGCAGCGTTCAATTCAGGAGTCAATGCTTTCACTTTAATTTGCGGCCATAAAGTAAATCTTGACAAATGCGAAATCTTACCTTTGAATATTTATTTTTTTATACAATATTTAGTTTCTGCTAATTTTTCATAGAACCCCAAAAAATGAAGTATATAGGTCTCTGGTCTGCTCCCTCTATTAAGCAAACTCTTTCCCTAAATGTGACCCATCTATTCTCTTCTCTATCTGCTTCTAATTCAAAATGGCACCCTTTAGACCTATCCTGGTAGGGTAGACTTAACACCATCAAAATGAAGCTTGCTCCCATAATCTTTTACACAATCTCAGCTATTCCTCTCAATCTTCTTGCATACTTCTTCAAAATAATTAATTCTATTTTATCAATATTCTTATGGAAGAAGAGAAAAACACGTACATCTCTAATTAAACTCAAATGCCCTAAATCTCAGGGTGCAGTCAACATCCTGGATTTTCAACTCTATCATAATGCTTTTCTCCTTATACAACTATCTAAACCCCTAAATGACTCTCTTTCTTACTCCTCCCCATTGTGAAAGGATTTAGAACACTCTTTTCTATCTCCCTTTTCCCTTGATGAATCCTTTTCTTTTACTCACGAAACACGTTTCCTAACTTCACCTATACATAACACTACTCACAAACTTTTTCACTCTTTTATGTTGTCAAATCTTTCAGCTAAAGGCCAGCTTCCTAACTCCTCTATTTCAAATAATAATTTACTTAAAATTAAAAACTAACCCATTTTTTGGCATACTTGTAGGGACAGGGGTCTACTTTGGATCCATCAGTTATACCGAAACAATCCTTTTCTTACTTTTTTTGATGCTCAATCACTCTATAAGCTAACAAAATCATTTTCTACCAAATTTAAGTTGTTGATCTAATGTATAGCTGATTCCTTACTTCTGATATCCTCTACATCATCCTCCCCATTACTACCCGCAATATTCTCCCCATTTTAAGTGCTCAAGCTAGTGCCTCATCTATTTTTTAAATTCTTCAGTACAACCATGTCACACAGAGCTAAATCTCACATAGAACTCTAGTGGGAATCTGAATTTCACTTTTCTTGGCCCATTATCCTTGGGGACAAACTATGGCTGAAACTCCTCAAGACGTCAAGATCAGCCAGCACTACACAAACTCTTTTCATTATATATAATCAACTTATATTCACACCAATGTCCCTACATACATTTTAACCCTCCCTTTCTTCAGCTTGCTGGTCCTGCAATGCTCCTCATGCAGACTTATTTCACATGCTTTTTTCATTTTTTTTTTGTCCTCATTTTCCACCAGGTTTCATATATTACAGGTTGATTAAGTTCTTTGCGCTGTCTCAGTACATAACTGGCAAGGGTTATATTGTATTCCTGTTCCGTCACCCTTCAGCAAACAAAGGTCCCTTCAAAAAACCTGCGAATCGAAACCATATAAACGTGGACGATACTACCATCAAAACAGGGAATACAGCCATAGAACAGGCAGGCAAAGGCAGGGTAAACCATTGCAGCGTAATCATTGGACCAGGGAAAATAAAAAAAAAATAAAAAACAAAACCCCGGACAGTTAGTTCGATTTAAGCAAATGCCAAAAAGATCTTTTGTTGCGGTTCCCAAATCTTGCCAAGTCGAGTTTGGACACTTGTAGGACCGAAGCTCGCCAATCCAAAAGTGAAGGTGGATGATGGTCTTTCCACTTTTTACAGATCTCCCTTCTGGCCAATAAAATGGAGTAAAAAAGAAGATTTTTTGCTGGACTCCGCACTCCATCAATCACTCCCAAAATGTCAAGAGGCAGATCAATCAAAATTTGAAGGCCCAAAGATATCGTAAGCAGATTGCTGATGGAGTCCCAGAAAGCCGAAACAGAGGGGCATTCAAAAAACATATGAGCAACAGAGTCCTCTATTAAGCCACATCTAGCGCAGGCTACCGAGGAACCCTGGATAAATTTTGACAGTCTTTGTGGCGAGTAATAATCTCTATGAAGCGTGTAAAGTTGGTTCCTATGCAACCACGCTGGCTACCCGATATCCCATAGGACCTTAAATGATGTAAACCACAGATCTTTTAAGTTAGAACAGGCAAGGGAAGAGCCCCACAACAACTCGGGTAATTGGAATTCCCCGTCAGACTCCTGTAGTATCAGATTGTACCACACGGATACCTCTTTTTGGCAGATGGTTTATCCAAGAGTAGAGTGTCAAGCTGGTTGTCACCCCCAACTGGAGCTCTACTTCGAGTTGAGACTTACGAGGTATAGGACTGTGTCCAGCTAGCAATCTGAATATATTTAAATTTAGAAAGATTTAATCCTGTCTTCCCTTTTAAGACTTCCCATGGCAACAAGCTTCCTTCCACAAAGATATCTCCCCATATCTCCAGCCCAACATCTCGCAGAGGAGCAGCTAGGCCATCTTCTAGCTACTCAGGACTTCAAGGAGATTCCCACAACGGGGCCCTACTAGAAAAGTATCCAAGCTTTATTGCATTCCTCACCTTAGACCACATTTTCACCCTCCCCTGTAATACCTTCAACTTGATTTTCTTAAAAACCTTTGGGTCTCCAAATTTAAACGAGAAACCTGATTGTGCAATTCCCTCACCCTTGAGTATGGCTGAGAAAAAGCTACCAACCCCATAATCTACAGGCATCTTTAACAGCATTCGAGCATGACTAAGTTGGAACGCCCATGCATATATTTGTAGGTCAGGAGCTGATAAGCCTCCCTTCTCCCTGCGACGCCTGAACTTCTTCCATGCAACCCTTGGGATATGTTTATCCCAGATAAAAGATGTTATATCTCCCTGTAACTTAGATATAGCTAATACATCAAAAAAATAGGGGAATAGTATTAAAAGGAAATGACACCTTAGGCAAGATAGTCATCTTGCCAAGATCTAGAAATCTTAGGGAGCCCCTCGAGTTCCATGAATACTGCTGAATGATCTGATAGATGGGATGGGAGGAAACAGATATTTTTTACAAATTCTATCAATCGATGATTAATTAAAACAAAGTTAATTCTAGACTGGTGGTGGTATTTCTGGTTATGATAGGAAAGCCCCTGCTTCTTGCCGGTCCTATTCCTCCAGATATCAACAAGCCCATGCTGCTTCATAGATCTAAGTAGAAAAACCCTTGTCTTAGATAGAGCTAAAGGCCGACTATTAGGGGTTTTATCCAAAACCGGGTCCAAAACTATATTAAAATCCCCCGCCAGAATAGTCGGTTCTGGGCAAGACAAAAGATGTGAAAATATAGATTTTAATACAGAGGGATTGTCTATATTGGGCCCAAAATAGCCCGCTATCGTAGCTTGTGCTCAGGCAATTAGTACTGTAGAGATGACCCATCTGCCACCTGGATCCACTACTTTCTAGACTAACCTTACTTGTAATGGTTTTTTAAAGATGACTGTAACTCCTCTAGTATTAGTGGATTGCGAAGTTGATACGGAAAAATCAATCAATCTATTTTGCTTTACTAATGAGAGTACTTCAGCCTCCAGCAAATGGGTCTCCTGGAGAATGCTGACCTGCGCATCAGAATCCAGTAAATACTGCATGATCTTATCCGCCCTGGGTCTGGTGCGGAGGCTATTCAGGTTCCAGGAGACAATTTTCACACGACTCATAAGGGCTCAACAGAACCACCCCCCAACTGCTCATAGTGGTTAAAAGCCAGAAACTCTGCCCTATTCGTAATATTGCCTTACTACAATCATAGACTCTAATCCAAAAGTAAACCTGCTCCAAGCAGAAAATGAGGTTTTTATTGCTTCTCCCCAACCCCCGAGCAGTGCCCTGAACTCCCCCCCCCAGGAAACCCTTCACCTATCTATCAGAAACTAGTCCAGAAGATAGTGCCCCAACCCAATACTCCCACGGTGCTATCTACAAACACAAAACTTGAGAAGTGAGGTCAAAAAGTAAGGTTGGTTACAAAGGACTATGCCTAGCCAGCCCTTAATATACGATGATCGTCCCATATTCCCCTTATACCTTTTTTTTTTACATGTAATTTTGACATGTAATATATATATTTTATTTTTTTATTTATTATTTATTTATTTTTTTAATTACTTAATTTTTTTCCTTTTGCTTATTTTTACCGCTTTCATCTTTAAGGGGGAGAGATACTAGGATGCTATTAAGGACAGTAAACACAGAAATCTCAGCCAGAGGAACCCTTAGCACCTACCCTAGCCACCCCTATGGTGAGTAATAGCTCATCTGCCTCCTGCACAGACCTAATGTTAAACATTTTATTGTTATGCATTATTCTCAGTGAGGCAGGGAACTTGAGTTGAGCCGATGCGCCCGCACTTCTAAATGCCTCCAAGCGCCTGCCAAGCTCCCATTGCTTCTCGAGGGAAACCCCTTCCCTACCAATGATTTATGCTTCAACGCTGAATTGAGAATACTTTCCTTAAGTGTGTACGTGTGGAAATTTACGAGAATTTTACGGGGTTTATCTCCATGGGGATTTTTCCTAAAAGGGTCTCTGTGGATGCGTTGAATGTCCTTGGCCAGATCTTCAGGTGGTTCCGCCAGGCTCAAAGATTCTTTTAAGAGAGAGACCACATACTGTTTAATGTCAGATCCTTCACTTCCCTCTGGAACATTTAAAATACGTATGTTACTACGCCTGGCATTATTCTCAAGAGTTTCCATCCTTTTGGCCATTAAAAGATCTTCTCTCTTGAGCTTAATAATATCACCTTTGGCCTGATCTAGGTGTAGCGATAGTCCCACCACTGTCTCTTCCAGAGCTGTTGTTCTAGCATGAAGGCCATCAATCTTATTGTCTAGAGACTCACAGAAATTTCTTATCTCTAATTGGTTTGCTTTGGATGCCTCAAAGCTGTTCTTAATGTCAATACAGAGCTAGGAACATAGACTGTAAAGAGGTAGTATCTACCTACGAGGACTCTTTCTGCAAGGCATCCACCTCTGGAGCTTCCTCTGCCGCCTTTCCCACTGAATCTGTACATATCCCTTCTAAAATCGTGAAGTGCAAAGGTGCTTTGTCAACTGCCTGAGAGGGCGGGTCACTTTCTATGCTCCCTGCCTCTGCGTCTGTCCTAAGACCATCCTCAGGAGTAAGGGAGGGGGGAACCTCCATTGCAGTGGCACTACCAGCCCCACTTAAATCCAGCAATTGATAGTTCATGGAAGCAGACTGGGCCAGGGTCAGATCTTCTGAGTGATGCAACACCTGTGGAATAACTCTAAAGTAGGAATGCAGTGATGGGGTGATTTTGGACCCAGCACCAATAGCTAGCGTATGGCCCTTTGTTGCTTTACAGTTTTTAGCCCACTTAGTTTTAATTTCTGTGCTCAAAAATGGGAGGTTTTCTTTGGTTTTACTGTACCAGGATCCGAGATAGTAGATACCTTTGGTCTCAAGGAAAGAGGCTAGAAAAATGGTTTAACTGGTGCTGCAGATGTTAAGTTTAGATCACTCTCGCCAGGGCTAATAATGGCAATGGTACTCTTATCCCCTGTGCCCTTCTTTTTTCCCCCATGCTTACCTCTTTTTTTATACTACTGCTGGTACAACGCTTAGGGCATTAATATTAATCCCAGGGCACACCACAGCCTCACCGTCACTCTCACCCTCACCAGTAGGTCCCTCTAGATCACCCGAAGACACGTTTGTTTCCTGTAGAGGATCCATCTCTGCTGGTGTCTCCTCGACAATATCGCCGGGACCAAGACTGCTGGGACCACCGTTTGCCACGCAAGAAGCTTGCAATAGGCTCCAGAGCCGCCGCCCTCTCCTGAGCTCCAGGCCGGCACGGGACAAAAAGTTGCAAACCCGAAGCCAGACCCAGACGAGTTGAGGGCAAGTAGACAGCGAGACTTGAAAGCGGCGAGACCCTATCGCCAGCCGCCTGCCGGAATCCAGCAGGAGTGGGAGGGAGGAAACCCACCTCCAGACACATAGATAAAGCGAGAGGCTGAAGACGCCAAACAGGACGCTGGTAAGCCTCAATAGCCTCAATAGACTCAGGAAATCAAAACAAAATCATCCAAAGCTTTCTCGAAGTCCTGCCATGTCAACTGCTCCTCACGGCACCGTACATCACGCAAAGACAGCTAACAGCGGGAGCCTGGAACCGGAGCACCGCGGCAGCTCAGCTTGCTGCCGCCATGTTTCCCCTGAGATCACCACATACTTTTTTCTTGTCCTTTCACACATCAGAATTGGTTGAAAGTAGGGTCCCAAATTAACGTCATCTGTCATACTCATTTACCCATCTCTCCTGAAGTAATATTTTTAGGTACATTATCTGATCATTGGCAACCCCTCTCTCATAACATGGACATTTTAGATTTATTAATTGCAATAGCTTTCCAACAGATAACAAAAAATTGGAAGCATTCCACACACCCCTCCTTTCAATCTTGGTTGCACAGTGTATGTTATAACCATCGACTGAACTATGCCTACGTTTCTCCTATGTCTCTACTCCTGTAACTATTTTCCTGGAGGCTTCTGGACGAAAATGTACCCAACACCATCCATCATCGGAAGAAGTCCCCAAACCACCATGATATTTTATAATGATAAAATATTTGCTGATGTATATAATTCTATAATTTCTTTCTATATTCCTTTTTGACTGTTATCTTATTTTGTTTTAAAGCAATTATTTCTCATAGTGTTTTGATACTTTCTATAGCACATTAAGCTTCTTTTGTTAATTCTTTTTCTTTTTCAATTTTCTCCTTTTTCTTCTCTTTGTTAAGTCATTATAGCAATATTGTTTTATATGCAACAACTTATGTTTCTTAAATCTTGTTTCCATATAGCACATGTTTTACTCATTTAATGTGTAATTGTCTTCTGATATTTATCTGACTGTTTGGATTTGGTTGCATTTTTTCCAAAATAAAATATTTCTTTAAACTTAAAAAATATTTAAGTAGTTTGCTAATAATTTCCCAGAATTATTTTGTCCACTACAATATTTAGTGCTAGTGTTGATAGGATAAGACAAGGCAGAATATATATTCAAATGCAGTTTAGCATTAATGAACTGTTGTTAGGAGTGTTTCGTGGGGGAAGTGTAGTAAGCATGTTCAAGGCATTTGATATCTTGAAGTAATTTTGTAGATTGCTCCTTAAATCTTTTCATTTTCTTGACCCAAAACTAATGATAAAATCATGAGCAGAGCTTATAAAGCATCCCAAATTATATGAAAGGGTGTATAATCAGAAGAATAAAAATAAAAATATTCATAAAAGAAGAAGTGAAATTAGTATCCGGTCGCAAAGAGGTGTTAAATCTCCTCCTTTTAGGAAAAACATGTTTAGGTAATAGGTCCAAATAGACCAATCCTGGGGATGATCAGAAATTAGGATAGAGCCTGTGTCCGCAGCTTGAACAGACTGAGTTAGGTAATGGGAAATAAAAGTATAATATATCCTGGATTGTGTGCGATGAACTGGGGAAAAATTCTCTCAGGGTAGCATTACATAAGCACTAAGCATCGGTCAGGTTACGTTGGTGGATAGCACACAAAAATACTTTTTGCCACTTGTTTGGGATATAATGAGACAGCGAATGTCTATCAAGAAAGGGATCAACAAAATGAATGCAGTCCCCTGCTAGTATAAGATTATCCTCAGGATTTTATAGAATATCTGAGCAATGTTATACCAAAATTGACAGTCAGGAGCATTAGGACCATATTAATTGAAGATAGCTATTGCAACCTTGTAAATCAATAATTTAATAAATAGCACCCTCCTTTCTAGATCGAATTTCTGTGAAATCAATTGGACTTATTACCAGGAGAGAAAAATACATTGCCTATCCAGGTTTTACATAGTTTCATACACTCATATTCTGTTAAATGAGACTCTTGCAACCAAGCAATGTATGTATTAATATTTTATAGGTGTGCTGAGATTCTTTGACATCTGATAGGAGAATGTAAACCCTTGACATTCCAGAAAACCGCTTTTAAAGCAACGAGCGATATACAATACAATTAATGTAACCAGACCAGTTTTTAAGAAGTGTCAGACACAATTTTACAAGTGACAAAACAAATGACAATAAAAGATATTGTAGTGGTAAAATAGAAAGCGTGCAAGGAAGGAAAAAGAGAAGGATGTAAAAGAGAAAAACAAAGGAAAGAAAGCAAGAAAAGGAAATTATGAGAGTAGACAAAAAAGAGGGTATATAGATAAAGTAAGGTAACAAGAAACTTAAACATACCTATGGGTATCATTGATGAGGATGAGGGGGGAGACCACACGAGAAGACGGGTCCTCTAAATGCCATAGGGAAGGGAGGCACACAAAAGGCAATTTAACACACTGCCAAACATTCAATGGAAGAGTACAGGCACTTCTCGGGATCAAACAGGTATTCTAACTAGTGAGTACCTACTCTTCTAAATTTCCATTCAAAGAACTGCCTACCTACTTGATAACACTTGTTCACAAGTGACAACTAAAACAAATCCTCGTTTTTTCCCTATGCACCTGTTCCATTTAAACCAACCATAAAACACTTCAAACAATGCATATCCTTTGTCTCCCTCATTCACTGATCTTACACACCTCACCCTAAAATCCCACAAATCGTTGCTAAAACCAGAAACAAATTCCATTCTGCTGCTCGATATAGCCTGTGCATTGCTAACTTTAATCAAACTAGCCCTTAGATAGCTCGCCTATCAACCGCAAAAGAACCATCACTCTCGCTAAACCCCATCCAATAAACCTTCCACCAGTGCCCATCTACAGGGATTCCTGGACCAAACTATGCGCTGAGCCCAAAGAGATTGGGGAGGTGTGGGGTTAGCTTATGCTTCACTTCCCGTCCGTTATATACAACAATAGTGGTCCCATGCAAATGAAATTCATGAAAACAATAAATATAGACACAATCGACTCTATATTACTTTTGACATGTCCAGCTGGACAGAGGTCGCAATTTTTACTTAATGAAAAAGAATGAAATAAAAGAATTCCTTCAACAAATCAACGTAGTGGGGCACAAGCCTGTACCCAAACACATACAGATTAGTACTGTGAGGAACCAGAGAACAGAACAGGGCTATTAGGCAAAAGCTGTAGATTTTCTGTAGTTTCAGATAAGACAGAAAATTCAAAAGGCACCTTTACAAAAACATAGCAATTGGTATACGTTCTGTATAGGGTGCACATGAAGGTCGATGGCGTTTCGATCCCACTATCAGATCATGGGGATCATCATCAGGACAGTTATTAATGCCTAAGTAATATAAGCCTCTATTGCCTAGGGATTGAGACCCTGGCAGGCTCGTAGGAATGAGCTGAAGGGAGATTAAGTGAGTGGGCTGCCCCGAATCGGGAGCCTTTGAGGTACGTGTCATACAATTAAGATCGCGTAAGGGTTTGGAAAGGAACCGGTCAAGTCGGTGTGTACTACTTCCTCTAGATGCGGTGGCATCCCGTCCGAGCACCCATTTTGATTAAAATGCTGCATAGGCTTGAAGTTACTTCCGGACAGATACACCATAATTATACCGTGACAGCTAGTGACAATGAGATCTGGTGGCCAAATTGAGCTATGCAGTTTCTTTAGTCACACACCTTGCAATATGATGAAAGCCAAACAACCCTCACAGAGTCAGACTTTGGGATTCTGGTAAGACTGGTTTCAGGCCGAAGTCTCCAAACAGGACTGAGTAGGATGGTTGTCGACTAGCCAAAGTGGTTTCTTCCCCGCATCTTTCAGAGCTTTTCATTACTTCAGCTAATGACGAGAAACAGTGAGCTAAGGATGTTTTGTGCAAGTGGAGGAAGTTGTGAAAGTCCACTGAGCTGCTCCTCACGTAATGGCCCATGTACTTTTTTTTTTCACAACAATTTTATTGAGCAAATCAGGCAATAAAATCGTGGCACCCCACAATTCGGAGATCACCACCAACAGTTATGACACAGCGTGTTACATATGCATTAATGTCCAATCAGGAAAAGGAATAAGGCTCAAGAAAGAACAACCCCGCAACCCACCACATCCCGTCAACTCCCGGAACCTCCTACCCCCTAGAACCACCCCCTCCTTTCCCCCCTCCCAGCGCACGTGTGCAATGAGCAGCGAGTAGAGTTTAGGTGCAGCGTGGCAGGCATGCCACAGAACCGGGCCAACAACTTTAGCACGTTCATATGTCCTCTTCTCGATCCACTGGGCGATCCAACGACAGTCCTCTGTAATCGGCCCACCACTTCCAGATTTTAAAGTGCTTACGAGGGCAGCCCCTTGCCTCAAATACCGGTTTCTCGAGTCCCATGTAGTAGTCCAGCCCTGCCTTCCACGCAGACAAAGGGGGGGCCCTCTCTCCCTTCCACACTTGGGCCAGATCCCTCTTGGCAACAACAAGTCCCAATAGCAGTAAGTGGCGTTTATAGATGTTCCCACCAATACCCTCCATAACATGCAGCAACCCCAGTCGGTGAGTGCGGGGAAGATCCCAACCCAGAACTTCGGACAGGCAGCTCCACACACCCCTCCAAAAGCCAGCCAATCGAGCACATGACCACACTTTATGCAGCAAAGAACCCGGTGTGGCTCCACAGCGCAAACACTCCGGGGACTCAATCAACCCTGCTTTCCACAGCCGCTCTCGGGTGTAATAGGCTCTATGGAGGTACTTGAATTGGATAAGCCGAAGTCGCACAGCAATAGCGGTCCCCCGTGGGGATTCCAAGGCCTCCCTCCAATCGTCTTCATCCAGAGGGCCCACATCCACCTCCCATGCCGCCCGAAGGGGCAGTAGGGTAGAGGAGCAGTGAGTGACCAGCGTCTGGTAGATACGGGAGACCTTTCTATCTTCCAGGTCCCCCATAAAGACCTTCGCCTCGACCGGACTGAACTCGGGGAGAGATTCCAGATTGGCAATGCTAGGGGCGAGGGCATGACGCAGTTGTAGGTAACGGAAGAACTGGGATTGAGGCATGTGGAACTCCGTACGGAGCTCCTGAAACGATTTAAGTGTAGTGCCAGACATTACCTGGCCCAGTAGTGAAATGCCAATGGCCTCCCATCCCTCAAACCCGTCCAGAGTCGAAAGCTCCGGGAGCAGGCCATTGTGCCATAGTGGCGTCTCCGCTGTCAATTTGCCCCACCAGCCCATGCGGCACAAGGCCTGCCTCCACACCGCAAAGACCACCCTTGTGACCGACGGCAGTGCCCGTTGCAGACGGGCCGAGTACAGAATGGTATGTAGCATATTGTCTCCCATGAGCGAGCGCTCCAAGGCATAGGCCGGGTCCCCCCTGTCACTATACCACCATTCATTAAGAATGAGCAGCTGAGAAGCCTGATAGTAAGATAACAAATCGGAGGTGGCCAGGCCACCACAATAGGTGGACAAGAAACACGTCCGTAGCGCCACTCTGACCGCACCTCCAGCCCATAGAAAGTGGCCCAGCACCGAATTGACTTGCCAAAACCACTGCGGGCTAATAGGGTAGGGGTAATTTTGTAGCTGATACAGCAGGCGTGGAAGCGCGACCATTTTGAAGATGGAAGATCTTCCAAAGATAGTGAGAGGCATCCTGGACAACGTTTTAATGTCGGCCTGGACCCGCTCCCATACCGGCACGATGTTGTGGTCCCAGGCAATGGTCCGCGATTCCGAGAGAAATACACCAAGGTACTTCAGCCCGTGCGTTGCCACTCGCAGTCCCGTTGCCCAGGGGTCCACCACAACCCCGCCGCCCAGCACCCACAGGGTCGATTTATGGAGGTTCAGCCGAAGGCCGGAGACCTCGCCAAAGACGCGCATGACGTCCAGGACTCGGGGCCCAGATCGCTGCAGGTCCGTGAGGAAAAACAGGACATCGTCGGCGTATAATGCAATTCTGTCTGCCAGATCTCCACTCCACACAAACCCGCGTATCTGTGCGTCCGTACGCACCCAAGATGCCAGGGGCTCCATAGCTAGGGCGAATAGGTACGGGGACAATGGGCACCCCTGCCGGGTCCCCCGACCAATCCGAAATTGTCCAGATATGGCGCCAGCCACCCGGACCGAGGCCGTGATGTTGGTATACAATAACTTAAGGTACGACAGGAATACCGGGCCCAGATTAAGACGGGGCAAGAGTGCAAATAGGTACGCCCAACTGACAGAGTCAAAGGCTCTGTCCATGTCCGCCAACAGGAGAGCCGCCTGTTCGTCCAGGGCCCCCATGGCGTCCACCGCCGCCTGTGCCCGCCGGATGTTATGACGAGTGGCCCTGTGGGGCATGAATCCGGCCTGGTCAGGGTGGACCAGGTCCGTGATATATGGAAGCAGGCGGTTCGCTAGGGCTTTCGCCAAGATTTTGGCCTCTATATTCAATAGTGATATGGGCCGGTACGAGTCATGCCTGTCGGGGGCCCTGCCCGGCTTCTGAAACACAATAATTTCGGCATGACGCCAATCCGGCGGTAGCTCCCCCCGATCCCATGCCGCTTCAAGTGCGCGTCGGTACTGAGACCCCAATTGGAGGTGAAATTTCTTGTAAAACTCACATGGGTAGCCGCTCGGTCCAGGCGCCTTCCCGGTGTTAAGCTGCCCCAGAGCCTCCCCGAGTTCCTCAGCAGAGAGCGGAGCGTCGAATGCCGATCTGGCTTCGTCAGAGACGGCCTTCGGCAAAAGATCATCCAAGAATTTAGAAATCTCATCCGCTTCCAGGGAGTCTCGAGAGGCATACTGTGCCTCGAAATAACGGGCAAAGCTAGCCGCTAGTCGGGTCGGGTCTGTCATGACCGAGCCGTCTTCTGTAATGAGGCCCGGCAGCGTAAGCGGCTGAAAAGTAGACTGACACAGTCTGTGGAGCATCGTGCAGGACTTGTCGCCCCATTGGTAGATCCTACTGCGTGTGGCGAGCCACGCCTGTCTGGCCTCATCATGTAAGATAGAAGCATATGATTGCTGCGCCTGTAGGAGCAGCCGTACTACGGTCTCGTCACCCCCTTCCCGGCCACGTTGTTCCAGGGCCTCGACCTGAGCGGCCGCAGCGGCAATGGCTTCTCGGTGCTTCCGGCGGGCGGCTGTGCACCAAGCAATGTCCACCCCCCGTATCGTGGGCTTCATCGCCTCCCAAACCACCACTGCATCAGTGTCCCCCACAAGGTTATCACGCCAGTAATGATCAATTGCCTCCCGCAAGTGGTGAACATAGTCAGGTTGTTGTAGATGCCATGAGGACATCCTCCAACGGAATGGCTGCCGTTTCGTGGGGAGCTCTATCATAACAACGACTGGGGAGTGGTCAGACAATCCTCTCGGCAAGATTGCAGCTTCCCGCACACGACTCAAGCAAGCACCAGGCATAAAGACATAATCGAGCCGCGAAAAAGAGCCATGCACAGCAGACACATACGTGAACTGGCGCGCAACCGGATGCAAATGCCGCCACACATCCACCCAGCCCAAGCTCTCCACTGTTGCACTCAGCCTGGTGTGCGGGGCAGAGGGGGAAGGATCCACAGCCACCGCCAGTCGCCTCTGGCGGTCCATACACACATCCATCACCTCATTCCAGTCTCCCCCAACCACCGTCAATGCCTCCGGGATTTCGTCCCATATTGCAAACAGCCTCTCCGACAGGGCCCACTGCAGAGGGGGGGGGGGGCATAAACACTACCAAAGACTACAGGTTCAGTGCCCATCATTCCCTTAATAAAGACAAAGCGACCCTGGGGGTCCACCCACTGCTTCTCATGTACATAGGCCACCCTGCGATGGACCAAGATAGCGACCCCTATGGACCCCCTCGTAAAACCGGCGTGATAGACTTGCTGGAAGCCAAACCTCTGAAGGCTAAGGACCTTGGAGCCCAACATATGGGTTTCTTGAAGCAAAAGCACGTCAACTGCCTCCCGCTTCCCCCAGCGCAACACCCCCCCGTGCTTGATTTTATCGAGCATCCCCCTCACATTCCATGTTGCGACATGTAGGGACTTATTGGGTAGCATAGCTGTCTGTTCAACCATTGTCAAGGTGATTCCCCCTACCAGGCCCTCTGCGCCATCCCCACACACCCCACCTCTCACTCAGTACATCAGAAATCAACACGTGCGACCCCCCTCATCCACCCCAGAACCCCAAAGCCGAAACAACCACTCCCACCCAACCCCGGTCCTGAACCCCCCCCCCAACAACAAACCACCTCGTGCCTCAACCTGACCCCAACTCCCCCCACCCCTATACCTCATGAAACATTGAAGTATCTGTCGCGGCATGGATAGACCCGGACCCAGAACCGAGGACCCAGGGCCAACCATATCAAAGGATCCCAACACCCCTTAACTTGATGAGCACACCCCCCCCCCCCCCCAGGCAACTCCCACAACTCGTGAGGGTCGGAGGCCCCCTGTAAGTCGCCTCCCGAGCCCCAGCAGCGATACCACACATAGCCAAGACGAGTCTCAAAGCTGGCAGTCTGGCAGCAGCGGCACCCCCACATAAGCAGTCCCACCACATGATCTGTAGCAAAGTAGGGCAACACATTACCAGGAAAAAAGGCCAGGCCCTACTAGGGTTCAACTGCCAGTGTCAGAGTGTTCAGAGTCCATTGTCCCACTGGTCTGCGTCGCACTTGCGGAGGCGGATCTCTTGCGTGATCGGGACCTCCGATGTCGTCCTTTACGGGCCGGGCGGTCCGTCCGTTCCTGCGATGATCCCCTCGACCCGCCTGGGTCCAGCCCCGGTTGGGCATGCCGTTACACAAGGGGGGTTGAACCCATGCAGTCGCGGGGACCTGGGCGCCATATGGTATGTGTGAAAGCGGGGTCCCCACAAGGGAAACGTGTTATGTGCACCATACACGAGCAACAACACTTGTTTATACTTTCTCAACTATATAAACATCAATCAGAACAATTAAGAGAGGTATTGTTATTTATTTCACAATACCAGGTATCAACCATTTGTCAGTACATTCTCAATACTTTTTGAAAAGCCCCAGATGGGGGGAGGGAGAGGAAGGTGAAGGAAGGGGGTGTGCTCAGGGCAGTGTAAAGTCAAAGAAAAGTAGACATAGTCAAAATGAAAACAATCATGAACGATATTTACATATGGATCAGAACAGATCTACCACAAAAGCCTGAATAATTAAGGCATCCATTGCAAGATTAATACACTAAAGGCCTTCAACGGTCACACATGAAACATTGGAAATGATTAGAGGACATGTGCCGGAGGTCCGCATCAGGAAACAAGAGCCGTCGATGTTTCGACCCCTGGCCGTAGGCTACGTTAGGTCCTTTAACGGGGTCTTCATCAGGACAAGTGCAGGAGAAGGATGGGGCAAGGTTGAAAGGGGCGATAATATCTGTGAAATTAAAACAATTGTTCAGATCACTATTTTAAATTTGTCATACTATTTGACAGAATTCAGTTACACTAACAAGAAATTACCATGGGCTCATGGCCAACTGGGCCTCCAAGCGTAGGAGATAGAGTGAGACCAACCAATCATCTCGGTCAAACTCAGGCGATATAGATTCGCGTATACACAGAGGAATAACATGTTTTTTTTGAACAAGTGGAACCTCAAGAGACTGAAATTGTTAAAAAGGCTCCACTCACATGAGTTATCAACCAATCAGCCGATTGGTGAAGGTTTCTTGGGATGCATTCACAGTAGTCAAACAACACGGGGGGTAGGGTGCAAAGGAGTATGCGCCAACTGTGAATAGAATGTTTAAAAGGATTAGGTCGGGTGCTGCTTATAACAGTGACCTAGGTAGGTGCTGGTCGAGCCATGCAGTTACTTACATTGAAGGAGCAAACTTAAAGGCCACTGTGGGTCTTTTCACTCGAAACTTTTCTCTTTGACAAACTTCCAAGGTAAGTGGTCGCTGAGGATGAGAAATAGGTGCAAGTTGCCACCGGCTACATCAAATTGCTGGATTAGTCTAAAGGCATTCTTAGAGGACATTCTTAACCACGTACATACCTCCAATTTGGAAATTAGTCTGGGAGCGATCTTCCTTAACTTTGGTATCGGTCTATCTACGAGTCGCCTCAGATTGCAGCATGGGCCGGAATCGCTCAACCGTTCCGTCAGTCTCAGTGAAGTGGAAACCTTTACGGGGAGATTAAAAAAGGGGGGGACTTACACCTCAGATACCCGAATAGTATCGATCTCAAGGTTTTTAGGAGAGAGAGGGTTTTTTTACAACAAACTTACACGTTTTTTGGAGGAGGGCTGCTACCATCAGTTGAGCATCACTGCCGAATCCGCATAATTACTTCGTGAAGTTTAAGGCGGGAACCGTGGTTTTCAGTTTCCGTGGGGAGTAATTCCTACGGAGTGGGAAAAACCATCGGATATCAAAGTTGGGAATACTCATGTCGTGATGTGACAGAGTTTAAGTCGCTCGTTATAGGGGAGGCGCATGGTACTTACAGGCACTCCAGGATGCCACTGCAGTCAATGCTTGTCCAAGGCAACTCCGCAAGACAGCTATGCCGAGTTGGGGGCGGAGTTTACTTTTAACTGACTTGTGGGAAATGGAAGAGTTACTTAAAGAATCGCGTTTATCGGGAGGGTGTCGTTGTTTGAGAGAACCCGGTAAACATTCAAATGAATAAAAGAATCATACGTTTACACATTTAATGTTTAGAACTAGAATACAGGAGCTCGTGCACTTCTCAGACATGAGGGTGTAGACGAGCAGTATCAGACATAGTATTTGTAATAACATGATACCAACTCAAGCACTTCTCTAACATGAGAGTGTAGATGAGTTTGTTCGCACATATTTCGATGTTATATCTACAACAATCAATATTTCAACCAAGTGCTGCCAACTGCGCCAGACTGCTATCCTGTTCATTCAGACCATTTGTTATCGAATCTAAAAGGGACATCCATTTTGATTCGCGTGTGTTGAGAGCTACCTGCAGGTTACCTCCTCTTGTACCTAGGGATACTTTCTCGACAACCCACCATCTTAACTCTGACACCATATGTCCTGCCTTCTGCCAGTGGTCTACTAAAGGGGCACCCAATACCTTGCATCGCAGTCTGTTACAATGGGAAGAGATGCGGGATTTGATCTTCTGTTGAGTTTGCCCAACGTATACTTGGTTACAAGGGCATTTTACAATGTAGATCACACTACTGGAGTTGCAGTTTGTATAATGTTTCAGGGTGTAGGTACGTCTGCCATGGGTGAATGACTTAGTCTGGATGGTGGTTTCACAGGCAGTGCAGGTGCCGCATCTAAAATGCCCCACCAGAGGGGGTAAGTTCCATAATGTTGTTAATGTTGGTTGACTCTCTGGTTCCAGGTAGGAATGAACCACCATGTCACGTATGTTTTTTGCCCTTTTGAATGAGTGGAGTGGGAGATGTGGTTGTTTTATCTCGTCTGCCACCAGATGCCAATTCTTATTAATGATCTGTTTAACCTCATTACTCCGTGTAGAAAAGGTTGTGACACAAATAATGCGTTCTAGCTCCGTTGGAGTAGAGGGTTCAGGATTCAGTAAGCTTTTGCGTGGATTGTACCATGCCCTTTTCCTGGCACGTCTGACCATTCATGCTGGGTACCCTCGTGCGATGAGACGGTCGTTTAAGATCTCAGATTCCTTTATATAATTCGCTCGAGTGGAGCAGTTTCTCCTGATTCTCAGGAATTGCCCCACAGGTAAGTTGTCCTTCAACCCTCTCGGATGGTGACTCCCATATTGTAGCAAGGAATTGCGCTCCGTGGTTTTTCTAAAGAGTGTCGTCTGAAGGTGATCATTGTCCACATAGATGGGAATATCAAGAAACGGAATGGACTCATTACTGGATTCCATGGTGAATTGGATGTTGGGGTTTCTGGAATTAAGTCAATCGTGGAATTCAACTAGTTGTTGTTTGCTGCCCTCCCAAATACACAAAACATCGTCGATGTATCTGACCCAAAGGATCAGCCTAGTATCTTCTCAACTAACAATCCTTTTCATACCAGGCTGATCCTTTGGGTCAGATACATCGACGATGTTTTGTGTATTTGGGAGGGCAGCAAACAACAACTAGTTGAATTCCACGATTGGCTTAATTCCAGAAACCCCAACATCCAATTCACCATGGAATCCAGTAATGAGTCCATTCCGTTTCTTGATATTTCCATCTATGTGGACAATGATCACCTTCAGACGACACTCTTTAGAAAAACCACAGAGCGCAATTCTTTGCTACAATATGGGAGTCACCATCCCAGAGCGTTGAAGGACAACTTGCCTGTGGGGCAATTCCTGAGAATCAGGAGAAACTGCTCCACTCGAGCGAATTATATAAAGGAATCTGAGATCTTAAACGACCGTCTCATCACACGAGGGTACCCAGCACGAATGGTCAGACGTGCCAGGAAAAGGGCATGGTACAATCCACGCGAAAGCTTACTGAATCCTGAACCCTCTACTCCAACGGAGCTAGAACGCATTATTTGTGTCACAACCTTTTCTACACGGAGTAATGAGGTTAAACAGATCATTAATAAGAATTGGCATCTGGTGGCAGACGAGATAAAACAACCACATCTCCCACTCCACTCATTCAAAAGGGCAAAAAACATACGTGACATGGTGGTTCATTCCTACCTGGAACCAGAGAGTCAACCAACCTTAACAACATTATGGAACTTACCCCCTCTGGTGGGGCATTTTAGATGCGGCACCTGCACTGCCTGTGAAACCACCATCCAGACTAAGTCATTCACCCATGGCAGACGTACCTACACCCTGAAACATTATACAAACTGCAACTCCAGTAGTGTGATCTACATTGTAAAATGCCCTTGTAACCAAGTATACTTTGGGCAAACTCAACAGAAGATCAAATCCCGCATCTCTTCCCATTGTAGTAGACTGCGATGCAAGGTATTGGGTGCCCCTTTAGTAGACCACTGGCAGAAGGCAGGACATATGGTGTCAGAGTTAAGATGGTGGGTTATCGAGAAAGTATCCCTAGGTACAAGAGGAGGTAACCTGCAGGTAGCTCTCAACACACGCGAATCAAAATGGATGTCCCTTTTAGATTCGATAAAAAATGGTCTGAATGAACAGGATAGCAGTCTGGCGCAGTTGGCAGCACTTGGTTGAACTATTGATTGTTGTAGATATAACATTGAAATATGTGCGAACAAACTCATCTACACTCTCATGTTAGAGAAGTGCTTGAGTTGGTATCATGTTATTACAAATACTATGTCTGATACTGCTCGTCTACACCCTCATGTCTGAGAAGTGCACGAGTTCCTGTATTCTAGTTCTAAACATTGCAATGTGTAAACGTATGATTCTTTTATTCATTTGAATGTTTACCGGGTTCTCTCAAAAAACGACACCCTCCCGATAAACGCGATTCTTTAAGTAACTCTTCCATTTCCCACAAGTCAGTCAAAAGTAAACTCCACCCCCAACTCCGCATAGCTGTCTTGCGGAGTTGCCTCGGACAAGCATTGACTGCAGTGGCATCCTGGAGTGCCTGTAAGTACCATGCGCCTCCCCTATAACGAGCAACTTAAACTCTGTCACATCACGACATGAGTATTCCCAACTTTGATATCCGATGGTTTTTCCCACTCCGTAGGAATTACTCCCCACGGAAACTGAAAACCACGGTTCCCGCCTTAAACTCTGCGAAGTAATTATGCGGATTCGGCAGTGATGCTCAACTGATGGTAGCAGCCCTCCTCCAAAAAACGTGTAAGTTTGTTGTAAAAAAACCCTCTCTCTCCTAAAAACCTTGAGATAGATACTATTCGGGTATCTGAGGTGTAAGCCCCCCCTTTTTTAATCTCCCCGTAAAGGTTTCCACTTCACTGAGACTGACGGAACGGTTGAGCGATTCCGGCCCATGCTGCAATCTGATGTGACTCGAAGATAGACCGATACCAAAGTTAAGGAAGATCGCTCCCAGACTAATTTCCAAATTGGAGGTATGTACGTGGTTAAGAATGTCCTCTAAGAATGCCTTTAGACTAATCCAGCAATTTGATGTAGCCGGTGGCAACTTGCACCTATTTCTCATCCTCAGCGACCACTTACTTTGGAAGTTTGTCGAAGAGAAAAGTTTCGAGTGAAAAGACCCACAGTTGCCTTTAAGTTTGCTCCTTCAATGTAAGTAACTGCATGGCTCGACCAACACCTACCTAGGTCACTGTTATAAGCAGCACCCGACCTAAGCATTTTAAACATTCTATTCACAGTTGGTGCATACTCCTTTGCACCCTACCCCCCGTGTTGTTTGACTACTGTGAATGCATCCCAAGAAACCTTCACCAATCGGCTGATTGGTTGATAACTCATGTGAGTGGAGCCTTTTTAACAATTTCAGTCTCTTGAGGTTCCACTTGTTCAAAAAACACATGTTATTCCTCTGTGTATACGCGAATCTATATCGCCTGAGTTTGACCGAGATGATTGGTTGGTCTCACTCTATCTCCTACGCTTGGAGGCCCAGTTGGCCCTGAGCCCATGGTAATTTCTTGTTAGTGTAACTGAATTCTGTCAAATAGTATGACAAATTTAAAATAGTGATCTGAACAATTGTTTTAATTTCACAGATATTATTGCCCCTTTCAACCTTGCCCCATCCTTCTACTGCACTTGTCCTGATGAAGACCCCGTTAAAGGACCTAACGTAGCCTACGGCCAGGGGTGGAAACGTCGACGGCTCTTGTTTCCTGATGCGGACCTCCGGCACATGTCCTCTAATCATTTCCAATGTTTCATGTGTGACCGTTGAAGGCCTTTAGTGTATTAATCTTGCAATGGATGCCTTAATTATTCAGGCTTTTGTGGTAGATCTGTTCTGATCCATATGTAAATATCGTTCATGATTGTTTTCATTTTGACTATGTCTACTTTTCTTTGACTTTACACTGCCCTGAGCACACCCCCTTCCTTCACCTTCCTCTCCCTCCCCCCATCTGGGGCTTTTCAAAAAGTATTGAGAATGTACTGACAAATGGTTGATACCTGGTATTGTGAAATAAATAACAATACCTCTCTTAATTGTTCTGATTGATGTTTATATAGTTGAGAAAGTATAAACAAGTGTTGTTGCTCGTGTATGGTGCACATAACACGTTTCCCTTGCGGGGACCCCCCTTTCACACATACCGGTTGGGCATGCGGCCTGATCTTCACCGTTTCGTCCGTCCACCTGAAGACTTCCTCCGGGGAGTCGAAGAAGTGGGTCCGGGACTGGTACACCACCCAGCCGGGTACAGCAGAGAGTACTGGAGTTTCAGGCCCCGCAGCTTGGCCTTGGCAGCTACAAAAGATTGGCGTTGCTGCTGCACAAGCCTTGTATAGTCAGGAAAAATCATAATTGTTTGATTTTCGTAGGAAATGGGGCCTTTAATCCTCGCTTCCCGCAGTATGACATCGCGGTCATGATAATTCAAAAGTCTAGCAATGACAGGTCGAGGACGCTCACCCTCCGGCGGCCTTTGTGTCAGGGCCCGGTGCGCACGCTCGATCACGAAGCAAGAAGATAGGACCCCCGGCGGGAGCCAGCTCTCCAGCCATCGGGACAAAAACTGCTCCATGTCATCCTTCTCGCATCTCTCCGGAAAACCTATAAAGCGAAGGTTGTTCCTGCGTGCGCGCCCTTCAGCATCCTCCACACGGGATGCAAGAGTCTTCTGGACGCGCTCCATCTCCGCCATTTTCTGTTTCAGCGTGCCAATGTCCGTCTCTGCCACCGAGATCCTGGATTCCGTCTCCGCGATCCGCTCCACCGCATTGCGTAGGTCCTGGCGCAGCAGAGTCACGTCTGCACACACGGCCCCAATCTTAGCATCCAGCATGTCCCTGGACTGGGTGATTGCCGCCAGGAGCGCCGCGTTGTCCGGCCCAGCCCCACCGCCGTTACCGGGCGCTCCGGGCCCTCCACTGGACCCCGTAAACTTGTCAATGGGACCCTGCTTAGACGGACCTCCTCCTCCCCTGGTCATGACTGCGTGTAGTCTCACTTCCACAACACTTCGGGTATCCGCGTCTGGTTATGGCCTTCGGAGCCCCCAGCCAAGCCAGGCAACACGCCACAGGATGAGGCCAGGCTGGATCAGGGCAGCAGCCTCTGGGTGGGACACTCACTGTCGCGGCGGGCCCCCGGTGGATCTCCAGGCATTAACGGGACACGATCTCACAGCGTTAGTCCCAGGCAGCTCCAACCACAGGGCCAGGGCACTTCTGCACGTCGGAGGGTCCCTCGGGGATGATCAGCGCCGACCACCACGCTCAGGTCTAGGCCAGCCTCAAAGTAGCGAAACTCGAGGCCCCGGCCGCCCAAGGTCAGAACAGGCCTCTGCTACGCTGTGCCGATCGGGGAGTCCCCCCGATGTAGAATACAAGACCACGGGGCACCGCTGCAACTCCTCAACCCTCGGTGCTGCAATCGCCGGATGAAGACTCGTCCAGCCGACCCGACCACCGGCCACCTGCCGCCGACCTCTGCCCGGCAGCCTGAAAATAGAGGTCCCGGCTCCACCGCCGATCACTAGGCCACACTCCGTCACCGGTGGCTCCGGTCCCCTGGAACGTCTGAAAGGGCAGCTCAGCACACCGGAAAGGTCCAGGCACCTCCAGGGACAAGCGTCACACACGTGGTACCGTTAGCGGGCTCGGGGGCCAGGATAAATAAGCAAATTATGTCCGGGCCGGCGGGAGCTCTACAAGGCTGCAACCACCATCTTCGCCCGCTAAGCCACGCCCCCCCCGGCCCATGTACTTTTATTAATGTTTTCTTTTACTTCTCATCTTTGAACAGATAATATCTTCGTGAACGCTAATATTATGATTTATGTAAAATACCCAAGATAGCCATACATACCATATGCTTATTTTATCTTTATGATGTGTTGTTCAGCATTTTCTCTAAGATGCTGATGTATAGAATGTTGTAATTTACTTTTAGGGCAGCAGCTGTTTGCTTTTACTGAGCTGTTGTTCCAGCCAGATGCAGGTTGCCTCTTTATGTAGCAGTCAACTGGGGGCGTCTCCTTTGCTCCACATGACTGCGGTGTGGGCTTTGGAAGTTTTCATGTGTTTTAAGTGAAATAGAAAAACAATGTAAGCAATGTGATGTGCCGTTTCTGCACAGAGTGGTTCCAGGTTTCTTTGTATCATGGCATACGAGCAAACCTGATATTCTGATTCTGTAATTTAGGAGTAGCAAGGCATTCCATTACCCATTACCATTTTGGGGACACCAAAACTGCTGCCACTTTTCTTTACCCTGGTGGGACTCACTGTCCCAGGGTACCTTGCTGCTCCTGAAAAGAGGGAGGGGTCACAAATGTGAGAAGTGTGGCTCAGGGGTTAGAGGAGAAGTGTGGCTCAGGGGTTAGAGGCGGCAGACCTGGAGCTTGAGTTCGGCCCGGGACCAGGGTTCAATTCCCCGCCTCGGCGGGTCTTGGGCTCAAAAATTCCACGGACTCGTTAATTCTCGCTCCGGTGCCTTCTCGACTCACGGGTTCACACTCTGCGACTCTGGGCAATAGCTTGCTTAATCTCCACAACGGCCCCTCGCGGTGGGATGCCTGACTTTCACCTTGTGGATACCCTGCCAGGGTTATCTCACAGGGGAATACTAGGACGGGTTCCCTAAGCAAGCGCTGAGATGCCCCAGGGTAAGTCGTGCGCTATATAAGTCTCATTCATGTGCTTATAGTGCTGCCTCGAGCCCCTTGGTGCGGGACACCATCTGTGCCACCACCCTACTTTATGGTTCTGGGATTCAATCTCCCAAGGTACCTTGCTGCTCCTGCAAGGGGGAGGTGTCACCAACGCACTTATAATGCTGCCTTGAACCCACAGTGTGGGACATCAAGACTGCTGCCACCTTTCTTTACCCTTGTGTGACTCGCTGTCCCAGGGTACCCTGCTGCTCATACAAAGGAGGGGGCATCACCAACGCGCGTATAGCTCTGCCTTGACCACTGCAGCGCAGGACACCAAAACTGCTGTCATCTTTCTTTACCTTGGTGGGACTCGTTGTCCCAGGGCACTTTGCTACTCCTGTGAAGGGGGAGGCATCAACAGCATGCTTATAGCGCTGATTTGACCCCTGCGGTGCGAGACACGTGCGGGCTACGCAGGGGCGAAGCCTGGGCCAGGGGTGGGCCATCCTGCGCCGGTCGGAGTCCGGAGGAGACTGAACTGGGCCACCCTCTTTGGCTTTCGGATGGGCTGTGACACCTATAATCAAACCACCCATAATGGACTCCACACTACTCTTTGCAGGTACTGCTCCTTCTTTTTGTATAAGTTTATGACTTTTTTTTTTTGGTTTAAATTAATTGTGATGGACCGAATCTGAGCTAAACACCTGGTAACCGTGCTAGAACATCAACAATGAACTGTGGCCCTTACTGGTTAATTCTTGCTCTCAGACCCACTCCCTGCTTATGTCACTAGGCAATCTTACCGGACCTCTATGAATAATGGGTAAAAGGAAACCCATGGGGAGCACTAAAGGAGCCCCCAAATAAGTTAAGCTAACTGCACTCAATGCAAAGGAGAACTGTGTGGTTAATGATATCAATACGTTAATTGAAGAAGTTAAAAGTTTACTAAATGGCCGTGACACACTGCCTAATAGGGGTAGGAGAGTAGCTAATGTTTTTTTAAAGAAAAACCCCTCGAAGAAAACCTCATCCATGCTGGCATGGTCTGTGTCCCCTGCACCAAATGTTGTCTGTCATGTTCAGCCAAGAGACATCACCAATAAAGAGTTGATGGCACACAAGCCTCCACCAACATTACGTGATTTAGTCATAAATAACCCTACTGCTGGTCATACTGTTGCTCTCGATATTGTATGTGTTAACCGGTTTGTACCTCTTGCACACTTGAGCTCTGTAACTGAGAATATCAGTATTGGTGGAACCGGTGATGATATAGACACTTGCGGTTTTTCTAAGGGTGGGATGACAGCTGTATTTTCAATACTGATAATTGGTCTAACCCAACTGAATTAACTGAGCTCAAACAAATTATCAGGGTACTAGTTGCAGAGGTGTCACTCCTAAGACTTACTGTGGGAACCCTTACCAGACAGTTAAATAGGAGCCAGTTAAATAGGAACCATCCCTCGGGTTTCTGTGGAGAAAATGAAGAGAACGCAGAGAACATCAGTGCTCAGCATTATCAGAGAGCATGGGTGGATAGGGGGCATGATAATACTAGTTTACACTCAGAATTGCAATCCAGACATGTAGCAATTCCCAATGTCCCTATAATATGTCCAACTCCTATGCCACATCCTAAAAACAAAGAGTCATTGTGTAACAAATCTGGTGGTGTTGAACCTCGGATTATATCACCAGCGACTCTATGTGCCGACACATGGGTCCATGGTAGAATTTCTGATATGGGTCTGATAGAAGGAAAAGCCAGGTTAGCACTCCCTTTTCAGATGGTGTCAAAGGGGGTGCCAGGTTTCTACTCACAGTGGGACAGACAGCAAATGGAAGAGGGCATCAGGCCCAGGTTTAATGAAAATATGTACAGGCTCTTTAAACAGATGCAGTGAGAATAGAAACTGAGAAATAGAGAAACAGAGTTTTAATGATAAATGTACCTAAACTGGCACCTGCCAAAGCAGAAACAAACGAAGCTTTGATTATTAAAGCAATCCATTGGATCCGATAGGTTAGGCAAAGCTGCTCAATCATAAAGTCTGACATAGTGGCTGCAAGTCGTTGCCCATCAAGTAAAAAATATGATTACATTACCCTGGAACTAACCAGTGGAGTCCTAGTGGATGGTTTGGTCAACCTGGACCTGCGCACCTTACCCCCTAACAGATCTACGACCCAGTTTAAACTCTCCCCACCCAGTAGGATATTGCCATTTGACCCAAAGGAAGGGAGGGGCGTAGACTCTCAAGCAAGCATTACCCATAATCTAGTACAAAAAGGGCAGACAGAGATTATGGCTGGTTATGTATGATAGGTACAGGGCTTGCCAGCCAGTTGTGCCCAGAGCAGCATACCGGACGAAGTTTTTTTTTTCGTGGAGCACTCACTGATCCAGTACAATCTAACATGACTAATGCAATCTGAGATGCGGGAAGGTATTTCCGTCCATGTGAAGAACCAGTACAACTTATTATGGTTGGTATGAAGAGTGACATTGAGGTTCCGTGACAATTGTAAGTGGTGTTTTCGACTCGCACGAATATAGTCGAGTCTGGTATCTATGAACCGCAAATGACGAGTTTAGTAAGTGTGCGCAGTTTCGCTGTGCTAACTTAAACCGTTCGTTTGTTATGTGGGTTTTTCATCTGTACCCACGGGTTCCATCTTAGATACGGCATCCATTTTGTCTCTTGCCCTCAAGTAGCCAGCGAACGGACGCTGTCCGCTTCGCGACCCTGGGACTCCAAAGATATTTTCGGAAGACACATGTTCTTTGTGAGTGTCTTTATGATGAGGGGGTTGCTACTGTAAGGCAGATGGCGCCGCTCTAGGCTCATCTTGCCGCACGGGCTTATTGTCTCAGCCGTGCATCTCATTAGGCACGTCCCTTTGATGCCTGTATCTCGTGTTTCCCGATACCTCCCCTTTTACACCCTTTCCGTTCTCCCCACTGTCTCCGTCTTCCTCTGCACCTGTCTTTGTTCCTATTTCGATCTGTTTTACTGCTGATTGGAATTTGCTAATGGTGGGAAGATGGTTTTTACAGTTGGGAACCGCCAAATGTTTCCGCACTTATGTTCCGGACCTCGTGTGTTTCAAAGTGACCAAAGTGACCCCTCTGGGGGATAATTGTGGGAACCGGGTTGTAAACTTTTGTGTTCAATGTTATCCTATGGGTAAAAACTGTATAAAAGGAGCGATCCACAGAACCAATTTGAAGCAGTCTCCCCAAGTTGCACGCTGTGTACTTGTCGTGATCTCTGTGTTCCCTGCAGCAAATAAACCTTGAATCTTTGACGTCGAAGGAAGTGTCCCGTGTCTCTGTGATTCGTACGCCGGAGCAGGTTACCCACGAAGGTTTCAGGTGTTGTGCCCTGGTACCGCTGGGTCTTAAAGAACCCAGTCCTTCAGTTGGCGCCCAACGTGGGGCTGCATCAGTGGTACCGGTCCAAGCCCGACGATCGTGAGGAACTTCGTGTGAAATCTCCGAGGGAAGGTGCACTCCGCTTCATCGATCCTGTTGTCGAAATAAGTGGCCCGAAGACTTTTCCCGCGAAGATTCTCGCCTCCGGACGGCTGCGACGGACTGCTGCCCTGACTGTAGACCTGTTTTGGCGCCTGGCGTAGACCTTGGTATAGCGAGACGATTGACGGGCCTTCCTGGAGACGCCATCGATTTTTGAGTTAAGTATTTGTGGGTCGCTCCCATAGTTCTTGGTTGTTGACACTTTAGCGAGTGTTTTTGTTGTTAGCGCTGAGTGAGTGTTTTTGTCGGTGACACTTTGCTAGCGTACTTTGTTGTGTTGTTTGACGACTGCAGCCGCCAAAAACCGAGGGTTTTGTTCTTTGCTGGGACTTGGTAAATCCCGTAACCCTTGAAGTTTGTGAAACTCGGCTAGTGTGCAAGATGCCTGGTCGTAGTACTCTGTTTAGTTGTTTCAGACCTTGTGGTATGGATTCCCGATTGGAGGACTCATGTCCGATACCTCCGGTTGGAACTCCCACGTATGAGCTCTATAGTAAGCATGGGCTAGGCCCAGTTACCTTTAACGATTACTGGATTAAATACACGAAAAAGGACGGCGACCTTCGTTGGCCACCTCATGGTAGCTTTGAAGCTCCGATTTTAGATAATCTAGAGATTAAATTGTTCGAAAGAAAGTCAAGGCCGGCCATGTTTGATGCCTTTCGGTTGTGGCGCAAAGAAGCCCGACAGAAAGAAATCAGACAGACTAAACGTAATCAGCGAGATAATGTTGCTACTATAGTGAAGAAAGCAGAGCAATTTCAGCGAGATAAGGAGGTTAAGGATAAGGAAGTGTTTGACCGATTACAGCATATGACTGTAGATAAATGTTACCCCGCTTTACCAACGGAGCCGGGAAAGAAGGAAGAGCCAGTTGAGGATCCTTTAATGTCTTATCTTATGAAGTCACCACCTCCGTACGTACAGGGTACCGCAGCTCCTGTGGTCCCTGCCGTACCTGTTCTTCCACCTATTCCTCCTCCGCCTGTTCCTCAACCTGCACCCGTTCTTCCGACTGTTCCTGCTCCTTTGTCTGTTTCTATTCCTACTGCTCCTCCGCTTCCATATACTCCTGTTCCCGCTACTACTTCTGCTACTGCCCCTGTTTTGTTAACCCCTGCTGTTGCCACTGTTTCTACTCCTTCTCTTGTTAGCCCTGTGTCTTATTCTTCTCCCTCTACTCGTAGTCGCAATTCTCCTCTTGCGGCTAGCTTCTTTTATTCGCTTGGACCTGTTCATGGGTCCACTGGTTCCGATGGTCCTCAGAGACGTAGTCAGCTTCCTGGTAACAGAGAACGTGTTGCGCTATATAATATGGCGATGGGTTGGATGGTAAATCCACAGAGAAGTCCACCCCGTGTTGTCCTCGACACATTCTGTCAATTCATTATACCAACCCAAAGATATGTGTTTAATGAAATGTGTAAGTTCCTTTATGATCAAATAGTGGCCGATGCGCCTGACGAGGTGCTCGCCGCTCTGTCTGATCTTCAGCTTCAGTTCGCGAATGGGCTGATAGTGGATACCAACGTTCGACGTGCTGTTGAGCGATTGCTATCTCTTCGTCCTGCTCCCATCCCTCATGCATTGTTTGTTGAGGATATTGAAAAACAATCAGACGAGTCTGGCCAATATCCTATGCGTGAAGTTCCGCCGGTTTGGGTACCGGCTGATCCTAATGCTAATCCTGCGACGGTGGCGCATTTCCAAAGAGTGTGGATACATCTCCCATGGAAACGTTCGGAAGTGCTGCAGGTGAAACAATCTTTGCCTGATCCACGCAAAAATCCTGCAGGGTATTACAAAGAATTATCGCAGCTCGTAGATGCTACGATAATGAATCTTGCCGATATTGACATGTTGTTTGGCAATGTCGTACCGCAACCGGTATGGGCTAAGATTCGCCAGCAAGATCACGCAAATGAATTGGGCGGTGATTGGGCTGCCATTATAGCGGCAGATGCTGGACAAGTGGCTGCTACTAAACCCGACCAATTGATTGCTGCTCTCCCTCAAAGAATTATAACATTAATGAAAACTCTTATGCCAGCTATGAGAGTCAATTGGGATAAGTTATCAGCCTGTAAACAGAAGAAAGATGAGAGTGTTTCCGACTTCTTTACGAGGTTCGAGGAAGCATTCATCGACCATAGTGGTCAGGATATGGGCACGGAGGGTGGTCAAAGGTTGTTTGTGGATAAATTTGTTTCGAATTTGTTGCCCGATTTGAGCAATAAATTGAGAAATTCGGAAAGTGCATGGGCCGTTTCTACTTCGGCTCAGATATTGGCTACGGCACAATACTATGAGAATAGAGAGAAAGAAGAGATTGACCGTGCTGACAAAAAGACGAAAGAGCTCAAAACTAAAGTGTTGTTGCAACAAGCGTATCCTCCGCGGTCAAATCAGAATAATTCGCAACAGAATAGATCACAGCCACAATCAAACAGATCCCAAACCCGTAACGATTCCTCCTCCCAAAGATCCTCGTTAGGGTACAATCAATGTGCTTATTGTAGACAGGAGGGACACATTAAGTTCAATTGCCCTGTTTTAAACGAACGTAATAGTGGTAACTCGACTAGAGGAGGTCGTGGTGGTTCGCAGCAAACGTCACAAGGTAGAGGCCGTGGTGCTCAGAACGATCGCTCAGATAATTCATCCAATTCTAATAATTGTTTCGATCAACGTGGATCATCGCAAGGACGATCTGCGCAGTATAATGTAGACGATTATTACGTCGATCAGGGAACTGACGACAGTAATTACTAGGACAGCCATAGACAAGGAGAGGGAGTGGTATCAGTTCCGGTTGATCAGAGAGGGCCTTACGTCGCAGTTGCTACATCGGGCGTCGTTGAGCCTTTTCTGTTGGACACTGGTGCAGCGAAAAGTTCTATCATGCATTCGAAACTCCCTGGCGCACCTTTGTCTGGCTTAACAAATGTTTCCGTTGGATTCTCTGGCGCCCCCGTTAGCAATCCAGTTTCACGCCCTTTGCCCCTTCAAATTGGGCCACGTGAGCTAGAAGCTCCGTTGATTTTAACCACGGGTTGTGGCGAAAATCTTTTGGGCCTGGATTTGCTTAAACGTTTATACGCAACTTTGTATTGTTCTCCTGCGGGTGTAAAGCTTACGTTAGGAGAGAGGGTAGTCTCTCCCATGTATTTGTCCCTCGATAAGCTCCCACCGGAATTGAGTTCTCTTCCTGCGTCTTTGTGGGCAACAGGTCCAAATGACGTGGGCCTGCTTGACATCTCCCCTTATGTTGTTCAGTTGAAATCTAATGTGCGGCTGCCACGTATTCCCCAATATCGTATCTCCCTTGATGGTGAACGAGCACTGTTGGCGATCATCTATGATTTGATCGAGAAGGATGTTATTGAAGAGACTCGGGGAAACGTGTGCAACAGCCCTGTACTGCCCATTCTTAAACGTACAGATCCTTCAAAACCGCCTGTTTATCGCTTTGTTATCGATTTACGGGAGGTAAATAAAATTGTGGTTCCTCAATTTCCTGTTGTGCCTGACATCACGGCGCTACTGACTCTGATTCCAGCTTCTGCATCATGGTTTTCGGTGATTGACTTGAAAAATGCGTTTTTCAGCATCCCGATTGCCGAGGAGAGCAGGGACCTTTTCGGTTTCTCTCTCGGTGGACGCAGCTTCCGGTTCAAACGCGCTCCTCAGGGCTACTGTGAAAGTCCATCTATTTACAGTCAAGCCTTGAAGGGTCAACTGGATGCATTTAGGTTGCCGGTTGGTGCGGCTTTGATTCAATACGTCGACGACTTATTGGTGGCTGCTGATACTCAGGACATTTGCAAAATTGCTACGGTGTCGTTGCTGCAACATCTCTGTGAGTTAAATCACAAGGTGTCACCTTCTAAACTCCAATATTGTTGTCAAGAAGTAACCTATCTAGGTCACTTATTGTCAAAGGAGGGAAGGAGATTGACCCCAGAGAGAATTGCAGCGATTGCGCGAATGGCTGTGCCAAAAACCCAAAGAGATGTGCGTGCCTTTCTAGGTATCACGTCGTACTGCAGGCAATGGATTCCTAACTTTTCATTGCTAGCGAAACCATTGGTGGCTCTTACGTGCAAGGATGTTTCAACTCCTTTACCATGGACGGAAGAATGTCAGAAAAGTTTTTCTGAATTGCGTGATTCATTGTGTTCGGCTCCTGTGTTAGGTACTCCTGACTACAGTAAGCCGTTTACGTTATATGTTCACGAGAGGGAAGGTTGTGCTTTGAGTGTTCTAACGCAACCTTTTGGTGGTAAGCAACGTCCATGTGCATATTTTTCCTCGACCTTGGACCCAGTAGCTAGAGCATTGCCGAGTTGTTTACGAGCAACAGCGGCAGCTGCGGTCTCCATCCGACAATCAGCAGGATTGGTCATGGATAATATGCTTACGGTGATGGTTCCGCATGCAGTCGATACTCTTTTGAATCGAACGAAAACTCAGCACTTGACGAGTGCGAGGTTGTCTGGGTACGAGTTGACGCTCTTGGCAAGCCACATTCAGATAAAACGTTGTAACGTTCTGAATCCGGCAACTCTGTTACCAATTAGCACAGAGTCAGATGAAGTAGCAGAACATGACTGCTACTTGAGGACTGAAGAGGAAACGAAAGGTCGAGTGGACCTTAAAAACACCCCATTGGAAGATCCGGATGGCACTCTGTATGTGGATGGGTCATGTTTTAAGTTGCCGAATGGCGATGTGACTACTGCTTATGCTGTTGTAACATTGAATACTGTTGTTGAGACTGCAAGGTTGAATCAGAATTCTGCCCAAGCTGCGGAGCTGATTGCTCTTACTAGAGCATGTGTGTTGGCGAAAGGGAAACGTGTGAATGTGTTTACTGACAGTCAATATGCGTTTGGTGTTGCACATAGTTTTGGACGATTGTGGAGAGAGAGAGGTTTCTTGACGTCGCACGGTACGAAGATACAGCATGGCCAGCTTGTGAATGATCTTTTGGATGCATTGACTTTGCCTACGCAAGTTGCGATTGTTAAGTGTAGTACGCATCGTAAAGTGACGGGTGATGTTGGTCGTGGTAATGCGTTTGCGGACGAGACTGCTAAGGAGACTGCCCGGAACCTTAGCACTCGAATGTATGTGACGAGTTCGGTTAGGTGGCCTACAGAATCGAGTATGTGTGAAGACACTATTGAGAGTGTGAAAGCAATTCAGAATGAGGCCACTGAGACTGAAAAGACGAAGTGGAAAGAAAGTACGGGAAAGTTGGATGCGAATGGTTGTTGGATTGATTTGTCGGATCAGAAAAGATGGATGTTGCCTGATGCGTATGTGCTGGCCGTTGTGACAATGGCACATGGGTTAGCACATATTAGCGCGAAAGGTATTTGCAAGTTGCTGGCTGCTGTATGGAAGAATGATGGCATTACGAAATGTGCTGAACGTTTGGTGAAGAATTGTATGGTGTGCATAATGTACAATCCTGGCAAAGGAACCCCAACTCCTCCTGGCAGTTTTGCTCCTCCTTCGTATCCCTTTGAGGTGATTCAATTGGACTTCATCCATATGGAGCGATGCAATAACCTGAAATACGTTTTAGTTGTGGTTTGCGCATTCTCCCGATGGATCGAGGCCTATCCCCTCAAAGACAATACTGCTTTGTCTACTGCGAAAATCCTACTGAAGGAATACTTTCCTCGGTATGGAATGCCTAGAGTCGTGTGGTCAGATAATGGAAGTGAGTTTGTTGGAAGTGTGATGAAGAGTGTGTGTAAGGGCCTTGGAATTAATCAGAAATTCCATAGCGCCAATCATCCCCAGTCAGCTGGATTGGTTGAAGGGTACAACGGCACCCTTAAACTAAAACTAGCGAAGATTCAGGCTACGACTGGTCTTTCGTGGCCTGACGCTTTGCCTTTGGCATTACTGTCAACTAGGGCGACTGTACACTCCCGAGTAGGGCTTAGTCCCTATGAAATAGTGTTCGGCCGTCCTGCGAATGTGTGGGGGGTTCCTAGGCCAGGAATGTTTTCTGATCTTGAGTACCCAATGTTGATTGACTATCTACATGACTTGACTGCTAAACTGAGGTTAATTCACCAACAGGTTTACGACGCATTGCCGACGCAGACAGAGGGTCCAGGCCACCAGCTCCAGCCCGGAGACTGGGTGGTGACACGGAACTTTTCACGCAAAAATAACCTGGACCCGAGGTTCACCGGACCCTATCAAGTGCTCCTGGCCACAAGGACTGCCGTTCGTCTTGAGGGACGTAAAAATTGGGTGCATGCTACGCACACCAAACGAGTCCCCATCCCTTTGCCGGCAGACCCGTGGGTAAGGAGAGGCATTGCGTCATCTGAAGCAGAAACATTGCCGGCGTTTGTGCCTTTTAGTGACGCCCAGCTTGTTGAAGAATCCTCAGCGCAGCAGAAAGACATTGTTGAACAATTGGCATCAAAAGACTCAAGACCAGAACACTCAACTGATCAGCAGGACGCTGTCTCCTCAACGGATCCTTTGTTTGACGAACAGACACGTCCTGGGAAAACCCAATACTTTTTGCGATCACGCACTAAGGACAAATAAAAATCTTGCTTTGCTGAATTGACACCTGCATTATCCCGTTTTCCGTGATCAGTTTTGAACTTTCATATCACTGTAATTATTTTTGTACATATATTGTGAGCTTCACTCCTTATACTTTTGCCTTTACAGCTGAGAGACTTTGTTTTTGCATACGTACATATTGTGCATTGAAGGCCGTAGGGCCGCGCGCGTACTTCCTTCTGAACAGTAGGTCTTGACGCTAGGTTAAAGGCCGTCGGTTCCTAGGAACTCCTAGGGATTGACTATTGCTGCACAGAACGAAGTGCGTCAAGAAACGTTGCGGACGGTCGTAGGGAATGGCATTCTCGAAGCTGAATGATTTGGAGGGAGCTCAAGTCCATAGATTCAAGCTGCAGCAACTCAGTCGTACCAAATGCTTTATATTCCAACTGCTTGTATTGTTTTTGACTGCTTCTGCATTATTGGCGGGTGGGGTGTATTACACGATGTCTTACTTCTTACCTGCTACACCTACCCCTACTTCTTACCCTAATCTTACCTCTACTGCTTCTCCCCATTCCTTTCACATGTTACCGGAACACGAACAGGCTAGACGTGTAGAATTCCGCAACAATTCCTTTATTCAGCTCCTCCATCAGCATCAGTTAGTGGTTAATACTACTAATTGTTGGGTGTGTGGGTTGATGCCACATACTACGGATAAGGGAATTCCATATCTGGTGTTACCGTATAGTTCCCAAGGGTCAGCTCGAGCATTTCAAACAATGTTTCGAAGCGCACTGGGTTTCCACCCCATTCGAGAACCACGTTCCCCCTACTCTGGTCCTACCTCGTACCAAAAACCTTTGTCGATAGCAATAGAGGATTTAGATAGTGATATCTATGATCCTTCGCTTATTCCCGAAGAAGAGGTACAGGCTTATAGGGTCCTAAGTAGAGGTGAATATAGTGTGTTCACTAGCGAGAAGCAGCTTAAAAGCTCGCCTCCAATATGGGTCGTACCCCACACTGGTAATTTTTGTCTTATGGGTCGTGGCCGAAGATCGCAAGCCCGACTTGGAGCAAGTGCCTGCACTGAAAATTACATTCTGCCGATGTCCTCGTCCCCTGTGTTTCTGGCTGCCAAGGGTACATACTTTATCTGTTACGATCGTGCATACACATGGTTGCCCGCAGACTTCATGGGCTCATGTTTTATTGCAAATCTGTTGCCTCCGACGTTCACTGTAGATGCCGATTATCATAAGACTAGAGTTGTGCGAGGCGTAATTAGTGAAGAGGATACTGCCGGTCAAGAGGCAGGAGACTTTTTCAAGGGTTTCCTCCCGTTTTGGGGACCTATGGTCAATAGTAGGAACCTGAGACAGTTGACTCGAGTGGTAGAATCGACAGCTAATACTACTGCCAGTGCCCTTGGTAATATCACCACAGAACTTCAGGCGGAGAGACTCATGACGTTACAAAACCGTATGGTTTTAGATGTCATCTTAGCGGATCGAGGTGGGGTATGTAAGGTGATCCATTCGAGCTGCTGCATTTTCATTCCAGATAATGCTCCTACTGTCTATCAAGCCATCTCGAGGTTGCATAAGATCTCCGAATCCATACACGTGGATGTAGGGGATTGGACGCTACTTGGATGGTTTTGGGGCCTGATGTCGACTTGGGGTTGGAAGATTCTGATGATCATCGGAGTCGTTGTAGTGTTCTTGTTCACGTGTTGCCTTTGTATGCAGTGTGGTCCTGCCTTATGTGGCCTCTGTGCTACAACGTGTATGAGACAACCATCTGCTACCAAGGGGACTCGGTTGGACAGAGCTATGCTACAGCAACATCTCGATGGTCTGATGAATATCGAATATGATTCCGACTAGTGCTTGCCTACATGAGGGCAAAAGGAGCGTCTGAGGTTCCGTGACAATTGTAAGTGGTGTTTTCGACTCGCACGAATATAGTCGAGTCTGGTATCTATGAACCGCAAATGACGAGTTTAGTAAGTGTGCGCAGTTTCGCTGTGCTAACTTAAACCGTTCGTTTGTTATGTGGGTTTTTCATCTGTACCCACGGGTTCCATCTTAGATACGGCATCCATTTTGTCTCTTGCCCTCAAGTAGCCAGCGAACGGACGCTGTCCGCTTCGCGACCCTGGGACTCCAAAGATATTTTCGGAAGACACATGTTCTTTGTGAGTGTCTTTATGATGAGGGGGTTGCTACTGTAAGGCAGATGGCGCCGCTCTAGGCTCATCTTGCCGCACGGGCTTATTGTCTCAGCCGTGCATCTCATTAGGCACGTCCCTTTGATGCCTGTATCTCGTGTTTCCCGATACCTCCCCTTTTACACCCTTTCCGTTCTCCCCACTGTCTCCGTCTTCCTCTGCACCTGTCTTTGTTCCTATTTCGATCTGTTTTACTGCTGATTGGAATTTGCTAATGGTGGGAAGATGGTTTTTACAGTTGGGAACCGCCAAATGTTTCCGCACTTATGTTCCGGACCTCGTGTGTTTCAAAGTGACCAAAGTGACCCCTCTGGGGGATAATTGTGGGAACCGGGTTGTAAACTTTTGTGTTCAATGTTATCCTATGGGTAAAAACTGTATAAAAGGAGCGATCCACAGAACCAATTTGAAGCAGTCTCCCCAAGTTGCACGCTGTGTACTTGTCGTGATCTCTGTGTTCCCTGCAGCAAATAAACCTTGAATCTTTGACGTCGAAGGAAGTGTCCCGTGTCTCTGTGATTCGTACGCCGGAGCAGGTTACCCACGAAGGTTTCAGGTGTTGTGCCCTGGCACCGCTGGGTCTTAAAGAACCCAGTCCTTCAACATAGGAAGGCAATCCCTTATACACCCTAAGCCAAAGACCCTATGGCTTCTGTCCTTGAATCTAGCAGGCCTTAAGTCTGAAGTTATCTGTGAGGAATGAGGGAAGTTTTGTGATAGTTAAGATATGTCTTTTCCAGGAGACATGGGTTTATGATAAAATGTAGAGTGGGTTTTACTAACTACAGCATAGAAGCAGCACCCTCATCAAAGGCCGTCCCGCTGGGGGATTTATGGGCCCGATTCACAGAACTAACTTAAGACAAAATCCTAAACTAACTACCTTGTTGGTATTCACAGAAGGCACTTACTCATTTTGGTATTCACAGAAGGCACTTACTCATTTCGGTATTCACAGAAGTTAGGAGTCCTAACTTTAGGACTCCTAAATGCCTTCTGTGAATACCGAAAGTCTTAAAATTAGCATTTTTCTCAGTTTAGTAGTAGTAAAGTTGAGAAAAATCCAAATTATAAAACTTTTGGTATTCACAGAAGGCATTTATGAGTCCTAAAGTTAGGAGTCCTAACTTTACTACTACTAAATTGAGAAAAATCCTAATTTTAAGACTTTCAGTATTCACAGAAGGCATTTAGGAGTCCTAAAGTTAGGAGTCCTAACTTTACTACTACTAAACTGAGAAAAATCCTAATTTTAAGACTTTTGGTATTCACAGAAGGCATTTAGGAGTCCGGAAGTTAGGAGTCCTAACTTTACTACTACTAAATTGAGAAAAATCCTAACTTTAAGACTTTCGGTATTCACAGAAGGCATTTAGGAGTCCTAAAGTTAGGACTCTTAACTTCTGTGAATACCGAAATGAGTAAGTGCCTTCTGTGAATACCAAAATGAGTAAGTGCCTTCTGTGAATACAAAATGGTAGTAAGTTTAGGATTTTGTCTTAAGTTAGTTCTGTGAATCGGGCCCAATGATCTGGATTACGACCAATCTGAATATTAACATCAGAAAGCTTGACACAAATTCCATCAATTTACTCGCCCTGACCATTAAAAGCACTACTATAGAGAGTTCAATGCTCTTGATTAATATTTATAACAGATTTTCCTCCCAGCACCAGGACTCTCATACTGTATTGGCCCCTGATGAGTGTATGGAATGGGAAGGGTCTACCCACAACTTATTGCTTGCTGGATATTTGATTATTGCTTTTGAACCTTTAGAATCAGTCATAAATGTCACAGATGAGGAAGATGCTCTAGGGGGCTTCTAGAGCTTGAGAAAAGACATGTCTGCTAAGAATATGAGGGTTGCTTTTCTAGTTCCTTCAATCACTTTGAAATATGTTCTCCGGGCCTGCAATGGGCGCTCAATCTCTGAAAAAGAATGTAGACACACATTTAAAAGGGTATTGCAAAACCAGGATAGATTACATCTTATTGAATGTGCTCTGGTGGCAAAACATGTCAGATATGTGGGTCTCCGAGAGTTTAGATAGCGACCATAATACTCTAACACTACAATTGACCTATGTATTCAATTACCTCAAGTCCCCCCCTAATGGAAGGCTGATTAACTCAATCATTGTCAGTAACGATAGAAGGATGGCTAAATGGCCCTTAATTGAAAGGAATGAAGATTTTTTGGTGCAAATTTGTAGCGTCATTCATTCACTGGTAGACTTGAGTAAATGTAGCAAGGAAGTGCAACCCTCGGTGGACATATTCAATAGATTATTGGGATAGATCAAAACGTTTTTCTATAGGACCGGAATGACAAGGCAGGGATAAGTAATATTAACAATGAGTGTTGTAAGGTAGCTAGACTAGAATTGATGGCAGCCATCAAATCAGGTCAGAGCAGTTTGGTAGCTTCCCAAAGGAACTACTATTAATTAGTTCAAAACGAGGCAAAAAGGAAGTGGCATGAATGGTTCTGGAGAGATTTACTCACTGGAGTGCAAGCCAATGATAGTAAACAGTTTGGGCATTTAATAGCTAAAGGATATAAAAATGTAACTATAGAGGAAGACTTTTATATACAGCCACAGACCTTGGCTAATCACTTTAGCAACTTATAAGCAGGGCCAGTGGACATCAGCCCAAGTACTAGTGAACTACTCTCTGAGATCTGCCCTGATATAGGAAGAGAGGCTGATGTCATTAGAGAGCTATTGGTGAAACTGAGATGGCACTTGCAACACTGCAAAAGGGTAAAACACCAGGATTACACAAACTCTCAGGTGATCTTTACCTCTCTGAACCTCAAATCTGTTACAGGATTCTTAATCACAGTGTTAATGCAATTCTAAAAGGTGAAGATAACCCCGACTCCTGACTGGGAGCAGAGGAAGAACCTGTATTTAAAGAGAGGAACAAAAATGACCCTAGAAATTACAGGCCCATCAGCCTGATAGATGCAGCAAAGAAACTATTCTGCTGGCATTTGCTGGAGAGGCTTCTTGATTGGATGAGGGAAGGGGAGATATTATCTCCCCTCCAGGCAGGTTTCAGAGAAAATACGAGCACAATAGATCAGTTGTTCCGGTTTTTATTGATTCCATGGAAATGTGTGACAATTAAAAAGGAACATGTATATGTTGTGTGTGCCGCATTTTATTTAGTCCCACGAGAGTAATTATGGCTAACCCTATACAAGATGGGGGTCCAAAGGAATCAATTGCAGCTATTTATTAGAGTCCACAGTGATAACTACACTCAAATCAGGTGGGGGAAGGATGGTGGGCTGACCGAACATATCAGGATGGACAGACGTGTACGACAAGGGTGTGTTCTTGCACTTACTCTGTTCACCCTATATATAAATGGGCTGATTGAAATACTGACTGTATAAGCAATCCCTCCAAACTGGCTGGCCAACCAGTTGCATCCTTATTTTTCGCCGATGACACCTTACTCGTTTCCAGGACCCCAATGGGGCTCCAAAATTAGTTTGATCGGTTTTTGGCCTCTTGTGGGGATTTTGGGCTCGAAATTAATACAACAAAAAACAAATTTATGGCATTCAACCCAAATAAGTCCTATAAGGGCATTATAAAACTGGGAGCTACCACTCTAGAGCAGGTGACACAATTTGAGTTAGGCTCATCAACAGGGGGGTTATTAGACTTTATGCTGTCCGTGGGCGTAACCACTCTTTCCTCCGGGGTTCTTGTAAGAGCAGTGTGGGGTGCTGGTGACTCCTGTGTGATCTACGACGGCTGTAGGTAAGAGTGGGGGGTGCTGACGATTCCTGCTTGACCCACAATGCCCGCAGGTAAGAGCAGGTGGAGAGGGGGCCACCGCCCTGGAATCTTGTGCCACCGGGGGTAGACCAACCCCCCTTGCTATGCCACTGCACACAAATTCACTATTGTGGTCCTCACAAAACACAAAGAGCCAACTTTCCTTCCAACATGTAAGCTCTTCCTTAGCAAAAAAAGTGAAAATCTCAATCTTCAGACCATTTGTAATCCAAGTGTATCAAGCCAAACGCATTGGAGCGGAGCTGTATGGTGCAGAATTATGGGTCTACAATAATATAGGGCCTTCGAAAAAACTGAGAACATATTTATGAGATTCGTTGTGGATCTCTCCAGAAATGCCCACTATACCCTTATGCGACTGGACCTGGGTCTAAAAAGTTTAGCACATGTGATCCGCATAAAGGCCCATTGCTTACTGGTTATGAGGCTTGTCAAACAGCACCCCACTCCCCATGAGACAATTGTTGCTTCATGTGCAGGTACTAGATACCAAATGGAGTATCCAGTGGTTCAAGTACATAAAGAATTGGCTGTATAGACTAGGCTTGAGTTAGCTCTGGACTAATCCGAGCAGTATTTGGAAAAAACCTTGGCAAATCTCAAAAAGAGATATTGGCTTCACGTTAATGAAATATGGATAAATAAAGGAATTGTAGGGGAATTAACACGGATATTTTTCGATTTTGAGGATAATATGCAACCAGGGGAGTTCTTGAATTGTTTAGAACCCCCTTTAGCAAAATAGTTATTTTAAAAGTCCAGATATGGCATTTGCCAATAAATAGATTTTTTAGTAAATGGTAGGGGGGTCATATCCTGCCCACCTGCCCCTCATGCAAAGCTGAATATAAAACTGAAGAACAATGTTTGTTCTTCTGCCCAAAGTATACCCAGATTAGAACATCCTGGTTTATTCCAGCAAGCAAACAACAGGCAACAGACAGGTGCACCAATGGGTAAGTAATCAGGTCGCCCCTCACTCAACAATCTATTTCAATAATACCTGACCTGCTCAGAGCAGTATCTCATAATTCCTAGGACCAGGGGTATAATTTCCCTTTACAAGGCAGTACAATTATTACTTGCCTTTATATCCTACTATTCATACCCTATTTACTGCCATTGGTTTATTGCACTCTATCCCAGGGCCCCATGGTCGCCTTCAGTAATGGTGATAAATAAACTCTAGTGGGTCTACATCGTTTGGGTAGCCAGGCGACCTTCCAAATGTGCATCCCGGTAACTCCACGATCAATGAAACACAAATGTTTCTCAGATTCCTGTTTGTACCATTCAACCATGTATCGCAGTTGCACTGCTTGGAAGTACTTCACTAGGTGTGGTACCCCAAGACCCCCATCGCCTGCGTGAGAAAGGTTTGATGTTGCGCCATACGGGCTCTTTTTCCCTCCCAGATAAAGTTCCCTATTAGGTATTGTAGTTGCGGCAGCACAATGGGTGGTGTCTTAGAGGCAGCATCTGCATCACAAAGAAGATGCAGGGCAAGAGGGTCATTTTAACAGACGCCAGCCTACCCAGTCACGACATTGCGTGCTTCTTCCAACTGAGGAGCTTGCACCAGGTTTCGTCCAATAGGGTGGAGTAGTTGGCCTCAACCATGCTTTCGATCGTGGGAAAATTTGCAACCCCAAGTACGGGACGCCACCTTGGGAGCATGCAAATGGGAAATCCTGCCTCAGCTGATCCTGCATCACGCAGGGGAGGGTAAGGCTAAGAGCTTGTGTTTTTTAAGATTAATCTTAAAGCCCGAGACTCCACTAAATGTAGTGAACTCCTCCAGCAGAGGGGTGAGTGTCAAAGCCTGTTGGACATAATCTATGACTGCAGTCTCATCCAAATGTTCTGCAGTATATAATGAGGTATAAAAGGCCTCAAACCCTGCTGCAATGTCTGCGTCTCCCTGGAGAAGCTCTCTGCTTGGGTTCTTTATGCCGGCAATGAGACGTGTGTTCGTCTGCAAACACAAGAGGTGTGCAAGGAGCTTTCCAGCCTTGTTTCCTCCTTCATAGTACCGCTGTTTAGTACGTAGGAGTGCGTACTCCTCCCAAGCATAACCCAGCACCTTTATTTGTTTCCCGCGCAGTATTAAGTTGCCTTCGCACCTGAGTTGCTTGCGTGCGGCGGTGGACCCCTTCCTAACTCCCTGACCTGCGCCTCCAGTAGCTCCCTCTTATGTCTCCTTTCTTTGTTGAGCCCTGCGGAAATAGACCAGAACCAATCCCTAATTACTGCCTTAAGGGCATCCCAGACCTCGGGAAGCGGGACCATCCCATCATCATTAGTTGCTATATAATCTCGGATTGCAACCCGTATGTGAGCAATGTTAGAGTTGTATGTGAGTAATTTATGATTGAGCCTCCACACGTGTTGTCTGGGTGGGCCCCCTGGAAGGCCCAGGATCAAACAGATCGGGGAGTGATCAGACACGGCCGCTATCCCCATTGTCACTTCCTAGACACACCCCAATACTCATTGGGAGACCCAAAACAAGTCAATCCTCGCATAGGTTTGGTGCGACGCTGAGAAAAAGGTATATTCTTGGGCTGTGGGGTTGCCAGGTCACCAGGCACCTGACAGCCCCATCTCCCCAAGTCTCTGGAGCATCGACTCTGAGAGAGATCCCAAATGTCCCACCCGAGACACAGATCTATCCAGCTGCGAGTCCGGCACAATGTTAAAGTCCCCCCCAGTACCAAGTCCTCATCCGGAGAGTCCTTGACCGCATTTAATGTATCCCAAAAGAAAGCTTCCTGCTGTTTGTTAGGACTGTAGATGGAGGCTATAGTGCACGTGTGGGAGCCCACCAATATTCGCAGCGCTAACGTCCTGCCTGGAATTTCTGCGAGTACCTCTTTAACAGTGCCAGGGAAGTGAGAAGCTACTAGTATCGCCACCCCCCTTTCTTACCATGAGTTGAGGAAAAATATTGTCTGTCAAACCATTTGGAGTCGAGACGTGTGCATTAGATGGATCTCTTGCAATAAACAAATGTTGCACCCCTCCTCCTTAAGTAATGCAAGTAAGGCACGCCGCTTAACCGGGGTATTGAGTCTCCGAACATTAAAGCTCGTTATCTTAAACTTAATCAGAGACATATTAGCTACCTGAACAGCATGCAGGGATCCCTGTCAGAGGTCGCCTCAAAGTAGGGGTCCGTCCCCAACCTTCCAAAGCCGCCCATAACCCTCTATGGTACCTCAATTCATAGGCAGAAACCATTCCAAGATCGTGGGGCTTGAGTTGAGTGTCTCCCCATGCCTCCCCTCATTGTATCACGTGGGATGTAGTATCCCGATCGCAGGCTTAGGACACCACATGAGATGGGAGCAGCCCCTGAATCTGTCGCCGTACCCCCATGTGCGAACCACGACTTCCCCCTTGAATAGGTGTGACTCCAGACCATTCCTCCATCACCCGTCCCCCTCTATGACTGCGGTAGAGGTAAGAAGCCTCTCTAGCAAAGAAAAGAGACTGAGAGATAGAGAAAACAAACCTTCACGCAAACATTGAGAAAGTACCAAAAACCTGGCATAAATTGTCGTGCAAGGATCCATGTGTCTGTAAGGTGGTCATCATGTCACCAGACATGGATTACATTAACAAAAAGGGAGGTAGAGGTAGAAAGGCTAGGGTTCACCCTCCTAGTATTAATGAGTCACACAGCCGTAGTCTATGACTCTATTCCCAAAGCACACAATGGTGTTGGAATATTGTCAATAATTCCAAGAAAGAAAAAAAGGAAAACATGAAAAAATATTCATTTTTTAGGTGTCCCCTCACTCACCAGGGTTGCCCCACGGTGACATGCTTCATCATAGGGGCCATCCCAGCCCTCTACGGACTGGGGCGTGCTGCGACTCGCGGAATTACGTAGGAGCACTTACAAAAGTCTATGTGTGGTGCAAGGAATGTGATGTGAAGGAGTGGAGTTGATGTGATTAGTTAAAATTAGTCATAGACTACGGCTGGGTTCTTGATCTCTGTCCCCAGAGATCTTGTGTGACTTACCAGACATGGATTCCCTCAGCCAAGGCTGGGTTTCTTCATCTCTGGGTTTAACACAGCCTTTCTATGACACAGCAATATAGGCCAGACTCAGGACACACAATCAGACACTCAGGATGTCCCCAGTTTCCTCTCTACTCTGAATTTGGCAGATCAGCACCTTAAGTTTCTTCTGGCTCTCCGTAGCTGTGTGTTTGGTGGGTTTGTCATGCCTGGTATCCCTCTTTCGACAGTGTTTTGCTGCTCTTGTGTAGCATTGTCTCCTGTGGAACGTCCAGTGGACTCCCCTTCCTCCAGATCAAGCCCAAGTCCCTCCAGCACCTCCTTCAGTGACCGCATATAGCGTAACTCTTTATCCCGCACAAAGGAAAGATGAAATGGGTGGCCCCACTGGTACCTGACTCCTTTATCATGCAGGTAGGCAGTAACTGGCCTCAGAGTCCTACGCCGCTGGAGAGTCATTGGTGAAAAGTCCTGATAGATGCCAATCTGGAGCCCCTCAAACTCGAGTGTCGCTTTGTCCCTGGTGGGGGCCATGATGATCTCTTTTTGTTGGAAACAGTGAAGGCATGTGAGAATGTCCTGATGTTGTCCTGGATCCCTCGCCGGGCGGCCCACGAGATGAGTGCGGTCTAGAATGATGTCCTTGTCACCAAGTTCAGGCGTCATGTGGCGGAAGAAACTGGTCACTCTGTCCTCCAATTTCCCCCATCTGCCAGGAGAGGTATACCTTTGATGAGGATATTGGACCTCAGAGAGCCATTCTCCAGGTCTTCAAAGCAGAGGTAATGCTCCTCAATTCAGTTTCTGAGCTTCAGCAACTCACGGGTCTGCTCGATGATCTCCTCTTCCCTTCGGTCACAGGTGCAGGAAATCGGTGACCGAAGGGAAGTCACCGATTTCCTGCACCTGTGCTTTAATCTGTTTAATGTCTGGGGCAACGTCCTGTTCCAGGCTCGCGAAGTCCTCTCTCAAGTAGCCGAATAACTGCTCCAGGAATCCCCAAATGACAGGTTCCTTTTGGCGCTCTCTGGAGAGTCTACCTCCTTCTCCTGTTGTTGGGCCATCCCCCTTTTTAGAGCCTGGTTTCTGTAGGAGGTGCTTAATTGTGGGATCCTTCTTTGTGCGATGCGTGGACATCTCTGCAGGACCTGGTCAAATGCTCATCGATAGCCTGGCGTCTGGATTCGAGTCGGGCTAGAACACGGATCTATTCAAGGGTCACCATCCAAGTGAGGCGCTGCTGGCACCCCGACCGCAACCAGTCTTTATCTTAGTGCTGTACACAGCTCCAACACCTCAGGTCTTGGGCCAACACCCTATGATTCAGCCAGCCACAGCCCAGGGGGTCCTGAAAGCACTTGGCCCTTCAAGCTCGTGGCTGACAGTGGGTCCCAGTCAATGGTGGTGATGCTGCAGTAGGCCTAACTCGTGTCTTCTTGCTCTGCCCCAAGTTCACCAGACCGACTGAAGGTCCTGGTTTGCACTGACGGACCTTTCAGTCGCTGCTTTCTATGGCTTTCGACTCAGTCACTGGATCCTTCTCCTTGGGGCCCAATTCACTTTAATCTCTGACGCGGCGTGGCTGCAAAGTGATGGCCGGGTCTTGGTGCCTGTGGGGCGAGGTCCATTCCCCAAACTCGGGCCCGGGCGTCTCTGGGCATCTTCTTAACCCAGGCTCCTCAGCACCATTGTGTCCCTGCTCTCCTCGCACTCTGATCAGTGATTGGGGATAAATCAGCACTTTCCCATGTCCGGGAGCGTCTGCACTGCGATGTCAGGGCCCCGAGGCATAAGAAAGGTGAGGCCCACTCCCGAGGCTCGGGCCGAGCAGACACAGACTTCTCTAGTCAGAATCTGCACTCCCTCTGCCTCTCTGCACTCAAATATTGCAGAACCCTCAAGGCCCACAGCTCACTGCCAGCTAGATTCACCAGATGGGAGAGGAGGGCAGGCCCACTTCTCCCAGGGTACCATCGGGGTCCCCCCAGGACCCTGTCGCATGCACCCTCTCATGCACGGGCCCCAGCATGCTCAGGCCGCATCCTCTTAGTTGGGGCCAGGAGGGATTCAGCCAGGCTAGCTTGGGAGGAGCTCCCCTCACGTGTTGGGTTCCCCACAGCAGCTGTGGCACCGCAACCAGCACTATTTTTTGCCTCCGGAGGCCGGCCCCCAGGCACTCTGCACTGGGACCGGGAGTGACGCCGCTGGGAGGATTCCCCAGACACCTCAAATGTTCCCAGACTGCAGGCCGGTCAGGTGCAGGCCAGGAACAGCTCCTTCACGATGCTGGATGTCCCCTCAGCTCACGGAGGGCGCCCAACGGCAGTTCTGTCTCCACACTCCACGAGTCCGCTCTGGAGTAGGCCCTGACACGCACCAAGCTGCGGTCCTCTGGGTGCCGGTGGCAGCCTCACCTTTTCCCAATCAGTTCTATTGCCCCTTGCAGGCCCCGCAAGTAGTCTATGTGTGCCCGATGCATTTAGGGGCAGTTACTGGCTGGTAAGGGACGCATTGAAGCTATTTAGGGCATATGGACAGGCCTTGGCGAGCGGTGCTCAGTAGAAACGCAGCTAACCCACCGCCATCTTGATCACGCTCCACAACAGTTAATTATTAATTCAATATACATTAAAAATTACTATTACCTGCGGCCCAAGCCATTTTTATAGCTTATGGGGCCTCAAATAGTCTGAGATGTCACTCCTGCAGGAGTGTGGTGGTTAGTAGTTGTGTTGCTACTATCATTGACAGCATGGCAGAGCAATGTGTGGTGCAAGCTGCAGGGTTCCTCCGGAGGAGAACACTGGCACTCATTTCTTTACAAATTAAGCACTGCGACTGGCTCCATTCAAACAAATGCAGCTAAAGACAGCTCTGTCTGATTTCTCAACCTGTGTTAGCAAATCTTCCTCCTGTGGGGCAGGCAGTGTTATCTTAAGGCTTTCCAGGCCCAAGGAGGCAAAAGATAGTTTGGGACCCCTATTCGCAAAAACGTTGAAGTTTTTTACCCCTGTTCTTCTCATTTAAGTCTGAAAGATGCCAAACAATATTGAATTATACATTACATTTTCAGATATGGGGTTAAGCAGAAATATCTAAAAAATATTTTGGCTGGGGGGGCCATAATCTTAAGGATGACATTGTAGAGAGAGATACAAGCCCATATTTACAAACAAGTCACACAATGCAATCCACTTTGCTGCACTGCATTGCATGACTGAGAGAGGGAAGGAATGTGCCATATCTACTAAGATATAGTGCGTTCCTGCCTTTTCTCTGTGCTGGCGCACTAAGTGCAACCTAGCGCCACCGGAGGCACTCTTGCACCATGGTGCAAGGGGGTCTGTGTTATAGTCATGATTGTATTTGTGCAGGAAGTGATACCTTCCTGCACAAAAATAATCCTCCGACACATGTTCCTCTTTCTAAGTGTGCCGCAGAATGCTCTACTCATCAAATGCCTTTCCAAGGCGGAATAACACAAGGCAGAGATTTCCGCTGTCTTTGGTTACTCCATATTTACTATGCCATGCTGAGCTACGCCAGGTAGCTCTGCGTGGCATTGCACATCTCATTCAATGGCCTGTGTTGCTTTGCTTCTCCTTGCGGGACACAAGGTCAACATAAGCGCTTGCCAAGTCTGCCCCCAGAATCACATAGAACGGAAGAGGTTGAGATAGAGAACTAGATTTAAAACGGACAGAAAACTCACTTTCTCTGGGGGCTCCTCGGAAGATGGGGTCCCGAGAAATTACCCACTTTGTTCATGTCTTAAAGCATTTCGGAGGTCAGGTGCTCTGCTGGTTACTTGGGCCGGCCCAAGAGGGAAAGGCAGGAAAAGGGAGTGGAACAGAGATCTTCCGCTCTCATTTTTTTGTAAAACATAAATCGCCCCGAAGAGGTTTCGTGGCCAAATGGACTTGAAAGCAGACGCCTATGGACTGCTCAGTTTAACTTGGGAAACACCTGGCAGCTTCCTGCATCTGCCACGACCAAGTCCTGCACAGTTTGTGCTACCTCTGTCCCCAGATAGTTCCTTTTGTTTAGAGCCCCTCTGGGAAGGCTAAGATGGTTCCTGTGAGAGAATCACAGCCAAGCTCTTCCTGCAGGACACTGGCTGTGCCAGCACATCTACCATGCCTCTTTCAAGTGCTCTAAAACATTTGCAGCATCAAAGAAAAGCACTTGGCAAAGCCAATAGATCTGAGTTCTCTTTAATGCAATTGAGGAGACGGACTACTTGTTTAGCCTTCGTGCCAATGCCAAAAACACAATGCAAAATGTACAAATATACCCTGAAAGCTCTTCTCAGTAATATTCTCATTTTTTGCCGACAGTAGGTTGTCTCCAGCCCTCCCTAATAGTTCAGTGAGAAAAAAACCATAATCGTGCACCAACACCTGTTGCACAGCTTCAAAAATTAGCTCCCTTAATCTCACCATTGTACCCTTATCTGTTTCTCAGCAATGTCGCTTATTATTTCCTTTTCATTATATTCCATATTTGCTTCACATTCTTCCCTATTTTTTTATTTTTCACGTGTATCATCAAGTAATAAGGCTTCGTATAGTGACAAAATATGAGTTTTACCACGATCATGACATTGTTACCTTCATTCAAAACTAGTAAAAGCTACATTTAAATCTAAACAAAACACGCAGAATTGTTCATGAACGAGCACATATTTACCTCTATTTGCCAGAGTAAAAAAATCTGACTTTGTATTGAATTGTAAAGAAGGGTTTCGCTACAATCACTTTCCGCTGGCAGAAAAACTTGCTTTAAATACAAAATGGCACGTAGATAAATGCTTGTGGGTGAAGGTCGCTCTGTTGCTGGATTAGTCACTGTAGAACACAGAACACTGTCATGGAAACACTTACTGAGGACTCCGATAAAGCGCTGCAATTTGATTATGCGCCTTTAAAATGGTTCAGCTTCTAACAGCCTTGTTGTTCATTGTAAATGAGTGGATGGATGCAATGGGTATTTTGATTGACTTGAATTAAAATACCGAGCCATCACTATGCTTTGTAATAAATGGAAGCACTCACTTATCTAAGACAGCTCTTTTGCAGTTTTATATAGCGCTGTCTTGGCTCAAGGGCATTAGAGAGCTTTACATGAAATCCAACGTTACACATTGTTAGGTATTTAGGGGCATATTAGCAAGAACCTCATTAAAATATCGCAGTTTTAGCGGCAGCAAACTGCCGCTAAAACCGCGATAATGGGCTTGCTAATATGCGTTATAGAATTCCATAGAAGCCCAGGTTAGATGTGCAGGACATCTAACCTGGGCTTCTATTGGAATTCTATGACGCATATTAGCAAGCCCATTATTGCTGTTTTTGCAGCAGTTTCTTGTCACTAAAACGGCAATAATTTTAACGAGGTTCTTGCTAATTTGTCCCTTGGAGATTACGAAATTTGCCCCGAAGGACAGGATGTTGTGTTGAGGCCTGGTATTCTAACTCGGGGGCAGATTTACGACTTCTAGGGCATCTCTGCTAATCAGAAGAGTTGCAATGCATCTGCTCAGATGCGTGACTCATCCCCAGCAGAAATGTGGCACATTGCTGGAGTTGCATCGCAAGCGCGATGCAGCTCCAGCAAGGCTCGGGGTGCCCTATCTCTAACATGCTGCATCAATCCTTATGCCTGCTTTAAGAAGGTGCACGGTTTTGACGCAGCATGGCCCTAAAAGTGACTGAGTGAAGCACTTTCAGGAGGCGTTCCTGCACCGGAAGACCCCCCCTGCGCCCTAACACCTGCATGTGGCGCAGGGCTTTACAACGTGAAGCATCTCCCAGATGCGTCATGTTGTAAATACCCCGCACCATGGCGCTGGATTTGAGCTGTCGCTGCATCACAAAAGTGACCCAACGGCGGCGTCAAAGAGGCGCAAGTAGCTTGTAAATCTTCCCCTCAGTTCCCCACTTCCATGGTTAGCAGCTCTAGTCCTAAGGCCTACATTACCTCTTTATAACCCTTTCGCATACCGCCCTCCAGAGTCCTGGAGAAGGTACTAGAGGGCAGATGGGAACGCCACACGCCTTCAGCAGGTTGCAGCACTGTGAGCGGTGCTACGTCTGGATGGTCAGTTAAAGAAACAAAAGTTCTCTAGTTGCATTGTTTATATGGATGACTTAAGGGCAAAGGTGCCGCAGCACAGAATGTGCCCTGAGCAGCACTTTTGGCTTTAGTTATGCTAATAAAGCGTTTGTCCCTGCTTAGGGAACTGCCTGGGAGCAGTGGAGAGGTGGTCTGACCACTTGTAGTAACGCAACCAGGCATTACGTAGTGTACTGGAACCAGTAGAAGCAGTCTTGGAATGTGTGTTCATACCTTCCCACTACCTATAGAGTTTGCATAGAAAGGTTTTTACAAGAAAGTTATGTGCATTCGCAATAGGCTGTTTGCCAGGCTGGATAGCTGATGATCCCATCATCAATCCACCCCGAAAGCCTCCCCTAGACCTCAGCCTGTGCATTCTTCCAAGTGTCCCATACCATCAGTAAAGCCCTGGCCACATCAGTAGTTTAGAAGACCTGGGAACTTTGATGCTACCAGCCAATCTTGCATGTATCCGACGGGCATCTTCTCTTGGTCACATATCTGAACAAATTTAGAAGAATATACATATGTGGGTTACACTATCCCAGATTTCCTTGTAATGGCTGCCCAAAGAGAACTCATATTGAAGGGTAAATATATTCCCTGAAAGGGACAGGAAGGGTAGGAGACTGGAATAAGGAACACCAGGACGAAATCTTTAAGCCATGAGGGCAGTACCGAAAGGTTTTTAAAAAATTAAATATATTCGGATGTTAACACTTACAGACAAGTATATGCACTAGTAACAGAGAAAATCCACAGAAAAATAGTGCCCAAGCTGGCAGAACAAATGTCAATGTCTAATATATTCCCTGAGAGGAACAGACAGAGAAGGGGAATTGGTATCAGGAAGTGCATGACTGTCTTGAATCCATGAAAAAAATCATCAGATGCTAACACTGGTACACAAGTATAAGCACTAAGAACAGAGAAAATCCATAGATCAATTGTGAAGAAACTGTACAGAATCTGGCACCGCCGAAGCCTTCTGGTGATGCCTCCTTTGCCTGTAATTCGAAGCGAGAGATGAAGGTGTGTGAGGCTGACTATTTTGCTGCACCACACATATCTGATATAAATGCACATAGACAAGGAGGTTGACCAACTCCTAGACTATCAACCATCATAATCTGTATCAAGGGCATGCTATCCTGAGCAATTGCAATAATTTGGCAAACCCAGCAACTACAAATTGCTCTCCTTTCCAGCAGGAAAGACAAAGAAAATCAACCTTAGTGGTTAAGAAGATGGGGTGGTCATAGATATTTGAACCAGCCTCCTCACAATTAAACTGCAGTAAAATCTTTGCCTTCGGATGAAGAGATGAACACAGATCTGAGGGACCGCCTTGTTAGAGAGTTGAAAATTTGACTGAAGCAAATCCAGGGAATGGAGGAACGCAAAAATGGATGCCCTGCACTAACTTCCACCTGGGGTATCTGACTGTCGTTGTGTTTGCTATTAAAACATAGCTAGCAGTGTTATAGATGCTATACTGTCTACAATGGCTCCGGAGCAGCTACGTCCTCATAAGAAACTGTGTGATGGTCATGTACAGGAATTTATATAGCGCAAACCACCGAGCGGTTTTCTAAGCGCTTGCTTAGGGAACCCGTCCTGGTATTCCCCTGTGAGATAACCCCGGCAGGGTATCCGCAAGGTGAAAGCCAGGCATCCGGCCGCGAGGGGCCGTTGTGGAGATTAAGCAAGCTATTGCCCAGAGTCGCAGAGTGTGAACCCGTGAATCGAGTAGGCACCGGAGCGAGAATTGTCGAGTCCATGGACATTTTTAGGACTCAAGACTCCGCCGAGCTGGTAATTGAACCCTGGTCCCGGGCTGACCTCTGCTTCCAGGTCTGCCTCCTCTAACCAGTGAGCCGCACTTCTTCTCATGCAAGGCTTCTCCCATGTCCTTCAAAAAACATCCAGTTCTAAGCATGCATTCAGATCCCATTTGTAGAGGGAATGACTTCTGAACAGGGCTAGCCTGGCCATTATTAATTCAATAGTTTGAATGCCAGACCACATTTCCAGATCTGCCAACTAAAAAACATTTTGACTGTGTGAGTAAGGGACAGGGCCTTATATGGGGCAAGGCCTCATGCTGAGAACTGCTACAGAGGCAACTTTGACCCCTCCTCAAACCAACCTCTACTCTTCAAGAAAAAAGAACAAAACAAACGCCTGCTGAAGCTGCTACCAATGGCCTGGGATGTTTTCATTCCCTTTAATGGACAGTGGCTAATCAAAGCCTCAAAAGAAGAGTTTGAAACCCAATCAGTGCAGTGGTTTCCAGCTTGTCTTCCCTGCCACTATGTGATATAAGCTCATTACTGGGAGACCGCTTGAAGGAAGTTGATATCGTGTGACATGCAGTAGCATCGTGTGAGTTGGCAGGTCTGCATTTCAACACTTGGCTCAATTCTTTATGAGCACTGCTGGATGCAAACTTGTGATTGGCAGGGACTTGTACATCAATGTTGACTGTTAGATTTGGGGTCTCTAGTTGGCAGAGGTAGGTACCTTTGTCCAAATAGGGACCCTTGTGTCTAGTCAGGGTAAGGGGGTACACTCCTAAAATATCCCCTTCTCACCCCCTTGGTAGCTTGGCATGACCAGGCGCTTATCTCAGAGGCAGTGTGTAAAGCATTTATGAACACTTACAGCAACCCAGTGACAACACTAGAGATGGACACCACACAAGTTGTAGTATAAAAATAAGTATTTTTATATAGACTTAACACAAGACCACAAACGAAAAAAAATCCACAATACTGTCTTTAAAAATAGTAGAAATAGCTTAGTTCTCTTTAGATGGGAAATGTGACACTTTGAGTTCAATGTACCTTTGGATGTGTAACGCTATACAACGAAAGTGTTGCAAGGAAGGTGATGCGTTGGTTCTTTACACGCAAGAACGGTGATGCGTTGGGTCCCTACTGACGCGAAGGGGATGCGTCGGTACTTGTCGGCATGGGGAGGTGATACCTCAGTTTCTTACTGCGCTTCCGTGGTGTTGCGACCAGCAGCGCCGTGATGCGATGAAGATCCAGTGCAATAAAACAAAAATGGCGTCTTCTCCTTGATGCGACAGGATGCGTGCACGCCCGACGGCCATGCAGCGACTCATCGAATCTTCTGAGCCGTGACAGGCTCTGCGACATGCTTCTCTGGTGATGCGACAGCGACACTCTTCTTCGGTGATGCGAGACGCTTCGGCGATGCAATGAGACAATGAAAGTAGCACAAAGTCCTTTCTCCTTTCTTTGGCAGTCAGGCAACCACTGCAGGCTAATCCCCCAGACAGCACTCAGCTTAGGGATAGTCTCTACCTCAGTTCCTCTGGTTCCTTTCCTCAGCAAAGGTTTCTTCTTGTTCCCCAAAGTGATCTAAAGTTCTGGGGTTTGGGTCCCCTCTTTTATACTCATTTTCCCTTTGTTCTCCGAAGGCAGAGAGGCCTTTGCCTAGTCCAAACCAGTTCTGGTCAGACCGGGAGCACTTTGTTGACAAGACTCCTTCTTTCCCTTTACAGTGTAGGCCAGGGACATCAGACGCACCACAGGAAGTGGAGCCAGCATTGTGGAGGGAAGGCACAGCCCGATTCAGGTCCCAGGTGCAACTCCTCCCTCCGTCCCATATACATGCAGATCTCTCTATTCAGCCCTGAGCTGACTCACCCTGTCTCCTGGAATCCCCCAGCCCCTGTCACTCAAACTCCAGACAAGGAATACACAACCTAGCAGAGGCAGGCTTGGATAGTTAGACAAGAAAATACCTACTTTCTAAAAGTGGTATTTTCAAACACAGAATGTTAAAACTAACTTCCCTAAAATATGAATTTTATCATTTTGAGTTCAGGCATACTAAACTCGAATTTCTACTTAGTCCCCTGAGTCAGTTAGGATTATAAGTAATTATCAAACTGCCCATTCTGGCATATGGGGAACAGGTAGCCTTTGTGAGAAGTTGGCCTGGCATATGCTGTCCACTATTCTAGTGGGCACCTTGCACCAGTCCAAACGACCCCTTATTGATGGTAGGTTAAAGACAACCTTATAGAAAGATATCCTAGTGGTAGCTGTGGAGAGCAACCTTCAGGCTACGTCTTGAAGGAATGCAAAGCAGCTTGTTTTACCAGTCTATAATCTCATGTAATGACCAAATGAAAGGAGAACACACCAGGTATATATATAAAATATATGTATTTATTCTAAACACATCCCCCTAGTCCAGAGGTCTTCAAACTGTGGGGCGCGCCCCCCTGGGGAGACGTGGAGAGGTTCCCAGGGGGGCACGAATACCTCTGCAGATGCATGTAAATGAAGATGGCCTGCATGTGCGGCGATCTTTAATTGCCGCATTTCCAGGCTGTCTTAATTTACTCCGGAGTACAGCGAGGGGAGGGGTGAGTAAATCTGCTGGCAGGGTCAAGGAGGTTGCCTAAAGAAATCTGGTGAGCACAAGCCACAGTGCACGCAGCGCGTGTCACTTATTAAGTCATCCCCGATGGCTCTGAGGCGCAGAGATTTTATCACGGGCGTGTGCAGCGGACCGGTTCGAGGATTCTCAGGGCCCTGGGCAGAAAGGGAATTTGTTAGGCCCCTCTAATTTTCATAGACGTGACACATTCAGGGCTGCCTGCATCTCAATAGATGCCCCTGCTTCTGAAGATGCAGCCCATCCCTCTCCTTAAGTGCCTCTTAACAGCTCATAAAGGGCTGGAGGTGTGAGGGATGCTTATCTGTGCAGAGTGCCAGGGAGCTAAACAGAGGGACAATAGCCATCACACTATGCCTCTGCATGGGTGGGGGTGGAGACCTAATTGCCGGACAAAAATTAGTAATGTGTTTTCCTGCAACTGGTACTGCCCCCCACCCTTCACCCCCCTCAGGTTCGCTTCCCTACACCAAAGCAATGAGGCCAGGGGAGGGGGCTCCCTAAGGTGGCGGCGGCGCACTTGCAAGGTCACATCTTTAATGCCATAACCTGGCTGTGTCTCATTGGTGCAAGGCCCCAAGTTGGAGGGCTGACTACGGGGTCCTGGGCAGCTGCTCACACTGCCCATGCCTATCACCGCCCCTGGTGTGCAGTGGTTCAGTCAAAGGCCTCTGCCCTGTTAACACCGTAATGCATACCATTGTATGCATTGTATTTTCAGTTGAGGAACATATAGCAGTGACTGTCTTGCAAGCTGTTGGGACAGAATGTTGAGCTATGTCAGTCAAGCTATGAATACAGAAATGTGATGGACAGAAACCTCCTCAATACAGGGTTTAGGTACCACTCAAACAGCAAAACAGCTCAAATGGGGATTATCACTGGTGTCATTTGTATACAGAGAGGCGCCACATGCAAGCGGGCGCTGCAGCCTGGGAGTTTCTGTCAGGTGTTCGCATTTCATACACACGAGAACCGATGTAAGTAAGTGTTTTGTGTTTTCACAGTAAAGGTCTGGCATTTGAAAAAGTTAAAGCTATTGGCGTCATAAATTGTCATGTTTGTTATTTACTTCATGGGTCTGTAATGGAGTGATTGTTTAAGGAACAAAGTGCACGTGATTCTATTTTACTAGAATTAGTTGGGGCGTTAAGGAGTTGTGGGGTGGAGAGCTATGAAGACAGGAAGAGGAGGAAAGTGGACAGAGGTTTAGATGGAAAAAGATGGGGCATGAGATAGAATAGTAAGATGAACTGAACATGCTATGGATGGAAAATGCAAATAGAAAATTGCAAGAGGTTATGGAAATCAAAAATGGTGGACGGTCGGTAGGTATGTCAGATGTACACTCGGAGAGCAACAGGTAAATAAATGAGCGAATGTGGGGAAAATGCATATAGATTTCCATGCAGCATACTCCTGCGCATGTGTGTTTCTCAAATGGAACAACTACAATAAGTCATCTTTAGCAGTCTACTGGCCTTAATGTTAGTTTCAATGTCCCCATGTTGTTAGTTTGCTTGTTAAAGTTGCAGACGTCAAAAGATGTTGTTTTCTTTTCCTTGTGGTTCTGTTTCAGTGGGGACACTTTGCTAATTTTTTATTATGTTCAGTGAATCGAGTGTTTCATGTGTCTGTTATTGTGCACTAAGGAAATCGATAAATGTGCTCAAAAACACATATGGTGCACATATTAGTGACTCATTGTGGACAGCATTAATTGCATGTGGCGGCTAATTAGGTCTTTGAGTATTTTAATTTTTTTCTGAATGGTACCTAGGAGTGCCATTGGTTTGTTAGAGTACCAGTACCTACTGAGGCACAAGTATTGTAAATATGGTTTATTTAGCTCTGTGATTGATTGTTTGCAGGGGAAGGGTGCCTGACCCTGAACATAGCCATGTCCCTCCCACTCCCCCAATCAATACATAAAGTTTTGGAGGGGGGCCGACCTCAAAACATTTTGCTTAAGTGGGCTCAGAGCAAAACAGTTTGAAGACCTCTGCCCTAGTCTCTTTATGAGGCTAGTGGCAAAAGTACACAAGTAAACTTATTTAACACACAGTAAATTAGCACAAAATATATGTAGCCCTAAGGGCGTCAAAAACTATATACTAAGAAAGTGGTACAAGGACCACAACTCACATAGATACAAGGCCTAGAGCCTTTAGAAGCACTGGGGCCACCAGGAACCACCCAAGGTAGTGACACAGGGGACCCACGGGGGACACGTACAGTGTCTAAACACAGCCGCAAATCACCATTAACTTCTATGGAGAAAGTTGAGGTTGGAAAATTACAGATTAAGGACACTTAGGAGTGGATTTGGAGTAAACCCTTTAGAACTAGGCAGTTTTAGAGTCAATACCCACAGGAGCACCGGAGTACTGGAGTTACCTCACCCAGGGAAGCCGGGTGCATAGGTGTCTTTTGGTGTCAGGTTTCGTAGTCGTTTTCAATGGCGAGCTGCTGAAAAGTGCTGCAGGCGACCAAGTGGAAAGTGTCCAGATGGATCCAAGGGTGGATCGAAGATCTGAAGAACCTGAAAGCAGAGGGGACAGAGTCTGGGTCACTAGCCCGTGACCAGGAAGGCAAGGGGAAGATGCCAACCTATGTTGGGTGATTTCAGGTGAAGAAGGTGAAGCTTGACTCTTCAGTCACGAGGACAGGGAGGTGTTGACAACAACCAGAAGCGGTATTCGAGCTGTCCCACAAAGATTGTCGAGTGCTGCAGCGTAGGTATCTGGATTGGACCCAACAAGCTTTGGCAACAGCAACCCACGCAGAAAGCAAAGATTGGCTTTGGTGCAGACCAGCAAGGTCTGAGGGACTCACCCTTTGGAGGGTAGTCAGGGCACGTCTAGAGCAACCAGGAAAGCCCAAGAAACAGAAGAGTTACCTTTGTGGGGACCCACCAGTTGACAGACAAGGGATCGCAAAGGAGCCTCAAGCTGAAATGCTTGAAGCGGGCCCACGGCAACACTCCTTGAGTGTAGGCCCACAATCTTCAGTGGAAATGGTGCTCGGGGCTTGGACTACAAGTAGACCAGTGCACAACTTCGGAAAAGCTCAGGAAGTTAATGCACTAGCAAATGTGCACGGTGTCGTGGGTTTCGAGTTTCACGTCTCTCGTGATGGCTGTGGTTCTCAGCTTTGGTGTGATCTTGGGTTGGCCTGGGAGATGTCTGAAAGTCTGGGTCCTGTGTCATAAATCTTTCGGGATTTGGCAGGATCCTCCGAAATGCAGACAGGCAAGATGCTTCTTTGGTGCCTGTTTGAACAGGGGAGTCACTCCTTGACCCCAAGGGAGATTCTTCCATCTTCTAGTTGAAATAGAAAATGGAAAGTTCCAGGATATATGTTGCAGTGTCTTCCAGGGTAATGTAAAGTCCCAAGGACTGGGTTCCTATACTTATACTAAGTTTAGGGGTTGGACTTACTTTACGGTCCCACCTATGGGAGGACCCAGGGTGGAGGTGGTTACAACCCTTTCACTTTGTCCAGTTTCATGCCAGAGCAGGAGCTGAGGGCCCCTGCAACCGGTTTGAACTGGGGTATGCTCAGTGACACCAAGTGTGCCCCCAGCACTGTCTGAAAAAGTCTTCTATGAATGCACCCACCCAGCCCCAATACACTAAATCCTGTCTGGGAGGTGGTTACACTTCCCTGTGACAGGAAACCTATTATCAGGCCTCCGCTGCAGGAGTTTCATCCAGCATCAGGCGGTCAGACCTGTGGCTGTGGCTGTGGCATCCATTGTGTGCTGCCAGGGCTCTTTAAAACTATTACCGTTTAAGTAAGTATGCACATGTCTTCTCCCTCTAGAAGGGAGGAATTCTACCCCCACTGCCAGGACTGGCGGGGGAGGGGGGTAGGATTCCAAAGTGTTTTACACCAAACATGACGTGTTTCCATACAGCCATTTCAAAGTTAGCATTAACGCAAGGTTATAATGCACTAAGGAGTATATGGTCTGGCTGCATCAAGAACAGGTACAGAGAAGTGATTCCGAAAGCTGCAGAGGGGCTTAGCTCATGATTGGGCACCCTCTCACACAAAACCAAGCACTCTGCCTTCAGGATTGTTAATGCCTGACATAGGAGTGACCTATAGTTTTATATGTGTCAGTGAAATAAGGTAGATATAGGTAGCCTATATCTTAGTAAGGGGTGCATGCACCACCTTAGCCAGGCTACAGTAGCAGACCTGTGGTGCCATTTTGGAAGGCTTCCCACGGGTGGCATAATACATGCTTCCGTCCCTGGTAGGCCTCTGGGGTACCTATGCCCTTAGTACCTAAGGTATCATATACTAGGGACTCACAAGGGTAACCCAGTAACCAATCTGGAGTGTACCTAATGTACATGCAACCAATTTAGAGAGGTAGTAGCTAGCCTGGGGTCCTGGTTAGCAGGTCCCCAGCCAGACTAAAGTCGAAAAACAGTGAAACACAGGAAAAAAGTGGGGGTAACCATAGTAAGCAGATCCTATTCTCCTACAGCCTTGCAATAGTGTAAAACGAAAATGGCTGTAATTCACTATTAGAACATGGCACACACACCAGGGCATGTCCTTCCTTTTACCTACAATGCACCCTGCCCTTGGGCCTACCATAGGGGTGACTAATATGCAGAAAAAGGAAGATTTAGGGACTTTCAATTGGGTGCATTTGCCCAGTCAACTTCGCACAACCAGACTGCACGCAGGCTCTGCGATGGCTGACCTGAGACACACTTTACAGGCTGCTTCTGTGGGTTGCACAATCAGTCCTGCAAGCCCACCAGCAGTTTTTGATTTACAAGCCCTGGACACACGCAGTGCACTGTACTAGGGTCTGGCAAGTAAACCAAACCACCCAATCATGGAGTCACTAATCCATACATCTATTTATAATAGGGAGAGCATATGCACTTTAGCACTGATCAGCAGTGGTAAAGTGCCCAGAGTCATTAAACCAACAAAAACGGTCAGACAAAATACAGAAGGAAGGCAAACAGTTCAGGGATTACCCTGCAAAAAGGGCCAAGTCCAACAGTGACCAATCAACTATTTAGTTCATCCAATGCAGCAGCTGCTGTGTGAGAGAATTGCAGTGTGCAAACACCAAACAGAAAATGTAAGACTTACAACTTTATTTGTATTGCTATTTTTAGAATTTCATTCCAATTTCAGCATATAGGAGAGCAAACTTTACATTTAAAAAAATATAATTTATAGTGGGCAAAGTCTGATGGCGAAATAAGATTGCTGCTGGTTCTTATCTGAGTTTACTTTTTTAACCTGTCTCTGTTTTCTGACTTCCTCAGCAGTTGCCAGCACCATTTTGAAGTGTGTGCATCTTTCTTCTCCACGTTAATTTGCTGTATTGTGGATTTAAATACGTCTCAATATTTTTCCGATGAATGTTAGGCCATGAGTGACTTTCTACTGCTCTTCAATAAATTCTCGGATTCTCACTGAAATTGTATTTCTTCTGCACATGGTGGCCATATTATAAACTTTCATCTCCGCAAGGCATTTGATATCTTGTACTCATTTTGCACTTGCTTGGGTGCTTTCTTCTTATATAATTATCAGTAATAGAAGGGGCTTGGCAGTATTCAGGAGATTAGGGGTAGAGGTACTCCTAAATGAATTTCAAGAAAAAGTTACCCTTATTCACCATAAATTATTACTGATACTTCATAATGATTGACATGTGGACCTTTTTCATCATGTCACAACCAAACGTATTTCTTTATTTAAAGTTCTTTCAAACTTCTTGGTGTTCTACTTTTTCTGCTATAACTTCCATATAGCATTTGAGTATACGACAGCGAAGTTGCGGCTTAGTGAGTACATCAGCTAAATTTGTATCAGCTGGCAATTTTGAAGGAATACTGGTTCCTTTCACAATGGTTAGCTCAGTATCTAGTCAGGATTTCTCCCCTGCAGTATCCCCAAGGTAGCACATATTTCCAAATTGCCTTTAGCTCCAAATGCTAGTATAAATAATAGGCCAAAATAAGATCCTCCCTCACCAATAAAATGCCTCACCTACAATATCCTTGGGTTTGGTATATAGGAGGAGATTACTACACTGAAACCATGCATGGTAGAATTTAATAAGAGACTTCAGTCTTTGGATCATTAATGATCTTTTATGGACAAATATGTTTCAGAAGTTGAACATCGAGTTAGTGATTTGAAGACACTATAGCAAAAATAGATACAATGCAGAAGAAAATTTAAGAACCAGTCTGAAGATCTCAAAAACAGAAACAGGTGAAATATTTTGAGGATATATTGTCTTTTAGAGGATACTGAGGGTTCGGATCCTGTGTAATATTTTATTTCATTTATAACAAAAGAACTTGGTTTGGATAATGTTCAGTTTATCGTTCAAAGAGCTCATAGACGGGGGCATAAACCTATTTCTGCTTCTACTTCCTCTAAACTCCGAGGTGTAATCATTTTTATTTTTGAAATGACAGACTTACTCGAAGTTCTTTCCCTTGTCAAATAAAAGAAAAGGTGTGTATGGTCTGGTAGCACTGTACTGTTCTCGAAAGATGATTCCAAAGCAACAGTTGATCAGAGAAAGGCATATATAGATGTGCATTCAGCACTGAAAGTTCATGATGCTAGATTTGGTTTGTTAAAACCTTGCCTTTTCAAGTTGACGTATAAGAAAAAACAGTTACTTATGATTATCCAGCTAAGTTACAGAAATTTTTGGATGAGTGCAAAGGAGAAAATATGGATACTTCCGGATCTCATTTTGTTTACATTATCTTGCTGTGCTTGTTGTTGTTTCTGTATTAGTTGTATTGCATAATGTGTTGGATTGCGTAATCTAATATGCTTTTAATTTTTATTTAGATTTAGATTCATCTTCCAGATATCGCACCTGTATTCCCTTATCAAAGTGTTATGGCCTTGGTGCTCCTTTTGGGTGAAGCTGTGTCATCTTAGTTTAGTTTGTGGCCTGCTGGGACTCCCCATAACAGCTGGAATTCTCATGAGGAAACAACTGCGCCTCTGGGTAGAGGGTGAGGGTGAGGTCACAATGGTCAGAGCATTTTTTGGGGCTAACAGCCTCCTGAGCCACACAGACTTTACTCTTGCTAAGGACCTAAAGGACCTAACGGACTCACTGTTTTTAAAAGACAAGAGTATCACACAATATATATATGAAGACACTGGGCACTGGATGATGTTGAACTGCCTATGCACACATTTGTCCCAGAAATACATATAATCGCCCATGGACATCTCATGATCCGATGGCTGTACCAGGGACCACAAGCACATCTCTAAACCTCACAAACCCCCTTAGGTACTAAATGGGAAGAGGACCTAGCCAGCGATCTTTGAGATGATGAATGGACTGCTTTGCTGGGATACCCTAAGAAATCTGGAGGAGAGCGAAGCCCACACCAAGAATAATTTCCGGGTTCTACAGAAAAATCCTATAGCCATGGAATGTGATGCACTATTAAAATCGTTTAAAACCCAGGAAGCCAACGGCACCTGATCTCCTACTCTAGAGACCCACAGAATACATGACTGTTGCCCCTCAGAAGTGAGATTACTCCAACACTTTATAACACACCTGGATCGGAATTTCCAGAAATGAGATGATGGACACAATATTTGGCATCGATATTACCCATACACCAGGGCACCTCTGGTTTATTGTAAACAACCATGTACTACTTAGACACTTTCCTTGCATGACACGACAAGAAGTGCACAGGGTGACAATGTCTAGTTTTTCGGGGGGAGGGGGGAAGAGGGGGTGTTATTCCGAGCTTGTAGCTCCAACTGCAAGTAATTTACAGATGCAATTCCCGATTTTATGCTTTGTCAACTAGATCATCAATGCTTTTTGTAAGGAAGGACTCTATGTACTAATGTTATTATGTTTGTTGATACAGTGACATGATTGCTATCTATGCTTCTTCTAAACAGAGAAAGGTGTCTGTAAGTGTTTTCTCTTAAACTGAAAATGCAATAAAGTTAGTGAAAAAAAAGTCATCACCGAGATGGTGGAATTTTCCTAAAGTGGCGCACTTCAGGCAACTCATCTTAGGGGTGTGACTGTCCACGCCTACTTCACATACTAATTTCCTGCCTGTCCTGGTGCCAAATTGGCCTCAGGGGATGGCATCTCCCAGTTCTGGGGGATGCTGGGGTTGCATATCAACAGTGACATGGCTTTGAAGCCTCCGGCCTTGATATGCTGATTGCTAGCCATCCTGTTTGGAGGAGATGTAAAACACCTTCAGCCACAGCAGGCATTGTTCCTGACCTCTGAGAGGGGGCTCTCACCTCTTAGGGGTCAGAAACGTGTCTATGGTGGCGGCTGGACTGGGCCAGTCAGCCAGCACACTGGCAATTAAAGATTATAAATGCGCTGGTCTGGACTCAGCCGGTCATTTGAGGTCACAAGTTCATTTACAGGGGTTACCTGTGTGTCCATCCATGTAAGTTGTTTCTGCGTTCGTGTCTATATGCATGTACAAGTAGGGCTTTGAAAGTGCAGGGACTGTCCGGTAGTGAGCACCCGCACTTCTTTCATTTGAAAGGGAGAGTGCTTGCACTTCCCAGCAGGTCTGCAATACGTTTAATGAAAGAGTACCAGCACTTCTCATTGAGAAAACAGGCACTCTAAAAAGTGAGGACCTGCACTTCTATATTTCGATGTATAGCACTGGCAATATCAATTTCAATTTCAATTTGTAATCTTTATTCGGTTCTTAAAAAGACACCATAAAAGCACAAATACAAAGTACACACAAAATGTTTAAAAAACGTCAATGAATTTCCATAAAAAGGTATAAATGTTAAAATTATCTGACACTCTAAAAAGACAGGGGATCATAAATTTAAATGTTCAAGGGGACGAGTGATGTTAGGGGCCAATTTCTCTAGTATTCCTCAGTCTTATTGCTATTCGAATAAAGTTTATGGTACAAAAAAGGGTGTAAGCATCCTCCGCTTCCTGTAAGAACCTCAAGGCCAATCTTGCATGTTTAAACTTTAGGTCTTTCAAGATCCCCACCAGGAACTTGCGTCTTGGCATAGTGTACAATGGGCACAGTAAGACAAAGTGAAGGGTATCCTGCGGAGACCTGTGGTCGCAGCCGCAGGTACCCTTCTCCTCCACAGTGTGAGTGAACCCAGCCGGGACCGCGAGGAGGTGGTGGAGCATGTTAAGTCTGAAGCGGGTCATGACGAAGCGATCCTGGGCGTTAAACATGACCCTTAAATAAGGTTCCATGCCATGCTTCACTGTGAGTTCATTATAGAAAAGGTTAGTGGGTTTATGGTTTTCTTTTTCTGCCCTTGACGACTTAAGCTGTGCGGAGAAGAGTTTTTTCACCAGGGTCTTGCTCTCGGGTGTGATGGAGTCTGGGGATGTAAAGAAGTTAGAGCAATCAATTTCTACTAGAGATTTCTTGACGTATTTCAGCCAGGGGATGGTTTGCCCTTTATCTCTTTTGAGGCAGTCCCCTATGATTTGTCTTGTTAGGGCCGCCTCTGGGTTGGTCCATACTTTGACCCATGCCAGGAGAGGTTTGATTTTAATCTTGTCTTCTATGAAGGTTTCTCCTACTTCTTCATGGATGATGTGGGCCGATACACTCTGCGGGACTTTCAGAATTCTCCTCAAGAATTTATTTTCTTCAATCTGGATCTGCTGTACTTTATTATCCAAGAAGCCCCACACTTCTGCACCATAGGATACTTTCGCACAGCAGATTTACCTATATAGGTTCAATATTTGTTCCGGGGACCATTTTCCTAGTCTTTGCCCGTACCCCATAATGGCTCCTACCGAGGCTGCCAGTTTCATAGAATGCTTTTCTACCAGGGGTTTAAAAGTGAGATGATGGTCAAATAATACCCCCAGGTATGAAAAGGTCTTGACCTGGTCTATTTTATGTGGCCCGATGTGATAGGAAAAAGACCCTTTTGTTGGTTGCCCTGATGACATGATGTAAGATTTTTCCAGGTTGGTGGCCAGGTCCAGTTTGTCCATGAACATGACGAACCCATCAATCAGTTTTTGCAGTCCTAGGGGGGTTCTGGCAAGCAAAACCGCGTCATCGGCGTAGAGTAGTACAGGTACCGCACGATGACCGATTTGAGGTGAATCCACCTTAAGTTTAAGGAGGTCCTTTTCCAGCGAGTTGATATAAATGGAAAAAAGGAAGGGCGCGAGGATACATCCCTGCCTTACTCCACTCGAGCAAGTGAAGGGGTTGGTCTTATTACCCTCTTGGTTGTACCTCACACTTGCAGTGGTGTTCCGGTGGAGATTTTGCAGGGTGTCTACTAGCGGTTGGTCCACCCCCAATTCTAATAACATGGCCCAAAGCTTGCTCCTGTTTACACGGTCGAAAGCCGCTGAAAGGTCCATGAACCCCATATGAATGGACCCCTTCCCGGCGATGGTATATTTGGCTATCAGGAGGTATAAGTTTAAGCATTGATCGGTGGTAGATCTACCTTTCCTGAAGCAGTATTGCGTTTCCGAGAGGACTTGATGCTCCTCGGCCCAGTCTTGCAGTCGTTGTAGGATGACTCGCCCTAGTACCTTTGCTGTCACATCTATGAGCGAGATGGGTCGGTAGCATTGGGGGTCGTCACGGTTCCCTTTCTTGTAGATTGGAACTATGGTCGCCGTTGACCAGGACTGAGGCAGTCCTGCCACCACTGCCTCGTTTAGTACCCTGGTGAGCAACGGTGCCCACAGATCGGGTCTACTTAGGTATAGGTCTGGTGGAATTCCGTCCGGACCCGGAGCTTTGTTTTTGCTGAGCCCAGTTATTCCCATTTCAACTTCTTTCAGGGAGAAGTCCAACTTGGCCGGCTGATGATCCCTAGGTGCATCCTCCAGGGTTAGGTGACTTGAGTGGTTATATAGACTCTGGAAGTGGGTCTGCCATTGTTCCGGCAAGATGATGTTCATAATTTTTGGTGCCCCTTGGTCCTGGAAACATGGGGAATTAATCACTTTCCAGAAGCTTGCAGAGTCTTTCCTTTCGGCTGCATCCCTTAAATCTTCCCAGGCCTGATTTTGTAGGCTTTGCTTACGTTTCTTCAGAGCTTTTTTATATTCAGCTCTGTTCTGTGCCACCATGATCTTGTCCCTTGGTTTGGAGTGGAGGCTATCCTTCAATTTTTTGAGCGCCCTGGTGCAATTCGAGTCAAACCAGCGGGGATTTGAATACGTTTTGTTAGACCCAGTGGTCTTTAAAGAGTTATTTACGTGGTGCGCGATTTCTTCGAATGCCCTGACCACCCGAGCACCACACACACTTGGGTCCAGACAGTTATCTATTGCAACTGAGGCCTCTGTTAATAATTTTTTGTAAAATCTATCCCCATCGATTTTGGCCCATTTGATTCTTCTTCCCTGGTCCACTGCTTTTTCCATGATGTCAGATCTCTTTGGGCACGAGTTAAAATCAAAACCTTCAATTGTGATAATGACCGGGTTATGATCACTAAAGCTGCTGGCCTCGACTGTAGTGTTACTGATGTTTCTTTTTAGAATGGGGGAGACTAGAATAAAGTCAATATAGGAGTGGCAACCTCTTCCTTTGTATGTTGGGGTCAGTTCTCCTTTTTCTCCCAGTTCCACAAGGTCTAAGGTTTGGGTTAAGTTATGCCTTTTCGTTAGTCTCTCTAAGTCCCATCCCTCTTTTGAATGTACAAAATGTGGGCCTTTCATTAAAGTGCATCTTGACCAGTCTTTGTTGAAGGGTTTTAATCTATCACATAGATGGCAATTAAAATCTCCCATTAATATTAAACTTGGGAGGTTTGGTGTCTTATTGAAAAGGTTCAAATTTCTTAGACATTCATCCAGTTCATTTACAGCTATTCCCTTCTCCATTGTTGCAGAAGCATTATACCAGTTAACTAGGAAAAAGGTTAATCTTGGTGAGGTGAACCTTAATGCTTGAAGATTATGTGAGGCCCATTTGATGTCGGACCAGGTGCCCTTAATGTCTAAGTTGACGTATATAGCGAGTCCCCCACTGGCTCTCCCGGAGGTTACTTTTTTAGCTGGAACGAAGCAACTTTTATAACCTTCCAAGCTGTAATCGTTTAGTTCGGTAGCCCAGGTATCTTGCAGGCATATAATATGGAATTTATTTATGTAGCTAAGCCATTCCTGCGATTCAAATTTGGCCGCTAGTCCTGCAATATTCCAAGATACAACTAGTAATTTTACTTGGGTCATTTCCTTTGGGGTTCCTTTCGTGTCTCCTGATGGGAGCATTGAATGTTTTCCCGCTTCCATTGAGGTGACAAGGACGGGATGTATACTACTGGGAGCAGCTGATGGCTGTGGGCAACTGGTCTACTCTGTTTGTTGGTTGTCCTATGTTTTGGGGGATTTGTCCACTCTCCTTTTCCCTGACTTGTGTTTGGTGGTTTGAAACTGCCTCCTTTACCGGGCACAAGTTCTGGTCCGTTGCCTACCCCCTTTCTCCTTCCTTTTGATGGTGGGCTTACCTCCTTCCACCTTGCGATCTTAGGGGATTGATTATCCCATCCATGTCAATCAACCCCTTCAAGTGTGCTGAACCTATTCCAATGTGCATACTGCATTAGGGCGGAGTCATAATTTGGCATGACAAAGTTTGGTCTTTGCCATTGGGGTGGTCCATATTGAGGGCCCATGGGGGGTCTACTAGTCGGTGGTGGTCTATTGCTCTGCCTGGGTCTTTGAAATGCAAAGGGGTAAAAGTAAGATAGATGAACCGGGTGAATTTGTGAGCGAGTATAGCTCGGGGGGCATTACAGATAAAATTGACTGCTGCCATATCTCTGAAATTTACCGTGATTATGTTCCCTGCTATGGTCTTAGTGCCTTTGCCAATCCACTCCCCCCTTCTTACAGATAGAATTTCCCCATAAATATTAGGGGGCAAGGGTCTATGTATTTGTAGCCACTGTGCACACTTGTTTTTCAGTTCTACTTGTGATTCCCGTTGGCCCTCCCTTAGAGGTGGGACTCCTGTTAAAACAACTACAAAGGGCAGTGCTTCAGGCGGTAGGTTAATTGTCCTGAAGCGAGTAGCTGTTTTATTTTCTTTGGTAGTTGTTGTAGGGGGAGTCGGGTTGATCTTTGGGTTCGCTTTAGGTGTTTGAACATTGTTTCCTTCCAATGTTTGGGAGGGTCCCGGGGGTAATTTATTATTTTCAGTGGTTATTTGTTTGTTGCTTTTACCTGTGTTCGGTGTGGGAGCAGCCTTTTGCGTGTCTTTGACACTTTTTTGGGTGACTCTGTTGGAGGTCTTTGCCGCCGCGACGGGAGTTGTAGAGGCCTTATCTTTAGTTAGGCTTTTGGATATGACATCATTCTGTTTTGTTGGGCCGCCGTCTTGCGCTAGCTGGGTTTTTGAGCCAATCCCCCTGTTATTTACTAGTGATGTTAATCTGTCTATTTTGGCTATGAGGGGTTTTAGCAGGCATTAATGGAATGCTCAAGGTCCGTTTTAAGGTCAGCCACCATATTGGTGATCCAACAGGGTATTCCCGGTGTAGATGGGTTTATGGGCGTTACCAGATTGTGGTTTCTGGTTTTTGATGATCCTTTTTTGCCCCCGCGTTTGGGGCCTTCCTTGTGCAAGATTTTCTCTGTACTATAAGAGTTATTATTATGGTTATTTGTTTGTGCGCCAGATCTCTCACTACTAGTTTCAGCAGGCGCCTGAGCACAAGGTAGGTCAACGAAAGAAGAAGGGGAGAGGGGTAGGCTAGTATCCAGTTCCTCTGCCAGCTCTCGGGAAGCCTCAGATAAGTTGATAAGGGATTCCTGGGTTTCCTGAATGATTGTCACAGGTGGTAGGGACATTCTTCTTTCTGTATTTGCGATGGCATTAGATACCGCCCCTATGGTTTGTTTGAGCATTTTGTCGATGGCGGTTAAAGTTGGTAAAGGCGGGGGCGGGTCCGTTTTGGCTTTTGTGCTTGATCTTAGAGTAGGCATCTTGGGCTTCTTGGCGGTCTTCCTCATGGTCTGCAACGCCAAGTGCGTGAGTGGATTTGTCTATTACAAGTGAGTCCGGATGATAGCCTAATATACAAGATGCGGTGTGCGACTTTAGGGGGGTGGCCCAGCCCGGCCTCTTCTGGCCTCTGAGGGCCACAGAGGGCCCGCCCTTTGCCCGGGCTTCGCTCGGCGTCCCGCTCGCGTCCCACTACATGCCTCCCTGTTGTAGTTAAGCCAAGCGTTGCGGCCGGGGGGCGTGTCTTGGTGGGGGCGCAGCCGTGCACACCTGTGCAACGCAGGGACTCCTGGTCTTGGGAGTCCCTGCAGCTCGCGCCCTCTGCTAGATCCGATGTTTCCTCCTCCTCCTACCGCAGCTGTTCCCAGTCAGCCGGCCTCAACCCCACGCCTCACGCCGCGCAGCGGCACCCGCGAAGCGGGTGCTGCAAGTTGTTACCTTGCGGCGGGGCGGTCCATCCCTCCTGGGATACGGGGAGGCCAGCTGGCTAACACGGGCAGTTCGGCAATATGGCTATGTGGCGATTTCAAGGGCAGCAACACCCGGTACGTTCCTTCCTGCAAGGGTTCCCGCTTAATGCTGAAAAGCGTCCTTCTTTGTAGAGCTGGTCGGCCGGGGGGCGTGTCTTGGTGGGGGCGCGGCCGTGCACACCTGTGCAACGCAGGGACTCCTGGTCTTGGGAGTCCCTGCAGCTCGCGCCCTCTGCTAGATCCGATGTTTCCTCCTCCTCCTACCGCAGCTGTTCCCAGTCAGCCGGCCTCAACCCCACGCCTCACGCCGCGCAGCGGCACCCGCGAAGCGGGTGCTGCAAGTTGTTACCTTGCGGCGGGGCGGTCAATCCCTCCTAGGATACGGGGAGGCCAGCTGGCTAACACGGGCAGTTCGGCAATATGGCTATGTGGCGATTTCAAGGGCAGCAACACCCGGTACGTTCCTTCCTGCAAGGGTTCCCGCTTAATGCTGAAAAGCGTCCTTCTTTGTAGAGCTGGTCGGCCGGGGGGCGTGTCTTGGTGGGGGCGCGGCCGTGCACACCTGTGCAACGCAGGGACTCCTGGTCTTGGGAGTCCCTGCAGCTCGCGCCCTCTGCTAGATCCGATGTTTTCTCCTCCTCCTACCGCAGCTGTTCCCAGTCAGCCGGCCTCAACCCCACGCCTCACGCCGCGCAGCGGCACCCGCGAAGCGGGTGCTGCAAGTTGTTACCTTGCGGCGGGGCGGTCAATCCCTCCTGGGAATACGGGGAGGCCAGCTGGCTAACACGGGCAGTTCCTGCAATACGTTACCAGTGTGTTTTCTTGTGCGTCTTTATGTGTATTTATGTGGCTTGTTTGAGTTCATTTGCATAGTTACCTAAATGTGAGACTGTATGCATACAATATGTATGTTCTCTTTGTGTGTGTGTGCTCATGTGCATGTTACCTGTGAGTAGACAGATGTTGTTTGTGTGTTCACGTGTGCATGAGATGTTGTGCTCTCTGTGCTCACGTGTGCCTCCAGAGTTATATAACTGTGCATGTGTCATTCGTTGAGACTATTTGTGGACCACTGATGGGAATTGCGGTCGGAAAGTAACAAAAGTAACCACTGTCCTCGGACTGCTGAAAGTCATTTCAAAAGTGGGTTCATTCTTAGACTGCATCGATGGAATAATAAACTCGTCCTGTAGTCAACCAACAGCAAAACACCAGTGCTTGAAGACAATAATTAGCTTTAATAGAAGAAGTTTAAATAGATAAAAAGTAGCGCTAATGCTTCACCTGGTACCACATGAGTAAACTGTGAACGTCAGCCTGGGAAAGGTGTTCAAACAAAGTTTGAGGGCTTTTTTTCATCTCAAGGGTTTTTTTGGCACTGTACTGGTTTCCGGTAGTGGAAGGTACCTAGAGGAGAGAACTGTATGTCAAAGAGCAGTAAAATGTTCAGTCAGTCAGTCATAACTTTATTCGATTAAAAAAAAGAATTATAAAAGTATACAATTTAACATGCAAATTCACAAATGGTATTTCATATCCAAAGGTTCAAACACAAAACACTGACACAGTATATCAAAAAGCACAATACACATTGACATTATATTCATATACTTAGGCATAAAAATTGCATTAAAAACAATTTATAAAAATCTCGATGGATTAAAATGTTCAATGACCTCTTCAGGAGAGGGCACGGGGGAGAAATGAGCCATCTGTCGTGTCTGATAGGTTAGCAGTACTTACTGATTGATGACTTTATTAGCGCAGAATGTTGACCTGTTTAATATTCACTTTCTCGTGCCACTAAGCAGCAACTTGCAGAGTGGAACATAAAAGTGAACTTTCATTAGTAAGATTATTTTCACTCTAGCTAACTCTTAGCAGAATGCTTCTCTTTCGATTAAAGATTTTGGATCACGTCGTTCTCAAGTAAGAGGCATTCATGCGCAGCACTGAAGCTGAATTAAAAAAGTCAAAGCAGATAAACAAATGTAAAGACAAAACAGATGCGAAGGCAATTCTGGCGGCAACAGCTAAAATTAAGCAAGCTCACCCAAGTGTGGGGATGCTGAAAATGGAGACTGTAGTATGGTGAGGCGGGCTGCCTGCCTACTCAAGTAATTAAGACCCATTTGTACGAAACGATTTTGCATTTTTAATCGGGCCAAATAGTTATTCCGGGTCTCTAAGATATGCAACAAAGCCTTTCGATATTTACGAATGCATATACCTGGTGGCAGATGTATCAAGCCTTTTGCGATTCTACCCAGTAGAAGTGGCATTTTGCAATTCTCAAAATAGGAAATCGCAAATAGGGATTTCCCAATTTGCGATTTCCTAATAACATGTACATAGCATTTCGTAACTGTGAAATGGGTATTTAGCAAACATTCAAAGGGGCACATGCATCATTGTAGGATTTTGCATTTCCTAAATTACGAAAATTAAGGAATCGCAATTTAGGAATTGCAAAATCCTATGCATCAAGAAATCCTAAATTTTTTTAGGATTTCTTAATTTTCGGAATTTGCGATTCCTTAATTGCGAATCGCAATTAAGGAATGGCATTACATTGATTTCTATGGGTCTAGAGGCCCATAGGAATCAATGCCGTTTTGGATTTCTATTTTTTGGAATTCGCAATTTGTTGATGCATTGCAAGGGTGCAGAGGGGGGTCCGAAGGACCCCCCCTGCACCCCTGAAATGTATTTTAAAGTGCATGTTTCACACACAAATGTCCTAAGGACATGTGTGTCTGTAACATGACACTTTCCAAAATGCATTTTTGTGCTTTTTTAAAGAATTTCGCAAATTAACACGAGGGTCAACCTCGTGTTAATTTGCACTTCCTATTTCAAAATTCACATTTTCTAAAAAATTGATGCATTGCATTTAAGGAATCGCACAAATGCGATTCCTTAAATGCATTCGCATTTTTAGGAAATGCAAAAAAAAGCGAATTTTGAAAAATTGTTTCATGCATCCCAAAAACGTATTTAGGAAGTGCAAACGGCCGAATTTACCGATTCGCACCGTTTGCACTTCCTAAATAGGTTGATGCATGTGCCCCTTAGTCCTTTTAACTATTTGAAAATATGTAAGAAGGGAAAAAGGACAGTATTTATAAGGTGTAACAAGACAGAGCTAACAGGGGCGCTGCTTTGACGTGTACTAAGGATAATCAATTCTTGCCTGAGTTCCTTATTGAAAATAGGAAACTCTGGCGAATAAACAAATTATCCAATAAATCATATTACTAAAATATCAATGTCACACTGTAAGCCATGTATAAAACAATATTTCCAATCAAAATCTGTAATTTGTCAAGCACTATTGTTTCAACTGTTAGTGCATGCTACATACAACTGTCATAAAGGCAATGCCTTCAATTAAGTGCAGTGCATGGTCTGAATGGGAGTGACAACTGCTTGCGATTTATTAAATAATACACATAGGGCCAGATGTACAAAGGCCTTTTGCATTTCTTAACGGGCCGAATCGCAATTTCAGCCCATTGAGAAATGCAAAACCACCGTTTCCCATGTACAACCCCCTAGATGCATCATTGTAACATTTTGCGATTTCTTAATTGCGAAAATTAAGGAATCGCAATTAAGAAATCGCAAAATGCTGTGCATCAAAAAATCGCAAATTATTTTGCGATTCGGTAATTTTCCTTAATTGCGATTCACAATTTGCGAATCGCAATTAAGGAAAACCCTTCCCATTGATTCCTATTGGCCAAAAGGCCCATAGGAATCAATGGGAAGGCATTCACATTTTGCGAATTTCACATTGCGATTCGCAAAATGTGAATGCAATTTCAAGGGTGCAGGGGGGGGTTCAAAGAACCCCTCCCAGCACCCCTGAAATTGAACTGTAAGTGCAATTTACACACACATGACCCAAGGACATGTGTGTGTGTAAATTAAAACTTTCAAATATGCAACTAGTGCATGTTTGAAAGTTTTCGATAAATTAGCATGAAGTTCAACTTCATGCTAATTTACCCCTTCCAAATTGCGAATTCGCAATTCTAAAGTAATCATGCATTGCATTTAATAAATCGCAAAATTGCGATTTCTTAAATGCAATCGCAATTTAAGAAATCGCAATAAAATTGCGATTTCTAAAATTGCGAAAATAGCAAAATGCTTCATGCATCCCAAAAACGGGATTTGCATTCGCAAACGGCCTAATTTTGCGATTCGCATTGTTTGCGAATGCAAAAACCCTTGATGTATCTAGGCAAAAGGCCTTTAGGGAAACGTATTACGAAATACGATTTCTGCCCAGTTGAAAGGGCACTTTGTGGTTCCCTAAATAGTGTATGTATGTATGTATGTATGTATGTATGTATGTATGTATGTATGTATAGGCATTTATATAGCGCACTACTTACCCGGAGGGTCCCAAGGCGCTTCGACCGCTGTGAAACCCTTCCTGGCTTCCCTGAGAGATGGTCCCTTAATGGGTATCTCCAGGGTGAGACCAGGCATCCCCGGCGGTCTGGTGGGGCCGTTAGTGAAGATGAGGCAAGCTAGTGCCCAGAGTTGCGCCTACAGCCATCCTTGGTTTAGCATTTCTAAAATAGCAATTTTGTAATAGGAGAACGCTATTTTATAAATACAAAACAGGCCCATTGTTACAAATCGTCTTTTTAACAAGAGGAACCGGGAGCTTTTTAAACAGGTCCTGCATACAGGCTCCAAGGTAGTATGAGAAAAAGAGGGGATATACAATTCCTGGAAGTGAGGGAGGATTCAGGTCTTTCTTAAAAGTGCCTCACACACCCCGAAGGATGTCCTGCTTCATTATTGGGCCTGCTCCTCGTCGTGCCGGCGCTGCAGTGCCCGACGGGCACCCGCAAAGGGTCTCTTTGGTGGAGATCTTGGTGGAAATCTTTTGTTGATGACGCCGTGTGCGGGTGTGTGGGCTGGGTAGTGCGGGGAGTGTGGAAGGTAAGCCCTCTCTGATACTTTTATTCCTAGGGGGCACTAGCCTAACTAAAAGAAGTGAGCCCCGGCTGGATGTAATAATCCTACAGGGCTTGTGATGGTGCATAAGGTCGACATGTTTCATGCCAAGAGTAGCCCCTAACGGGTCTGGTGGCAATTCATCAAGACAGTAATAAAGGGTTTGGTCATACTCTAGCACAACTGCAATGCTGGTTCCAGGATTTTCTTGGGGGGTAGTAATCAGCTTTGCAGTTAGAAAACTGGGTCGAGATCCTAGGATACACAGAGGTATTAAATACTCAAAATTGTGCTTTCCTAATAGCAATTGCAAATCCGAAGGAATCGCTATTAGGAAATCGCATGTTACATCATTCCCTTTTGTGATTTCCAAATAGCGATTCCTACGGATGCAATATTGTAGGATCGCAAATGTGAATTTTGAACATATTTGACTATATGATCATCTGTTTGAAGGAGCATGGAAACAACAGGGTAGCAGTATTCTGGACTCTTAAATAATGGCTTTTGGCCCATATATAGACAAAGAAGAACTAGAAAGAACCCACCAAGGATCTTTGAAATCTCAATGTTTATGTATTAATGAAAAGCAACTTGCACTATGCGCAGCTACTCCGAGGGGTGTCCCAGCACTGAGCTCAAGGTCACAGTGTGGTATATGATCGTGGTGTCTATTCCTGCATGAAAAGCCAGGGTTTCAACCTTTTTTTGAACACTGAGATTGTGTCCACTGCACAAAGCTGCAATGGAAGCTTATTCCATGCTGCTGATCCTAGATAGGAGAGCAACATCCCCCAGTTCTAGAGCGCCAGATTCCGGGTATGTTAGCAAGAAGACTGTTATCCGACCGCAGATTTCTTGAAGGGCTGTAGGAACTGAGCCTTGTTCTGAGATAACCCGCACCTGTCTGGTAAAGTGCCCCACAAACTAACACTAATACCTTTAACATGATTTGTTTCCTCATTGGGAGTCAGTGGTGGGTACGTAGGTGTGGGACATATGCGTTCTTACAGGTAGATTCAAAAGAAAGCGGGCTGCCACGTTCTGGACCACCTGAAGTCTGTCAAGCAGGTAATCAGGAAGTCCAAAATAGAGGTAATTGCCATAGTCCAGTCTTAAGGTTATCAGTGCCTGCATGACAATTTTTCTTTTTGTGCATGAGAGGTACGGCAAGAACTTTTTAAGTGAATGCAGTATTCTGAAGCATGTGAATATCACTGATTTAATTTGTGGTTTGAAGGACCAACAGTTATCGAATTTGACCACAAGTTCTTAACTGTGCCTCCCTGTGGGACTGGAGGGGGGGGGGGTGGCATATTCAGGCCAATAGTTCTGCCATGTTTCTGGGGGAGTGTCACCAAATAATAGAATTTCAGTTTTGTCTGCTTTATGCTCTAGTTGGTGTATAGCCTTCCAGTGAAATACCACTTTCAGGCAGGTTTTAATAGAATTTCCGGAGATCTTTTCTCCCTTGCCACAGAAGAACAACAGCTGAGTGTTGTCAGCATAATATATACCTTTTTCCCCCATGATTTCTGCTATCTGGGCAAGTGGAATTAGATACACATTAAATAGTGGTTGGCTCCGGGCAGATCCCTGGGGAACCCCCATTGTCAGCACAAGCACCTACGAGGAGAAAGGAGGAATCTAAGCCTCCCGACTTCTACCTACCAGAAAGAAGGCAAGACAGTCCAAGGCTTGACCCACTATTCCGATGGATTGGAGATGCGCTAAAAGTCTGGATTGGGGTACAGTGTCAAAGTCCGCTGCTCGATATAGCCTGATCAGCACTGCCTTCCCACGCGTCTAGTGTGCCTCTTACCTCCATAGTGCTGCCTCTGTACAAAGTTGGGTCTAAAGCCAGGCTGGCTAGAATGGAGCAGGTGTTTGGTTTGCAAATATGGGAATTGCTGCTGATTAACATGTTTTTCCAGCACTTTGGACATGGCCAGTAGTAAAGATGCAGGCGTATCTTTGTACTAGACTCACTGGTCCATCAATGGTTTCTTTACCAGGGGCAGGATTTTAGTCAGTTTCCAGGAGAGGGGTACAGTAGCTGTTGATAGCGATACTTTGAGCACCTTATTGGCCAGAGGGTTAAAGGTGAAAGCCCCTAAAGCTAGCCAAGAGGGAGGGCAAGGGTCTGATAGAGACCCTGATTCAAGGTTACATATGGCTGCAACAGAGCACTCCAAAGGAATATGTTGGAAGCTAAATAGTGTAGCTTTGGTTGAGGTGATAATACTGGATTGCATAATATCCACTAGATCCTCTCCTAGCTGGGCTGGACAGGCTGACTTGAATGATTAAGATCTTGATTTGGAAGTATTCTTGTTCTTGTTATGTTCGCACCCCTCTACTTAAGGATCTGGCGCAGGACTCTGAAGACATCACGTTTTTTGAAAATTTCTTTTGCATTGTCCCTGCTCCCTCAATCCTATCTTCTAAATGCGTTTGCTTAGCTGCGATAACTTCAGCCTAATATTTCTTGAGAGCTGCCTTGTAAACTTCCTTGTCCTTATTATTATAGTTTTTCCTCTATTGTCTTTTCAATGTTTTATTACTTTTCAATTCTACCTCAAGGGTTATTTCTGCCAGGTCTACATTGGACGACCAGAGCAATCTTATCTGTAGTAGCTAGAATCCAAATGTCAATGAGGTTGACATCATCCTCAACCAAACCGGAGAGAAAATCGGCACTTCTTCCAGGGAGCGCAAAAACTCCACTGGCTGGACCTTTTAGTGCAAGAGGCCTTGACAGTTGGAGGATGTGCTTTTGTTGGGGCCTGTCAAGAGAATTTAATCAAGTAGTGGTCCATCTAACTTGAGGAATGGGGTCTGTTATTTGCAAAGTGACATTACATTTTTTTGGGGGTTTTATGTAGTGCGAACTCGACCGAAGTTATCAGGTATCAGAGCTCTTTACATGAGCACCAGTTTCATTACAGATGGACACATTCATTTTTGTTAGCCACGGGGAGTTTTGGGCCAGATGTATGACCCTAATTTGCATACGCAAATGGGTTTGTGACCCATTTGTGCATGCAAAGGTTCACAGGGCCATGTACATTCCCTAAATAGCGAGACGCAATTTATTTGCTACTTGCTATTTAGGATTTGCGGGAAGGGGCGTTCCCTTCCTAATAGCGAGCACAAAGGTGTGTATGAACGTTTTGCAACTGCAATTGCAGTCGCAAAACACTTGCAAATTACCACCATCTTCAAGAGGGTGGTAATACACTCGTAAAAGGGAAGGGGTGCCCACGGGACCCCTTCACCTTTGCAGATGCAGGGAAAGATATTTTTTAAGAGCAGGCAGTGGTCCCATGGACTACTCCCTGCCCTTAAAAGATGAAACAAAAACTTTCTTTTTTCTTTTTTAAATGCATCCCGTTTTCATTTAAGGAAAACAGGCTGCATTAAAAAAAAAAAACTGCTTTATTAAAAAGCAGTCCCATACATGGTGGTCTGCTGAGCCCAGCAGGCCACCATCCATGGGAGGGACAGTCATTCCCTATGGGGTCGCAAATTGTGAGTGGCTTATTAATATTCATGAGCCTTCGGGGGAGGAGCTTCGCGCGCAACCAAGAAGGCCGCATGAGCACAGGGCTCCCGAGACCCTCGTAACCTCCCGAATATATCCTGCAGACTATCCTGACTTTTATATATGTCTTCGTGAAGACGAACCACTGGGGAGGCAAAAACTGCAACCAGAGTCCAGATCGGACCCCGGTAACCGAAGTTGTGACGATTGGAAGATTGAGGCCTGCGCCTCCTTGATGCCCGGCTGTGGAGTTAGCATGGTGCCCGAGATGTAGTTGAACAACATCAGCCTGAGGTGGCGTAGACGACCGGTCCGGCCCACTTTCACTTTTGCTTTCGCCTACTAGAGAGACCCGATACTGTGAGTGCCTCCCTCTCGCTGAAGGTGACGGTCTGGTTTGGCAATCGAGTGTGTGTATTTCACGTATGGAGCTGCCTTGGAGAGACGCTTGAGCCGTGTTTTCAGGCTGATTCTGCACTTCCGCTCGAGGGACCTTTGAGACCTCCATCTTTCTACTCTGTCTGACTGTCTCAGGTTGACCGACGTCGATTGCTGCCTGGCATAGCCTACCACTCAGCCTCTTGATTGCGCTTTTATCCCCCCACCCCAGTTTGAAATCATACTTACTATCTTCCACAATGGCGGGGAAGCCGGAGGGGGACAAACAGAGGTCTAAGACCACTCGGCGGGGTGGCTATATCCAAACTAACATCATGGACCGCTATGCCCAGGCTAAGGTGTCGCCCAGTGGACCGGGTAGGTCGCTGGAGGGAACGAGAGATCCACTGACCTCAGCGGCGGAGCCTACCCTGCAAGACGTCATGGCCGCCATCGATGGGATCAGATCTTCCCTCGGGAAACAAATGGAGACTCTCGCCCACAAACTCGACACAGTGGCGATTGATGTGAATCTGATCCGCACAGACCTAACGAAAACCAACGAAAAGGTTAAACCGTTGGACATTAAGACTTCCGGTCTGACGGACGACGTCGTTGAGATACAGACGGAGGTCCGCAATTAGAGGGCCTCCAATTACCTCCTTGCGCGTCGTCTGGAGGATTTTGAAGGAAGGTCTAGGCGGAACAATGTCCGTATCATCGGAGTTCCAGAGAAGGTGGAGGATCCGGCAGCGGATCTCTTCGTGGAGAACCTGATTATGAATCACCTTGCACCCAAGGGACTGAGTAATTTTTTCACTGTGGAACGAGCTCACAGGATTCCGGGTGGTAAACCCAAGACGGGGGCCCCACCGCGGCCTATGATAGCACGGATTTTTAACTTCCTCTGATAGAGACGCTATCCTGCAGGCCTTGCGGGCGGGCGGTCCTATAAAGTTTGAGAACACTACCATCAGTTTTTATCCAGACTTTACCCAAGCTGTTCAGAAGCAGAGACTTGGTTTTCTTGGGGTAAAAAGGAGACTCCGTGAGATGGGTCTCAAGTACGCCATGCTTTTTCTGGCCTAGTTGCGCATTGAACATGCAGAGCGGACTTATTTTTTCGACAGACCGGACGTGGTGGCCGACTGGCTGGATACTCTACCAGCCCATCATCCGCAGGACGGGCAGACCGATGGTGCAGAGGGCGGATCGATGGACCAGGAATAAGCCCTATCATTGACTGGTTCCTGGGGTCTTCCGGAGGTTTCGAACTGTGGTGCATTAACTGTGTAATATGACTCTGTGAGGCATTTCGGGGGGTTGCGGGGCTATCAGGGGGCCGTTTTCCTCCTCTGCTTGACTTTCTGTAGCTTAGTTTAGATGTGGGGTGACAGGCACACTGCAAGTTGGGGTGGCTTTCTAGTCTTATGCAGGGGTGCAGGGTGGGGGAGTTTGTAACGGGCTGTTGGTGGAGGGGGAGGGGGAGGGGGATTTTAATGGTTTTCCAGTTTAGTTTTCTAAAGTATTGCAAGACTTTCTGATTGAAGCGCTAGATTCTTCTTGGGGTTGGATTTTCTTCCTCGTATGGGATGGGGGTAGGGGGTTGAGGCTTATGAGCTGGAATGTGAATGGGTAGGGGGATAGGATAAAGCGTGGGGTAGAGCTGCAGCAATTAAAACTCAAAATATGCGTCACACGTGTCGCGTGTAACGTCCCTTTGGCGCACTCGGAAAGAATTATTCCTCTTCTTTCGTTAACAAGTAATGTTTATTTTCATTTGTTTTTCTTCATTTGTTTTTCTTCAATACATTATTTCATTTTCATAATATATCAACTTTTTTGCCCAATGCATTTCAGGCAGAGGCCCTTCATCAGGGGACTTATTCCTACGAATTAATACAGAATTGTACAAGCATAAGTATAACATAATTATGCATATCATAATGTTAGTGTTAGTGCATACATCTCTCATGAGTATTGTGATGTTAATCGCGGTGTTGGAGGAACGTCATTGAGTGTGAGTAATCTCGCAAGCTAACATTAAACAATTCATCTACATGTCAAAACGCATCATAAACCAACGATTACATGCAAGTACGTTAATAAAATATCACAAGGCACAACGTATTCCGCAAGGACTCAGGATATCCTTGAAATGAACACTTTGCAAAAACAACACAAGATTACAGAGAAATGGTATGCAATTCTGAATAAGTGCTCATTGGACCTCATATTACTAATAATCGAAGAGCTGGCCAAACTTTTGGATGATTTAAATAAGGAACAAACGCAACTCAAGGAAGAACTGACCTCCATGATGACAACAGAGGATTGGGACGAAGTACTAAGGGACGTCAACACACAACTAGACGCATACACTAAAGAAATCAACGACTGTAAGGTGAGAAAATTCAAGAGGGATTCCACAGTCTATCGTACAGGCGAAGTTTACAACTGGGCGGACATATACGCCCGCAGAAGACAACAAAAATCACCCCAATCTAAAACCTCGGACGAAACATCATCCGACGACTCGCAGTCTAACAAAAGAGGTCCAACAGCACCACGAAGTAACAGACAACCACAAGAAAAAAGATGCACAAATGAGGAACGCAGAGGCACTCCATCGGACCCTTTTTTAGAGAAGCGCCGAGGACCCCAAGAAGAACCAGGAGGGGGAAGCGAGGGAGGAAGACGAGGATCGGTACAAGAACCCGTCTCCAAAAACACGAGGAGCCACAAAACCTAATCATCAATATATCCAAACAACCAATAACGGATTTTCAAATTCAAACACTACAGAAAGGAACATCTTATGTTCCTACATATCACTCCAATATATTGGAAACACAAATTTGTATGTACAAATTCCTCAGAAATTTACGATTAAAACACTTCTTCACCAATCTCGTGGAATCCCAAGAATCAGCAACTAACAAGAAACCTGACATTTTGCTAGGACTAAGAAATCCCAGCAAGTACCAACTCCCATGAGTCATAAAGTAATAGACGCTTTTGAAAAAGTAGTGGGAAAAGACATAATAAAAATCTTCAAAACACCAAGATCCAAAACTACAAACTTTACTCAAAAAGAAAGACAGGCCATCCAATCGTTAACGGAAAATCCTAGCCTTACCATACAACAAGCTGACAAGGGCGGAGCCCTCATAATCATGGACACTGATTTTTACAAAAGTAATATGGAAGAACACATCAATGACAAAAATACCTACATGAAATTGGATGGCGACCCCACACAAGAGTTCATCAAGATCCTAACCATCATCATGGACAACGGAACTTTGACAGGAAAAGAAAAAGAATACTTAATCAAACAAAATCCATCCATACCATACATATATATCATTCCAAAAATTCATAAACATCCGACAATCCCTTGATTTCGTCCCATTGTGTCAACTATCAATTCAATCCACGAACCTGTCGGCAAACTCTTTGACAGACATTTACAGTCTTTGGTACAAAAACTGCCCACCTACGTGAAAGACACAACACACTTTTTGAATTTATTAGAGGAGCATAAACCCAAATTCACTACCAACATGATCATGGGAAAAATTGATGTGAAAGCATTGTATACTTCAATTCCACACGACCTAGGTATGACCGCCATAGAAATGGTGTTGATTGACAGCAACAAAGAAGACAATGTAAAAGTGCTACTAATGGAATTGATGCATTTCACATTATATCACAGTTATTTTCAATATGAGGATCAATTTTTTGCCCAATGCTCTGGCACTTCGATGGGCAACTGTGCCGCACCATCGTATGCAAACATTTTCATGAGTCAATATGAGACGGAACACATCTTATCCATCAACATATGGCAAGACAACTTGATCATGTATAAAAGATATATAGACGATATCTTCATACTATGGAATGGAACCTCAGAGGAATTATCCAAAGCTATTGAACATCTCAACTCAATAAACGACAGGATTCAGTTTACACACAGCATAAGTGACACAATTACCATTTCTGGACGTCCTTATCATGAATACCAATGGAGAACTACTAACCACCGTTTACCAAAAACCAACGGACAGAAACAACCTACTACATTATCACAGTTTTCACCAGCCATCCCTGAAAAAACATCTTCGGTTTTCACAATTAATAAGGATTAAACGCATCGCATCCAATTCACAACTATATGGACAACATGAAACCAAAATGATCCAAAAATTCATTATTCGAGGATACCCGGAGTCCACGTTGGTACAGGCTGCCAACAGAGTACTTGGACTAAAACGTGAACAACTATTATTACCAACACGTGCCAAAGAGGAGCGCCGAATGGTGTTTGTATCCAAGTTTTCAACCAGAAGTCAAATGATCAAAAAAACATCATAAAACACTGGCCCCTACTTGCCCTAGAGGAGGATTTTAACGGCATATTTTCACAGAACCCCATATTCGCCTATGAGCGAACCAAAAACATCAAGGAATTGTTGAACCGTAAATCTGACACTCGACGAACCAATTTTAAAGGTACAATCCCATGTCACAATTGTGGAAATTGTATTTCGATCATCAGAGGCAATGAGATCACCCATCCACTGTATGGAACCAAAATCAACTTGAGAGTCACAGGTACATGTGACAGTACAAATCTGATTTATATGTTGAAATGTCCTTGTGGCCTCATTTACGTGGGGAAAACCACAAGAAAAATCTAAATGCGCTTAACAGAGCACAGAAGCAACTTAAGGATGAAATCAACCAAATCAACAGTCGCTGTACATTTCCAAGAACGTAGCCACAATTTGAGTCAGTTGCACGCAACTGACCGGACCTGCATTAGAGGGCAAGAGAACGCAATCGAGGTGACCAACGTGGGTGAGCAGACCCCCATAAACCTACCAGCAAGCTGTCTGCACTGTCCCCCTCCCGCCGCCGCGTAGAAGCAAGAACTGCGGCCACCGAGCAGAGGGGGACTCTAAACTACACCCCCCAGAAAGCCTAGCGGCGCCAGCCGCCCTGTCATCGCGCCAGGCGGCGCTTAAAGGAAGCGTCACCCCGGCAGAGCGGGTGACGCGCTGCAACTGACCGGACCTGCATTAGAGGGCAAGAGAACGCAATCGAGGTGACCAACGTGGGTGAGCAGACCCCCATAAACCTACCAGCAAGCTGTCTGCACTGTCCCCCTCCCGCCGCCGCGTAGAAGCAAGAACTGCGGCCGCCGAGCGGAGGGGGACTCTAAACTACACCCCCCAGAAGGCCTAGCGGCACCAGCCGCCCTGTCATCGCGCCAGGCGGCGCTTAAAGGAAGCGTCACCCCCGTGTCGCGGGAGCGCCCGGGGCGAAGCCCGGGCCAAGGGCGGGCCCGTTTCAGCCCGTTCCAGATTGAACCAGGCTGGGCTGGGCCCTTCCCCTTGGTTTGTCATCGTCAGGTGACCCTCCCTACAGCTAAAGGTACTCTCTCCTTTTGTTTATCGGATTTCGGATTTCGCCCTTGGAGCCTGCACGCCGTCAATATGTCTGTAACAAGGGGATCCAGAAGTAAGACTGCTCTTAGAACTGCGCAGTTCATAGGTCCTATTGACAAATGTATATCTACTACCACCGAGGCTATTAACTTAAACATTTCCCTCTTAGAGCGCAGGGTATCCCAGGACCTTGCGTTTGCTAAGAGATCTTCCTTGGGTCTCATAGCTACGGCTTTAACCCCGCTCCCAACAGCTACATCTATTTCTATTCTTCCCCAGCCTGGAAATGTAACAGCACAAGTCCACTCCATTCCTAATGCTGTGGATTTGTCGGCCACAAATCTGTCATTGGAACTGGACTCCACTGGGAACCTTGAAATCACCCCGGACTTAGAGCGGATCGCAGTTGAAGACCCGACTCAAGGTGTCCGGTCCATGGGGGTGAGAGAAGGCGCTATACCCAAGCAGTCAATACCTTCAAATAAAGGGAATAAGGCCAATCAACACCCTAAAAACAAGAAAAAGAAAGGTTCTACTACTGCTTCAGTCACGAACATTACAACCTGCACTAACTCTGCATCATCTGCTTTGCCTAATTTAAACTGTCTTTCCAAGGGTAACGTTCAGGGGGGTGCCCCTTGTCTGTCTGATCATGATTTTGTCCAGTTGTTTGAAAGATTCAGGGGCCTACTTAAACACCACCTCCAGCCTCTGGAACGGAGTATTATGGCAATTGAAAAACAGCTTGCCATGCTCCTTGATAAATCTTCCAATCAGTCCAGGGCAGGAACAGCTAAACCGGGGGGGGGGGTTTCATCTGTGTCCTGTCCGGGGGTCCCCCCAGCTAACACAGCTAACACAGACAGACCATCTGTTACGTTTAATACTCAACCCAAAATAAAGGACCCTACAATTTCAACATCTTCTGCTTCTATTACCTGTGCAAATTGCACAAAACCCAAGCCTAAAGATAAATTAGTACCTTAGACACCGTCAACCAGTCAGCAAATTCCTGCTGTCCAGACCCCACAAGTTACGTCAATTGACGCTAACCGCACTTTGACCAACGAGCCTTTACAGCAATCTAACAGTAAAAATAAGGCCCCCAAAACTAATTCCCATGTAGGTAAAAAGGGGCCCAGACCTACACGCCCATTTCATCTGGCCCCCGAGGTATCTCCATTTACTGTAATTTTAACAGGAGTACCGGAACTTACAGCAGGAACTGATGAACCCCACTGGTCCCTCCGGAATAAAATCCTCCAGTGGCTTAGCATCAACAGGCCCCTGAAGCCCCCCACCATCTGTAGAATATCTTCGGTACGTAGGGTACCATGGGTGGGGAAGAGCCCCAAGAGTATTCAAGGGGATTGCGTCATCGTTACATGCGAGGATGCCTCCACTGTGAACCACATTTGTTCATGGCCAGATTTAGAGAAGAAAGGGGGAATCGACACCCACCGACTCTCCTTTTTCTACCCTCCTACATTTAACTACCACTACCCAATTCCACCGCCAAACTGGGCCATGACCCAAGAACACCAATGGGATTATGGTGACCCATGGCAAATTCAACAGAACAGGGGTAGGGATTGGGTACCCGGCCCCTGGTATCCCAACAATAACCGTTTTGCAGATGGCGGGTGGCAGGGTATTCAAACATCCAACAGATTTGACTGCCTGGAGATGGTTGACTGACTTTATGTCCTACCACCATCTAATCAACCTGTCAACAGGCAGTTGGTATCTGGTGTGGTTGCGCGATTTGACATTGCCAGTTCAAAATCTGCCCCTATTGTGGTCCCTGTGTCTTCCAGTGGTCATACGGTTTTACAGAGGGTCCCCGTACCTGAAAGTTCTCCCACCCAATCCCCTTCTCTCAGATACCATCTTCCTAACACCCAATCCCCCACCTGCAGGTCAGTAATTGGACCCCCTAGGATATCAGCTCAGGCAACTAAGTCTGTCGACCTTACACTGATTTCCTGGAATATCGCTGGTATTGCAGGGAAACTAAACACCCCTTTTTGGTCTAGGTTAATAGGAGAAGGGTTTGATATAGTCCTCCTTCAGGAGACCTGGAGTCAGGAGGACATTAATGTAGAAGGTTATTCTTCCTATTGCCTTAATGCCACTAAATCAAACTCAGGCAGGGCAAAGGGGGGTCTCCTGATACTTCTTTCTAATAGATTGGAAAATCACAAAGTCAGAAGTAGCTCTAATGTGGGAGCTCATAGCCAGGTATTAAGGATCGAATGTGGCAAGGGAAAGGACATGGTCCTTGTTAACTTTTATAATAACATCTTTGATGCCTCTAGAGGGAATATTCTGTACCCCTTGGAAAAAGAAATCGCTAAGGCTATGGGCATTTCAAATAAGCAGTCGGACATCCTATGGGCTGGGGACTTTAATTTGCAGTCATGCCAGCTATCCAAGGGGAACCCATGTGGCTTTGGGGTGGAGCAGGATAATTTCAACGGGAGTGTGGGCAGGAGCGAGGATTTTCCTCATTTTCCACATTGCCATTACGGCTCTATTTTAAATAAACTGTTATCCAAATTAGATCTATTCCTGTTAAATTGCAACAAAAACAATCAGAATGCCATTTGCCCCACTTTTACAGGGAGGGAAGCTGGGACATTCATCGATCACATCCTGTTCTCAAGTAATGGTGACGACTCAAACTTGTATGTGAGAGAAGAAAGTCTTAGTGACCACAACAGCATTTGCGTCACCCTTCCTACAAGGGGCGTCATACAAAATGCTGGAGAAACCTGTACCACCGATATTGTTTCCTGCAGACCTAATGGCCCGAGGATCAAATGGACGGGGGTCAACTCTGCGGCCAAACAAAGGGAGGTCATAGTTAGCTGTAAAACTGAGATTAGTTACTGCCTAAATGATGTTATTAACCCCGATCTTCTGTTATTACAATTTATTAATATCAATATTGTCATCGAGGGTATCTTTACCAAGAAACCATCAGCTAACAAAACTGCAAAACTGGGATGGTTTGATAAGCCCTGTACTGTAGCCTTACGGGAATTGAAGCTTGCCTTAGGGCTCAAACCCCGAGACGGCAGCAGAATTAAACAAACAAGGGCTAACTACAAATTGGCTATCTCTAATAGGAAAAAGGTCTTACAGAGAGAAGCATGGGATAAGTTGAATGAAGCAGTCGAGACTAAAAATAGTAAACTCTACTGGGAAATAGTCAACAGCCCATTTTTAAATACAGTAGGCATTCCGGAAATCACTTCCTATGTCGCCTGTGAGGAGTGGATCACTCACTTCACTAATATCTTTAACCCAGAAGGGTTATCACTAACCCTACCTCTTGCTGACTCGTCAATATGGACACCTACATCCTTAGAGATTACGCTGGAAGAGGGATTCGAAGGCCTTGCTAATAGCAAGGGGGGGAAGACTCCGGGACCCGATGGGGTGCCTATAGATTTACTAAAAGCTGAACCTAATCTGTGGGCCCCCATTTTGGTTAGGACCTTCAACTGTGCAGCGGAAGGTAACATTCGTCCCTCTTGGGGCCAATCGGTTATCATCCCCTTATTTAAAAAAGGCAGTAAATCCGAGGCCTCCAATTATCGACCAATTTCTTTATTGGACGCCTCAGTAAAGGTTATGAGCAGAATTCTGCTCAAAAGACTAGAAACCTGGGCCGAAGATATGAACATTCTAACTAAAGTGCAATACGGCTTCAGGAAAGGCATGGGCACATTAGAGCAATGCGTAAATTTGGATCTTTTAATCAACAAATACACAGTAGCCAAAAAGGGCAACTTATTTTTATGTTTTGCTGACTTGAGCAGCGTATTTGATTTAGTTGACCACGGTATTCTTTGGCAGATTTTATTGGAGTTAGGGGCACCGAAAGAAATAGTACATTTTCTGGCAAGGCTCTACCAGAAACTTTCTTGTAAAGTCCGATATGGTACCCTAGGTGAATGTACACCATTCTTTAAGGTATCCAGGGGCATCCGTCAAGGATGCGTACTAGCTCCTCTTTTATTTTCTCTTTTCATTAACTGTGTTGATCGCACCTTAGCTACTATACCGGCAGACGCTTCGCTGATTGGAGGCAATCCTGTCTCAATCTTATTATATGCGGATGACGCCGTTCTTTTATCCCGCACTCAGATAGGTTTACAGCGCCTTATCGATAGTTTTATGTTGTTTATACAAATCAGGAGACTCTGTGTAAACAAATCCAAGACCTATGTTATGTTGTGTGGTCAGTCAGCCAATAAATTGAAGTCCAACTGCTATCTAGATAGCGATAAAATGTTACAAGTTAAAACATTCTGTTACCTAGGAATTACCTATGCTAACGATGGGTCATGGAAATCAGAGCTTGATAATATCAGGTTGAAAATGACGCGCACCACTAGCAGCGTTTTTCGATTTGCTTCCAAGCTCGGATCGAGAAGCATTCGAGATATGATTAATATCTACAACATTCGCTGTGTCCCCTCGGCATTGTACGGGGCGGGGGTGTGGGGTCACATAGATGGCACCCCTCTACAAAAAGATGAAAATACGTTTTTAAGAAGAGTGCTATGTGTCCCCCATTCCGCTTCCGTTCAACTAATTCATGACGAGGTTGGGGTCGAGTTTATTTCAGACTTAGCAGCCGTTCGTCCACTCTTATTGTGGCGTTCTATTTGGGCTGAGTCAGAGACTCGATTCACTCAAGAAATTATTCTTGATTGTATAGGACTGGACTTTTCCTCACGTATTCTTTGGTTGAAATATATCCACTTCTGGTACAAAACTTTGTTTGATATTGATGTTCTCCTTGACCCCGAACTGGCGGTAGAAATCCCTAAAAAAGAGATCAAACAAACTTTTCTAATGCACAAAAAGAAAGGGCGTGATGAGGTATATGGTAAGCTAGCTACTGTGAAGTTCTATAGAGAACTTAATTTACCATCGGGGTTCCAAGCTTATCTCTTAAATGTCAGCCGTCCATCTCATCAATATGTCTTAACTCGCGTCAGGTTGGGTATTGTACACCACCTTGTTGCGTTCCCAGTACAGAAACTTAAATCAGAAACCCCCTGCCCTTGTGACAACGTGTCACGTCAGAGTTGCTGCCACTTCTTACTTTTCTGCAAATTTTATCACTTTTTAAGATTAAGGTATTTAAAACCTATATTTATCAAATATAATACACGGTCATTTAAGAATGCCCTTGCGTTACTATCAGCCCTAGAAAATGTGGACATCTGTTTTTTTGTTGCTACTTTTATATTGAAATGTACAGCTGCCAGGAAAAGTATTGTATTGCCATGATTTATACATTCCTGTCTGTACTTACCTAAAATGTACAGCTGCCAGGATGAGCACTTCGTGCGATAACTATCCTCAATCCTGTCTGTACATGTTCCCTCCCCTGATTTTTCGCATCTAACATGGTACAGCTGCCAGGAAACGTTTAGTGCTGCTATATTTTTATACCGTCCTGTCTGTACTTACCTGTTTTTTTTTTTTTTTTTTTTTTTAAATTTTAATCCAAAATTACAATATCCCATGTTCTAGGCTTGGGTTTGCTATATAATGTATAGCTGCCAGGATATGCATTTTATGCGATAATTTATTTATTCCTGTCTGTACGATTTTAACTTCCGCACCCTCTAGTTATTTTTATATTTTCAATTATGATCCAATGTTTAAACGCTTGTTAGTATGTGTCTTTTGCCCATATGAAATATCCCGGACTTCCCTTGTATAAACCTTGTATTTTATAACAATTTTAATGAAATGAATTGATTATTTGTTTTGCTTGTATGATTTGTATTTACAAATCGAATAAAAGCTTTGAAAATTGAATTGAAATTGAGTCCGTTGAAATATTGCATTTTATAAATGGTTCCCATACTCCCTGGCAGAAACAACGATCAATTTCTTCTAAGGAGAGAACTATATTGGATTCACCGCTTATCATCGGTGCACCCCAAGGGGCTCAATGAAAGACTGGAATTTAGCTGTTACTTATAACGACCACCTGGGGGCCCCCAGAATATCACATTGATAACTCATTTGATTTAGTTCATTGTAAGTGTTGGGTTAACCATGTACACACCGGATAGCTTTCGCCATTTGACAAAGAGTAACTAGACACTATTGAACATTATCACATGCATGTTATCACTAATGAAGGTTAGACACTCAGATTGTTTCCACCCCCAGCACATTTCTGGTTCACCCGCGTATATATTCCTCATTCCACTCGTTTTAGGTACATCATGCTTGCACCATAGGTCATATATCTTATCAATCTCTCCAAATCCCCGATTATAACCCTCGAATGATTGCACTCACATAAACAACAAAGTTTTGCATCGAAATCCCGATGCTTCGGTGTCACCAAGACAACACAGCACCTATTACAGGATTGCTTACGAAGTACGCCACCACTTGACCGGTAACACCCTATCAGAGAGCGACATAGTTCCTTCAAGAACTACGGAATACTCATACGGAAACTTCGTGTTTCCAGACGCCAAACTGCGTGTTTCCAGACGCCACATTGAGACACCGATAACCGCCGGTTACCCGGTAAGACATTCCCCTACCCAGAAGTATCATTTTTAATATTCGCTCGCTTCTGTGAAGAAAACCGCTAAACTAACGGTTATACTATTTCAGAACCAAGACGATAGCGATCTTCGAAGCTACAGTTCCTTGCAAGCTTCAGGTTAGTGGATACTAATCCACATGCATGTTTCATACGACTTTCGAATTCACATAACCCCAACCGTAGAGCGCACATTTATCAAGAGCACTAGTAATTTAAATACCCACGTTAATCTCGCTCCGCAAAACCGGACTGCATTTACCATCTTGTTATATCTATCCACATGGTTAATTAAACCGTTTTGATTACTCACACCCAATTACGTTCTTCCAACACCGCGATTAACATCACAATACTCATGAGAGATGTATGCACTAACACTAACATTATGATATGCATAATTATGTTATACTTATGTTTGTACAATTCTGTATTAATTCGTAGGAATAAGTCCCCTGATGAAGGGCCTCTGCCTGAAATACATTGGGCAAAAAAGTTGATATAATATGAAAATGAAATAATGTATTGAAGAAAAACAAATGAAGAAAAACAAATGAAAATAAACATTACTTGTTCACGAAAGAAGAGGAATAATTCTTTCCGAGTGCGCTAAAGGGACGTTACACGCGACACGTGTGACGCATATTTTGAATTTACATGTACCTTGGGCCCAGAGGGTTTACTTCGGCAGCACCAATCACAATACACAAAATTCGACATTACAGAGGAATCATATTTACAAAAGTGAGTGCGATTACCACTAACCATTAGCTGGATCACTTCATTGTACGCAGCTATTAAAACGTCACTCCCCGGATGTGGTCCTACTTCAGGAGACTCACTTGACAGGAAATGCATGCTATGCTATGAATAGGAAGAGGTATCGCTTAGTCGCCCAGGCAGGGTTCTCCTCAGGCTCCTGAGGGGTGGGTATTCTTATTAAGAACTCTCTCCCGTTGGAAGTTGATGCAACGGTCCTCGATGAGAGAGGGCGCTATGTCGTCCCTACTGGTCAATGGGAGGGCAGGACTCTTTCCCTGTTCTCCGTATATGTCCCTCCCGGCCTACAGTCCACTACCTTTGCAGACTTGGGGCGGGTTCTCCTTGCTCTCCCTGAGGGATCATTACTACTGGGTGGTGATTTTAATGCGGTTGTATCTGGTATCTCTGATAAACACCCACCTATGGACCTCAAGGAGGTGCAGAATTGGCTTCATGACTTCATTGATACTTTAGGCCTTGTAGACTGCTGGAGACTGTTGCACCCCTCTCAGCGGCAATACACATTCCACTCTGGTGCCCATGGTAGCCTCTCGAGGATTGATTACGTCTTGGTGCCTGCTGCACAGGCGCCTTTTGTCGCTGAGGTTAAACATATGGCTTGGGGAATTTCTGATCACTCTCCTTTGTGGCTTTGAATTGAATTGTCTTCGGGGACCGAGGGGTGGGTGGCCCCGATCAACCCTTGGTATCTCCACAATCCTAAAACTCGTCACGATTTGATAAAGTCACTTGATCTATCTTTTTCAGAGAATGAGGGCTCTGTTTCGTCCGCAGTGTCGCTTTGGGAGGCCTTTAAAACAGTTCTCAGGGGCCAAGCCCTGTGTCTGATTGCGGGCGTTAAGAAACAGAGAGATGAGGCGGTAGTGAAGGTTGAGACTGAAATAGCAGACCTGGAGTTAGATCTGGAACAGGAGGTCACCAGCACGAAGACACATACGTTGCGATTAAAACAGTTGTAATACAGGGCGTTTGGTTACGGATGCAGCTAAGGCCATGAGTCGAGAGCAACAGGATCGTCTATATGATGTGGGAGATAAAGCAGGTAAATTGATAGCATGGTTGGACAAGAGGGACAGAGCTAGTTGTGTTGTGCCTGAGATTGAGATGGCGAATGGTATGCGGGTCTCGGACCCTGTGGAGATTGTTGAGTGCTTTGCGGATTATTTTCGGACGGTGTACTCCCCCGTGTCGGATAGGCCGGAGGAGGACTCTCATTTGTTGCTACGTGACATTGCTCTGCCGAGTCTTTCAGATGCAGATAGAGAGCAAACGGACAGCGCAATAACCGCTGATGAGGTAGCCCTTGCGATCTGCTCCTTGCGGTCTGGTAAGGCCATGGGTCCTAACGGGCTGCCGATAGAGCTATACAAGTTGCGGCCCGACAAGATAGCTCCCTATTTGAGAGATATGTTTTTGGAGTCTCGTGAACGTGGTTCTCTCCCCCGGGATCAGCGACTTGCGACGATTGTTGTTATACATAAGAAGGGGAAACCGAGGGACAAGTGTGGGTCATACCGACCTATATCTCTTTTGAGCGCCGAGCCTAAGATTCTCGCAAAGGTACTGGCCAATCGATTGATTACTGTTATTAGCGAACTGATCCATCCGGATCAGTCCGGTTTTATTCCCCATCGTAACACTGCGTTGAATCTCAGGCGTCTGCACGGAGATCTTGCGATGGCTGCGACGCTGCGCGATCCGGCCATTTTGGCGTCCTTGGATGACACGATGGCTTTTGATACTATTGAATGGCCTTATCTGTGGGCTGCGTTAGCTAAATTTGGTTTTGGTCCCGGTTTTATCGGTTGGGTCCGACTTCTTTTCGAAGACCCCCTTGCGCAAATTGTAGTAAACGTTCGAGTCTCGGTTCCGTTTGGTCTCGGGCGCGGTACCCGTCAGGGGTGTCTCCTGTCACCGCTCCTGTTCGCCCTGGCCCTTGAGCCCCTTGCTGCCTGGATCCGCTTGGAGCCCACGATGAGGAGTATTCGGTGGTCCTCTGATTATGAAGACCGCATTTCGCTCTATGCAGACAACATTCTGCTATATCTGACTTCGCCCAGGAAGTCGTTGATGGTTTTCTGTGATGTCCTGGCCTCCTTTGGTAGAAACTCGGGTTTAATTATCAATTGGGCAAAATCCTATTTGTAGGTTCTTTCTGGTGACGTTCACCTCCTTCCGCGTAACTGCCCCATACAGGTGACGCAGACGGGATTTAAATATCTCAGTATCTGGGTCTCTATAGACCCTGTGGCTCGGTATGAGCTGAATCTTCTCCCACCTTTTACTAGATTACGGCAGGACGTCGCGGGTTGGCGTAGACTTCCACTCTCGCCGTTGGGACGCGCGGCCCTCTTTAAGATGATGTCTCTGCCTCGCTTCCTTTATGCCCTCCAAAACACTCTTGATATAGTCCCCGCTAGTTATTTTCGTAAAGTTGAGGGTCTCCAGAGGAAACTGATATGGGATGGTAGACCTCGCATTGCGCTGGCCAAACTAACGCTCCCGTGGTACGACGGGGGTATTGCCCTCCCGGACATCAAGCGATATTACTGGGTGTCTCAGTTGGGGGCCATTAATCATGGTATGTATGGTCCCGAATTGAACCCTGCGTTCACTATGGATAGATGGCTGCTGCCTGGGGGTAATTACTATAGGGCACTGTACTCGGAATCAGTGGTCAAGTCATTGTTGGGGCCTACTAAGACGGCAGTTCGTATATGGCAAGATGCGACTAATTTGATGGGATGGAAGGACCGCTTGACTTTAGCGACCCCACTTTTCGACTCTGATGCACTTGGTACACTGTGGAAGACAAAAGGGTTCGATAAGTGGGACCTCATTGGTATTAGCAAGGTGGGAGACCTCTGGGTTAAGGGACAAGTGAAATTGTTTGGTACTTTAAAGACGGAGTTTGAATTGGGGAACTCAGAGTATTTCCGCTATGTCCAGATCCGCCATGCATTGATGTCAGTCTTTTCGATGGGGGTGGCGGTCCCTGAGTCGTCCCCGCTTGAAGATAGATTGCTAGATGGTCACGTTCCGGACAGTACTATTTCCCTTGTCTATAAAAAGCTGACCTCTGGGTCCGTGACGGCCTCGAATTGGATGACGAGGACTGGCAGTCGGCGATCTCCTCTCCCAAGGAGGTCGCGATTCCAGCGAGACTTCGGCTGGTCCAGCTTAAGATTCTTCATAGGGTGTACATCACGGGCCCCCGTCTGGTTCGAATGGGCTTTTCCGAGGAGGGTTTGTGTAAGCGGGGATGTGGACTGATGGGGACATTTCTTCATATTATTTGGGAATGTCCTGAAGTGGCGGCTTATTGGAACGGGGTGTATGATGTAATGAAAGAAGTTACGGGTGTTGTTCTCTTACTGGAGGCCAGGCACTGCTTGTTAAATGTCTGGGAACCTACGGATTACAACGTGGCCCAGACCCGGTGGGCAACCCTGGGGGCCATGATCGCTAAGCGTGATATCGCACAACTGTGGGGGTCCCAAAGGCCGCCTACGGTTGAGGTATGGAAGGAAAACATGGACTGGTACATGTTTAGGGAAAAAACAGTGTATCTGGCTCGGGACCGCCCCCGGAAATGACATAGAGTTTGGGGGCCGTGGAATAGGTGTCATGGAGACATATGTACACCACATGCAGTAGATAACATCGATATCCCACTCTCCCCCTGACCCCACATTCAATGTTTGCATTATTGTCTGCTTACTGCTTCGCCCCTGTACTCCTCCCTTCCTTATAATGATTACTTATTATTTGATGTACTGTTTATCTGGCCTCATGTGAACAAAGCGCTCTGTATATTGTTTTTTTGACTTGCTTGTTATACTTAATAAAAAAAAAATATTAAAAAAAATATTCATGAGCCTTGCATTTTGCAACCCCATTGGGAATCGCTAACAGTGTCTGGACACTGTTGTACCAAGCTGGTACAAACTGCTGACATCACCAGTTTTCCAGTGCTAGCTTCCCCAAAAAACATCTCTACAGATGAGAGCGACAACTAACGCTAATAATATGCAGAGTAGGCGTTCCCATGCAAAAACACATGAAAACACCACTTCGCAATATTCTCAACGACCAGCCAGATCTGCGATGCGATCCAAAAACAGGTGATAAGGTGCGTTAGCAGCAGAGATTTAACACCTGCCTTTTACTGGTGTTAAGCTGGATAACAACCTGCAGTATGAAAGGGAGCCCAGCCCACAGCCCCATCTGAAGACCAACACATGTCATGGAGCAACTCGGAGACCCAAGAGGGCCACAACACCCACCGCCACCACCCCCAGGCCCCCCCCCCCCGGAACTCTCCCCCCGTACTACCACAGAGGCAGCGCAGAACAAGACAGCTGACCTTCCGAAAATGGCATGGCCCCTCAGCCACACAATTGCAGAATGTGGGGAGAGGTGGAAATCAAGTATGTGGGAAGGAGGCAAGTCACCCATGAATTAGAATGTAGACAATGCCAAGTGTGGCGGTGATGTGCTGGACAGACTTCAGAACTTTTCATATCAACATCGTTCAACTCTACGGGCGTTCGCGCTACTAAGTAAGTTCTCTATACTCGCTAACGATTCACGCTGGTATCCACTCTTTAACTAACCCATTAACTAAGTGACTCCATCACTCTTTTTCCTTCAGCTTGTTAGCTTCGAGCGGCGTTCCGCGTTTCGTAAGTACATGGCTCCTGCCATATACCATACCCCTGCACTCACACTGTTTAGTATCCCAAACACAATCAACCCACCATTAACGCACTCTCCTTCACATCATGGTTGTTTTAGTCACGTTTTTTCAACTTATGTTTTTCTAATCATGGGCACGTTACACATTTTCCTAATCCCATCACTTTATTTGTTTATCCTGATATATCTGACAGTTTGTCATATCTTCTTCGTTTTCAGAACTCCTTGATAAAGGGCTGGATTAGCCCAAAATGCATTGGAGTCCTAATTGAATGGAATCTAACATGATTTAAACTTGAAATCATCTACTTTTTTGATATGCCATTAATATCATGAACTAATAACAACTTTATGGAAAAATAAAAGAAATTCATAACTAACTTTGGAGTCTTTAATGAACCCCAAGGAGTGCCTCTATCACAGGGATGCATCCGCCTTCTAAGCGTGCACAACTCACCAGTGAAAAGGTAGCCATCTTAGTGAAATAGAGAATTCTTCTGGTGGAATTCTTTCCCCCCTATCCTTACAATAGGCCTACACTCAAATGGCAGCCCACCTTCAACGGCCAACATCACAGTGTCATTGTCAGGCTTGTGCACATGAGCAGACAGGCATGACAATGGTGTGCCGTAGGAGTGCAAGTGATGCAACAGCGCAGCGCACACAAGTAAATAGACTCGGGGGAGGGAGGAGCAGCTGCGAGGCAACGTAACACACAGTGATGCCGTTCATTTGTCACATGCAAGACATGTCAAACATGAGTCTGAAAGTCGCACTCATCCCACTCCACCCTCAACAAGCCACATCACATTTCCTGAATGCAAGCAGATGACAAACTAACATTAGGGATGAAAGCTGCTTTGTGCGAACAATCAGGCGGACTCACATCTGCACCTCCGACCTCAGAAATGCATGTGCCCGGTACCCCCTGACAGATACTATAGCAGCTGATGACAACTCTCACACTACGCAAAGCCTGACGAAAGACCAACGTATACACACCCCACACTCAGAAGTCCTTGCTTAAAGTTATCTTGCATGGAATGGCCTTCACACTTACACCCACTCCATCCCAGGCGTACAACCGTTGCACACTAAAACAACTCATTGATCCGAGCTGTGGCATTTCATCCACAGAACTGGCGCAGGTCAGAACAGTGCCACTTCAACTAGAGCCACTAACAAAATAGCAGAGCATCCTTGACACATGCACAACTCCTGTCACGTGGAACTGTACTGTGCACGTATGCTATATTTACTGGGGGCAGATCAGTTACCTGGCTAAGTTTTCACCTGCTTTCAGCCTGTGTTGCATTGTCGATCGTGCATATTCGAGTGGTCCATAGATGTCTGCCTATTCAACAGGACAGTAGCTGAACTGGATTTCGACATGTGTGTGTGCACCCCCTGTTGGCACACAACCAGGATTGTTACTGTGATACCCGTTTATGGGATGCCTTGATACATGGCATACATGCTGGCAGCTGGACCTGGGAAATTGCTTAACTCCTCATGTGCAGTGACCACATGGAACTGATCCCCTATTGGGCTGTAGTGCTAATTGGTGAAAGGGGGAGGACGCAGCACATCTGTCCGGACCTTCTAATGGATCGCCTCACTGTCCTGTTTGATGAAGTCGACAACAACGTCATGTTGGAAATAATAGCATACCAAGCTGCAATTGCTTTCATGGACGAGTAACTACGTACCTGCAGCCACAACAAATTTGAACCCATTGCACATGTCTCAACACCTTTTTGCATCTTGGAGATCTGGTCACATATCCCACGACAACAGTGGACATGGCTGCATTCGCCTGGACTCCGAATACATGAGCGGACAACAACGCGGGTTAAAACACACCTGTGAAAGGTGAGGCACTACCCATGAGTGGACAGCGGCGCTTGGCAACGTTCCTCATTCTGACATTCGGCTGCATTGGTCTGCATGTTGTGGCTCTTATCTTGCCCGTACCGACACATATATGCTAATAAAGTCTACGCACCTTCACTTGTATTCAACTGTGATGAGTGTTGCTTTAAATGACAATGTGTGTCTCACTGCCTGTATGGGTCACGGCCATACATGCGCATTGATAGTATTACTCAGGGAGTACCTTTTTGTGGAATCACTGTCCCTACATTCATCCATACTCTCATACTTGATTGATCATAGACATAACACATCTGTGTAAATTAGAATGTTTTATGCACATTCAGTGGAGGGATGAAGTGGACCAGTACAGGGCCCTGCAAACCCCATTTTACATTGTTGCCCCAGATAGAGTCCTTTAGGGATTGACAAGTTCATCAGAAGTGAAGACTTCAGTCCACAGTGTGATTGGGATGTCATTGGTAACCAAACAAAATATGGCAGTCCATGTCGAGGTCCAAGGTGAGTGTCGCTGAGTGTATCGGGGGACAGTGCAAGGTGTTATTCCAGGGCCTGATGCAGAGGGCAGAACCAAGATGAAACCGGCCATACAGCAGAGATGAATGCTACCACTTAATTCTTACCACAATACCAGATTCATCATCCTCTTTGGCCTCTGATGTGTCAGGTGCCTCACATGTGGGTGGTGGTGTTTTGTCTGCATTACTGTGCGGCAGTGACATATCAGGGGCTGGCAGTGAAATGTCTGCCACACTGTGTGGCACTGACACTTCAGGGGGTGGAGATGTGGATCGAGAAGTTGCAGTAGCATTCATCCGCTCCAGGCCTTGTGGTGGCAATGCCATGACGAGGATCTGCAGGGCATGGAAGCTCACAGCTTTGTCTCGCTGGGGTGCAGCCGTGGCAAACATTGTTTCCACCTGCATCCGCTCCAAGCTCTCCATAATTCTCCTTATGTGTCCCAACTTCCACTCTGAATAGGCAGTTGTTCTTGGCTCAGAGTCATGACTCCAGCGATGTCAGCCATGGATTGTTGGAGAGCATGGAGTGGACAGTGGGTGTCCGTTAGGGACTTTAAATCGTCCCTGATGGGACTTAAACACCCACATATAACGTATAGTTTGGCTGCCATGAGGTCGAACCCCACCCGCAGCTGATCAGCCATCTTCTCCTGGCACCTTAACACACAGCGTTGGAATGCCATGTGTTGGTCGTGGGGGTCCTGAGAGACAGCTGTGGTGGTGGATGCTTCCTGCTGTGTGGCCTGTGCATGGGTTGGGGTCTCCTCGATGCAGCTGGGCTGCCCTGCTCCTAGAGGTGGGGTACCGAAGCTGTCCATGAGCTGTTGGAGGGTGTGGATGTCGATGTTGGGGAGGTCCTCTTCATCATCAGTGCTGAGTTGTTGGGTCTGCTCTACAGGAGGTATGGATTCTCCCTCCAAAATGTGAAGGGGAGATGCAGATTGACATTGTGCTCACATAAATGTTCACACCTAGTACAAGTTTACTAACAGACTTCATGACAATGTACATTATGACTGTTTGTGAGGAGATGCCTATTTGATGGGGGACAGTTGACATTTCTACACCATCATAGATGTGAGGTTGTACTTGTACATTATCATCTCACAGTTTCCTGTTATGCCAAATGCCAATGGCCATGTGAAAGTGTTGAGATGCTCTGATTCTTATGTGTGTGTGCTGCATTGTGGGTGAGTTGCCCCTTCAGCTCTGATTTGGCTCACCCTTATCCCTTTCAGGCTGTGCGCCTTTCACTTCTGTGCTGAGAAGGTGCAGACTTGGGTAAATTGGGCTCTTGATCAGAGCTGTGACTCTTGTACATGGTTTGTCCGCAGATGTGCTATACCTAATGTGTGCCATTGTGCTCATCTCCCCTGTCCCCATCCCCAGTCCCAGGCCATTACTCGCCCTGTTGCTGTTGGCTCAGGTCATGTTGTGCAGTGTCCGGTTCCCTAACTCCTGCCACCGCCTACCCAATGATGGTCCCAGGCTGGTCCTCCATGGGGTTTGTGGGGTTCTGATTGTCCTCTGTACTTGCTCTGGCTACCTCCATGGTGCTTCGCAGTTGTTTGTGTTTTTTGTTGCCACTTTAATAGCGATTTTTCCCGCCTGACTTGTGGGACTTGCAGGTGTGGCGCTGCTTAGCGCTGCATTTTTTTATCGGAGTTGGGCCCATCGCAACTTTTTTCATGTTCTGGTTTAGATTTTTATCGCCGTACCGGTAATTTTATCACCGACAGTTGACACATTATCGGGAAACTATCGCATGTTACCACTGTGTTGTGAATACGACGTTAACACAGAGTTATATTCCTGCAATAGACTGCGATATGAAAAATTGCGTTAACCTATTTAGGCGATGATTATCACACGTTCTTGAGAATCCTGAAGCTGAGAAGAGGAGATATAGGCTAGAACCCTGCCTCAAGTGTACTAACTGCTGAGGGGAGCGTGGAAAGGAAAAACACAACAAATGTGTGGGAACACCAAGCCTGTGAAACTTAGATGGAAACGGAGGAAGCCTAACAACCGCTAAAGCTAAGTGTAGTCAACAATGATTACTGTCCTTTTCATTGGCACTGTCTGTCACAGCATAGAGATGAAACCAGTTACTGACATACCTGGTCTGAGTTTCGAAGCCCCAGTCGCAAACAGCCATCCGCTCTCCATTTGGCCATTTTCCTTAGCTTCAATGCCTGTGTGTGTTTGCATCTCTGCAGTATTGTAAGACTGATTGGAAAGAGATTTGATAGCTCCCTATAGTGTCTTTTCTTCACAGTTTTCTGTAAAACTAAGCCCTAGAGAACTCTGAATGTGTGGCACTGTTTACTTGTCTGCACTGTGAAATAATTGCAAATGGCATCCTGCACAGTGCCAGTTATGATAAAATAAGTGTCTCTATCTTTATATGCTAAAGAGCATATAGTATTTTCACAAAAGTGAAACTGAAAAATTAGCTAGCAGTGATAGAGGTGATGATTTTGGGATTCTCCCTAACCTAGTGAGAGTATCAAGCATATGCCTTGAAAACAAAAAGCACATCTTATTGAACAATTGGGTGGTGGTCCAATTCTCTTAGGACCACCCCAAGTACAGTTTTTGGCAAAAAAACAATCCCAACCAAAGGCCCTGCAAAGCATTATGGGATGAGATTAGCATTGGGCAGTGAATATTATATAGTATCCAATATCAAAATAATTCTACAAAGAGCTGCATTTCAACTGGTGGTTACTAGATGTCCCTCACGAGTCAAATGCAAATGCTTGATGAAAGGGTTTCAATGGTTTTGCATTTGACTCGTGAGGGACATCTAGTAACGACCAGTTGAACTGCAGCCTCTTATAGAAATATTTTGATATTGGATACTATAATATTCACTGCCCACTGCTAATCTTGTCCCATAATGCTTTACAGGGCCTTTGGTTGGGATTGTTTTTTTTGCCAATAACTGTGCTTGGGGTGGTCCTAAGAGGATGGGACCACCACCAAAGTTCAACAAGATGTGCTTTTTGTTTATGCTCTTTGTGTTCAAGGCATCTGCTTGGTCCTCCCCCTAGGTGAGGGGGACCCCAAATCACCACTTCACTCATTGCCTAATGTTTTCATTGAGAAAGTTCATTTTTATGAATTGGTTATATGCTGTTTAGCATTGAAATTTGCTTTATCAAAGCATCTGCTGATGTTATTGATTTCGCTGTTACGCTACATGTTCTCGACTGGGGTGACATTCGTTCATCAATTGTGTGTCTTTTGCTTTCTCGCCCTAAGGGTGTCAGATATGCCCAGACGTGGGTCCTGGGCTCACTGTGCAGCTGGAATCAAGCTATCCTGGCTGAAGAGGGGTGAAATCCCGAAACCGGTCCTAGGATGCTTGTTTCCGGTCCAGGGAGAACCTGGCTTGGCAGTTCGGGCTGGACTGTTCCCATGAGGCACAGAGTCAAGACTTATTTGCATATGGCCAGGTCTAAACTGGGGTGGCATGGAGAGCAAAAGAATGATGGGTTTAACCCAGATCTCTTGACTGGGGGTGAATGTTTTGATTTGATCTGTATTCCGCCCATCAATTGTCTGTCTTTTGCTTTTTTGATTTCCGCCATAAAGCAGGACTTCTGCTTTCCCATAAAAACTCATACATTTGGATTCAAGTATCAGCTTGTCCTTAATTGACATCAAGGATCATTTTGAGGGAAACAAAATACAGTCTTTTTCCAGGATCTTCTTCTTATAGGTATTGTGGGGACAGTATTGTACCTGATCATAGAACAAAAATACACCCATTTCACTTGTCTTTCGTTAACAAAAAGAGCTGTTTCTTATGGTTGGTGCTGACCCTGATAGTGTTTAATAACCCCTCCAGATGATGTCTCAATGTCTCAAAGGCATTCTTTCTAGCTGATATTTCTCGATTACACTATGATTACTTTCAGAAGAAGTGAGATTCGGAAACAGTAGGTGATTGAATGTATTTTGTTGTTGTTGTCCTAACCTGGGATAATGCTGCTGCTAATGCAAAAGGAGACATATACTTCTATTTAGAAGGATTGCTTTGGATTCAGCAACAAAAGTTTGGGGCCATAACTACATTTTCCTTCAGTCTTTGAAATACAGTTTCTATCAGCTTATCCCAGATGAACTGTCACAGAGAAAACTCATGATGTCCATGAAAATTGCTTACATCGATAGAACATGCACCAGGAAGGGAATCCTTGATTGATGAAGCTTTCATTTTGATATCAATGAGCATGGACGGTATTCCATTCATCTTTCCCTCCAAGGAAAAGACTAGAATGCTACCCAAGTAAACAACAATGAACTGATCAAGGATATCCTGCAACATGTTGGAAGGAGGTTGGAGTAATTGTCCAGCTCAAAAGACATCATTACATAGTTATAATATCCTTCCTTAGTCCAGAAGAATGTCTTCTATTTATATTCAGGAAAGATTCCTACTATATTTTATATACTTCTAAGGTTAAGCTTATGTTAGATTATAGCCAGCGGGACCTGATCTATCAGCACATTAATGGAGGGAAAAGGGTACCTTCCTGCGAGGTGATCTGTTTGCAAAGGCAGTAACCAATACTCGGCTGTAACTTTGAACAATCTATTTTAGAGGAGGTGGAATGATAGTTAAATTTCTCTTCCAAGATGTCTTTAATACATTGTCTCAAAATAGGATTTTCCTTGCATGTCAAAGCATAGGTTTTTCCATATGGAACCTAGGCTTGTGACATAAGGTTTATCTAGCAGTTTTAGGGGCAAAGTGGTGGCATGAAACACATTTTGGTATTCCTGGTATTACCTGATATGGTTAGATATGTCTCCTTATGTTACATCCAAAATTGGCAACGCTCATATATATTTGTTCCTTCTCATAAGCCAACTGTGGTGAGATATTCTCTTTTAGTCATTAGTAGGTTTGTGAAAAATAGGCTATTTTTATTTATTTGTATTTATATATTTTATAGCGGGCATAAGGCATTAAAGTGCCATGGTCAAACACATCAGCACTTAATGAAAAACCAGCTGGCCACTCACTCAGAAACAGAAGCCCCTGCCCAGCTAAGAGGACATAAAGAGACATATTTTAACCTGCCCACGAAACAGAAGATATGAATCAACTGTCCCCTCGGCTCTGGCAGGGTCTGAAAGCCTGTTCCACAGACTTGCTCCCACCACCGAAAGGGCGCGTTCCCAGCATCTGGTTTTGCTAAATCTGTGGATAACAACTTCTCTTTCCCCAAGAGATCATAAAAACCTGCTAGGGGTATACAAGCTAAAAGCGGACCTGAGGTAATCTGTGCCCATCTGTTTGAGAGCGTTTATGTACAAGACATTCTGATTTAAAGGTTACTCTCTTTCTATCTGGCCATCAATGGAGGGACCTCTGCCACCGAATTCCAATCGAAGCACATGTTAGATGTGAAGACATCTAACATGGGCTTCGATTGGAATTCCACAGAGCATATTATCAAGCCCATTATCGCCGCTTTATCGGCCGTTTTCGGCCGATAAAGCGGCGATAATTTTAGCGCACAGGCTTGATAATATGCCCCACGGTTTCCGTTTTTTCTCCATTAATTTTCAGCCTGTTCCCCTTAATCAAACAGCTGACCGTGACCATACACAAGCTAAATTTCTTGGCCACTACTATCAAATCAGTGACACTCAAAGTATGCCCAGTGGCACATGCGGTCCTCATGGTATTTACATGCAACCCCCTCATCAACAGGAGCGCTTAGCTACTATTTACTCGAGTCTGCACTAACACATTAGAGGTGAAGAAAGTACATAACTAGGGTGCCGTGCCCCACTTAACTTTAAAAATATGTTTATTTTTAAAGACATCTTGCATTGAAAGTGTAAAAGTATGATAAAGTCTGTTCAAAATTCAAAAAGTGCATTTCATTCACATGCAGAACAGTTTCACCTCAGTACTTCAAATGATATCAGTGCCTTACGAAGTGTTTTATTAAGTGATGGTTTTCAAATATGAATTTAAAAATATTCATTCTTCACCCCACCCTGACACCAATACTAATAGCGAACTAAGGGGCCAAGTCAGATTTTATGTGCTTTCTTTCGGTGGCATGGGTTTCTATTATACATGAACAGCATTATAGTTTATTAAATCAAACACAGAAAATGGTTTTGTACAGCACACATCCTCAAGTTCTGTATTTCGAGGTCCCGCATGTGATAATGAAGAGAAAGGCAGAAAAATGAAATAAAACAATTGACTAGGATCACACAATTTGGTTAAGTGGAAAGGGAGGGATAATTCCCAAAAATCTGGTATCACATGTTGCAGTTCAGACACTAGGGGCCTTATTTATGAAGGCCTTGCGCTGCCGGTGCGTCACTTTTAACATGGGAAAAAGTGACGCACCGGCGGCGCAAGGCCTTCATAAATAAGGCCCCAGATGTATATGCTTCACTTCCCCTAAACTCACCTTACCGCCACCCCCCTACCCCACACCCAATCCTCGACCGCCAACCTGCTGGCATTAATACAGCCCTTGGTCATAACAGAGACCAAACTTTGTGGCCCCTGGGAAAATGTTTCCGAGTACCCTAGTTCCAAATCATCAGAAATGGGAACAGTGATTTGGGCACCGTCTACTTAGGAAGAAACTTGAAAGCCAAAGGAGTGCTCTAGCTTGGCCAGTAAGGCAACATACAGATGAAAAAGCATGGGGCTCAGCGAGGAACACTGCAGGACCCTGCACGGAAACTGACCATAAGGATTCTATCAGTCAGAAAAGATTCTAGTAGTTTTAATGCAACATTGCACACTCCCACTTGTCTCAACCTTAAATCAGTTGAAAAACAGGGTTATCATTTATATTGAATGTGATATCCTCACAGCATAGTCATAGAACTGGCCTGTTGAGTTGCATCTGCAGAGTTCAAAGTAGATTGAGCCATAAAATGGATTTTCTCTCTTGTGCCCTTTTGTATCTCAAGAATTCCCTGTGATAAATTATCTATGACTCCACAGTCGAAAAACAGTAGTTATGGAATTTGTGCTTGGTCACCCACCAGAACTTCAGTTTCAGAGCAAAGTACATGTGAAGGGTGTTAGCTTTTTGAATTATTTAGCTTTAAAGAAGCTCCAGGAGTACCTCACAATGTCATCCCATTATTTCACCCTGCTGATTAACTTATTGGTCATTTTTCCACCAACTGTTTATTTAGGACAACTGCATACAGCATGGCCTGTTGTTCGACAATAAATAAGCAAGATGTTCCTGCAATGGTGATCTTTCTCAGTGTCAGTTATAATACCCAGCAGTCCTTGCAGAGCATAGGCTTGTGGGCAGTAAGGAACTGCTCTCACCTAGTGGCTTTAAACCTTTCTCCTATATCACCTTGTGTCTATTCTATTGCCAAGCCAAGACTGACTCACTTCCTCACATTGAATTTCAGCTACCACATTGTTAAAAGGAGAGATACATGCTGCCAAATCACTGAACTTTTGTTGTATATCTTGGAGCTTATGGAAGTATGATCTATTGCAGCATTGCCTTTTGATTGTCCACTTGCAGATAAACATGAAGACATGCAGCCTTGGTCATGTATAGCAAAAGTAATATATGCATTAGCATCCAGGTTCAGGAGAGCAAAGGTAATTGTGTGTGCCACCATTATTTATAGCTAGCGTGGATTCATAAGATGAATTGCTGCAACTCCTAGAGACCTCTCATATATTTTTGTCATTTGGGTATGGTAGCATATTAGCCCCAACTGCAGAGCCTTCCTGTGGAACCCTACCAATGCTAAAGAAACCCCATGGACTCTAGTGCCATACTTGAGTCTATTGGAAAAAGGATCCCAGCACCTCCCACTTGTTCCTGCAGGAGCTGATAATCTAGCTGAATTTTGAAGGTAGAAGACTTTGTTGAAGAGGAATAAATAATCTGTACAGTAAACTGCCACTTCTCTTCTATAGTCTACAATGCAGGCACCATGTCATTTGATAACTTGTCCATGTGACCTTTCAGGTTTTCCCGTCTTTCAGAAAAAACAATGTTGCTGAAGATTTAGCATCCAAAGGATGTATAGCAAAATTACCCCACAGGAGGGATCCCTTCTCTGACAGAATGTGACCTACACTGCTTATCCCTCTTATTAAAAAGACGACTCTGGATCCTAACCTCCCAGCCAGTTATCGCCCTAGCTCTCTGCTTCCGGCTATCGCCAAAGTATGTGAGAAAATTGTTACTAAGCATCTGACCTCCTTCATTGAACAGCATGGTCATTTGCACCCAGCTCAATCGGGTTTCAGGGCCTCATACTGCATGGAGTCAGCCTTGGTGGAAATCACAGAGGCTATCCGTGAGACTTTGGATGCTGGGGGCAGGGCAGGTTTGGTCCTCCTGGACCTTTCTGCTGCTTTTGATACTGTCCCAAATTCACTCCTCCTTGCCTGTTTCCAGAAGCTAGGTGTCATGGATACTGCCAGTGAGTGGTGAAATCCTTTTTAGAAGGTAGAACCCAGCAAGTTTGGATCACCCCTTTCACGTCTACTACTCAATTCCTTCAGACAGGTGTCCCACAAGGGTCTGTATTGAGCCCACTATTGTTTAATATTCACATGACTCCTCTTATTATTTGCCACATCAGTCATTTAACTTCATAATATTTTACACAGGCCCGTCAGTCTTATCAAGCTTATTAGCTCCACACACTGTTTCAAATACTTTTATTGGCCTTTTTTAGATTACCGCCCTCCTAAAATAAATAAATATTCCAAACGTGTGTGCTTCAAAGCTTTTATTTGTACATTCTTATTAACACCACTGAGCTTACCATTTATTACAAAGTTGGGTTTTTAGGTGAATCCTGTTTTAGCACTTGTGTCTCTCTAATCTATTCTGTGTTAAATAGTATCTGCAGTGAATTTCTTTTTTTTATCTCTTGACCTTCTAGGCAGTATGTTAGGCACTTACCCTGTACCTTTATGTAAATCGTAATGGAGACTTTGCTAATTCTTGTTCTAAGATGATCATGTATTTGCTCACTACCATTCTTAGATTTTTCATACATGTCCAGCATTTTATCGGAGGGAAGCACAAAGGTGATAGGTGGAATGCTTGCAAAAGTCTCTGCCACTGGCAATTGTTTGGGGCCGCATTACAGACTTAGATGTTTCATCTACTGTGCACCTTCAAACAGAGACCAGCCATATGAAAATTAGCTTTGGTTTTGCTTAAAAAAAACACTACCACTCAAACTACCAGACCAGTTCACCTCTGGACAGAAATATATTCATACCTTTAGTAACACAACTTAACTATAACCAATATTCTCAACACCACTGGTCCTTACCCTACTCTTCACTACATGCAATAAAATCTGGAAATATTACTCAATATTTATCATGTCTTTGGATAGTGGGAGGAACGACATTTCGTATTGTGCAGATCAAACTAGCAACAGAACAGGTACTGTTAGATGGCAGACACCTTCAGAGTAGCTTGCAGTCTCGAGTTAATTTTTATATAAGCACAGGATCACATTTTCTTTTTAAAATTAAGGCAAAAATACGTTTCATTTATATTATTCCCATCAGGCTGCAGGTAAGGTAGCCGCCCTGATAATAAACAGTGCTCAGTCAGATTTATGACCCAGGCTGGGGCATAGAATTGATGAACTGAAGCACTTAGGTATTTAACTGCTAAATAAAGGAACTTGTCAACTCTGTATTGAAGTATGAGAACAAAATTATGTTTCTGAAGGGCTTTAAATTGGAGAAGATTAAAATAAAATGTTACCTTAATGATTAAGTTAAATCTTCATTTTAATTTCCCCATTCAAAAGTGTCACTTTTACACACAGTACACTTCTTGCTCCCAGTGGCCAGTAGACACTATGCCATATTTTTTTTGTCAACTCTGTTTATTGGCATTTGTTTTTAAAACAAAGAGAACAATTCAACATTGCAACATTGCAATATGGACAGCATTGCAGACAGATAAGTTCTTCGGCCTTGCCCGGCCTGAGCTACCCAATCGCCTTGGCATAACCATAATGTAGTATGTCCGCACACAGAGGTAATATGCACTCCCTCCCCTACCCAACCCCCTGTAGGCCCACTTGTCTCAGCTGCTTTGCTTTCTCTACGTGTTTTCATGGCGTGCACCAGTCTGTGTGTCAGATGCGTTGTCCGCTTCATGCCCACCCACAGCTCGCTGTGCCTGACTGATCTCCTGTCCCCCTGTGCTCGCAGCGGTGTCAGTTGTCTGTAAAGCATTGAGCATGCTTTCCCAGTGTTCTGCCATGGGTTCCCTGCGGAGGCCCACTATTTCCTCCCTCCGGATGGCAGTCCACTCCGCTCGGGCCCACGATTGTAAGGACAGAATCCATGCCCGCACATTTGGCGCAGAGCTCGCCTTCCACCTTCTGGTAAGGAGGCGCGTCGCTGTTACCATCCCCAAATCCAGGAAGCTGGACGACGCCTTGTCCTTAGGTGAGCACCTAAAGTGGTGCAAAAGGTATTCGGGCCAGTCACATGGTATGGTGCGGCCTGTGCACCGTGCAAGGAACCCACTAACATCCCTCCAGTAGGTACCAAGCCCGGGGCAGTGCCACAAGAGATGAAGGAGGTCTGCGTTCACCACACCACACCTAGGGCAGGAAGCGTCAGTCCTGTGGAAGTACTTATTTATTAAGTTGGGGGTGAGGTAGGCCCTGTGAACTATGTATATCTGGATTTGGCGGAAGCGCATATTTCTGGGGATGCGTACCGGGCTTTTAAGAATCTTTTCCCATTCTTTGTCCGCCAGCGCTCGACCCAGGTCTCGCTCCCACTTTCCGCGGAGCGGGGTCAAGTCCATTCCTGTGTGTGCCCTCAGCGATGCAGCAAACCACTTGATCAGATGCCTGCCTCTGCCCATGACATGCAGGTATTGTACAGTCAGATGTTGCGTTGGCTCCTCCGTGATATCACCCCACCGATCCGCCATGCGGGCCATGAGTGAGCGGTGCAGGAGGAACCCCCCAGGTGGCAGCCCAGCGTCTGTGACCAGGGTCTCGTAGGGTATCAGTGCTCCGTCTTCGTACAAGTCGCCCAACGTGTGGACATCCGCTTCCCCCATTGTTCTAACATGCGGCGCGTAAGGACCCCCTCGCCTCCCGGCGAGCCCTCCAGTGGCACTGTTGGTGCATACGGAAGCACCTTTCTCGTGAGATGCAGTGCCCTGCGGAAGCATCGGAATGCCACCCCCAGCAGCAGCGGGGCCGGGCACACGGGCATCGCTAATGGGTGAAACAATGCAGTGATCCGCTCCAGAGTGTAGGGCGGGTCATTCGTGGCAGTGTCTCCTCTACCCCTGTCTGCTAACCATCGGGCGATCCATTGCAGCTGCGCCGCCAGGTAGTAGTGCTCAAAGCAGGGAGCGGCCAATCCGCTTTTGTCTGTGGGCAGGAACAGCTTCCCGAGCACCAGCCGGTGGCGGGAAGCTCCCCATACAAAGTCGCGCAGGATCTCCTTGAGTTTGTAGAAGAAGTACGTGGGTACGAATAGGGGCACGTTCGCGAAGTGATACAGAAGGCGAGGAAGCATCACCATCTTAGCGAGGACATCTCTGCCAGTGGGAGTCAAGGGGAGCGTGGACCAGAAGCCAATTTGAGCCCGGAGGGCCGTCACTGCCCTACCCAGGTTTCCATCAAATAAGTCTGACGGCTGTTGGTAGATCTGGATCCCCATGTATTTAAACGTGTCCGCTTTCCATTGGACCCGGGTGCCAAGGAGGCTATACTCCGGATCAGCTACGTCACTGCGGAACGCGTAGAGGCATGACTTGCCCACGTTTACTCTGAGCCCCGATAAATCGGCAAAGCGCTGCAGTAGGTGGGGCAGTCTCTCCGGCACACTGTGCACATCACGGACGAAGAACAGCAGGTCATCAGCATACAAAGATACCTGATGGACTCCATCGCCTAGCGGTATCCCGTCGGCCAAGGTTTGTCTCATGGCCGCAGCTAAAGGTTTCATGGCCAGCGCGAAGAGTAGCGGAGACAGAGGACATCCCTGTCGGGTGCCCCTGCCCACCGCCACTGCCTCCGAAATATAGGGACCCAGTCTGATGCGGACCACCGGATTTCTGTACAGGAGCCCCACCATCTGCAAGAAGTTTGCTTCCAACTCGAACTTCTCCAGTGCCAGCGACAAGTAGCCCCATTCAAGGCAATCGAAGGCCTTTTCCAGGTCCAGCACCAAGCACCCTGCCCTGGGCCAGGCCCTCACTGCTTCCGCTGCCACCCTGAAATACCTCCTGAAGTTCAGGGATGTGGACCGTGACGGGACAAACCTGTTCTGATCTGGGTGGACTAAGTGCGGGACCATAGGCGCCAGGTGTTCCGCAAGAATTTTGGCAAGCACCTTGTAGTCGGTATTGAGCATAGCCTGTGGGCGATAGGATCCTAAAGACATGGGGTCTCTGTCAGGTTTAGGAAGGGTCACTAGAAACGCCTCCCACATGGACACTGGGAGGTGGCCCGCGTCTACCGATACCCTGTAAACCCGGAGGAGGTGAGGCGCCAGGGTGTCCCTGTTCGCCTTATAGTATTCAACTGGCAGGCCGTCAGGCCCCGGCGTTTTCCCCGTCGCCAATACTTGGATCGCATCTCCCACCTCCTCCAACGTAAGTGGGGCACCCAGGTCCACCCTCTGACTCTCCGTGGTGACGGGTAGCGTGACCAACTCCAAAAAGTCAGCCAGCATGTGCGCAGGGCCTGTGCCTCTAGCCCTGTAGAGGTCCCGATAGTATCCTGTCATCGCCCGATGGATCTCACGTGGAGTGTATAGCACCGTTCCCTCCCCCACACGAATGGCGCCGATCGGGGTATTACGCTCTGTCTTCCGCACCAGCCAGGCCAGCAGACGACTAGCTCTATCCGCCTTAGCACGTGTCTTGGCGGTATGTGCTGCATAGTTGTGGCACCTCAGATGTTCGATGAGAGCTGCGTGGTCGCCACGACGGTCCCCGAGTTTGCTCGCGTGCCTGCCAGTCCTCTCCGCTCCCCTCTCATATCTTAGAAGTTCGGACTCTATGCGGGCCAGGGAGGTTGACACCTGTGCGCGGATGTTCCATGTTGCACCTATGCAATGTCCGCATATGGTCGCCTTATGGGCATCCCACTCCACCAGTGGGTCGCTCGCGGAGTCCTCGTTCTCTTCAAAGTAAGCCATTATGGCCGCACCCAGCGAGGACCTAAACTCGGCGTCCTCCAGCGCTGCCGGCTGCAGCCACCACGTGGGTACCGGAGGTTGGTCCACCTCCCAGCTAAGTTGAAACCAAAGGGGATTGTGATCTGAGTGCGTTCTGCCTAGGTACTCCGACTTAGTCAGGAGCGGGAGCAGGGATTGGGAGCCTATTATTCGGTCCAGGCGAACATGAAGGTCGTGTACTGACGAGTAATATGAGTATGTTTTGTCTGTAGGGTGCTGCACGCCCAGAGGTCATGTATGTCCCAGTGCGATAACCAGTCCCGCACAGCCTGCGCCGTTGATGCCGCTGTCGCTGCATGTAGGGGTGGAAAAGAGCGGTCCAGGTGTGTGTCTAGGACCATGTTGAAGTCTCCGCCTCGTAGCCAAGGGAGGCCCATATACCACTGAAGGACAAGGTTCAATGACGCCAGGAAGGCAGGCTGGTCCGTGTTGGGGGCATAAATGGAACCTAACAATATCTCTTGCCCATTGAGCCTCCCCTTTGCAAAGGTGTACCTTCCCTCTGGGTCTACTTGGGTGTCGGTGCATATAAATGGGACACCTGCTCGTACCCAAAACAAGATGCCGCGCGCATGCGCTGAGTAAGTTGTTCCATGTACCTGACCTCTCCAGCATCTACGGAGGCGGTCCAATTCTACTGGGGACATATGGGTCTCCTGAAGGAGCGCTATCCCCACACTATGCCGCTGCATGAAGGCAAAGACAGAATACAGGCACGACAGCTATGCATGCCGTGAATGTTCCAGGTCATGATGTTAGTGCACGCCATAGTAGGTGTAGAAGTGTGATCGCTTTAGGGGTCAGGGAGGGCGCCATGCTGGGCCAGGGGCCGGATTCTTGGGTTGGAGTGTCTGATTGCCGCTTCTGAAACATGTGAACTAGAATTAACAAGTTAACTTCATGGGCGAGTTCCCAACGGGGCATGCGTCCAAACTAGATGGTGTATTAACCTTTTAATGTAACGTGTCCGCAACTCAGGGGAATGCGGTGGAGCGCGCAGCCAGCTGTTACCTTGGGATGCCCCTCGACCAAAGGCCCTTAGGTCTACTGCGAGATATTTGAGGATAGTTAAGCAGTGTAATGTCCCAAATTGGCGCAGGTTGTCCGCAAAAGGCCCCCTCGTGTGCGCCTGGTACCCAGCCTCCCGCTAAACAAGAGCGTGGTGGCATGCCTGCGCCTCGCCAGCAGTACCTAGTGTCTGACCCACACAAAGCGCTAGAGCTGGCTTACAGTGCTTAACCTGCGTGTCACAGCAGACACAAAGGATACAACTGACAATATGCTGCATGCATATAGTCCATCAGTCCATCTCGGGGTCTTCCCCAGTCACATTATGAAGTCAGCTGTCTGGGGTGTCACCACCGGCAGGGTAGTGTCGTCTGACATCTCAGTGGAAGGCGAGGATGACCCGCCTGCATCGGCGTCGCCCTGTGGCCTGAAGCCCAGACCTCCTTCAACATTCTCCATCCCCAGTGTCACAACCGCTTCGATTGCTTCCTGCCGTTCTTGCCGTATTCTCTCGGAGCTGGGTGCTGCTTGTCCCGGGCCTGCGGCCCGCCGGGTCCCCCTCTTCCTCCACCACCTTCTGGAACGTCGCTCGTGCCAGCCACCCCGCTGGCCGCGTTCCCGACCATTGTCCAGTCTCTTCCAGTCAGTCCCAGACTTCCGATGGGTCCTCAAAGAAGCGGGTGCCCCCTTTGGCGACCACTCGCAGTCGGGAGGGGAACAACAGTGAGTACGCCAGTTCCAGTTCCCGCAACTGTTTCTTCACCACCAAGTACGAGCCGCGTCTCCTCTGGACTGTGGCAGTGTAATCGGGGAAGAACATTACGTGGCTGTTGCCCACTTTGAGGTTACTCATCCTCCGGGTCTCGCGGAGCACCGCGTCCCGGTCCCGGTAGTTGAGTAGTTTGAAAAGGAAGGGACGAGGGCGGGCACAGGGTCACTGTGCTTGCGCTGGCACTCTATGCGCTCTTTCCACCACAAAGTGCGGGGACAACGTGCCCACCGGCAGGAGCGTCCGCAGCCAGGTCTCCATGTAGCGTTCGGGGTCCCTCCCTTCCTCTCCCTCCGGCAGGCCGACCACTCGGACATTGTTGCGTCGAGCCCGGGCAGGTTGCGTGCCTTTTATTTCCCCAGGCTCCCCGCGCCTCTGCACGGCAGTGTCCGTTCTGATGCCCCCGCCGCCTCAGAAATCACCGCAGGTCTCGTCAGCGGCTCGTACAGGGGTCCCGCGCCAATTCCGCTCATCGTGGGGGAGTTTTCCTCGCAATCAGGATTTTAACAGATAATTACAGGGCCGTGTGGACGGAGCTCTAAGGGATCGCGTCCGCCATGCTGCCTGGCTGGCAACGCCCCCCCACACTATGCGATATTTATAACTGAAAAATACAGTCATTTCTTTCGATTGGGAGTAATTGTATGTGAAGAAAAATAATTCTATGAAACAATAAGTCTATTAATTAAGCCAATTAGATTTTAATGTTTTATGAAGCATGTTTCTTAAATTGAAATTCCTCCCATTTAAACAAATGGCTGTTTTTTCTGTAATAAAGATGGCTCAGTATCTACAAGTCACTTGGAGCAAGATGCCTGGTGTTTTTTTAAATGTGACACCTGGAAATGGGGGAAAAATTAAATAATGAGCTTTATAGAATCCAAATAAACAGAAAGTTAACACTTTGATTACATTTTTCTCCAATTTCAAAGTGCTGCTCTTACGCCAAGCAGGCATCCTGCTCCTTGTGGCTGGTAGATACAATGTTATTTTTATAATTGAAAAATATAGTCATTACTTTAGGAGGGAGAAATTTAAAATGCAGGACAATGTTCCATATTATTAACATTTTCATTTTTGAAGAGCATTTTTATGCACTTAAAATTTCTCTCATTTAAAATAAATTGTGGTATGTTTGTGTTCTACATGTAAAGGGGCTACATATGGTGAAAGGTATGTCCTGTGCCACAAGTACATATGACACAGGATCTCAGTTACCCATACATACATGTACCATTTATACATGTTCATAGTCATACATCCCAAAGACCACGCTCTCCCTGGCATACATGGGCCCTGTCATAGTGCCCCTAGACAAAGTATTTTGTTCAAACCATAGCATTTGGCTTTATGGCCATTAAACTTAAATTGAATGAAGTAGGGCGTGGGGGTGTCTTATACCAATGCACAAGTTGCTTAGCCTTCAATAGCTCACAATGATTTTCACTGATTAGAAGTAGTACTAACTACTGGAAAGGTTGGAGACCTCTGCTACAGAAGTTTTAGCAAAGTTTCCCTCGATGTAGGTCACTAAATACCTTTCAGTCGCAGAAGCATATTGCAAGCTGTCACACTCACTGAATTGTCATCAATGATGTGATCAGTGAATTCACCTGTGATGTCATTTGAGATGTCATAAGTGACGTAATCAGTGATGTCACTGACCATGTCATGAGTGAGATAATATGTGAGGTCATAAGCAGTGCATTGTGGGGGTGTAAGTTATGGGTAGCTCAGGTAACTATAACTGCTGAATTTCTATGGTTTTTTACGCGTGAAATCTGAGCCTAACTATAACATCCTTATAACCTTTGTTTTTTGTGCATTCCTATGTTTATGTTTAATTCCATTGCCTAACTATAACATCCCTGTAAACTTTTTTTTTAAAGTGAGTTTCTGAGGTTTTTCAAATTCTATTTCCTAACTATAACGGCCCTATAACATTTGTTTTTTTTAAGTTAATTTGTATGTTTTTTTTAACTAGTAGTAACGTTTGCAGAGTGGTGGAGATAGGGAGTGGGGCTTTGATGACCTCTCAGCAATCCTGCTGTGTGGGACTTACTGGAGGTAACAGATGGGGTAGTTGGCACTCAAGGACTCTCGGAAGCCAAGGGACTACTTCCCCAATGTAGTTGTGCGCCTGTTGTGGGGTTCTGACCCAACCTTTGGGAGGGGTACCCCCAGAATCTAGAACTGTCACGTTGCTTGTGGCAACTGACCTGTGCAATTCTCCCACCAGTTCAGGGCTGTTATCCTGCAACTGGTCCTCCAGCATAGGGTCTGTACCCTTAAACTGAGCATGTGACTGGTAATACAGAACTTCCAGTGGAGTAATCCTGCCCCCCCCCCCAAAGGAAATACATTCTTCATTTGTTGTGTAAGAGTCTGCCTGGTCCAGATCTCCTACCCCTGTCCATCTGACAGAGCATGGATTCCTCCCAGGCCAGAAGTGGCATCAATCGTGTTAGTCCTGGGGAGCTCTGACCTCAGAGCTGGCACGCCCTGACCTACTGGTCCTCCCACTGGGGACTGTCTCCCCTCTTAGCTCTTCATCTGGACTTCTTCACCTTCTTCTGTGAAGTAGTACTGCCAGACACTAGAATTGGTGGGACGCTCTTGACAGCCGCCCCCTCAAATTCTCCTGACATTATGGGGTCCCCTCTGTGGATGTTCTCCTGGTACAGAGTAGACTCCCTTCTTGTCTCTTCTGGGAGCTACATAGGCTCTGGGCCTCTGCCCATTCCCACCTCTCCTCTTACTCTGAGAAGGGGCATGGGACCCTCTACCAATCCCACTACACTGGGACCTGTCTGGGCTATTACCAACCTCCTCTACCCTTGGTTGGGGGGGCCTGAGCCACTCCCTCTAGGATCACCCCTAAATGCCTTTCCAGGCCCTCTGTCACTCCCCAAAGGTCTGCCTCCTTTGCAAGTTCCCTGTGGTCAGAGAACTTACACACCAAAAGGTGTTAGCGTAGCCCTAGAAAAAAACAACAAAACACGTGCTTACTTACAACCAGATTGTACAGCCCTTCAAAATTGTTTAATGTTCTAGTCTTCTACCTTTCATCCAGTGTTTCGCAAAAATCCTCCACAAATTCCTCCCAAGACTGGTGAGACAGCTTCCTGCTGCCACTGAACCTCATCCTTTACTTTTTAGGGATGAAACCATACTTTCCAATCAGGGTCTCACAGCAGTAAAAAAATAAAATAGGCCGTTTGTCACTTTCAAGACATGCCACACGTAAATGCACATGTCCTACCTTTTACTTATACAGCACCCTGTGTAAAGGGCTATCAAGGGCCTACCTTAGGGGTCACCTATGTGCAATAAAAGGAAGGTTTAAGGCTTGGCAAGTAGCTTTAAATGTCAAGGCAGAGTGTCAGCAAACTGCACACACAAGCCCTGCTGTGGCAAGCCTAAGGCAGTTTGAAAGGAAAGGCTATTTATGTGGTATGCACAAGCAGTGCTGCAGGCCCACAGTAGCATTTAATTTTTACTGGCCCTGGGTATATGGTATACCACTTTACAAGGGACTTACAAGTGAATAATATATGCCAAACAAGTGTGTACCAATCATACCTGGTTCAGAGGGGAGTACATATGCACTTTAGCACTTATTAGCAGTGTTAAAGGGCCCAGAGCCTTAAAACCAACACAAAAAAAAGGTCGAAAAAAAGGAAGAGGGAGGGGAAAGTTTGGTGATAACCCTGCAAAAAAGGGCAGGTCCAACACTCAGACTTCTGCTTGCTAATAAAGGACACCTTCCCGCACAAAAACAATCATGAAAGTTGTTTTCCTCTGTTTATGTGTGCTTCAGAATGCAACTGACATAGAAAAAGAAAAAGAGGAGAAACAAAGGCATTTCTCCTCATTGCGCCTCCCTTACACCTCCCCTGGCGAGGTGTAGGAATGTGACACATTCCCATGCAACGTGCCTTTATGTGGTCTTGTAAATATGGGCAGGCACACTGCGATGCTGGAACATCAATAAAAGTAATGTCCGGCAGTGCAATGAGCTTGTAAATAAGCCCCTGTGTGTGTACATATCTTGTACAATGACAACTTGCACAGTGATTGAATTGAAGTTTTTAAGATTGTGTTAGAATTGTTTCTGTGAAATGTTGGCGCCAAGCCAATATGTGCTGCCTAAATGGTTCCAACCACATGTGGTAGTCAACACAAAACATACTAATCGCCTTTTACATTTGCAAAATCCTGATTTTGTGTTGTCTGAGGGTTTTGATGTGTGTTATCATTGTAGAAAGAACTTCTTAGCTCTTAAAATTGTGTGTGACATTTCACCAGTTACTGCAACAATGTAATGGAAGGATTCTGTGGCCACTAAATGGAGGACTGCCATGATTTAGACTACTGGTGTTATTGTTGTGGCAATCCTACTGTGGGCCAGGAGATCTTGCTAAAGCTGATGACATAAATCAGTAATAGTTAGCCTATTTAATCTGATGTATTTGATTATAATCTGATCTTCCATGGTGAGAGTCTGGAACTGTAAATGAGAAAAAGGCACTAAGTATTTGGGTTTTGCATGGGTTGTAATTTTTAAGAAAAAAATGACAAAAAATTATTTTTCCAATGTAATAAACTACTAGTTAATTATCTGTGTTTTTCAAATCTTTGCTTATTTTTTTTAAATATAAGACACATTACCAACATGAAAATTATTTATGACTAAATCATTTTGATGTTTCCATTTCAAAATGTATGATGCAAAAAAATAACCAATTGAGAAGTTAAATGCAACAGTCTTTGACTTTGTCATTTTAGTTTTATTCAACACAACCAAAACTTACAAATACGCAGGATGACATGAAAAAAAAAAAAATTAAAACTGCCAATCACGGTGAATGAAACTATTATTGCAGAGCCAAAATTGTTTGAAATCCATTGTCCAAAATACAACTGGCATCAGAAAGGTAAATGAATCTAGAAAATAGTCCACAGAGTGAATGGTAGTCACACACTGGAGGAAATTAACGTCTGTGTCTCTCTGGAGGTGAAGGTGTTACCATCCTCTCCTGGTAGTCCGGCTCAATGTCCCCTCCTGGGGGGAGCGGAGGATCCACAGTTGCAGGGACTGATGTGAGCATAGCTGTTTCCTCTTGTGGCAGAGCCTCCCTTTTTGTATCTGTGGCTAAGACAGATGTAGTTGGGTCAGATGAATTTGGACCACAGAAAGGAAAAGTTGTTGCTGGGAAAGCCTTGCACATATGGGTGAAACTATTGTGTAGCACCCCAGTCAGGGAACCAGAGATTGGAGTTCATATTCTCCATCTATACATTGTGCTCCCTCTGCAACGGCTTCATCTCATGGAGCTCTGTTAGGACCTGGCCCATCATGTCTTATGACTGATGGAGGGAACCCATGACTTAGTAAATGGTGCCTGGGTGACAGTGAACCCAATGGCCTCACTTTCCTGGCCCACAGATTTCTTCACACAACCCCTTGCCCCACTACCCTGCACCCTTGACCCAGTGTGCTGGTTGAACTGGAAGTAGTGGTGGTGGTGTATCAATAGCAGGAAGGACTGGAGGGCACAAGATTTGTGTGATGTTGGTTTGGACACCGGAGGTGACGGTATCCATTGGCTAAGTTGCAGAAACAGCTGGGGTGACAGGTGTTGGTGTCATCATCTGCACACTTTGATGACTACGGTCCCCATTTTATTTGTTCTATCTCGCTATTTTCTTTTTGAGGGACCTTGATTTAAGTTTATATGTATATCATTTCTGTTATTAACCATTTTTCCGACATGCTTTTCATTGTGTTATCGCATTTTACGCAGACATTTACTGTCACATATTGTTGGTACTTATTTTAAATTATGTTACAGTACTTGAGAGGGACAGTATTTGCATGGTTTAGAGCATCGGTTTTAATAGCCTATTGGCTTTATACCTTACTTTACAGTGATTCCTTCTAAATTTCTTGTTGGAGAATCTTCATTGTTTCTATTATAGCATTTATTGCAACGTTACTTACACTTATACGGTTATACATTCCTATTTTACTTGACTTGTGAGGTCACTTACACCGCTCTGCATTACTTTACGTTACTTTCCTATGTTACGTGACTTGTCAGGTCACCTATATGCATTATGGTATGTTACATTCCTATGTTATGTTACGTGACTTGTCAGGTCACCAACACTGTTATCCATTTTGGTATGTTACTTTGCTTTGTTTGGTGACTTGTCAGGTCACTTACACTGCTATCCATTATGTTACCTTATCCTCCTGCATGTGGATTTGTTTCTATGTTTCTTACAAACATTAGTGTGTTTACTACATTGCATTACTTTACGTTACATTACTTTACCGGGCCTACCTTTTGGGCATATCTTTTATATGCAATTGTGTTGTGATAGCCTATGTTTTCCTAATCCTTGTATCTCATTTACATATTCATGTTCTTGGGATCTATGACACTTTGTATTTCATCTTACATGGTACCTGTATGTTGATTTTTCATTGTGTCACATTATTATTCTCTTGTGTATTTGCTAAATCCTAATAGTTTTCCTTACACATCTCTTATATATTTTGAGAGTGTTTTTATTGTCTTTGCCCTGCACTATCTGTTTTCCTTTGCTGTTTCTTCTTGCCACCTTCAGTCTAGTCTGGCCAACGGGTATGTTTAGTGGTGATTTGGAGCGTCAATTCTTTTTGTTATGTGTGTTTTGTCACTATTACTACGCTATTGTTGTCCTTCCATACTTTGTTAATATCTCTTTAGCTTGTTAACATTTTCTATTTTTCTTCTTTATTTGCTCTTCCTACACTTGATTCTTTGTCGTTCTATTAAAGGGGGAAGATGGGTGTGGGTTATTTGGTTATTTCTGTTATTCGTGGTCGAGGTAGTCATTGTCCTTTAGTGTTTATGCTTTCATTGTTAGTCTGCATATTAATTCCATTGTTTTATTGCACAATTCTCTATCATAATATTTGCAATATGTTCGCATTTAGTTACTTTAGTTGTTGATTTTCTGACTGCTTGTTTCTTCCTTGTAATGTCGTTATTATGCTTATTTCTTGCATTTTCAATGTTTGTGTTTTTATTAAAACAGGGAAGAAGTGTGGTATCTGCTCCAGTCTGCTGCTCAGACTGTGGATGTGTGTAAAATGTTAGTATGAGTGTCTGATGTCATAGAGTGTTGTATGCGTGGGTGAATGTTACTTGAGAGTAGGGCTGAGCAGCAAGGAAGCTGCTCCTGTTGGGGTTCGTTCATTTTACCCTACTTCTATCTATTAAACTACTTGATGACCCTACCTGGATCCGGTCATTCTTCCATTACAACAGATGAGTGAGACTCATGGTAGCTGTCTGCCCAAACAGATCAGATGGACTAGGTTGCTGCTTGGCAAACAGACTTGTAGAAGTGTAGTCCTCACTGAAGGCTTGATCCCGGTCTGGAGTGGAGGTATCCCCAGGGATAGATGGTTGTTAATCTACTCTGGCTGTTGGACCCATTATGAAATAATAAAAGTTTTTAAAAATCTGGATTATACATCTAATTATTTTTAGGTAAAAATATGAAGCAACCTAAAAGTAAAAGGTCAAATAGCAGTTGAAAAGATATCCTGAAATGCAATAAGATGATTAGAAAGTATACATAAAATATACCAAACATTTCACATAACATAGTAGAGAGGTGAAATGTGAATTCAACCATTCCAAGGCGTAACAGCTAATATGCTAACCTTTACAGAACCTAGAAAGATATATAGCATTAGTCATCATATGAACATTGCAGAGTAAATGTTTACAAAAATAACCACTCATATTCAGCATACCAAAATACATACCTTAAATTTGTTTCTTAAATAAACTTTGATTTGTTATCAATTTCATTAAATAACAGGTATAGGATTACATGAAAAATGAAACAGAAAAAACATTTCTTAACATAGCATGATATTGAGATTGATCAATACAGAGCACTTTGACATGATAGAAAAGAGAGAAAGAGCAATATGACATTACAGTATTATTTTCACAAAACAAAAACAAGGCATCATGGTAGTTGTAGTCAATTCAATTGAACATTAACACCACTTGCAAATGTATTAGTCGAACATGCCTAGTGAAAATATGCTGTTAAAAAGAACATACATTTACAATCTAAAACTCATACATGATATATTGTATTTGGTGTAAAAACACTTAAAAAGCTACATTACATCATGTGAAATATAATGGACGTCTGTAATTTTATATTAAACAAACTACATTTGAACAAACAAGACAACAAAATAATAGATAACAATTTATATAAGTTTGTATGATTCCAAAAAGTGCAAAACACATTAGCAACAGCTAAATGAAAATCCCAAAAAGGATTTAGGTTTAGAAACACATTCAAAATTGTAATTTACCAGTCTCCACTCCACCAGAGATTCCTGTCAAGCCTTCAGGGTGTAGGACCTGAAAGACTTTCTCCTCCCAAGCAAAAATTGGTGAGGTGGGGCTGGAAGAACACCACCAGTCCTCTGGGCCTCCAGGTGAGGGTTGGAAGCCAGGGAATGCACCCCCCCCCCCCCACAGGTCATTCCACCTCTTCCTAATTTCCTCCTGTGTGCACAGGTTGTTTGCTACAGCATTCACTCTGTCAACTATTCTGGTCTGCATTAGCTTTTTCTGAGATATGGTTGCATTTTGTACTTTGGATCCAAACAATTGTGACTCTCCTATAATAATTTCATCCACCATGACTGCAATTCTCCGTCTGTCGAACTGGGATTTCTCCTCCCTGCCATTATCAAAAAAGCAAAATTCAAATAAATGTTATGGCCCACCAACAAAAAAAAAGTGAGAAGCAATAAGGGACACGACACAGAGAAAGCCAATAAAACCTAACTTAACTGGCAAATGTTCAGCTTGAAAACGTTTTGGTGCAGTGGAAAGGCAAAGGATCATGAGTGTCTTATAGTTTGGCATGCAGGGACCCCCCCTCTTTGTGCAGTTCCCCACTTCACTAGACCCAAGTACCATATGTGTATTGAATTATTGATTGGGGAGTTTGTCCTCGTTGGTCTTCCAAATCTCCTTAGGCCCCCCTCTCTTTTGTATATGTAGGTAAACACAATTAGCCAAAACACATCAGGTGTATGATGCTAATATCCAACCTACAGCGACAGGAATAGTCCAGTGCTGAGCGAGTCATGGGACAGAATCACTCCGTCGGCAATCCGACGCTAGAACACCACCAGCACATCTGTTATATCTAAATAGGCTCTGCACAATCCTGCCACCCTGGCGGCGACGGAGTAATGTTAGCCAGCAGTGAAGTCAGCCGCATCGACATTGGTGAACCGCATACACAATGGAAAACACTGTGCACGCCGACGAAAATTCAGCCAGCACACATCTATATACTGTGGCTTGAATTCCGTCAGCTTGGCCAAGTACATCTAAACACCGCTGCAAAAGGACGCTGGGAGTCCCGCCAAGATCTAAATCAAGCCCTTTGTCTTTTAAGCACTTGTAAAGGGACAACAATGACACTGGCATTGGGATGTTAGTCTCCACATAGCACCTAGTCAGACTGAACCTCAAACAAAGGAGCGATAATAGCCTTTTTAGTGAAGAACTTGTGTTGGGCCAAGCTGGAAGTGGAAATAAAAAACCTCTCTCGCCCTCTGCAGGATGCTGCTCTGATCACAACGCACACAATGTGCCGGAGCGGCTGAATGGGCTCCTGTGTATCGCCATATTTCATTGGGACCAGTCTGGATCTCCGATCTGTCTCAATAATATCTGCAGGAGAGGGCCAGCTTTAGCACTGGTGGCACCTGGTGCTAATGCAACCATCTTGGTGGTGCCCCCCAATGACATCCTTTTCAGTGGGTTCCCGCTCTACTGCCCTCCAATAATGTCCCTCATCTCTCCATAACACCTCTCTTACATGTATTTCTTTTTTTATAGTGCTGCTCCTAACAATGTAGGGTGTCAGAGCACTGTACATCACACACAGATTATACAGGGGCTATGAATCATACAAGTGTAAACCAATGTAGAGAAAATGTTACATAAGACAATAAGGACGAGAAGGTGTAGGAGTCACATGTCATCAATTGTGGAAGGTTTTATATCTTAACAGTGCTTTGTCTGGAGAAGCACAAACTCGGGATTTAAAACAAAAGTGTTTGGGGTTGCTTAAATAATAAGAATTTATTTATAGCCAAGCAAACAGTTTTGAGCAACATTAGGACAGCAAAAGATAGGCGGAAAAAATATGGATCTAAACCTATGCCTTGCAGTTTACATACAGCTCTTTGATGCCAGTACATAGCTCCCTGTCCTATATTAGGACTGTGACTTACGAACTACAAGCACCAAAAGGATCTTTGTGACAAAGGTTTTAACCCATTGAGCTATGTTACACCTACTTTGCAGAAGGCACAATACCCTCTGTGCTAATTTATGAAGAGCCACGACTGGACTAGGCAAAGCTCAGATCTCTTCAGCGGGTACATTAGCCACCAGAGTAATCTTTACATTTTTATTGTTTCTGGGCACACAAGGAACTCTGCACCATGTTTCTTGTAACCCCGTAAGGTATTTCAAAATACAACACCCCTGAGTTCAGCTGCCGGTACAACTCCACTGGTTGCACCGCTTAACGCCTCCACTGCTGCCGGATACAGGTTCAAGCTGTAGGCCTCTTATTCCTTGCACTGCTCAAAGACAGTGAGACCCCCTGTCCTATTGTTTGAACATGACCAGAGTCACATGTGTTTGTGATTTCTATGGGTGCATTACAGTGCCTAGAAGCTCAGGCAGTAGAGAAGAAAGAGTGTGAAGTGCTACAAATAGAATGACTTTTAAAGAAATGCTGGCACTGGAAATTACAGCTTCTCTGGCCTGGTTACTGCATATGAATTACATCACTGGAACCAGTACTCACCTACTAAATGGGTACAAACCAGCGCTTTGGTATAAGGCTGTCTTGAAAAGACACACCTGTTAGACCTAAGGAAGTTAAACAGTAAATTGAACGGACCTCTACTGAAGAATACCATAATCCACAGGCAGCCTCTCCCTAGATGCCAAGTAGCACCATGCCACGTGTGATTGCTTAAATTGGTTTAACCTTTATAATCATCAGTTCGCTGCATTCTGGGAGTTGTAGTATCCCTTTTTAGATTCTAAGTATGTTCTGAAATATTCCTGCATGTAAAGTGCTGTTGCCTAAAGTCCAACGCTAGTTGCAGGGTATAAATCACGACATTAGGGTATTTGGTAACAAAGGGCAGATTTACAAGCCCCTTGCGCCTCTTTTACGCCGCCGTTGCATCTCTTTTGTGACACAGCGGCGGCGCAAACCAGCGCCAGGCTTCGGGGTATTTACAACGTGACGCATCTGGGAGATGCGTCACGTTGTAAAGCCCTGCGCCAAAAGTAGGCGTTCCTGCATGGGGGCGGCGTTCCGGCGCAAGAACGCCTCCTAAAAGTGACTGAGTGATAAGCCCTTGCTGCGTCAAAACCCTAAGCCTGCTGAAGCAGGCGTAAGGATTGACGCAGCATTGTAAAGATAGGGCACCCCAGAGCCTTGCTGGAGCTGCGTTGCGCTTGCGACGCAACTCCAGCAATGCGCCGCCTTTACGGCACAGATGCGTCACGTATCTGTCAGTTTTTTCCCCATGGTGCGCCGCATTGTAAATGCAGCGCATCCATGGTGGTGGAGCCGTGACGCACCATAACTGGCGCATCCCTGCTGATATGCAGGGATGCGCCAGTTATTGTAAATCTGCCCCAAAGTGTCCTAGGTGTGACTCTGTAGGCGGCAGTGCTTTAAAATACATCATCGCACGAAACAATCATCAAAACGCAAACAGCATGTGCTTCATCTAAACGGAATCAGTCATCACTTGATCGTAGGTTTACAAAGTGTTCTCTGTTAATTTAATGGCTTCAAGGCACAGTATCAGAAACAACTCAGACTCAGACTTTTGAACTTTGGTTCTACTTAAATAAGAACACGAAATGTCCCTGAATTATATAAAGGAAGTAGTCTTGACCAGAAAAACTAATTGAAATATCTGTCTAGACTAAAAAGGAAACCTTTTATGAAATATGGTGTTTATGTAGACTAGCATCTCCACACTGACAGCCATCACAAACTAAAAAGCAACAAGCACGCCGCACGCCGGAGGAGAAGTAGACTGTAAGACCTATATTTACTACAAATGATGGGGGCTCAACGAGCTGGAAGCCTGTGTACTTCTCAAACGCCACAGACAGCGGATGTGATATGTGAATTTTAGGTTAATTAACTGCGCACAAACAGCGTGAGGCAATTCAGAATTAAAAGGCAAAAACAAAAAGGCTCCCCATTAACTAATGATGCCTCTGAAAATGAGCTTGCCCTATTTGCATACACCCCCCGATGCAGAATCCTTTAAAAAGCTTTTAGGATGCACCTCAAATAAAATCCGAGGACATGTTTATGCCACGAACAGTTCACTCGAGGATCCTCCCCGAAGGGAAAATTACAGCTCTGCTGAAGCACATGAGATTTGTAATCTCATTTTAAAAAGTTTTATATGCAATTACAGGAGCCCGACTTTACCAAAGGAAAAAAAATACTGAAATGTCTTAATTATAATAATATTTTATTTTCTATTTTGTTTCTAGTTAGTTCATGTTTTCGAAGGAGAGTTTCAGTGTTTTACGTTTTACTTTAACTCCATATGTGTTCCCCATACACTGCAATTTTTCGGAATATTGGGCTGGATAATGCAATACTTAAAAGGTGTTTCTAAAAGGACATCCCTAGAGGTCAGAAACTTCTTTATTAGAAGCTGGTGAAACCGAAACAAGAATTGGCAAAGCCAATAGTATTCACCTTTGTGTGAACTAATGGCTTTGCCAATGTCTTTTAGCCATTTTGTCCTGCAGCATAGCTCCTGTTAAGCATGACAAAAAGTTAATGGCGTGGCATGTCTTAAAGTTGAGTAGCATAGAGGAGAGTGGTGTACAGGAGAGTGGAGTAAAGTAGAGTGGAGTGGCATAAAGTGGTGTGGAGCGGAGTGGTGCAGAGTGGAGTGGAGTAGAATGGCTTAGAGTAGAATGGAATGGCATAGACTGGAGTGGTGTAGACTGGCATAGAGTAAGGTGGCATAGAGTAGAGTTGCACAGAGTAGAGTGGAATACAGTGAAGTGGCATAGGGTAGAGCGGAGTGGTATAGAGTAAAGTTATGTAGAGTAGAATGGTATAGAGTGGAGTGACATAAAGAGGAGTGGAGCAGCATGTAGTAGAGAGGCATGGAGTAGACTGTCTTAGAGTAGAGTGAGATGGAGTGGAGTGGCATAGTGTGGCATGGAGTAGAGTGCAGTAGGGTAGATTAAAGTGGTATGATGTGCTACAGGTTGAAATGGAATGGCATAGAGTGGAATGCAGTAGAGTGGGTAGCATGAAGTAGAGTAGCATGCAGTGGCATCAAGTGTAATGGAGTGTTGTAGAGTGGTGTGGAGTGGCAAAGAGTGCAATCAGTGGCAGACTAGAATGGCATGAAGTAGAGTGCCATTGTACGGTGCAAAGTAGAGCGACGTAGAGAACAGTGGCAAAAAATAGATAGTGTGGTATAGAATAAAGTAACGTAGAGTACAGTGAAGTGGCCTAGAGATCTGTATATGCATTATGTGGAGTGGAGTGGCACAGAGTGGAGTGGCGTACAGTGGAAAAAGGTGGAATGGAGTGACATGGAAGGGAGTGGAGTGGCGCAGAATGGCATAGACTGGAGTGGATTGGAGTGGCATAGAGCTGAGTGGCATGGTGCACAGACATAATATCGAGTCTAAAATATCGATTGGACATAATATCGAGTTGTAAATATCGAATGGACAAAATATCGACAGGACAGAATATAGATATCCAAAATATCGTTTTTAAGGTAAGTGATGTAATATCGACTGTTAAAAATATAGAAAGTTAAAATATCGAAGTATATAATAAAGATAGTAAAAAATATTGTTTTTTTAATAATATATAATTATTTATAGTGTTTTTTATGTTATAACATGTGTGAAAAGTGTCTTTTTATGTTATAATTAATTTTAATTAATGATTTTTGTTTTTATAATTATTGCGTAATTTAATTCTGTAGCGGGTTGTGGGTTTATAGGGGAATAGGGTGGGAAGTCATTTAATTATAATTAATTAAATATGTAAATGTATTTATTGGTATTAATATTTAATTAATTGTTAATTATTCATATTTGTTAATTAATAAAAAATTTATTGGTAATTAATTCAATTTAATTGATTAATTGCTAATTATGTTAATTTTAATAATTTATTTTCTGTAGCGGGTTGTGGGTTTATACGGGAATAGGGTGGGAAGTAATTTATTAATAATTAATGAAATAATAAAATGTATTTAATTCGAAATAATTGTTAATTAATTTTTGATTATTAAATAATTAATTGTTAATTTGTTATTAATTTGTATTAATAGGTAACTAATTGAAATAATTATTGTTAATTAGTAATTTTAATATATTAATTATTATATTATATTGAAATGTTAATAATTTTTAAATAATTTTTTTATATTATTTTGTAATTTTTTTAATAATATACGAAGTATTTACTTTCCTTAATGTTGTATTCTCTGGAGTGGGAATAGTAATTTTAACCCCTACGCTATCCAACGCTTTCACTACTGTTGCACTCTTTGGAGTGGGAATAGTAATTTTGACCCCTACGCTATCCAACCTTTTCCCTACTGTTGCACCCACTGGAGTGGGAATAGTAATTTTAACCTTTACGCTATCCAACACTTTCCCTACTGTTGCACCCACTGGAGTGGGAATAGTAATTTCAACCCCTACGCTATCCAACACTTTCCCTACTGTTGCAGTCTTTGGAGTGGGAATAGTAATTTTTACCCCTACACTATCCAACGCTTTCCCTACTGTTGCACCCACTGGGGTGGGAATAGTAAATTTTACCTCTACGCTATCCAACGCTTTCCTTACTGTTGCACCCACTGGGGTGGGAATAGTAGATTTTACCCCTACGCTATCCAACCCTTTCCCTACTGTTGCACTCTTTGGAGTGGGAATAGTAATTTTTACCCTTTCGCTATCCAACGCTTTCCCTACTGTTGCACTCTTTGGAGTGGGAATAGTAATTGTAACTCTTACGCTATCCAACGCTTTCCATACTATTTCACCCATTGGAGTGGGAGTAGTAATTTTAACCCCTACGCTATCCAACGCTTTCCCTACGATTGCACTCTTTGGAGTGGGAATAGTAATTTTCACACTTTTGTTATTGTGCTTTAATAATATTGGCTATTATTTAATTATAATTTGTTACTATATATATGTTTTATCAAATATGAATTACATTTTTTTATAACTTTAATTAATTATTTAATTATTATAAGTTAATTTAAGTATTTTTAAGTATATTTTAGTAATTAATTTTTAATATTAATTTAATTTAACATTGTTTTAAGTAAAGTCGATATTTTTGAAAACTATATTTTAGTAAACAATATTTTTAACTCGATATTTTAGTACTTACCTGTTTGTAGATAGAAACTCGATATTCTGTCTGTTGATATTTTTGCAACAATATTTTTGATGGTCGATATTCTGTCTCTCGATATTATGTCAGTGATCCGAGTGGCATAGAGTAGCGTGGTGTTGAGTGATTTACAGTACATTGGAATAGAGTGGGGTGGAATGTGAAGAGTGGTGTGGGTTATATTGTAGTGGCATAGTGTAAAGTGGTATGAAGCAACATAGAGTGTAATAAAATGCCATAGCATAGAGGGGTGTAGAGTGGAGTGGCATGGAGTAGTGTAGAGTGATGTGGAGAGGTTCAAAGTAGAGTGGGGTAGAGTAGACTGTCTTGGAGTGGCATAGATTAGAGTGGCATGGAACAGCATAAAATGGAATGGAGTGGTGCAGAGTAGAGTGCCATACAGTTGAGTGGTGTAGAGTGCAGTGACATATATTAGAGTGCATAGAGTAGATTGGAGTAGAGTGACATAGAGTAGAGTGGGGTAGAGTGGAGTGGTGTAGAGTGGCACTTATTGGGGTGGAGTGGCACGGAGTGGCGTAGATAGGAATGGATTGGTGTAGAGTAAGTGGGATAGAGTGGTATAAAGTAGAGTGGCATAGTGCAGAGTGGCATAAAGGTGAGTGAAGTGGTGTAGAGTTCAATAGAGTGGCATTTTGTGGAGTAGAGTGGTGTAGAGTAGAGTGGCATAGAGTATATTGGTATAGAGTGGAGTGTTATAGAGTGGCGTAGGATGGCATAGAGTGGAATGGTGTGGAGTGGCATAAAGTTAAATGGTGTAAAGTGGATTAGCTTCGCATAGAGTGGATTGAAGTGACATAGAGTAGCATAGAGTAGAGCGATGTGGAGTGACAGAGTAGAGTGGAATGGGGTAGAGTTAAATGAATTGGCATTGAGGGGCATAGAGTGACATATTAGAGTGGCAACGAGTAGAGTGGAATAGAGTGATGTAGAGTAGAGTGGCATTGAGTGAAGTGGCATTGTGTGGAGTATAGTGACTCAGGGTAGAGTTGCACAGAGTGAAGTAACATAGAGTGGATTGGCGCAGCATAGAGTAGAATGGCATAGCGTGTTATAGAGTAGAGTGGAGTGGTGCAGAGTGGCATAGAGTAGCATGGAGTGGCATAGAGCAGAATGGAATGGAGTAGAATAGAGTATAGTGGCATTCGGTGGCATTGAGTGGAGGAGCATAGAGTGGGGTGACATAGAGTAGAGCGGTGTAGAGTGGCACAGTTGTGGGTGTGAGTAACTAAAGCATTGATAGAATTGGCAGTTAGGGTGAAACTAACATAAATAAGAACTAGTGTGCTTGTGTTAAAAGTAGGAAAGCACATTGTGCATCCAAAAATAATACTGAAACACTGATATAAAAAAGTGTGTTGCAAAAATATGAGGAAAAACAAAGAGGAGGAAGACAACCAGCTCTTGGTCCATTCTCTAAGGAGGAGCTAATAAAAAAAGGAAGGAAAGTCTATTGCAGCGAAGCAATTGAGAGATTGCAAATGAGAGCGACAAAGAAAATACCTAATGGTATGCTGTCGGTTGGTTGTTAGCCCACTGAGTAGTAATCAGTATGTTTTGCAGCATAGCTCATGCACTGTGTAGGCAAGCCCTGAAAAGGATGCGTAAGCTATTGGCACACATTAATGCACAACTGTCCAGCTCATGTTGACCAAGTACTATTTGTACAGGTTAAGTAAGAAGCTTCTACTCTGTGCTATTTATAGTGCATTATATCAGTTACCATCTGTTATTTGCTTTAATGCAGTCAACATGTTTTTTAATGCACCGCAACAAGACATTAACAAATTGTATTCCTTTATTATACAGATTTTATTCTTTTATTATCTTGATAATATTCTACTTCAGCAATTCATCACAATGATTAGCACTATATTTGACGCATGTTTTGCAGAATTTTTCTAGGAGGTTTCTATTGCATTGTTGCTACCTGTAATCTAAACTTATTGGCCTCTTTGACTTACTCAATGCCGGAGTTAGTTGCCCAAAGCGGGCCATAGTACCAGAACATAACTTTACAAAAAGATATCCAAAGTTTCCAAATATACATCTAGAAGGAAATTCTTATAATTTCCAACTGAGTTGCCAAGTTCTGGAGCCTCCTGAGTTCTATTTCCAAAATTTTACAAACTTTTAAAAAAGTGTTTGCAAAGTTTGAAAATTTTGCAAAAAGTTTGCCAAAGTTTTTGCAAAGTTCCTAGAGGTTGCAAAATGGGCTAGAAAACATGGAACTCGACTTGGCCATTCTGCCCACCCTGAGATTCAGAGAAATGTGGGTACTGTGCAAAAATAGGAACATTGGGGTGCATGGCTCAGCCAAGAAGAAGGACTTGGTAAAAGCTTCCAGGGTTTGGGAAGAAGCCATCCAAGCCCAGGACTTGTTGGATGAGGAGATTTGGGGGCATATTATCAACAACCAGCGATATTTATCGTTAAATAAGATTAGCAACATTTTTCTATCGCCGTAATTTATTGCAGAGATAACGTGCTATTAGCAATGTTTATTTCAAATGCTATAAAATATCAGGCGATAGCGGCTTAATGCGTGAATATCGCTGGAAATCCAGCGATATTCAGGCATTAACGCCAATAGGGTCCTAACCTGAACATCCAACTCCTATTGGATATACAGGTTAAGAAGTGGTCAGAGCAGGCGTTAGTTTTTAGCGATATTCGCGCTTAGCGCACATTTTTTTATCGCAACGCCTGCGTTGATAATAGACGATAGCGATGTTAACAACTGCTTTCAGTCGCTAACAGGTTGGGTACGCCCACTCTGCATGTCATTAGCGATAAATAGCGCTGACATGCAAAGCGGGCCCCAAACCGCTTGCTCTCCCCTACAGTCTGTCGCTAACTGCTGTTAGCGGCAGCTTTCTAATAGGGCGATAAAATTAGGCTTTAGCGGGAAAATATCTGGCTAAATCGGCGATATGACCTTTGAAGTCATCAATGAGAAAAATGACAGGGATGTTGTCTTGATCCCCTACAGCCAGGCGAGGTTTCCCTCCAAAGTTGGAAAAGAAAGGAACACCACCAGTAGCATGTACTCCCTGCAGGCAGAAGTGGCAGCCTTAGAACTGGAGGAGGGAACACTGGACCTGGAAGGAAACAACTGGCCCTTAAAGAAAGAAAGGCCAAACCTGGCATGAGACCTTAGGAGAAGGTGGCAGCTACGGTTCACTGACACAAAATCTAAACCACGAATATGGTGGGACAAATATCATGTCAAAAATATTGTTATTCTAAACTGTGGTATAGACAAGTGGATGGCATTCTATGAGAGAGCTCTTGGAATGAGGCAATTAGGTGCAAAACACTGGGGAACACTATTATGGGAGTCAATACCAGAGATTGGCAGGGTAATACCAGCGGTTGGCAGGGATAGGCTTCTTCCCCTCAAGGATGAGGAGGCAGGATCTTTCCCCCATATGAAACGAGTACTTGTGGAGCTATTTGCTCTTACCCTTGAGGAGTATAGACAAAAGATTAAACCAAAACATAAGGGGTCAGCACAGACATGGGTGGACTTTGTGGATGCTTCAGTAAAGGCAATGGATAGCTGAATTAATGGTAAAAAAGTGGGTACCTGTAAAGGGCTGTACAATTTGATGGTAAAAGAGCACAAACTTAAAATTGTTTCTCGAAGAAGTTACATCTTGTTGGACTTGGCCCATTCTGTAGGGTAATCCCCATACTTTTTGCCTTCACCCTCCTGTTTTGTTTTCTGACCTCGTTTTTGTTGGCTATCAGGATTTTGTGCACTTTACTACTGCTAACCAGTGCTAAAGTGCTTGTGTTCTCTCCCAAAAACATGACGTCATTGGTTTCCACACAATTTTATTTATTTATTTATTTATTTATTTATTTATTTATTTATTTTCAGACTCTTATATAGCGCATGGCTACTCAGGAGCATCCCAGCGCAGCAATTGGCATGTTTAATTTACTTGTAAGTCCCTAGTAAATTAGAACTACATGTACCTTCAGCACTGATTGTGGCACCCACTTAAGCAGCCTTTTAAAAATGTCAAAGGCCTGTCATTGCAGCCTGTGTGTGCAGTTTTAAACTGCTGTTGAGTCCTGCCAAAATAAACCTTTGCCTAGCCTAAACCTTCTTTTTTAATACATATGTCAACCCTAGGGTAGGCCCTAAACAACCCAGAGGGCAGGGTGCAGTGTGTGTTTCACCTCCTTTTACCAGTTACTCAATTTTGTACAACTACCATCTACAAGCCTCAAAAGTATCTAGCTCTAGAGAGTTGGGGAAGATAGGAAATGAATGGTACGCAAGACGTCCCAGGGGGAGATCTTAAGAAGAGGGGGAAAGGTCCACAGAAGTGAAAGGAGTGGAGTAGTAAGTCTACAAAGGAGATTTTGTCAGAGTCCCGGAACCCCACTGAGGGAGTGAAGACCCAACCTATATCTAGCAAGCAGGGTAGTGGGGACCCAGTGCAAAATAAACTCAGGAGTTGAGACACCACAGTGTAGATGAAGTGTGCTCCACAAGAAAGGTTACGCCTGGAATGGTCGGTATAGCATTAGAGGGGCATTTCTCAGATGAGGAGGTCCTAGTAGCTTTCACCTGGGAAGTGGGGCCATATGATAAGCTGATTGCATGAGAACAGTAGTAAACACTTCCACCAGATCATTATTAATGGGTTTAGAACATGTGAAACTTAAGTGAATGTGTCCTACTTTAGGGGTAACTTATAAGCATTAAAAAGGAATATTTAAGCCTGTAAAAATGTTTCTTTTGCCAGGTCGAAATGGTGGTTTAAAGCTGCACTACAGGCTACAGTGTCAGGCCTGCCGGTTTTAAAGTGTTACTTTAGTGGGTTTCACAATGAGTGGTGCATCGCACTGGTAGCATTCAATTGACGTAGTCCCATATACTAGGGACGTATAAATAAATTAAAATATGCAACCCAGTGTATATCAATTTTACGCACTTTACAACTGGTTAGCAGGACCAAAGTGCGCAGAGTCGGAGAAGCGGGCTCAGCAAGGGAAGACAAACATTTGGGGTCACCTTGAAGAAAGGGCCGGTCAAACGACAGTGCATAAGTATTTTATTTTACATTTGGAGCTGATGGATAGTTAAGCATGTATAAAACACTGGCACACTTTCTCATCTTCTTGACGGAGGCCAGGTAACACACCAACTCAGAAAACTCTCATCATGTTCAATTTCTCCCATCAGCAGTTTCTTCTCTTTCCCAACCTTCACTTTCTAGTCTGCATGTTTGCCCCTCCCACTCTTCTGGCTAAGTACTTTAGCTATTTTTTAATTCTTTCCTTACCTCTCTATTTTCTTTCCCCCTTCCAGTCCATATAACGTGGTGTCAGTCCTTGTTTTTTCCCCATGGATTGCGTGCTATTCCCAGGGCCCTTAAAGACGTTCTCGGCGTCCTAGTATCCGGAAGGCCAGGTACATTTTGTAGTAGTAACCATTAGTCCGCTAAGTCCTCAGTCAGTTTGTTTTCTGCTCTTCTCCGGTTCATTCTCAATTCCAAAGGCAGCAAACTTATATCTCAGTTTCCCATTTTTGGTTTGAACACAATACTTAATATGCAGTGTTTGACGTTCCCTTCTGTATTCTCCTTAATAGCAGCCCCCATTTTAGGTAATACCTTTTCATAAAACTCCCATATTTTCTGAAAGCCAATATCCTGTGTACATGCCCTCCCTCCTCCTACTGATATCTACGGGGTCCGAGGTGCTCTATGGATATATGTGTTCAGTTTACCGAGGGTCGGGTAGGTTCCGTGCAGAACAATTGGACCAGTTTAAATCTGGCATTACTTGCCATTGTCTTATCTAATTCCCTGATCTATTAATGAAACTCGGTAATTGGCATCCTGATTTTTCCTTATTCTTATCAATCATTGTAGCTTATCTTTCTTTAGGGATCTGTAGGCCACAACACTAATGCTTCATCGGTTGCTAAGGATAACATTTGCACTAGAATATCCATTTCCTTTTGGGGTTTTTGGACTGTGGTCCACTACAAACCCCTCTGAGTGTTCTATGAAAACTGACCTGCTAAATCTCCAAACTTGCCTTGGGCCTCCTGAAAGCTCTGATGTTGTAGTTGTAATAATGGTAGCATGTGGTGCTAGAGCTTGTTACTCATCTGGCAATAACCATGTCTCGTTTGATTTTTTTGAAGGGCTTTAAACACCGTATGGTGTCAAAAACCTTCTCTACCTCGAGTATTTCCATTGCATGTTATTCTGATGTCATAAGATGGTGTTTTATGTGTATCAGGCACCTCCGATTCAAAGTGGTGTTCCTATAGAATACAAACATCCTGTGTTCCCTAACACGGTTTGCTCTCACTTTAGGAATCCCGCCTCTCGGACCATGACTTCAGGGCGTGTCTACCATTGCCAGGCTGAGTCCCACTCCTTTGCCCAGCTCTGTCTCAATCGGAGTGTGGTGGGTAGTCTGGAGCAGATATGGCTGCTGCCTGAGGCCCTAGAAATCAAGCACTTGTGTCGTCCCATCTCTTGAGTATTTACTCTCTGTTGCAAAGATATATGTTTATATATAGTGCCGTGAGCCTATAGCTTTAAGTCACTAAAGCAAGGCAAATGTGCATGTGTGTTAGGTCCATACTGCTGCAGGCATTTTGCTTTTGATACCTGTGTGTGTGCAGTGGCAGCCGCCGCCTATCTGAAGTGGTAGGGCGGCAAGGGTGGAGGGCGGGGAATAAAAAAAAAATAAAAGACTTACCAGTCGGCTCTTGCGCTGCTGGACTCCTTGTTGCTCCTCTCGTGCGGCCCAGAAGTAGATAGGCCTCAAAGCATAGGCTCCCCACCCAAACCAGATGCTGCTCTCATGCTATAAAAGGTGCACCAGGGTTGGTTTGAGCAGCCTCAGAAATTACCTGGAAGCCTGCGGCTTTTCTCCAATTTGACTGTGCAACACAACTGGTTTGGAGAAACATAGGTGTGCATGTCTGTTTGGCCAGCCTAAGACGGCCTGTCAAACTGACATACGCACTTATAAGAGCACCCTACTCCTCCTCCCTGCCATGCCCGGCCTGCCCATACTCGTTGCGCAGCTCAGACAGCAAAAAATTAAATGATAATAACATTGTGTTATTAGCATTTTATTTATCATCTGCTGGCTCTGGGTAGTAGGGCGACACTCCTCCACCATTACGGAGGATCCGCCCCTTTGTGTGTTTTTGCAGATTCAAGGCTCTCCAAATGAATTATTTGTGTATGTGCTTGACAGCCCCTCTCTGTATTTCCTCTTGTGAAACACACACATTGTTTCTAGTGATATGTTTCTGCATATAGTGCTTCCGGAATCCAGATGAAGGCCTGCAGCTTTTAAATGCACTATTTAAACTAAATGGCCAGCGCAGCTCTGCAAGTGATGCAGAGACAGAATATCGAGTAAAAAAGTAGAGTTGCAGAAATTTTGAGTCATTAATATCGTGGTTCAGAAACATCAACAGCAAGAATATCGTGGTAAAGAATATCGACTTAAGGCAAGTTATATCGATTTTAAAAATATTGAAATGTTTAATATCGTTTACAAAAATATAGGGGTCCGATGGCGGGCGGACACCGTAACGGTAAACGAGACCGACTGCTAGAGGTGCGGCAGTCCCGGTATGCCAATTAGGAAGGGCCCACATCGCTGGCGATCCCATTCTGCATATTTTGCATTGTGGTGGGCGGTGCTGTCAGCAGCACCCGCCGCAATGCACAAAATGCATGTTGTGCATTGGCATGCACAACGTGACAGACACCGCATGGTGTCTGCCACCTTCTGTATGGCAATGAAGGGGATACCATAGGTACCCCCCAAGTGTACCCCCCACTCCCACAACACCCTGGGGGCCTGCAACGGGCCCCCAATGCCAAAGACGTCCTGACTTTCCATGGCAGCATCGTCGCCAAGGAAAGGCCATTTTCCGCATCCATCCTAATGTGGATGGAGGTGCCTGCAAGGCACCGCCACTATATTTTCTGCCTTTTCCGCCCGGCCAGCAATCTGACGGTCTTCTTGTCTGCTGCGGTGCCCCTTGCCATACTAATATAGCGGGGGTTTCACAGGAACATGTGGTAGGCGGATCGCCACCGCTGACCAGGCGGTGGCGATCCGTCCGTTATTATAATAGGCCCCATAGTCGTTTTTTAATTAATTTTATGTTTATTAGTGTATATTTTATATGTATGTGTTGTATATTTTTGTTTATAGGAATTGTTTGTATTTTTAACATATATGCTAAATTTTTAGCAGTTATTAATTATTTTTTTATTTGAATTTTGCATTTTTAGACCCATAGCGTGTTGTTGATTTATAGGGGAATAGGGTGGGAAGAAATTTAATTATAGTAAACAAATTTTTTATTTTTTATTTATTAATAATTGTTTAATTGAGATGTTATAGTGTCAAATGTGTAAAGTAATTTATTATTAACTAATTGATAATTGGTTGTTAATTAATTTTAATTATTTAATTGATAAATAATTATGGTAATTGTGTAATTATTATAGGTGTGTGTTGTGGTGTTTTTAGATATAATGGGTGGCAAGTAATTCATTTTTAATTAATGAATTAATAATTGGTTGTTAATTAATTTTAATTATTTAATTGATAAATAATTATGGTAATTGTGTAATTAATTTAAGGTGTGTGGTGTAGTATGTATAGGTGTAAAGGGTGGCAAGTAATTTATTTTTCATTTATGAACTAATAATCAGTTGTTAATTGTATAGTTAATTATAGGTGTATGTTGTGGTGTTCATAGACGTAAAGGGTGGGAAGTAATTTGTATTTAATTAATTAATTAATTAATGTTAAATATTTGATATTTATTTTGGGTAATTGTTTCTTTTTTTGTGTGTTGTTTTAATTTTAAAGGGATAAAGGGTGGGTATTAAATACATTTTAATTATTTTCTTGTTAGTTGTAATAGTAATCATTTTTAATTTAAAAATAAGTTTTAATTATGTTTTATTATTTTATAGTTTACTTTAGGTGTGTGTTGTGGATATTATAGTGTTAAACTGTGTGTAGTCAATTAATGTTTATTCGTTTTTTTATTTAATAATTTTTTTGTTGAATAATTATGTTAATTATGGAAGTAAATGTAATTAAACATGTTGAAGTGTTTTGTGATTGGTGTGGTATTATAGGATAGGAAATAAAATAAATACATTTATGTATTAAATAATGTTTTTGTTTGTAAATTTTTTCTAGTTTAAAAGTATAATTTTGTATAAATTTCTTTATCATTTTATTTTATATATTATCTGTAGATTTTTATTTTAATTATTATTATTTTTTCCTTGCAATGATTTATACAGTAGGTACAGCCTCCTTTACAAATTCCAATTCTTAATCAAACAGTAATGCATATCCACAGAAAAATAAAAAAAGAAAAGAGAAAAAATACATAAAGAGAAAAATGGCAAAAAACATGACATGACATTAGTATCTGCCATAAGAACAGAGCATACAAAAAAAAATTATTGTGGTCTAAGTCTAAGCAATGCTTTCTAACCAGTTAGTAATCGGGGCCCAGGTTTTTAGCCCCCAAATACGTTTCTTAACACCACGTTTTTTTATAAACAGATATCTCTAAATGGTAAAAACCAAGCAATCTAGATCTCCAGTTGCTTAATGTTGGGGCATCAGTGCTAATGCACAGGGAGGTAATACAGAGTCTCAATGTTGACATAGCAATAAAAAAAAATGTACTTCTGCATTCACACGGGCCGTCCCTGTTGTAGGACTCTCTACCCAATAAATTACTAGCTCAGGAGTAAGAATAACAGGAATTGCTAATATTAGATTTAAAAAGTGATTTACGTCCTGAAAAAAGCTTCCCAATCCTGGGCAGCTAAAAAACATATGTAAGGAATCAGCCCCAAATAATCCACATCTATCACATGAGCTCCCCATAGAATGTGCCCATTTGAAATTTATTTTTTTGCGGGGGAATAATATAAATCAAAAACAGACATAAAGTGCTGCGATTTAAAACTGCCGGACAGGATCACAGAGTTAGCCAGTTCAAGGGACTTAGGAAAATTGATATTTACCCCCCCCCCTAGTTTCCTTTCCCATCGATCCCTCTGAGATATAAGGTCATCGGGTAGCTGAGCTATTAAAAACTGATATATTGCCCCGATGCGTGATTGTCTTTGCAATAGTTTGATTAGTCGATTTTTGTTATATATAATTAATATTTTAATTTCTTTTTATATAAATAATATATTTGAGTTTTCATTTTTTTAAGTTTGTTCATTTATTTGTAATATATATATATTATTTTAAATATATTTTTGTTTTACCTGTTTGAGTGTGAATAGTAATTTTTGTCTCTCCACTATCCAACACTTCCCCTAATATTGCACTCACTGGAGTGGGAATAGTACTTTTTACCCCTCCACTATCCACACTTTATCAACTGTTGGAATCACTGGAGTGGGAGTATTAATGTTTAACCCTCTGCTATCCAACACTTTCCCTACTGTTGCACTCACTGGAGTGGGAATAGTAATCTTTACCCCTCAGCTATCCAACACTTATACTACTGTTGAACTCACTGCAGTGGGTGTAGTAATTTTTACCACTCAGCTATCCAACAGTTTCCCTACTGTTGCACTCTTTGGAGCGGGAATAGTAATTTTTACCCCTCCGCTATCCAGCACGTTCCCTACTGTTGCACTCACTGGAGTGGGTATAGTCATTTTTACCCCTCCGCTATCCAACACTTTCCCTACTGTTGCTCTCTTTGGAGTGGGAACAGCAATTTTTCCCCTCCACTAGCCAACACTTTCCCTACTATTGCTCTCTTTGGAGTGGGAATAGTATTTTTCCCCTCCACTATTCAACACTTCCTCTACTGTTGCTCTCACTGAAGTGGGATTAGTAATTTTTACCCCTCTGCTATCCAACACGTTCCCTACTGTTGCACTCTTTGGAGTAGGAATAGTCATTTTTACCTCTCCGCTATCCAACACTTTCCCTACTGTTGCTCTCTTTGGAGTGGGAATAGTAATTTTTTCCACTCTACTAGCCAACACTTTCCCTACTATTGCTCTCACTGAAGTGGGGTTAGTAATTTTTACCCCTCCGCTATCTAGCACTTTCCCTACTGTTGCACTCACTGGAGTGGGAAAAGTAATATTTACCCCTCTGCTATCCAACACTTATACTACTGTTGAACTCACTGGAGTGGGGGTAGTAATTTTTACCCCTCGGCTATCCAACAGTTTCCCTACTGTTGCACTCTTTGGAGTGGGAATAGTAATTTTTACCCCTCCGCTATTCAGCACTTTCCCTACTGTTGCTCTCTTTGGAGTGGGAATAGTATTTTTCCCCCTCCACTATCCAACACCTTCTCTACTGTTGCTCTCACTGGAGTGGGAAAAGTAATTTTTACCCCTCCGCTATCCAGTACTTTCCCTACTGTTGCACTCACTGGAGTGGGAATAGTCATTTTTACCCCTCCGCTTTTCAACACTTATACTACTGTTGAACTCACTGGTGTGGGTATAGCTTTTTTTATCCCTCGGCTATCCAACAGTTTTCCTACTGTTGCACTCTTCGGAGTGGGGATAGTAATTTTTACTCCTTTGCTATTCAACACTTTTCCTACTGTTGCTCTCACTGAAGTGGGATTAGTAATTTTTACCCCTCTGCTACCCAACACATTCCCTACTGTTGCCTTCTTTGGAGTGGGAATAGTAATTTTTACCTCTCCACTATCCAACACTTTCCCTACTGTTGCTCTCTTTGGAGTGGGAATAGTAATTTTTTCCACTCGACTAGCCAACACTTTCCCTACTATTGCTCTCACTGGAGTGGGGTTAGTAATTTTTACCCCTCCACTATCTAGCACTTTCCCTACTCAGACCCCCCAGGATATAGCGGCATGGATTACCAAATGTAGCCGCACAAAAATGAAAATTTAGCGGCACAAATATGGAAATTTAGCGGCAATTTTGCGGCATTTTATTTGGCCATTTTTCCTACAACAAACACAGATATCTTAGTTTTTTTAGTTATTTAACAACATGAAGCTATGTATATTTGGTTTATTTACAATGTAGACACCTTGTTTTCCTCAAAAAGCAAAAGACTGCCCGCAAGATCGCAGACATCCACAGCAGCTTCAACACCACGACCGCCCCAACAAACACTGAGACCTCTGCCCCCACGACCACCACCAGCACCAACTGCATACTCTCCTGGACCAACATCAACGAATACGACACCATCACGATCATGAACACCATCCACTCCGCATCTCCGTCAGACCCATGCCCACACCACATCTTCAAGAAAGCCAGCACAGCCATCACACCCCATCTCCGGAAAGTCATCAACATCTCCTACGAGACAGCAACCTTCCGGGAGAGCTGGAAGCACGCCGAGATCAATGCCTTACTCAAGAAACCCAAGGCGGACCCCAAAGACCTCAAGAACTTCCCGCCCATCTCCCTGCTCCCGTTCCCGGTGAAGGTCATCGAGAAGACAGTCAACAAACAACTGACCTGCTACCTCGAGGAGAACAGCATCCTGGACCCTTCCACAGCACCGAAAATGCCCTCATTGCCGCCACTGATGACATCAGGACCCTACTAGACAACGGAGAAACAGCAGCCCTCATCCTCCTGGACCTGTCAGCCGCCTTCAACACGGTCTGCCACCACACACTATGAACACGCCTCCACAACGCTGGGATCCTAGAGAAGGCCCTGGCGTGAACCTCTTCCTTCCTCTCCGGCTTTTGTTTATGTATAGGAAGGTGTCTCTTCCTGCACATAAGCAAACCTTAAATGCCAGTTTGTAACTTACATGTGTGCTGCTTCATGCAGCACACATGTAAATTACAAAATGGCTTTTTTTAAAAAGGTTTGTTTATGTACAGGAAGGGACACCTTCCTGTACGTAAACAAACAATGGCATTTTGCATTTTCCATGTGTGCCACACAAGGCAGCACACATGGAAAAAGCAAAAACGAGGAGAAATAAAGCTTTTCTCCTCATTTCGCTACCTTAAGACCAGATTTTTCCTGGTTTTAAGATTAGCACTACCTCCTATTTACGCTGCCCCTGTGAATAGGAGGTAGCGCCAAACTTAATGGGTGTTGCGGTGGAACGCCCACTGCAACGCCGCTTTCAGGCTAAATACAGCGAGAGGGGTTCCTATTCTAAAGGCAGAGTTAGGTCACGTTGGGCCACTTAATGTGGCTTAACGCTGCCTTGTGAATAGAGCTAAGCCCCTAGCCTCACAACAACGTCACTGAAAGTGACGTTGTGGTGGCGATGGGGGCTTGAGAATATACCCCTGAATTTTCAAGGGTAACTTGATCAGTTTGAAAAGATTGCTCTATTCAATTCTATTTATTTATTTTCGCAAGATTGTTCCATAAAACATGCAAACATACACTACACACTATTATATTGTGGTTGTATAAGTAGAAAAGGCAAAAGGTTTTATCAATAAGATCAATCCGTTATTAAAATCTTCATAAAACATTTGTTAAAACTCCCTAGTCTAAAAACCTGTACAGCTTAAAACAAAGTACATCTTGTGCATGAAAAGTATAGGGGTCAGATGTTGTGGCTGATTTGCATATTCTGATATCACAGTCATTTTAAAATTACACTGCTTGTCCTAGTTCCTGGGTTCCTGCAAAGCAAGGGCTTTGATGGCAAATCAAAGTTTTAAAAATTGATTTTACTCAATCAATGTCACACAAGGGTGAATCTGTGTCAAACGAAAATACTTTTAACTTCAGGAAACTCTTTTGTGGTAGTATGCCTGGCTCAATCCGTGGATTCCATGGATTCAATCCACAGTCCTATGTGTCCCCAAACACTACAATTTCTACTATTAAACATACGGGGAACAAAGGGAGTTTGAAAAAGTCTCACTATTCAGGCAGTCATTAAGCGAACTCACCATTATACAGCGATCATAGCAATGTTATCTGCTTACCCATACAATTCTACGTGCTGTAGGACCAGAATATCATGAATAGAAAATTAACCAACGTGTACCCTGCATGTACCTATGGACCGAGGACTCTCTCAATTTGAAAACACCCTGCCCCTAAGAACATCCTATAATTTTCATTCCCTTGGAATAAACTTGATACCTCATTGGCTTTCATTATATTAGACATTTTTCTTCAGTTCCACCATAGCGAAATAACACCTAGAGATGGAAGCACTGTGCACTCTATAAGTGTATGAAAATGCTTAGTCACTAGATTTTTTTAACATCAGAAATACTTTTCTTCGGGGGTCGAAAAGCATATTAATAATGTTTTAGTATGCTCGGTTTTTAAGGAAATCTATTCTTGCAGGAGGAACAATGGACTTAATTTTTAGACTTTATTTTTTTCTTTCCTGGGGTGACAATAATATTTTCTATATAGCACTATAACAGCGTGCATACTTTCAGCAAGATATATATATATTCATATCGCACACAATAAACAGTGAGATGGAACGGCGCGCACAGCTTTGTCAAAGTATAAAAAAACATATCACACATGAGGACAGTGACGTGGCACAACATGCACAATCTTCGTCAAGTTATATTCACGCACATCATACAGGATAAACAGTGACATGGCACGGTTGTAATAAAATGGCGTGGAACAGCCTTCACTAAGGCATGGAACAGCATGGCTCAGTTCCATTCACTGCTGCTGCCTCCAAGCCACGGAAGACCTCGCCCGGGCAGTGCCAAGGCCTAGCCACCGTGACTTAGAACCTCGACCGGAATGCAGCACTTTTAAAAGAATAATACTGCTACTTCTCAGAGGCAGCAAGTACTCGAGACAGTGAAAACCAGCACTTTTATATTTTCTGTTTCCGCTCTGGGTACAGTGGGTGAAAATCTGCCCCATTCCTAGAGCTCTAAAATTACGACCACAGCTCTACACCGAGTTATGCATAGGAAGCAGCTATTGTATGGCTACACGGCGACACCTAGTGACGTACGTGTCACTTGCAACCAATAAAAAGCCTTCATTTTTTCCTTTTTTCAGGGAGACCCTTTTTAGCGGCCGAATCAGCAAATATCGCGGCCATTGCGGTAATCTGCCGATTTCGCGATTTTTTCGTGAATCGCGAAATCGCGAAATGCTGGAGGGTCTGCCTACTGTTGCATTCACTGGAGTGGTAAAAGTAATCTTTACCCCTCTGCTATCCAACACTTATACTACTGTTGAACTCACTGGAGTGGGTATAGTAATTTTTACCCCTCCGCTATCCACCAGTTTCCCTACTGTTGCACTCTTCGGAGTGGGGATAGTAATTTTCACCCCATTGCGATCCACCACTTTTCCTACTGTTGCTCTCACTGTAGTGGGATTCGTAATTTTTACCCCTCTTCTGTCCAACACTTTCCCTACTTTTGCACTCACTGGAGTTGGAATAGTAAATTGAATTCCTCCGCTATGCAACGCTTACCCTATTTTTGCACTCACTGGAGTAGGAATAGTTATTTTTACCCCTTTGCTACCAACACTTTTCCTAGTGTTTAATTTTTTTATTTATTATAGATTTTTGTTTTTTTTATATTTTAAATCATTAATATATATTGTTATTCTTATATTATTTCAAACGTTTAACATGAATTAAAAATAATACTTTATTAATTGTTTAAAGTAAATATATATTCTTAAATTATGTTTGCATGTTTATTTTTTTATTAAGTTTATTTGTTATCATTTTATTAAAATGTATATTACATTTATTTCATTTTGTTAAAATTATATTTAATATATATTTTATTTTTTATTTATATAATAGTCGATATTTTATGCATCTATATTTTTTGTCAATATTTTTGTACTTACCTGTTTAAGTATAGGTGTCAATATTTTTGTTGTCTATATTTTTTACTCAATATATTTCACATCAATATTGTGCCAGTGAACCGCTGCAAGCAATTTAGCAGCGCCTTGCTACATCATTTCAAAAGTGCAGAGATATGCCGTATTGACAAGAATACAGGGCACCCCTGTGTTTTCCCTTGCTCCGGGGCTAAAAAAGCAATAATTAATGGTGTTTTGTTCCTTCTATGTGTGCTGCAGCACACATGGAAAGAGCAAAAAAATGAGTAAAAATAAAAGTATTTTTCCTCTTTGTGCCACTCTAATGCCTCCTTTTCAAATATTTACCTTGTAAATCTGGGGCAGTGTCAAAAACCAATGGGTGTTTTGTGGGTATTCCCACAGCAACACCCACTACAAGCCCCTTTGCCACAGTAAACTGTGGTGAGGGGGCCCATATTTACAAGGGGGCATTAAGCCACACAAAGTGGCTTAGCTTCGCCTTGTAAATATGGAGCTGGGCATTGTGCCACCGGAGCGTAGGAAAATGTGAAGCTCCGTTGGCGAATGCCCTTGTAAATATTCCTCACTGAGACTAATTGCTTTTCTGCTTATGCCAATATGCCACACATTGCTACTATTGATACATGTCAGCGTGCACATCCACTATCCAGCTGCATCGATGAGCTGTGGTTAACAGGCTTC